>NW_023425404.1:89617369-90949557 GCF_014108245.1 Pipistrellus kuhlii | reverse complement strand
GGTTAGGGCTAGGTTTAGGGTTAGGGCTAGGGTTAGGGTTAGGGTTAGGGCTAGGGTTAGGGTTAGGGTTAGGGCTAGGGTTAGGGTGAGGATTTGGGTTAGTGTTAGGGTTACGATTTGGGTTAGGGTTAGGTTTAGGGTTAGGGTTAGAGTTGGGGCTAGGGCTAGGGCTAGGGTTTGGGTGAGGTTAGGATGTGGGTTAGGCTTAGGGTTAGGGTTAGGTTTAGGGTGAGCAAATATTGTCTTTCAACTCTGTTATAGAGTTCCATGCTACATTTCAGTGAAGTGTAAGGCTTTCCAAAGCTGCTTAAATATGCTCATTTCTCTATTTCAAGGATTTCTTTCTTGAATGACACACATTTATTGTTCTAGACTTCTTTAAGTAAATGATATAGGTTTCATACACTGTTTAATGTGCTCTATACTGTAATTAAGGATTTCCTGGATATTAGATACCTTTTGTACTCTAACAGTTGACTTGGAGAATCTGTTTCACCTGTTCTACACAATTTCTCATCTATTTATTGTCATTTTCTCTGACATCTATTTATTGTCATGTTTTCATGTAATTTTCTATATTAGGCCTTCTTGTGCACATATAAGCATTGCCCACATGAACAAACAACTTCCTCTACACTGTTATGACTCTGAGAAGCTCAGTAACATTGTCTCTCAAGTATGTTTTAGAGTTTATTGCTACATTGCAGTGAAGTCTCAGGCTTTCCAATGCTGCTTAATTGTGCTGATTTCTCTTTTTCCAGCCTTTTATGACGCACATTTAGAGTTCTAGGCTACTTTAAGTAAATAATAGATGTTTCCTACACTGTTTAATCAGCTCTTTGATGTAATTAAGGATTTGTTGGTTCTTAGATAACTACATGTTGTATTCTAGTTCTCATCTACAATATTTACTGCTATTTTCTCTGAAGTACTGATGTTTTCTTGCAGTTTCCAATACAAGGCCTTCTCATCTAAGTATAAGCATTGCCCACATGTACAAACAACTTCCAACACACGGTAATGAACCTGAAAAGCTCTGGCATATTGTCTGTGAACTATGTTATAGAGTTTAGTGCTACATTGCAGTGAAGTCTAAGGCTTTCTCCAGTTGCTTAATTATGCTTATTTCTCTCTTTCAAGCCTTATGTGACACACATTTACAGTTCTTGACATCTTTAAGTAAATAACAGAGGTTTCATACACTGTTTAATGTGCTCTTAAATGTAATTAAGGATTTCCTAGACCTTAGATACCTTTTCTATACTAACAACTGACTTGGAGACATGTGTTTCACCTGTTCCATACGAGGTCACATCAATTTACTGCCATTTTCTCTATATTACTCATGTTTTCTTGTTGTTTCCTGTATTCGGCCTTGTTGTCCAAGTATAAACATTGCCCACATGTTCAAACAACTTCCTCCACCCTGTTATGAACCTGAGAACCTCGGGAATATTGTTTCTCAACTATGTTTTTGAGTTTAATGGTACATTTCAGGGAAGTCTAATGTTTTCCAAAGCTGCTTAATTGTCCTTAAATCTCTCTTTCAAGCCTTGTATCACACACACATTTAAAGTTCTAGGCTCCTTTAAGTAAATAATAGTCGTTTCATACACTGTTTAATGTGCTCTTAAGTTTAATTAAAGATTTCCTGGATTTTACATACATTTTCTACACTAACAACGTACTTGGAGACATCTGTTTCACCTGTTCTATATGAGGTCTCATCAATTTACTGTTATTTTCTCTGTATTACTCATGTTTTCTTGTTGTTTCTTATATTTGGCCTTCTTGTCCAAGTATAAGCATTGCCCATATAAACAAACAACTTGCTACACACTGTTATGAAGCTGAGAAGCTAGTGTTAGCGTTAGGGTTAGAGTTAGGGTTAGGGTTAGGGTTAGGGTTAGGGCTAGGCTTAGGGTTAGGGCTAGGATTAGGGTTAGGGTTAGGGCTAGGGTTAGGGTTATGGTTAGGGCTAGGGTTAGGTTTAGGTCTAGGGTCAGGGTTAGGGCTAGGTTTAGGATTAGGGCTTGACTTAGGTTTAGAGTTAGGGCTAGTGTTAGGATTAGGGTTAGGGCTAGCGTTAGGGTTAGGGTTAGGGTTAGGGCTAGGGTTAGATACCTTTCTACACTAACAACTGAATTGGAGACATGTGTTTCACCTGTTCCATAGGAGGTCATATCAATTTACTGTTACTTTTTCTGTATTACTGATGTTTTCTTGTACTTTCCTTATTACTCCTTGTTGTGCAAGTATAAACATTGCCCACAAGTACAAACAACTTCCTACACACTGTTATGAATTTGAGAAGCTCATATATATTGTATCTCAACTATGTTTTTGAGTTTAATGGTACATTGCAGGAAAGGCTAATGTTTTCCAAAGCTGCGCAATTGTGTATAATTATCTCTTTCAAACCTTGTATGACACACATTTAAAGTTCTAGGCTCCTTTAAGTAAATAATAGAGGTTTCATATACTGTTTAATAAGCTCTTTGTTGTAATTTAGGATTTGCTGATCCTTAGATACCTTTTCTACACCAACAACTGACTTGGAGAATCTGTTTCACCTGTTCTATACTAGTTCTCATCTATTTAATGTCATTTTCTCTGAATTACTCATGTTTTCATTTTGTTTCCTACATTGGCCTTTTTTATGGTATAAGCATTGTCCACGTGTACAAACAACTTCCTACACACTGTTATGAACCTGAGAACCTCGGGAACATAGTCTCTAAACTATGTTATACAATAGAGTTTAATGCTACTTGCAGTGAAGTCTAAAGGTTTCCAAAGCTGCTTAAATGTGCTTATATCTCTATTTTAAGGATATTCTGCCCTGTTTGACACATATTTACAGTTTTAGCTTCGTTAAGTAAATAATATAGGTTTCATACACTGTTTAATGTGCCCTTTATTCTAATTAAGGATTTCCTCAATCTTAGATACCTTTTCTACACTCACATCTGACTTGGAGAAGTGTTTTCTACATGTTGTATGCTAGTTCTCATCTATTTACTGTTATTTTCCCAGAATTACTGATGTTTTCTTGTAGTTTCTAACATTAGGCCTTCTTGTCCAGGTATAAGCATTGGGAACATGGACAAACAACTACCTGAACACTGTTATGAACCTGAAAACCTCAGGAACATTGTCTCTCAACTATGTTACAGAGTTTAATGATACATTTCAGTGAAGTGTAAGGCTTTCCAAAGCTACTTAATTCGCTTATTTCTCTCTTTCAAGCTTTGTGTGACACACATTTAAAGTTCTAGGCTTTTTTAAGTAAAAAATATAGGATTCATACACTGTTTAATGTGCTCTCAACTCGAATTAAGGAATTCCTGGATGTTAGATACCTTTTCTACAATAACAACTGACTTGGAGAATCTGTTTAAGCTGTTCTAAACGAGTTCTCATCTATTTACTGTCATTTTCTCTGAATTATTCATGTTTTCATGTAGTTTCCTATATTCTGCCTTCTTGTCCAAGTATAAGCATTGCCCACATATACAAACAACTTCCTACACACTGTTGTGAACAGAAGAAGCTCGGGAACACTGTCTCTCAACTATGTTATAGAGTGTAATGCTATATACATTTCACTGAAGTCTAAGGCTTTCCAAAGCTGCTTAATTGTGCTTATTTCTCTCTTTCCAGCCTTGAATGACAAACATTTAAACTTCTTAACTCCTTTAATTAAATAAAAGTGTTTTTATACACTGTTTAATGAACACTTTATTGTAATTAAGGATTTCCTAGACCTTAGCTAGCTTTGCTACACTAACAACTGACTTGGAGACATGTGTTTCACCTGTTCCATACGAAGTCTCATCAATTTATTGTTATTTTCTCGGTATTACTCATGTTTTTTGTAGTTTCCTGTGTTAGGCCTTGTCCAATTATAAACATTGCCCATATGTACAAACAACTTGGTACACAGTGTTATGAAGCTTAGAAGCTAGGGTTAGGGTTCGGGATAGGGCTAGGGTTAGGACTAAGGTTAGGGTTAGAGTTAAGGTTTGGGTTAGGGTTAGGGCTAGGTTTAGTGTTAGGACTAGGGTTAGTGTTAGCATTAGGGCTTGGGTTAAGGGTAGGTTTAGGGCTAGGGTTAGGGTTAGAATTAGGGTTAGGGCTAGGGTTAGGGTTAGTGATAGGTTTATGGTTAGGGCTAGGGTTTGGGTTAGGGTTAGGGCTTGGGTTAGGGTAAGTGTCAGGGTTAGCGTTCGGGTTTGGTTTAGGGTTAGGGTTAGCGTTGTAGTTTGGGCTTGGGTTAGGGTTAGATTTAGGGCTAGTGTTAGGGCTAGGGTTAGGATTAGGTTTAGGGCTAGGGCTAGGGTTAGGGCTATGGTTAGGTTTAGGGTTAGTGCTAAGGTTAGGGTTAGGATGAGGGCTTGGGTTTGTGTTAGGACTAGGGTCAGGGTTAGTGTTAGGGCTAGGGTTAAGTTTAGGGTTATGGTTAAGATTAGGGCTAGGGTTAGGGTTAGGGCTCAGGTTAGGGTTAGGAATTGGGTTTGGGTTAGGGTTAGGACTAGGGTTAGGGTTAGGGTTAGGGTTAGGGCTAGGGTTAAGCTGAGGGCTAGGGTTACCCTTCGGGTTAGGGCTAGGATTAAGGTTAGGGTTAGGGCTTGGGTAAGGTTTAGGGTTAGGGTTAGAGTTGGGGCTAGGGCTAGGGGTAGGGGTAGGGTTAGGGCTACCGTTGGGGTTAGGACTAAGGTTGGGGTTAGGGAATATTGCATTTCAACTCTGTTAATGAGTTTAATGCTACTTTGCAGTGAACTGTAAGGCCTTCCAAAGCTGCTTAAATATGCTTTTTTCTTTATTTCAAGGATTTGTATCTTGAATGAAACACATTTATCGTTCTAGGCACCTTTAAGTCAATAATATAGGTTTCATATACTGTTTAATGTGCTCTATACCGTAATTAAGGATTTGTTGGACATTAGATACCTTTTCTACGCTAACAATTCACTTGGAGGATCTGTTTCACCTGTTCTACACAAGTTCTCATTTATTTATTGTCATTTTCTCTGAATTACTCCTGTTTTTATGTAGTTTCCTATATTAGGCCTTCTTGTCAACATATAAGCATTGCCCACATGAACAAACAACTTCCAACACACTGTTATGAATCTGAGAAGCTCAGTAACATTGTTTCTCAACTATGTTTTAGAGTTTATTGCTACATTGCAGTGAAGTTTAAGTCTTTCCAAAGCTGCTTAATTGTGCTTATTTCTCTCTTTCCAGGCTTCTATAACACACATTTAAAGTTTTAGGCTCCTTTAAGTAAATAATAGAGGTTGAGGGCTTGGCTGGGAGGCCAGGTGATCTGTGGGAACTGGTCAAGGGGAGAGTGGGTTGGGGCGAGGGGCAATGCCTGGAAGTGTTCCAGTGGGGGGGGGTGGGGGGCTGGGGCCCTGTGAATGTGGACCAGCGTGGCAAGTGGCCGCAAAAGCCCCACCTTCCTTAGCTCCAGACTGGAAGCCAGCAAGAGCTTGCCTTGTCCTCGGGGCAAGGAGTTCCCTCAAACGGTGCAGAAAACCAGCCCTCAGGGCCCGGCGACCCTTCCAGTAAGTACCTCTGGAGGGGCCGGGACAGTGCCCCCAGAGTGGAAAGTGATTTTCTCCGACTTGACACAGCTCTCTCCCTGATGTCAAAGGCCATAGACAGGGCTGTGGGCGTCCCAGGACACTCTGTTGTGAGCTGCCCCTTGGTGGGAGCTTCAGGGGCTGGGCCTCCCCTGAGGCTACGGAGGCCCATGGCTGTCCTGAAGGGCGGGATGGCAGGTCTGCCCACGCTTAGGGACCTGGGAGTCGCCCTCTGAGCAGAGGGCAATGTGCGGTTGGTGGATTTAGGCACCTGACAGGGCTCCTAGAGCTGGGGGCTATTCCTCTGTGTTTGAAGGGCAGGGCAGCCTGGCAGGTGCTGCTCACTCATTGGTCAAAGGATCGAGGGGGCGGGGCTTCGGGAACAAGGAGGCGGGCCCAGGCCCAGGCCTGAACCCAGTCAAGTCAAGGAGGGGGCGGGGCCTGGTGAGCAGCTGGAGGAAGTCAAGAGATCAAGGGGGCGGGGCCAGGTGACCAGCCTGAAGTGGTGAGGTAAGCAGGAGAAAGGCTGGTGGGCAGGGACACGGGTGACCCGCAGGCCTGCCTGCCGGCCTCAGGGACCTAGGGGGTTTGGGGGCTTGGAGGGGAGGCCAGGTAATGGGCGGGAAGCGGTCAAGGGAAGAGGGGCAACGCCTGGAAGTGTTCCAGTGGGTGGGGCCCTGGGGCCCTGTGAATGTGGACCAGCGTGGCAAGTGGCCGCAAAAGCCCCACCTTCCTTAGCTCCAGACTGGAAGCCACCAAGAGCTTGCCTTGTCCTCGGGGCAGGGCATTCCCCGCAAACAGGGCAGAAAGTCGGCCCTCAGGGCCCAGCAACCTGACCTGTAAGTTCCTCTGAAGAGGCAGTGTCATTCCCCTTAGACTGAAAAGTGATTTTCTCAGACTTGACACAGCTCTCCCCCCATGTCAAAGCCCATAGACAGGGCAGTGGGCATCCAGGTCACTGGGTTGTGAGCTGCCTTTTCATGGGAGTTATGGTGGCGGGGCCCACCTCAAGTCTCATGGAAGCTATTGGCTGTCCTGAAGTGGGGGCTGGCTGGTCTCCCTATTCCTGTTGACCGGGGAGGCACCCTGTGAGCAGAGGGCCATGTGTCTTTGGGGGTTTCAGGCTCCTGACACAGCTTCCAGATGTGTGGGCTATTCCCCAGTTTGAGGAGCAGGCAGCCTGGCCGGTTTGCTCCCTCATTGGTCGAATCAGCAGGGGGGCGGGATTCCGAAACAAGGAGGCAGGCCCAGACCTACAGCTGAACCCAGTCACATGAATGAGGTGGCAGGGCCAGGTGAGCAGAGGGAGGTGGTGACGAGAACAAGGGGGCAGGGCCAGGTGAACAGCCTGAAGTGGTGAGGTAAGCATGAGGAAAACTGGCTGCAGGGACTCGGATGGCCAGCAGGTTGGCCTGCCAGCAGCAGGGACCTAAAGAGGTGGCTGGAGGGTTGCGGGGAGGTTAGGTGATATGCGGGAAGTGGTCAAGAAAAGAGTGGGTTGGGACACTAGGCAAAAACTGGAAGTAGTACAGTGGGTAAAGCCAAGGGGCCTTGTGAATGTGGACCAAGGTGGCAAGTGGCCCCAAAAGCCCCATCTGCCTGAGCTCCAGACTGGAAGCTAGGAAGAGGTTCCCTTGTCCTCAGGGCAGTGCATTCCCTGCGAATGGCGTAGAAGGCCTGGCCCTCATGGCCCGCCAAACCGACCAGTAAGTACCTCTGGAAGAGACGGGGCAGTGCCCCTAGAGAGGAAAGTGATTTTCTCAGACTTGACACAGCTCTCTCCCCGATGTCAAAGTCTAACCCTAAACCTAAACCTAAGCCTAACCCTAACCCTAACCCAAGCAGTGGCTAAAACCATGGGGCCCTGTGAATGTGGACGAGGGTCACAAGTGGCCCCAACTCCCCACCTGTCTGAGGTCCAGAGTGTAAGCCAGCAAATGATTCCCTTGTTCTCAGGGTAGGGCGTTCCCTGCCAGTTTGGCAGAAATCCAGCCGTCATGGCCCGTCAAATTGACCAGTAAGTACCTCTGGAGGGGCCGGGGCAGTGCCCCAGAGTGGAAAGTGATTTTCTCCGACTTGACACAGCTCTCTCCCCAATGTCAAAGTCTAACCCTAAATCTAAAACTAAGCCTAACCCTCTCCCTAACCCTAAGAAGTGGCTAAGGCCCTGGGGCCCTATGAATGTGGAAGAGGGTCAAAAGTGGCCCCAAAAACTTCACCTTCCTGACCTCCAGACTGGAAGCCAGTAAGAGTTTCCCTTGTCCTCAGGGCAGGGTATTCCCCGAGAATGGGGCAGAAAGCTGGCCCTCAGGCCCTGGCGACCTCTGGAAGGGCCGGGGCACTACCCACAGGATGGAAAGTAATTTTCTCTGACTTGACACAGCTCTCTCCCCAATGTCAAAGCCTAACCCTACCCCTAAACCTAACCCTAACCCTAACCATTGTGCTAGGCCCTGGGGCCCTGTGAATGTGGACGAGGGTCACAAGTGGCCAGTAAATCCCCAACTTCCTGAGCCCATCATCCTGAGCTCCAGACTGGAAGCCAGCAAGTGGTTCCCTTGTCCTCAGGGCAGGACGTTCCCTTTGAATGGGGCAGAAAGCCAGCCCTCAGGACCCGGCGACCAGACCAGTAAGTACCTGTTGAGGGGCCGTGGCAGTGTCCCCATAGTGGAAAGTGATTTTCTCGGACTTGACACAGCTTTCTTTCCGTTGTCAAAGCCCATAGACAGGGCTGTGGGCGTCCAAGGACACTCTCCCTTGTGAGCTGCCCCTTGGTGGGAGCAATGGGGGCGGACCCCCCCCCCCTGAGGCTCATGGAGGCCCATGGCTGTACTAAAGGGAGGTCTGGCTGGTCTACCCACGCTTGGGGACCTGGGAGGCACCCTGTGAGCAGAGGACCATGTGCCTTTTTGTGTTTTAGGCACCTGACAAAGCTTTCAGAGGTGGGGGTATTAACCTGTTTGAGGAGCAGGGCAGCCTGGCCAGTGCTGCTTGCTCAATGATCAAATGTACAAGGGGGCTAGGCTACTGGAACAAGGAGGTGGTCCCAGGCCCACAGCTGAACCCAGTCAAGTCAATGATGGGTGGGGCCAGGTGACCAGCCTGAAGTGGTGAGGTAAGCAAGAGAAAGGTTGGCGGCAGGGACACGGGTGAGCGGCAGGCTGTCCTGCTGGCAGCAGGGACCTAAAGAGGGGGCTAGGGGGTTGTCAGTCAAGGGAAGAGTGGGTTGGGGCCAGGTGCAACAACTGGAAGTGGACCAGGGTCGTAAGTACCTTTATAGTGGCCGGGGCACTGCCCCTAGTGTGGAAATTTATTTTCGCGGACTTGACACAGCTCTCTCCTTGATGTCAAAGCCCAGCTCTAACCTTAATACTAACCCTACCCTTAACCAGTTGGGGGTAGTGTTAGGGCTACCGTGAGGTTTAGGTTTAGGTTTAGGCCCTTTGAAAATGGACGAGGTTCGCAAGTGGCTGCAAAAGCCCCACTTTGCTGAGCTCCAGACTGGAAGCCAGCAAGAGATTCCCTTGTACTCAGGGCAGAGTGTTCTCTGCAAATGGGATAGAAAGACGGCCCTCAGGGCCCAGCGACCAGACCAGTAAGTACCTCTGGAGGGGCCAAGGCAGTGCCCCCAGAGTGGTAAATTATTTTCTCGGACTTGACACAGCTCTCTCCCCAATGTCAAAGCCCAGAGACAGGGCTTTGAGCTGCCTCTTGATGGGAGTGATGGGTGCAGGGGCCCCCGGAGGCTCATGGAGGCCCATGGCTGTCCTGAAGTGGGGCTGGCTCGTCTGCCCACGCTTGGGGACCTGGGAGGCACCCTGTTAGCAGAGGGCCATGTGCAGTTGGAGTCTATTCCCCTATGTTTGAGGAGCAGAGCAGCCTTGCCCGTGCTGCTTGCTCAGTGGTTTAAGGAACAAGAGGGCAGGGTTTCTGGAACAAGGGGCCGGGCCCTGAATTCTGTTAAGTCAGCAAGTGGGCGAGGCCAGGTGAAGGGCCAGCAATTGTAACATAAGCAGGAGAAAGGGCCAGGTGAAGGGCCAGCAATTGTAACATAAGCAGGAGAAAGTCTCTTGGGCAGGGACATGGGAGCAAGGCCTGCTGGCCATCAGGCTGGCCACATGGCAGCTATGACCTACACAAGGGGGCTGGGATTTTAGGGGGCAGGCTAGGTGATCAGCCAGAAGCGGCCAAGCCACGAATGGATTGGGGCCCGGAGCAACACCTGGAAGTGATCCAGTGGATAAGGCCATGGGGCCCTGTGAATGAGGACTGGGGTCTCGAGTGGCAGCAAAAGCTCCACCTTCAGGAGGTCCAGACTGGATGCCAGCAAGAAGGTCCCTTTTCCTCAAGGAAGGGTGTTCCCCCTGAATGGGGCAGAAAGCCGGCCCTCAGAGCCCAGGGAAAAGTAAGTACAAAAGAGGGTTTGGTCAAAGCTCCCAGAGTGGAAGGTGATTTTTGGCGACTTCACACAGCTCTCTCCCTGATTTCAAAGCCCATAGACAGGGCTGTGGGGGGTCGCAGGACACTCATTGTGAGATGCTCTGTGGTGGGGGCGATGGGGGCTCCTGGGGCTCATGGATGCCCATGGCTGTTCGAAATGGGGGGCTGGGCTCCTTATACTTGTGGACCTGACGCCTGGGTGGGAGGCAACCTGTGAGCAGAAGGCCGTCTGCATTTAGGGCTTTTAGGCACCAAACACCACCACCAGATGTGGGGCTGTAGGCCTCCCTGTGTGAATAGCAGGGCAGCCTGGCCAGTGCTGCTCGCTTATTGGTCCAATGAACGAGGGGGCTGGATTTTTGGAACAAAGGGGCGGGGCCAGGCCCAGAGCTGAAGGTGGTCAAGTCAACAAGAGAGCAAGGCCAGGTGAATGGCTGGCAATTGTGATGTAAGCAGTAGAAAGGCTGATGCGCAGGGACATGGGGCAAAGGCCTGCTGGGGGTCAGGCTGGCCACCCCGCAGCAGTAACCTAAACAAGGGGGCTGGGGGTTTTGGGGGTCAGGCTAGGTGATCAGCCAGAAGTGGCCAAGCCAAGAATGGCTTGGGGCCAGGGGCAACACTTGGAAGTGGTCCAGTGTATAAGGCCATGGGGCCCTCTGAGGACGGGGGTCCCGAGTGTCAGGAAAAGCCCCACCTTCCCGTGGTCCAGACTGGATGTCAGCAAGAAGGTCCCTTTTCCTCAAGGCTGGGCATTCACAGTGAATGGGGCAGAAAGCCTACCCTCAGGATCCGGCGACCAGTAAGTACATCAGGAGGGGTGGGTCAGTTCTCCCAGAGTGGAAAGTGATTTTTGGGAACTTGACACAGCTCTCTCCCCGATTTCTAAGCCCATAGACAGGGCTGTGGGGGTCGCAGGACACTCCGTTGTGAGATCCCCCGTGGTGGGTGCGATGGGGTCCTGTGGGGCTCATGGAGGCTGTTTGAAAGGGCGAGCTGGTCTCCCCATGCTTGTGGACCTGGCCACTGGGTGGGAGGCAACCTGTGAGCAGAAGGCCATTTGCAGTTTGGGCTTTTAGGCACCAAACACCACTTCCAGAGGTGGGGCGGTAGGCCTCCGTGTGTGAGTAGCAGGGTAGTCTGGCTGGTGCTGCTCGCTCATTGGTCCAATGAATGAGGGGTTGCGGTTTCTGGAACAAAGGGGCGGGGCCAGGCCCAGAGCTGAAGGTGGTCAAGTCAATGAGGGAATGGGGCCAGGTGAACAGCTGAAGGAAGTCATGTCAACCAGGGGGTTGGTCCAAGTGAAGGGCCAGCAATTGTGACATAAGCAGGAAAACGGCTGGTGGGCAGGCACATGGGGGAAAGGCCTGCTGGCCATCAGGCCAGCTGCCCAGCCGCAGCGACCTAAATAAGTGGGCTCGTGGTTTGGGGAGGCAGGCTAGGTGATCAGCCAGAAGTGGCCAAGCCAAGAATGGCTTGGGGCCAGGGGCAACACCTGGAAGTGTTCTAGTGGATAAGGCCATGGGGCCCTCTGAATGAGGACGGGGGTCCCGTGTATCAGCAAAACCCCACACTCCCGTGGTCCAGACTGGATGCCAGCAAGAAGGTCCCTTTTCCTGAAGGACAGGGGGTTCTCTGTGAATGGGGCAGGAAGCCTGCCCTCAGGGCCCAGTAACTAGTAAGTACATCAGGAGGGGTGAGTCAGTGCTCCCAGAGTGGAAAGTGATTTTCGGTGACTTCACACAGCTCTCTCCCCAATTTCAAAGCCCATAGACAGGGCTGTGGGGGTCGCAGGACACTCCCTTGTGAGATGCCCCGTGGTGGGGACGATGGGGGAACCCGGGGATCATGGAGGTCCATGGCTGTTTGAAAGGGGTGGCTGGTCTCCCCATGCTAGTGGACCAGGCTCCTGGGTGGGAGGCAACCTGTGAGCAGAAGGCCATCTGCAGTTTGGGCTTTTAGGCACCAAACACCACTTCCAGAGGTGGGGCGGTAGGCCCACAGGTGTGAGTAGCAGGACAGCCTGGCCAGTGATGCTCACCCATTGGTCCAATGAACAAGGGGCCAGGGTTTCTCGAACAAAGGGGCATGGCCAGGCTCAAAGCTGAAGTTGGTCAAGTCAATGAGGGGGTGGGGCCAGGTAAACAGCTGAAGGCAGTCATGTCAACAATGGGGCAAGGCCAGGTGAAGAGCCAGAATTGGTGACTTATGCAGGAGAAAGGCTGGTGGACAGAGACACAGGAGAAAGGCCTGCTGGCTGTCAGGCCAGCCGCCCGCCAGCAGCAACCTAAACAGAGGGCTGGGGAGGTTGGGGGGCAAGCTAGGTAATTAGCCAGAGCAGCCAATCCAAGAATGGGTCCAGGTACAACACCTGGAAGTGTTTGAGTAGATAAGGCCACTGGGCCCTGTGAATGAGGACAGGGTGCCAAGTGGCAGCAAAAGCCCCACTTTCCCGAGGTCCAGACTAGATGCCAGCAAGAAGGTCCCTTGTCCTCAAGGAAGGGCGTTCCCCATGAATGGGGCATAAAGCCTGCCCTCAGGGCCTGGGGACCAGTAAATACCTCTGTAGGGGGCAGGGCAGTGCTCCCAGAGTGGAAAGTGATTTTCGGCGACTTCACACAGCTCCCTCCCCGATTCTAAGCCCATAGACAGGGCTGTGGGGTCGCAGGACACTCGGTTGTGAGATGCCCCATGGTGGGGGCGATTGGGGCCCCTTGGGATCATGTAGGCACATGGGTTTCCAAAACGGGGGGCTGATCTCCACATGCTTATGGACCTGGCTCATGGGAGGGAGGCAACCTCTGAGTAGAAGGCCATCTGTTGTAGTGTGTTTTGGGCACCTAATACCACTTCCAGAGGTGGCCAGGTTTCTGGAACAAGGGGGTGGGCCCAGGCCTACAGCTGAATTCTGTCAAGTCAACTAGGGGACCCATACAGGTGAACAGCTGGAGGTCACCTCAACAAGGGAGAAGCACCAGTTGAACAGCTGGAGGCAGTCATGTCAACAAGGGGGAGGGGCCAGGTGAACAGCCAGAAGTGGTGACATAAGCAGGAGAAGGCTGGTGGGCAGGTACAGGGGTGAAAGGATGGCTAGCCGGCCTGCAGCAGTGACCTAATCAAGGGGGCTAAGGGGTTTGAGGGGAGGCCAGGTTATCAGCTGGAAGTGGTCAAGTGAAGAATGGGTTGAGGCCAGGGGAAACACCTGAAAGTGGTCCTGTGGATAAGGCCATGGGGCCCTCTGAATGAGGATGAGGGTCGCAAGTGGCCGCAAAAGCCCCACCTTCCTGTGGTTCAGACTGGAAGCCAGCAAGATCCCTTGACCTCCCAAAGGGGTGTTCCTGGTGAATGGGGCCGAAAGCTGGCCCCCAGGACCCGGTGACCAGTAAGTAACTATGAAGTGGGCAGGGCAGTGCTCCCAGAGTGGAAAGTAATTTTCGGGGACTTGATTCAGCCCTCTCCCCAATGTCAAAGCCCATAGACAGGGCTCTGGGGGATGCAGGACATTCCGTTGTGAGATGCCCCATGGTGGGGGCTCATGGAGGTCCAGGGCTCTTTTAAGGGGGGGGGGGCTGGCTAGTCTCCCCACGATTGTGGACCTGGCCCCTGGGAGGTAGGTAACCTGTGAGCAGAAGACCATCTGGAGTTGAAATAAAAAATATTATACCGAGTCCTAAAAACAGAATGTAAGATCTCAAGAATCAAGTCAAAGGTTTGGAACATAAAGAGCCAGAAGACACTCCTCCACAGCAGCAAGAAGACAGTTGAAAATAATGTAGGAAACCTCTGGAACAACTTCAAGTGAAGCAACATCAGAATTATGGTGGTCCTAAGAAAAAGAGACAGAGCAAGATACTGAAAATGTACTGGAAGAAACAGTGACAGAAAACTTCCCCACCTGGTGAAGGAATTAGACTTACAAGTCCAGGAAGCACACAGATCCCTCAAACAAAAGGAATCCAAAGGGGATCACACCAAGACACATCATAATTAAAATCCCAAGTGCAAAAGACGAAGAGAGAATATTAAAAGCTGCAAGAGAAAAGCAGGTAGTTACTTATAAAGGAGCACCAATACAATTGTCAGCTGATTTCTCTACAGAGAAATCATGCAGGCCAGATGGGAATGGCAAGAAATATTCAAGGTGATGAATAGCAAGAACCTACAGCCAAAAATACTCTACCCAGCAAAGCTATCACTCAGAATCGAAAGCCAGATAAAGAGCTTTACAAACAAACAAAAAAAGCTAAAGGAGTTCATTGCTGCCAAACCAGAATTATATGAATTGCTGAAAGGGGGAAGAGGAAGAAAATAAAGATAAAAATTACGAACAACAAATACATAACTATCAACAATTGAATCTAAAAACCAAGAGAATTTTAAAAAATCTGATGAACAATATTAGCTGGTGAATATAATAGAATCAGAGGTATGGAAGGGGAGTGAACAGAAAAGGGGAGTGGGGGTGGGAGTACGGGAAGAGACTGAACAAAAACTGTGCACCTATGGATGAGGACAATGAGGGGTGGGGAAAGGGCAGAGGGTGGGGTGGGAACCTGGTGGAGAGGAGCAATGGAGAGGGGAAAAATGAGGCACATTTGTAATAATATGAACAATAAATATTTTAAAAAATTGTAATGAATCATCTAAATCAACATTGTAAAGAATTAGAAAGAGTACAACAAGAAAATGCCACAGTGAGCAGAAGGAAGGATATAATAAGGAACAAAACAGAAATGATTGACATAGAGACCAAAGAAACAATACAAAACAAAAAAACAAAAAAACAAGAGCTGGTTCTTTGAAAGGATAAACAAGATTGATGAACCTCTAGCCAGACTCACCAAGTAAAAAAGAGAGAGGACCCAAATAAACAAAATTAGAAATGAAAGAGGTGAAATAACAACATACCCCACAGAAATACTAAGATTATTTAAAAATACTATGATCAACTCTATTCTAATAAACTAGACAACCTGGAGGAAATGGAAACATTCCGAGAAAAATACAACCCTCCAAAACTTAATCCAGAATATTCTAAAAAACTCAATAGTCAGATAACTATGGATGAAATTGAAGCAGTCATAGAAAAGCTCTCGGCAAACAATAGCCCCAGACCAGATGGCTTCACAGGGGAGTTTTACCAAACATTCAAGGAAGAACTAAAACCTATCTTCCTCAGACTATTCAAGAAAATTCAAGAGGAAGGAACATTTCCAAGCTCCTTCTATGAAGCCAGTATCACCCTAATACCAAAACCAAATAAAGACAACACAATAAAAGAGAATTACAGGCCAATATCCCTCATGAACCTAGATGCCAACATTCTCAACAAAATTTTAGCAAATTGGATCCAGCAGTACGTATGAAAGATCATACACCATGACCAAGTAGGATTTATACGAGGGATGCAAGGATGGAACTATATTCACAAATCAATAGACATGATACATCACATAAACAAATTGAGAACTAAAAATCACATAGTCATATATCTATTGATGCAGAAAATGCATTTGACAAAATCCAACACCCTTCTCTAATAAAAACTCTCAGCAAGATAGGAATAGAAGAATCATACCTCAATATAATAAAAGACATAATATATGACAAACCTACAGCCAACATCATATGCAATGGGCAAAGACCAAAACCATTTCCTCTAAGAAAAGGGACAAGATAGGGATGCACACTCTCACCACTCCTGTTCAACATAGTACTGGAAGGACTAGCCATAGTGATCAGACAAGAAGAAGAAATAAAAGGCATCCAAATTGGAAAAGAAGAAGTAAAACTGTCCTTATTTGCAGATGACATGATACTGTACATAGAAAACCCTAAAGAATCCATCAAAAAATTATTAGACTTAATAAATGAATTCGGAAGATGGCAGCCGAACAGATGGACTTGTTCTGAGCCTGGTCCCAGAACAGATAGAAGCAGCATCTGAGAGTCACTCAGGAAGTATTGATAGTCAAGCTAAGGGGTAACAGATCTCCAAAGGAAGGTAAGGCTCCGCTGGACAGGATTTCCTGACCAAGCAGCCAGCACTGCGGCAGCGGAGACCTCCTCTGGAGCTACGGGCTCAGAGAGAAGGCTGCATCATCTTACCAAGAAAGGAGGATCTTATCTGAGGCCTGGAAAACCCACAGCAGAGGATACCATCGAACAGCTGTGACTCCCCAATCAGGGCAAACACGGGATTCAAGGGAGTTCTTCAATTACCCACAGAAAGGAGAAGGAATAACACATAACCAGACATCCTGAAAAGAGAGACCATGGCCTACCTAGAGACAAAGAACTAGCCTGCACATGAAAGAAAAGCAGGCATCACCAGAAAAGGAAGTAAACAAGTTAGAAGTAAGCAACCTACCAGAGAAAGAATTCAGAGTAATGATCATAGGATGGCTAAAAGAATGGAAGAGAAATTTGACGATATTAATAAGAACCAAGAGCAACTAAAGAAGAACCAAGAGGAAATGAAGATGAACCAAGAGGAAATGAAGATGAACCAAGAAGAAATGAAAAATGACATTGCTACTATGAAGAACTCAATAGAAAGCATCAAGAGTAGATTAGAAGAAGCAGAGGACCGCATCAGTGAGCTAGAAGACAAGATGGAAAAAATACCCAATTAGAGCAGGTTCTGGGGGAAAAAAAATTAAAAAGCAGGAGGAGAACCTAAGGGAACTATGAGACAATACAAAACAAAACAATATTAGAATAATAGGGGTTCCAGAAAGAAAGGAACCTGAGGAAGACATGGAAAACGTATTTCAAGAAATAATGACAGAAAATTTCTTGAGATAGTGAAGAAAAAACCCACACAAATCCAAGATGTTTGCAGAGTTACAAGCAAAATGAATCCCAGAAGACCAACGCAGAGGCACATTATAATTAAATTAGCAAACACCAACGACAAAGTAAGAATCTTAAAAGCAGCCAGAGAGAGACAGAAAGTTACATATAAAGGAACCTCCATCAGACTAGCAACTGATTTCTCAACAGAAACTCATCAGGTCAGAAGAGAATGGGATGAAATATACAAAATCATGCAAAGGAAAGGTCTGAATCCAAAAATACTGTACAAAGCAAGTCTATCAATCAAAATTGAAGGTGAAATCAGGAGCTTCACAGACAAAAAAAGATAAAGGAATTTATCTCCACCAAACCAGCAATGCAAGAAATGCTAAAGGGTCTACTGTAAAAATAAAGAAATACCAAGTGAAAAAGGAACACAGGAGTATAGAATAAAAATAGCACCAAATAAGTACCTATCAATAATATCTTTAATGTAAATGGATTAAATGCTCCAAAAGACAAATTGAATAAGAAAACAAGACCCATATCTCTGTTGTCTACAAGAAACCCACTTCAGAAAAAAAGATGCACACAGACTGAGGGTGAAGAGATGAAAAAAGTTTTCCAGGCAAATGGAAATGAAAAAAAAGCTGGGGTAGCAATACTTATATCTGACAAATTAGATCTCAGAGTGAAGGACATAACAAGAGATAATGAAGGCCACTTCATAATACTAAAGGGAACAATCCAACAAGAAGAAATAACCTTGGTAAATATATATGCACCCAATACAGGAGCACCCAAATACATTTTAAAAAACAGCTGGAGGACATTAAGGGAGAGATTAATAGCAATATAATCATAGTAGGAGATTTTAATACCCCACTGTCACCCTTCGACAAATCATCTAAACAAAAAATCAGCAAAGAAATATTAATCCTAAATGACTCAATAGACCAGATGGAATTAATTGACATCTTCAGAACATTCCACCCCAAAGCCACAGAATATACATTCTTCTCAAGTGCACATGGGACATTTTCAAAGATAGACCACATTTTGGGACATAGGCAAAGTCACTTCAAATTCAAGAAGATAGAAATCATATCAAGCATCTTCTCAAATCATAATGGCATAAAACTGGAAATTAACTACAATAAAAATAATCCAAAAAAATCAAACACATGGAGACTAAACAGCATGCTATTAAACAAGGACTGGGTTACCAGAGAAATCAAGGAAGAAATTAAAAACATCATAGAAACAAATGACAATGAAAACACAACAATCCAAAATCTATGGGAATCAGCAAAAGCAGTTTTGAGAGGGAAGTTCATATCCTTACAAACCTATTGCAAAAAACTAGAAAAAAGGGTAACAAATGATCTAACGCTACAACTCAAAGAGTTAGAAAAAGAGCAACAAGAAAATTCCAGTGTAAGCAGAACGAAGGAAATAACAAAATTATGAGCACAGATAAACGACATACAGACCAAAGAAACAATACATAAAATCAACAAAACCAAGAGCTGGTTCTTTGAAAGAATAAACAAGACAGATGGACTTCTAGCCAGGCTAACCAAGAAACAAAGAGAGAGGACCCAAATAAACAAAATCAGAAATGGGAGAGGTGAAATAACAACAGACCCCACCGAAATACAATGGATTGTTACAAAATACTATGAACAACTCTATTCCAACAAACTGAACAACCTGGAGGAAATGGACATATTCCTAGAAAAATACAAACTTCCAAAACTCAATCAGGAAGAATCTAAAAATCTCAATAGACCAGTGACTTGGGAAGAAGTTGAAACAGTCATCAAAAAGCTTCCAGCAAACAAAAGCCCAGGGCCAGATGGCTTCACAGGAGAGTTTTACCAAACATTCAAGGAAGAACTAAATCCTATCCTCCTCAGACTATTCCAGAAAATACAAGAGGAAAAAACACTTCCAAACTCCTTCTATGAAGCCAGCATCACCCTAATACCTAAACCAGATAAAGACAACTCAATGAAAGAGAATTACAGGCCAATATCCACCATGAACATAGATGCCAAAATCCTCAACAAAATTCTAGCAAATCCACTCCAGAAGAACATCACAAAGATCATACACCATGACCAAGTAGGATTTATTCCAGGAATGCAAGGATGGTACAATATCTGCAAATCAAAAAACGTGATACATCACATAAACAAATTGAAAGATAAAAATCATATAGTCATATCAATTGATGCAGAAAAAGCATTTGATAAAATATAACACCCTTTCCTGATAAAAACTCTTAACAAGGTGGGAGTACAAGGATCATCCCTCAACATACTAAAAGCTATATATTATAAACCCATAGCCAACATTATTCTCAATGGGCAAAAACTAAAACCATTCCCTCTAAGAACAGGAACAAGGCAGGGATGCCCACTCTTGCCACTCCTGTTTGACATAGTACTGGAAGTACTAGCCATTGCAATTAGACTAGAGGAGGAAATAAAAGGCATCCAAATTGGAAAAGAAGAAGTAAAGTTATCCTTATTTGCAGATGACATGATATTGTACATAAAAAAATCAAAAGACTCCATTAAAAAACTAATTGACTTAATAAATGAATTTGGCAATGTAGCAGGATACAAAATTAATGCCAAGAAATCCATGGCATTTATATACACCAACAGTGAAACTACAGAAACAGAGACTAAAAAAGCAATTCCAATTACCATCGCACCAAAAAAATTAAGATACCTAGGAATAAATTTAACTAAGGAAGTAAAGGATCTATTAGCGGAAAACTACACGACACTGAAAAAAGAGATAGAGGAAGATGTAAGGAGATGGAAGAACATACCATGTTCATGGATTGATAGAATAAGCATCATCAAAATGTCCATACTTCCTAAAGCAATCTATAGGTTCAATACAATCCCCATTAAAATACCAATGACATATTTCACTGACCTAGAAAGAACTCTCCAAAAGTTCATTTGGAACAATAAAAGACCCCGAATAGCCACAGCAATCCTGAGAAAGAAGAGTAAAGTAGGAGGGATCTCAATACCAGACTTCAAACTTTATTACAAAGCCACTGTTCTCAAAACAGCCTGGTACTGGCACAAGAACAGACATATAGATCAATGGAATCGAATCGAGAACCCAGATATCAACCCAAATCACTATGCTCAATTAATATTTGACAAAGGAGGCACGAATATACAATGGAGTCGAGACAGTTTCTTCAATAAATGGTGTTGGGAAAATTGGACAGACACATGCAAAAGAATGAAACTAGATCACCCACTTACACCATACACAAAAATAAACTCAAAATGGATACAGGACTTAAACATCAGATGGGAAACCATAAAAATACTAGAAGCATCCACAGGCAGCAAAATCTCAGGCGTATGCAAAAAGAACTTCTTCACTGATACTATTTCTAAGGCAATGAAAGCTAAAGAGAAAATAAACAAATGGGACTACATCAAAATAAAAAGCTTTTTTACAGCAAAAGAAACCATCAACAAAACAACAAGAAAGCCCACCGTGTGGGAGAACATATTTGCAAATAATACCACTGATAAAGGTTTTCTCTACAACATCTACAGACAGCTAATACAACTAAATAAAAGGAAGATGAATGATTCAATTAAGAAATGGGCAATGGACCTAAATAGAATATTTTCAAAAGAAGACAGAAGGAAGGCCAAAAGGCACATGAAAACATGCTCAAAGTCATTAATTATCCGAGAGATGCAAATCAAAATAACAATGCGGTACCATCTCACACCTGTCAGAATGGCCAACATCAACAAATCAACAAACGACAAGTGTTGGCGAGGTTGTGGAGAAAAAGGAACCCTCGTGCACTGCTGGTGGGAATGCAAACTGGTGCAACCACTGTGGAGAACAGTGTGGAGTTTCCTCAAAAAACTGAAAATAGAACTTCCATTTGACCCAGTAATCCTACTCCTAGGAATATATCCCAAGAAACTAGAAACATCAATCAGAAAGGATATATGCACCCCTATGTTCATAGCAGCACAATCTACAATAGCCAGAATTTGAAACAGCCTAGGTGCCCGTCAGCAGATGATTGGATCCAAAAACTATGGTACATCTACACAATGGAATACTATGCTGCCATAAAAAAGAAGGAATTCTCATCATTTGCAGCAACCTGGATGGAATTGGAGAGCATCATGCTGAGTGAAATAAGCCAATCAATGAAAGAGAAACACCACATGACCTCACTCATTTGTGGATGATAAAGAACATTATAAACTGATGAACCAAGAGACAAATATAGAGAAATTAAAGCAACAGGCAGACTGTCAATTTACAGTGGGGAGGGGAGGGAGATCTGGGGGAGATAATAGATCAACCGAAGGACTTGTATACATGCATATAAGTACAACCAATGGATATAAAACTCTGGGGAGGGAGGCTATATATGGGAGGAAGGGAGGGGAGCAAAAAAAAATCAATAAAATATATTTTAAAAATATATACCACTAACATAGGGAAGAAAAAAAGTCACACAGAGTCCCAAACAAGATGAACCCAAAAAGACCCTCACCAAGACACATCATAATTACAATGGAAATTTTTACTAACAAAGAGAGAATCTTAAAGGCTGCAAGAGAGAAATAGAGTTACCAACAAGTAATCTCCCATTAGACTATCAACTTCCCAACAGAAACACATCTGACCAGAAGGGAATGGAATGAAGTATACAAAGTGATACAAAGAAAGGGAATAACTCCAAGAACACTCTTTCCAATGTAGCTATCATTTACATTGAAAGGGAGGGGGTGGCAATAGTAAGATATGCACACATATAATACCTTAATTTAAAAAAAAATTAAAAAAAATATTAAATAAATAAATAAATAAATTGAAAGGGAAATCAGAGGCTTCACAGACAAGAAAAGGATAAGGAAGTTTATTACTACCAACCCAGCAATGCAAAAAGTGCTAAAGGGATAAAGTTAGATGGCTGCAGATGTAAAGGCAGACTGCAAGATAGTACGTGAGTGAGAGAACAAAGGGACAGTGTGTGGGAGTGTTTGTGAGTTGAGGGAATGTTTGTTTGTGAGTTGAGGGAAATCTATTATCCAAGGGACTGTGGGGGGTTGCTGGACAGTGTTCCCCTGACTGGGCAGCCTCCCCTGATGCTGGGATACCTCTCTGAGCAACCAACTCTGATGCAGAGACTGTGCCATCTTTAAGGGGAAAGGGAATATTGTTGAAAGCATGAAATTCCTGGGAATATATAACTGCACCCAATGAACAGCTGTGAACCCGGGAACACTGGCCCCCAAGTGGCATGAGCACACAGATTTGGAGGAGCTCGGTGCCTTCTCACAGTAAGGTCAGATTTCACCTGGGATACGGTAAGGTCTGTGGTCCAGGCAGCAGAGAGAAATGTGCATGCAGAAGTTGGAGGATCTAGGGAAGTCTGAGCCCAGAAAAGTCCAAGGCCATTGTGGCTGGAGTGATATGCGAGTGTAGAAGGGGATCCACAAGGCTGCTAACAGAAGGGAACTCTAAAAAGCAACCCTTAGCTGGACTGGAAGAAAAAGGTCAGACTAAAAATTTTAACACTGTGCCTGCTGCTTTAACCCAAGAAGAAAAAAGATTGCACAGACTTCGCCACAGTGCGGAAGTTTGCTACTTACTCTGGCTCTTTTTTCTTTATTTTCTCCTCTTTAAATCCATGCTTTTGATTACATGGGCTCACCAAATTGGGGACACTCTAAGAGACAGCAGGAGAAAGTTGTTTTTTGGAACTTGGGGATCAGAGTGGGGAATAACTATCAGAGAACCAGCTCTGGGGTAGTCTATTCCCGCAAACCAGAATTAAGTGCCACAGGGAAAATGAAAACTAAACACTAGCTAGAGAGGACTTATAGACCCAGAGGTCAATCCAGAAACACTGCCACCCAGGGGTTGAAGCACAAATTGACTCTTGTGTAAACACAAATAAAGGAGTATAAGAAACAATGAAGTACTGCCTGCTTAAAAATCAGGACTGTGGCCTACAACATTAAGAAGCAATGGAACACAGGAAACTTCAATACTGTCCTGACTAGGAAATGGGGGAGCCAAATAGAACAGTAGAAAAAGTGAATGACTTTCACTACTGAATATTTTTATTTTGTTATTTCATCATTTATTTAAAAACTATTTTTTCTTTTTTCCTCACTTGATTTTACCTTTTTAATTATTACATTTTTATTTTAATCAGTTATTGTTAATACTACTATTTTTATTTTAATCAGTTATTGTTAATACTACTATTTTACCTTTTTTTTTTAAAGTGTCATTTTATTTTCTTTTTATCTTATTTTAGGATTAGTGTTCTACATTCTATTTGCATCTTTCCTTTAGCATCATTTTACTTTATCTCAACTTTACCATTATGCCAACACTCCCTTCCTCACTTTTCCCCTTTTATTGTCCTGTTTTTCTTACCCTATTCCTACTTTAGATTTTTCCAATTTCTTCTTTTTACCCCTTTTTAAAATTTCACCCTACTTATATATCTAATTTCCAATCCCCTTGTGCTAACCCCATACACATCTCTCTTCTCTTTCTTCACTATCCAATTTTTTTCTCTCTGTCCTTTTTGAGGAGTGAAAAATTACTGACCTTGCCTGGAGGGTAGAAAGTTACTACTCCCTCCCCCTCCTGGACCTGAAGACCAAATCAACAGTCTGGGTTAGTCAAGGCTGAAGGCCAAATCAGCAGTCTGGGATAGTCAAGGCTAAGATAGCAGAACAAACCAAGGAGGGAGATTAGGCCATCTGGCTGATGCATGCAATCACAAGGTTAAGACCACCCCCCTTGTTTGGAATGTGCTTGTTTGAAGAATGCTTAAAAAGAGAGAGACCGCTTTGTAACCACTGCTGCTTCTGGCCGCGCCATTGCCACAGCGGCAGCCCAGATTCGAATCTGCAATAAAATTTGTAATTAGACTCCGCAATTGGCTAGTTGGAGTTATTTCCCGGGTAGGGGTCTCTGCCTCTTGGGTGGTCTCATCTCTATTCAACACTTTTATTGCTGTTTGCTTGATTGTTGATTATATTAGTTTTTTATGTTAGTTTGTGATTGTTTTGCTTTTTCTTTTTGTTTATTTGTTTGTTTTTGCTTCTGTTTTTTCTCTACTTGCTTGATATTGTTTGTAGTTTGCATTCATCTCTAGGTATTTGTTGTTGGCATTGTTGGGATTAGTGGCTGTTCTATTGGATTTTCTCCTCATGTGAATAGTTCTTTCCCCTCTTTTATTCTCTTTAATTTCTCTTTTACTTTTTTTTTTCCTTTTCCCAATTACATTTTTGCAATCTTTTTTTCCCCTTTTATTTCTTCCTTCTTTTTTCTTTCTTATCCCCTAATAATCTTTTCTCTGGTAGTAACCTTTATTTGGGGTTATTAGTATTGTGAATACATTTGTGTTCAATACCTTGTGCATTGTGCCTTGTTATGTTGTTTTTGTGCCTTTAAATCAATGCAGGAGAGAGAGAACTACATAACCAGACACCCAGAGAAGAGAAATCATAGTAGACAAAAAAACAGCCTGCATATGAAAGAAAAGCAGGCATCACCAGAAAAGAAATAAATTAAATGGAGGCAAGCAACCTGTCAGAGAAAGAATTCAGTGAAATGGTCATAAGGTGGATGAAAAGACTGGAAGACAAATTCTAAAATATGTGTAATAACCAAGAGGAAATGAAGAAGAAGAAGAAGAAGAAGAAGAAGAAGAAGAAGAAGAAGAAATGAAAAATGACATCACTGCTATTAAAAACTCAATAGAAAGCATCAAGAGTAGACTAGAAGAAGCAGAGAACTGCATTAGTGAGCTAGAAGACAAGGTAAGAAAAAATACCCAAGCAGAGCAGCTTCTAGAAAAAATAAATAAAAAGCAGAGAACTTTGGGACAACAAGAAACAAAACAACACTCGCATAATAGGGGTGCCAGAAGTACAGGAAACTGGGAAAGGAATAGAAAACCTGTTTGAAGAAATAATGACAGAGAACTTCCCTGATAAAAGGAAAAACAAAACAAACAAACAACAACAACAACAAAAACTCATACAAATCCAAGAAGCTTACTTACAGTAGTCCCAAACAAACTGAAGCCAAAAAAATTAATGGCAAGGCACATTATAATTAAACTAGAGGCCCAGTGCATGGCATTTGTGCATGGTGGAGGGGTGTATCCCTCATCCAAACCTGCACTTTCTCCAATCTGGGACATCCCTCTCACAATCCAGGACTGCTGGCCCCAAACTGCTCGTCTGTCTGCCTTCCTAATTGCCCTTAACCACTTCTGCCTGCCAGCTTCATCAACCCCTACCCATTCCCCTGCCAGCCTGTTTGCCCCTAACTTCCCTCCCCCCCTCCCCCATGCAGGCCTGGTCCTAACTTCCCTCCTCTGAAGGCCTGGTCACACCTAACTGCTCTCCCCTGCAACTCTGTTCCTCCCAACTTCCCTTCCCTACAAGCCCAGTCGCCCTCAACTTCCCTCCTCTGCCAGCCTAGTCACCCCTAACTGCCCTCCCCTGCAGGCTTGCTTGCCCCCAACTGCCATACCTTGCAGGCCTGGTCCCTCCTAAGGTCTCTCCCATGCTGGACTGATCACTCACAACTGCCCTCTCTTGTGGTGACCATGTTGTGTCCACATGGGGGCAGCCATCTCGTGTGTTGGAGTGATGGTCAATTTGCATATTACTCTTTTATTAGATAGGACTAGAGGCCTGGTGAACAAAACTTGTGCCCTTGGGGGAGGGGGATGTCCCTCAGCCTGGCCTGAAACCTCTCACAGTCTGAGATCCCTCAAGGGATGTTTGACTGATGACTTAGGCCTTCTACCCACAGGCAGTCGGACATTCTTAGTGCTGCCCTGGTGGTGAGAGATACTTCCACCACCACTGCTGCGCTCTCCAGCCATGAGTCTAGCTTCTGGCTGAGCAGCACTCCCCCTGTGGGAGCCCAGTGACTGCCAGGGTCAGCTCCTGCATTCAGCATCTGCCCCTTAGTGGTAAGTGCACATCATAGCAACTGGTGGTTCCACTGTTTGGTCTATTTGCATATTAGCCTGGACAATCTGAAGGATATGGAGATATTCCTAGAAAATTTCCAAAACTCAATCAGGAAGAATATAAACATCTCAATAGGCAATAACTATGGAAGAAATTGAAGCAATCATCAAAAAGCTTCCAGCAAGCAAAAGTTTGGGGCCAGATGGCTTCACAGGGGAGTTTTACCAAACATTCAAGGAAGAAATAAAATCTAACCTCCTTAGACTATTTCAAAAAATTCAAGAGGAAAGAACACTTCTAAGTTCATTCTATGAAGCCAGCATCATCCTAATACCAAAACCAGATAAAGACATCACAATGAAAGAGAATTACAGGCCAATAACCCTCATGAACATAGATGTCAAAATCCTCAACAAAATTCTAGCAAATTGAATCCAGCAGTACATCAGAAAGATAATACACCATGACCAAGTAAGATTTATCCCATGGATGCAAGGATGATACAGTATCCACAAATCAATAAACATGATACATCACATGAACAAACTGAGAGATAAAAACCACTTAGTGGAGGACAGAAGATGGCGTGACTGGCAGGAGGGTAGCGAGGGAGAGAGTGGGAGAGAGTAAGGGAGAGATAGAGGAGTGTGTGGTGGTGTGTGTCTGTATGAGCTAGGGACAGTTAGATTCTGCAGCTCTTCCAAGGGGCTACCAAATCAGGCAGTCTTAGATAGGGGAGCCCCACACACAACTTGGACACTTCAGGGTGGTCAGTGCAGGCACGGAGACAACCACATCTTGAGAAACAGAGCTACTTGAGACTAGGATCCTGGCCTCAGCACTACCCAGTCTGATCTCAGACACAAGATCCTGCAGCCACCAGGAACAGAGACCTGTGACCACAACAGACAACAGGAATCCAAACATCCAAACCATAGATTTCTGTGAGTCAAGGAGCCTATTCCCCTCCCTGAAGGCTTGTGGGCAGTACCATAGTAACTGATAGACCCACCCCTTGCAAGGGCCACAGTGCCTCTACAGGAATTGGCGCCTGCGAGTGAAGAGACACTGGGAATCTGCTCCCTGCAATGTATTCTAGTGACCAAAACCAAAGCCAATGCAGGGCAGCAGTGCCACCTCACTTTGATTATAGGCAAGAACACATGGAAGCAGACCTCCAGCTGACACCGTGCTACTGTGCAACCCAGTACCCCAAACTGACTGAGACCCCGATTCTCTGGCAAGTGGCAACACTGAGAACCACTGACTTGACTCTGTTCCTTATCCTTTGTGCCTGGTATTCCTGACACCCGGTGCACTCCCACTAAGAGTCAGTGTCTCCAATTCTTGGTGCATACGAACACAGGCACCCTGATTCTCAGTAAGAGGCTGCACGAAGCAACAGAGACTCTGATACTCAATTCTTGGTGCAGACACAGAAAACTCTGACTCCTGGCATATTTTAGGGGACTCTGATTTTAGGCACATGCCAAGAGCATGGTGCAGGTGGGGTCCCTGATTCTAGGTGCACACAGGAGACCACGTTGAGTGCTGATAAAACTGACAAGCCTGGCTCCCACCAACCAACGAGCCACACATCTTAATGTTAGTGACACTCGGGTGGTGTGAAGCTCCCACTGCACACGGCCCAGGTCCATTCACCTTGAAGTTTGAACCTTCTGGTGATAGTCAGAATGGGGAGACAACACAATCCCCAGAAGAAAGAAAATTAGGAGTCACCAAAAAAGGCAATTAGTGAAATTGAAGCATGCAACATGACCGAAAAATAATTCAGAGTAATGGTCATGCAATTCATACATCAGATAGATGAGAAAATCAACAACCTATGCAAGAATCAGGAAGAAATGAAAGTGAAATAGCTACAATCAAAAACACCATAGAAAGTTTCAACACTAGACTAAAAGAAGCAGAGGACTGACTTAGTGAGTTAGAAGATAAGGCAGAGAAATAAGATCAATCTGAAGAGCAACTTGGAGAAAAAAAAAAGTAAAAAGAAGGAGAGCATCTGGGAACTTTGGGACAACACAAATGAAGTAACATACATATAATAGGGCTTCCAGAAGGACAAGAAGAGTAGCAAGGATTAGAAAATCTATTTAAAGAAATAATGACAGAAAAATCCCTGATATGAGAAGAAAAAAGTTACACAAGTAAAGAGAGTAGCGAGCAAAATCAATCCCAAAACACCTACACCAAGACACGTCATAATTTCAATGGCAAATATTAACAACAAAGAGAGAATCTTAAAGGCTGCAAGAGAGAGACAGAGAGATGCTTACAAAAAATCCCCCATCAGATTATCAAATGATTTCTAAGCAGAAACAGCCAGAAGGGAATTGAATGAGGTATAAAAAGTGTTGCACATTTGTAAGTCACTATGAACTTTCAGGGATTCCTCACCAAGAATTTTCACTCACTGTATTTGGTATACGTTACCGCTTTTTTTTTTTTTAATGAACTCTCAGTGGTTACTGACACTGTGCTACCTGCTCTTTTCCATGAATTTCCTCACATTGGACTAACTCTTCTACATTTTTGCTCACATTAAGAAGTGACTTAGCCTTGTTTTCCAAGTATTTGGTAAGTTTACTACTGCTGTCAGTGAATTCTCAGATGTGTCCAACACTGCTAATGTGTGCCTCATACTCTACTTAAGGGTTTTCACCACATTGTCCTCATTGTGTCTATACTCTTTTTTCAAGTTGAGAGTTATTTGAACATGTTTTCTGTTTGTTCAGTTACTCCCGCTATTCAGAGAATTCCTGGTGTTTTCAAACATTGCTATATTGCTTTCTGCTCTATGTAAAGTAATTTCCTCTCTCCCTCCTGTTCTCACATTGAGAAGTGATGGATACTTGTTTTCTAACAGTTTTGTACAGTTTACTGCTGCTTTTCAGTGAACTCACAGTCAATTCTAACACAGTGCAATAGTGTACTTAGTCCTCTATTTAAGTGATTTTCCCTCATTCTCAAACACTTGTCTACACTCTTCATAATCAAAAGTGATTTTCACTCGTTTTCTATTTGATATATGTTAACTGCTTTTTTTCAGTGAACTTTCAGTGGTTACTGAAACTGTGCTTCCAGCTCCTTTTCAGGGATTTCCTCGCATTGGACAAACTCTTTTCTACATTTTTTATTCACATTAAGAAGTGACTTATCCTTGTTTTCCAAGGAGTTGATAAGTTTAATACTGCTGTCAATGCATTCTCAATTTTATCCAACACTGTGCTATTGTGTGCCTCCTACTCTAAGGGTTTTCACCACAATGTACACACAGTTGTCTACACCCTTTCTTCACATTGAGAAGTTATATGAACATGTTTTCTAACTGTTTTGTCCCGATACTGCTGCTATTCAGCAAATTCCTGGTGATTTCAAACATTGCTATTTTGTGTTTACTGCTCTATGTAAAGAATTTCCCTGCGTAGTACCAACACTTCTCATATTGAGAAGTGAGGAACACTTGTTTTCCAACAATTTTGTACAGTTAACTGCTGCTTTTGAGTGTACTCACAGTCTATTCTAACACTGGGAAATAGTGTACTTAGTCCTTTAAGTGATTAACACTTGTTCTCAAACATGTGTGTACACACTTTCTTCATATTTAAAAGTGATTTTCCCTAGTTTTCTAACTCTGGTATACGTTACTGCTTTTTTTCAATGAACTTTCAGCAGTTGCTAACACTGTGCTACCTGCTCTTTTTCCAGGATTTCCTCACATTCATCTCTTTTCCATTTTTTGCTCACATTAAGAAATTACTTACACTTGTTTTCCATTTCGGGTAAGTTTACTATTCCTGTCAGTCAATTCTCAGTTGTGTCCAACACTGTGGTACGGTTTGCTTGCTGCTGTATGTTAGGGTTTTCTCCACATTGTACTAAAAATTTTATACACTCTTTCCTTGTGTTGAGCAATATTTGAACATGTTTCTATTTTGTCCAGTTACTGTTGTCAGTCATGAATTCCTCATCGTTTCTAATACAGCTATAGTGTGCTTACTGCTCTATGTAAGGGATCTCCCTGCATAGTGCAAACATCTCTCTTCCCCTTTTTCTCACAGTGAGAAGTGAGGTACTCTTGTTTTCCAACTGTTTTGTACAGTTTACTGCTGGTTTTCAGTGAATTCATAGTGGTTTCTAAGACTTTGGTATAATTTGCTTACTGCTCTTTTCCAGGAATTTTCCCTCATTGTACAAACAGCTTTCTGCACTTTACCCTGATGTGTAGAAGTGATTTCCACCTGTTTCCAACTTTTTCATATAGTTTAGTGCTGCTTTTCAGTGAATTACCAGTGAGGTTTGTAACACTGTGCTATAATGTGTTTTCTCTTTGGCTCTGTTTTTTTACATTTTCAAACAACTTTCTTCACTCTTTCCTCATGTTGGGAAATGATTCCCACCCCCTTCTTTCTATATTGACAGTTTAGCATTGCTGTTCTGTGAATTCAAAGTGATTTCACAGTGTTGTCTAACTCTTTTCTACAATGTCTACACTTCTATACAAATAATTTATAACTCTGTACTACACTATCCTGTTTATAACTGCAACTTCCAAGAATTTTCAAACACTTTCCTAAGTGGTTTACAGCAAAACAACTCTGAATTCCCTTGTTTTGAAACAGATTCCTACAGAGTGTCTAGTCTTTAGAAGACCTGTCAAGTGTTCTCAAACACTTTCCTAGAGGGTATATATTATAGGAATGTGACATTAAGTTCCAATTGTTTTCAAACTGATTCCTATGTATCTTCAAAATCTGTGATTTCCATTTTCTCCAGTACTTTCCTGGAGAGTTCAGATTTTCAAGTGTTTTGAAACAAGTGTCTACCTAATTAACAGATTACAAGTGTCTACCTAATTAACTAATTAGCAGTGATGCCAAAGTGTTTCCAAAATTTTTCCTAGAGAGTTTACAGCACTGTAGTAGCAAATTTCCAAATTGTAGTAGCAGATTCCAGCAGTTTCTTGCTATTACCAGTGATTTTCAAGTGTTTTCACCTATTTTGTACAGAGTTTACACCTCTATATCTATGAATACAAATGTTTTCAAACACTGTTCTACATTAGCCTGGTACTAGCAACAATTTCCAATTGTTTTTAAACTTGTTACTAGAGCTTTTACACTGCTGTAGTAGTGAAACTAATTCCTGAAGCTTACACCTCTGTTTCACTGAATACCAAGTGTTTTGAAACAGCATTCTACATAATTTCCAGATTTTAGCAGTGATTTCCACCTGTTTTTTAACCATATTGTACAGTTTAGAGCAGCTATTCAGTGGATTCAAGATGGTTTCCAGCAGTGTGCATACTTATCTTCAGCATTGATTTCTCCTTATTTTCAAACACTTTTCTACACTCTTTCCTCATGTTCAAAAGTGATTTTCACTTGTTTTCCAACTATTTTGTACAGTTAACTGCTGCTTTTCAGCAAATTCCCAGGGTTTCTAACACGATGCTATATTGTGCTTACTGCTTTATTTAAGGGATTTCCCCTCAGACTCAAACACCTTTCTGCACTCTTGCCTCATGTTCAAAAGTGATTCCTGGAATGCAAGCAAGGGTTTGTTTTAAAACCTAAATCATATGCATATAGGAATGAGCTGGTTACCCTACTGATCACACTAATGGAATGAAAAGGTATCTATTGTGGAAGTCAGTGGCAGCTGTGTCAAAAACTGCTTCAGTGGAATGATGGAGACAAAAGACTTTTAGAATAGTTTAACAACAATGGGAGAAGAATTGAGGACACTGAATATTGACAAATCTTTTTAGGAGTTTTGTTGTAATAGCAAGGAGAGAATTGTGATGGTAGCTGGGGAGTGAAGTCAAGGGAGTAAATTTTAAGATGGCAATTATTCCAGCATGTTTGTCTATTAATGGGAAAAATGTAGTAGAGAAAAAATATTTCATAATATGGAAAAGAGATACTTAAGGAGGAAAGGCCTTGAGTGGGCAAGTCTCACTTCTCAAAGCGGTTTCCACAAGAGGCTCCCTGCAAGGCCATAGAGCTTCTCCAACGGGTCTCAGAGACCTGAAAGTGCATGTTCTTTTTCAGTTTTTACAATCAAGTGATTCATGCTTCTATAGATTCCTGTATTTTGGGACAACTAAGAGTTACTTACTGGTAACTTAATGAATGAATCATAAACTGAAATGACGTAGGACTTTACTTGTGTCCTTTGCTCAGAAATCAGGTTGCACACACATTTTTAATGCTGTCAAACTCCTACTCTGCATGCACATTGCAGTTGGTTAAAACTCCACATTTTGGGAAAAGGATGCATGGTCAGCATATCTTCAGTGTTACCTTGAACTGGCTGTGGGTTTTCTTCATTATAAGGCCTTGCTTTAAAAAACAATTTAAAACGGAAAAAATGTTTAATATGTTTTTATTGATTTTGGAGAGAGAGAAACATTGATGAAAAAGAAAAATAAATTGGCTGCCTTCTGCACACCCTGGCAGGGAACTGAACCAGTAATCTCTTAGTTCATGGGTCGATGCTCAACCACTGAGCCATATCAGCTTTATAAAACTCTTTTATTTTCTGAATTAATTTTTATTATTTATAGTATTACAGATGTCTCCTCCTCCCTCTAACTCCCTTCTTCAAAACCTCACCAAACTATTGTTTGCCCATGGGTTATGGATAAATGCATAAAAGTTCTTTGGTTAATTTATTCCTGCTTCCCCTATTACCTCTGAAATTTGCCTGTCTGTTCTATCCTTCAGTGTCTCTAGATCTATTTTGTTCATCAGTTTCTTTTGTTCATTAGATTCCATATACTAGTATATTAGTAAGTGAGATCATGTGATAGTTGTCTTTCTCTGACTTGCTTATTTTGCTTTGCATAATACTCTCAAAGTGTCCACCAGTAGATGAGTGTGTGTGTGGGGGTGGGGGTACATTTACACAATACTAGGTAGCTATAAAAAAAAGAATTTCTTACCCTTTGAGATAACACAGAGGTACATCAAGAGTATAAAAATCTCTTTCATTTAACATTATCCTTTTAGTTTTTTGTGAGTTGTTAGGTTAATTTCACAGTGATCCAGATTTGCATCAATAATTTTTACTCTACAATTTTCCTATAATAGACTTCAAGACCATATGAGTTTGATGCTCAACTGAGTCATGTCCTTATTTTCTATGAAAATCATGTCGTATGTATTGGACTGCTTCTAAATACTGGCTACTTTAATAAGTAAAGTAAAATTAATACATGTTTTTAAGTGTTTAAAAACTGTTTTATAATGCAAAAACTAACAAGTGAGTCATTTATATTGCTGGCAACATGATAAATCCCACTTGTTTATTTCTTCCCTTTCTTTGTAATCCTTGATTTTTCCTCTAGTGGAAACTGAAGAGGAAGGGAGAGAATAAAGCCTTATATTCTGCATTGGATACCACAATCAAAAGGCAGAAGGCCTTTTTTAGTAATTCTCAGAGCAAGCCTTTTTGCCATCTCAGGCAAAGTTTACAGCTCCCAAATCATGTCAGCCATTTTTTTCTACTTCCAGGCTGGTGCCACAGACAATACCTTCTTCTCAAGGGCCAGAGAACCCTGTAGCTTTGCTATAGGTGAGTAACATCCTATTTTCTGGGCTGTGTATTCCCTTTTTTCTTTTATCGTGTGGCTTCTTTCTTTTCCTTGCCCCAAGATTTACTGTTCAAATGGGTATGCGGGCATTGCAGGGACACTGTGGTCTAGCTGTTCTGACACATTGATTCTCTCCAAAGATCTTGCAGGAATCATGAACATATGCACTGAGTGAGGACAGCCCTTCCTGGTCATGGCAGGAGCAAATGCAGGTAAAGCATTCCTTTACCAAAGCAAAGCAAAACAAAGCTGAAAACAGTATATAAGCAATCCCCATATCTCATAGAATTACTCTGGTTCAACAAGGAATCAGGAATTAGGTTCTATTTTCCCAATCATAGCAGAGACTACCAGTATATATTCAATATCCCTCCCATTCTCCTTTCTTATTAGTACACCCCTCATTTGAGCTTCTGCTGTGTCATTTTATTTCTTGCAACAACTCATTACAGAATAGAGTTCAAATTTATGCTCCGGGATTTACTCAAGATCTCAAATCCAATTGGGGGCAGAAATGGAATTTAAACCCAGGCCTATCAGACTCAGAGATTTATCCTCTTTCCTCACTACCTCCTGTCTTCTGAAGAAGAGAAAGAATCCACATGCAGAGATGTGAACCTTAGAAAGCACCTATGAGATCCAGGCTTGTCTCTGGAGCTAATACAATCCCACACAGCAGGTGGCAGGTTCTCCACAAAGTACACAAATTTTCACTCCCTTCTTCCATTGCACATTCACAAGCTTGGCATATAGTGCAAGTTCAAAGAAAAGGAAGAAATGGGTGAGAGGAGAGACATAAGGAGAAAGGAGGGAACTTATCAAACAGGATTGTACTCAGCTACCTACCGCAGCCCTGGGTGAAGGAGAGTTTATCAGTTAGGCCTTAGAGTCAGTTGACATTAACAATGATAGAACTTAAACATATAAGGTTGCATTACTATTTTCCCACACATAATCAGAGACTTGGGTAGTGGTGTTGTATTAGTGGTTCAAAATCAGTAGATATGGTGCCAAAACCGGTTTGGCTCAGTGGTATAGTGTCAGCCTGTGAACTGAAAGGTCCCAGGTTTGATTCTGGTTAGGGGCAAATACCTTGGTTGTGGGCACATCTCTATTGGGGGGTGTGCAAGAGGCAGCTGATCAATGTTTCTGACTCTCTAGCCCTCTCTCTTCCTCTCTGTAAAAAAAAAATCAATAATACATATATATATATATATATATATATATATATATATATATATATATATATATATATATTTTTTTTTTTTTTTAAAGACAACTCTTTAAAAAAAATCAGTGGCTATGCATCTCTGCTTCTCTTGGCCTTTTTCTTTATGATCACAATATGGCTACTGCAGGTTTCATTATTATGATCTAGGCAGGAAGAAAAAAAAGCAAATATCTCTTAGAAATCTTTAACTTATGTCTTATTTTGACTGAACTATCTGGGAAATGTAAAGTTTTAGTGGTTTGTTTTTTTCCTTTTTAAAAAATTTATTGGGTAATATTGGATAATAACATTATATAATTTTCATGTGCACAAAAGTCAACAACTGTAAACTCTATTGGTTGCTCACCACCAGAAGTGTAGTTTGCTTCCATTATCATATATTTGATGTCCTCCCTCCACTCTCTTTCCCCTCTGGTAACAACTATTCTGTTGTTTGTATTTGTTTTTGTTTGTTTTGTTGTTTGTTTGTTTTTATTTTTTGTTTTGTTTTAGAAAGTCTTCTTTGTTCTTTCATCACCTTCCAAGTCTCCTAGTTCACTTCCAGTCCTAGGAAATAATCTTTAAAGTACAAAGGAGGCTCAGCTTAAACATATAACCTAAGGAGAAAAAAGAAAAAGAAAGAAAAAAAAAAGAGAAAGAAAAAAGCATGTCCTACTGAAATTGTGGACATTTCTAGAAAATAGATTCAAACCCCAGAAGTTTCAACCTTCACTTTCAGAGTATAGGTCTGCCTCCACCCAACCCACTTAAGTTTCTGTAACCCATAATACACAGAGAAGGCAGAAATTTCTTATAGCCACCAGGCAGCAAGTAGGAATATTTCAGCTACAAGTAACAGAAAACCTCAACTCCAAGTATCTTCTGAAAATTTTAAATTTATTGGGTCCAGAAACATTGAAAAGATCATACACCATGACCAAGTAAGATTTATTCTGGGGATACAAGGCTGGTATAAAATTCACAAATCAATAAATATGATAAATCACATAAATGAAGTGAAAAATAAAAATTACATGATCAGAGAGAATCCAAGATGGTGTTTGATGGGATGGCAGGCTATGAGATATGGTGGAGTGAGACATTGAGAGTACATGGATATCTGTATTTGTGAGTAAGGGACAACTATATTCCACAGGACTATTGGAACTGGTGGACTAGGCTCCCCTGGCTGGGATATCTCCTAGAGTGCCAGCTCTGCTACAGAGAATGTGCCATCTTGAAGGGGAGAGAAGCTGGGATCAGAAGCCCAGTCTTACCTTCAACAGGGAGATATCAAATACCTCCCAGGACCCTACAATCCAATGCCCAGAGGCCAACTGCCTCAGCTGATAACTCACAAATACTGAGACTCCAGCCTCCTCAACTGCTAACACCTAAAAAGTTTGTCCAGGGGATTACAAAGTGTCACTGAATACATGGATAGATCCTGTGCCTTCTCACAGAGCACATAGAAAGAATAGCTGAATATAATAACATCCACCTGGAATTGGTGAATTAAACACAACTGGTGAGGCAATCTGGGGACAGAAAGGTCAGAGGTAACCTAGAGACAGCCAATGCAGGAGAGAGAGATAATCAGACACCCTGAAAAGAGAAATCATGGAGAGACAAAGAAAGAACCTGTATTCAAAAGAAAAGGAGAAATCATTGGAAAAGGAAGTCAATGAAATGGAGGCAAGCAATATGTAAGAGAAAGAATTCAGAGAAATGGTCATAAGGATGCTGAAAAAAGATGGAAGACATAGGTAGGTTATATGAAATTCATTGGTGATGGAGTAAGGAGGCGGGAGAAAGCAAAGTGGTGTGAAACTCCTGGGATTGGATAAAAAGTAAAATTATGGATGTGTACTCAGGTGAGCGCAGGAACAATTAATCATTATATTTTTATTTTCAATAATTATTATTATTACTACTATTTTACCTTTTCGATTCCAGTCAAGTGCATGTACCTTGATTGCAGGCATATCCCTAGTGGGAGGTGTGCAGAAGGCAGCTGATCGATGTTTCTCTCTCATCTCTCATCGATGTTTTATTTGTTTGTTTGTTTTTGGTTTTTTTGTTTGTTTGTTTTACGCAGATTGTTGGAATTTATTGGTTACTCACAATACATTTTACATTTATTGGGATAAAAATAAATACAAATCATCTTGACTTTTTTAATTTCTTTATTGATTAAGGTATCACATATTTGTTCTCAATCCCCCATTCCAATCCCCCACCCCTCCCCACTCATGCTCCCACCTTCCTATTGTACTTGACCACTGGTTAGGCTCATATGTATGCACACAAGTCCTTTGGTTGATCTCTCCCTTTTATCCCCACCCTTTTTCTGAGGTCCAACAATCAGACCCAAGGCTCCTTATCTCTGGTCTGTTCTTAGTCATCAGTTTATGTTCACATTGATGTTTCTAACTCTCTATCCCTCTCAATTCTTCTCTATAAAAAATCAGTAAAATATATTTAAAAAAATAAAAATAAACAAGTAGGGTGAAATTTTAACAGATGGTAAAAAGAAGAAATAGGAATAATCTAGGAATATGGTCATAGAAACAACAAAAGGGAAAAAGTGAGGAAGAGAGTGATGGCCTAAAGGTAAAATTGAGATAGAATAAAATTATGCTAAAGGATAGATGCAAATAGAATGTAGAACACTAATCCCAAAGTAAAATAAAATTACACTTTTAAAAAAGGTAAAATAGTAGTAGTAATAATACTTATTGAAAATAAAAATATAATGATTAATAGGATAAAATCAAGTGAGGAAAAAAGAAAAAATTAGTTTCTCAAGTAAAAGATGAAAAAAATATAAATGGGCAGTAGTGTAGGTTATTCACTTCCTCTCCTGTTCTGTTTGGAATGCCTGTCTCCTAGTCAGGACAGTACTGAAGTTCCCTGGGTTCCACTGCTCTTCAGTGTTATTATTCAGTCCTGATTTTTAAGCATGCAGTACGTCTTTCTTATATTCCTTTATTTGTGTTTACACAAGTCAATTTGTGATTCAACCCCTGGGTAGCAGTGTTTCTGGAATGACCTCCAGATTGACCTCTAAACTCTAGCTAGTGTTTAGATTTTGTTTTCCCTGTGGCACTTAATACCGTTTTGGGGCGGAGGGGTGGGGGTGAGTTGCCCCAGCACTTAATACCGGTTTGAGGAAGGCAGGGAAGAGGGGAGTGTGAGTTGCCCCAGAGCTAATTCTCTGATGATTATTCTCTGCTCTGATCCCCAGGTTCCAGAAAAACAACTTTCCCCTGCAGTCTCTTAGAGTGTCCCCACTTGGGTGATCATATATATTAGAATTAGTAATCAGAAGTGTGAAAGAAAAAAAGCCACAAACTAACCTGACAAGTTCAGGGAAGGCCTGCATGGCAGTCTTGCAAACCCAGAGACCTAAGATAACCACAAAAGATGGTTTGAAAATTAAATATCTAACAGGTTATAGTAGGTAGTCATGTCCCAGATATTTCCCCAGACAAAGATCAACTTTGATCTTTTTACTGAGCCTCTAAGATAACAAACCTGTGAGATGTCTGGGTAACTTGTAACTTCCCTTTTTCCAGAGCCCCTGGGGAACAACCAAATGTGGTGGGCGCCAGGACAGATGCCTCAAATTCCTTCTTTATCATGTTAATTGTTCCTGCACTCCCCTGAGTACATGTCCATCATTTTACTTTTTATCCAGTCCCAGGAGTTTCACACCACTTTGCTTTCTCCTGCCTCCTAATGAGAGGGCAGGGCAGGGCAAGGGTGAGCTCCCAACTCCGCCCCGCAGGGCGGAGTTATCCCTAGCCCTCACCCAACCAATCAGGGTTAGCCGAGGCAGTGACATCACCGACCAGAGTAAAACCCCTGGACTGGGAGAAATTCTCTCTCTCTTCCGGAATGCTGCCGGCGTGAGTGGGGGAGCCCATGCTAGCATGGTAAAGGCTCTTTTGTTTATTGCATCGGACTCAGCTCCCTGGTGGTCCTTGGGGATCATGAAGTCTGGGCGTAACACTTACTCCATCACCAGTGAATTTCATGTAACCCACCTATGTCCCTCCTTTGATTTCAGTGTATAAATAGAGAAATGTAACCCGCCATTCTTTGGAGCATTATCTCAATCCATTGAGGTTCTGCTTCCCGGCATATGTCGACAGTTTTGGCTCAAATAAACACAAAAAATTCTTTACAGGTTTCAATGTTTTTTTCGTTAACATTAATTGGTGACCATGAAGGGACTCCAAAGAAAACTCACCAGCAATCATCCTTTGGACTTGGACTCGGAGCTAGGCCAGCCAAGGGCCCGTTGAGCCCGCCGTTTCTCCGTCCATTGAGAGAACGTGGGTGAGTTATCTCTTGGATTCAGGACCTTCCCTCTGTTTGGTAGAAGGTCTGACTTTATTTGAGCTGTTTTAAAATCCTCGAGGTGGAACCCAGGCTAAGGCAGAACTGGAGGAAATAAATGGGTGGCTGGTTTTGATTTTGGCTTTTCAATTGGAATTGCTGAGAGTCTGAGCAAAAATAACTTTCGCTGTATAAAGGAGCTGAACTCATTCAGCTTCTAAGATAAAGGGGCAATTTCTTAAAGAAAAGTCCAATTCCAAGGTGTTCTTAGGAGACTAAGAATTTTGTGGAGATGTCAGAAATGCAGAAGCCCCATCTGGAAGTTCCGATGCAACTGTAAACTAAATGGCTTATCTAGGAGGCCTCCATAACGGTTGGTCTGCCTGGGCCCCGAACCTTTCCTGAGGTTTTAGACAGCCGGGAGAGAAAACAGGCCACATTTGACCCACTACATAACATATCTAAAGTTTGCTCAGACTACAGAAATCCAAAAATAAAAATTAAATTAACATGGGAAATTTGTCTCCAAGGCAAGAAGCTCCCAAGACCCCAGCCCTCATTTAATACTCCTGATAAGAAGCCTTTACTTGCAAGTACTTTGCAGAAATGAGAAGATTTAACTAGAAAATATTAACTGAGAAATGAATGGCCAAAAATGCAATTTGTTTGTGGTACCTATGTTAATATCTTGCATGCAGAAATTAGAAAATGCAGGCTCTAAAATTAAACTGAATTGAGTATATGGGAAGTACCTCTTGATTTGGAAACTAGAAGCTTCTAAGGAAAGGCATAGAAAAATGTTTCTTCCAATAAGATGGAAATTAGTAAAATAAAGATTTAGAGAGGGTCAATTCCTGAACTGGGGACAAAAGACACTGCTTTGGAAACTTTAATACTGGACATTCTCTGGTGTAAACTGTTAGTGTGTTCTGTGCACTTGTATAAGAGTTGATGTTTTGTGTCTCTTTGTTGTTTAATTTGTTGAAAGAAGAGGAAAGTCCCACTCTGGGGAAGCCTAGTTGTGTGTGGAGTGGTTGAAAGCTTGAGAGAGGTTGCAAGAACGTCCTAGCAGCTGCCAAGAGTTTTTTTTTTTCTTGGGAACTCTTCTTGCTCTCCCTCTCAGGGTTCAGCCTCCAGAAATAGTGAGATTTCTGTCTGTTTGTCTGCAGTATAATTGTAGTTATCTATCTTTTAGGGGTTTCAGTTCGCTCTTTCCTTATTTATTGTGAGAATAAACAAAGTCACCTTTTCTGTCAAAGAACAGTTTAAACAGCCTCCATTTTGAACTGTGATTTAGCAGCCGCCATGACCACATGGCTGCTCCCATTGAAAGAACAAGGGCCAACCCCTCCCTTTGAATTAGCCAGTTGGGAAAGACTGTGTGGCTGTGCTCCAATAAAGAGCAAGGGACAGGTCATGTGCATTGTTAAAGTACTCTGCTTCAGAAAAGGAACTTGCAAGAATTCTCAGTCAAGTTTAAACAGGAGACTTTAGGAGGATAGCATGTGTACAGCAGGGACACTGAAAAGCCAAAAGTGTCATGATTCCCTGTGGGGGCATCTGCCAGTGATACTCTGGGTATTTGATTTTCACATATTGGGAGCTTATTAATTATTTTCAATGCTCAAAACACTGCTTGCAATAAGTCATGTGCCTGATTTTAAAATCTTATATATTATTCTTTATATATTGATATTATAATTGAATCTAAAGGTATACAAATTTTATATTATTATCTATGTCATTTTACAGGGACTATTACTTAACAAATAAATTGTTGTCTTGGAATGTTATATTTTATAGAAAAGCAAAGTTTTTTTATCAAATTTATAACCATGCCACTTTAAAATTTTTGTCATTTATGGACAGCTTTATTCTGATGCATTTGTAGGTATATGTCTAGAAAAATCCATGAAAAGGACTCGGATTTATTCTAACTTGCAGGCTTCTAAGCAGGTCATATTTTGAACTGGATGAAGATTTATAAAACTTCAAGGAATAACTGAATTCAGAAACTACTGGCCAATAATCAGGATAAACAAAACAACTGGGAGTAAAAGAATTGAGGTTAATTATTCTTATGATTCTGTTTAAAATATTGTTGACTTTTAAATCTTTTGTTTCCCGAATATAGGGAAAAGTAAAGAGCAGACACTCTGCATTGTAGGAACTAACAAATTGGTAACAGATTCATTTCACAGTGCACTCCGGGGAGACGAAGATTTCAAAGATCACGGACTATCACCAGGAGATTTGGTGTATTGGAAAAGACATCATAATAAAAAATTTAAAAAAAACTCTCCAACCTCGTTGGAAGGGACCTTATCAGGTATTACTAACTAACCCGTGTGCAGCTAAACTTAAAGGAGTTAGCTCATGGGTTTACATTTCTCATTTAAAAAGGCACCTGTCTGTGAATGGACTTCTACTCCCATCTCTGACAACCATCTCCGTCTGCAGAGGAGATCAAAGACTTTTTTAAGGACAAGAAACAGCTGAGAACTTTCAAGGATGAGAAGTCGCTGACCACAGAGGCAGACAGCTATCCTAAGATGACGTCAACAAGGCCTGTATGCTCACAAACTGATATTGCTTGCTTTTATATGATCTGATTGTTATTGATTGAATGTATGTAAAATGATTTTCATATTCTTATTATCCTTATAGTTTCCTAGTGGAAACAATATTTACCTCCCCAGACCTCCTTCCTTATTAGATATGAAAAATTTAACTTGGGCTGGTGGGAATGCAGACTGGTGCAACCACTGTGGAGAACAGTGTGGAGTTTCCTCAAAAAACTGAAAATGGCCGAAACCAGTTTGGCTCAGTGGTAGAGCGTCAGTCTGCGGACTGAAGGGTCCTGGGTTCGATTCCGGACAAGGGCATGTACCTTGGTTGCGGGCACATCCCCGGTAGGCTGTGTGCAAAAGGCAGCTGGTCGATGTTTCTCTCTCATCGACGTTTCTAGCTCTCTATCTCTCTCCTTTCCTCTCTGTAAAAAATCAATAAAATATATTTTAAAAAAACCAAAAACTGAAAATGGAACTCCCATTTGACCCAGTAATCCCACTTCTAGGAATATATCCCAAGAAACTAGAAACACCAATCCGAAAGGATATATGCACCCCTATGTTCATAGCAGCACAATCTACAATAGCCAGAATTTGGAAACAGCCTAGGTGCCCGTCAGCAGATGATTGGATCCAAAAACTATGGTACATCTACACAATGGAATACTATGCTGCCATAAAAAAGAAGGAATTCTCATCATTTGCAGCAACCTGGATGGAATTGGAGAGCATCATGCTGAGTAAAATAAGCCAATCAATAAAAGAGAAACACCACATGACCTCACTCATTTATGGATAATAAAGAACATTATAAACTGATGAACCAAAAGATAGATATAGAGACAGTAAAGCAACAAGCAGACTGTCAAATTACAGTGGGGAGGGGGAGGGAGATCTGGGGGAGATAATAGATCAACAGAAGGACTTGTATACATGCATATAAGTACAACCAATGGACATAAAACTCTGTAGAGGGAGGGTATGTATGGGAGGGAGGGTGGGGGGCAAAAAAAAATCAATAAAATATAAGAATGAAAGACCCCCCTAAAAAAATAATAAAAACAATAAAAAACAAAAAAAAAAGAAAAAAAAGAAAGAAAAATTTAACTTGGATACTTGCTAATCTTTCCCACCTAGTACACAATGATGTTCTGATTATCAGGTATGATAGTGAAATTAATGCTTTGTTAGCCACACATTGGTCTTCTACCATCAATATAAGCTTTGGTTGTTGTTGTTTTCTGGCTCTATTATAAAGGACCTACCTTAGGCAAATACCTCCAAGAATATTTCCCTGGTAATTCCACTGGTAGAATTGTATATGGATTTAATCTAGATGAATATTGTATGATTATAGAGATAAATGATGAATAGCTAAGAAAAAAAACAACCTGAATATGATGGCAAAAGGCTTGTAGCAGCCTGTCCTATCTTTCATAGCATATTATGTCCTCAGACTCACCAGCTATGCTCTTATGGTTGAATGTCTGTGAAACAAGAAAGAAATCAATGGGCCCGCATTTTAGAAATTATTGACATCACTTGGTGGGTAGATATGTTTATAATTACCCCACTGTCCTTGTGTCCTGGACTCTTGAGGAGCCCTATGAAATACCCAAACTGTAGCTCATTTGGGAGTCACCTCCACCCATTTAACTATGGCATAGGAAACTCAACATTTTTGGGTCCACTCAGTATACTCTAATTGCTCCCATACAATAGCTACCCAATGGCAACAACATTTCTGGTGGATCCAACAACATTGGTTTCCCTAAAAGAAGGAAAAGGGGAATACTTGGAGAAATAGGGCTGGCTTTAGTATTCTGGGACAAGCTGAACTTGCAGCTAATGAAGAACATCATTCATTAGAAAAAGATTCTTTATCTCAAATAGGTCATATAGAGGGAATGCTGTTTCAGGAAGAAGGAAAAGGGTGGGAAGCAGCATGGAAAAACAATAAAGTCTTAGTTTCATGGATAGAACAGACTCCACAGACTATTAAAAACTCATGCACAAACCCAACAATGAGAACGTGCCCGTGCCCTAACTCAACTGGGCCTGTTGTCTATGCGAATGCAAATGGAATCTGAAGTGGCTATGAAACAATGGCCAACTATAATGGCTACAGGAGCCCAGGCCAGACTCTTATGGGACTCATATGGTTTCCTAGGAATTTGGAAAATTTTGAATGGGAAATGTGATCTATGATGTTGTGTCTTAAAAGCCCAGGTGCCACAGTTAAATCCTAAGCTTAAATTCCCAGTAGTTCAACTGGCTGCCATAGGAACCATCCTCAATAATACTAGAATACTTCCAATGGGAAGTAGATGGGCCATATTTAAAAATAATAAACAATGGGAACCCATCTCACTGTCTGATTGTGAAAGTCAGAGAGGTGAATCGTTATGCCCCCAATCCATATGGAATACTGAATTCACTCAGTCCTGGCCCATTGTATCTACCCTCGTAAATATAATAATAACATATGGTATATGGGAAAGGGTTGTTTTTTGCTGGGAAGGTTTAAAGAACTCTTCTGTTATAGTAAGTGATTTTTACTGTAATAACACCAAGTTTACTTTAAATAATACTGGAATATGGTGTAATATTAAAATTATAGGAAAAATAACTTTGCCTGAGGCTCATAAAACCTATGATAATATTGATACTGAAGAACCAATATATTGGGAAATTGAACTTAATCCTCCCCCATGAAGTCATTTCTATGGAAACTAATTGGCCAGAAGAAAAATTAGAACTTCTAGATAATTAAATAGTAGAGAGTCTCAATTCATCTGGCCAGACATATCATAAAGTACAAATGACAGTGGATGAAGGAGGAAAACATTTAATTAGCTTAATAAAAATTATGATAATACATGTAAAAGGTTTTTCGGTTGGCTGGGATGCTTGTTCCCTTTAGATTTTTCCTTGTCTAGTATTAGACATCTTCTGTTCTTAATCACTGTTATTGGCTTACTATTGTTGCTTTTATCCATGATATGTAAATGTTATATCAGATGCAGAAAGGCAAAAATGTAAGACAAACAGCAAAAAGACTCGGATCATGGTGGCTCGAAAATTAGAAATGATCCAGAATACTTTTTAATAAGGACATATAGGATCTGACTGCCTCCCATTTACCTGCCTTTTTAAAAAAATATATAATTCGACCTCAAATGCCATCTAAGGTTATGGTCTTGTTCACATCCACAGTGGTCCACCGGTTCAGCAAGACATGCTGACATTGAGACATCCTAGGAATGAGCCTTCCTAGTGCAGTGGAACTCTATTATCCAACCAAAAGGTTGGTCATCAATGCATCCTTTGGATTGATTAATGACCAGAAGGGGGAAATGTGAAAGAAAAAAAGCCACAAACTAACCTGACAAGCTCAGGGAAGGCCTGCATGACAGTCTTGCAAACCCAGAGACCTAAGATAACCACAAAAGATGGTTTGAAAATTAAATATCTAACAGGTTATAGTAGGTAGTCATGTCCCAGATATTTCCCCAGACAAAGATCAACTTTGATCTTCTTAATGAGCCCATTTGCCTTTTTGCCTCTAAGATAACATATCTGTGAGATGTCTGGGTAACTTGTAACTTCCCTTTTTCCAGAGCCCCTGGGGAACAACCAAATGTGGTGGGCGCCAGGACAGATGCCTCAAATTCCTTCTTTATCATGTTAATTGTTCCTGCACTCCCCTGAGTACATGTCCATCATTTTACTTTTTATACAATCCCAGGAGTTTCACACCACTTTGCTTTCTCCCGCCTCCTTACTCCATCACCAATGAATTTTATGTAACCCACCTATGTCACTCCTTTGATTTCAGTGTATAAATAGAAAAATGTAACCCGCCATTCTTTGGAGTATTATCTCAATCAGTTGAGGTTCTGCTTCCCGGCATATGTCGACAGTTTTGGCTCAAATAAACTCACAAAAAATTCTTTACAGGTTTCAATGTTTTTTTCGTTAACAGAAGCAAGGATTTTAGTTGGGGGCAGGGGGAGGGAGGGGGGAGAAAAGAGCTAGGATAAGTGTGCAAATGCCCAGGCTGCATCCAAGTCTATGGATGCATCCAAGGCTGCATCCAAGTCTGCTTTACCTTTTGTGTCTAAGCAGTCAGCATACTTCTAAAAATTTTAGGCTATCATTTTGCCCCCAGATCAAAATAGATTGCTTTTTAGAGTCCCATTCTGTTAGCAGCTCTGTGGACCCCCTTCCATATTCACGGATCATGCCAGTCCCAACAGCCATGGATTTTTCTAGGCACAGATTTCCCTAGGTTCTCCAGCTTTTGCCATGCGCATTTTTCTCTCCTGCTGGGACCACAAGCCTCACCTTATCCCAGGAAAAATCTGACCTTTCTTTGGGGGAGTGTAGAGCTCCTCTGAATCTGCATGCTTATGCCACTTGGGGCCGGTGTCTTCAGATTCGCAGCCATTCAGTGGGTGCCGTAGGTGTAGATTCCCCAGACTTTTCAGGTTTCTGATAGCACCCATTTTCCCTTTCAAGATGGTGTGGTCTCCACGTCCCAGCCTTTCACTCTTGGAGGGAACCCAGCAGCAGTGGGAACTGCCTGGTCAAGGGAGCCCTGAAAAGCAACTCCCCACAGTCTCCTGGAGTATAGCTGTCCCTCAACCCACCAATAAACACTCCCCATGCAGCCACACACTCTCCCTTTGTTTTCTCACTCACACACTATCTTGCAGACTGCCTTCTTGCTGGCAGCCATCTTCTGGGATCCTGGGATAAGTCAGCTGATGATGTTTTTTAAAGGCAGAAGTGTAGGAGTGAGTTGGGAGAAGCAAGTTGATGCTTCAAAATAGTCCCCCATTTTCACTCAAAAGTTGGAAAAATAATAAGTAAAATGTGCTAATTCCAGTGTGTCCTTACTCAGGAGTGCCTACCCTATCTTGGGAATGCTTGAGAAAGTCATTTTAGCCCCTCATGAGTCTACACTCTCCTCCCTGTGACAGAGTTTGAGGGGGCTGGAGGAGAGAAGTGCAGAAATGTTCCTGTAGTATCAGCTCAGAGGAATGGCTCAGAGGTTGCCATCAGCTGCTAACATAAGGACTTCAGAAGATTTGGGTGCTCGTCAATGAAAAAAAAAAGTAATAATTGTAATTGCTTCCAGTTTTTGAGCCATTTTGGAACATTAACTCATTTGACCTTCATAAATACCCAGCAAGCTAACCAGTGTTATTCTGATGTACTTAGGTTCAGAAATGTTGAATAACTTACCCAAGGCCACAAAGCTAATGAAGAGTAGAACAAGGGTTTAAACCTAGGACAGTTGACTCTACAGTCTGTGCTCTATGTACTCAGCAATGCTATACCTACAATATTTCAAAATATTAGCGAGACCAGAATGTTTAAAAACGTGTGACTAGAACTGAAAATTATCTTGAAAAATTGTATTTATGGGGCAGGCAGGCGGAGGGAGAATTTAAAATACCACCTTTGGGTCATGCTGCAGAAGAGTGATGTATGTGGTGAGTTGGGAACCAGTTGGCTAGAATAACCATGACTGAGTTTCTAGGTATTAGACAATTGCTTATATTTGCTCTTTGCTTCCATAGGTAATCCAGATATTAAGGAAGAGGGCTATTTTTTCTACTACACAGAACAGAGGAACTTGGTAAGAAATCTTAGATCACTGAGCTGAACTTTGGCTAAGAGCTGCAGAATAGACCAGGGTAGAGACCAGCTGGTCTTCTAGAAAACAGAGGCCAAATAAAAATTAAACATGTTTAATCTATGTCAAAAGAAATCATCTACTGTGGGTGTTGGCAGCTAATAGTTCAAACTTGTACTCTTGCCTGGAGACGTGCCCGCGACTGCTGGAAGATGGAGTTGTGAGAGGTTACAATGTTGTCCCTCAGAGTATTGTTTTGTTTTTTGTTTTTTTAGGAAAAGCAGTCTTCCTAATTGGTCCTCAATGGTCATGAGACTAGATGAACACATTATTATAGCCTCAAGACTGATTTCATCATAGGTTATTCAGACCAGCTTAGGTTTGTGATCATCAAGAACCTCTACATGTAGAGCATATTGCAATAGAAATACTTGGTTAACAGTGGGAATGGGTTTATCATGCCCTTTGTCACTAACCTAAGTTACCACATACCGTGTTTCCCTGAAAATAAAACATCCTCCGAAAATAAGACCTACTTACAAGTTTCCTTCTGATTGAAATATAAGGCATCCCCCCGAAAATAAGACCCCCCTAGGCTCTGTCTCCGAATGAAAATTAATTTACCATAAACTGGTCACTAGGGCTGCCCTGACTGGCATCTAGCAACCAGTGACATTACGCGGAGTCCTGATGTCACTGCTGTGTGGAGACGGAGCAGAGGTCAGAGTGAGCGGTGAGCATGGGGCAGGAGAGAGGAGGAGATTTTCTCAGATGGGTGTAGAAGAACAGGAGGATTAGAGCAGATGGGACTCAGCGAAGGTGCTGAGTGCTGGTCTGTCTCTGGTAACACTACCTGATGCTCACGGCCACCCTCATGATGACTGAAGGTTCTCAGTCAGTGCAGACCCTGCTCCAGCCCGGATCCAAGCCCCAGCAAGCCCCAGTGACAGTCCCCAGGTAGGCCCCAGGGGCTAAATGTCTGATAAAGGGGTAGGGGGGATGTCTGGTGAAAGTGTTCAGTGGCACAGGGGTGGGGGGAGGGGATCACTTAAAATGACACAGGAGGATCACAGGGGGCAATCAGAATGACACAAGAGGATCCAAAGGGGTTACTAAAATGGTAATCCCCCTTCTGATTCTCCTGTGCCATTTTGATTCACCCCTCTGATACCCCCTGTGTCATTTTAAGTGATCCCCCTCCCCTCACCTTGATACCCCAATTCCTTATTTTTACCCCTAGAAATGAGTGCAAAAAGAGAAAGATACTCTGTGGAGTACAAGAAAGCAATCGTGGAAGACTCTTGGGGCCAAAATCTTACTGCTTTCTGCAAAGAGAAGATGTTGAGATTCCAATTGGCCCAAAAATGGCAAGCAAAGTATGCTAACCTCATTGAATAAGTGAACGAGGGAAATGCTAATAAGCGCAAGTGTGGATCAGGTTGGCAACCATTATTTTCCAAGCTGGAAGACCTGATCTGTGAATGGGTTGTTGACAGGAGAGCAAAGGCTTTGGTTGTGAATAGGGCTCAGATTCAAGAATTTGCCCTTGCAATAGCACCACAGTTTGACATAGCCCCCGAAGACTTCAAAGCATCACAACACTGACTGGATAATTTCCTTCAGCGAAGTGAACTGTCTTTAAGATCTACCAGTACAACATTGTTTAGGTTGTAAGATACTCGAGTTATTAAGCGGGCACTTGCATTCAAGTCCTTTATTGATGATGCTGACTTCTCTAAATACAATCTTTCCAACATGATTGCTATGGATGAAACTGCAGTGTTTATGGGCCAATCATCTCAAACAACAATTGAACAGCGAGGTGCCTCCTTAGTGCACATTCCCTTCACTGCTTATGAAAGTGCACGTGTTTCCTGTATTTTGGCAATTCATCTGGAATGGCACTAAAATCCCACCTTTAATCATTTATAAGGGCAAGAAGGAAAGATTGAACGTGTTTTGGGTGTATTTATTCTTGAAACTAAAAAATCCTGGGCCACACAAGCAGTTATAAGGAAGTGGGTCGATTTAATGCTGCCGCTTGTTATGCAAGGGAGCCAAAGAGGTCTGCTAGTCTGGGATGCAGCCAGCACTCACCATGCTAAAGACATGAAGACATTTCTTCACAAAAGAAAAATATATCAGATAATGATTCCAGCAGCAATGACGGCCTATCTCCAGACTCTTGATATTGCAATAAACAAGCCATTCAAAGAGAATTTGTGCATGGAAATTAATGACTACATTGAAAATAGAATGGAGAGAAATCAGCATGGAAACTTTGTGGAACCTAAATTGCAAGAATTTGTGACTTGGGTGAAGAATTCATGGGAGCAAATCACTGACAGTTGCATTGCAAATGCACTGCGAGCAGGCTACCTTGACAAGAAGTACTCATTTAAAGACAGTGCTATTGCTAAACATGAGAGATTTGGTTCACTGGTTCTGAAAGAAATGGAGTCACAAGAAATTCACCAGGAAATTCAGGAATTGGATTTTTATGATGATGTTCCAGAAGATGATGACATGATTGTCATTGAATAAATGAGTAAATTATTGATACTGTAGGATTCACAGCTTGTCTGGTTTGTGTTGACAACTACCATACTACCGTACCGTATACAGGAATAAATTTCCTTTATTTTCATTTAACAATAAATGTGTACCGTATTCTTCCCCATGGGAAAATAAGACATCACCTGAAAATAAGACCTAGCGCATCTTTGGGAGCAAAAATTAATATAAGACACTCTTATTTTCGGGAATCAAGGTAGTTAAGGAGAGGCCCAGATGAAGGTAAAACTCTAGCATGTTTGGGATCTGCTGAGTACAAGACTTCAGTGTTTTTTTAAATAAATTTTTATTGTTCATATTATTAACAATGTTCCTTCCCCCCCCCCCACCATTGCTCTCCTCCACCAGATTCCCACCCCACCCTCTGCCCTTTCCCTACTCCCCATTGTCCTCATCCATAGGTGCACAGTTTATGTTCAGTCTCTTCCCATATCCCCCTCTCCCCTTTTCCCCAAGAATCATAAGTTCACTCCCCTTCCATACCTCTGATTCTATTATATTCACAAGTTAATATTGTTCATCAGATTTTTTTTAATTTCCTTGGTTTTTAGATTCACTTGTTTGTTGTTCATAATTTTAATCATTATTTACTTTCTCTTCTGAAAGAACCCCCTTCAGCAATTCGTATAATTCTGGTTTGGTGTTGATGAACTCCTTTAGTTTTTTTTTATTAGTGAAGCTCTTTATCTGACCTTTGATTCTGAGTGATAGCTTTGCTGGATAGATTATCTTTGGCTGTAGGTTCTTACTATTCATCACCTTGAATATTTCTTGCCATTCCCGTCTGGCCTGCATGGTTTCTGTTGAGAAACCAGCTGACAATCGTATAGGTGCTCCTTTATAGGTAACTACCTTCTTTGCTCGTGCTGCTTTTAATATTCTCTTTGTCTTTTGCTCTTGGAATTTTAATTATGATTTGCCTTGGTGTGGTCCTCTTTGGATTCCTTTTGTTTGGAGTTCTGTGTGCTTCCTGGACTTGTAAGTCTAATTCTTTCACCAGGTGGGGGAAGTTTTCTGTCACTATTTCTTTCAGTATGTTTTCGATATCTTGCTCTCTCTCATCTTCTGGGACCCCCATAATTCTGATGTTGGTTTGCTTGAAGTTGTCCCAGAGGTTTCTTACATTATCTTCAATTTTCTGGATTCTCTTGCCTTCTAGCTTCTGTGGAGGAGTGTCTTCTGTCTCTTTATGTTCCAAATCTTTGACTTGATTCTTGCGATCTTCCATTCTGTTTTTAGGACTCTGTATAATATTTTTTATTTCAGACAATGTATTCTTTATTTCTTGTTGATCCCTTAACATTTCTTGTTGATTCCTTATTAATTCTAGTTGATCTCTTTTCATATCCTCATAGGTCTTATTTATTTTTTTTAGGAAATTCTTGAAAAACCTTATAATCGTAGATTTGAACTCTATATCCAGTCGCTTTTTGTCCTCCATTTCTTTCGTTTGTGATCTATTTTGTTGTCCATTTCGTAGCTACAGATGCAGCGGGGTTTCAGGGTGGAGCCTACAGCCTAGCCCTGCCCTATGCAGCTCCTGGGTCTCAGGGTCCTTCAGTACTTGCTGCAAGCACCTCTGAGAGAAAGGTGCCCTTGATTTTCGCCTGCTACCAAACAGTCTAGGCTTTCCCCCAATGAGCCCGGTATTGGGGTTCAGTTCAGTTGGAAATGGGGTTGGAGGTGGCATTCAGAGCAGTCTGGAGCCCCAGTCTCCTTCCTGCTAGGGCAATTCCGCAACACAGCTCAATGTGCGGGCCTCCGGGACCTCCTTTCGCCGCTCCTCTGGGGTTTCGTCTTACAGCCCAGCTCCCTATGAATGAGCCTGGGTCCCCGGGGTCTGGCCTAGAACTGGGGTTCAGAGCAGTCAGAACTGGGTCCCAGCACAGTGGGAGCTTTTATCTCCTTCCTGGTAGGGAACGCTAGCCAGGCACTCAGCCTCCCTCCTCTCCGGCTCCTTCCTCTCTGCCCGCGCACAGTGTGTCTCCATACCTTAGGCTTTTACAGCTCCTCCGCGCTTCCTTCTGGTTTTCTCCTTGCTTCTCGTTGTAGAATTTCCAGTCAGTTGACTTTCCTGTAGTTCTGGGTAATGTCCATTTTATATTTTAGTTGTATTTTATTGAAATTGTGTGTGCGGCTGCGGCTAGGTGTTTACCTGGGCAGCCATCTTGGATTCTCCTCCAGTGTTTTAAGAGTACAAGAAACAGTTATGTGTTTTGCCTAGTGTGCTGATCCATTAATGATTACATACATGTCTATTTGAGAACTTCAGTCTTCTGTTTCTTATTCATTTACACTTTACACTTCAAAAGATTGTTTTGTAAGAGCTACTCATTGCACAAAAAAAGTCTCATGAGTTTTCCTTCTAATTGAGCCAGAAACTATCCAAGAATCAGGAAGCTGCATGTTGCCAAGAATAAATAAATGAACTCCAGAAAGTTCAAGTTTGGTTTAAACTGTTTAAGTAGGTTCTATATCTGGCTTAACTCCATGTCCTCATCTAAGGCAAAAAACCTCAGAAAGGAATACTATTCCTTGAATGCAACTTTTCCCAAGCATTGAATTTAATGGTCATTTCCAATAATGAGTAATTTAAAAAACCTTAGAAAAATATTTACAATGCAATGCCATAAGGAGGAATAGAGGTATAGCAAAAGAGCTCTTGCCTGAAAGTTAGGCAGCCTCGGGCTTCATTTGTTCCCAAATATGCTGGAAAAAAATATGTCCTATCTGTTCTTCAGTTTCCTCATCTATTAAATGAAGAAACAAGAGTATCTGGTCTCTAAAATTTTGTGATGAAAATTCAAAATAATCCCTTGTCTAATCATGGAAACAAGTAGTCTGAGGATTCAACATTATTGATTAAAATGAGAATTAGTTGATTGTGTTCATGTCCAACTATGAAGGTTTAAACAAAAGTCAAAATAGGCTAGTAAAAGGTCTGTCAAAAGAAATTAAAAAAAAAAAAAGAAATTAAGGGGGTGTATCTTAGTCAGTTAGGGCTGCCATAACAAGATCTCATAGACTGGATGGCTTAAACAAGAAACATTTATATCTCACAGTTCTGGAGGCTGAAAGTCTGATATCCAGGTCCCGGCATGATAGGGTGATGGTGGGGACCCACTTCTGGGCTTGTAGACAGCTGTCTTCTCACTGTATCCTCACCCTCACATGGCTAAGAGTGAGCTCTAGGTTCTTCATTCCCTTATAAGGGTACTAGTTTCATCATGGAGGCTACCGCCCCATGACCTCATCCAAACCCAATTACCTCTCAAAGGCTCAATTTCCAAACACCACATTGGATCCATAGCATATGAATGGAGAGGCACAAATATTCAGTCTATAGCTTGGGGTATAACATATGTTGTTTGTATCTCACCCATATCACCTATACTGGGGTGGTACACCCATCTCCTATGTGCTATGGGTGTTGGTAGCTAATAGCTTATACATAACGGTATACTCTTGCCTGGAGGCATGCCCTTGGCTGCTAGAGGCTGGAGATGTAGGAAGTTACAAGTCCTATCCCCTCAGGAGGCATCTTGGTCAATGACTGACCAGTGGGGGAGACTAACCCAGCCCCTTGCCTCTGTGCATGTGATGCTCCGGGGCTCCCAGGGATAAAAGGTTGTGGCTAGATTTCTCCTGGCATTCTTGCTGAGTTTCTTCCCCTGCCCTCTCCTGCTTTTCTCACTCCTCACTCTGAGGTTTCTTCTGAGAGCACTTCCTCAATATATCACTTGCCCAAGAACCCTATCTCAGGTTCTGCTTCTAGGGCCCTGACCTATTGTAAAATGAGGGGGAAATAAAAAATGAGCTGTGAGAGAAACCCATTTGTGTTACAAGAACCATGCCAGGCTCCTGTTTCCTGAGCCTGGCACAGACCAAGTCACAATGGAGATGCAGGGCACCAGAGAGCTCTGGGCAATAGAATTCTGTGGTCTGGATAGGAGTTTTGCTCAGCCAGCCAACAGGAATTTACAGAGAATTATTACTTAGATGACTCTGAGCATGGAAGCAGCTTCACTTGGGTAAATTCAGTTCATGCTGTGAGTTGACCAAGCTGAACCTTGTATATGCAGGCTGAGAATGGGAGGGGATGGATGGGCCATGTATCAGGGAGTGAGCTGCATCTGTTCTTCCCAGGAGATGTATGAATACAGGACAAAGGGATTTGGGAAGGAGGAGCAATCACATTTATCTCAAAGATCAGAGACTTTCTGGGGGAGATAGCATTTTTTTCCCAGACCCTAACAGGATTGTCTGATTTTAAAATGTGGAGAAGAGGTGGAAAAAATGAACATTATACACACACACACACACACACACAGGTTGAGGGCAAAAGTAGTTTTACAGTTGTGAATACATGAAACACAAAGTTTATTCTTGTATAATTATTTATTAATTGTGTTTCATATTAACAACTGTAAACTTACTCTTATCCCATCCTGTGTCTGTATGTGTGCATGCATTTTTTAATCTCTTCATAAATCTATACCAAAGTAAATTTTCCACCTGGGTGGACATGATTCACAATTTTGGTATAGCAAAAGAAGCAGGTCCATTTGGGGAATTAAAACCAAAATCCCTTAGGATTTAGAGCCCCAGGATCTATTTTCCTCCTGGTTGAAGCTGTATGTCCCTAGTCAGCTGTCTCAAGTACCAGGATGCACACTTTTCTAAAGTTCTATATGATGGCACATATGACAGTAGGAAATTCGTTCAGGGAGGAATACATACCTTAGTCCCCAAGGGCAAATCAGGTTGAAGCTAAGTGAAGGGGAGAGATTGGGAAAGCTCCCTAAATACAGGACCCAGGCTGAGCAAGGGCAGGAGAGAATACCATGTGCCTGAAAGTCAGGGAATCCTCAGGGAAGAAGAGAAAGCTAAGAGGAGAAGGCAGCTGTTGGTAGTCATCAGCAGATGATCTGCCTCGATCCTGGAGACAGAGAAGCAATGATAGACAAAGATGCCAGTCTGGAGAGAGAACAGCCACACTGGCTCTTCTGTAGGTGTTCTTGGCCAAGATAAGAGAAGCTTCTCGCCTTCTGCCAGGAAGAGGGATAAAGGAATAATAGCTTTTACCTCTGGGAGAGGCAGGAAGCAAAGAAAGATGAATAGAAAGTGTTAAGAATTGTAATTGCTTTATGTCAAAGACAATGAAGGTGCCTGTTGCACTAGAACACTTCAGGTTATATTACAGGAGAGGCAGCAATAGAAACGAATAACCAGGGGACAATTTGAATCACCAAGGAGAGGAGGGAAGAAGCATATTAAGTCACACAGGCTTAGGAGAGAAGGAACCTTATGCTAGCATTTCTTCCTGATTTACATCCCTGGAACTTGAGATACTATTATAATTTTGTGCCTTACAGAATTTTTATATAGCAATACTTTTTCATGTGATTTCTTTTAGTATTTCTCTCAGTGTAGAAACCATCCCTTTCAAAAGGCTTTCTTTCATAATTTTTAAATTCTGTACAATTTGAAAAATTAACTCTTTAAAATCATAGAATGAATTTTGGTACATATAGTGAGGTGAGGACCTCATTTAAAAAATAACACTCTGGCTAGTTTTCCCAGCGATTAGAGCATTGGCCATGGGACTGAGGGGTTGTGCAGTAGGCAACTAATCAATGTGTCTCTCTCACTTGGATGTTTCTCTTTCTCTCCACCCTCCCATCTTTCCACTTCTCCCTCCCTTCAACTCTGTCTGAAAAATCAATGAAAAAATATCCACTGCTGAGGTTTAAAAAGACATCTTTAACTCCTATTGATGAAAAAAGAAAGTTGGTATTTTGTTATTATATTAGTAATTAGAAAAATATGAAAGGGTTGAAAGAAGGAAAAAACATCTTCTCACTACTCAGAAATAACCATTTTGGTACAATGCCTTTCCTTCTTTTGTTGTCTACAGTTTTAATGATTGTGATTATATGATACATACAAAATTAGATAGTCCAATTTTTTAAATTGCAACTATTTTGTTAATAAACTAGAGACCCAGTACACAAAATTCCTGCACTTGGGGGTTGGGGATCCCTCAGCCTGGCCTGCACCTTCTCACAGTGCAGGACCTCTCTGGGGATTTTCCCTTGCCGGCTTAGGCTCAATCCCCTTGGAGATCCAGCCAAGTTGGCAGGCAGACATCCCTCTCACAATCTGGGATCCCTCGCTCTTTACTGCCTGCATGCTCACTCCTTACTGCTCAGCTTACTATTCTTCAACACTGCGGCAGAGGCAGAAGAAGCTCCCGCCACCGCCCCTGAGCTCACTAGCCTTGATCCTGGCTTCTGGCTGAGTGGCACTCCCCCATGGGAACACACTGACCACAAGGGGGCAGCTCCTGCATTGAGCATCTGCCCCCTGGTGGTCAGTGCGCATCATAATGACTGGTTGTTGTGGTCATTCCATCCTAATAGTCGCTTAGGCTTTTATTATATAGATATTAATACATGCTCATTAGAGAAAGTTTGGAAAATATATACACTTATAAAACAGAAAATAAAATTGTTTTGTAAATTTCCTTGTGGTAATAACATAATATTTGTAACTATACTTTTATATTTTTTAAGTCATTAGGACCATACAGTATATAATGAATTTTAAGCATTGTGAACACAGATTAGCAGGCTTTAGATAGAATATAAAGAGGGACATTGAAATATACTTACATATGTAACTAATCTATATCTTTTTTTATTCTTTACTAGAGGCCCAGTGCACAAAATTCTTGCAGGGGGAGGGTCCCTTTTGGGGCCTTCCTTTCCCTGGCTGCTGACTGCCAGCCAGAGCCTTCCCTCATTCTGCACATCTGGTAGTCAGTGCATGTCATAGCAAATGGTCAAGCCCCCGGTCGGTTGAACTCCCAAGGTGACAATTTGCATATTAGCCTTTTATTATATAGGATTGTTGAAAATATTATAGATGTCCCTACTTTCTTCCATTAACTTCTTCTAGCTTATACATGCTCCCCAAGCCCAAGTTTTTACCACACTATTGACTGTCTTCATATGTTATGCATATATGCATACAAATTCTTTGGTTAATCCACCCACCTACCCTTCCCTGCCTTCTTTCTGAAATTTGGCAGTCTGTTCTATGCTTCTATGTTTTGGGATCTATTTTGTTAATCAGATTATTTTGTTCATTAGATTCCACACATGAGTGAGATTATGTGATATTTATCTTTCTCTGACTGGCTTATTTAACTTAGCATAATACTCTCCAGGTCCCTCCATGCTATCTCAAGGGTAAGAGACCTTTATTTTGTATTGCTGCATAGTATTAATGGTGTAAATGTACCACAGCTTTTTTATTCACTCATCTACTGATGGGCACTTGGATGTTTTCAGGACTTACCTATTGTAAATTTCATTGCTATGAATATATGATTCGTGTCTGAGGTTTCTTAGGATATATTGCTATAAGTTGGATCACTGGGTTAAATGGAAGTTCCATTTTCTAATTTTTTGAGGAAACTTCATACTGTTTTCCATAATAACTGCACCAGTCTGCATTCCCAGCTGCGGGGTTCCTTTTTCTCCACATCCTCACCAAAACTTATTGTTGTTGATTTGTTGATGGTAGACATTCTGACAGGTGTGAGATAATGCCTCTTTGTTGTTTTATTTTGCATCTCTCTGGTGATTAGTGATTTTGAGCATTTTTTAATATCTCCACTTTGAACAAGTGTCTGTTTAGGTCCTTTGCCATCTTTTAATTGAATTGTTTGTCTTCCTTTTTTAAAGTTGTATGAATTCCTTATATATTTTGGATATATTAATCCTTTATCACATATATTATTGGCAAATATGTTCTCCCATACAGTGGGGCCCATTTGCCTTTTGTTGATGGTTTCTTTTGCTGTGCAGAAGCTTTTATTTTAATGTAGTCCCATTTGTTTATTTTCTCTTTTGTTTCCCTTATCCTAGGATATTTATTGGCAAACATATTGTTGTGAGAGATATCTGAGATTTTGCTGGTCATGGTTCCTTTAGGTTTTTTATGGTTTAATAACTTACATTTCAGTATTTTTTAAATCAATTGTGAGTTTATTCTTGTGTATGGGGTAAGTTTGTTGTCTAGTTTCATTTTTTTGCATGTACCTGTCCAATTTTGCCAATACCATCTATTGAAGAGATTATTTTTACTCCATTGTATGCTTTTACTTCCTTTGTCAAGTATTAAGTAAGCATAATGGCATGGATCTTTCCTGCTCCTGAATTTTTTTGAATAGTTTGAGGAGGATAGGTGTTATTACTTATTCTTTGAATGTTTGGTAAAACTCCCCTGTGAAGCCATCCAGTACAAGTCTTTTGTTGGCTGGTATTTTGTTTTTATTACTGCTTCAATTCATTATTTGTTATTGATCTATTCAGGTTTTTAGATTCCTTTTTATTCTGTTTTGGAAGATTGTGTGTTTCTAGGAATTTGTCCATTTTGCTCAGATTGTCCAATTTGTTGGCATGCAGTTTTTGTAATATTTTCTTACAATCCTTTGTATTTCTGTGGTGTTAACTGTCACTTCACCTCTTTGTTTATTCATTTGAGTCCTTTCTCATCTTTTTTTTATGAATCTGACTAGAGGTTAATTAATCTTTTTTATTTATTAAAGAACCAGTTCTTGGTTTCATTGATCTTTTGTACAGTGGTGCCTCACACAACGAACTTAATTCGTTCCAGGAGCAAGTTTGTTATGCGAAAAGTTCGTTATGTGAAACGCGTTTTCCCATAACAATACATGTTAAAAAAAATAATTCGTTCTGTAGCATAAAATATGCTAAGATGACATAAAAAAAGATAAATTTTTTGTTATTATTTTTATTTAGATACATCTAAAAACATAATTTTTTTTAAAAAAACACACATTTTTTTAATTTTAAGACAGACTAAGTAGAGTCTACCGAATCTTGCACATCTTCATCCATTTTCTGCTTTTTGGCCGATGGTTTCATGAAAAACCTGTCCAAAGTCGTTTGTTTTTCTCTTTTCTCCAACATCTGCTGGAAATAACGGACAAGAGTATCGGAGTAAAGATCGTTGATCCTGTTTGCTTCAGCTGAATCCGGATAGTGGGCATTGGTAAACTCCTGAACTGCTTTCCATTTGACCAGGATGTTCTTGATGTCAGCAGTTGGGATTGGTTGATTGTTTGATTGTTGCTCCTCGTTATCAGATGACGCTTCCCTTTGAGCATTGTCCTGTTGCTGGACCAGAAGTGCTTGGAGCTCTTCAGTTGTCAGCTCTTTTTTGTGTTCCTCAATAAGCTCCTCTACATCCTCTTCCTCTACCTCTAATTCCAACCTTTGGGCCACTGTGATGATGTCCTTCACCACTTCTGTGTCATCAACTACTGCTTCTTCCTGGGTCCACGAAGGCACAAGCATCTTCCAAGCAGAAATGAGGGTCCTTTGTGACACTTCTTCCCGGGCCTTCTGTATAAGTCGTATTGCCATAAGGACATCAAATTTCTCCTTCCAAAACTTTCGGACAGTCATATTGTCTCCACCAAACTCGCATTCTTCAAACACCTTATTAAAGAGGGCTCTAGTGTAGAGTTTTTTAAAGTTCGCAATAACTTGCTGATCCATTGGCTGAAGAATGGATGTGGTGTTTGGTGGCAAATACTGCACCTTGATAAAAGGATAATTTTCCTGCAATATTTCCTCTAGGTCTTTTGGGTGAGAAGGGGCATTGTCAAGTATCAGAAGGGCTTTGAGCGGCAGTTCTTTTTCCAGCAAGAATTTCTTCACTGCAGGAGCAAAGGTTTCCAGAATCCATTCGTTGAAGATAACTTGGGTCACCCAGGCTTTTTGATTGGACTTCCAATGGACGGGCAGTTTGGACTTAATAACGTTATTTTTCTTGAAAATTCTTGGATTTTCAGAGTGATAAATCAATAGAGGTTTGATCTTGAGGTCTCCGCTGGCATTAGACGAAAACATAAGGGTAAGTCTGTCCTTCATGGCTTTGTGTCCTGGCAATTTCTTCTCCTCTTTTGTAATGAAGGTTCTGCTCGGCATTCTTTTCCAGAAAAGACCCGTTTCATTGGCATTGAACACTTGTTGTGGGCAGTATCCTTCATCCTTAATACATTTTTGAAAGTTAATAGAGAACTTTTCTGCTTCTTTCTTGTCAGCACTGCCAGCCTCACCATGCATAGTAACGCTGTGGATTCCATAACTTTTCTTAAATCTAAAAAACCACCCCCTGCTGGCTTTGAATTCTTCTTCATTATCTTGATTGCTGCTACTTCCAGGGACGTTTTTCTTTAGATCGTCATAAATTCTCTTGGTTTTGTGACAGATAATATCTTGGGTTGTTACGTCACCTTTCACCTGCCTGTCCTTAATCCAAATTGCTAATAGCCTCTCCATTTCCTCGTGGATTGAAGACCTATGTTTTTCATGAAATAGTTTTGATACTCCTTTGGCTACTTTGGCTGATTTGATTGCATCCTTATTTGTCAAAATGGTGAAAATGGTGGTCTTGCTGAGGCCAAACTCTTTGACGAGGTCACACTGTTTTACCCCACATTCACTCCTTCTAATTATTTCCTGTTTCATTTCAACAGAAATCACCTTCCTGCTTTTTTTAGAAGCCATGATATAAAAAAAATATTGAGTTTAACTTAAAAGGACGACTGCCGTGATACGTGCGTGATTTAATTCGTAATGAAGAACGATTGCTGAGATACATGCTTAAGTTAAGCGCAGTGACTAACGACTGCCTGCAGTGCCTGCCGGAAGGATGCAATACATCGGCAGCGATCGTGGAAGCTCGGGCGAAGCAGTCGTGGAAGCTCGGGCGACTTCGTTGTGTGAAACGAAGTTCGTTGTATGAATCATGAAATGAAGTTCGTTGTGTGCAGCGTTCGCTGTGCGAGGCGTTCTTTATGCAAGGCACCACTGTATTTAAAAAAATCTCTATATCATCTATTTTCACTTTGATCTTTATTATTTCCTTCCTTCTAGTTACTCTAGACTTTTTTATTGTTCTCTTCCTAATTATTGTAGTTGTAGGGTTAGATCGTTTATTAGAGTTTTTTTTGTTGTTGTTTTTTTTGGGGGGGGGATTCCCCCCACTTTTTAATTAAGTTATTATTTGTGTACATATTTTACCATTTCCCCCCACACACCACTCCTATACATGCGTTCAACCTCCAGAGTTTTGTGTCCATTGGTTATACTTATATGCATGCATACAAGTCCTTTGGTTGATCACTTATCTCCCCCAATTCTCACTAACCTTCCCACTGTAATTTGACAGCTTGATGCTTTACTGTTTCTGTATATAACTTTTTGTTCATCAGTTTCTAATGTTATTTATTACCCATAAATGAGTGAGATCATGTGGTATTTTTCTTTCATTGACTGGCTTATTTCACTTAGCATAATGCTCTCCAATTCCATCCAGGTCAAAGAAAAAGGTAATAATTACTTCTTTTTTATGGCAGCATGGTATCCCATGGTGTAGATGTACCATAGTTTTCTGATCCAGTCATCTGCTGACAGGCACCTAGGCTGTTTCCAAATCTTAGCTATTGTAAATTTTGCTGCTATGAACATAGGGGTGCATATATTCTTTCTGATTGGAGTTTCTAGTTTCTTATGATATATTCCAAGCAGTGGGATTACTGAGTCAAATGGAAGTTTCATTTTCAGTTTTTGGAGGAAACTCCATACTGTTCTTCACAGTGGCTGCACCAGTTTGCATTCCCACCAGCAATGTACAATGATGATAGCCATTCTGACAAGTTTGAGATGGTACTGCATTGTTGTATTAATTTGCATCTCTTGGATAATTAGTGACTTTGAGCATGTTTTCATGTGCCTTTTTGCCTTCCTTCAGTCTTCTTTTGAAAAACTTCTATTTAGGTCCATTGCCCTTTTTTTTTTATTGGATCATTCCTTAATAAAAGTTGTATAATCTGCCTTTATACAGAGATAAAACCTTTATCAGTGATAACATTTGCAAAAATATTCTCCCATACAGTGGGATTTCTTGTTGTTTTGTTGATGGTTTCATTTGCTGTAAAAAAAGTTTTTTGTTTTTTGTTTTTTATTTTGATGTAGTCCCATTTGTTTATTTTCTCTTTAGCTTCCATTGCCCTAGACTAGAGGGAGTATCAGTGAAGAAGTTCTTTTGGCATATGTCTGTGATTTTGCTGCCTGTGGATTCCTCTGGTATTTTTTATGGTTTCCCATCTTATGTTTAAGTCCTGTATCCATTTTGAGTTTATCTTTGTGTATGGTGCAAGTTGGTGGTCTAGTTTCATTTTTTTGCATGTATCTGTTCAAGTTTCCCAACACCATTTATTGAAGAGATTGTTTTGACTCTATTGTATGTTCATGCCTCCTTTATCAAATGTTATTTGAGCATAGTGTTTTGGGTGATATCTGGATTCTCTATTCTATTCCTTTGATCTATACGTTTGTTCTTGTGCGAGTACCAGACTGTTTTGAGAACAGTGGCTTTGTAATACAGCTTGAAATCTGGTATTGAGATCCCTCCAATATTATTCTTCTTTCTCAAGATTTCTGTGGCTATTGGGGGTCTTTTTTATTCCAGATGAATTTTTGGAGTGTTCTTTCTTTGTCTGTGAAATATGCCATTGATATTTTAATGGGGAGTGCATTAAATCTATAAATTGCTTTGGTTAGTATGGACATTTTAAAGATGTTAATTCTACCAATCCATGAACATGGTTTGTTCTTCCATTTGTTTATGTCTTTTACGTCCTTGGTTAAGTTTATTACTAAGTATCTTAATTTTTTTGGTGTGATAGTAAATGGGATTGCTTTTTTAGTCTCTCTTCCTGTAAGTTCATTATTGGTGTATAGAAATGCCATAGATTTCTTGGTGTTGATTTTGTATCCTGCTACATTGCCGAATTCGGTTATTAAGTCCATTAGTTTTTTGATGGAGTCTTTTGGGGTTTTTTATGTAGAATATCATGTCATCTGCAAATTAGGACAGCTTTACTTCTTCTTTTCCAATTTGGATGTCTTTGATTTCTTCTTCTTGTTTAATTGCAATGGCTAATACTTCCAGTATTATGTCAAACTGCAGTAGTGAGAGTGGGCATCCCTGTCTTGTTCCTGTTCTTAGGGGAAATGGTTTTAGTTTTTGCCCATTGACTATGATGTTAGCTGTGGGTTTATCATATATAGTTTTATGTTGAGATATGATACTTCTATTCCCACCTTGTTGAGAGTTTTTATTAAGAAAGGATGTTGGATTTTGTCCAATGCTTTTTCTGCATCAACTGATATGACTATGTGATTTATATCTCTCTGTTTGTTTATGTAATGTATCACATTTATTGATTTCTGGATATTGTACTATCCTTGCATTACTGGGATAAATCCTACTTGGTGATTGTGTATGATCTTTCTGATGTACTGCTAGAGCCGATTTGCTAGAATTTTGTTGAGGATTTTGGCATCTAGGTTCATGAGGGGTATTGGCTTGTAATTCTCTTTTATTGTGTTGTCTTTATCTGGTTTTGGTATTAGGATAATGCTGGCTTCATAGAAGGAGCTTGGAAGTGTTCCTTCCACTTGAATTTTTTTGAATAGTCTGAGGAGTATAGGTTTTAGTTCTTTCTTGAATGTTTGGTAAAACTCCCCTGTGAAGCTGTCTAAGCCTGAACTTTTGTTTTCTGAAAGCTTTTTGGTGACTGCTTCAATTTCTTCCATAGTTATTGGCCTATTGAGCTGTTTAGATTTTTCCTGATTGAGTTTTGGAAGGTTATATTTTTCTATGCATATGTCCATTTCCTCCAGGTTGTCCAGTTTGTTGGAATAGAGTTGTTCATAGTATTTTTGAACAATGCTTTCTATTTCTGTGGGGTCTGTTGTTATTTCACCTCTTTCATTTCTAATTTTTTTTGGGGGGGTCCTCTCTCTTTGCTTCTAAGTGAGCCTGGCTAGAGGTTCATCAATCTTGTTTATCCTTTCAAAGAACCAGCTCTTGGCTTTGTTGATATTTTGTATTGTTTCTTTGGTCTCTATGTCATTTATCTCCACTCTGATCTTAGGAAATTATTATATGATCTAAGGAAATTATTATTTCCTTCCTTTTGCAACATTTCTTATTGCTCTTTTTCTAACTCTTTGAGTTATACAGTTAGTAATTTATTATCATTGTTTCTTGTGTTTTGCAGTAAGCCTGTAGAGTTATGAACTTCCTTCTCAAGACTGCTTTTGCTGTATCCCATAGATTTTGGATTGCTGTGTTCATTGTCATTTGTTGCCGTGACTCTTTTAATTTCTTCCTTGATCTCTCTGGCAACCCAATAGCATGCTGTTTAGTATCCATGAGTTTGATTTCCTTGGATTGTTTTTATTGTAATTGATTTCCAGTTTTATGCCACTGTGGTCTGAGAAGATGATTAATATGATTTCTATATTTTTGAATTTGTAGAGACTTTGCCTATGCCCCAGCATATGGTCTATCTTAGAAAATGACACATGTGCACTTGAGAAGAATGTATATTCTGTGGCTTTTGGTTGAAATGTTCTGAAGATGTTAATTAATTCCATCTGATCTAGTGAGTCATTTAGGATTGATGTTTCTTTGCTGATTTTTTGTTTAAAGGATTTGTCCAATGGTGATAGTGGGGTATTAAAGTCTCCTACAATGATTGTATTGCTGTCAATCTCTCCATTGATATCTTCCAGGAGTTTTTTATGTATTTGGGTGTTCCTGTAATGGGTGTGTATATGTTTAGCAGTTATTTCTTATTGTTGGATTGCTCCATTTAGTATTGTGAAGTGGCCTTCCTTATGTCTTTTTATATCCTTTACTTTGAGATCTAATTTTTCAGATACAAGTATTGTTATCCCCTTTATTTTCATTTCCATTCTCCTGGAAGAACTTTTCCATCCCTTCACCCTCATTCTGTGTGCGAGTTTTTTTGTTGTTGTTTGCTTTTTTTGCTTTTGTTTTTTGAGGTTGGTTTCTTTTATTTATTTTTTTATTTTATTTTTTTCTTTTTAAACTAACCCACCCTCCCTGGATGGAGAACATGGCAGGTTTTTTTGGTTTTGTTTTTTCTTTTTTTAATATATTTTATTGATTTTTTTATACAGAGAGGAAGTGAGAGGGTTAGAGTTAGAAACATCGATGAGAGAGAGTCATTGATCAGCTGCCTCTTGCACACCCACCATCCCCGGTGGGTATATGCCCAACCAAGGTATATGCCCTTGACCGGAAACAAACCCAGAACTCTTCAGTCCGCAGGCCAAAGCTCTATCCACTCAGCCAAAATGGTTTCAGCAGGTTAGTTTCTTTTAAACAGCAAATATATGTGTCATGTTTTCTTATCCAATACATTACCCTATGTCTTTTGATTGGGGCATTTAATCCATTTACATTTAAAATTATTATGATAGGAACAAATTTGTTGCCATTTTTATTCTTTTTTTTAAATAAATCTTTATTGTTCAGATTATTACAAATGTTCCTCACTTTTTTCTCTGCCATTGCTCCCCTCCACCAAGTTCCCACCCCACACTCTGCCCTTTCCCCACTCCCCATTGTCCTCATCCATAGGTGCACATTTTTTGTTCAGGCTCTTCCCACACCTCCCACTCCCCTTTTTCCAAAGAATTGTCAGTATACTCCCCTTCCGTACCTCTGATTCTATTATATTCACAAGTTAATATTGTTCATCAGATTTTTTAATTCCCTTTGTTTTTAGTTTCACTTATTGATAGTTACGTATTTGTTGTTCATAATTTTTATCTTTATCTTCTTCCTCTTCCTAAATAACCCCCTTCAGCAATTCATATAATTCTGGTTTGGCAATGATGAACTCCTTTAGCATTTTTTTTTATTATTATTATTAGTGAAGCTCTTTATCTGACCTTCGATTCTGAGTGTTAGCTTTGCTGGATAGATTATCTTTGGCTGTAGGTTCTTACTATTCATCACCTTGAATATTTCTTGCCATTCCCGTCTGGCCTGCATAGTTTCTGTTGAGAAATCAGCTGACAATCGTATGGGTGCTCCTTTATAGGTAACTACCTGCTTTTCTCTTGCTGCTTTTAATAATCTCTCTTTGTATTATGCTCTTGGAATTTTAATTATGATGTGTCTTGGTGTGGTCCTCTTTGTATTCTTTTTGTTTGTTGTTCTGTGCGCTCCCTGAACTTGTAAGTCTATTTCTTTCGTCAGGTGGGGGAAGTTTTCTGTCACTATTTCTTCCAGTATATCTTGCTGTGTCTCTCTTCTGGGATCCCCAAAATTCTGATGTTGGTTCTCTTGAAGTAGTCTCAGAGGTTTCTTACACTATCTTCAACTTTCTGGATTCTCTTGTCTTCTTGCTTCTGCAGAAAAGTATCCTCTGGCTCTTTGTGTTCCAAATTTTTTACTTGATTCTTGCGATCTTTCATTCTATTTTTAGGACTCTGTATAATATTTTTTATTTCAAACAATGAATTATTTATTTCTAGTTGATCCCTTTTCATATCCTCATAAGTCTCATTTATTTTATCAGCCTTTTCTAGGAAATTCTGGAAAAACCTTATAATTGTGGTTTTGAACTCTGTATCCAGTAATTTGTCCTCCATTTCTTTCATTTGTGATTTATTTCCTTGTCTCAGCATTTTCGCTGCTTCCTTGAGTTGCTAGTGTGGCTTTGTGTGCTAAGGTATCCTCTATGGTTCAGTGGGTCAGCCTCCCAGTTACCTCAGGTGGACACTCTAGGTGCACTCCTTTGTGGACTGTGTGTACAGCCTTATTATAGTTAAGTCTTGATTGTTGTTGGTATCACTGAGAGGAATTGACCTCTTGGCCATTTGGCTGTGAGAATCAGCTGTGTCAATGCTGGGAGACATCCTTATTTTACTAGACTTGGAAATTTGCAAAAACCTCTATGCTTAGCTTGGATAGGGTGGAGTTTTACGGTGGAGCCTACAGCTTTGGCTTCCTGTCAGCCCCACCCTATGAGGTTCCTGAGTCTCAGTGTTCCTCAGTGTCTTTTGGTACTTGCTGCAAGCACCTCTGAGAGAAAAGTGCCCTCGAGTTTCACCCACTACCAGACAGTCTAGTCTCTCCCCCAATGAGCCTGGAACTGGAGTTCAGTGCAGTTGGAAGTAGGGATGGTCATGGAGTTCAGAACAGTCTGGAGCTTTTGTCTCCTTCCCGCTAGGGCAATCCAGCGGCACAGTTAATAGTCTGTCCTCTATGTGAATTCACATGCATGCCTCCAGAGCTCTGCATTTTGCTGCTCCCCTGAGATTCCGCCTTACAGCCCAGGCTCCCTCTGTGTGAGCCTGGGTCCCCAGGGTCTCGCCCAGAACTGGGGTTCAGTGCAGTTGGAACTGGGGCTCAGTACAGTCCAGAGATTTTGTCTCCTTCCCACTAGGGAACTCCAGCCAGGCACTCAGCTGGCCCCTCCTCTCCGGCTCTGTCCTCTCCCCACATGCGCACCATGTCTCCGTACCTTAGGCTTTTACAGCTCTTCTGATTTTCCTTCTGGTTTTCTCTTTCCTTCTAGTTGTAGAATTTCTAGTCAGTCAACTTTCCTATAGTTCTGTATAATGTCCATTTTGTATTTTAGTTGTATTTTTTGAAATTGTTGTGCAAGGCTGCAGTTAAGCATTTACCTATGCTGCCATCTTTGCCATCTTGGTTTCTCCCTAAAATCGCCATTTTTATTCTTTGCCCCTGTTTTCCTTCTTCACTTTCTTTCTTTCTTTCTTTTTTTTTACAGCAGACCCTTTAGCATTTCTTGCGTTGCTGGTTTAATGGTAATAAATTCCCTTAGTCCTTTTTTGTCTGTGAAGCTCCTGATTTCTCTTTCAATTTTGATTGATAACCCTGCTGGGTACAGTATTTTAAATTCAGACCCTTCATTTGCATAATTTTGTATATTTTATTCCATTCCTTTCTGGAGTTTCTGTTGAGAAATCACTTGCTGTTTCTCTCTGGCAGATTTTAATATATTTTTTAATTTTTTTGAAATGTATTTTATTGATTTTTTTAACTCAATCTTTATTGTTCATATTATTACAAAGGTTCCTCTTTTCTTACCCCCTCCACCAGGTTCCCACCCCACCCTCTGCCCCCTACCCACCCCCCATTGTCCTCATCCATAGGTGCACAGTTTATGTTCAGTCTCTTCCCTCATCCACCACTCCCCCTTTCCCTGAGAACAGTCAGTCCACTCCCCTCCCATATCGCCGACTCTACTACAATCAACAGCTAATATTGTTCATCAGGTTTTTCTATCTCCTTTTGTTGTTGTTGTTGTTGTTTTAATTAATAAACTTTTACACTTCTAAGAATAAATTTTAAAATCTAATAATTTTAAACCTTGTTTTTTTTTTTCTGCTCTGGGAATTGAGAAGCAAACTTGTTTAATGTAAACTTGCCCTTAGGCTATCAAAAGGTGTAGCCATTCAAGTGTAAATGGACACATTGTTTAAAGATACCTGCTGGTTGGAATTGGATTACCTGTTCTGGGTGGGAAGGGCTTGTCTTCCCCTTTCTCCATTAAAATTATGGTGTTAGCTTTAAAACCTCTTTTTGACAAGAGACCTTAAACTTTCAAAACTTTAAATTTTTCAGATAGTAAATCAGTTACTTAGCATTTTCTCAAATCAATAATACCTCCACATGCCCAAGGATACACTTCACACAAAAGACATTTCCAAATAGATCAACCAACCTCTTCCAGGCCCCATACAAGGTACTCACAGATCAACACCCCAGCGCTATACTAACTCAACACAATAAGATCTAAGCCGTCATCACTTGATTCAGCAGACCAGCGTTTTTCAACCGCTGTTCCGCGGCACAATGTTGCCTAGTGTGCCGTAGGTGCAGACAAGACAAGAATTTTATAATTTTTCACTATTTTGTTTACTTAATATTTCATAATAAAGTAATTATAAAATACTTTCTTTGTGTTTATTTGATTCCTATTCAAGAGAATTACTTTATATATAGTAAATATAGGTACAGAGTTAAATTTTTTTAACATTTTCTAATGGTGGTGTGCCTCGTGATTTTTTTCATGAAACAAGTGTGCCTTTGCCCAAAAAAGGTTGAAAAACACTGCAGCAGATCCTCAAGTTCCCCAAAAGTTTCCAGCCACGTCTGAGAGGCAGCCTTGGGGCGGGGGCAAGCGAGGAGCAAGCTGTTCCTGACCTGGCTGCTCCGGGCCTGGCCTCTGTTGCACTGGTCCGCTTTACAACCAGCTGTGCTGGGTCTGGCTACTGCCGCTCCCGGCCTGGCTGCTACTGCTCCGGGCCTGGCCACTCCAGGCTTGGTTGCTGCTGCTCCGGGCCCAGCTGCTCCGGGCCTGGGTGCTCCTGGCCTGGCCACCCTGGGCTTGGCTGCCTCAGCCCCAGGCCTGGCTGCCACTGCCCCAGGTCTGGCTGCTCCAGGCCTGGCTGCTGCTGCTCTGGTTCTGGCTGCTGCTGCTCGGGGCCCGGCTGCCACTGCCCTGTGCCTGGCCACTCTGGACCTGGCCTCCGCCGTTCCAACATTCTGTCCTTTTTTAAAAAACGCGTTTATGTTGCAATGTTGGCTGCTGAGTTGAGTTCTGACTTAGTCTTCAATTTTTCAAGATCTTCTTTGTATTCTTTCTTAAGTAATTTTACTATCTTTTTCTATAACTTGATTTCTTCACATTGAAAACTTCTTTGGTTTCTTCCTCCTTGTCCTGGAAGCTCAGCAGGTTGGTCTGCGACACCCCTTTGTTCTCCATGGGCTCCTGTGCGACTTCAGCCTGTTGCCAGGCTTGGTGCCACCCAGGAAGCAGCCCCCGGCCTCGGCTCCGTGGCCCGCGTTCAGCAGTCAAGGGCCCAGCGGCACCCCCCTCCCCAACTCAGTCACCTGGCTGCTTGCTGGCGCCCAGCTGGCTGGTGTCTGGCAGCGGCTCCTGCTCCTCATAGCTTTCCTCCCAGTCTGGAGCTTTTTTTTCTCCTTCCCGCTAAGGGAGTCTAGCATCAGAGTCAACAGACTGTCCTCTGCATGCAATGTGCATGACTCCGGAGGCTCTGCCCCTCGCCGTTCCTCTGAGACTCCGTCTCACAACCCTGTCTCCCTCTGTTTGAGCCTGGGTCCCCAGGGATTGGCCTAGAACTAGGGTTCACAGCAGTTGGAACTGGGGCTCAGCACAGCTGGAGGTTTTGTTTCCTTCCAGCCAGGGCAGTCCAGCATCAGAGTCAACATTCCGTCCTCTGTGCACAATGTGCGCGACTCCAGGGGCTCCGCTTTCCACCGCTCCCCTGGGATTCCACCTCACAGCCCCATCTCCCCCTGCCTGAGCCTCGGTCCCCAGGGACTGGCTCAGAACTGGGGCTCAGCGCTGCCGGTTCTGGGGTTCAGCCCAGTCCGGGGCTTTTATTTTCTTCCTGCTAGGGAATGCCAGGCAGGCACCCAGCCTTCTCCTCCTCTCCAGCTCCGTCCTCTCCACGCGACATGTCTCCGTACCTTAGGCTTTTTCAGCTCCTCTGATTTTCCTTCTGGTTTTCTCTTTCCTTATTGTTGTAGAATTTTCAGTCAGTCGACTACCTGTAGCTCTGGGCAATGTCCATTTTATATTTTAGTTGTATTCCATTGAAATTATGTGCGGCTGCGGTTAGGTGTTTACCTGAGCAGCCATCTTGGATCCTCCTCAAATTTTAAGATTCTTACTTTGCCATTGGTGTTTGCCAATTTAATTATAACGTTCTTTGACATTGGTCCTTTGGAGTTTATTTTGCTTGGCACTCTGTGAGCTTCTTTGATTTGTGTGGGTATTTTCTTCCCTATATCAGGGAAGTTTTCTGTCATTATTTCTGTAAACATTTTTTCTATTCCTTTCTCAGTTTCCTCTTCTTCTGGAACCCCTCTTTTGAGGATGTTGTTTTGTTTCATGTTGTCCCAAAGTTCTATTAGGCTCTCCTCCTGCTTTTTATTTATTTCTCTAGAAGCTGCAGTAATTGGGTATTTTTTTCCAACCTTGTCTTTTAACTCAGTAATGCGATCCTCTGCTTCTTCAACTCTATTCTTGGTGCTTTTTCTTGAGTTCTTTATTTTTTATTTTTATTTTTTTAATCAATCTTTATTGTTCATATTATTACAAAGGTTCCTCATTTCTTCCCCCCTCCACCAGGTTCCCACCCCACCCTCTGCCCCCTCCCCATCTCCCATTGTCCCCATCCATAGGTGCAGTTTATGTTCAGTCTCTTCCTCCCTCCCTTTCCCCGATAGTAAATCCCTTTTCAGATAGTAAATCAGTTACTTAGCATTTTCTCATATCAATAATACCTCCACATGCCCAATGATACACTTCACACAAAAGACATTTCCAAATAGGTCAACCAGCCTCATCCAGGCCCCACCCAAGACACTCACAGATCAACACCCCAGCACTATACTAACTCAACACATCAAGATCTAAACCTTCATTACTTGATTCAGCAGACCCTCAAGTTCCCACAAAAGTTTCCAGCCATGTCTGAGAGGCAGCCTTGGGGCAGGGGCAGGCGAGGAGCGAGCTGTTCCGGGCCTGGCTGCTCCGGGCCCAGCCTCTGTTGCTCTGGTTCGTTCCACAACCAGCTGCTCTGGGTTTGGTCACTGCCGCTCCCGACCTAGTTGCTCTGGACTTGGCAGCTGCTGCTCCGGGCCTGGCCGCACCAGACCCGGTTGCTCTGGGCCCAGCTGCCCCGGGCCCAGCCGCTCCGAGCCTGGCCACTCCCAGCCTGGATGCTCCGGGCTTGGCTACTGTTGTTCTGGGCCTGGCTGCTCCCAACCCGGCTGCTCTGGGCCCGGCTTCTTCGGGCCTGACCACTCTGGGTCTGGGTGTTCCTGGACTGGCCACCCTTGGCTTGGCTGCCTCCACCTCAGGCCTGGCTGCCACTGCCCCAGGTCTGGCTGCTCCAGTGCTGGCTGTTGATGCTCTGGTTCTGGCTGCTGCTGCTCTGGGGCCTGGTCGTTGCTGCTCCGGGCCCGGCTGCCACTGCCTTGTGCCTGGCCACTCTAGGCCTGGCAGCCGCTGTTCCAACATTCTGTCTTTTTTTTTCTCTTTTTTTTTAAAAAAAAGCGCATTTATGTTGCAATGTTGGCTGGTGAGTTGAGTTCTGACTTAGTCTTTGATTTTTTCAAGACCTTCTTTGTATTCTTTCTTAAGTAATTTTACTATCTTTTGCTCTCACTTGATTTCTTCACATTGAGAACTTCTTTGACTTCTTCCTCCTTGTCCTGGGAGCTCAGCAGGTTGGCTTGTGGCACCCCTTTGTTCTCCGCGGGCTCCTGTGCTGCGTCAGCCTGTTGCCGGGGTCGGCGCCACCCAGGAAGCAGCCCCTGGCCTTGGCTCTGTTGCCCGTGCTCAGCGGTAGAGGGCTCAGAGGCACCGCCCCCCGGGGGGCCCTGTCGCCCGGCTCCTTGCTGGTGCCCGGCTGGCCGGTGTCCAGCAGGGGCTCCTGCTCCTTGTCGCGTTCCTCCTGTCTGGAGCTTTTTTTTCTCCTTCCCGCTAGGGGAATCAAGGATCAGAGTCAACAGACTGTCCTCTGCGCGCAGTGTGCGCGACTCTGGGGACTCCGCTTTTCGCCGCTCCCCTGGGATCCGCCTCACAGCCCCGTCTCCCCCTGCCTGAGCCTGGGTCCCCAGGGTCTGGCCTAGGACTGGGGTTCAGAGCAGTTGAAGCTGGGGCCCAACACGGCCAGGGCTCCTGTTTCCTTCCCTCCAGGGCAATCCCGCATCAGAGTCAACATTCCTTCCCTTGCAAGCAATGTGCTCGACTCCAGGGGCTCGGCCTTTCGCCGCTGTCTCAGGACTCCACCTCACAGCCCCGTCTCCCTCTGCTTGAGCTTGGGTCCCCAGGGATTGGCCTAGAACTGGGGTTCAGAGCAGTCCGGACTGAGGCTCAGCGCCGACGGAGGCTTTGTTTCTTCTGGCTAGGGTAATCCACCATCAGAGTCAACATTCAGTCCTCTGTGCACAATGTGCGCACGACTCCGGGGGCCCTGCTTTTCGCTGCTCCCCTGAGATTCCGCCTCACAGCCCCGTCTCCCCCTGCCGGAGCCTGGGTCCCCAGGGTCTGGCCCATAACTGGGGCTCAGTGCTGCCGGTTTGGGGGTTCAGCCCAGACTGGGGGTTTTATTTCCTTCCTGCTAGGGAACGCCAGGCAGCACCCAGTCCTCTCCTCCTCTCTGGCTGCGACCTCTCTGTGCGCTCGTGCGTGCGGGCGAGCAGCATGTCTCCGTACCTTAGGCTTTTTTTCAGCTCCTCTGATTTTCCTTCTGGTTTTCTCTTTCCTTCTTGTTGTAGAATTTTCAGTCAGTTGACTACCTGTAGCTCTGGGTGATGTCCACTCTACATTTTAGTTGTATTCCATTGAAATAGTTGTGTGCTGCTGCGGTTATATGTCTACCAGAGCAGCCATCTTGGATCCTCCTCCTAGATCTTTTTCTTGAGTTCTTTAAAGCAGGACTATCATTTTTCATTTCTTCTTGGTTCTTCTTTGTTTCCTCTTGGTTCTTACTCATATTGTCAAATTTGTATTTTGTTATTTTCAGCCACCTTATGACCATTTCTCTGAATTCTTATTTGGATAGGTTGCTTGTCTCTATTTTCTTTACTGCCGTTTCTGGTGATGCCTGCTTTTTTTTTTTTTTTTTTTTTTTTTTTTTTTTTTTTTTTTTTTTTTTTTTTTTTTTTTTTTTTTTTTTTTGTTTTTTTTTTTTTTTTTTTTTTTTTTTTTTTTTTTTTTTTTTTTTTTAATGCGGGCTGTGTCTTTGTCTCCCCATGGTCTCTCTTCTCTGGATGTCTGGTTATGTATGTCTCTCTCTCCTGCATTGACTTAAAGGCAAAAATACAACACAACCAGGTACAAGACACAGGTAATGAACAGAAATGTATTGACGATATTAATAACATACAATAAAGGTGACCACCAGAGAAAGACAAATTAAGGGATAGGAGAATAAGAAAAAGAGGAAAAAGAAAGAGAAAAAAATGGAGTGACAAAATGAAATTGGGAAAAGAAAAAAAAAAGTAAGAGGGAAAAGAAAGAGACTAAGAAAGAAAAGGGGAACAAACTATATATATGGGGAGAAAAATCCAATAGAACAACTACTAATTCCAGCAAATTCCAGCAACAAGTATCTGGAGATTAATAAAAACTACAACTAATATTAAGCAACACAAGGGAAAATAGAAGCAAAAAACAAAAAAAGAAGCATACAAAGAATAAGCAAAACAATCTCACAAAAAAGCATAAAAATTCAATATAATCAACATTCAAGCAAACAACAACAAAAGGACACAGAAAAACAATTTTTTGGATAGTTAAGACAGCGAAGAGAGAATTGTGTATGGACTTGGAGCAGTGGGTTGGAAATTAGATTTATAAGTAGAGTGAAATTTTTAACAGGGGGTAAACAGAAAGAATAGGGAAAATCTAAATCAGGAAAGGGATAAGATAAACAGGACACCAAAATGAGAAAGGTTAGGAGGAGAGTGATGTCATAAAGGTAGAGTTGATATAGAGTAAAATGATGCTAAAGGAAAGATAAAAATAGAATGTAGAATACTAATACCAAAATAAAATAAAGAGAAAATAAAATGACACTTAAAAAAAGTAAAATAGTAGTAGCAATAATACTGATTGAAAATAAAAATTAATAGTTAAAAATGTAAAAATCAAGTGAGTTAAAAAGAAAAAAAATGGTTTATTAGGTAAAAGATGCAAAAACTGAAAATAAAAAAATGAAACAAGCTATAAAAAAATGTGCAGTAGTAAATGTCATTCACTTTCTCTATTCTGTTTGGCACATCTGTTTTTCTGTCCTGACAGTATTGCAGTTCCCTGCGTTCCGCTGCTCCTCAGTGTTGTAAGCTAGTGTTTTTAAGCAGGTGGTATCTTAATTTCTTGTATTACTTTATTTTTTATTATGCAAGAGTCGATTTGTGATTCAGCCCCTGGATGGCAGTGATTCTGGATTGACTTCCAGATCTATTTGGACTCTCTAGCCTGTGTTGTAATCTTTCTTTCCCTGTGGCACTCATTACCGGTTTGTGGAATTGGGCTGCCTCAGAGCTGGCTCTCTGATGTTTCCTCCCCGCTCTGATCCCCAGGTTCCAGAAAAACAACTTTCCCGTGGAGTCTCCCAGGGTGTCCCCAACTGGGTGATCTTATGTATTGGGCTTAGTAATCAGAAGCAAGGATTTGAAGAAGGAAAAGCCCAAGTGTGTGAACAATGGTTCTGTGTGCAAGTCTAACCAGCCTGCACACCTTAGAAATTCTTAGGTTGAGAGAGAGGAGAAACCAAGATGGTGGCCTTGGTAAGCGCCTAAGCTGCCACCTCGCACAACAATTTCAAAACAACAGCTAAAAGACAGAACGGATATGATCTAAAAACACAGGAAAGCTGGCTGAATGGAAAAATCTACAATTAGAAAGAAGGAGAGAGGCTCACAGATCAGGGGAGCCACAAAGCACTGAGGTAGGGAGACGCTTGCATGCAGAGAAGAACAGTGATGAGTGCCTGGCTGGCAGGAGGTGAAAGAAAGCCCCTGACTGCACTGAACCATTTCCATCTGCACTGAACCCCAGCCTCAACCAAAACCCTGTGGACCTAGGCTTATATGGGTGGAGTCTGGACTGTAAAGAAAGGCACCAACAGGCTCAGAGACTGAGAGGCTTAGGGGACCTGGGTGCCGCAGTGGGCAGGGTCTACAGTCATGTGCAAGTGAGTGCACACAGAGAGGTCTGACTGCACACAGAAGTTGCTGCTGCCTCTCCATAGAGGAAGGAGTCAGAAGCTCCAGACTACAGAGACCCAACCCAATTCTAGGCGAGCACCTGGAGCACCTACACTCTTGCAGGGGGGAATTGGGACTGTCAGGTGGAAACTCAGGGGAGCCTCAGAAGGGAGAGGTATGACACACACGCACAAGGGCAGGACTAACTGGAAGCCAAGACTATCAGCTTAGCCCTGAGACTCCACCCCATCCAAGCTGAGCACAGAGGCTTTTGCAATTTTGCAAGTCTGATTCTATAAGACTGTCTCTAATACAGAAGGTATCCTGGAGTAGACACAGATGATACTCACATCCAATGGACCTGGAGGTCAATTCCTTCCAGTGATACCAACAACAATTAAGACTTAACTACAACAAGGCTGTACACGCAATCCACAAAGGGGAGCACCAAGAGTGTCTACCTCAGGTAACTGGGGAGGCTGACCCACCAGGCCATATAGGACACCAAACACACAAAACCATCCTACCAACTCTGGGAAGCAGCAAAAAATGCCAAGTCAAGGAAAAAGATCTCAAACAAAAGAAATGGATGAGAACAAAATACTGGATATAGAGTTCAAAACCACGGTTATAAGGTTTTTTAAGAATTTCCTAGAAAAGACTGATAAATTTAATGAGACCCTCGAGGATATGAAAAAGGAGCAACTAGAAATTAAACATACACTGACTGAAATAAAAAATATTATACAGAGACCCAACAGCAGACCAGAGGAACACAAGAATCAAGTCAAATATTTGGAACACAAAGAGTCAACAGACACTCCTCTGGAGAAGCAAGAAGAAAAGAGAATCCAGAAAGTTGAAGATAGTGTAAGGAGCCTCTGGAACAACTTTAAGCATACAACATCAGAATTATGGGGGTTCCAGAAGAAGAAAACTCAAGATACTGAAAACCTATTTGAAGAAATAATGTCAGAAAACTTCCCCCAACTGGTAAAAGAAATAGACTTAAAAGTTTAGGAAGTGCACAAAACCCCAAACAAAAGGAATCCAAAGAGGACCACACCAAGACACATTATAATCAAAATGCCAAGGGCAAAAGACAAAGAGAAAATCTTACAAGCAGCAAGAGAAAAGAGAAAAGCAGTTGGTTACCTATAAGGGAACACCCATATGACTATCAGCTGATTTTTCAACAGAAACTATGCAGGCCAGAAAGGAGTGGCAAGAAATATTTAAAGTGATGAATAGTGAGAACCTACAACCAAGATTACTCTACCCAGCAAAGTTATCATTCAGAATTGAAGGGCAGATAAAGAGCTTCAGAGGTAAGAAAAAGCTAAAGGAGTTCATCACCACTAAACCAGTATTACATGAAATGCTGAAAGGTATTCTTTAAGAAGAGGAAGAAGAAGAAAAAAGATAAAAATTATGATCAACAAATACATATATATCAAGTGAATCTAAAGATCAAGTGAATTAAAAATCTGAGGAACTGGTGAATATATTAGAATCAGGGACAAAGAAAGAAAGTGGATTGATAATTATCAGGTGGAAAGGATTGTGGGGGGTTCAGGGAGAGACTGCATTAAAATCGTACACCTATTGCCGAAACCGGTTTGGCTCAATGGATAGAGCGTTGGCTTGGGGACTGAAGGGACCTGGGTTCGATTCTGGTCAAGGGCATGTACCTTGGTCAAGGGCATATCCCCAGTAAGGGGTGTGCAAGAGGCAGCTGATCGATGACTCTCATCGATGTTTCTAGCTCTCTATCTCTCTCCCTTCCTCTCTGTACAAAATCAATAAATATATTTATTTATTTATTATTTTATTTTTTTATTTTTTTAATATATTTTATTGATTTTTTTTGCCCCCCACCCTCCCTCCCATACATACCCTCCCTACCCAGTTTTGTCAATTGGTTGTACTTATATGCATGTATGCAAGTCCTTCGGTTGATCTATTATCTCCCCCCGATCTTCCTCCCCTCCCCACTGTAATTTGACAGTCTGCCTGTTGCTTTAATTTCTCTATATTTGTCTCTTGGTTCATCAGTTTATAATGTTCTTTATCATCCACAAATGAGTGAGGTCATGTGGTGTTTCTCTTTCATTGATTGGCTTATTTCACTCAGCATGATGCTCTCCAATTCCATCCAGGTTGCTGCAAATGATGAGAATTCCTTCTTTTTTATGGCAGCATAGTATTCCATTGTGTAGATGTACCATAGTTTTTGGATCCAATCATCTGCTGAAGGGCACCTAGGCTGTTTCCAAATTCTGGCTATTGTAGATTGTGCTGCTATGAACATAGGGGTGCATATATCCTTTCTGATTGGTGTTTCTAGTTTCTTGGGATATATTCTTAGAAGTGGGATTACTGGGTCAAATGGGAGTTCCATTTTCAGTTTTTTGAGGAAACTCCACACTGTTCTCCACAGTGGTTGCACCAGTCTGCATTCCCACCAACAGTGCACGAGGGTTCCTTTTTCTCCACAACCTCGCCAACACTTGTCGTTTGTTGATTTGTTGATGTTGGCCATTCTGACAGGTGTGAGATGGTACCGCATTGTTGTTTTGATTTGCACCTCTCGGACAATTAGTGACTTTGAGCATGTTTTCATGTGCCTTTTGGCCTTCCTTCTGTCTTCTTTTGAAAATATTCTGTTGAATATTTAGGTCCATTGCCCATTTCTTAATTGGATCATTCATCTTCCTTTTATTTAGTTGTATAAGCTGTCTGTAAATGTTGGAGATTAAACCTTTATCAGTGGTATTATTTGCAAATATGTTCTCCCACACGGTGGGCTTTCTTGTTGTTTTGTTGATGGTTTCTTTTGCTGTAAAAAAGCTTTTTATTTTGTTGTAGTCCCATTTGTTTATTTTCTCTTTAGCTTCCATTGCCCTAGGGGCAGTATCAGTGAAGAAGTTCTTTTGGCATACGTCTGAGATTTTGCTGCCTGGGGATGCTTCTAGTATTTGTATGGTTTCCCGTCTGATGTTTAAGTCCTGTATCCATTTTGAGTTTATTTTTGTGAATGGTGTAAGTTGGTGATCTAGTTTCATTCTTTTGCATGTCTGTCCAATTTTCCCAACACCATTTATTGAAGAAACTGTCTTGACTCCATTGTATATTCATGCATCCTTTGTCAATTATTAATTGAGCATAGTGATTTGGGTTGATATCTGGGTTCTCGATTTGATTCCATTGATCTATATGTCTGTTCTTGTGCCAGTACCAGGCTGTTTTGAGAACAGTGGCTTTGTAATATAGTTTGAAGTCTGGTATTGAGATCCCTCCTACTTTATTCTTTCTCAGGATTGCTGTGACTATTCAGGGTCTTTTATTTTTCCAAATGAACTTTTAGAGAGTTCTTTCTAGGTCAGTGAAATATGCCATTGGTATTTTAATGGGGAGTGCATTGAACCTATAGATTGCTTTAGGAAGTATGGACATTTTGATGATGTTGATTCTACCAATCCATGAACATGGTATGTTCTTCCATCTCCTTACATCTTCCTCTATCTCTTTTTTCAGTTTCATGTAGTTTTCCGCAAATAGGTCCTTTACTTCCTTAGTTAAATTTATTCCTAGGTATCTTAATTTTTTTTGGTGCAATGGTAAATGGAATTGCTTTTTTAGCCTCTGTTTCTGTAGTTTCACTGTTGGTGTATATAAATGCCATGGATTTCTTGGCATTAATTTTGTATCCTGCTACATTGCCAAATTCATTTAATAAGTCAGTTTTTTAATGGAGTCTTTTGGGTTTTTTATGTACAATATCATGTCATCTGCAAATAAGGGTAACTTTACTTCTTCTTTTCCAATTTAAATGCCTTTTATTTCCTCCTCTTGTCTAATTGCAATGGCTAGTATTTTAAAAAAATCATACTCCTATGGATGAGGACAATGAGGTGGGGGGAGGTAAGGGCAGAGGGTGGGGTGGGATCCGGGTGGAAAGGAGCAATGGCGGGGAAAGGAGAAACAATTGTAGTAATCTAAGCAATAAAAATTTATTTAAAAAAGAGAAAAAGAAATTCTTAGGTTGTCCCTCTGTGTCAGATCAAAATGGGTTGCTTTTTAGAGATCCTTTCTGTTAGCAGCTCTGTGGACCCCCTTCCACATTCACGGATCATGCCAGCCACAACAGCCACAGATTTTTCTAGGCACAGACTTCCCTGGTCCTCTAGCTCCTGCAAAACATGCCTTTCTCCCCCTGGGACCAGAGAACTCACCTGATCCCAGGTGAAATCTGACCTTTCCCTGGTGGAATGAAGAGCTCCTTTGAATCCACATGTTTGCACCAATTGGGGACCAGTGTTTTGGGACTCACAGCTATTGGTAGTTGCTGTAGTTGTGGATTTTCAGACTTCCAATAATATCTATTTTCTTTTTCAAGATGGTGCAGTCTCTGCGTTCGAGCTAGTAGCTTCAGGAGAGGACCCAGCTGCCATGGGGGCTGCCAGTCAGAGGAACCCTGTTGAGCAGTCCTTTACCTTCTCCTGGAGTTTATCTGACCCTTAACTCACCAACAAACTTTCCCTGTGCGACCCTCAGCTGTTCTTTTTTTCTGCTCCAGGAGAAGGCTTGGAACACATCTGTCTATTCTGACGTAATTTCATTTTCTGCTCTTCTGGAATATGAATTTTGCCTATGATTTCTTATAGGACTTTTACTAGAGGTCTAGTGCATGAATTCATGCATGGGTGGGATCCCTTGGCCTGTCCAGCAATCAGGGCCAATCAGAGGGGCTGGCTGGCCAAGGGGAGGGACTGCAAGAGGTTGGCCAATGTGGGAGCCAGACAGCTAGGGGGAGAGACCATGTGAGGTTGGCCTGCTGGGGTTGGCCAGCCACTCTCCCCATTGGAGCTGATGTGGGGAGCCAGACAGTAGGGAGAGAGGGACCGTGGGAGATTGTCTGGAAAGGGGGAGGGACTGAAGGAAGTTGGCTGGCTGGGGAGAGGTACTGTAGGGGGTTGACAATTCGGCCAGCCTCCCACATCAGGGCCAATGTGGGGCACCCAGCTGGCCAGGGGGGAGGGATGATGGGAGATTGGCCAGCTGGGAGAAGTGACCGTGGAAGGTTGGCCAGTCACTGGAGGTTAGCGGCCCACAGGAGGTTGGGTGTGGGAGCTCACTGACTACCAGGGGACAGCTCCTGCATTGAATTTCTGCCCCCTGGTGATCAGTGCTCATCATAGAGACCAGTTGTTCCACCATTCAGTCAATTTGCATATTAGCATTTTGTGCAATGGGGAGAGGTCCCTCAGCCCAGCCTGTCCCCTCTCACATACTGTGAGCCCTCAGGGGATGTCCTAGGGATGGCTTAAGCCCGCTCCCCATTGGGAGTGGACCTAAGCCACAGTCTGTCCTCCCTTTGCTTGAGGTGACCGGCTGATCAGGGAAAGGTGCCAGCCCCATTACCCCACTACTGCAGCTATTGCCAGTCACCAGAGCGGCCAAGGTATTTTCATCAACATGGACTCCAGTTCCTTCACCATGAAAAAAATGACAACTTTCTTTAAACATTTTCAAGATGTGTCTTTCATAGGATATTACATTTCTTTTTCTTTTTTAAAAATACATTTTATTGATTTTTTATGGAGGAAGGGAGAGGGATAGAGAATTAGAAACATCGATGAGAGAGAAACATCAATCAGCTGGGTATGTGCCCACAACCAAGATACATGCCCTTGACCTGAATTGAACCTGGCACCCTTGAGTTTGCAGGCCAATACTCTATCCAATGAGCCAAACCAGTTACGGTGGATATGACTTTCTTTCTTTATTTTTCTTTTTATCCTCATCTGAGGATATGTTTCCATGGCTATTTTCCCCTTCCCTCCAATCTCAAGCTCAGCCCCTTCCCAAACCTAAAGCCTCTGCCCTAGGCTTAGGCTTGGGAAGAGGTCCTCACCCTCACCCTCTTCAACCTCTGATCACAGGCTTGGCCCCTCCCAACGCTTAAAGCCTCCGCCCCAGGCTTTAGGCTTGGGAAGGGAATGCCTGCCCCACCTATCACAGACTCAGCCCCTTCCCAAGCTTAAAGCCTGATGAGTTCCCTCCCGCCATCCCCACCCCCCACCTCTCCCTCGCTGAGGCAGGTAGGGCAGGATGGGCAGATGGGTGGTCGCACCCCGCCTGCCCCACCATGCCCACAGCTACATTGGCCACAGTCTCTGCAGCCAAGGCTGCTGCTGCAGCCTCTGTGCTATGGCACCCCACCCCACCCACCCGGCCAACTGCCTCCTGCCAACACACGCGCTGTTGCTGCACACCTTGCCCCGACCTGCAAGCATTGCCAGTGCTTTCCCTCCAGCAGCTGCAGCTGCCTTGCCTCTGTCTTTGCCTCTCTCTTCCTTCTCTGCAGTCTTCAGTCTTCACTCCTCCCTCCCTCCTTGTATGCAAATTAACCACCATCTTAGTTGGGTTAATTTGCATACTCCCTCTGATTAACTGGTGGGCGTGGCTGGTGGGTGTGGCTTGTATAGCAGAGTGATGGTTAATTTGCATATTATTCTGTTATTAGCTTAGATGGTCTCACATCTCACATTTAAACCTTTTATCCATTTTGAGTTTATTCTTGTGTATGGTGTAAGTTTCTGGTCTAGTTTCATTTTTTTGTATGTGCCTGCCCAATTTTCCTAACACCATTTAGTGAAGAGATGGTCTTGCTACCATGTATGTTCTCCCTTCCTTTGTCCAATACTAATTGAGCATAGTGGCTTGGGTTGGTTTCTAGGGTCTCTGTTCTGTTCCATTGATTTATATTCTTGTTCTTGTGCTAGTACCAGGCTGTTTTAAGCACAGTGGCTTTGTAGTTAACTTGATATCTGGTATTGTGATTCCTGCAACTTTGTTCTTCTTTCTCAAGATTGCTGCAGCTTTTAGGGGTCTTTTATGGTTCCTTATATATTTTTGGAGTGTTTGTTCTAGGTCAGTGAAAAATGCGATTGGTATTTTAATAAGGATTTCATTCAATCTCTAGATTGCTTTGGGTAACATGGACATTTTAATGATGTTGATTATATCAATCCATGAACATGATATATTCTTCTGCTTGTTTATATCTTCCTCTTCCTTTTTCAGTGTTCTGTAATTTTCAAAGTACAAGGCTTTTGCCTAGTTGGTTGACTTTATTCCTAAGTATCAATTATTTTGTGTGTACAATAGTAAATGGGATTGCTTTCTTAGTTTCTCTTGGATTCACTATTGATGTATAAAAATGCTATGGATTTTGTGTGTTAATATTGTGACCTGTTATGTTTACAAATTTATTTATTAAGTCTAGTAGGCTTTTTATTGAGTCTTTATGGTTTTCTACATACATTTTTACTTCCTTCTTTCCATTTTAATGCCTTTTATCTTGTTCTTGTCTGATCATTATAGCCAGGACTTCCAGTACTATTTTGAACAAGAGTGGAGAAATATCTGCCTTGTTCCTGTTCTTAGAGGAAATGATTTTATTTTACTTTATTTTTCCAAGTAGTTTTATATGATTTTATACTATCATCAGAAGTATGAATTCAACATTCAACAATTGGTATTATAAATTTTTAATTTTAGGTATTCTAGTGAGTGTGTGGTTTTATTCTTCATTTTTTTAAATTTAATAAATCTTTATTGTTCAGATTATCACAATTGTTTCTCTTTTCTCCCCCCATAGCAACCCTCCATCCGGTTCCCACTTGACCCTCTGCCCTTACCTCCCCCTCACTGTCTTCATCCATAGGTATACAATTTTTGTCCAATCTCTTCTCACACCCCACACCCTTTTCCCCCTGAGAATTATCATTCCACTCCCATTCTATGTCCCTTATTCTATTATATGCACCAGTTTATTCTGATCATCAGATTTTTAATTCACTTGATTTTTAGATTCATTTGTTGATAGATTTGTATTTGTTGTTCATAATTTTTATCTTTACCTTTTTCTTCTTTCTCTTCTTAAAGAATAGCTTTCAACATTTCATATAATACTGGTTTGGTGGTGATGAACTCCTTTAGTTTTGTTTTGTTTTGTGTGTTTTTTTATCTGTGAAGCTCTTTATCTGACCTTTGATTCTGAATGATAATTTTGCTGGGTAGAGTAATCTTGTTTGTAGGTTCTCGTTATTTATTTATCACTTTGAATATTACTTGCCCCTCCCTTCTGGCCTGCATAGTTTCTTTTGAGAAATCAGCTGATAATGTATAAGTGTTTCCTGTTAACTGTTTTTCTCTTGCTGCTTTTAATATTCTCTATTTGTATTTTGCTCTTAGCATTTTAATTATGATGTGTCTTATTGTAGTCCTCTTTGGGTTCCTTTTGTTTGGGGTTCTGTGTGCTTACTGCACTTGTAAGTCTATTTCTTTCACCAAGTGTGGGAAGTTTTCCATCATTATTTCTTCAAATAGGTTTTCAGTATCTTTCTTTCTCTCTTCTTCTGGAACCCCCATAATTCTGATGTTGATATACTTGAAGTTGTCCCACAGGCTTCTTATACAATACTATCTTCAACTTTTTTATTCTTTTTTCTTTTCCAGTTGGGTGTTTGTTGCTTCTTTGTATTTCAAATCTTTGACTTGATTCTTGCAATCCTCAAGTCTGCTGTTGGGTCTTTGTATAATATTTTTTATTTCAGTCAGTGTACATATAATTTCTAGTTGGTCCTTTCCATATCCTCAAGGGTCTCACTAAATTTATTGGCCTTTACTAGGAAATTCTTGAAAAACATAATAACCATGGTTTTGAACTCTAGATCCAGTCATTTGTTCTCATCCATTTCTTTCATTTGTGATCTGTTTCCTTGTCTCCTCATTTTCGCTGCTTTCCTGAGTTGGTAGGGTGGCTTTGTGTGCTAGTTATCCTATATGTTTCAATGGGTCAGCTTCCCGTTTACCTGAGGTGGACACTCTTGGTGCACCCCTTTGTGGACTGTGTGTACAGCCTTGTTATAATTAAGCCTTGATTGTTGTTGGTGTCACTGGGAGGAATTGACCTCCAGGACAATTGGCTGTGAGGACTCGCTGTGTCTATAATGGAAGAATTGCTGTGCTGGAGACATGCTTATGGGGTGGGACTTGTTCCAGTGGAGAATTTATGCTCACTGAGTCTTCCTCTTAAAAATGTTCCTTATGGGAGTAGTTGAAATCTGGTGTCGTCTCACACTGACCACTAGATACACTAGCTTCTGGATCTCCAATCGAGTGCAGGTCAGCTTCTCTCTGAAGCCACCCAGCAGGAGCTACAGCAAGAACTATAGTTTTCTCCTCTTTGCTTAGGGTTTGAATATTTTGGAGCTTTCTGACAGGAGCTGTAGTTTATTTGGTTAAGCTGCAACAGGGGAGGCCATTTTTATGCAAAAGCCACTGCACGAATCTTGGGTGTGTCTGTAGATTGTCCAGGGCGAAGTCTTAGGGCGTCACTAAGCTAGGGTGTGGAAAACAGCGATGGCTGCCCAGTGAGCCTTCTCTGCCTTTCTGCATTTCCAAGTCCTCACAACCCATGCTCCATCTCAATAAACAATTATTGCTGAGAGAACCTCTACAAGAAAGTCACCCTCACTTTCCAACCAGATGGTCAACAGTCCCCATAAGAGTTTGAGTCTCCTGCATCTCCCCAGAAACTGTGTGTGCTAGGTGTCCTCTAGGGCCCAGTGGCTCAGCCTCCCCAGTTACCTGAGGTGGACACTCTTGGTACACCCCTTTGTGGGTTGTGTGCACAGTCTTATTATACTTAAGTCTTGATTGTTGTTGGTGTCACTGAGAGGAATTGACCTCCAAGCCAACTGGCTGTGAGAATCAGCTGTGTCTACTTTCAAAGAACTTCTCTGCTGGAGACACCCTTATAGGAGACTTGCAAAAGCCTCTGTGCTCAGCTCGGATAAGGTGGAGTCTCAGGGCCGAGACTGTTAGCCCTGCCCTAATTGGGCATTGTGTCTCAGTGTCCCATGGTAATTGTTGCAAGTACCTCTGAAAGAAAGTCGCCCTCAAGTTCTGCCCACTGCCAGACAGTCCAGTTTCTTCCTGAATAAATGTGGGTCTCCAGAGTCTCACCCATAACCGGATTTTAGTGCAGATGGAGCTTTTATCTCCCTCCCACTTGAGAAAGCCAGCCACATACTCAGTTGCTAGTCTTCTCTGAGCACATCTCAGTATCTCTGCCCCTGCAGCTCATCTGAGTCTCAGTGTGCTTTTGTCTTTCCTGACAGTCCAGTTTCACCCCATATGAGTCTGGATCCCCAAGTCTTGCCCAGAACGGGATTTCAGCGCAGTCGAGAGCTTTTGTCTCCCTCCCACTTTAGAAGCCAGCCACACACTCAGTTACCAGTCCTCTCCAAGCGCATCTCAGTACCTCTGCCTCCTACAGCTCCTCTGAGTCTCAGTGTGCTTTTCTCTTTTCTTCTAGTTGTAGAATTTACACTCAGCCAAACTTTGTGTGGTTCTGGATGATGGTCGTTTTGTCTTTTAGTTGTAATTTTGAAATTGTTGTGTGAGGCAGCAGTTTAGGTGTTTACCTATGCCACCATCTTGGTTTCTCTAGTTCTTGGTTTTCTTGATCTTTTTGTTTGTTTGTTTGTTTGTTTTGGATGTCTATGTAATTTATTTCTGCTCTGAATTTTTTTTTCCTAAATAACATGCTTTATTTTTTTAAAACATTTTTAAGTCTTTATTGTTCAGATTCTTACAGTTGTTCCTCTTTTCCCCCCAAAGCTCCCCTCTGCCTGGTGCTAACCCCACCCCATCCCAAACCCTTTACCCCTCCCCCACCACTGTCCTTATCCATGGGTGTATGATTTTTGTCCAGTCCTCTTCTTTGTTTGGGGTTTGGAGATGCCCAGATGAAGCAATGCAAGCTGTTGTGGCTCCTTGGGTCTTCTTTTGGATGTTCTGGGTCTCTCTGACTCAGCTGTAGTTTGATAGGTAAGTTTAGATTTCAAAGGACCAGGCCATTCTGCACACAGCTTGGATGGGGCAGAGTCTCAGGGTGGAGCAAACAGCAATGGCTTCCCACCAGCCCTGCCTTCAGAGACCCCTGGGTCTCAGTGTCCCTTGGTAATCAATGCAAGCACCTCTGACAGAAAGCCTCCCTCGACTTCCACCAGCTTCCAGACAGTACAATTTCTCCCCGTATGAGTCTGGGTCCCCAAAGTCTAGCCTAGAACTGGGGTTCAGAACAATCAGAGCTTATAGCTCCCTGTGGATTGAAAAAGCCAGTCAGATACTCAGTTGCCAATCCTCTCTGCGCACCTCAGTACCTCTGCCTTCTGCTCTTTCTCTGAGTTTCAGTGTGCTTTTCTCTTTCCTTCTAGTTGTAGAATTTCCACTCAGCCAGTCTTCCTGTGGTTCTGGATTATTTCCATTTGTCCTTTGATTGCAGTTTGTTTGTTTTTTTTGTTTTGCTTTGTTTGTGTTTTGTTTTGTTTTTAAATAACATTAACCTCTTTTTTTAATATACTTTATTGATTTTTTACAAAGGAAAGAGAGAGGGATAAAGAGTTAGAAACATCGATGAGGGATAAACATCAATTAGCTGTCTCTTGCACACCCCCTCACTGGGGATGTGCCCACAACCAAGGTACATGCCCTTGACCGGAATCGAACCTGGGACCCTTCAGTCCACAGGCCAATGCTTTATCCACTGAGCCAAACTAGTTTTGACTTTAGTTGCAGTTTTGAAGTTGTTTTGTGAGGTGACAAGTTCAGGTGTTTACTTATGCCACCATCTTGATTTTTCTCCACTCTGATCTTTTTATTTTTTTTCCTTATACTTATCCTGGGATTTTCTTGTTGTCCTCTTTCTAAGTTGTAGTATTAGATAACTTATTGCCAGTTTTCCTTACTTTTTGAGGTAGTCCTATAGTGCTATGAAGTTCCCTTTCTGGATTTCTCTCACTGTGCTCAATAGATTTTGGATTGTTGTGTGTTCATTTTCTTTTTTTTTTTTTAATATATTTTATTGATTTTGTACAGAGAGGAAGGGAGAGAGATAGTTAGAAACATCGATGAGAGAGAGTCATCGATCAGCTGCCTCTTGCACACCCCCTACTGGGGATATGCCTGCAACCAAGGTACATGCCCTTGACCGGAATCGAACCCAGGACCCTTCAGTCCCCAAGCTGATGCTCTATCCATTGAGCCAAACTGGTCTCAGCAAGATTGTTGTGTGTTCATTTTCATCTGCTTCCAGGATGTTTTTTTTTTTTCTTTGATCTTTTTTATAACCCATTCATTGTTGAAAAGCATGTTATTTAGCCTCCATGTATTTGATAGTTTTTGAGCATTTTATTGTAACTGATTTCTAATTTCATGTCATTATGTTCTGAGAAGATGCTTGACATGATTTCAATCTTCTTGATTTCATGGAGACATATCTGTGTCCTAATATGTGGTTTATCTTTGAAAATGTCCCATGTACACTTGAGAAGAATGTATATCCAATAGCTTTGTGTTGGAATGTTCTGAAAATGTAAATTAGTTCCATCTGTTCTAGAGTGTCATTTAGAATTGCTATTTTCTCATTGATTTTTTTTCTAGAAGATTTATTCAGTATGTCAGTTGGTATTAAAGTCCCATACTCCTGTATTGGGTGCATATATATAAGAGGCTATAATAAGGGTTATAGCCTCTTGTTGTATCTTTAATATTTTGAAGTGGCCTTTCATATCTCTTGTTATAGACTTTGAGGGTTATTTTGTCAGATATAAGTATTGATACCCCAGTTTTGTGTTTTGTTTTGTTTTCATTTCCATTTGCCTGAAAAAGATTTTTTACATCCCTTCACTTTCAGTCTGTGTGAGTCCTTTGTATTGAATTGGGACTCTTGTTGACAAAATATATGGGTCATGTTTTCTAATCCATTCAGCTACCCTGTATCTTTTGATCAGAGCATTTAGTTCATTTACATTTAAGGTTATTATTGATAGGTACTTGTTTATTTCCATTTTTATTCTTTATGCCTGTGTTTCTTTTCCCTTTCCTATTTCTTCTTTTTTACAACAGTCCTTTTAGCATTTCCTGCATTGCTGGTTTGGCTGCGATAAACTCCCTTAGCCTTCTTTTAGTCTGTGAAGCTCCTGATTTCACCTTTAATTTTGAATGATATCCTTGCTGGACAGCATATTCTTGGATTCAGTCCCTTGCCTTTCATCACTTTGTATATTTTGTTTCATTCCCTTCTGGCCTGATGTGTTTCTGTTGAAAAATCAGTTGATAATCTAATAGAAGACCCTTGTAGGTAACTTTCTGTCTCTCTTGCAGCCTTTAATATTCTTTCTTTATATTTTACCTTTGCCAATTTAATTATGATGTGTATTTGTGTCAGTCTTTTCCTGTTCATCTTAATTGGGACTCTTTGTGCTTCTTGGGCTTGTGTGACTTTTTTTCTTCCCAATGTCAGGAAATTTTTCTGTCATTATTTCTTCAAACAGGTTTTCTATTCCTTATTCAGTTTCCTCTCTTTCTGGCATCCCTATTATTTGGATGTTGTTATATTTTGTGTTGTCCAAAAACTCACTTAAACCCTCCTCCTGCTTTTTAATATCTTTCTAGTTGCTTCTCTGCTTGAGTGTGTTTTGTTGTTGTTGTTGTTGTTGTTGTTGTTGTTGTGGTTTGGTTTGGTTTTGTTTTGTTTCTTTTGACAAATTACTTGCTTCCATTCCATTTACCTCCTTTTATTGTGATATCTCCTATTCTTTCATTTGGAAGTTGTTTCTTTGCCTCCCCATTTTTGCTGTTCCTTTGCATTTGTTTCTACGTATTAGATAAAACTGCTATGTTACTCAGATGTTGGGGTTGGTCTTATGTAATAGATGTTTTGTGGTACCCAGTGGTGCAGCCTCTTAGGTCTCCTGGGCTGGGTGTGCTAGAGAAACCCCCTATTTGAGATATTTGGATTCTCTTGATATAGTTGGGTCTTAAATCTTATTGTCCCATTCGTTGATGGAGTCTCCTCTCAGAGTGCCTGATTCTGTGGCTTGCTCCCTACCACATTATGCCAATCCATTGTGGAGGTGCTGAACAGCCAAAAAGCACAAAATATAAGATAAAACACGACATAAGAGGAACAGAACATGAATGTAAATGAGACCCCTATAACCTAAACAAAACTGATCACCAAAGTAAAGAAAATTAGGAAAGAGAAAAGAGAGCAATAGTAATGGGGGAGGGGGGAGAAGAAAGAAAAAATATGGGGAGAAAACACAATAAAAGTAACAAATAAACCAAAAAGCACAAGCAAAAAACACCCAGCTTGGGAGAGGGGCAGAATCTGTAGATGCAGAGCTCAAATAAATAAATAAGGTTAAGAAATTGGAGGAATAAAGGAAGAACTATGGTTTAGAATAAAATAAGGGAAGGGAGTGAGAAGACAATAACAATTTTTTTGAGGAAAATAAAGTAGAGAGCAGATAGGCCTAAATTTAGAAAGTGAAACAAGTTAAAAAATTAGGAGAAGAAGAAAAGAGCAATAAAAGATAGAAAAAATTGAGTAATGAAGAAAAAGAAAAGAGAAGGGGAAATTGAGTAGGAGCCAGGTAGAAGAAATTAGATATATGAATAAACCAACAGAGACTAGAATAACAACAAATCAATAAAGCACATAGATAAAGAAGATCAATTTTTTAAATGTGGGGAAAAGAAATGAAAGAGGAAAACCAAACCGGAGAAGGAGAAGAAAATGGAAGGGGAAAAAAGAGAAGAAAAGGTGCAAAAATAGAAAAGTGAAGTGCTGTTCACTTCAGCCAAATTTTAATGCCCCATGAGAGCTGGCTTAGGACCTCCCTTTTCTGTTCTGTCTTCCAATTCTGGGCTTCCTGTGAGGTTCTTAGGTATTAACCACTGTCCAGCACTATCTTCTGGCTTTTAGCACCCTGCTTGAAGCTCCAAGTGACCCATTGGTTCACTATTTGTGTCTGTCTTCACAGGCCTTTGCTGCAAGCATGAGGGGCCAATCTGCCCTCTTTTCCTGTCCACCAGCTGTCAATCTTAATTACTCAAAAGTTTGTTTCTGACAGGTGTTTAGGTGGGGTTGGTGCTGGTTTTGCTCCTGGCTGCCCCAGAAGCCTGCAAGTCCTCACCCTCAGCAGCCCAGGAGCTTGCAAGTCCTCGCTCCCAGCAGAGGACCACTCCTGTAGCTCCCTCCACCTTCTGCCCTCCCCCTCATAGTAGACGTCCAGCCCTGCCTAGCCATTTCATGCCTGCATATCCAAATTGACCGGCCATCTTTGCTGGGTTAATTTGCATAATTACTCCTGATTAGCTGATTGGCATTGTAGAGATATGGTCAATTTGCATATTTCTCTTTTATTAGTGTAGATGCTTGAAGAGCCTTAGATGGTGTTGCTCAGTAGTCATACATAGTGCCAGCACTTACACTGAAGGATCTCAGAGCTCAATTCCCAGTCAAGGACATGTACCTGGGTTTGGGTTCGCTCCCAGCTCCCTGGTCAGGGCATGTGCAGGTGGCAAACAGTCGATCTATCTCTTTCACATCGATTTTCCTCTCCTTCTCTCTCTCTCCCCTCTATGTGGTCTGTGAACCAGAAAAGATGTTAAAAAACCATTGCTCTAAAAAAGTTTGACATTTCCTCAAAATTTAATACACCCAGCAATTCCATTCATAGGTACATACTGAAAAGAACTGAAAACCTATGTTCTCACCAATATTTGTACACATTATGTTCAAAGAAGCATTATTCAAAATAGAAACCCCAAATGCCATCAACTGATAAATAGATAAACAAAATGTGGTACATTCATACAGTGGGATATTGTTCAGGAATACTGATTCATGCTACAGCATGGATAAATCTTGGAAAAAATTATACTAAGTTTAAGAAATTGGATACTAAACACCACATATTCCATCGTTTTTTTCATATAAAATGTACAAATCAGGAAAATCCATAAAGACAGGAAGTGATTTTAGTGGTTGCCAGGAGTTGGGAGATAGGGGGAGAGACGAGAAGTATGGAAAATGACTGCAAATGAGCATGGAGAAATTTCTTTTTGACATGATGAAAATATTCTAGAATTAGAATGCGGTGTTGTTTGCAGCTCTGTGAATATACTATGTGTATGGTAAACCACTAAATTGTATATTCTATAAGGGTGAATTTTATGGTGTGTGAATTAAAACTTGATTTAGATAGCAAATTCTTTAATAATACAAATATTAATCATATATACAAACTTACCAAAATTCTTTTACGATCCTTTTCAGATAAAAATTTTACTGGTGGGTTTTCTGGGTGAAACTGTATAATACCAAGAGATTAAAGAAGAAAAAGTCAAACATTTCACATGAGTATTTTCTCTGCCTATCATCAAAGCAAAGGTCAGATTTTAGAACTGTTACTATTTTTGTTCTTCTCTTGCTACTCCAAGTAGTGAGTCAGGAACCAAGCAATCAGTGGCTAATTTGAATTCAAGACATAGCTACTTGCTCCTAATTTCAAATCAAGTGAGGGGTATGCCTTGAGATTCTACTCCTAGAAGGGAAAATTGAAGAATGTGTAGATTACCAGAGTCAAAGCTAAACACTAAAGAAGGAAGATGGCAGCATTATCACAATGCTGTATCAGGCCTGGAAGGAAGAAAGCAGCTGCATAAAGTAGACCCAATGTGGGAGAGAAGCCTCAGGGGAGTGAAAAAAGACCTCAAAGCTGATTTTCCTGATCCAGGCAGGTTCATAATTTCAGCATCCCCTTCCCAACTCGTGCACCTGGGCAAAACTACTAGGCATCAACAATTTCTGTCTCTCACAGTCTCTTTGTAACCTACTCGGTCTCCTCTTATCTTTCAACTAGAGGCCTGGTGTACAAAATTCGTGCAAGGTGTCCTTCAGCCCAGCCTTCACCCTCTCCTTAAACCTCTTGATGGATGTCCAACCACCCATTTAAGCCAGATCCCACTGTGACATCCCTCTCACAATCCAGGACTGCTGGCTACCAACTGCCTCCCCCTGCAGGCCTGGTCCCCCCAACTGTCTTCTCCTGCAGTCCTGGTCCCCCCCCCAACCTCAACAGCCCTCTGAACTGGTCTCCCCCAACTGCCCTCCTCTGTTAGCCCAGCCACCCCTAACTGCCCTCCCCTGCAGGCCTGGTCCCCTACAACTCCCCCCCCCCCTGCAGGCCTGGTCCCCTCCAACTGTCTTACCCTGCTGGCCTGGTCCCCCCACCCCCCCAACTGCCCTTCCCTGGAGGCCTGGGTCCCTTGCAACTGTCCTCCACTGTAGGCCTGGCCTCCCCGCAACTGCCCTCCCCTGCAATCCTGGTCTCCCCCAACTGCCCTCCTCTGCCAACCCAGTCACCCATAACTGTCTTCCCTGCTTGCCTGGTCATACACAACTGCCCTCTCCTCCTGGCCTGGTCCTGCCCAACTGCCCTCCTCTGCTGGCCTGGTCACCCCTAACTTCCCATCACTGCCCTCCCCTGCAAGCCATCATGTGGCAGCCATCTTGTGGTGACCATCTTGTGGGGAAGTCCACGTGGGGAAGCCATATTTGATCACATGGGGGCAGCCATCTTGTATATTACTCTTTTATTAGATAGGATAGCATTAGAATCTTTCCAAAAGGTCTTTTACGGTCCAATTGGGATAAATTACTACCTGCTCCTTTCCCTGGGATATTCTCGATTCCAGGTCTTTTTGGCCCAGCCAGAGGGCCAGGTTTGTGTCTGCTCAGCATCCTCCATCTAGTGTGCCGGGTCATCATTAGTTGCCAACTGGGAGCCATGGCCTTAACACTCCAATCTCTGTTGTCTTCAGGGCAGAACCCTTTGCAGTCCAGAATTCTATTTAGAGTTGAAAGGACCACCCAGCAAGGGACAACCCATCAAGTGGTTTTTAAACTCCTATTGGAATACAATGTAGTTCCTTAAATATTTGACAATTTTTTTCTCTTCTAGGTAAAACTGCATCAGTTTCCTCAACTATTCCTCTTGTTCAAAATTTCCAGACCTCTTCAGGTTCTGAGATTGTTGACTATTTACCACTGTGTATTTCCTTTTAAATCTCCAAACTCCCACAACTTCTGTGTGTTGTTATCGTGAGAGTAACAATAATGAAAACTATTATGTATCACACACTCCTACCTGGTGAAGTAGTTATTAATTTTAATTTATAGATGAGGAAACTGAGGCCTTAAAAGGTAAAAACAGTTTGTCAGAATTTAACCTTTGGTTGGTCTGACTCCAGAGACTGTGCTTCTGACCTTTTTGACATGCCATCTTGCTTACCCAGAGCCTAATGGGTTTATTAGCTAAGATGCTAGAGACATCTGTTTCAGGGCCTGCCAAACTTAAGGGCTTTCTTCCTCAAAGCCAAGATGAGCTTTGAGACTGGCTAATTCATACCAAATGTAGCATCAAAAAAGAGAGAAAATAAAATAATAAAAACATTATCCACACAGCTGTTTACTTGATTCTTGAGCTGAGCAACTCTTCCAGAAAAGGGAGCAGGAGTTTTTATTTTTCATTCTTCTTTCTAGAACAGATATTATGGCCCAGGATGCAATCTGTTTATTCCTCTCTTCTATTTTATGTGGGACAAAAAGTAGCACGGTTCTCCCTAGTCTATTTATGGAGCAAACAAGAAGCAAACAGAATTCCTTAAACAAAGGGTCTCTAACCAAGGGATTATTGGCTGATGCTCATTCTTATCAGGGCTGCCACTGTGACTCAGCCTACCTTGTCCAAGAACAATGGGCGTAATATATTAATATCTTCCCTTCCGCTAATCAGAGGAAAAAATGTAGCATGGCCAGAACTAGAAGCCCAGGCTTCAGTTGGGAATTTTACCAAGCATTACCCATAGCAACATTATGAGACCCTGAGTTTGGTGAGTTTGGATTCTCAATGTGGATTCTTGTCCTTTGAAGTTTGTAGAATAAAATGCACAGACTAAAAGACTTTTAGGCAAAAGTATAGAAATTTATTATAAGGGTTTACAAACGCCCCCTGGGGAGGGGTCCTCAGATGGAAAAATCCTGCAGTGAATGACCTTCTATCCACCCTGGCAAATGGCCATCTGACCTTGGAACTGTCAGTCCTAGCAGAATTACACCATGATCTTTGCCCTAGTCTGCTACTTTGCCACTTTCATTGCATTGATATTTTCAACTGTGGACACCACGGGAGAGGATGACAATAAATTCTCAGGGGGAAAAAATTGTTGGTAAGAGTTTAGAAAATCCATTGCTAATGTTGCCAGGATGAGGCCACATTGAGTGACTGACCTAAAAATAAGATTAAAAGTTACTAAGAAGTGTGAAAGTGGAAATCAGTGATGGTTATTATTCACTAGTCAGGTATGTCCTATCCCACCACAGCTACGATCTTGAACAAAAGCACAAAGTGACTGACAGAAACTATTAAAGGATCTGCTTCATTAAATCAACCAGACGAACAAAAGTTTGAAGAGGGCCTATATCAGACATAGAGAAATTTCTAATGATTAGATTGAAAACCAGACACATAATTGTATTCCTCTCAACATTAAGAAGATTATGGTCAAAACAAAAAGTTTGTTTGTGATGTTGAAAGAAAAGGCTGGACCCAACTACATGTTGATTTTATTGCTACCTCAGGGTGGTTAAAGAATTCAAAAAATGTTATTCATTACATAATGTGAAAGTGCTGAATCTGTGAATGCTGATGTGAAGGCAGCTGAAGAATTTTTAGAAACTCTAGATAAGCTGATTGTGGAGGAAAATTACTTAGCAGAAAAAAAATATTCCATATGAAACCTTCCTATTCTGGAAATGGATGCCTGAAAGGACTTTCATCTGAAAGGAGGCTAAGTCAATGGCAGGTTTCAAGGCTTTTAAGAACAGAATAACTGTCTTGCTTGGAGGCAATGTTGAGGACTGCAGATTAAAACCCTTCTTGATTCCTAAATGGAATTAGTAGGTCAAAGGTCAAGTGCATTTTAAATTTGGATAGATAGTACACATTGTATTCCAAAGGTTTTGGATGATTAAAATGTAATATTGCTTGTTTTCTTCACTCTTGCTAAACATTGTATATTACCAAATTCTTTACCATTGCCAATTGGATAAGGAAAAAGTGATATTTTATTTTATTTTTTAAAATTATGAGTAAGGTTGAAAATCTTTACCCATGTTTATGAGCTATGTCTACTTTTTTATTTGTGACTTGGCTGTACAAGTTCTTGGCATAGCATAGTTAGAAAAAGTGTGGCTTGATAGAGGACCCAGTAAAACGGGTGGGGAACATCCAGCCCACAAGCTGTATAAGGCCCACAAAATCATTTGGTCTAGCCCTGCCAAGGCATTAGGGGTGAGTTAATTAAACGTTTGACCACATATTTTTAGCCTGATAATTTTATATGGCTCATGAATGATTTTATAAATACCCAATGGCCCTTGGAAAAAAAAGGTTCCTTACCCCTGCAATAAAACAGAAGTACACATATTTTTGTACATGGACATAAGGGATTAGGATGTTGGAACAAGTAGACACTTAATAAAAAGAGGGAAAATTTTTGGGGTCTCTTCACAGAGCTCTGGGGATACTGATAATGGGCCCTGAGGTGGCAGGATGCCCAGGGAGTTAAAACCATGAGCAGGGAAGGGGCCTACGCCTGGGAAGATCTTGAGGAACTCAAGGACCGCAGTGGGGTTTGCCTCGCAATGTTGGAACCTGTTTGTAGGGTGTCATTACAGTTAATGAGAATAAGATAGAGGCTGACCCTGCAGATGGTGGCATAGAGAATCATGTAATCAGGGGCCTGCATTGTCAGTGGGCTGTGCAAGTTGGCATTTGTCCAAGAGTGAAAGACTGCGCTTGAGTCAGACTTAAGCAGTCCTTGTCCTGATTGCAGATTTTTCAACCTGTATTGCCAAAATGTATCAGAAGATATGACTGCAAGTTTTTAAAAATTTGTAATCATTCACATGATAGTGTTCACTATCTCTTCTGTGTGAGTGTCTTCCACACTTTTTTATAAAATTGGCTTCAGTGTCATCTTTTAAGTTACTAATAAAAAATATTAACTTGGAAAGAACCAGAACAAAGCCCACTGGAATGCAACCACAGACTTGCCTCCAGGGTGACAAAAATTCATTAGTCAACCCTCCCAGAGAATGATTGTCTAACCAACTACAAATCTACCTCCTAGTCCCCACTACACAGTTCCACCTTTGTACAAGAGAATCATGAAGGATTTAGAACAGGCTTCTCAGAAATAAGACACAAGCCAATGGCATCCTCCCAATCCACTAAGTTAATAATTCATACAAAACAGAAATGAGATTAGATTTCTTCTTAGTGAGTCAGCACTACTTCCTGGAAAACATCACTTTCTTTGTAAAATATCAAGAAAACCATCTGTTTAATAATCCCATTTATATTGTTGTTGATACTGGTGGTACTTGTCAAACAAGTTATAAATTTCATCTATGCTCTCATTTTAAAATCAGGATTACACTTTCTATTTTCATTTTTTTGGCTACGCTCTCTTATTTTCTAGAATATCTCAAATATTTTGCAGGTAACTCTTGTCGTCATCTGGGAGGTCATTTGTTTGGACTGGCTGACTTAAACTTATTTAAGCAAGCTAGGTAGCATATTTGGTATAAATGAATTTCTGAAGTGTAAGGAAAACAACTTTAGTTTGTCTCCATTTGTCTCCTAAAATTAATTCAGTAAGGGATATAGCCTTCTGCTGTTGGTGGATGACTTCATCACTCCCATAACTTTTTGATTACTCGTGAGAAATAAAAGTTCTATAATCAATTTCAGTCACCAAGTACAGTCTTCATTTGGATATTCAAAATCTATTCCTATATAATGAGCAATACTGTAAGCTTTGCTTAATGTCAAATCTTCCTCATTACTCAGGGCTGAGGCAGTCAGGAAATTCATACCGGGTGAAAGCCTGTGCTGGGCTTTCCTTTTTATAACTTTTTCTCCTCTTCCCTCAGCTTGCAAACCTGGACTCTTACTCTTCTGGGGTGGAGTGATGCTAAGAGGTCACCAAAGCAAAAAAGCTCATTTTGATACTTTTGTAGGGTCTTCATTTTGTATGCCCAGCAAGTGTTTCAAGCCTTCTTATTTTTTAGATTTTTTAGGCAAGAATCAGGCCCCATTTTCCCATGTCCCATTTTCAGCCTCAGGTTCCAAACTGCTCTCCTTTGAACTCAGATTCTCTCTCTCTCTCTCTCTCTCTCTCTCTCTCTCTCTCTCTCTCTCTCTCTCTCTCTCTCTCTCTCTCAAAGGGAAATACCTCAGCACACAAACCATTACCTCTAAAGACTTATTTATCCCAAATCCTCTCCCATTCACACTTCCCTGACTCTCAGTGCTCTCATTGTGGTTTAAGGGGTACAAGAGAAAAGACAGGTATGCAATATTTGAACAGTGGCCTCCTATGAAATGTAACTTCATGTTGCAGCTAAAAGAGAGGCAGAGACCAATTCATGTATTTGGTTTACATAGTTTTCCACTATCTGTTCTCCTATCTTGACCTTCAATTTCCTTCCTTCTGGTGTGATGGCATTTCTTCTTAATAGAAGACAGATGAAAATAGTAGTGAAGAACATCTGCATTCTCTATGAAACCTCCTTTTGTTACATAACATCTTCCTTAAGCATAGGAATTTTACTCTTTTTTGAAACATGTGCCTTTAAATACCACAACCATCAGATTCTTCAATTAATTTATAAGAAATAATATAACAGTACACAGGTCTCAGTACTCGTTTCTTATTATTTGCTAATGGTAAAACTAAAATAGAAGAGGGGAGAAGGAAAGCAGGGGAAATAATATAACATTTATTGAACACTTACTACATGTTCATCACCTTATACGCATTATCTATACTAATAAAGGGTAATATGTTAATTATACCAGATAGACTGGTGTAATTAACATATCCTCTGGACAAAGCCATGGTGGCAAGGCCAAAGCAGAGGCAGTTAGAGGCAATCAGGCAGGTAGGCAGGTGAGTGGTTAGGAACCAGTGGTCCTTGATTATGAGAGGATATCTGACTGCCAGTTTAGGCCCGACCCCACATCAGGCCTAAACTGGCATTTAACATTTCCCCAAGGGGTCCCAGATTAGAGAGAGTGCAGGTTGGGCTGGGGCCTCTACCTAAACTGACAGTTTAGGTATATATATATATATATATATATATATATATATATATATATATATATACCTAAACTGTCAGTCAAACATTCCCCCAAGGGGTCCCGAATTAGAGAGAGTGCAGGTTGTGCACTGGACCTCTACTACATATATATATATATATATATATATATATATATATATATATGCCTAAATGCCCAAATGACCAAATGACTGATTGGTTGACCAGTTGCAATGATACACACTGACCATTTGGGGGCAGATGCTCAATGCAGAAGCTACGGTGACTTGGCAGGTGCATTTCTTGGGTGACACATCCGGAACCAGAGAGGAGGGAGCCCTATTCCGGGATGTGTCACCCAAGAACTGCCTACTTGCAATCCAGGACCCCTTGAGGGATGTCAGTGAGCCAGTTTTGGCCTGATCCCTACAGGCCAGGCTGAGGAACCCCACCTGTGCACAAATTTGTGCACTAGACCTCTAGTCTATAATATAATAATAAAAGTGTAATATGCAAATTGACTGAATGCTGAACAGCAGAATGACCGTCCAGATGACCATGCTATGACACCCACTGGTGCCAGGCCAGCCAAGGCGGGTGTGATGGAATTGGTTGGGGGTCCTCACCATCGCTCCATGATCACCCTGCAGAGGGAGGCCCAGACCATAAGCCTGTGGTAAGATCACAGGGGGACTCTGTGATCAGCCCAAAGAGGGAGACCCAGGCTACCCAGAAGCAGTGCTGCAATGAGTGGGCAGGGCCTCCCTTTGTGGGGGCGATCAATCGCAGGGCTCCTGGACCTCAAGAGAATGCAGGCTGGGCTGAGGGACTCCTTCTATCCCCTGAGTGTAAGAATTCTATACACCAGGCCTCTAGTCTTATTAAATAATCAGGAGAGCCATGAAATAGATGAGGAAACTCAAGTATAGCGAAATGAAGTCACTTTCTAATATTCATGACCAGCTAGCCTGGTATGTACTTTTTCTAATAGATCTTTGAATTCCAAATTACTATCATAAAATAAAGTGATGAACTTGGTAAAATAACAAATAGATTAAATTATTTTTATAAACAACCTAAAAGCCCATTGCAGGAAGATTCCTGCAAGAATAGGGCTTCCTGCAGCTGGAGGAATAGGGTTTCTCCTCCGTCCCTCCTGTTTTCACCTGCTCCCCTCCAGTCTCTGCCGCCCCTCTTGCTTCTCCACAGCTTCACTCCCTTCTGCAGTGCTTCGCTTCCTTCTAAGCCTTCAGTATTTACTCCATGCCTGTGTATGCAAATTAACCTCCATCTTTATTGGGTTAATTTTCATACTTGCTCTGATTGGCTGGTGGGTGTAGTGAAGGAATGGTCAATTTTCATATTTCTCTTTTATTAGTGTAGATGAACAAAAAAGCTGTCTCTCTGGTAGGGAATACAAAGAAGAAAATAAAAACTACCAGCTATAAATAACTAAAGAGTTGAATTTTTTAATATTTTTCTTAGAAATATGCATGTAATAATTTTATAAAATTAAAATAAAACTATATAGACACTTCTGAATACTAATCTTAAACTTGCTATATTGTGAATATTTCCCATTGTAAATAAAATTCTTTGAAAATCATTGTTAATGACTTTATATGAGGCCAATGTATGGGTACACCATGATTTATTTCATCTTATTTTGCTTATTATTGAACCCTGAGGTTAATTCTATTTTGTAACATTTTGGCTAACATAATGTACACTATTGTGTATAAATCTGCATGTGTGTTTCTTTCAATTATTAGAAGAGTTACTGGATCAAAAGGTCTGGACTTTTTAATACAAATGGACATATTGCTTTCTAGAAAGGTTTGTAAAAAATGGGCTTATCGTAATGGATGGTGCCATCATCAAACTCCATCAGTCTAGCCTGGCCAGTGTGCTTCCATTGGTTGAGCATCATCCCACGCACCAAAAGTTCACTGGTTCGATTCTTGGTCAAGGCATAGGCCTGGCTTATGGACTCCATCTATGTTTCTCTTTAATTGCTGTTTTTATCTATCTCTCCCTCTCATTCCTCTCTCTATAATCAATAAAGACCCATTTCCACACTAGGGCCAGCTCACAGAACCAGAATATTTATGTGGTCTGGCCAGGTCATCCTCCCTTCTGGACAATGTTACAGACGCAGAACAAAGTGGTTTTGGCTCCAGGAACCATAATATACAAACTAGGAATTTATTTGGAGGGAGAAAATTTGCATATTTATAGTTTGGGTTCTCTTGGAAAGTCTAATATATTTCTGTATTCTCCTGAGATACAGTCCATTTGGTACATTGCCACCTGCTTCAGCCAGGTGGGTCCTAAAGCCACAGAACAGGGCAGCTTTGTTTGCTTAGTTCCATTCCAATCACCTTCCTGCACAAAAATCCAGGACTCCATGGATTCTCCCAAGAATCCCCAGCAAGAAGCTGATAAACACATCTTGAGGTGGGTTTGCTTTGCACCTATTACGGATTGAATTGTCCTAGTTTTGCTTTCAAGTAATGACCTTTATCTAGAGCTTGTTGCAAATCCTGCCCATTTTCCACCCCAGAACCATACTTTAAGACAGAAAAGCAACATAGAGCAATACTAAAAATACATTTAAATAACAATATTTTAATAACCTTTTGTTCAGCATATTTAAAGCATAAAACTTCTAAAACACAGGGAAGCAGGAAGAATGCAGTGACCAACATGGACCAGATGGAGAATGTACAAGTCTTGGTGGACATCTGTGCAGGGTCAGCAGGGGTGGCGTTCAGCTTAGCAGATGTTGGGTGGCCATACCACAAAGACTGGGGGCCAGTTAGAACTCTCCCAATTGATGCCCAAGAACTTAGTTTCAATCCCAGAGAGAAGGACAAAGGGAAACTCCTGAAATGATTGAGATTAAAGTCATAAGAGCAGTAGAATGATGCTTGATTCAGAATTTAAGTTCTTGTGTAAGAAAACTAAGAACAACAGAGTTGTTTTGTATTCACTTCCTAATTCCCTTTGTTTTCTGACCTTCAACTTCAGTGCACCCACCACCTGGCATTTTGCCAGTCCTGGGTCATGTTCTATCCTGGTACCTAAAGCGTCTGAAGAACAGAACTACAATCCTTTAGGCTCCCCATGAGAGCTAGTCTTGCAAGTCACCATGGAAACTGTGGATACTGTGAATGTTTGTGGAAAGCTTAGATGGAAGTTGTTCCAAGATGAAGGCAGATTATCATGGTGTAACCCTGCCTATCATCCTCCATCTATGAGGACTTTCTTCCCTTCATTCTCCTCACTGGACTTGAGGGACTAAATCTTGGAAAGCAGCAGGTGGGCATAGAACAAGACAGAAGGCATAATAAACAGCCCCACAGGGCCCTGATCCCTGGCTATAATGCACCAGGAGAAAAGAAATCTGGTTTCCCTGAGCCATGATGCCCCACCCACCTCTTTGTCCCACAAGGGCCCTCAGAGCCACCTATCACAATTGTTTTTCTTTTGAGGTTCTTGCTTTTGCATTCCTGCATCCTTGTTAACACTTCAGGGGAGCCCCAGGATAGATCAACATCCTAACTTTCAAGAAAATGTAGCCTCAGAGTCACTGAGGAAGGCTCTGGTAACCCTGGAGACCTCAAAGAACAGAACACATGAACCAGGATTATTACTGCAGAGATGTCTACATTAACAGAGAACGTGAAACATTGAGAGTATTGACCACAGGAAACCATATACACAGAGTAAGGTACAGTTGTACAAAGAAACACTATGCAGCCATTAGAAAATAATATATTTATGTACATTAAAAGGGAATGTGAATATGTTCATAATGTATTTTCAGTTAAAAAGGTTTAAAACAATATGTAGAGTAGGATCTTACTTTAAAATAAAAATAAAATTTATTTGTGTATATATTACAAATAGAAAATCTCTAGAGATAAAAGCAACTTCCTTTTCTTTTTATATTCTCTACATGTTTAAATGATTATAAAATAGTATATTGCTTTAATCTAAAAATTATAACTTGAAAAGATAGTTGAAGATAGCGGCCTAGGTAAGCACCTAAGCTGCTGCCTGGCACAACAATTTCAAAACAACAACTAAAATCAGAACAGACATCATCTGAAAAGCTGGCAGAGTGGGAAATCTATAACCAGAAAGAAGGAGAGAGGCTCACGGATCGAATTTGGAGACACAAAGCGCTGAGGTAGGGTGACACACATGTAGAGAGGAAGTGCTGCCAAATGCCTGGCTGGCGGGAGGGGAAAGGAAGTCCCCAATTGCACTGAACCCTTTCTGAATGCACTGAACCTCAACACCGGCCAAAACCCCATGGACCCAGGCTGGATTCTGGGCTGTAGAGAAAGGCACCTGGAGATTCAGAGACTGGGAGATTGAGGGAGCTGGGAGCCTCAGTGGGCAGGGTCTACAATTGCATGCTAGCGGGTGTGCATAGAGAGGTCTGACCGTGAAGGTTGCTGCGGTCTCTCCATAGTGGAAAGAGTCAGAAGCTACAGACCCAACCCAATTCTGGGAGAGCTCCTGGGGCACTCACACTCTTGCACAGGGAATCTGGGGACAGTCAGGTGGAGACTCAGGAGAGCTGCAGAAGGCAGAGGTTATGTGGAAACTCAGGCGAGTGCACAAGGGCAGGGCTGATGAGAAGCCAAGACTGTCAGCTCAGCCCTGAGACTCCGCCCCATCCACACTGAGCACAGAGGCTTTTGCAATTTTGCAAGTCTGATCCTATGAGACTGTCTCCAATACAGAAGGTATCCCAGAGTAGAACCAGCTGATACTCACATCCAACTGGCCTGAAGGTCAATTCCTCCCAGGGATACCAACAACAATCAAGACTTAACTACAACAAGGCTGTACAAGCAATCCACAAAGGGGAGCACCAAGAGTGTCTACCTCAGGTAACTGGGGAGGCTGACCCACCAAGCCATACAGGACACCAAACACACAAAGCTATCCTACCAACTCTGGGAAGCAGTAAAAATGCCAAGACAAGGAAATAGATCTCAAACAAAAGAGATAGAGAACAAAAGACTGGATATAGAGTTCAAAACCACGGTTATAAGGTTTTTCAAAAATTTCCTAGAAAAGGCCGATAAAATAAATGAGACCTATGAGAATATGAAAATGACTCAACTAGAAATAAAGAATATATTGTCTGAAATAAAAAAATATACAGAGTCCTAAAAACAGAATGGAAGATTGCAAGAATCAAGTCAAAGATTTGGAACACAAAGATACTCCTCTGCAGAAGCAAGAAGGCAAGAGAATCCAGAAAGTTGAAGATAGTGTAAGAAACCTCTGGGACAACTTCAAGCGAACCAACATCAGAATTATGGGGTCCCAGAAGGAGAGAGAGAGCAAGATACCGAAAATATATTAAAAGAAATAGTGACAGAAAACTTCCCCCACCTGGGGAAAGAATTAAACTTACAAGTCCAGGAAGCACACAGAACATCAAACAAAAGGAATCCAAAAAGGACCACACCAAGACACATCATAATTAAAATTCCAAGAGCAAAAGACAAAGAGAGAATATTAAAAGCAGCACCAGAAAAGCAGGTAGTTACATATAAAGGAGCACCCATACGATTGTCAGCTGATTTCTCAACAGAAACCATGCAGGCCAGACGGGAATGGCAAGAAATATTCAAGGTGATGAATAGCAAGAACCTACAGCCAAAAATACTTTACCTAGCAAAGCTATCACTCAGAATTGAAGACCAGATAAAGAGCTTCACAAATAAAAATTTAAAAAAAGCTAACGGAGTTCATCACCGCCAAACCAGAATTATATGAATTGCTGAAGGGGGTTATTTAGGAAGAGGAAGAAGATAAAGATAAAAATTATGAACAACAAATACGTAACTATCAACAAGTGAAACTAAAAACCAAGGGAATTAAAAAATCTGATGAACAATATTAACTTGTGAATATAATAGAATCAGAGATATGGAAGGGGAGTGAACTGACAATTCTCGAGGAAAAGGGTGGTGAGAGGTGCGGGAAGAGACTGAACATAAACTGTGCACCTATGGATGAGGACAATGAGGGGTGGGGAAAGGGCAGAGGATGGAATGGGAACCTGGTGGAGAGAAGCAATGGAGGGGAAAAAAAGAGGAACATTTATAATAATCTGAACAATAAAGATTTATTTAAAAAATAAAATAAAAATTATAACTTATATTGTTGGCTATGTTGCTAAAACCTATGTGGCAGCCATGGGTCTCCTTTCTGCTCACCGTTAGAAGAGCAGGTAGCTTGCAGCTCCTGGTGGCAATGCCTTGGGGATGCACTTTCTGGGCAGCTCTGGCAATGACAAATCTGGAAGGGATTCTAGTTCCCACCTTTGTTGTATGATGCAGAAGTCCACTTGGAGCTGCCCTGGAGTCTGAGGCTCTTGCCACCCATTTCTTCTTCTGCCCCTTTTCTTCCATAGGGCTCAGATCTGCATGGCAATCTGAAGGCTTTCCAGCCTCATATTGCACACCTACTCTTGTCCCCACTCTTTATTCTTTTTTTCTTAATATATTTTTTCTTAATTTCAGAGATTAAAATAGAGAAAGAGATTGAAACCTCAATGATGAGAGAGAATCATTGATTGACTGCTTCCTTCATGCCACCCACTGGGAATTGAGCCTCCAACCTGAACATGTGCTCTTTAAAAAAAATTTTTTTTTATTGTTTAGATTATTACAGGTGTTCCTTTTTTCCCCCATAGCTCCCCTCCACCTGATTATGCCCCCCACCCCACTAACTAACCCCCCCTACTGCGCTCAACCATAGGTGTAATATTTTTGTTCAATCTCTTCCCCCACCCCTCACACCCCTTTTCCCCCGAGAATTGTCAGTCCACTCCCTTTCTATGCCCCTGATTCTATTATATTCACTAGTTTATTCTGTTCATCAGATATTTTTATTAACTTGCTTTTTGATTCACTTGTTGATAGATATGTATTTGTTATAATTTGTTGTTCATAATTTTTATCTTTACCTTTTTCTTCTTCTTCCTTTCTTAAAGAATACCCTTCAGCATTTCATGTAATCCTGGTTTGGTGGTGATGAACTCTTTTTAACTTTTTCTTGTCTGTGAAGCTCTTTATCTGACCTTCAATTCTCAATGATAGCTTTTCTGGGTAGAGTAATCTTGGTTGTAGGTTCTTGTTCATCACTTAGAATATTTCTTGCCACTCCCTTCTGGCTTGCATAGTTTCTGTTCAGAAATCAGCTGACAATTGTATGGGTACTCCCTTGTAGGTAACTAAATGTTTTTCTCTTGCTGCTTTCAAGATTCTCTCTTTGTCTTTTGCCCTTATCATTTTAATTATGATGTGTCTTGGTGTGGTCCTCTTTGGATACCTCTTGTTTGGGGTTCTGTGTGCTTCCTGAACTTGTAAGTCTATTTCTTTCACCAAGTAGGAAAAGTTTTCTGTCATTATTTCTTCTAATAGGTTTGCAATATTTTGCTCTCTCTGTTCTCCTGAAACCCCAAAAATTAGGATGTTGGTATGATTAAAGTTGTCCCAGAGGCTCCTTACATTATCTTCATATTTTTGGATCCTTTTTTCTTTTTGTTTTTCTGGTTGGTGTTTTTTATTTCCTCATATTTCAGATCTTTGGTTTGATTCTTGAGGTATGTTGATCTACAGTTGAGTGTCTGTATATTCTTTATTTCAGACAGTGTATGATTGGTCCTTTTCCTTTTTTTTTGGCATTCTCATTAAGGTCTTTGAAGGTCTCATCAAGTTTCTCAGCAATTTTTAGAAGATTCTTGAGTAACCTTATAAATGTGGTTTTGAACTCTACGTCGTCTCGTAGTTTGCTTTCCTCCATTTCTTTCATTCATGACATGTTTCTGTGTCTCTGCATTTTGGCTGCTTCCCTGTGTTAATGGAGTGGCTTTGTGTTGTAGGTGACCTATAGGGGCTAGTAATTTAGCCTCCCCAATCACCTGAGGTGGATGGTCTTGGTGCACCCCTCTGTGGGCTGAGTGCAAAGTCTTGGTGTAGTTAAGCCTTGATTGCTATTGGTACATTCGGAGGAATTGTCCTCCGGATCAATTGTCTGTGGGTACCTGCTGTGTTTATAATGGAAGAACTGTTGTACTGGAGACATGCTTATGGTGCAGGACTTGTTTCAGTGGGTACTCACTGAGTCTGCCTCTTGAATGTGTCACTTATGGATGTGAGGAGTTGAAATTTATGTCTCACACTGATGACTAGGTATGCTGGCTTCTATATCTCCAATGCAGTGCAAGTCAGCTACTGTCTGAGGCAACCCTGTAGGAGATACAGTGAGAACTACAGTCCCCTCCTCCCTGCTTGGGATTTGTAGATTATGGAGCTATCTGAACCAGTTTGCAAGTTTGCTAGGTTAAGTGGCAATAGTGAAGGCCATTTATATCCAAAAGCCGCTGCTTGGAGCTTGGGTGAGTTTATAGATTGTGTGGAGCAGGGTCTCAGGGCTTCACTATAGGCTAGGGTGTGGCAAACAACAATGACTGGCAGCCAGTCATCCTGCACCTCCGACCACATCCCCATGTCCCAGTGTCCCTGCATCTCATGCCCCAGCACAGCAAACAATTATTCCTGCACACAGTTCTGCAAGCAAGCCACCCTCACTTTCCGAGCCATTGGCAAACAGTCCGGCTTCTCCCCGTAGAAGTTTGGGTCATGCGCATCTCTCCAGAAACTGGATATCAGAGAAATTGGGAGCTTGTCTCCCTCTGAGTGGAAGATAGCAATGCCCGCTGCCAGCTGGGAACCGCCACCAGCCAGGATTGCATGTGCCCCTGTACCTTAGTTTTTCAGCATTTGTGCACTGAATGCTTTTTTCTTTCTGTCTAGTTTTAGAACTTCCACTCAGCCAGCCCTCCATGACTCTGGGTGATAGACTTTTTGTCTTTTAGTTGTAGTTCTAAAATTGTTTTGCCTGGCAGCAGTTTAGGTGTTTACCTACACCGCCATCTTGGGTTCTCTCTCCTGACCATGTGCTCTTGACCAGAATTGAACCAGGGACCCGATGGTCCACAGGCTGACACTCTATATACTGAGCCAAACAGGCTGGTGCCTGCTCTTTATTCTAGACAGGCACCATACCAATAAACTCTTACAATTCTCACTATTGATGTCTGTTTCCTAGAGGACCTAATAGGATGCCTCTGTGTTTCTGAACATGTTATAAAAGATTTGGACTTGTTTATTACATTCTTGACAAAAATACCTTTCCTCAAACTTCTGTAGGTAATTATTATCCCAGATAACCCCCAAGTGGTCTCACAAGAAAAATGAAATGCTTTTTCTACCAGGATTTTTCTCTTCTAATTGTTGTTGCCTGAAATTTGCTTCCTTTAAGCCCAACTCCCAACACTCCACCCTTTTTCCCCCCTCCACACACACACCATGCTGATTCAGAAAGATCAACAGTGTCCATGATCAATGTTACTTCTATAATAAGAAAGGCCAGCCAAGAAATGTGAAGACCTAACAGCCATGGATCCTTGCATGCCTCAGCAGTGCATGAAATGACTACAGAAAATGCATTGACACAACAGGTGCTGATGCTGGAACCAGGGTCCGCTTTGGGTTTTGCCCACCTTCAAGCCTGGTCAATACTTCTCATATCAAACCTGCTCTTTCCAGGTCACAAGTCTCAGGTTCCTTTTGGTGTCCTACAAAACACCCCTCCCCTCAAAGTCTCACAGAGCATGTGGTAGACACATGCCACATCTCAGGAGGCCACACAGAGTTGCTAAAAGATGGCCTCCCAGTCATCATCAGAACTTTGGCCTTAAATAGCCTAGGGATCATAGAGTCAGTACAACATGAGAAATGAAGAGAGACACCGAAATGGGGCAGGGCACTCACAAGCACCTTTGAAGGAGGACAGAAAGGGTTAAAAAAAAAATCGAGTCAGGACACAACTGAATTTGTAACCAAGTGTGATTGGATATTAGGTGCTCTTTGTCTCCCAATCACACTTGGTTACAAATTCAGAAGAGCACCTAATATCCACCTACCCTCTCCAGAGGCTGCTGTCTGCCTGTGGGTGGAAAAGCATTTGCTTCCCTGGTTCTGTGCCATAGGGCCTGGCTGTCACAACGGATCTGTCTGTGATTTGGGGCATGGTCTTGGGTGTACAGCCTTCAGAATGTTTCTCCAACCCACACAGAGAATCTGTGAACTACTCAATGTCTTTTTAAAGAGACTTCCTTTCTGCTTAAATCAGCCAAAATTTGATTCTGCGACTTGTTGAGAACTTTGGCTGATATGCATATGTAAGGCATAGTATTTTTGTCTATGTTAAATTAGCACAGAGAAAGCCATATTAACAATGAACTTTAACATGGTTGTTAAGATAGGTTGCCTAGGATAGGGATGAGGTGGAGATAAGTGGAAGAAAAAAAGAAAGGAGGCAAGCAAAAACAGAGCAAGGAAAAAGTATGACTGCACAAAGAAAAAGCTTAGCATGTATTATGATATGATCGTGTGCATGCATCCACATATTCAGTATATTCACATGCCAGCAGTATCTCAGATCTGCTGAAAAATAAGTTTTCCAAGGTTACACAGGGCCTGAGTATTTTTAGAGCTTCTCGGGAGATACTAACGAGGAGACAATTGATAAGTGTTTATTTACTAATGTGAGCCTGGACCACCTGCATTACCATTAGTTAGAAATTTATTTAAAAATTCTCATTCTGGACTCCACTGCAGACCTCCTGAATCTAAATTTGAGTGAGACATATTTTCTGGCCAGAGGGAGGAAGTTTAGCTTCTGGTGGGCTCGGGACCAAATTCCTGGGCCTGGAGCCACTACAGGACTCCTCGGACTGGTGCTATGGGCTGTATCTTTTCAAAGATCTGCTTTAAAAATCTTCAGGGACTGTTTCACCCAGTAGTCCCAGTTCTTGAAAGTTATCTGAAGGAAATACAATGTCAAAGGATGTTCATCACAAACTTTATTTATTTATTTATTTATTTATTTATTTATTTATTTATTTTAAATATATTTTATTGATTTTTTTACAGAGTGGAAGGGAGAGAGATACAGAGCTAGAAACATCGATGAGAGAGAAACATCGACCAGCTGCCTCTTGCACACCCCCCACAGGGGATGTACCACAACCAATGTACATGCCCTTGACCGGAATCGAACCCGGGACCTTTCAGTCTGCAGACCGATGCTCTACTGCTGAGCCAAACCAGTTTCGGCAAACCTTATTTATATTAATGAACACTTGGAAACAGCCCAAATATCAATCAATAGGGAAGTGATTAAAACAACTATGACACTTCTATACAATGGAAGGTAATGGAATCATTAAAATTGTGACATAGATATCTATGTACAGAAATGGAAACAGGTCTACAATATATGTTAAGTTGGGGGATGCAGAAATCAGATGGCAAAAGAGCAGGGATATCTCACATGCAACAGATGCTATTTACATGCATGACATAACTATGTGTCATATATAATTTTAGGACACTGTCTTCACCCAAACAAACAGATTGAATACTATTATGGAGGGCCTTCAACCCACTCTATTTTATTTTTCACAGACACACATACACTATTTACTTTTATTACTAAAAATTTTCCCAAAAAAATGAAAATAGAGTGAGACCATGTGTAACTAAAAAGCTGCACAACAAAGGAAACCATGAACAAAATGAAAAGGCAACCTATTGAATGGGAGAAAATATTTGTATATCTGTAAAGGGTTTAATATACAAAATATGTAAAGAACCTCATGCAACTTAACAGCGAAAGACAAACAATCTGATTTTAAAATGGGCAGAGGAACTGGATAAACATTTTCCCAAAGAAGACATACAAATGTAAAGTGCTCAACATCACTCATCATCAGGAACATGCAAATCAAAAACCACAGTGAGCTATCACCTCACACCTGCTGGCATTGCTGATATGCTAGCCTTAAACATTTTGTCATATATTTTTTGTATTTTAGGTATGTCTCTTAGAAATATAATATTTGTCTTTCTGGCTTATTTTATTTGGTCTTTTTGTATAGGGGATTATATCTTTTGAATTTAGGCAAGTTTATATTTTTGTTCTAATAATTACCTTTATATTCATTCTAAAATTTATAGCCCTAGTCTCTCTTCTTGTTCAGAATATTGTTTTAGTTTCCCCTCCTCATTTGCAATCTTTTCTTTTTAATATGATTTTATTGATTTCAAAGAGAAGAAGGGAGAGAGAGAGATGGATAAAACATCAATGATGAGATAGAATCATTGATCGGCTGCATCCTCCATCCCACCCCCCTCCACTGGGGATTGAGCCTGCAACCTGGGCATGTACCAGGACCAAGAATCAAACCATGGCCTTTTGATTCATGGGTCGATGCTCAGCCACTGAACCACACTGGCTGGGCTCCCTATATACAATCTTGAAATTATCTAGTAACTTCCTCTTTATCCTCCACACCATCTCCACAGCATTTAATTTGAGGTCATATTCTTTTACTTTAAGTTAAAACCTACAAAGCAATTTGCAAGCTTGTTAAGCTTTTTATATACTTTCTGCATTTTCCCCTCCATTTTTGTTAATTACACTCTATTTACATCATCAGGACACAAAGTCATCAGTACTATTTTCTCTTCCTAACAACTGTCATTTAGTCTTAATTCTATAAGAAAATATATATATATATATATATATATATTTAATATATTTTATTGATTTTATACAGAGAGGAAGGGGGAGAGAGAGAGAGTTAGAAACATCGATGAGAGAGGCATCGATCAGCTGCCTCTTGCACACCCATATGCCCGCAACCAAGGTACATGCCCTCGACCGGAATCAAACCCGGAACCTTTCAGTCCCCAAGCCGACACTCTATCCATTGAGCCAAACCAGTCCCAGCAAGAAAATATATATTTTAATGCTCATGACCAGTCTGTTTGTGGTACCTCTCTTGGTTTTTTGAAACTCATTCTCTAGTAGACACCTCAAAAAAGACTCAGGGGACAATATCCCCTGAATTCTGTGTGTATTCTTAACAGTATATCTGTGTCTTCATATTTGAAGGTCAGTTTGGTTGTTATAAAATCCTTACCTCAAAGTTTCTTTCCTTGAGTAGTTTATATGGCTTCATTGTCCTGGCATAACGTGCTGGATTCAAAGTCTGATGGAAATCTGATTTTTTTTTCTAAGTGACTTGCTCTCTTTTGCAATTTTTTCTTGGAAATCCAGTAGTTTTACTAGAATGTTGGCAGTTTTAGGTTGATTTTCAAAGATATAAGATTTACTATGAAGTTTCACGTCTGGTTTTTTTTTTTTATTTAAAATTTAAATATTTTTTTTTATATTTGTTTTGCATGTTGTTTTGGTTTTCATCTTTAGGATTTCCATTCCACATGCATTGGGTCATCTTTGCCTAATGTATGTATATGTGCATGTTTCTGTGTGTGTCATTTTCTGTTAAATTATTTTTCATTTTCTTTATTTCTTTTTTAGTTAAAAAAATTTTTATTCTTTGCAACTGGTGTTCATTCATATTTAGGTTTTGTGGTAGTTTTAAAACATAGCCACAAAAAAGCATGATAAAACATTTTAAGGTGAGGGAATTGTCCTATTATCTTGATAATTATAATACTGTACCTAATTACCCAAAGTGATAAAACTACACAATTATAACGGGTTAATTATTTTATGCAAATTACATTTTAATAAAGTTGAAAAACTGGACAAAAACCCTATGACCTTTCCCTTTACATCTGTGAGCCAATGATAACTTTGACTAACAGAGCACAACAGAAGCGATGTTATGTGACTTCCAAGGCTAGGTCAGCAAAGGTCAAGTTGTTCTGCCTTGGTCTTTGGAACACTCACTCTTAGAAACTTGAGCTGTATAAAGCACACTATCCTGAGAATAATATGCTGGATAGGCCACCTGTCATCATTCCAGTCATCAGTCCTCGCTGAACCTGCTGTTCAGCCATCCAAACCAAGTGCCAGACTTATAACTGAAGAACCCATCTTGGAAGTCAACCTGCTCCAGCTGTCTCAGTCCAGCTAAGGTCAGAAGACATGAGCCTGGTACAATTGTTTTATTCCACCAAATTTTTGGGTAATTCAATATGTAACAGTAGATAGTTGAAACATGTCCCTTCCTTTTTACCTGATTTATAAGATCATGCGTTTTATTTCTTATTCTTTTTTGAGTTCTGTCACTTATCTTGTTTCAATTACTTAATTTCTAAGTTTTTCTAAGCTTATTAGAATATAATAAATAATAAGTAAAATTATGTTATGAAAGAACAGTTCTAAAGCTTGTTAGAATATAATAAATAATAAGGAAAATTATGTTATGAAAGAACAGTTCTAAAGCTTGTTAGAATATAATAAATAATAAGGAAAATTATGTTATGAAAGAACAGTTCTAAAGCTTGGTAGAACTGTTCTTTCATAACATAATTTTCCTTATTATTTATTTTAGTTCATTTAATATATAAGTTTTACCTGTTATTGGGCATGTCTTTCTAGCATGCCTTATTATCTCTAGGGACAGTATTCTGCCCTGTATTTTCTTTTATCTTAGAGTGACTTTGTGTGGGTTTTGCTCACGATTACTTTCTGTCACTCATTTTACTGAGAGAAAATTTTGTACATATCTCCAATTATTTTCCCTCACTTTCCCTGCTCTACTCATCCCCACCCTCCACCCCAACCTTAATACAATTCTCAATTAAATTCTGATCCCAGTAGGTATTCCCCCCTCACTCCACACACAGAACATTATCCTATAACAAAATTTAATTTGTTAGTTTAAAAACATTTAGAAAGCCTAGAGTGTTTCAGCCCCTTCCACCTCCCAGGATCTTATTGAAGTCATGGGGAAATTGGAACCCATAAAATTTCCTCCAGCTTTTGGTTGATGTTCTCAGATTGGGCCATCAATATTTCCAAGGCCATTTGTGAATTCTCTGGTTCTCAGGACTAACTGGAGACCATTTCCTCTTCTCTCTTCCCCTCACATAATTGCCAGAATCAGTCTTTTAGCTGTACGTAGTTTTCACCCACTTGCTCAGGCTTTGGAGCTTGTTATGATACCTAATCACCTAGATTTGTTGTATCGGTTCTAGTAATATTTAATGTCGTTTTTAAACATTCGTTTAAAATCTTGCTTGGCGTTGACTTGTATTGACATAACCTTCAAACACGTGGTATCTACAGAACATGTGAAGTGCAATTAACAAGTTTTGCTTGAAAAAGTTTGTGTTTGGCTTGGTTTTTGTTGCAAAACTAGGGCTAAGAAGATGGCGGATGAAGAGCATATTTGGCACTGCATGCTTTATGAGTTCCAATTAGGAAGAAAAGCAAGTGAGGCTGCAAAAAACATCTGTAGTGCTCTTGGTCAAGATGCAGTTAGCGCCAGAAAATGCCAGCCAGCGTTGGTTTGAGAAATTTCACTAGGGAAATTTTTTGTTAGATGACAAGAGTGGTCGAGGCTGTGTGTCCAATTTTGATCAAGAAGCTCTTCAAGCTCTTTTGGTGCAAAATTCTCAAATTATCCAACAAGAGCTTGCGACAACCTTAAATTGTTCACAAAAAACAATTTCCAATCAATTGCGTGCACTTGGCAAAGTCCAAAAGTCTGGAAAATGGGTTCCTCATGAGTTGACCGACAACAACCGTAATCAAAGAGTCACAATTTGCAGTTCACTCCTCTCTCGTCAAAACCGTTTGCCGTTTTTAGAGCAAATTGTTACCGGAGATGAAAAATGGGTGTTGTATGTTAATTTGAAAAGGCGGCCTCAATGGTTGGACAAAAATGAGGCTCCGCAGCCCACGCCAAAACCTGACTTGCATGCGAAAAAAGTGATGTTGTGTGTTGGTGGAATTTTAAAGGAATTCTTCATTATGAACTTTTACCATCTAACCAAACCATTACAAGTGCAGTGTATAGTGCCCAATTGGAAAGGTTAGCCCAAGCTTTAAGAGAAAAAGAACCCGCGCTGATTAATCGGAAGGGCGTAATTCTTCACCACGATAACGCACGACCGCATACTGCAAGAATCACTGCTGAAAAACTGCGCCAGCTGGAATGGGAAGTTCTCCCTCAACCTGCATATTCTCCTGATATTGCCCCTTCTGATTACCATTTGTTTTGTTCTTTGCAAAACTTTCTTCTTGGAAAAAAATTTAATAATGAAGAATGCCTCAAAAATGCATTGACTGAATTTTTTGCATCAAAATCACAAGAATTTTACAACAGAGGGATTAAAATGCTTCCTGAGCATTGGGCACAAGTAGTAGAGAACAATGGCAACTATATTGTTGATTAAATTTTGTTGTATTGTTTAAATAAATTAGATTTTAAAAATATTAGAAAACGACATTAATTATTACTAGACCTAAAATAGATCAGTAGTTCTCAAACTTTAGGATCAGCATCACCAGAATCATCTGGAAGGCTTGTTGAAACATATTCAGAGGTCTACTGTGGGTCCTCACATCTGAATTTCCATCAAGTTCCCAGGTGATACAGATATTTCTAGTTTGGAGACTTGGCTTTTAGAAACATTGTTATTGATGTTTGTGAGCTTTTTGTTTTGTTACCCTCATTGCTTTGTCTGTTTTTATAAAGGATATTGAGGATTTCACAAATTATGCTGCTGACGCTTTGGAAAACAATCTGGCAGTTCCTCAAAAGATTAAACCTATAGTTACCTTATGACCCAGCAATTTTACTTCTAGGTATACCTAAGAGAAATGAAAACATAGGTCCACACAAAATCTTGTTCACAAATAATTAAGTAGCATTATTCACTATAGCCAAAAGGTCGAAAACCCCAAATGCCCATTAGCAGATGAATGGATAAACAAAATGTGATAAACTGTGCAATGGAATATTATTTAGCTTTACAAAGGAAGGAAACTCTGACATATGCTACAACATGGATGAACCTTGAAAACATGCTAAATAAATGACAGATATTGTATGATTCCATTTATGCAAAATGTCCAGAATAGGCAAATCTCTAGAGATAGGAAGTATATTAGTGATTGCCTACAAGTAAGGAATATGGGGAGAAAAGGAGAGTGACTGATAATAGGTACAGGGTTTTATTTGGGAGTATGATAGTGTTCTAAATTGATTGTGGTGATGGTTGCATGACTGTGAATATAGTCAACTACTGAATCATATAGTATAGTATATAAATTATATCTCAATAGAGCTGTTATTTAAAAAGCAACTATGTTGCCACAACTGCCATCTTTCCACAATACTCTTATTTAAAAAATATTAATTATTCAAAATGTTGGCACTTTTATTCATTGTAACAAATTTCATATAAAATTCCTTGCAAATAATCACAACATGGAGTCTAACCAGGGCACTGGTTGAAACTGGTGGTTGAGTGCACCCCAAGGAACGGTTTGTGGCTCTTGAGTGTTGCTCCTGTATAAGCTGTGGTGATGTAAAATGGGTTTGCCATGATAAATCCATACATCTGGCCTCAGAGCAAAGCCCTCTGGGCTCAGAATCTTGGTCCCTGGCCTGAGTGTAGCCCTCCACCCATTGCTGACATGAAAGGGAGCATTCACTTTTATTGCTGGCTCTCCCTTTCCACTGTAGACTCCTTCCCAGTCCTTCCCTCGGTTGCAAGGGCTGTCAGGGTCACCCTTCCTCTCTCTAAACCCCAACCCCTGCCCCATAAAAATTCATTCTGCTTCCCATTTTGTCAGACAACAAGACACTGAAGAAATTTATTTATATGTCTAGCTATTGTAGAAAATGAGACAATTCAATGCAAAGCATCCCCAGCTTGCTGGAGCCTCCTCATGCCTTTGATGGCCTCCTCTGTGTTCCAATTCCCAACATTTACTCTACATATAAATTTGCAATGGTGATTAGACACCATTTTCCCTGGAAGCCCATTTGTTCTCTTGTTTATTTTATTTAAAGGTCTTGTTTTGCTTTTTATTATTATTGTTAAACTGAATTCTTCTCCTATCAACTTCTCTTTAATGTACAATGCCAAAATGCAGCATGAAGTGTTTTCACATATCAACTAGACACCTGTTCTTAAGAAAAAGGAAGCTTCTGACATTTTAAAAATACACAAGCTGCCAGTCCCTTTCCTCTCTCCATGGAATGGTAGTGGAATACTGAGGGAGGAAAGTTTGCACAGGCAGAGTTGAAATGGTGATGAGTCAAGTGACTGTGATTTTCAATTTAGCTGAGATAGTTCTGATTTTTAGAAGGCAAACACTTGGAAGAAGACTGAGATAAAGTCAAAAGGCAGTTTAGTATGGTCCTTGTGTGTACTCATATTTGGGACCATTGTCCTCTTTCTGTCTCCCTAGGACCTTTGCTACATTGTGTTCCCTCCAGTTTCTTACAGAATCCCCTCAAAGTCAGTCTCTTTGAAAGGTTTACCAGTGTTGCAGAAAACTGGGGGGAAAAAAAAAAAGAAAAAAAAAACAATGCTTAGAGTTTGGAGTTACACTTTAATATACACCGGTGTGCTTAGAGAAAAATGAATTCAAATTCTAAGCAGAGCAACAAGCAAAAATCTTCTTTTTATTGAAGAGCCAGCCCTATGTGTGCTTAATGGTTATCTCGCTGGCAGCTTGTGGCCTTGAAAACAACACTGTTCTATCCAACTAAAAATTCATCTGGTATGGCATGAGAGTATTGGTCTATCTACGCTCTGGCTTTCTAGGTCATACAGCTAAGTTTATCTTCCTTATTATTCAAGCTGGCTAGAAAGAAAAGTTATTTATTTATTTATTCATTCATTTATTTGTTTATTTCATATTAGGGGGCTGTCAATGAAGCATCAATCTTATATGAAAACTGCTGTTTGAAATTTTAACCCTGATATTTGGCTTCTGTAATTCCTTGCTTGCTAAGACTACTCCCACTTCAGAGAGGCCATTAAACCTTTCTCAGACAAGGTTATCAGTGCTGGCACCAGGCTAGGCCTCTGGTTGAGGTCTCAAGGCCCCGCACATATGGGCTCTTTAAGAAACACTCCTTATTTGGGTGACAAAGAAGGTAAAAACATATAAGTAGGGAAAATTCCTGCATATTGGGGCCCAGAATTTGAGAGACATTTTTCTCTGGATCCGAACATAATAAATATAACTCCATCTCTCTGGTATTGCTTTATCCTCGGTTTTCTGTAACACCTTAAAAATAGCAGAGTTACAGAATAAGGGACTATCTAAATAACAGAGAATTTCAAACAGTAGTTTTACAAAATAGAGGTTAGCCTTCTCACCAGCACCATGGGCAATTCTGTTATAGTATACAGGGGGCCCAGATATGTCCATGTTCTAATCCTCAGAATCTGCTATTGTGATCTTTTTTTTGAAAATGGGTCTTTACAGATGTTATTTAAGTTAGGATTATGAGATGAGAAGAACATTCTGGATTATCTGGGTGTATCCTAAATCCAATGACAAATGTTCTTATAATATACCCAGAGGAAAGAGATGGACAAAAAGAAGGCAATATGAAGACAGAGGCAGAGATTGTAATGATATGGCTTCAATCCATTCATTGAAAAAGAAACTTTTATATAGGTACTACTATGTGTAATACTTTAAACAATAAAATAAAATTTAGAAAAGAAAAAGCAACTTGTAGAACAACACATATGTAATGAATTTATAAATATAATAGAGGCCTAGCCTGCACCCTCTCCAATCTGGTACTGCTGGCTCCCAACTGCTTGCCTGCCTGCCTTCCTGCCAGTCTGATCACCCCCTAACCACTCCCATGCCAGCCTGATTGATGTCTAACTGCTCCCCTGCCATCCTGTTTGCCCCCAACTTTCATCCTCTGAAGGCTAACTGCCTTCCCCTGCAGGGTTGATCACCTCCAATTGCCTTTCCTTGCAGGCCTGGTCCCTCTCAACTACCCTCCCTTGTAGGCCTAGTGCCTCCCTCTCCTGCAGGCCATCTTGTGATGGCCATCTTGTGTCCACATGGGGACAGCTATTGTGTGTTGGAGTGATGGACAATCTGCATATTACTCTTTTATTATATAGGATAGAGGCCTGGTGCAGGGGGCCAGCTGCTTTGCCCTGAAGGGTGTTCCAGAACAGGATAGGGATTCCCTTGTGGCCTGGGGTAGCCTGAGCGAGGGGCCTGTGGTGGTTTGCAGGCCAGCCACACCCCCTGACACCCAAGCAGAGGCCCTGGTATCTGGAATTTATTTCTACAATTGAAACTTTGTAGCCTGGAGTAGGGCCAAGCCTCCTGCTCACTCCGTGGCTGCAGCCATTTCTGTTTGGATTTGTTTATCTTCTATAATTGAAACTTTGTAGCCTTGAATGGAGGCTTAGGCCAGCAAGGGAAGGTGGAAAGCTTGGCTTCCTTCATTGCCTGGGAAGCCCAAGCCTCCCTCCTACTCTTTGTGGCTGTAGCCATCTTGGTTGGGTTTATTTACATACTCATTCTGATTGGCTGGTGGGCATGACTAGTGGGCAAGGCTTGTGGGTATAGCAGAGTGATGGTTAATTTGAATATTACTCTTTTATTAGGTTGGATTAACACACATATCAAACTATATAATTTCCAAATGTATGTAAACACCTGATTAAGGGCCTGGGATGCAATACCTGGAACAGTGGTTATGTCCTGAGAGGATTGTAGAAGGTAGGGGGGAAATGCCATTGGTCTATCAGTAGAGTTTGAATTTTTCACAGCAAGGATGTTTTCAGTTATTTCTTAAATTTTTTTAAAAAACTGAACATTTCAAAACCTCCTCCTATTGTTTGAGTTGCTAGAGGAGTCAGCTCAGGGTGATTAGAGGGGTGTACTGCTCTGCTGATTAGGGCCTTCCTCACAGGCTCTCTGCTTCTGAGTGGGATAGTTTAAATGGAAGAAAACTGAAACCAAAGAGGGCTAGATTACTCTGAAAAGGTCACCAGTTTTGTCCTGATAACCAGACTAAGAGAGTCTCTAAGGCCCTGGAACAGGGAAAAGATCTAAAAAGGACATAATAAGAGTGAGAGAGCAGGCCCAAGGAATGGTAAGTGTCAGGGACCAAGAAAGTTAGTGGAACTTTAAAAATGAAAGTTTAGAAAATAGTATGGTTACTGATAGGCAGATGGCAAGAGGAAATCAGGAATTAGGAAGGACCAGAAATTTGAATTTTAGTTTGTTCACCAGAAGAACATGAAATCTCTTGGGATCCCTCAGAAATCCTGAGAAGGACAGTACATTTCCTTGGTACATGAGATGGAGCCTTGAGCAAATTTAACTGGATACTAGAAGAGTGATGCATCCATGACCAGAATCTTGAGGCTATGTGAGTTAATATAAGTAAAAACATGGTAATTGATTTGTAAAAATTAGAAAACTATAAAGAAGTAAAAATTTCCATCATAGCATTTCCATCCATTTAAACATTCATGCATCAAAAAATAACCCCAACTCACCCCTCTGCAATTGCATCTGATGATTGAGCTTTTAAATTTAGAGTAATGCAGCCCATGAAGTCAGAAGACAAGATCCATAAACCATTCTGACATCTAATAGTGCTTTTAAAGTGGCCTGAACACTGGAGGGTGGGGGGGTAATGACCAGTAATGGCTGAGCTAGGTACAGTGGGGGAGGAGAAAGGGTTCAGGGCTTTAAGGGAGGCAGGGCGGGGAGGGGGGAGTTGAGAGAGTAAAGTAGCAAGTGTAATTTTTACAGTAGCTATAAAAACAAGTCCCATACATTCACAGCCATTTGAGTTGCCAGCCTTGACTCAGTTCTGACAACTATTGTCTTAGAGACCCAATAAAAGGCTTTAAGAGAGAAAGAGGCACCACCTCTTTGTGGAGCCTGTGCAAGGATGGCTCTCAAAGTGGCTCCTGTTACTATGAGTTACAGGCAGCAGGCAGTCCTCCTAGTCAAAACACTACTACTTGAAGATGATTATTACTATTCAGCATCAGCCTTTGGTTTCTGGGAACAGAACGATGGTTTAGGCTTCTGAGTGAAGGCCACGCTTTGCAGTCATGGAAGGGAATGTTTGTATTTGCAAAATACTATGATTTAGGGTTGCTGACCCTACAACCCATTCCCATAGGAACTTCAAATGGAAATGCTCACCCATCAGTACTCCCTTAACTCCCTGCTATCAACCAGTCACTGGTGATAAATGGGGATTTTTGACCCCAGCACTGCTCTGGGAAGATCAGAGCACACTTACTGGCTTCACTGAAACTCCCAGTTTAGATCACTGGGGCAGGAAGACCAACCCAGGCTAATAAATGTTTAACAACCAGCTTTCTAGGGGACAAAAGCCCTGATTTGTAGCATTTGCTGATTTCCACAGAGAAATAGTCCCACCAGTTACCAAATCATGGCTTTGGACAATGTTAGGAAGAAGTGTTCAGTAGCACACCATGCTACCAGGGATGGAAAACCCTCTCAAAGACATACATAATCATAACATGTAGTAAGAAAATTAGGAAATGATTTGAGTATTTATTATTTTTATCTCTTATATAATTTGTTTAATTGTATGCTTATATGTTTTAATTTTTAATAATCACTATGTTTAGCAACTGGCTTTCAAAATTCCTGAAAATTAAGCAATTGACTCTCATAAGCAAGGAGGTTCAAGCACACCACTGGCCTTCTTGCTTTGAATCTAATTTTTTTTCTTTGCATTTCTTCCATGCTTCTCTCCTCTTTCTCCTTCTCTTCCTTCTTCCTATTTTTGAGCACTGACCCTCTGTGCTGAGCACATTCCATGTGTAATTGGAGAAGTCACTATGAGTGAGACTTCACATCCTCATCCATGCTCAGTGGTGCTCTTCTTTTAGCACCAGGAGGATGATCCTCCTTTGGCTCACCCCTAGCAGTTACAGTCTTATACCAGCTCACTAGTTGTGAATGGAAGTGATATATATTACATCTAGACTGAAACATTTAATTGATGGTGTGAGACTTCCAATGCTCTCTTTTCCTGCTGCAGTGATCTCAGAGAAGGCCTTGTGTGAAGACAACAGAGCCAAAGGTGGAAGGAGCTCAGGTCAGTAAGTCACCACATGAGGGAGAGTTTCCCTGAAGAATCACCTGGACCCATCATGGATTTGCATGAGTAAGAAATAAGCATCTGTGCATTAAGCCACAAGGCTTTTGGCATTGCTTGTTAACACAGCATAACCTACTCTATCCTAACCAATAACCCTTCTTATAGTTCATGACCAACCACATATTTGTACTATCAGGAACTCCAGTATATCTCCTTCAGGACTCCTTCCCCTAGGAAAATATTTATTTGTCTAGGAATTTTCATGTGTGCTAAGAAGGGTTTGTGTTTCTTAGGGGATTGTACTTTCCAGTCAGTGTGAGCTTTATATTAATTAGAATATAAGATTAGTTAGACAAAGAAACAAAAAAAAATAAGATGACTTATAGATTCAAATGCTTATTTCTCTCCCACATAAAACTCTGGATACCAGCAATACAGAGTTGGTGGGGTACATCCTGAATAGGTGGCTTCCATGTCTGAGGCATCTGACTCATTTGTTACTCATTTGATACTCTTTTCCACCTAAAAAAAGAAGCTAGAAGGCATTGGGAAAGGAAAATCCAATCCTTTTAAGCCAAGAGCCCAAAGTGGCACACATTCATCTTCTTTCATCTCCTTGGCCAAATAGTCACAGTATGTACCTAGCTGCAAGGGAGGCTGGGAGATGTAGTGTTTAGACTGTTAACACTTGATGGGGAACTTCTGTTACTAAAAGAAAGAAAGGGAGGAGAGATACATGGAGAAAAGTCTACTGTAGGTCTTTATCATGACATATTATATTGTCCTGGCATGGGAGGAGCTCTAGCTGGTGTAGAGAAGCTACCTGGGGCAGCAGAGCTGTTTCCAAGTAGTGTAGTAACTGGTCCTCTCTGACTTCTATCATGGAATAGGCCCTTTGGTGTATAGGTGATTCTACTTCCCAAAATGGCCAAGGCCCTCAGAGTCCTAGTGCTGTCCATTTCTTCTTGCAGCCTTGTCTGGGGTGAGAAGCTGTTCTAATGAGGCTATTTGCCATGGAGGTCATAGGTAGAGGGCAGATTGATGGCCAAAGAGTGGTGGAAATGGGCTCTGAAGTTAGTATCCTTTGGGCAAAATGCTTAATCTTTCTTACTCTAGCTTTTTCATCTGTAAACTGGGATAATGATGATACCAAATTGCTAGGATTGTTGGGATTACTAAAGAACATAATGATGTAAATATACTTAGCTTAGTCGTTTAACTAGCTATGACTGCTGCTAATATTGCTGCCATTATGATGGTGTGTAGCTGCTGCCATGTTGGGGAGTGATTGCTTGTTTCACCCACAGCTGCCAGTGGGTGAAAGGAGTAAATACTGGAGGCTCCAGCATGCCTTATATTTTAAACCCAGAACCATTCTTTCCCATTTTTGCTTTATGACTCATGCAGACCATGGTCTCTTTCTGCTCTCATGGGACCTTTACTTCAGGGTTCTTCTTATTCTTTCCTGGCATTGGGCTTTGGTCAGGGACCAGCCCCTGGTCTTAGAGAGGAGTTGGACTTAGTTCTTTCCTTCCATAAAGGTCTCTGTGTGCTTTCTGAAAAATAATTCTTCTGTTCTGCATACTCAAGAGATCATCTGGCTTTGCCATATCCAAAAAAAGTCCCATTGCATGTACCTTTTTTCCAGGGCTGGTCGGTAATTTGCATAACGAAGAGGGATAGGTGAGGTGATCCATGCTCCAACCCAGCTGAGAGGCAGCTGACAGCTTTTCTCAAAATAATCAAAATATAACAACAACAAAGACACATAAAATGTTGGTAAGACATCCTGTTGGACCACTCATTACATAAATTTTATCTCATGTGATCTCTTCAGCAAACCTGTGAGGTAGGAATTAAAGAGCTAGATCTATTTGAGTCCAAACTATTGCCTCACTCTGATCATTAACCTATTTAAGCAGAACTAACTCAAGAGAAAGAAGAAAACTTTGCATCCATTAAAACTTATTTTTAAATATTTTGAGAAACATTCTTAGGATTCTTATAGAAACAGCTGACAAACTCAAATCAAATTTACACAAAACTTGCTATTTATTGACTTAAAAATGATGAAATTCATGGGTATTTGGCTTCAAACAGGGCTGAGATGAGGTGCTCAGATGATGTCACTAGTATTGTGTCTATTCTTTATAGAGATAAACACAATTCTCCTTTTGTTGGCTTCATTTCCAAGCCTACCCTATCTCCATGGTGGCCCCAGAAACACTAGGCACACAGGCTATCAGCTTCCAGTCCAAGAGAAAGAGTTTCTCTTTCCCAATAGCTTCAGAGAAAGCTCACTGAGCTTCACTAAATCCATCTGGGCTATATACCTACCCAGAATCTGAGGGGACTGGGAGAGTGAACAGAAATAGGAAGGATGCTTCCCCAAAGGAAAGTTGCTATGCTATTACCAGAAGTTAAAGCAAAACTATGGATGAACCCTAGCACCTATAAAAAGCAGAATGATTAGAGGGCATTTTTTAAAATAAATCTTTATTGTTCAGATTATTACAAATGTGTTCCTCTTCCCCTCCCCCCCTCAATTGCTCCCTTCCACCAGGTACCCACCCCACCTCCTCCCCTTTCCCCACCCACCATTGTTCTCAACCATAGGTGCACAGTTTTTCTTCCCACACCCCCACTCCCCTTCCATACCTCTGATTCTATTATATTCACCAGTTAATATTGTTCATCAGATTTTTTAATTCCCTTGGTTTTTAGTTTCACTTGTTGATAGTTACGTATTTGTTGTTCATAATTTTTATCTTTATCTTCTTCCTCTTCCTAAATAACCCCCTTCAGCAATTCATATAATTCTGGTTTGGCAATGATGAAATCCTTTAGCTTTTTTTTTTTATTATTATTAGTGAAGCTCTTTATCTGGCCTTTGATTCTGAGTGATAGCTTTGCTAGGTAGACTATTTTTGGCTGTAGGTTCTTGCTATTCATCACCTTGAATATTTCTTGCCATTCCTATCTGGCCTGCATGGTTTCTATTGAGAAATCAGCTGACAATTGTATGGATGCTCCTTTATAGGTAACTACCTGCTTTTCTGGTGCTGCTTTTAATATTCTCTCTTTGTCTTTTGCTCTTGGCATTTTAGTTATGATGTGTCTTGATGTGGTCCTCTTTGGATTCCTTTTGTTTGGGGTTCTGTGTGCTTCCTGGACTTGTAAGTCTATTTCTTTCACCAGGTGAGGGAAGTTTTCTGTCACTATTTCTTGCAGTATTCTTTTGGTATCTTGCTCTCTCTCTTCTTCTGGGATCCCCATAATTCTGATGTTGGTTTGCTTGAAATTGTACCAGAGGTTTCTTACACTATCTTCAACTTTCTGGATTCTCTTATTTTCTCCCTTCTGCAGAGGAGTGTCCTCTGGCTCTTTGTGTTCTAAATCTGGTCTGCATTTTAGTTGTTTCCCTGATTTGATGGAATAGCTTTGTGTGCTAGGTATTCTGGTAGAGCCCAGTAGCACAGCCTTCCCAGTTACCTGCGGTGGACAGTCTTGGTGTAGCCCTTTGTGGGCTGTGTGTGCAGTCTTATTGTCACGCCTTGCTTATTGTTGGTATCACTGGGAAGCATTGATCTCCAAGCCAATTGGCTGTGAGGATCAGCAGTGTCTCAGCTAGGAGGGCTTCTGTACTCCGCTTGGATACGGAGGGGTCTCAGGGTGGCACAAACAATCTTTAGTTCCCTGTCAGTCTCGCCTTAGAAAAGTCCTGTTTGCGGTGAGTCTCACAAGATTTGTTGCAGGCGCACCCACTTCTCTGGTAAAGGTGCAGACAAGCTTTGGATTCTGGCCAATCCCTCCTTAGAGAAAGCCAGCCTCTGGGAGAGCTTCGGTGCTCAGCTTGGATGGGGCGGAGTCTCGGGGTAGTGCAGACAAGCTTTGTTTTCCCATTGGCCCCTCCCCAAATCCCCCAGTAAAGGCCACTGGCTTCACACACCTCCGAGAGATCTCTGCCTGCTTCCTGACAGTCTGGCCTCTCCCTGACTGGGGCCATCTATCAGAGCAATAGGGTGATTCTGTTTTCCTCCAGAACAAGAAAGCTAGTCGCACGTTAGCTGTTCGCTCTCTCTGTGCCCCGGCAGTAAGCCAGCAGCAAACACAGCCTGGCTGCCCTCTTCACGTGCTGGGAGTTGGCCAGCAGCAATCTCAGTCAAGCTCTCCCTCTCCACACACACAGTTCTCCATACCTTCGGTTTCTAAGGGTCAGTGCACCTTCTCTCTCCTTCTCAGATGGCAGAGCCTTCTCTCAGCTAGCCGTCTGGTGCTTCCCCTGTTTTCCAGTTCTAAATTCAAATTTGTTGTGGTAGGCTGCATTCAGGTGTCTACCTTATGCTGCCATCTTGGTTTCTCCTACCTAGAGGGCATATTTTTATGCCCTGCAATATAAAATTGATTTCTCTCCATCTCTGTAATTTGGGGGTTCTCACTCTTGGCTGCATGTTGGTTTTAAAAACCCTAATACTCAGACTACATCCTAAATGAGGGAAGGCAGAAACTCTGGGTACAGGGTCTAGGCAAAAGAATTTTGAAAACTTACCAGTTGATTACAATGTGCAGCCAGGGTTGAGAGCCAGTGCTCCAATTTCCTGATCTTGTTATTAAAACTTGTGATTTGTGAATACATTGATTATGCCAAGTTCTAGCCCAGCAGTCTGAGTGCTGCTATGAGCCATGTACCCAAGTGATGTTGTATTTGAGCCTTTTCTCTCCCAAATGCTGTGCCAAGGGCAGATCATCTGGACCTCCAGGCAAATCTCTGGACATTCACAATTCTACTCAATGCCAAGAACAAGGTTTGGCTCCTAAGGGAGGAAAACAATACCCCAAAAGATCCATAGGCCAAGTACCTGGTTGCTACCTTCTTAGCAAAGCTAAGGCCTTCTTAGTACAATCCATGCCCTCCCTTTGTCTAGGGGCCTGATGCTGATTACTTCAGGCTAGAGTCCTGGCAGGATGCCAAGTTAGAGAGTAAAATCCTGCTTAGAGCAACATGGGATTTACCTAAGAAAGAGAAGCCAATTGCTTACCTTACTGGGACCAACATGTATCTTGGCAGAGTGGAGTCTGAGCCAGCAAATGTAGGCTCAGCTTCCCAGCCTCCATACTGCTAGGTGAAAGCAGGAAACGGGGCAGGTAAAGTCATTGTTTTCTGAGCAGTTGCCTGTCAGAGTTCCCCTACCGTGGATGGGTGGTAGAACTCACTCATCTTTGACCTTTGGCAAGTCCCCTGCTCTCTGAGCCTATTTCTGCTTCTATATAATGAAGAGTGGATCCAATCACCCCTAAAGTTCTTTCATTGAGGTTGTCCCAGGGTCCACTTTGAGACTGCACTAGTATCTGTCCAGAAATTTTCAACATGCCTCTGGACCTGCCTTTTTCTCTCAGACTCCAGGGCTGCAAGCCAGCCAGGCCTGATTCATGCCCTCAGCTGAACCTCCTGGATGATCCAGGGAGACATCACATCTAATATATTGTCTGTCTACAATAATTGGCAGCTTCTGGAAACCCTCCACATTTAAGACTCCATAAGAAATAGTTGCTGAACAAGTTCTTCATCTTCATTAAAGGAAAATTCTGAATAGCTAAACTTTGGAATAAATTGTAACCATAAAATAGAACCAAAGCTTGCAAGGATTTTTTTCTGCCAAGAAACATATATGACAAGGTAAAGTTTCAGCAATAATCAAGTGGTCTTAAAACAATTAAAAAAAAAACACCATTTATACCTATTAAATTGGGAAAGCTTTTAAAAAATATTTGTGAAATGGCCTATGTGGCCAAATGGACACATAAATTTCACAAAAAGGTGAGTTGGTCAAGCCTTCTGGAGAAAAAAAAGGACTTTTAAAGGAGTTCATGCCCTTAGATATAGTAATTCTATTCCAATATGTATTCTAAGGAAATAATCCTTGTAGGGGAAAAATTCATATTGAAGATGTTCAACAAGCATATTTTATGATAGTTAAATATTGAACACAACCTAAATGTTCAGAGGTTGGTTAAATTGATTATGGTGAATTCACTTGCTGAAACATTATATAACTATTAAAAATGATGTTTTTGAATATTTGAATATATTTTCTCTATAAAATAGAATTCAAACTGTATAAATTATAGGAAGTAGTATGATCCCAATTTTGTTTAAAATTTTAGCTATATAGAGAAAAGATGAAAAGTAAATTCCACAAAATGTCAACAGTTGTTATATATAAGTGATGGAATTACTGTCAGTTTCCATTTCTTTCTATATATTTTACTGCCTCTTTTTTTTACAATGAAAGTGTAATACATTTGTAATCAGAAAGAAAAACATACTTTTTACAAAAAGATCCAGTAATTGCTTCTATGTAGTTAGGTGATTGACAACATGGAGAAATGTTTCTATGGAGAAGAAATTAAATAACTATGACAAAGATCTTGGAATAGAATAACTCACTTTTTTGACTACCTGCAAGAAAGCAGGCTGGCCACACACAGAAGAACTATCTCTGAGGTTTGGAATTTCACACATGCCAAAGCCTGTGCAGTGCCACTGAGTATTTCCTTTAATGGCACATGGGAACCTGAAGTTCTCTGACTGTAACTAAGACAGACTTTAATGGACAGCAGGAATGCTGAGCTGTGTCTTTCTGGTTCTGCCTTGGATTTCCTAGGTGACAAGGAAAAAGTCCTTTAACCTGTAGAGCTCCTTAAGTCCCTCTCAGAAACGGAAATCCACGAACATCAACAGGGTACCTAAAAGCAAAAGAATACAATAAGATCAGTAGGAAGGGGACACTCATATCTGCCTCCAGATCCTTGGTTTGGGGGCAGGGGACCTTCCCAGGGTCCCATGTCATAACCCTCTCACTGCAGCACTGTTCTACTAAGCAACAAAGGAATGGCTGAGTATTCCACACAGGAAGTGTGGAGCTGCCTGGGACCCACCACTGCTCCTTCAAGGAGGAGCCTCTACTGCAGGAGCTAGATAGCATAATATCATAAATCTGTCTGCTCTTGGCATTGTCTCATGCAGTAGTAACAGGCTTATAAGACTGGATTTCCTTGTGGACATTAAATGTTAGTCCTAAGGGCATATTTGGTCAATATTCAGGCCTTTCTCAATTTGTAAATGAGCCAGAATCCTAAACCTTGTTTGCAAAGCAATCCTGAAGAACCTGAACTGCCAGGAAAACCATGGTATAACTATGCACAGTACATAGCACATAATACTTGATGACCAGTGTTGGTCAATTGAAGGTCAATGGTCAGCTATTAAAAACATATTGAACTTATATAGACAAAAGCTTAATATTTTTCAATATAGGTAACAATTTTGCTTATCCTGTATAATAAAAGCCTAATATGCTAAGTATCTGGTCATCTAGTAGTCCATTTAACCAATCAAAGCATAATATGCTAATGATATGCTAAGGCCACTCAACCACTCGCTATGACGTACACTGACCACCAGGAGGCAGATGCTCTGACTGGTAGGTTAGCTTGCTGCTGGAGTCCAGCTGATCAGGACTGAGCAAGACGGGCTGGATACACCCTAGAACCCTCCCGTGGTCCCTTCCCAGCTGGCCAATCTTCCACATTACTCCCCAGCCCCAATCGTGCAGCCAGTGGGGTTCCTCTTGCAATCTAGGACCTCTCAGGGGATATCAAAGAGCCAGTTTCGGCCCAATCCCACTGGTGCATGAATTTGTGCTCCTCTGCCAGCCTAATTGCTCTCCCCTGCCAGTCCAATTGACCTCAACTGCCATACCCTGCAGGCCTGTTTCTCCCCCCACCCCCAACTGCCCTCTATACTATTTTATCTCTCTTAGGCAGGGGTCCTCAAACTTTTTAAAGTGGGGGCCAGATCACGGTCCCTCAGAGAGCTGGAGGGCCGGACTATATGAACTACTAATTCCTACTGTAACACCTCAGCTGCGCTCACTGCCCAAAAAACCTGGCGGGCCGGGTCAGATTCCTCTGCGGGCCGCATGTGGCCCACGGGCCATAGTTTGAAGACGCCTGCTAGGCATTGATAAGGCTGGCAGGGGAGTGGTTAGGGGGTGATCAGGCTGGCAGGGAGGTGAACAGTTGGGAGCCAGCAGTTCCTGATTGTGAAAGGGATGTCCCAGATTGGAGAGGATGCAGGCTGGGCTGAAGAACATCACTGCCCCCTCCCCCACCCTTACCCCCAGTGCACGAATTTTGTGCACTGGGTCTCTAGTATCATATAATACCTATTCCACTTCAGATTTCTTCAATTGAACCCCAAAATATTCTTTATAACTGATCTTATCATACCAAGATAAAATAGAGCACATGTGTCAAACACAAGGCCCACGGGCCAAATCCGTCCCGCCAGGCCTTGCAATGTGGCCCGCACTGCGCTGTCATCACTGCATTCCGCTGCGTTTCCATCACAATGACAGTTTATGACTGTTCAGTAAACCATTCGGCCCGCGATTTAGGCTGGATTTTAGATTTTGGCCCTTCTCTGATTGAGTTCGACACCCCTAAAATAGAGGATCAAATTACATTTGATAATTAGCTCTTTGAATTCTCTTTTGACCTAGAATCCCTACTTCTTTTTGTTTTCTATAATATTAACTTATTGAAGATAGTATAGAATATTCCATGTTTTGGATTTGCCTGATTGCTTCATTAAGGGTAATACCTAATATGTTCCTGTCTCTGCGTTTCTTCTAAGAATGAAGCTAAATCTAAAGTCTAGATGTGATTCAGGTTAAATATTTTTATCTAGAAAGCCTCATAGATAATGCTTTGTCCTTAGCACTGCATCACACCAGGAGGCATACAATGTTGGGTTGGCCTACTGTTACCAAAACTGAGATTGATCACAGGGTTAGAGTAGTGATGGCTTGATCCTTTCATTGCAAAGTAAAGGGTTTCCCCCTTGGAACCAGCAAATAAACTGTGGAATGATAATTTACCTTGTAAATACATAATCTACTATTAACTTTTCAGCCCAGATAATTTTAAACTCCATTGGTGAAATTTACCTGAATTAATTATCCCAATAGGGGGTGCAAAATGATAACTTTCCAATTCTATCATTCCTTCTTCACTTATTAACCAGCATTCTTCTGTAAAACAGAGCTTTCCCTAGTCAACTGGCACTATTTGGTTATTCTTGATTATAGCTCCTAATGGAAAGGCAGGATATATACATATAATTCTTTCCCTTTAACAATTAATTTCCAAAAAATGTTATTGGTAATAACAATCTATTTTAACTGCTAGAATTAAAGCAAAGCTTGTAGAAGGATTTTTCTCTACCATCTGGCCTGATACTAATTATCTTAGCATTAGTCTGGGCAGGGATTGGAGGAATGGGAGTGTGGCTGCTGCCCAGACTGCTTAGGTGTAAATTAGACCTCTGATGTCATCCATCTGTTCCTCAGGTTCCTTCTCATACAGTTGGCTCATACTTTATCTAAGACAATGGTTAGCAAACTCAACAGAGCCAAATATCAACAGTTCAACGATTGAAATTTCTTTTGAGAGCCAAATTTTTAAACTTAAACTTCTTCAAAATAGATTCGTCCAGTCTGGTATTTTGTAAAAGAGCCACACTCAAAGGGCCAAAGAGCCACAAGTGGCTCGAGAACTGCAGTTTGCTGACCACAAATCTAAAATAATACACAGCTATTGTGTGTTAGCAGGTTTTGTTTATACAATTTATGTATTTGGTGCTAATCTCTCTATAATTGGAAATATCTCATAATGTGATTTTTCCAAGGTGTCCTTTAGAAAAATATTTCACCGATGGGATGCATTGTCACTTATTATTTACTCTTTGGTTTAAATTTTATTTTATTTTATTTTCAAGTGATAGAATGATTTATTAGAACAAATTCCATGACAAATCATATAAAATAACCATTTTCTAAAAGACACCCACAGACTTGTGGACAAACCGGAGGAGCCTCCGCGGAGCTGGACACACACGTTACAGAGCCCAGGCCAGGCTGGAGGGGAACGCATCTACGGATTAAAAAAAGTGCACGGTGACCCCGGGGAGGGTGTGCATGGGCAGGGCCTCGTGGCCGGGATCCGTGGCCCGGGAAAACGTGTGTCCGGGTGGCTGCGGGCGAGGCGTGGAGCATGTGGGGTGGGACCAGGACTCGATCCTCCTCTGAGGGACTCCGCGGGCTCTTGGGGGGACACCAGGCAGGGACTCCGCTGCCACTCACACACGTAAACATCAGGAGGGGCGCCCGCCGCACCCGGCGCCCAGTGTAAACAGCCACGACCTCCGTGGCCTTAAATTTTATTTTAAACATGCCAATGAGGACTCAATTCCAAAACCTCAGATGGAAGTAAATAACTCTCCTCCATCCCCACTGTTTATATCATGTATCTATGATTGGGCGCACCATTAGCATAAAACCTCCACTCTGCCTAGTCAAGCAAAACCAACTGCTCTGAGCTTTTTAATACAGCCTCATAAATCCAGCCCTGCTCAGTACTTCTCTAGCCCTGCATCTCTCAATACCCTGCCATCCTTAGTCTCTAGATTGGTTCCCCCAGAACCCAGCTTAGCATGGCTGCATTTCAGAGCTCCCTTCTGAAGTCAAAATGCAGAATGTCCTACCCTTTCTTTGACCCCTTTGTCGCCACACTGCAACATAAGCTTCCAGCTAATTGCTGCTCTGCCTCTCTCAGCAGAACTTGACCTCTTTCTGAGCTCTTCTCTTAGAGCAACTGTCCGTGTTTTTTCATTATGTTTGCCAAGATGTATTAGCTTGAACTTTTCCCGGATGAGGATTGTTTTGTTACTTTTTCTTCAAACCTCTGAGGCAGCAGGTTCAAGAATGCAGCCTTCTGGGGAAAGGTTTTATTTTCAGAGATTTTAGCCAAGACAGTTGAGTTAATCAGTCTGTCCTTGTGCTGTGTGAGAACTGGCCCTTTAAAAAGTGGACAAATTCTGGTTCCAACTCCAAACCTCAGTTGGAAGTTCAAGCTGTAATTTGAACACACACATCCTGTACAGAAATATGCCCCAGCCTGGAGCTGGCTTTCTTCAGCAAGGCTGTCCTCCTCAAACCCAACCTACACAAACACAAACAGCTTCTTTTAAACATTGAAGTAGAAGAGCCTCCACCCTGAAAAAGACATCGAAAACCAAGTTCCAGGCACCCTCAGGTTCTCCAGTGCAGCTTCTATGGCAGGCTGGGTTTGCCCAACACAATGCCAGCCAGAATTCCTTTACGAACACCAGGAAGATGTCATCCCTTTATCTCAGCTAATCCTTCACTTAAAAATAAAAGTGCTCATGAGACAGAGAGAAGAGAGGGGAAATGCAGAGTGATAAGAATGCTAAGCTGTTAGCTTGGCTAACAACAACAACAAAAAAGAAAAGACATCTATAAAAAGAACTAGAAGGCTTTTTCTTGCAGCCCAGGTCTTTGCAAGGGAACAGATTTCTCTCTGTTTATCCTTGGTGTGTTGTCCTTTTTTCCTTTCTTCTTTCTTTCCACTTTTAACTGAGCTCTCTCTGTCTGAGAAGCAATCAGCAGGGAGTGAGAGATAACTGTCCAGTGCAGACCCTGGGAACCAGTGAAGCTGCCTCCTTGTTGATGAGGACACTGGACTGTTAGGGTGCAGTAGGGAGACCCCACTCCTCAGTGAGGTGGAGTCCTGTGGAAGTCATACCCATAACTCCCAGAACTGCTGCATTTTCTAACACCTTCCACGCAGTTTCATCTCCATTTCCTTCTTTATTGAATGTCCCTCTAGCATAAACACATTTCTTTGGTGACAAATGACCAACTGTAGTCATCAAGCCTGAGGCTGCCTTCTCACACCCTTTTCTGCACTTTGTTTTTGACAAGGCTGATTTCTGTGGCTCAGCATATCTAAGGATGGCCTTCTCCCTAACTCCATTATCTGGCTGCTCCACCCCAATATCTTTGTAAATAAAATAGTATAATCTCAAGAGAGGAATCAATCAATATGTAAATAAACCCACAAATAAGGGGGATGTCCTAGGACTTTGAGAAGATGTGATAAAGCATTTTAGAAGATGGATATTGCTGATGAGCACTATGAAGGGCTAGGATCCCAGAGGTAGGCTATGGGAGAAAGAAAGTAAGCCTTGAAAGTAATTCCCTCATGCACTGCTTTGACTTCAATACATTCCAGAAGCCATTTTAACTGCTGGTTCAGTCTCAGCTTTTGATCTTCCTTCTTTCAAATATCTGCATTTCAAGTAGTTTTTGTCAGCCCTGAGTCTTATTGAGAATCTTTCTGGATGCATGATAGGCTCTTCTGAGAACACAGTGCTGGAAATTTTGCCCTTAGCAAAGGAAGAACCAGGCATTCCCTACCTAGGAGAGTCATACAGTTATTTCTCATTTTGAATTGAAAGTACAGAAGCAGGCTCTCACTGTTCATATAGACTCAGAGCCACGTTGTTATTAAAGTAGAGTCTAGGAGAAGGCAGGAGAGCTTTCAATCTTGTGGGTCCTTGTGTATCACCCAGCCAGCATGGAAGGCCACAGACATTCCATGATCCTCTTGTCAATTCAGAACTTCCTAGTCCTGCTGCCAGTCTCCTCTGCTTAACTCCTCCTCTGATTCATTCTCTCTTCTCCCTTTCCCTCTTTACTTTTTCTCCTATGCCTCCTGGAAAATTTCAAACACATGTAAAAATAGAATAGTAAAATGATTCTCCATAGACTATGAACCCATAATGCAGTGCTAGTAATTATCAGCTTGTAGTGTATCTTGTTTCAAGTACATGCCCATCTACTTTCACCACCATTTTTCACCTCTCATCTTACTGGGGTGATTTTGTCTTTTTTTTTTTTTTTTTTTTTTTTTTTTTTTTTTGTAGAAAACCAAATTGATGCATTTATTTTTGTGGTATTTTTTTAATTTAATAAATCTTTATTGTTCAGATTATTACAATTGTTTCTCCTTTTTCCCCTATAGCTCCCCTTCACCTGGTTCCCACCCCACCCTCTGCCCTTAACTCCCTGCCCCACTGTCCTCATCCATAGGTGTACAATTTTTGTCCAGTCTCTTCCCATCCCCCACACACCCTTTTCCCCTGAGAATTATCAGTCCACTTTCTTTCTATGATTCTGATTCTATTATATTCACCAGTTCATTCTGTTCCTCAGATTTTTTATTCACTTGATTTTTAGGTTTACTTGTTGATAGATATATATTTATTGTTCATAGTTTTTATCTTTACTTTTTTCTTTTTCCTCTTCTTAAAAAAACCTATTATAAAGAATATAATACTGGTTTGGTAGTAATGAACTCTATTAGCTTTTTCTTATCTGTGAAGCTCTTTACCTGACCTTCAATTCTCAATGATAATTTTGCTGGGTAGAGTAATCTTGGTTGTAGGTTCCTGCTATTCATCTCTTTGAATATTTCTTGCCACTGCAATCTGGCCTTCATAGTTTCTATTAAGAAATCAGCTGATAATAATATAGGTGCTCCCTTGTAGGTAATTAACTGTTTTTCTCTTGCTGCTTTTAATATTCTCTCTTTGTCTTTTGCCCTTGGCATTTTAACTATAATGTGTCTTGATGTGGTTCTCTTTGGATTCCTTTTGTTTGAGGTTCTATGGGCTTCCTGAACTTGTAAGTCTATTTCTTTCACCAGGTGAGGGAAGTTTTCTGTCATTATTTCTTCAAATAGGTTTTCAGTGTCTTGCTCTCTCTCTTCTTCTGGCATCCCTATAATTCTGATGTTGGTACACTTAAAGTTATCCCAGAGGCTTCTTATACTATCTTCAATTTTTTGGATTCTTTTTTCTTTTTGGCTTTCAGCTTGAGTGTTTTTTGCTTCTTTGTATTTCAAATCTTTGACTTGATTCTTACATTCCGCTAGACTGCTGTTGGGTCTCTGTATAATATTTTTTATTTCAGTCAGTGTATGTTTAAATTCTAGTTGGTCCTTTTTCATATCCTCGTCTCGTTAAATTTATCGGCTTTTTCTAGGAAATTCTTGAAAAACCTTATAACCATGGTTTTGAACTTTATATCCAGTCACTTGTTTTCCTCCATTTCTTTAGTTTGTGGTCTGTTTCTTTGTCTCTGCATTTTCGCTGCTTTCCTGAGTTGGTAGGGTAGCTTTGTGTGATAGGTGTCTTATATGGTCCAGTGGCTCAGTCTCCCCAGTTACCTGAGGCAGACACTCTTGGTGCACCCCTTTGTGGACTGTGTGCACAGCCTTCTTGTAGTTAAGACTTGATTGTTGTTGGTGCCACTGGGAAGAATTGACCTCCAGGCCAATTGGCTATGAGTATCAGTTGTGTCTATGCTAGGAGAATTTCTGTGCTGGAGACAGCCTTATGGGACCAGACTTGGAAAATTGCAAAAACCTCTGTGCTCAGCTTGGATGGTGCTGAGCAGACAGTCTTGACTTCCCATCAGCCCTGCCCTAAGAGGCCCCTGGGTCTCAGTGTCCCTCAATAATCGCTGCAAGCACCTCTGAACAAAAGCTGCCCTCGAATTTCACACACTGCCAGACTGTCCAGTTCTTCCCCAATGAATCTGGATTCCAAGATTTTCACCTGGAACTAGTCTGTGGCACACTTAGTAGTCAGTCCTCTCTGTGCGTACTGTGCGTGCACCTCCAAACCTCTGCCTTTTGCTGCTCTCCTAAGTTTTTGCCTGACAGTTCAGATTTCCCCCAAAAGAGCATGGATCCCCAGGGCTTTCCCGAAACTGGGGTTCAGTGCTGTTCTGAAGCTTCCGACTCCCTCCTGTCCGGGAAAGCCAGTGGCAACCTCAGCAGTCTGTTCTCTGCATGCACTCAAATGGGAGCACCTCCAAACCCATGCCCACCGTGGCTCCCCCAAGTCTCTGTGTCTCCATGTGCCTTTCTCTCTACCTGACAGTCCAGACTCCACCTGTATGAGCCTGGGTTCACAGGGTTTCACCCAGAAGTGGGGTTCAGTGCAGTTGGGAGTGGGTGATTTTGGAGCAAATTTGAAATATCAATTAATCTGTAAATAGTTTATCATATATCTCTAAAGATATAGACTATTTTTATATAGACTATTTTAAACATAAAAGTAATTTTATTACATCTAACAATAATAATAATTTCTATTGTCTCTAAATATGCAGTGTTAAAATTCCCCAATGTCTCAATTTATTTTTACATTTGTTCAATTCAGAATCTAAACAAGGGCCATATACTGTAATTGTGAGGTTTTTATGTATATATATATATACATATATATGTATATATTTATATATATTGTATTTCTCTCTCTCTCTCGCTCTCGCTCTCTCTCTCTCTTCTAGCTATTTGAACTATAGAATTTTTCACTGCCTAGATTTTGCTGACTGCTTACCTGTAGTATTGTTTAGTATGTTCCTCTGTCCCTTGTATTTTCTTGAACTAGTAGTCAGATGAAGAGCTTCATCAACTTCAGGTTTATTTGTGTTTTCTTTACAAAATACTTTATAGGTGCTGCTGTTTCATCCATCAGAAAGCACATATTTTTTTTCTTTTTTGTGCAATTAACAGCCATTGAATTCTATTGTCCAGATCTACTATCTCATCTATCTCATTACGGGTTGAAGAACTGTGACATTTTAGTTGTCATTCAGTCTTCATTTATTAGCTAGAATGTTGCTATAAAGAGAAATCCCCTTCATCAACCAACTTGTCTCCCTTAGTTCAATCATCCCTTGGAAATTTTAGGCTACCCAGCCAGAATATAAAAGTACTTTGTGACCAATGTCCTCCAGAACTTGGGGTAGATTCTACAGGAAGAAGCTGATTTTTTCACCCCCAGGCTATCTATGTCCATTTTTTAAAAGATATTCCAAAGTCCATTTGCCAGTCAAGAGAAGGGCCCTGTTTCAATATCTATATGTTCCACATTTACCAGTGGGTAATATAGATTAATTTCAATAATTTAGAGTAAAGAAATCTCAACTCAGTCTTCCCAAATTCCAACCAACCCTTCCAGATTTCAGAACTGGACCTCACACAAAGTATAGTGTGGCCTTTACTATGATCCACTATAAATGATGTTCAAGCCATGAACCCACACTTCCAGGCTTATCCTGCATGTTGCCTACATGGCAAGAAAGATCTATCCTCAGTTTTTAAGGTACTCAGTCCTGGCTTTGAGGAGCAGGAAAGCATAAACTCCTTCATGTATAGGGGCTGTCAATAGTTGAGGCCAGGGTCCAGTTGCTTATGTTATGCTACCAGCCTCACCCACTGACCATGGGACTCAGAGTCCAGTCTCAGAGTCCCTCCTGCTCACATGTGCTCTGAAAAGAGAGGCATACTACTCAAATCTCTCAGCAACTGTGGAGACCTGTAGGCTGAAGATGGGTAGTTTTCCACCATATTACACCAACAGAGTCTTTGCTGCCCACACTTGGTGGGGGAACTGAGAGATGGGTGTTCCCACACAAGCTGTCAGCAGCCTACATAAGGACTCTTAAATTCCCAAGAGACTTATCCAAGAAGATAACAGTTAAGTTCTAGGGCCTTTTATCAGGGCCAGGCCAGCCAGCCAGCTTGTACCTGGTGGTTTATAGACCCTGTTGAACCAGACTCCATCTCACAAATTGAATGGATGAGTTTTAACCAATATCTGAAAGGATCTCTGAGAAGTGAAATGTAGTAAACTGGCCTGGACTGTAGCTAGCGGCTTGAAAATCTAGATACTGACTATATCTGCTATCCACTGGGAAAAGCTTGTCCCACTAGGAATATGAGGAGAAACAATGGCAGGAGTGCAGCAGATTCTCTATTCTTTGCCCCAAACAGACAGAATGCAACAAGGATAGGGAACTGGGTACCACCCATGCTGACTACCATTGTAAGTTTGGTGCTTGGGGACCCAGTTGGGTGGGCCCTGTGTGCAACTGCATGAATTTAACCATCTCTACTTGAATCTTTCAGCTAACACTTCAAGTTTCTCTCTAGGACAGAGTATGTTCTGGCTTTTCACCAAAATGCAAAGAGGTATTAGTTAAAATTCATCCCTTCCAAATTTGTGAGCTGGACTCTAGTTCAACAGGGTCCATAGACAACCTGATGTAAGCTGATCTTTGTGCAGGTGGTTGTATCTGCCAAGCACCCATAACAGGGGCAGAATAGCAGGAAGTGAGAGTGGAACCTCTCACCTGTAAGATGCTTTGAGTTTTACTTGTGGAGTCTGAAATGCGAAGGACACAGGAGAAGTTAGTATTGTTGCTCTTTTGCTGATGTTATATGCTGCTAATAAATGTAGCTGGCATGATGGCTGGACTGGCTGGCTTGGCCCTGATAAAAGGCCTTATGGCTCTGGCAGCTTTACTCTAGTGTCCTGATACCAGCAGACCATGCAAAGACTCATCAGTTAGTAATAAAGTAAACCTGAAACTTCTAAGTTGTACTGGGACAGATCTTGCCAAATGTAAGGACTGGTTTTCAAAGCCTCATACCCAGGTCTGCAGGAGTTCAAAAGCACATGGGATCCTTGCCACAAGTTGGGCATTCTTTGCAGAGGAATGAACTTCCGTTAGGAATTAACATGTTGATGATATGAGGCTGCCATTTGCTTCCACTTGATGCCAGCTTTTTAATCAGCTCAAATCATCCTCAAGATCCACAAAAGTAGCCTTGCTGGGAGCGCAGTCATTCACATCAGGAACCAGTGGAAAACACTAAGTGTAGTAGTCATTAATGCTATCCACCAAATATTCTCTGTCCTCTGCCATCTGAATATATGGCAAGATTGCCTTTTTTATTTCATTGTGTTTGAATGTGACCATATAAATTCATAGCTTTGATGTATAAATTCACAGAAGTGATATTTTTCACTTCTAAGCCAAAGTATTCAATTTCTGAGCAAAATACTGCTGCCCTCAATATGACCCCTCTCTATCCCTCTGCCATGACAACTGGCAATGTTTAAAATGGTGGTTGTTCTGTCACAGTGTAGGTGTCAGAGTAAGAGTGCAGAGTAGAGCCCTGCTGACCCACGATGGATGTGTAGTATTATCCAATAAAACTTGGTTGTTATAAGCTACCAAGGTTCTGGAATTATTTGTTACCATATCATAACCTACACTATTCTATCTGATACATAGATCAGACATGTTTGTTTAGGGCAATGTAGCTATGTAGAGTGTCAGGTTCCATGAGACACTGGCCATCAACCCTGCCAGCCTGCTTCCAGATGATCCAGAGGAACCCATTCATGACTGCATAGAGGTAACAGACGCAGTACAACAGATGTCCTGCCATCATCACCAGACAAAATACTGTTCACAGATGGGAGCAGTTACATTCAAGATGGGATCTGATATGCAGGGGCAGCAGTAGTCACCTTGGACCACACCATTTGGGCACAGTTACTAAACTTTTGGCCTTAATCCAGGCCCTTTAACAGGGACACAGTGCCATCCACTGGGAAAGAGGGTTATCAACTGCAGCCAGAAAGGAAAGGCCATCTGGCTCCCAAAGGCAGTTGCAATAGTGAACTGCAAAAGGCATTAGAAAGGGGAGACAATTGAAGCCAGAGGAAATAGAGCCACAGACCAAATTGCTAAGGAAGATGCCCCAAAACCAGGGAGGCTTTTACAAGTCTTAGTAACTCTACCTGACCCCAACCTACAAAGGACTCCCTCCTACACCAAACAAGAGGAAGAATTGGCAGAACAGAAGCAAGCCATGAAAGGACCAGATGGTTGGTGGACCCTACCAGATGACAGACTGTTGGTCCCAGAGGCTCTAGGTCGGATGTTAGTTGCCCAGTTACACCAGGTTATCTAGGCGTCACTATGACTTCTGAACTTCTGTGAGGCAGATACTACCAACCTTAGATAAGGTAATTAAAAGCATAGTCACTAGAAGTACTGTCTATGCACAGGTAAATACTAATCCAGGTAAGAAAGGTCCCTGGGAATCCGGGCCCAGAGAAATTTCCCAGGAGAGCATTGGGAGGTGGATTTCACAGAGATTAAGCCACCAGCATTAAGGTAAAAGTACATGCTAGTTTTTGTAGACACCTTCTCAGGTTAGGTTGAAGCATACCCTACTAGGACAGAAACTGCCTCTGTAGTAGTCAAGAAATTACTCCAGGAGATTATACCTAGATTCAGGTTGCCAGTAATAATAGGATCAGATAACAGCCCCAGCTTTGTAGCAAGGTATCTCAAAGTATAGTTCAAGCCTTAGGACAGGCATGATCAGGACTCTGAAAAGGAGTTTAATTAAATGTGTCTTACAAACCGGTGAAAACTGGACCAACCTCCTGCCCCTTTGCCCTCTTATGGGCCAGGTTTACCCCCTACAGGGATGGGTTCCCCCCTTTAGAGATCATGTATGGTAGACCTCCTCCCATCCTTTCCAGGGTCAGGGAGAAACTGAAAGCTGGAATTCATAACGTTTCCTTGCTCAAGTCCCTACAGGCTCTGCAGTATACCCAGAGAGCCACCCATAAGCTTGTTCCAGATGCACTGTCAGTGCCCACTGCAGACCCTGTACATCCCTTCTAGCCTGGGAACTCAGTGTGGGTAAAGAAGTTCACTGCCAAGGACTCACCCCAACCTGAAAGGGATGCTACACTGTTACCCTGAGCACACCCATGGCTATTGAAGTAGACAGCACCCAAACCTGGCTACACCACTTCCAGCTCCTGCACAGAAAATGGCCTGGATCCTGGCAACCAGCAGCCTCATCCATGAGATCCATAGCCTGGACTCTACCCAGGCAGGGAGGAGACTTGATGCCTGCAGGAGAGGAACTGGACTTCAGTGAGGACAGTACTGATGAAAATTGAGGTACTAGGGGTCTTGGTAAGAACATTTATGCTAGACAGTGAGAAAGTCTGGGGCTAAATAAGGCTAGATATGCTAGGGGATGGGAGAGTACAAAGAGAACAGAGAATGCCCTTAAAGGAAGTGGGATGAGTCCATGATTGGACTCATGAACATAAAACCAGTGGGGAATGAAATATGGTGGCAACCATACTTGGATAAAAACTGCTGTTTGAATTTTAAAGAATAGGGTAGTTACAGGAGATTGATTCCCACTGATTCAGTAGCTTCAGGAGCAGAAACTATACCTTTAGAGATTAACCTCTGAGTTCTGCTTCCATATTATCAGCAAGATATGGCCATATTCCAATGTTCCCAGCTTTTAGAATTTAGAACAAAGGAAAATTCCTGTAGTTTGAACCTTTAAAAAGACTGCCTAGAGAGAAAAACCAAGATGGCGGCATAGGTAACCACCTAACTGCAGCCTCACACAACAATTTCAAAAAATACAACTAAAATATAAAGTGGACATTATCCAGAACTACAGGAAAGTTGACTGACTGGAAATTCTACAATGAGAAGGAAAGAGAAAACCAGAAGGAAAATCAGAGAAGCTGTAAAAACCTAAGGTACAGAGACACATTGCATGCGAGGAGAGGACAGAGCCAGAGAGGACGGGCTGCTGAGTGCCTGGCTGGCGTTCCCTAGCAAGAAGGAGATAAAAGCTCCGGACTATGCTGAACCCCAGTTCCACAGCACTGAACCCCAGTTCTGAGCGAAACCCTGGGGACCCAGACACATACAGAGGGAATCTGGGCTGTAGGGCGGAAGCTCAGGGGAGTGGCAAAAGGCAGAGCCCCGGAGGCATGCACATTGTGAGCAGAGGACAGACTGTTGACTGTGCTGCTAGATTACCCTAGCGGGAAGGAGACAAAAGCTCCAGACTGTGCTGAGCCCCAGTTCTGACTGCACTGAACCCTAGTTCTGGGCGAGACCATCGGGCCCCAGGCTCATACAGAAGGAATCTGGGCTGTAAGGCGGAAGCTCAGGGGAGCACCAAAAGGCAGAGCCCCCAAGTCGCACACATTTCACACAGAGGACTGATGGTTGATTGAACCACTGGATTGCCCTAGCAGGAAAGAGACATAAACTCCGAACTGCTCTTAACCTCACTTCCAACTGCACTGAACCCCAGTTGCGGGCTTGTTGGGGAAGAAACTAGACTGTCTGGTAGCAGGCGAAACCCTAGGGCACCTTTCTCTCAGAGGTGCTTGCAGCGAGTATCAAAGGACACTGAGGAACACTGAGACTCAGGAGCTTCATAGGGCAGGGCTGACAGAAAGCCAAGGCTGTAGGCTCCACCCTGAAACTTCGCCCCATCCAAGCTGAGCACAGAGGCTCTTGCAGTTTTCCAAGTCTAGTCAAATAAGGCTGTCTCCTGGCATAGATACAGCTGATCCTCCCACCCTACCAACTCAGGGAAGCAGCGAAAATGCTGAGACAAGGAAACAAATCACAAACAAAAGAAATGGAGGACAAAAAGCGACTGGATATAGAGTTCAAAATCACACTTATAAGGTTTTTCAAGAATCTCCTAGAAAAGACCGATAAAATAAACAGACCTATGAAGATATGAAAAGGGATCAACTAGAAATAAAGAATACATTCTCTGAAATAAAAAAAATATTATACAGAATCCTAAAAACAAAATGGAAGATTGCAAGGATCAAGTCAAAACTTTGGAACACTAAGAGCCAGAGGACACTCCTCCTCAGAAGCAAGAAGACAAGAGAATCCAGAAAGTTGAAGATAGTGTAAGAAATCTCTGGGACAACTTCAAGCAAACCAACATCAGAATTATGGATGTCCCAGAAGATGACAGAGAGCAAGATACCAAAAACATACTGAAAGAAATAGTGACAGAAAACTTCCCCCACCTGGGGAAAGAAATAGACTTACAAGCCCAGGAAGCACACAGAACAACAAACAAAAGGAATACAAAGAGAACCACACCAAGACACATCATAATTAAAATTCCAAGAGCATAATACAAAGAGAGATTATTAAAAGCAGCAAGAAAAAAGCAGGTAGTTACCTATAAAGGAGAACCGATACGATTGTCAGCTTATTTCTCAACAGAAACCATGCAGGCCAGATGGGAATGGCAAGAAATATTCAAGGTGATGAATAGCAAGAACCTACAGCCAAAAATACTCTACCTAGCAAAGCTATCTCTCAGAATCAAAGACCAGATAAAGAGCTTCACAAAAAAAAAAAAAAAAAAAAAAAAAAAAAAAAAAAAAAAAAAAAAGCTAAAGGAGTTCATCACCGCCAAACCAGATTTATATAAATTGCTGAAGGTGGTTCTTTAGGAAGGGAAAAAAAATAGAGATAAAAATTATAAACAACAATTGTGTAACTATCAACAAGTGAATCTAAAAACCAAGGGAATTAAAAAACCTGATGAACAGTGTCAACTGTTGAATATAATAGAATCAGAGGTACGGAAAGGGAGTGGACTGACAATTCTTGGGGAAAATAGGAGTGGGGGTGCAGGAAGAACATAAACTCTGCACCTATGGATGAGGACAGTGGAGGGTGGAGAAATGGTAGAGGGTAGGGTGGGAACCTGGTGGAGGGAAGCAATAGAGGGGGGAAAAATGAAGAACTCTTATAATAATCTGAACAATAAAGATTTATTTTAAAATAAATAAATAAATAAATAAATAAATAAATAAATAAATAAATAAATTTAAAAAGACTGCCTACACCTGGAACAGTGCGGTCATGTGGACTCCACCTGCATGTGGTGCTCCCGTGGCTGTCCTGGCCAGTTTTTTAATAAATCCTTGCCTGCTTTTTTTAATCAATTAACAGCCTCCAGTGGTCTTATTTTGAGCCCAGGGTTTGTCCCCACAACATATGCCAAAAATGTTAACAAAAAAAAAAATTGAAACCTGCAAAGAATTTTTGTGAGTTTATTTGAGCCAAACTGTCAATATATGCCAGGAAGCAGAACCTCAATGAATTGAGATAATGCTCCAAAGAATGGCGGGTTACATTTCTATTTATACATTGCAATCAAAGGAGGGACATAGGTGGGTTACATGAAATTCATTGGGGGATTAAGGAGGTGGAATAAAGCAAAATGGTGGGAAACTCCTGGGATTGGCTATAAAGTAAAATGATGGACACATACTTAGGTGGGTAGAGAAATAATTAACATGATAATGAAAGAATTTGAGGCATCTGTTGTGCCCCAGTGGCTCCAGAAAAAAAAGGAAGTTACAAGTTACCCAGACATCTCACAGATATGTTATCTTGAGGCAAAAAGACAAATAGGCTTAGTAAAGAAGATCTAAGTCAGGCTAGGACATGACTACCCACTATAACCTGTTTGTAATTAAATATTTAATTTTCAGACCATCTTTTGTGGTTATTTTAGGTCTCTGAATTTACAAGACTGCCGTGCAGGCCTCCCCTGAGCTTGTCAGGTTAGCATGTGGCTCTTTTTGTCCACACTACCAACAGTCTGTTCAAGGCAATCTATGCTTTTCCTATCACATGTCCCAAATTCTACCAGCCTCTACCCATGACCCAATTTCAAAGCCATTTTCACACTTTCAGGTATTTGTTACAGCACTATTCTACCTCCAGTACCAAAATCTGCATATATATATATATATATATATATATATATATATATATAGAGAGAGAGAGAGAGAGAGAGAGAGAGAGAGAGAGAGAGAGAGAGAGAGAGAGAGAGAGATCAAGGAATAGGCTTATATAATTGTGGAGGTTGGCTGGAAAAATCTGAAACCTATAGTTCCGGTGGTCATGAAGGGAAGGCTGGGACTCTCAGGCACACTGAAGCTGCAGTCCACACCTGGAATTTCTTCTTCTTCAGGGAAAGCTCAGTTCTATAATTAAGGCCTTTCAGCTGATTGAATCAGACCCACCCAGATTGTCTAGGATAGTGGTCAGCACTCATTAGTCAACAGAGCCAAATATCAACAGTATAACAATTGAAATTTCTTTTGAGAGACAAATTTTTTAACTTAAACTTCTTCTAATGCCACTTCTTCAAAATAGACTGGCCCAGGCCATGGTACTTTGTGGAAGAGCCTCACTCAAGGGACCAAAGAACTGCATGTGACTCGCAAGCTGTGGTTTGCTGACCACTGGTCTAGGATAATCTTTACTTAAAGTCAACTGATTATGCACATTAATCACATCTACAAAGTGCTTTCATAGCAACACCTAGATATGTGTTTATTTGAATGAATGGGGACTATAACCTAGCCAAATTGACACATAAAACTGACCATCACATGTATGCAAAATATTTAGACAAAAATATAAAATAATGTAATGAAAACTACCAGATCTACTATCCAGAATTACCACTACTGACACCAAAAATAATATATGTTCACCAAACAGAACTCAGAAAAATATAAGAAAGTAAATTTTATTGGAAGTCTCATAACTCAGAGAAATATCACCATAAATATTTAGATGTATCTTAAAAAGATTTATAGATAAATAAATCTATATCATTATTATGTTTAATTTTAATAGATATATGCATGTTATTCTAAGACTGTACCATAATTTATTTAACCAGCCCTTTTCTTTAAAAAAAAAAATTAGAAATACTCAGGGCCTACACAAAAAGGCAAATAATCCTTTCCACTAATATTTATGGAGTAAAATAAGATGGTTGTTAGAGTATTAAATTTGACAGTAAAATATTAGTCAAGTGTTCAGGCTAATTTAAATTGGCTAATTTTAATAAGTGAATATTCTAGAAAAATCAATTGTACTGGACAAAAAGCTGTTCCTAAAGTTTTACCTAAAATTTTTGTTGGTAGTACATCTCATGATAAAATTGTGTAACATATAATGAACCAAAGCAGTCATATTTTAATGCAAAAAATTAAAATTTAAAAGCTATCAAGATTACATTATAAAATTTTCAGAAGCCTTCTAATATTTAAATCAAAAAAGGGGGATAGTAGAAGAATATCATGTAAGGAAAAATATACTGTAAGTAAATTATATCTGAAAAATTTTTACTTTAGAAAATTAAATTTCATTTGTAATGCTAACAGCAAGACACTCATGAAAAACATACATGGTGTCAAAACAAGCCAAAGGAAAATCATTTGAGCAAAAAATGAAAAAGGATCACAAGTCAGATTTATAGAAGATTCCTTTATTAACTTTTGGTTGAGAATATGTTTGTATATTTTCAGAAAACAACTCCAAGACCATGCGGATTCCTGCAATACAGAGGAATTAACAGGAGTGCTCCAGCCATGAAGACAGAAGAGAAACAGTCCAGAGATGGAAGACGCTGATGTCACCTTGTCATACTAGCAGTCAGCAGCTATGCATCGCTGCAGATTACTCAGGACCAAACCAAAGAGGGTCGCACCTACATTACCACCATTTGTCCATCATCCAGAACTGAAATATCATTGCTGACATGTACACAAAAGGAACTGTTTGACATAGAAATTGGGATTCAAAAGAATTGTTGGCCCAGAAAGAAACTCACTATAGACTGATTCATTTGCCTCTCGGCATAACCATTATTGCTTGTCTCATTTTCGGTTCTTATAAGTGTATTTCTAGTATCACATAAGCTCACTCATCTAGGGGAAATGATGAACAACATAGAATGATGAGCAAGAACAGACCCGGAGACATGGAACCATTGAGCAGATTGTCGGACCTCAGAGGGAAGGTAGGGTAGGAGAGGGATAAGGGAGAGAGATCAACCAAGAGACTTGTGTGCATGCATATGAGCCTAACCAGTGGTCACAACAGGGGGGTGAGGGCATCAGTGGGAGGGGTTCGGGATGGGAATGGGGGGATGAGAAATTTTTAAATTTTTAAAGAAATTTTATTTATTGATTAAGGTATCACATATGTGTCCTCATCCCCCCATAATCGCCACCACCACCCCCCACTCATGCCCTTGCCCCCCTGTTGTCTGTGTCCATTGGTTAGGCTTAAATGCATGCATACAAGTCCTTTGGTTGATCTCTTCCCTTACCCCAGCCTTCTCCTGCCTTCCCTCTCAGGTTTAACAGTCTGGTTGATGCTTCTCTGACTCTGGATCTGTTTTTGTTCATCAGTTTATGTTGTTCATTATATTCCATAAAAGAATGAGATCATGTGGTATTTATCTTTCTCTGACTTACTTATTTCACTTAGCATAATGCTCTCCAGTTCCATCCATTCTTTCTTTTTTACTTCAGCATAATATTCTATCTTGTAGATGTACCAGAGTTTTCTAATACACTCCTCTGCTGATGGGCACTTATTCTGTTTCAAATCTTAGCAATGGTAAATTGTGCTGCTATGAACATATGGGTGCATATATCCTTTCTGATTGGTGTTTCTGTTTTCTTTGGATATATTCCTAGAAATGGGATCACTGGGTCAAATGTGAGTTCCATTTTCAGCTTTTTTGAGGAAACTCCATACTGTTCTCCACAGTGGCTGCACCAGCCTGCATTCCCACCAGCAGTGAAGGAGGGTTCCTTTTTCTCCACATCTTCTCCAGCACTTGTCATTTGTTGATGATATCCATTCTAACAGGTGTGAGGTGGTACCTCATTGTTGTTTTGATTTGCATCTCCTGGATGATTAGTGACTTTGATCATTTTTCGTCTGTCTCTTGGGTTTCTACAGAAGCAGAGGACTGAATAGTGAGTTAGAAGATAAGGTTCAGAAACAAGCCCAATCTGAACAACAATTAGACAGAATAATTAAAAAGCAGGAGGAGAGCCTAAGGGAGCTTTGGGACAACATAAAATGAAGTAACATATGTATAATAGAGCTGCCAGAAGGACAAGAAGAGCAGAAAGGATTAGAAAATCTATTTGAATAATGACAGCAAAATTCCCTAATATGGGGAAGAAAAGTTACACAAGTACAGAGATTCCAAAGCAAAATGAATCCCAAAGACCCACACCAAGATAAGTCATAATTACAATGGCAACTGTTAACGACAAAGACAGAATCTTAAAGGCTGCAAGAGAGAGACAGAGAGTTACCTACAAAGTGTCCCCCATCAAATTATCAAATGATTTCTCAACAGAAACATATAAAGCTGGAAGGGAATGGAAAGAGGTATACAAAGTGATGCCAAGCAAAAGGCTGAATCCAAGAATACTCTATCTAGCAAGACTATCAATCAATACTGAAGGGGAAATCAAGAGCTTCAGACAAAAAAAAAGGCTAAGGAAGTTTATCACTGCCAAGCCAGCAATGCAAGAAATGCTAAAGGGAATGCTATAAGAAGAAGAAATAAAAAGGGAGGAAGGAACACAGCATAAAATACAGAAATGGCTACAAATACTTATCAATAATAACATTAAACATAAATGGATTAAATGTTCCAATCAAAAGACATTGAGTGAATGAATAGATAAGAAAACATGACCCATATATATACTGTCTACAGGAGACCCACCTCAGAACAGAGATTCACACAGAATGAAAGTGAAGGGATGGAAAAATATCTATCAGGCAAATGGAAATGAGGAAAAAAAGCTGGGTTGCAGTACTTAAATCTGACAAAATAGACCTCAAAGTGAAGGCCATAACAAGAGACAAGAAAGGCCACTTCAAATTCTAAATGGATCAATACAAAAAGAGGATATAACTCTAGTAAACATTTGTACACCCAATGCAGGAGCACCCAAATACATTAAAAAAAAAACTTCTGGAAGATATCAGGGGTGATATTGACGACAACAACACAATCATAGTAGGAAACTTTAATATCTCAGTAACATCACTGGAAAAATCCTTTAGACAAAAAAAATTAGCAAAGAAATTTCAGTCCTAAATGACTCACTAAATCAGATGGACTTAATCAATATCTTTAGAACATTCCACTCCAAAACTACAGAATGTATATTCTTCTCAAGCACACATGGGACATTTTCAAAGATAGACCACATATTGGAACATAGGCAAAGTCTCTCCAAATTCAAGAGGATTGAAATCATATCAAGCATCTTCTCAGATCATAATAACATAAAATTAGAAATCAACTACAGTAAAAACAATCACAAAAATTCAAATGCTTGGAGGCTGAATAGCATGCTATTAAACAATGAGTAGGTTACCAAAGAGATCAAAGAAAAAATAACATATCCTGGAAGCAAACGACAATGAAAACACAACAACCCAAAATCGTTGGGACACAATGAAAGTACTGAGACAGAAGTTCATAGCATTACAGGCCTATCTCAAAAAATAAGAAAAACTGATAATAAACTATCTAACTCTGCAACTTGAAGAATTAAAAAAGAGCAACAAATAAAGCTCAAAGTGAGCAGAATGAAGGAAATAATAAAGATCAGAATGGCAATAAATGACACAGAGAAAAAAAATACAAAAGATCATTGAAACCAAGAGCTGGTTCTTTGAAAGGATAAACAAGATTGATGAACCTCTAGCCAGGTTCACCAAGAAGCAAAGAGAGGACCCCCCCAAAAAAAAAAAATCAGGAACAAAAGAGGTGAAATAACAACAAACCCCACAGAAATACAAAGAAGGAAATTCCTAAAAAAGGACATATTCCTAAAAACTACGACCTTCCAAAACTCAGCCAGGAGGAGTGAAAAAAATCAGAATATGGAGGAAATTGAAGCAGTAATAAAAAAAATCTTCCAAAAAACAAAAGCCCTGGACCAGATGGCTTCACAAGGGAGTTTTATAAAATATTCAAAGAAGAAATAAAACCTATCTTTCTCAGACTATTCCAAAAAATGCAAGAGGAAGGAGCACTTTCAAGCTCTTTCTATGAAGCCATCATTACCCTAATCCCAAAGCCAAATAAAGACAATACAAAGAAGGAGAATCACAGGCCAATATCCCTCATGAACAAAAACACCAAAATCCTCAACAAAATTCTAGCAATCAAATCCAGCAATATATTAGAAAGATCATATACCATGACCAAGTGGGATTTATTCCAAAGATGCAAGAATAGTACAATATCCGCAAATCAATAAATATATACACCATGTAAACAAATGGAAAGATAAAAACCATGTAATCATATCCATAGAATATATTTTATAGTTCACTTCAACTTTAAAAATAATCCCAGTCTCAATCTTTATCTTTTAACAGAGGGATCCAGCCCTCTAGTATATTTTAAGGTATTGTCCTTTTACTTAATGTATTGCTATTGTGTGTGTTTTCTTTCCTTCTTTCCTGTCACCCTAGCACCATAATGGCTTTGTTTCCTTTTCTTTCTTTGTGTTTTTGTTTTGTTTTTTTAGGGTTTGAAAGGTACATAATCTATTTCTGATTTACCTTTATCTTACAATTTGTAACAAAAATATTTGAGCACATATTTTCCTAAGAATTCCCTGTTCAACAAGGCTGTTGGCAGCAATCAATGCTTACCTCCTCTGCTACCCAGAGTATTACTGATTGCACCATCACATATCTTTTCCTTTAAAGATATGTTTAAAAACATTTGCATTGTAATTTATAACCACAGTATCAGCATTTACATTTAACTCCATTTTTCAATTCTTTACATTCCTTCATCCATTCTTGATTCCTTTATTCATATTCACTTTTTATTTGTATAAAATTTTTCTTTAAGAAAATTTTCAAGAAAGATACATGAGCAGTATCATTTCCAAGTCTTTGTACATCTAAGCATATTTTTCTCTAGTTCTTACACATGAGCAAACATTGGGTTGACATAGAATCTACAAGTACAACTCTCTACCTACAGACATCTGTTAACATTGCCTAGCTATCTCTCAACCTTTAGTATCACAGAAAAGTTCAGCACCAAACCCGCATGGTAGTTTTCATGGTAGGAAATGCATTGATGATTTTAGAATGCTCTCTTCATTGCAATTCATAAGGTATGAGACTTTGAAAAAAAAATCCACCCATTGTTTGTGATAAAAATACTCAACAAAATTGAACATAAGAAGTATTCATTTTCTATTGTGGCTGTAACAAATTACCACAAACTTAGCGGCTTATAACACAAATGTATTCTCTTAAAATACTGATGTCAGAAGTCTTGACCCTTATGGGCTATTGGGATAAAATCAAGGTGTCAGCATGGCTGCATTCCTTTTGGAGAGAGAATTTGTTTCATTGCATTTTCTAGCTTCTAGGAGATACCTGTATTCCTTGGCTAGAGGCTTCCTTCATCCAGCTTCTGTCGGAACCTGCCGGCAATGAACAGTACCTGATTGAGGGGGTGAGTATAAGAAAAAAGACAGACAAGAAAAGATGGGGTCGGGAGGACTGAGACCGAAGTCTGCAGTCCCGAGTTTATTCCAAACAGCATATTTAAGCACACACAACAATCTAGGCAAAAACAGTAAGTTCCTTGTTTACAAAAAATATTTTTGCGCCACTAAGTCTACTGACTATTTTTTAACCAAGTCAAGTAAATGTCAAGGCTAGCAATGCAAGCAGTCCTTGTGCTGCAAGTCAAAACAATTCCTGATAACTGCAAACAGCAGTAGTTTCCCACTGCCTGCTGTGCAGCGAGGGAGGAAAAGAGAGGTATGTCTCAACAAGTGAGACCCCTGCTTTCAGGGCAGCTCCCCACAACCTTCCAAGCCAGCAACAGCATTTCTCTGACCCTGCTTCCACCAATTACATTTATCTTACTCTTCTATCCTTCTCTTCCACATTTAAGGACTTTTGTGATGATATCAGGTCCACCTGGATAATACAAGATAACCTCCCTATCATACCACCAGCTGATTATGAATTTTAATTGCATCTGCTAATTTAATTCCCCTTTGCCATGTAAACTAATAGTCACAAGTTCCAGGACTGTGGGAAACTTTGGGGAGTTGCTTTCCTGCCAACTACAGAAGAGAACTAGTTCAACCTGATTTTAAAAACCCATAGCTAACATTATACTTAAAGGTGAAAGACTGGATGTTTTCCTCCTAAGATCAGGAATAAGACATGGATGTCTGCTCTAATAGACATTGTACTGAATACAGAGGTTCTATCCATAGTAATTACACATAAAATTAAATTAAATTAAATTAAATTAAATTAAATTAAATAAATAAAATGTATTCAGATCATAAAGGAAAAAAATACAACTATCTTTTCAAATGACATGTTCTTATAGACAGTCATAAAAATTGACTAAAAACTACTGTAAATGTAAGAATTTATTTATCAATTCTCAGTTCTGTTTCACTGATCTACATATCTATACCTATGCCATATAAAACTAATAAACAAGTTCAGCAAAGTTTCAGTATACAGGATCAATATACAAAAATCAATTGTATTTCTATGGACTCGCAATAAAAACAACCTAAAATTAAGAAAACATTTCTGGTTACAAAAGCATCACAAAAGAATAAAATACATAGGAATGAATTTAATAAAAGCAAAACATGTACTCTGAAGACTGCAAAACATTTTTTAAAGATTTTTAGAGAGAGAGGAGGGAGAGAGAAAAAAAAAATTGATGTGAGAGCATAACATCAATGGCTGCTTCCTGCATACCCTCTGCCTGGAATCGAATTGGCAACCTTTCAGTGCACTGAACAACGCCCAACCAACTGAGCCACACCGGCCAGGGCTACAAAACATTTCTGAAGGAAATTAAGGATGACCTAAATAGGTCTTCATTAAGATGGCAATACTCAAATTAACCTATAGATTCAATGCAATCCCTATCAAAATTCCAGCTGCTTTGATGTTGTTGTTGTTGTTGTTGTTGCAGAAATTGACAAGCTGTTCCCAAAATGTATATGGAAATGCAAGAGACCCAGAATTCCAAAACTATATTTAAAAAGAACAAAGTTGAAGACTCAGTCTTCCCAATTTCAAAACTTACTACAAAGCTATAGTAGTCAAGACAGTATGGTACTGGCTTAGGGATAGATATATAGATCAATGAAATAAAACTGAGACTAGAGAAATAAATTCTTACATTTATAGTCAATTGATTTTCACAAAAGGCACCAAGACAACTGAATGAAGAAAAAATAATAATCTTTACAATAAATAGTGCTGGGACAACTAGATATCTACAGGTAAAACAATGAAGTTGGATTCCTATCTCATACTCTATATACACAAATATTGTCAAAATGGAAAGAAATAAAACTATAAAACTCTTTTAAGAAAATAGGAGAACATTTTTGTGACCTGGGATTGGACAAAAACTTCCTGGGTATGATACTGAAAATACAAATGACAAAAAGAAAAATAAATAAATTGCACTTAAGCAAGCTAAAATTGTTGTGCTTCAAAGAACACTTTTAAGAAAATTAAGACAACTTGCATAATGAAATACTTGCAAATCATATACCTAAGCAGGGTCTAGTATCTAGAATATATATATATTTAAAAAAAAACAAAATTCTCAAGAGAGAAAAAAGATGGTGACGTACATAAACACACCTAAACAGCTGCCGTGCACAACAATTTCAAAACTACAGCTAAAAAACAAAATATCTATCACCCAAAACCAAGGGAAAGCTGGCTGAATGGAAGCTCTACAACTAGACTGAAAGATAAAAGCATTCAGGGCACAAGTGCTGAAAACTGAGATAGGGGGGCGCAGACGCGATATGGGCTGGTGGCGAATCACAGCTGGTGGAGGGCATTGCTTTCTTCAACCCAAAGAGAGACAAGCTCCCAGTCTCTCTGAAATTCAGATAATGGGGAGAAGCTAGACTGTCTGCGAGCAAGAATAATTGCTGTGCTGTGGTGTGAGATATGGGGAGACACGGGGATGAGGTCGGAGAGGTGGGCAGACATCACTGTTGGTCATATCCCAGCCTATGACACCCTGAGATTCCACCCCGCACAACCTACAAACACACCCAAGCTCCGAGCAGCAGCTTTTGCATATGAATGGCTTCTCTGTTGCAATTTAACCTAGCAAATTTGCAACCTGGTGCAGACAGCTCCAAGCAGGGAGGAGAGAACTGTGGTTCTCACTATAGCTCCTACAGGGTGGCCTCAGACAGTAGCTGAACTGCACCCCATTGTAGATCCAGAAGCCAGTGTTCCTAGTGGTCAGTTTCAACCCCTCACACCCATAAGTGACACATTCAGGAGACAGACTCAGTGAGCACCAAAGCCCCACTGAAACAAGGCGTGTCTCCAGCAACTCTTCCTTTATAGACACAGCAGGTCCTCACAGACAATTTGCCTAGAGGTCAATTCCTCCCAGTGTACCAACGGCAATCAAGACTTAATTACACCAAGACTTTGCACTCAGCCCACAAAGGAATATACCAAAGCGACCACCTCAGGTGATTGGGGAAGCTGAGCTACTGGCCCTTATAGGTCACTGACCACACAAAGCCACTCCATCAACACAGGAAGGAAGCCAAAGTGAGGAGGCTCAGAAGCATGTCACCAACAGGAGAGATGGAGGAAAGTAAAGTATTGGACGACAGAGTTCACATTTATAATGTTACTCAAGAATCTTCTAAAAACCTTTTAGAAACTTGATGAGACCTCCAAGAAGTTTTGTGAGACCTCCAAGAAGTTTTGTGAGATCTTCAAGGACCTCAATGAGAATGTCAAAAAAATGGAAAAGGACCAGTCAGAAATTAAGCATACACAGTCTGAAATAAAGAATATACAGAAACTCAACTATAGATCAACATACACCAAGAATCAAATCAAAGATCTGAAATATAAGGAAGCAAAAATCACCCAACCAGAGAGGCAGAAAGAAAAAAGAATCCAAAAGTGTGAGGCTAGTGTAAGGAGCCTCCAGGATGGCTTAAAGCATACCAACATCCAGATTTTTGGGGTGCCATAAGATGAGAGCAAGCAGGATATTGAAGGCCTATTTGAAGAAATAATGACAGAAAACTTTCCCTACCTGGTGAAAGAAATAGACTTACAAGTTCAAGAAGCACACAGAACCCCAAACAAGAGGAATCCAAAGAGGACCACATCAAGACACATCATAATTAAAATGCTAAGGGCAAAAGACAAAGAGAGAATCTTAAAAGCAGCAAGAGAAAAACAGCTAGTTACTTACAAAGGAGTACCGATCTGACCGTCAGAAACTATGCAAGCCAGAAGGGAGTGGCAAGAAATATTCAAAATGATGAACAACAAGAACCTATAACAAAGATTACTCTACTCAGCAAAGCTATTATTCAGAATTTAAGGTCAGATAAAGAGCTTCACAGACAAGAAAAAGTTAAAAAAGTTCATCACCCACCAAACCAGGATTACATTAAATGCTGAAGGGTATTCTTTAAGAAGAGGAAGAAGAAGATAAAGGTACAGGTAAAAATTATGAACAACAAAAATACATCAAATACATACCTACCCTGTTTCCCTAAAAATAAGACAGTGTCTTATATTAATTTTTTCTCCCAAAGTTGCTCTAGGTCTTATTTTCAGGAGATGTCTTATTTTTGGGGAAACACGGTACCAACAAGTGAATCTAAAAATGAAGGGATTAAAAAATCTGAATAACAAAATGGACTGGTGGATATAATAGAATCAGGGACATAGAAAGGGAGTGGACTGAAAATTCTCAGGGGGAAGGGGATCTGATGGGTGTGGGAAAAGATTGGATAAAAATCTTACACTTATGGATGAAGACAGTGGCAGGGTAAAAGCATGGGGTGGGGTTGGGAATCAGGTAGAGGGGAGCTATGAGGCAGGGGGAGAGGAACACCTATAATATTCTGAACAATAAAGATTTATTATTTTTTTTAAAAAGCCCTCACAAGTCAACAATAAAATGACAACCCAATTTGAAAAATCATCAAAGAAATCAAATAGGCATGTCTCCAAAGAAAATAAAAAATAATAAAAGTGTAATATGCTAATTAGACTAGACGTTCAGAAGCTGGGGCTACAAGGGAAGCCCAGGTTCCAGGTGCCAGAGGGAAGCCAATGCTAGCAGCTGGGAGAAGGATGGCCTACTCTTGCATGAATTTTGTATATTGGGCCTCTAGTAGTATATATAAATGACCAGTAGAGGAGAAAACAAGATGGCGGCATAGGTAAACCTAACTGCAGCCTCACACAACAATTTCAAAAAATACAACTAAAATACAAAATGGATATTACCTAGAACTACAGGAAAGTCAACTGGCTGAATATTCTACAACTATAAGGAAAGAGAAAACCAGGAGGAAAATCAGAGAAGCTGTAAAAGCCTAAGGTACAGAGACAGAGTGCATGCAGGGAGAGGACAGAGCTGGAGAGGATGGGCTGCTGAGTGCCTGGCTGGCATTCCCTAGCAGGAAGGAGATAAAAGCTCCAGACTGTGCTGAACCCCAGTACTAACAGCACTGAACCCCAGTTCTTGGAAAGACTCTGGGGACCCAGACACATAAGGAGGGAGTCTGGGCTATAAGGCAGAAGCTCAGGGGAGCGGTGAAAGGCAGAGCCCCCAGAGGCACACACATTGCATGCAGAGGACAGACTGTTGACTCTGCTGCTAGATTGCCCTAGGGGGGAGGAGACAAAAGCTCCTGACTGTGCAGAGCCCCAATTATGACTGCACTGAACTCCAGTTCTAGGCCAGACCCTGAGGACCCATGCTCATAAGGAGGGAGTCTGGGCTGTAAGGCGGAAACTCAGGGGAGCGGTGAAATGAAGTCCGGAGGTGCATACACTGTGTGCAGAGAACAAGAACGGACAGTTGACTGTGCCGCTGGATTGCCCTAGTGGGAAGGAGACAAAAGCTCCAGACTGCTCTGAGTCCCACTTCCAACCCAACTTCCAACTTAACTGAACCCCAGTTCCAGGCTCATTGTGGGAGAGCCTAGACTGTTTGGTGGAGGGCAAAACTCAAGGGCACCTTTCTCTCAGAGGTGCTTGCAGCGAGTACCGAAGGACACTGAGGAACACTGAGACTCAGGAACCTCATAGGGTGAGGCTGACAGGAAGCCAAGGCTATAGGCTCCACCCTGAAACTCTGCCCCATTCAAGCTGAGCACAGAGACTTTTTCAATTTGCCAAGTCTAATCAAATAAGGCTGTCTCCTGGCATAAACACAGCTGACCCTCACAGCCAATTGACCTGGAGGTCAGTTCCTCCCAGTGATACCAACAACAATCAAGACTTAACTACAACAAGGATGTACACACAGTCCACAAAAGAGTGCACCAAAAGTGTCCACCTCAGGTAACTGGTAGACTGACCCACTGAACCATATAGGACACCTTAGCACACAAAGCCAAGTTACCAACTCAGGGAAGCTGCAAAAATGCTGAGACAAGGAACAGATCACAAACGAAAGAAATGGAGGACAAAAAGTGACTGGATATAGAGTTCAAAACCATGTTTATAATTTTTTCAAGAATTTCCTAGAAAAGGCCAATAAAATAAATGAGACTTATGAAAATATGAAAAGGACTCAACTAGAAATAAAGAATATATTGTCTGAAATAAAAAAATATTATACAGAGTCCTAAAAACAGAATGGAAGATAGCAAGAATCAAGTCAAAGATTTGGAGCACAAAGAGCCAGAGGATACTCCTCTGCAGAAGCAAGAAGACAAGAGAATCCAGAAAGTTGAAGATAGTGTAAGAAACCTCTGGGACAACTTCAAGCAAACCAACATCAGAATTATGGGGGTCCCAGAAGAAGAGAGAGAGCAAGATACCGAAAGAATACTGCAAGAAATAGTGACAGAAAACTTCCCCCACCTGGTGAAATAAATAGACTTACAAGTCCAGGAAGTTCACAGACCCCAAACAAAAGGAATCCAAAGAGAACCACACCAAGAAAGGGAGTGGACTGAAAATTCTCAGGGGGAAGGGGATCTGATGGGTGTGGGAAAAGATTGGATAAAAATCTTACACTTATTAAATTGTAATTAAAATTCCAAGAGCAAAAGACAAAGAGAGAATATTAAAAGCAGCAAAAGAAAAGCAGTTAGTTACCTATAAAGGAGAACCGATACGATTGTCAGCTGATTTCTCAACAGAAACCATGCAGGCCAGATGGGAATGGCAAGAAATATTCAAGGTGATGAATAGCAAGAACCTACAGCCAAAAATAATCTGCCCAGCAAAGCTATCACTCAGAATCAAAGGCCAGATAAAGAGCTTCACACACACACAAAAAAAAACTAAAGGAGTTCATCACCGCCAAACTAGAATTATATGAATTGCTGAAGAGAAGAGGGTTCTCTATGGAGAGGAAGAAAATAAGAATAAAAATTATGAACAACAAATATATAACTATCAACAAGTGAATCTAAAAAACAAGGGAATTAAAAAACCTGATGAACAATATCAACTGTTGAATATAATAGAATCAGAGGTATAGAAGGGTAGTGAACTGACGATTCTCGGAGAAAAGGGAAGTGAGGGGTGCAGAAAGAGACTGAACATAAACTGTGCACCTATGGATGAGGACAATGGAGGGTGGGGAAAGGACAGAGGGTGGGGTGGTAACCTGGTGGCGGGGAGCAATGGAGGAGGAAAAATGAGGAACATTTGTAATAATATGAACAATAAAGATTTATTAAAAAATAAAAATATAAAAATAAAAAAATAAAATATGAAGAAGCAAAAAACACCCATATATAAAAGGAAAAAGAATCCAAAAATTTGAAGATAGTGTAAGGAACCTCTGGGACAACTTCAAGCATACCATTGTTTGAATTATGGGGGTGCCAGAAGAAGAGAGAGAGCAAAATACTGAAAACCTATTCGAAGAAATAATGACAAAATTTTCCCCACCTGGTGAAAGTCTATGAAGCACAGAGAACCCCAAACAAAAGGACTCTAAAGAGGACCACACCAAGACACATCATAATTAAAACCCCAAGGGTCAAAAGACAAAGAGAGAATCTTAAAAGCAGCAAGAAAAAAAAGTTAGTTACCTACAAGGGAGCACCCATATGATTGTCAGCTGATTTCTCAAAATAAAACTATGCAGGCCAGACGGGAGGGGCAAGAAATATACAAAGTGATGAATAGCAAGAACCTACCACCAAGATTACTCTATCCAGCAAAGCTATAATTCAGAATTGAAGGTCAGATAAAGAGCTTCACAGACAAGAAAAAAACTGAAGGAGTTTATCATCACCAAACAGTATTATATGAAATGCTGAAGTGTACTCTCTAAAAAGAGGAAGAAAAAGGTAAAGAAAACAATTATGAACAACAAAGTGACAACAAATACATATCTATCAACAAGTGAGTCTAAAAATCAAGTGAATAAAAAAAACTGAAGAACAGAATAAACTGGTGAATAGAATCAGGGGCACAGAAAGTGAGTAGACTGGCAATTCTTGGGGGGTTCAGGAAGAGAATGGACAAAAATCTTACACCTATGGATGAGGACAATGGGGGGAATTAAGGGCATGGGCTGGAGTGGGAACCGAGTGGAGGGAAGCTATGGGGGAGGGGGGAGAATCTCAAGAAGTAAGTCACACAGTGTGATGTTCAAACCAGCAGCAGCTATATCACCTGAGAACTTATTACAAATTCAGATTCTCCATGTCTTTCTCCTGAATCATAAACTCAGGGGTTGGGGCTCAGCATCTGTGTTTTAACAGGTTTCCTGGTTGTTCTGATGTTTGTTCAAGTTTGAAAACTCACAGCATTTCTGCGCTTCTGACCACCTTCAACAGAGTCGCTTGGATTCTAGGCAGGCCAATTCGTGGACTCCAATTAATGTGCCCAATTGAACTCTCAGAGATTTTAGACTGGATTATGCATGTTCCACAACTTTATGATACTAGTGCATGCTAACCTTATGAACTACGGGAAGATCTTGTTTTTTGTGTTTCCCTTTATTGTGCTTCACAAGTGTTATGTTCTTCAAAAATTGAAGGCAAGACACTCCATAGCAATAAAAACTGATTATGACTCACTTTACTGCAATACTCACTTTGTAGCAGAAGTCTGGAACTGAATCCATGATATCGCTGAGGTACTAGTATGTCTGTCCTGTCTCCAGTACTTCACCCTTGCTAGGCCTCTGAATATGTTGCAACGTTCCAACACCAAGCAGTTTTGGTTAATTTTAATGCCCCAGGCTATTTCTACCTGGTTAATTACCTGTGTAGAAACTTAGCATGATTAATTCAGGTGAATACCATCTTGGAAGTCCCATAGAACCCTATAATTATGTGTGAAATACACATTTAATTTAAGCACAGGGACAAAGATCACCCTAATGAAGCTCAGGGGCCTCAGGGTGTGCAGAGCAGATTTTGAGAAGAGCATGGGAGCCACTCCTTCCTCTGCTTATGCCATAGCCCTTTGGTGCTGGTACAATGCTCAAGATTTGGGCTTTCCCAATTCCCAAGTAAGTCATAGAGCATCCAATTAAGTCTTAATGATGCCAGCTTGCCTAAGGTCTGAGCAAAAGATAGCCAAGACCCCATAGATAACACCCAGCAGAGATCTAGGTGTAATTATTTAGATCAGTTGACCACAAAATGTGCCAAATGAAATGTAGTTTTTATTTTTTTTTTCTCTGCAAATATATTTTTGGGGCCTGAGTGATCAAAATCTCATTGGTCTCTTGTTTTGGCTCTTGTAGAAATTGAATCTTTAAATTTTTGTTTTGCAAATAATACATTTTAATGTGCTATGCTATAATGTGTAAAGCAAATGGAGAGATTTGGGTTCAGATATTCTTCTTTTTCCCTCTGTACTGGCCACGCATTTGAAATGATTTAGCTTTGGCTTAAGTATTCCTTTGTAAAGTTGTTTGTTTGTTTGTCTGTTTGTTTTTGGTAGTGCTTTAGGAAAAAAAAATCAACTCCAAAATTCCAAATAAACAGCCAAAGCAACTCCTCAGCTGCCATTTCACCTTGGGCAGAAAAAATAAAATCCAAACAACACAAATCAGCTTAACAGGCCATCCCCTAACTAAATGAAACAGTTCTTTGGAGAATGTTTCTAGGGCTTTCTCTCCACTGCTGAGTCCAGGCTGCCTTTGAAAAGGAGCCAGTATCTGGTACCTCCTTCCTTTTGATTGCTGTTTATCTCCTGAAACGTGATTGTCTGTAATTATGTATAATCTCTCCCTGTTTACTCTTCTCCACCAAAACTGAAACACTGTTCAGTGGTTTCACTCTCTTTGCTCTGCCCTGAAGAAATGCAATGAAGAAACATTTCTTGTATTTTCAACTTTTATTTTTGAAATAAAGGGTTATGTCTCTATTTGTCCCTTTGTTCTTTGACACCTGACATTCTAGGCATCCCTAAGTTGATTCAGTCAACATCAGTGGAATGCCAAGCACTGCTTTAAGCACCTTGGAAGAGTTACAGATGAAACCAAATGGATCCTGCCCCCATGGATTGACCAAAATAAATGTCTTTGGTATAAAATGTGTGATATCTTTTAGGAAAACAGTGTAATTGAGAAAATGTGACGATATAAAGCTACTATCTTTTAATTGACAGCATATCAATTGTCAGTATTTTTCCTCTCTCAGCTACTTGATGATTTAATTCCTGACCCTGAATTAATCATTCATAGTTGAGTTTAACAGAGGCAGAGGTCCACTAGTATCTTATTTAACTTTTTCACTATAGACCATCTCTACCCTCCTATTTTAAAGAAAGTGAAGTAGGAAAAGAGAACCATGATGGTGGCCTAGGTAAGCAACTAAGCTGCCACCTCCAACAACAATTTCAGAACAACAACTAAAATCAGAACTGATATCATCTAAAAATACAGGAAAGCTGGTAGAGTGGGAAATCTACAACTAGAAAGAAGAGAGGCTAACGGATTGGATTGGGAGCCACAAAGTGCTGAGGTAGGGAGACACTCCCTCAGAGAGAAGTGCAGCCGAATGCCTGGCTGGCGGGAGGGCAAAGGAAGTCCCCGATTGCACTGAACCCTTTCCGACTGTACTAAACCCCAACCCCGGCTGAAACCCTGGGGACCCAGGCTCAAATGGGTGGAGTCTGGACTGTAGAGAAAGGAGACTCAGAGACTGGGAGACTCGGGAGAGCCAGGAGCCACTGTGGCAGGGTCTATAGTCGCGCGCGAGTGAGAGCAAGCAGAGAGATCTGAGCACACAGGTTGCTGCTGCCTCCCCATAGCGGAAGGAGTCAGAAGCTTTAGAATACAGAGACCCAACCCACTTCCGGGCAAGCCTCTGGGGCACTCATGCTCCTGCACGAGGAATCTGGGATGGTCAGGCAGAAATTCAGGCGAGTGCACAAGAGCGGGGCTGACAGAAAGCCAACACTGTCAGCTCAGGCCTGAGACTCCTCCCCATCCACACTGAGAACAGAATCTTTTGTAATTTTGCAAGTCTGATCCTATAAGACTGTCTCAAATACAGAAGGTATCCCAGAGTAGACACAGCTGATACTCATATCCAATTGGCCTGAAGGTCAATTCCTCCCAATGATACCAACAACAATCAAGACTTGACTACAACAAGGCTGTACATGCAATCCACAAAGGGGAGCACCAAGAGTGTCTACCTCAGGTAACTGGGAGGCTGAACCACCGAGCCATATAGGACACCAAACACACAAAGCCATCCTACCAACTCTGGGAAGCAGCAAAAATGCCAAGACAAAGAAATAGATCTCAAACGAAAGAGATGGATGATATAGAGTTCAAAACCACAGTTATAAGGTTTTTCAAGAATTTCCTAGAAAAGGCAGACAAATTGAATGAGATCCAACTAAAAATTAAACATAAACTGACTAAAATGGAAAATATTATGCAGAGATTCAACAGCAGAATGGAGGGAAAACAAAAATCAGGTCAAAGAGTTGGAATACAAAAAGCCAAAAGACACTCCTCTGGAGAAGCAAGAAGAAAAGAGAATCCAGAAAGTTGAAGATAATATAAGGAGCTTCTGGGACAACTTCAACCAACATCAGAATTATGGGAGTGCCAGAAGAAGAGAGAGTGCAAGATACTGAAAACTTATTTTAAGAAATAATGTCAGAAAACTTCCCTCATCTGGTGAAAGAAATAGACTTACAAGTATTGGAAGTGCACAGAACCCCAAACAATAGGAATCCAAAGAGGACCACACCAAGACACATCATAATTAAAATACCAAGGGTAAAAGACAAAGAGAGAATCTTACAAGCAGCAAGAGAAAAGCAGTTGGTTACCTATAAGGGAGCACCCATACGATTATCAGCTGATTTCTCAACAGAAACTATGTAGGCCAGAAGGGAGTGGCAAGAAATATTCAAAATGATGAACAATAAGAACCTACAACCAAGATTACTGTATCCAGCAAAGTTATCATTCAGAACTGAAGGGCAGATAAAGAGTTTCACAGATAAGAGAAAGTTAAAGGAGTTCATCACTACCAAACCAGTATTATATGAAATGCTGAAAGGTATTATTTAAGAAGAGAAAGAAGAAAAAAGATAAAAATTATGATCAACAAATACATATATATCAACAAGTGAATCTAAAAATCAAGTGAAATAAAAATCTGAGGAACAGAATAAACTGGTGACTATAATAGAATCAGGGGCAAAGAAAGAAAGTGGAATGATAATTATCAGGGGGAAAGGGGTGTGGGGGGTGCAGGAAGAGACTGGATTAAAATCATACACCTAAGGATGAGGACAATGGGGGTGGCGGAGGTAAGGGCAGAGGGTGGGGCGGGAACCGGGTGAAAGGGAGCTATGGGGGTGGGGGGGGAAGGAGAAACAATTGTAATAATCTGAGCAATAAAGATTTATTTAAAATAAAAAAATAAAAGATTTACCTAAAATAAAAAAATAATAATAATAAAAAGAAAGTGAAGTAGAGTTCTTTACATGCAAAGCAGGTCTCTAAAAACAGACAGGTACATGGATACATGCTTATAACAAGCCTCTGTGGGTTCACAGCTTTGCTGTCCCATGGGACCCCATGCTCAGACAGACCCTTTTTTGATTTAATGCACTGCTGTTATCACTGCAACATTCTAAGTAATTTTTGGACAAGGGACAGGTATTTTGTTTTATACTGTGTCCTACAAACTACTGTGTACTTGTTCCTAAAAATACCCCAGAACTCATCCTCTTATGGCATTTTCATCCAACTTTGAGCAAAAGTCAATGAAAATTCATCCAGAATATGATGGCAAAGAAAGAGAAAAGTTTGTGTGACCATGTGCTAATGATATTTGTGGCCCTCCTCCAGCCAGTGTTTAGATTTATTTAACATGCCTATTAATCTTTTTAAGTTTCAACTTAGCTCCCCAGAAATAAAAGTGATCCCAGAAATATCCTGGCAGTGGGCTGTTCAGGCTCTGCCGTCTCTCCTGCTCACTGAGGGTGCTGTTAAGGGGACATGTGTCTCCTTTCGAGGGAAGATCCTAATTCCCAGGATTGATTTTGGAGGACAAACTGAGTGTAAATAACACTTGGGATAGGGTCGGGGGAGGGAAGGTGAAACCTGTTTGCTGAATCACCAGAGAATTGCATAGAGAGAACCAGTGTCCCCTCCCTCAAAACCTTAATTTATAGGTCCCAGGTTCCAAAAGGACACGGGGAAGGCCACTTATCAGGCTGTGAGGAGACTGAGCCCCATCTTTTGAAAGGGCCCTAAAGCTCTCTAAGTGGCCCATGGTAAATGAGAAAAGTGAATTTTCCTTTGACACACCCCTTTAAGTTCTTATGAGGTTTGCTTTGTATTTGGTGAGGCAAATATTGGCAAGGAATCAGTTTCTTTTTTAAAAAGACCAAAATTTTGAAAGCCAAAGCTTTAAAAAGCCTGGAAGAAAATACTAAAGAAAACGTTTCAGCACTTAATTTTGAAATTGTGAGAAGATGATTGTGATTTCCCCTTATTACTTCTTTTTACTTCTGGATTTTCAAAAAATTTACAGATACCTTATAACTTTCACAATATAAAAATAAGTTTAATTAACAACTTTTTAAAAATGGAAGGCTTCTGCCCTGACTGGTTTGGCTCAGTGGATAGAGAGTCAGCTTGTGCACTCAAGGGTCCCAGGTTAAGGGCACATGTACCTTGCTTGCGGGAACATCTCCAGTAGGGAGTGTGCAGGAGGTAGCTGACTGATGTTTTTCTCTCATCCATGTTTCTAATTCTCTAAGGCAGTTGAAGGGAACCAGGCCTGCAGGGGAAGGCAGTTGGGGGTGGCCAGGCCTGCAGAGGAGGGCAGTTAGGCATCGATCAGGCTGGCAGGGGAATGATTAGGGGTAATCAGGCTGGCAGGCAGAAGCAGTTAGGGGCAATCAGGCAGGCAGGCAGTCAAGCAGTTGGGAGCCAGCAGTCCTGGATTGTGAGAGGAATGTCCAACTGCCCATTTAGGCCTGATAGGTGGGATCAGGCCTAAACAGGTAGTCAGACATCCCTTGAGAGGTCCCAGATTGGAAAGGGTGTGCGCACACACACACACACACACACACACACACACACACACACACAATGTATGAATTTTATGCACCAGGCCTCTAGTTTAAGCATGTTCATAAACTGAGAACTCTTTTCCTGTCAGTTTCCAGTGTGAAGCCTTCATGGAGAAGATGGATCATTTGACTTACACTTCTCAAGTCAACATTTTTAAATCTTAGGGAATATTTATATGCAAACAGGAATATGAGCCCATGGCTGGCAGAATTCATTTGTATCTGCTAAACATTCCTACCTCCATCTCCATTGTTCTTCCGCAATTTCCAAAGTGAAAGGAATCTAAGCCATAAAAAGCCAGTGGTGACATTAGGCTGCAAGGCACAGATGTCTAAGAAACTGGTGCTCACGCTATGCAAGCAAGAGAGGCATGAGGACTGTTGTCCTAAATTACCTGGCATTTTTAAGTACCAATGTATGCAAGAAAATCTTTCAACTTATTTTCCCCAAGTAGTTTTAATGGCTCTTTCAAGTACCAATTGTAAATTTCTAAACTCTAGACATTTGGGTGCCAATCTGAAACAGGACTGTTCATGCTTAAACTTGTAGTAAATTACAACAGTATGGAAAGTGGGTGGTTTGTTTCTCAGAATTCAAGTAGGGACTGCAACTCCAGTGGAATCTTTTCTAAATACTTCTACACAGGGCTTTTTGTTATTCCAAAATGGGAACTAGCTTCCATAGGGTCTTGAAAGGGGCTGGCTGGAGGAGTGACCATCAGGAGACAGAGCTCTCTGGCCTGCGGGCTCTAGGCTCATCAACAAAAAAGTAACTGCTTAATGCAGCTTCCAGCTATAAGAGAAGTAGAAATGAACACTGCGTTCTTCCAATGCCGCCTGGGGTGATATGTATGTGTTAAATTTATCTATAGAGTCAGGACTTGTGGATAACTCTTATGGTTAACAAGTCAAAATGTGAGCAACAGTGGTAGTTAACTTTATAGATTTGGCCTTGTTTCAGACAGAGGGTCACTGAGCTGTCACTGAGGGTTGGTGAGGGAAAAAAAAGTATGCCAAATGCCTCAGAATAGCAGCATATTAACTGGGGTAAACATCAGCAAGTGCTATGTTTTATACATGTACAAACATATATATTTATGCCTTAGTCAGATGAATGGCACCACAAAACCAGTATTTAAGTGAATAAATGTTTTTGAGATTGTGTTGATTTCAGAAGAGGCAGCATATGAAATGAGGAAGGCAGGAAGAGGATGTGGGTTGCAAGTAAGAGGAGTATATGCTATCTCTATGGGTGACTGGGAAGTGCTGGACCTGAAGAGAAATGCTTGTGTTAGCCACTACCATCCAGGAACAGATCAAGTAAGGCTGCTGCTTTATCTAGACATAGAAATTCCAATGGTTTAGAGCAGTGGTTCTCAACCTTTCTAATGCTGAAACCCTTTAATACAGTTCCTCACATTGTGGCAACCCCCAACCATAAAATTATTTTCGTTGCTACTTCATAACTGTAATTTTGCTACTGTTATGAATTGTAATGTAAATATCAGGGTAGCTGAGACCATTGGAAAACACAGATATTTACATTACGATTCATAACAGTAGCAAAATTACAGTTATGAAATAGCAACAAAAATAATTTTATGGTTGGAGGTCATCACAATGTGAGGAACTGTATTAAAGGGTTGTAGCATTAGAAAGGTTGAGAACCACTGGTCTAGAGGCAAATCTGGTCATAACAACTGGCTTCTCAAGGATGGGCATCAAGACCCATGATTCAGTAAAGAGGAGATGAAATCAGAAAGATTTTCTACCTCAAGATAAAGCCTTGAAGTCAAAGAGAAGGCAAGCTTCTTCTAACACATTAGTGTTTCCTAAAGCAGTAACCAAGAGACTTGTGATGTTAGGCATGATAGGACAACTTGAATTTTGAATAAGGTGGTATAATTTTGAAAACAGACACAATGGGTCCAAGGCTGACTGTCACTTCTTGAGCCAAATTAAACAGACCAAGTTGAATCATATATGACCATTAATTTCAATAGCTCTGGCAGTATGGGAGAGTAGTCGGTCACCTTGAAAATCCTGCTCTGACTCCCCTTGCCAGTTGACTGATTATATACTGATGAAGGAGAAGATAACTACATGCATCTTCGAGCTACAGTGTAACAGGGAACAGGGAGGAGAGGGTCTGCAGTCCAGCCTTCAGGAGCTCAAAGCCCGATAACAAGGTGGCTAATCTTCTATGAAAAATGTATTATCTAATACAAATTAAAATAAAATCAAAGAACTTCATTCTCTATACATTTATATTTGTCAGCTGTTTTCCTCAATACCATGTGCTGATTTTAGCCCGTTCCTGAGAATGATGAGGATTTCTGAGGCAAACTCCCAAAGGGATCAGGATACAAGAGAAATATAGTGGCAACCATATTTTGGTAAAATCTGCTGTTTGAAATTTTTTTTTAATTCTTAAATCTATCTTTATTGTTCATATTATTACAAAGGTTCCTCATTTCATCCGCCCTCCACCAGGTTCCCATCCCACCCTCCACTCCCTCCCCACCCCCCATTGTCCTCATCCATAGGTGCACAGTTTATGTTCAGTCTCTTCCCGCATCCACCACTCCCTCTTCCCCCGAGAATTGTCAGTCCACTCCCCTCCCGTATTGCCAACTCTACTACAATCAACAGCTAATATTGTTCATCAGGTTTTTCAATCTCCTTTTTTAGTTGTTGTTGTTTTTTTTTTTACTTAATAAACTTTTATACTACTACAAATAAATTTTAAAATCTAATAATTTTAAACCTTGTTTTTTTTTCTGCCCTGGGAATTGAGAAGCAAACTTGTTTACATGTAAACTTGCCCTTAGGCTATCAAAAGGTGTAGCCATTCAAGTGTAAATGAACACATTGTTTAAAGATAGCTGCTGGTTGGAATTGGATTACCTGTTCTGGGTGGGAAGGGCTTGTCCTCCCCTTTCTCCATTAAAATTAAGGTGTTAGCTTTAAAATCTCTTTTTGACAAGAGACCTTAAACTTTCAGAACTTGAAATTTTTCAGATAGTAAATGAGTTACTTAGCATTTTCTCAAATCAATAATACCTCCACATGCCCAAGGATACACTTCACACAAAAGACATTTCCAAATAGATCAACCAACCTCTTCCAGGCCCCACACAAGGCACTCACAGATCAACACCCCAGCGCTATACTAACTCAACACATCCAGATCTAAGCCATCATCACTTGATTCAGCAGACCCTCAAGTTCCCACAAAAGTTTCCAGCCATGTCTGAGAGGCAGCCTTGGGGCGGGGGCAAGCGAGGAGCAAGGTGTTCCAGACCTGGCTGCTCTGGGCCTGGCCTCTGTTGCGCTGGTCTGCTTTACAACCAGCTGCTCCGGGTCTGGCTACTGCCGCTCCTGGCCTGGCTGCTGCTTCTCCGGGCCTGGCTGCTCCCCACCCGGCTGCTCTGGGCCTGGCCGCTTCAGACCCTGCTGTTCTGGGCCCAGCCACTCTAGGCCTGGGTGCTCCTGGCCTGGCCAACTTGGGCTTGGCCGCCTCCGCCCCAGGCCTGGCTGCCACTGCCCGAGGTCTGGCTGCTCTGGGGCCTGGCTGCTGCTGCTCCAGGCCTGGCTGCCACTGCCTTGTGCCTGGTCACTCTGGGCCTGGTTGCCGCCGTTCCAACATTCTGTTCTTTTTTTTAAAAAAAACACATTTATGTTGCAATGTTGGCTGCTGAGTTGAGTTCTGACTTAGTCTTTGAATTTTCAAGATCTTCTTTGTATTCTTTCTTAAGTAATTTTACTATCTTTTGCTATAACTTGATTTCTTCACATTGAAGACTTCTTCGGTTTCTTCCTCCTTGTCCTGGAAGCTCAGCAGGCTGGCCTGTGGCACCCCTTTGTTCTCCTCGGCCTCCTGCAAGGCTTCAGGAAGCAAGCCTTGGCTCCATGGCCCGTGCTCAGTGGTCGAGGGCCCAGCGGCACCCCCCCTCCCCGGGGGCCCCGTCGCCCAGCTCCTTGCCAGCGTCCTGCTGGCCGGTGTGCGGCAGCAGCTCCTGCTCCTCATCACGTTCCTCCCAGTCTGGAGCTTTTTTTTTTTTCTCCTTCCTGCTAGGGGAGTCCAGCATCAGAGTCAACAGACTGTCCTCTGCGCGCACTGTGCACGACTCTGAAGGCTCTGACCCTCGTCGTTCCCCTGGGACTCCGCCTCACAGCCCCGTCTCCCTCTGCTTGAGCCTGGGTCCCCAGGGATTGGCCTAGAACTGGGGTTCAGAGCAGTTGGCACTGGGGCTCAGCACAGCCAGAGGTTTTGTTTCCTTCCCACCAGGGCAATCCAGCATCAGAGTCAACATTCCGTCCTCTGCATGCAGTGTGCGTGACTCCCTGGGGCTCCGCTTTTCGCCGCTCCCCTGGGATTCTGCCTCACAGCCCCATCTCCCCCTGCCTGAGCCTGGGTCCCCAGGGTCTGGCCCAGAACTGGAGCTCAGCACTGCCGGTTCTGGGGTTCAGCCCAGTCCGGGGCTTTTATTTCCTTCCTGCTAGGGAATGCCAGGCAGGCACCCATCCTTCTCCTCCTCTCCGGCTCCGTCCTCTGCACGCACGTGCACATGCGCGCAGCATGTCTCGTACCTTAGGCTTTTTCAGCTCTTCTGATTTTCCTTCTGGTTTTCTCTTTCCTTGTTGTAGAATTTTCAGTCAGTCGACTACCTGTAGCTCTGGGCAATGTTCATTTTATATTTTAGTTGTATTTCATTGAAATTGTTGTGTGCGGCTGCAGTTAGGTGTTTACCTGAGCAGCCATCTTGAATCCTGTCCTCGGCTTTTTTTTTTTTTTTTGCTGCTGCTGTTTGAATTTTAACCCTTCTAGTTTGGCCCCTGCATCTGATTAAAACACAGGGTACTTACCTCAGCTTCCAGGTGAAGACCTGGAGGCTAAGGCAATTTTCCCTTGCCTGGGACCAGGACCACAGGAGACTGATTCCCACTGACTCAGTAGCTTTGGGGATAGAAACTGTAGATAACCTTTAGAATCTAACCGCTGAGCTCTGCTTCTGTGTTATCACTATTGCAAGATAGGGCCACATTCCAATGTCCAGCAGGATGTGACTGGGAACCAACCCTGCGGGCTATCTTTAGAATTTAGTCTTTAGGATTTAGGAACAAAAGGAAAATTCTTGCGGTTTAAACCTTTAAAAGGAATTGCCTGCCCCTGAAATGGTGCAGTCATTTGGAGTCCACCTGCGTGTGGTGCTCTTGTGGCTGTCCTGGCCAGTTCAATAAATACTTGCCTGCTTTTTTTAATTAATTAATCAGCCTCCTGTGGTCTTATTTTTGAACTCAGGGTTCTACCCCAGAACAACAAGCACAGCAACCAAATCAAAAGGTGTCCTGTCCTTAGTCTGTTTTTAAAATGTGTTTCTTTTCTGAGTAATGGACCCATCAAGACATCTTTTTTTATAGTCTTGTTTTATCCTCCAGTTTCCCAGGGTCTGTAAGAAAACTTATTCATAGTTTAGTAAGGTGAATAATTATTAAACAACTGTGGTCCTGAAGCATCCATCTCATATAAAAACTGCCGTTTGAAATTTTAACCCTATTATTTTGGCTTCTGTAAACGCTTGCTTGCTTAAATAATAAGGAAAATAAGACTACTCCCATTTCAGAGAGGCTGTGGACTATGCACCAGACAGAGTTGTCAGTGCTGACACCAGGCCAGGCATTGAGATATGGTCTCATGGCTCTTTCCCAGCATGTAGGCCTTCTTTCCCAGAATGCCTGGAAGTCTCATTCCAAATTTGGGAGACAAAAGAGCTAGAAAAAGTATAAGTAGAAAAGGTTTCCTCCATGTGGGGGGCCCCAGAATTTGAAAGGCACATTTTTCTCTGGTCCTGCCCTTAATAAAATGTAGCTCCCTTTCTCTAGCATGGCTTGGTTGTTTGTTTGTTTTTTCCAGACTTCTGTAACATAATGGTTCCCTGACCATGAAGAAGGCCAGACATGCTTGTCTTTTGGCCTCTAGTGAGTGGATTGTGTTTGGGGCCCAGGGGAGCCAGACAGGCCTCCAGGAGGTGCTGCTTTGCTGATTTAGCAAAATTGAACCAGAGGACTCTGGGAACTCCTGGACCTCAGCCTAAGATCTGGCTGGCATCTGGAGAAAGTGGACAGACACTTCTGGACCTGTCGACAGAATCGGTAAGGTAGGGGCCCTATCAGTCAGGCCCACTCCCAGTGAGTGGAAGGGAGAACTTGATCACCTCCCTGGAAGTCAAGGATTTACTCAGGCCATTAATCAGGAATCAGGTGGACTATTTAAACTCGGAGTAAATATCTGGTAAAAGTAAAAAACTCAGACTGTCTGGTGTATAAATGTAAGTGTGAGAGTCTGTGTGAAAGACAGTGTAAACACCACTTTAGGAGGGAAGACAGTAGAGAAATTTTCATTGCTTTTCCTTGATTTATAATTTTGCTTTGTTAGTTTAAAATTTTGGAATTCTAGGGTTAATTTAAGGGTATCAAATTTGTGAAGGTTGCCAGAGAAGTTTAAACAAAGGCTTGTTGGGTTAAGATTAGTCATAATTAACTGCTTTGTAGGCTGCCTTTTCTAGCCCTACTAGCAAACAGAGAATCATGTGGTCCCAAGAACTGTGACCTGCCTGCCCTTCCTGATAGATTTACAGTGGGTCTCTGGGAGAGGAAGAGAGCCAAAAACTGCTCTGGAGCAGGTGTGAGAAAGGGTAGAGGTGGTGGAATTCACTCTCAGCCTGCTGAGATAGAGAAGCCCTAGGCTAGGGGAGAAGGGGATGGTTGGAGATATCAGAAATGGTGAAGGAGGAGGAGGATTTGATTCCTCTGGAGCCTTGGAGTAAAGAAGGAAAATTTGGGAGGGAGAGCACCTGTTCCTTAAGTGTAAAAAGCCTGGTTATACAGGATCTCGGACCACTTGCCTTATTTCCCCTGCTAAGGACAGAGTAAATGGTTAATACAGAAAAGGGGGGACATTGGAGGGGAGAGTAGGGAGAGTTAGGTTTTTGTTGATTTTGCTGGCTACAACCCACTCTGCTGGCATTCTTGGTTTCTTACTTATTTGAACTATGCTGGACTCAAAGCTTTCTGCAAAACACAGTGCATCTTCTTCTGCCCTGTTTTCTTCTTTTTAAGCCTTCCAAACCATATAAAGAAAATCTCATTGTTTGAGCCTGGCAGGGAGGGGTTACTGGGTACTTATTCAGCAAAGGAACTTTAAGATATAATATCTTTAATATTACAACTAGTTTAAGTTTTAAAAATCTCTGTCTCTCAAAAAGAAATATTTTTACCTACTCTTAGTTTTATCACAGAAGGTCTAAGTCATGAATGTTAATCTAAGAAATTCTGGCTGTTTACTTTTTAGGAATCATTAAAGAATTGAGGTTTCAAGAATAAGGAATACTGAGTAGAAGATCTGAGGCAGGGTTATGCATTTTTAAAGGACATAGAAAGAAGGTTTGGAGGCTAATTTGGAAGTATAAAATTTATAAAGGTTGTGTATGTAATAAGAAGGAGAAGAGAAATGTTAAAAGGAAATTAATCAAATAATAGAGGCCAGTAAGCCAGAAAGAGTAAGTAATTTACATTCTGCCTCTCTAAACAGATGGTAAATAGTAATGCCAAAGTACTTAGGGAGGGGCTGATAAAAGAAATCTAACAGTTATTGCTTGTTATAATACATTCAGAAAATATTACTTTGGAAAGTCCATAAAAAGGACTGGCAAGGAAAATTCTATCTTAAAGCAGGCCAGTATATTTTTCTCCTTATACAATTCCTCCAAAATTGAGCAAGACTTAATAAATAAATCATAGCAATACATTTCTTCACATAACTTCAATAAGACCAGTTTCCAATAGTGGTTTTATTAACTAGAAACTTTGACTGGAGTATCATGTTTTAAAGAGCCCTGCCTGAACTCTGAAGACTTGAAGCTAATAAGAGTGCCATGGAGAAAGCTGCTATCCTGATTGGTAGCCCTGAAAATAGCTGGTGCTGGAGCATCAGGCCCATGTGCTACCATCACTGGCAGTTGGTCAGAGTAGAAGGGGAGCAATTCCTCTGCGTCTCTGCGGGGACCCCCACAGACTCTGAGCCATGAAGAGTAAGAGGGCTGAGATGGCCTTGAAGCCTAGGGCATGGGCCTGGGTAGAGCCACTACAGGTGAGGACTTCACCTAACTCAGCAGATACTACAGGCAAGCCTTATGGCAGCTTGATGGCTTGGCTACCTTGCCCTACAGGACACATTAAGATACAATTATGAAATTCTGGCAAAGGTAGTCAGTTACCATTCTTGTTATTTTTATATAACAATCAGGCCAAATTAAATACAATAGATAAATTAGTCTTAATTTGGCTCTTTTGATAAACATGAGGGTAATTTTGAGGAGAAAAATTATATTTCAATAGAAGTTATTAAAACTGAAAGGTTTTCTTTCCCTTCCACCAGACCATTTGTTACAGTTTGTCTATGCTAGGTCACAGGCCCACCTCCTTCTGTTCCCAGGCCTCATTGTCCCTCTGACAGACAGCAAGGATCTCTTGGCTCTGAGATAAACCTCTGACCCAACTCAGCAGGAAGAAGCTAAAAGAGCCCATTGATGTCCATTTTCCCTAAAACCATGGTGGGCAAACTGCTGTTCTTTGGCCCCTTGAGTGTGGCTCTTCCACAAAATACCACAGCCTGGGCAAGTCTATTTTGAAGAAGTGGCATTAGAAGAAATTTAAGTTTAAAAAATTTGGCTCTCAAATGAAATTTCAACCATTGATATTTGGTTCTGTTGACTAATGAATGCCAACCACTGCCCTAAAAGAATTCAGAGCCAGTATCTTTGAGGTAATATATTAGGCAATTAGACAGATATGAGCAGAGCAAGGATGGTGGGCCAACTAGCACTACCAGATGTAATTAAGTCTTTCCATCTCTACCTATGTGAGACAAGGGACTCCCCAGAAGCAAAAGGGAATGAAACTGCAGATGAAGCAGCCTGGGAGGCTACACTAAAACCAGTGGGGCCTCTACAGATTCTAGTGAGTCTTCCAAACCCTGACCTATCCACCTCACCAGCTTACATGGAAACCCAATCTGGAAAAGCTGAAATCCATAACCAATCTTTACTCAAGTTCTTACAGTGCTGGAAACCAAATCAGTTTCAGCTGGGAAAGAGATGTTGACAGGAAACCAGGAAGGCTGGTCAACAACCTCAATTGCTTTAACCTTTAGTTGAGATTATGTTAAGTTGAAGCAGCTGTTAAGCCTCAATAAAAGGGGATGGCAGGGCCAGAGCAGTTGTAGTTCTCCCACTAGAGTTGGACTACCGTCTGGCCCCCCAAATCGCCAAATTAAATTTCTTCAAGTCTCTTCATTTGTGTGCGGCCCTTCTCCAGAAGCTGAACCCTGAATTGGAACTCTTTCTACGCCGGCTGGGAAAGAGAGTCCTATATTACAGGCTTTACAGTCTACCCAGAAAGCAGTCCAGAAACATGTACAAGGTACTCTGCCTGTGACAACTTCTGATCCAGTCCATCCTTCCACTCTGGTGACTCTATTTGGGTAAAGAAATTTGCCACACAAGGACTGACTCCTACCAGGAAAGGACCACCCTCACAGCAGTCAAGGTTGATGGGATCCCTATGCGGCTTCATCACACCTGGCTTAAGACAGCCCAGGCAAAATAAAGTCCAGGACTCTTCAGACCCTCAAGATTAGTCCTGGCCCTCATTCCAGGACCTTATCTTATAAATAGGCCCACTTACATTATTCTGCAGAGAATTAATTCTATCAAGCTTATAGTCCTCATGAATCAATATAACTCCCTCGCCAACAATGACCCAAAAGAGTCAATGATTTGACTCACGTACATAAAACCAGTCAGGAATGAAGCATCCATCTCATATAAAAACTGCTGTTTGAAATGTTAACCCTATTATTTTGGCTTCTGTAAATGCTTTCTTGCTTAAATAATAAGGAAAATAAGACTACTCCCATTCCAGAGAGGCTGTAAACTATGCACCAGACAGAGTTGTCAGTGCTGACACCAGGCCAGGCCTTGAGATATGGTCTCATGGCCCCTTCCCAGTACATAGGCCTTCTTTCCCAGAATGCCTGGAAGTCTCATTCCAAATTTGGGAGACAAAAGAGCTAGGAAAAGTATAAATAGAAAAGATTTCCTCCATGTGGGGGGGCCCAGAATTTGAAAGGCACATTTTTCTCTGGTCCTGCCCTTAATAAAATGTAGCTCCCTTTCTCTAAGCATGGCTTGTTTTGTTTTGTTTTGGTTTGGTTTTTTTTCTGCCTTCTGTAACAGTCCTATTCTAATTATGTGCCCTTCCTCACTATCAATTTGAACTGGGAACCAACAGTCCCAGAGCAAGTTTAACAAGAGAAAAAGCTCTAAAAACAAACAAAATCCTGGGAAATGTGCAGTCATTCTTTCACAAGGCATCTATGAGTTGAAACACTGACTACATGCGAGACTTGGGCCAGAACAGAGAGAGACCAAGGACTAGCAGGAAAAATAAAAGAGGTGTGACCCAGAAGCTCTAGTCAAAATTCAAGTCTTGGAAAACTTCAATGCTTCTTCTATTGGTAGGCACCAGAAGAAACAAGGGTTATTTGGAAAAGGATGAAAATTACTACAAGAGCCTGTTGCTAAATATGAACCTGAAAGTTACAATACATAGCATGGACTGTGGCATCCAAGAAATCTGACTTCATAGCTTACAACCTTCCTAAACGTGGCTTACTTAGACTACTTGAGCCTCGTCTTTAAAATGTGGATGATAAGTTTACCTCAAGGGGCTGGGATAATGAAACAAGACACTGACACACAGTGGGCACTCAAAAATATTAGTTTCCCTCTTCTTCCTTCTCTTCCCATTTAACCTTCTTGATTCAGATCACTTCCATTTTTCATTTAATAATGCCTTTCCTCAATTCCAATTCCCTCTATTGTCTTTCAAAGAAAGATGGAGACTAAAGGTGTGCATTGACCTCCTTGTCCCTGGCCATGATTCCAGTTCTGACACTTTCTTCTCCCTTGTTATAAGATGGATTCAACATGCAGGAGGCTCCTAAATGCCACAGAGCAGACAAGTAGAGCCCCATGTTGACTTTGACCTGAATCTTCATTCTAGAATAGTCTGGAAAATTGCATTTCTCCTGAAATAGGTAACATAACTTTAAATTACAGTGTTGCATTCTTTGGCCTTAGTACTCAATTATAAGTTTCTTGGAAAATCATTAAGGAATTATCCTGCTCAGGCTCCACTGCCTGCACTCTTAGACCAAATAGTGGCCTTGTTCTAATTTTCACCTTGGGATCACTTCACTGTTTAGAAGATAGACCAAAACTAGGTCAGCCTCTGTTATCAAAGGCTAAATTTAGTACGTGGTATTGAGGAAAGCAGCTGACAAATATAAACATATAGAGAATTAAGTTCTTGGATTTATTTTAATTTGTATTAGATAGCACATTCTCATGGTTAAAAATCAAAACAAAGGTATAAAAAGGTATAGAATGAAAGGTTTCGTTTTTTCTTTTCACTGAATTTATTGGGGGTGATGCTGGTTAAGAAAATTATGCAGTTTTCAGGTGCACAATTCTACAACACATTATCTGTACACTATCTTGTCACGTCAAGTCTCTGTCCATCATCATTTGTCTCCCCTATACCATCTTCCACCTCCCCCAACCGACCATCCCCTGCAGCAATCACTACACTGTTGTCTATGTCCATTATATTTTTACCTTTTTTTTTTTCTTTTTCCTCAAACTCATAACCCCTCCAGCTCTCCTTCCCCACAAGCTGTTAGCCTGCTCTCTGTCTATGAGTCTATAACTACCCTGGTTCCCCAAAAATAAGACAGTGTCTTATATTAATTTTTGCTCCAAAAGATGAGCTAGGTCTTATTTTCAGGGGATGTCTTATCTTTCCATGAGCTAGATCTTATTTTCAAAGGATGTCTTATTTTTGGAGAAACACAGTATTTTGCTTGTTATTTCATTTTTTCATTAAATTCCACATGAGTGAAATCATATGGTACTTGCCTTTCTCTGACTGGTTTATTTCACTTAGCATAATGTTTCCAGGTCCATCCATGCCATCTCAAAGGGTAAGATTTCCTTCTTTTTTATAGATGAGTAGTATTTCATTGTGTAAATATATTACAGCATTTTGTTTGCTCAACTACTGATGGGCACTTGGGCTACTTTCCAATCTTGGCTATTATAAATAACACTGCAATGAACATAGGATATAGTCTTTTGAATTGGTGTTTTGGATTTTTTTGGATAAATTCCCAGAAGTGAAATTGCTGAGTCATAAGGCAGTTCCATTTTTAAAATACTGCTTTCCACAGTGGCTGCACTAATCTTCATTCCCACCAACAATGCACAAGGGTTCTCTTTTTTCCATTTCCTCATTAACTTGTTGATGATAGCTATTCTGACAGGTGTGGGGTGATTATCTCCTGGTTTAAATTTGGATTTTTCTGACTATTAATGATCTTGAGAATCTGTGCATATGCCTACTGTCATCTGTATGTTGAGAGTGTATATTCAGGTTTTTGACCATTTTTAAATTGTATTGTTTATTTTTTGTGTTGAGTTGGTTGAGCTTTTTTCTTTGGCAAATATGTTCTCCCATTCATGGGTTGTCTTTCATTTTATTGCTGGTTTCCTTTGCTGTGCAAAAACATTTTAGTTTGATGTAGTCCCATTTATTTGTTTATTTAAAAATCCTTACTCCAGGATATTCTTGTTTCTTTTTTTTTTCTTGTTTCTTTAGTTGATTTTAGAAAGAGAGGGAGGGAGAGAAACATCAATATGAAAATAACATCTATCAGTTGCTTCCTGTATGCATCAAGCAAGGATCCAATCTACAACTTGCGTTTGTGCCCTGAGAGAAAATCAAACTCATGACTCTGTGATGTAAAGACAATGCTCCAACCATCTGAGTCACACTGGCCAAGACTCATTTGTCTATTTTTTTCTTTTGTTTCCCTTGTCCAAGATGATATATGGAAAAAAAAATTGCTATGAGAAATGTCTGAGATTTTACTGCCTATGTTTATTTATAGGGTTTTTATGGGTTTAAGTATTTAATCCATTTTGAATTTATTCTTGTGATTGGTATAAGGAGGAAGTCTAGTTTCATTTATTGCATGTATCTGTTCAATATTTTCAACACCAGTTATTGAATTAACTACCTTTAATTCATTGTATGTTTTTATCTCCTTTGTCAAATGTTAATTCACTATAAAGGCATGGTTTTATTTCTGGGTTCTCTATTCTGTTCCATTCATCTATATTTTCATTTTTATGCCAGTACCATGATGTTTTGTTTTGTTTGTTTGTTAATCCTCACCGGAGATTATTTTTTTCCATTGATTTTTTTGGAAGGGAGGGAAGGAGAGAAAGAAACATCAATGTGAAAAAGACACATTGATTGGTTGCCTCCTGCATGCACCCTGAGCAAAACCAGGGATTGAATCTGCAATCCAGGTACATGCCCTGGACCAGGAATAGAATCCACAACCCAGAGAAACCAAGATGGTGGCAAAGGTAAACAACTAAACTGCTACCTTATAACAATTTCAAAACTACAACTAAAAGACAAAAGGTCTATCACCCAGAACCAAGGGAAAGCTGGCTGAGTGGAAGTTTTACAACTAGAAGGAAAAGGAAAGGAGCACAAACACTGAAAAGCTGATATATGGAGGCACACAAATTGGGCTGGTGGCAGGCGACTGGGCACGCAGCTTTTTGTCAACCCAAAGGAAAACAAGCTCCCAATCACTCTGAAATCCAGTTTCTGGGTTCACGTGGGGAACCCAGACACCTATAGGGAGAAGCTGGACTGTCGGCCATTGGGTCAAAAGTGAGGGCGACTTTTTTTGCAGAAGTGCACCCAGCAATCATTGTTTACTGCACTGGAGCATGGGACACAGGGACTTGGAAACTAAGAAAGGCAGAGAAGGTTGGCTGGCAACCATCACTGTTTGCCATGCCCCAGCCTAGTGATGCCCTGAGATCCTGCACCACCCTGAGACCCCGCCCTGCACATTCTACAAACCCTCCCAGGCACCACACAGCGGCTTTTGCATATAAATGGCCAGCTCTGTGGCACTTAACCAAATAAACTGCAGCTCCAGTCAGACTGCTCCAAAACAGCCAAACCCCAAGCAAAGAGGAGAAAACTAGTTCTTGCTGTAGCTCCTGCTGGGTGGCCTCAGACAGTAGCTGACCTGCATCCCATTGAAGATCCAGAAACTAGTGTATCTAGTGGTCTGTGTGAGATGACATCAGATTTCAACTACTCTCACAAGGGACACATTCAAGAGGCAGACTCAGTGAGCACCAAAGCCCTACTAAAACAAGTTCTGCCTCATAAACATGTCTCCAGCACAGCAATTCTTCCATTATAGACACAGCAGGTCTTCACAACCAATTGGCCTGCAGGTCATTTTCTACAAGTGACACTAACAACAATCAAGTCTTAACTACAACAAGGCTGTACACACAGTCCACAAAGGGGTGCACCAAAAGTATCTACCTCAGGTAACTGGGAAGCTGACCCATTGAACCATATAGGACAGCTAACACATGAAGCTACCCTACCAACTCAGGAAAGCAGTGAAAATTAGGAGACAAGAAAACAGATCAAAAACGAAAGAAATGGAGGAGAACAAATGCCTGGATATAAAGTTCAAAACCAGGATTTAAGGTTTTTCAAGAATTTTCTAGAAAATGCCAATAAATTTAACAAGGCCCTTGAGGATATGAAAAAGGACCAACTAGAAATTAAACATACACTGACTGAAATAAAAAATATATATTATACAGAGACCCACCAGCAGACTAGAGGAACACAAGAATCAAGCCAAAGATTTAGAATACAAAGAGGCAAAGGACACTCCTCTGGAGAAGCAAGAAGAAAAGAGAATCCAGAAAGTTGAAGATAGTGTAAGGAGCCTCTGGGACAACTTCAAGCATACTAACATCAGAATTATGGGGTGCCAGAGAAGAGAGAGAGCAAGACACTGGAAATATATTTGAAGAAATAATGACTGAAAACTCCCCCTACCTGGTGAAAAAAAATAGACTTACAAGTCCAAGAAGCCCACAGAAACCCAAACAAAAGAAATCCAAAGAGGACCACACCAAGACACATCATAATTAAAATGCCAAGGGCAAAAGACAAAGAGAGAATCTTACAAGCAGCAAGAAAAAAAAAAGTTAGTTACCTACAAGAGAGCACCCATATGATTATCAGCTGATTTCTCAACAGAAACTATGCAGGCCAGATGGCAGTGGCAAGAAATATTCAAAGTGATGAATAGCAAGAACCTACAACCTACTTTACCCAGCAAAATTATCATTCAGAATTGAAGGGCAGATAAAGACCTTCACAGATCAGAAAAAGTTAAAGGAATTCATCACCACCAATCCAGTATTATATGAAATGCTAAAAGGTATTCTTTAAAAAGAAGAAAAAAGTAAAGATAAAAATTATTAAGAAAAAATACATATCTATCATTAGGTGAATCTAAAATTCAAGTGAAATAAAATCTGAGGAACAGAATAAACTGGTGAATATAATGGAATCAGGGGCATAGAATGGAAGTGAATTGATAATTCTCAGGAGGTAAGGGGTGTTTATGAGGGGGTACAGGAAGAGACTGGACAAAAATCATACACCTATGGATGTGGGGAAAGGAGGGGGGGCGGTAAGGGCAGATGATGGGGTGGGAACTGGGTGGAGGGGAATGAACTATGGGTGGGGGGGGAAGGAGAAACAATTGTAATAATCTGAACAATAAAGATTTATTAAATTTTTTAAAAAAGAATCCACAACCCTTAGGTGCATGGGCTGATGCTTTAAACACTGAGCCACAATAGCCACGGCAGTATCATGTTGTTTTAATTATTATTGCTTTGTAGAATAGTTTGATATCAGGTAGTATGATTCTTTCAGCTGTGTTCTTTTTTCTCAAGAATGCTATTTGGGGTTTTTGTAATTCCATATACATTTTTGGAAAATTCTAGTTCTGTGAATTACACCATTGGTATCTTGATATGTATTCATTGAATCTATAGATTACTTTAAGTAGTATGGATATTTTAATTATGTTAATTCTTCCACTCCATGAAAACAGTGTATGCTTCCAATTATTTGTATCTTTATTTTTTCTTCTGTGTCTTATAGTTTTCTTTTTTTTTAATATATTTTATTGATTTTTTTTGCCCCCCTCCCTCCCTCCCATACATACCTTCCCTCTTCAGAGTTTTATGTCCATTGGTTGTATTGTACTTATATACATGTATACAAGTCCTTGGGTTGATCAATTATCTCTCCCAGATCTTCCTCCCCTCCCCACTGTAATTTAACAGTTAGCCTGTTGCTTTACTGTCTCTATATCTGTCTCATGGTTCATCAGTTTATGTTCTTTATCATCCACAAATGAGTGGGGTCATGCGGTGTTTCTCTTTCATTGATTGGCTTATTTCACTCAGCATGATGTTCTCTAATTCCAACCAGGTTGCTGCAAATGATGAGAATTTCTTCTTTTTTATAGCAGCATAGTATTCCATAGTGTAGATGTGCCATAGTTTTTGGATCCAATCATCTGCTGATGGGCACCTAGGCTGTTTCCAAATTCTGGCTATTGTAGATTGTGCTGCTATGAACATAGGGGTGCATATATCCTTTCTGATTGGTGTTTCTAGTTTCTTGGGACATATTCCTAGGAGTGGGATTACTGGGTCAAATGGGAGTTCCATTTTCAGTTTTTTGAGGAAACTCCACACTGTTCTCCACAGTGGTTGCACCAGTCTGCATTCCCACCAGCAGTGCACGAGGGTTCCTTTTTCACCAAAACCTCGCCAACACTTGTAGTTTGTTCATTTGTTGATGTTGGCCATTCTGACAGGTGTGAGATGGTACCACATTGTTGTTTTGATTTGCACCTCTCAGACAATTAGTGACTTTGAGCATGTTTTCATGTGCCTTTTGGCTTTCCTTCTGTCTTCTTTTGAAAATATTCTATTTAGGTCTATTGCCCATTTTTTAATTGGATCTTTCATTTTTTTTTATTTAGTTGTATAAGCTGTCTGTAAATGTTGGAGATTAAACCTTTATCAGCGGTATTATTTGCAAATATGTTCTCCCACACGGTGGGCTTTCTTGTTGTTTTGTTGATGGTTTCTTTTGCTGTAAAAATGTTTTTATTTTGATGTAGTCCCATTTGTTTATTTTCTCTTTAGCTTCCATTGCCCTAGGGGCAGTATCAGTGAAGAAGTTCTTTTAGCATATGTCTGAGATTTTGCTGCCTGTGGATGCTTCTAGTATTTTTATGGTTTCCCTTCTGATGTTTAAGTCCTGTATCCATTTTGAGTTTATTTTTGTGAATTGTGTAAGTTGATGATCTAGTTTCATTCTTTTGCATGTCTTTCCAATTTTCCCAACACAATTTATTGAAGAACCTGTCTTGACTCATTGTATATCCATGCCTCCTTTGTCAAATATTAATTGAGCATAGTGATTTGGGTTGATATCTGAGTTATTGATACTATTCCATTGATCTATTATATATGTCTGTTCTTGTGCCAGTACCAGGCTGTTTTGAGAACAGTGGCTTTGTAATATATTATAGTTTGAAGTCTGGTATTGAGATCCCTCCTACTTTACTCTTCTTTCTCAGGATTGCTGTGGCTATTCGGGGTCTTTTATTGTTCCAAATGAACTTTTGGAGAGTTCTTTCTAGGTCAGTGAAATATGCCGTTGGTATTTTAATGGGGAGTGCATTGAACTTATAGATTGCTTTAGGAAGTATGGACATTTTGATGATGTTGATTCTACCAATCCATGAACATGGTATGTTCTTCCATCTCCTTACATCTTCCTCTATCTCTTTTTTCAGTGTCGTGTAGTTTTCCGCAAATAGGTCCTTTACTTTCTTAGTTAAAGTTATTCCTAGGTATCTTAATTTTCTTGGTGCGATGGTAAATGGAATTGCTTTTTTAGCCTCTGTTTCTGTAGTTTCACTGTAGGTGTATAGAAATGCCATGGATTTCTTGGCATTAATTTTGTATCCTGCTACATTGCCAAATCATTTATTAAGTCAATTAGTTTTTTAATGGAGTCTTTTGGGTTTTTTATGTACAATATCATGTCATCTGCAAATAAGGATAACTTTACTTCTTCTTTTCCAATTTGGATGCCTTTAATTTCCTCCTCTTGTCTAATTGCAATGGCTAGTACTTCCAGTACTATATCAAACAGGAGTGGTGAGACTGGGCATCCCTGCCTTGTTCCTGTTCTTAGAGAGAATGGTTTTAGTTTTTGCCCATTGAGTATAATGTTGGCTATGGGTTTATCATATATAGATTTTAGTCTGTTGAGGGATGATCCTTGTACTCCCACCTTGTTAAGAGTTTTTATCAGGAAAGGGTTTTGGATTATATCAAATGCTTTTTCTGCATCAATTGATAGGACTATATGATTTTTATCTTTCAATTTGTTTATGTGATATATCACGTTTTTTGATTTGCAGATATTGTACCATCCTTGCATTCCTGGAATAAATCCTACTTGGTCATGGTGTATGATCTTTGTGATGTTCTTCTGGAGTCGATTTGCTAGAATTTTGTTGAGGATTTTGGCATCTATGTTCATGAGGGATATTGGCCTGTAATTCTCCTTCATTGAGTTGTCTTTATCTGATTTTAGTATTAGGGTGATGATGGCTTCATAGAAGGAGTTTGGAAGTGTTCCTTCCTCTTATATTTTCTGGAATAGTCTGAGGAGGATAGGTTTTAGTTCTTCCTTGAATGTTTGGTAAAACTCTCCTGTGAAGCCATCTGGCCCTGGGCTTTTGTTTACTGGAAGCTTTTTGATGACTGTTTCAACTTCTTCCCAAGTCACTGGTCTATTGAGATTTTTAGATTCTTCCTGATTGAGTTTTGGAAGTTTGTATTTTTCTAGGAATATGTCCATTTCCTCCAGGTTGTTCAGTTTGTTGGAATAGAGTTGTTTGTAGTATTTTGTAACAATCCATTGTATTTCGGTGGGGTCTGTTGTTTTTTCACCTCTCCCATTTCTGATTTTGTTTATATGGGTCCTCTCTCTTTGTTTCTTGGTTAGCCTGGCTAGAGGTCCATCTGTCTTGTTTATTCTTTCAAAGAACCAGCTCTTGGTTTTGTTGATCTTATGTATTGTTTCTTTGGTTTCTATGTCGTTTATCTGTGCTCTGATTTTTGTTATTTCCTTCCTTCTGCTTACATTGGGCTTTTCTTGTTGCACTTTTACTAACTCTTTGAGTTGTAGAGTTAGATCATTTGTTACCATTTTTTTTTTCTAGTTTTTTGCAATAGGCTTGTAAGGATATGAACTTCCCTCTCAAAACTGCTTTTGCTGTGTCCCACAGATTTTGGATTGTTGTGTTTTCATTGTCATTTGTTTCCAGGATGTTTTTAATTTCTTCCTTGATTTCTCTGGTAACCCAGTCCTTGTTTAATAGCATGCTGTTTAGTCTCCATGTGTTTGATTTCTTTGGATTATTTTTATTGTAGTTAATTTCCAGTTTTATGCCATTATGGTCTGAGAAGATGCTTGATATGATTTCTATCTTTTTGAATTTGAAGAGACTTTGCCTATGTCCCACAATGTGGTCTATCTTTGAGAATGTCCCATGTGCACTTGAGAAGAATGTATATTCTGTGGCTTTGGGGTGGAATGTTCTGAAGATGTCAATTAATTACATCTGGTCTAGTGAGTCATTTAGGATTGATATTTCTTTGCTGATTTTTTGTTTAGATGGTTTGTCCAAAGGTGACAGTGGGGTATTAAAATCTCCTACTATGATTGTATTGCTATTAATCACTCCCTTAATGTCCTCCAGCAGGTTTTTTTTTATATATTTGGGTGCTCCTGTATTGGGTGCATATATATTTACCAGGGTTATTTCTTCTTGTTGGATTGTTCCCTTTAGTATTATGAAGTGGCCTTCATTATCTCTTGTTATGTCCTTCACTCTGAGATCGAATTTGTCCGATATAAATATTGCTACCCCAGCTTTTTTTTTTCATTTTCATTTGCCTGGAAACCTTTTTTTCATCCCTTCACCCTCAGTCTGTGTGCATCTTTTTTTTCTGAGGTGGGTTTCTTGTAGACAACAGATGTATTGGTCTTTTTTTCTTATCCAATCTGACACCCTATGTCTTTTGATTGGAGCATTTAATCCATTTACATTTAAGGTTATTATTGATAGGTACTCATTTGATGCCATTTTTATTCTATACCCCTATTCCTTCTTCACTTCCTATTTCTTTATTTTTACAGTAGACCCTTTAGCATTTCTTTCATTGCTTGTGTGGTGGAGATAAATTCCTTCAGTCTTTTTTTGTCTGTGAAGCTCCTGATTTCCCCTTCAATTTTGATTGATAGTTTTGCTGGGTACATTTTTCTTCCCATTCCCATCTGGCCTGATATGTTTCTGTTGAGAAATCAGTTGCTAGTCTGATGGGGGTTCCTTTGTATGTAACTTTCTGTCTCTCTCTGGCTGCTTTTAAGATTCTTACTTTGTCGTTGTTGTTTGCCAATTTAATTATAATGTGCCTTGGCGTCTATCTTCTGGAATTCATTTTGCTTGGGACCCTGCGAGCATCTTGGATTTGTGTGGGGTTTTTTTCTTCTCTATCTCAGGAAAGTTTTCTGTAATTATTTCTTGAAATACTTTTTCCATGTCTACCTCAGTTTCCTTTCCTTCTGGAACCCCTATTATTCAAATATTATTTTGTTTTGTACTGTCCCAAAGCTCCCGTAGGCTCTCCTCCTGCTTTTTAATCTTTTTTTTTTCTAGAAGCTGCTCTAATTGGGTATTTTTTCCATCTTGTCTTCTAGCTCACTGATGTGGTCCTCTGCTTCATCTAGTCTACTCTCAATACTTTCTATTGAGTTCTTCATGGTCGTGATGTCCTTTTTCATTTCTTCTTGGTTCTTCTTCAATTCCTCTTGGTTCTTCAATTCCTCATGGCTCTTCTTCAATTCCTCATGGTTCTTCCTCATTTCTTCTTGGTTATTGTAAAATTTCTCTTCCATTCTTTTTATCCATCCTATGATCATTACTCTGAATTCTTGCTCTGGTAGGCTGCATGCCTCTGACTCGTTTACTTCCTTTTCTGGTGTGCCTGCTTTTCCTTCATGTGTGGGCCATTTCTCTGTCTCCCCATGGTCTCTCTTTTCAGGATGTCTATTTATGTGGTGTTCCTTCTCCTGCATTTATTTAAAGGTACAAAATACAACACTACCAAGTACAACACAAGAGGCACTTAACAGGAATGTATTTACAATATTAATAACCTCTAATAAAGGTGAGCACTGCAGAAAGGCAAATTATCGGATAGGAGAGAAGGAAGAAAGGTAAAAATAAGATAAAGAAAAATTTTAAAAAATAAATAAGTAAATTTAAAAAAAGAGGGATAAAGAGATAGAAAAAGAAGAAAAAAAGAGAAAAAAAGTAATGACAAAATGAAGTTGGAAAACAGGGAAAAAAGAAAAAAGAGAGAAAGAGAAAGAGAGAGAGAAGAAGCAGACTAAAAGAGAAATGGGAAACAAACTATATATATATATATATATATGGGGAAAATTCCCATAGAATCACCACTAAACCCAGTCAATGCCAGTAACAATACTTGGAGATTAATACAAACTACAATATTCACTATTATTATGTAAGACTATGATATACAGAAGTAAAAAAACAAATAAAAACAGAGGATTTTTTTTAAAAAAAATACAAAGCAACAATAACAACACAGGAATAAGCATAACCATTTCAATAAAAAGCATAAAAATTCACAATAATCAACATTCACACAAACAATGTGAAAAAGATAGAAAGGAAAACAGGTGTTTTTTTTGTTTTGTTTTTTTTAACTAGTTAATATAGTGCAGAGAGTGTTATTTATACACTTGGATCAGGGGTTGGAACTTAGGTCTATAAGTATAGTGAGAGCTTTAGCAGGGGGTATACAGAAAGAATAGAGGAAAAACTAAAGCCGGAAAGGGATAGGATAAACAGGAGACTAAAAGGGTCGAGTTGAGATAGGGTTGAATGATGCTATAGTAGAGATTAAAATAGAATGAAGATTGCTCCAAATGTGAAAAAAAAAAAAAAAAAAAAAAAAAAAAAAAGGAAGCAAAAATTGCAAAATAGCAGTAGTAGTAGTGATGATAGAGATTGAAAAAAATGTAATAATTGAAAAGGTAAAATCAAGTAAGGGTAAAAGAAAAAAATTCGTTTCTTAAGTAAAAGATGTAAAAAATGAAAATTAAATAAAAGATGTAAAAAATGAAAATAAAATAAAGATTAGTAAAATTAGCATAAAAATGTCCAGTAGTGGTCATTCACTTCCTCTGTTATTGTATTTGGCACACCTGATTCTCGGACCAGATAGTCTTGCAGTTCCCAGCATTCCACTGCACCTCATTTTTGTAAGGTAGTCCTTAATTTTAAGTAGGCTATATCTTAGTTATTTGTGTCCATTTATTTTTGATTAATGAAAAGTAAAAAGTAAAAAAAAAAAAAAAAAAAAAAAAAAAAGCAGTTTGTAGTTCAGCCTCTAGGTTGCAGTGTTTCCTGTTTGACCTCCCAGTCTTTTTGGCTGCTCTGGCCTTCTTTCTCTATGGCTCTATCTGGCAGAGTGCCAACTGGCTCCCAGACTACCTCTTCTGGCTCTGATCCATTGTTTCCAAGAAGGCAATTTCCCCCTGCAATTTCCCCAGATATGCCCAACTGGGCAGTCCTTCCCTAGTATTCAGGAGCAAGGGGGCGTAGGGGATCAGGCACCGAGGTGTCCAGATGTTCCGCCCTTGTCGGGACAGCTGCGATTCTTAACAATCTGTCCCATGTCCGCTGGCATTTGTAAAAAGTCCAGCTTCTGGGGAAGATTACGCCAAACCCCTGACTGGGTGTTGCTGGGCAGGATTCTGGCTGCAGCTTTCTTTGGGCACAGCTAGGGGCGGGCTGCTGTGGCGCTCCCGGCTACAGTAGAGTTGAGGCCTTGCGGGAGCTCCAGGGCTACCATCACTGCCTGCGCCGCGGGACCCAGAACCCTCAAGTTTTCCCCGCAAACTCTGACCTTTCCGTAGGTGATTGAAGAAGTCTCTTGAATCCACATGTTTGCACCAATTGGGGCGTCACAGCTTCTCGATGGACTCCTCTGCTGTGGGTTTTCCAGGCCACAGAGAAGCTCCTCCTTTCCTGGTAAGATGGTGCAGCCTTCCCTCCGAGCCCGCAGCTCCGGGAGAAGTCGTGGCTGCCGCAGTGCTGGCCGCTTGGTCAGGAAATCCTGTCCAGCGGACCCTTCCTTACCTTCCTTGAGAGTTCATCTGCCCCTTAGCTGCCAATCCACATTCCCTGAGCGACTCAGATGCTGCTTTTTTCTGTTCTGGGACCAGGGTCAGAACAAGTCCTTCTGTTCGGTCGCCATCTTCTAGCTCCGCCAATTACAGAGAAGGTGTGTCTTATAGTTTTCTAAGTACAGGTCTTTTACATCCTTGGTTAAATTTATTTCTATGTATTTTATTATTTTTAAAGCATTGGTAAATAGCATTGTTTTTGTTTGTTTGTTTGTTTGTTTTCTTTTCTGATAATTCAGTATTGTTTGATTTCTGGATACTTACTTTGTATCCTGCTATTTTACTGAATTCATTTAATAGTTCTAGTAGTTTTATTTAGTGGAATTGTTAGGGTTTCCTATATACAGTGTCATGTCATCTGCAAATAATGACAGTTTTACTTCTTCCTTTCCAATTTGTATACCTTTTATTTCTTCTTCTTGTCTGCTTGATATGACCTCCAGTGCTATCTATATATATAAAAGGCTAAGTGTCCATTCCTCTGACTGGTTACTATGGCATGCACTGACCACCAGGAGCTCCCTCAATGCATACTGGCCATTTAAAAAGAAACAGCACCAAGAAGAGAAAATGGCAGCAGAATAAACAGATGTGTTTTTTGCCTTGTATCAGAGCAGAAATAAGGAACAGCTCAAAGTCACACAAGGAGTGTTTGTTGGCAAGCTAAGGGACAGCCAAACTCCAGGAGAAGATGGAGGACTGCTAGACAGAGTTTTCCTGACTGAGCAGCCCTGACTGTGGCTGGGTCCCATCCTGAAGCTACAGACTCAGATGGGAATACCACAACATCTTGAAAAGGAAAATGGATCTTATTGGAAGCCTGAAAATCCACAACTGCAGCAACCACCAAACAACTGGGAGCCCTAGAACACCGGTCCCCAATTAACAAACACATGGATTCAAAGGAGCTCTTTACTCCACCATGAAAAAGTCAGATTTTGCCATGGATAAGGTGAGGTTTCTGGTCCTGGTGGGAGAGAGAAACACGCATGTTTTCCAGGAGCTGGAGGACTGTGGAAGTCTGTCCCTAGAAAAATCTGGGGCTTTTGGAGCTGGCATGATCCATGAATGTGAAGGGGCTCCTCAGATCTGCTAATAGAAGGGATCTCTAAAAGGCAACCCAATTTGAGCTGATGTGGATGGATAGTCTAAGAGTTTCTAAGGTGTGCAGGCTGCTCCGACATGCGCACAGACCCATTGTTCGCACACTTGGCATTTTTCCACTTCATTTCCTTGCTTCCATTTACTTGCTTCCATTTACTTCCATTTACTTGCTTCCATTTACTTCCATCATCCAGTTGGGGACAATCTGGGAGACTGTAGGGTGAAATTGCTTTTCTGGAACCTGGGGATCAGAGTGGGGAATGACCATTGGAGAGCAAGCTCTGAGGCAGTCCACCTCCACAAACCGGTATTGAGTGCCAGAGGGAAAGAAGGCTAGAGAGGCAATAGAGACGTGGAAGTCAATCCAGAAACACAGGGGCTGAATCACAAATTGATTCTTGTGTAATCAAAAATAAAGGAATATGAGAAATTAAGACATAGCCTGCTTGAAAATCAGGACTGGCTTGCAACACTGAGGAGCATTGGAACACAAGGAACTGCAATACTGTCCTGACTAGAAAACAGGCCTGCCAAACAGAACAATAGAGGAAGTGAATGACCTCCACTACTACACATTTTATTTATTTATTTATTTTTAATTTTTCTATTTTCATTTTTTGCATCTTTTACTTAAGAAACTAATTTTTTTCCTTTTTCCTCACTTGATTTTATCTTTTTAATTATTACATTTATTTTCAATCACCCTTATAACTACTAATATTGTATTTTACCTTTGTTCTTTTTTTTTAAGTGTCATTTTATTTTCTCTTTATTTTACTTTGGGATTAGTGTTCTATATCCTATTTTCATTTTTCCTTTAGCATCATCTTATTCTAACTCAACTCTACTTTTATTCCATTACTCTCTTCCTCATTTTTTCCCTTTTGTTGTCCTGTTTCTCTGAGCCTGTTCTTACTTTAGATTTTCCCTATTTCTTCTTTTTATCCCATATTTAAATTTCACCCTACTTATATATCTAATTTCCAATACTCTGCTCCAAGTCCATACAGACCGCACTCTTCTCTAACTTAACTATCAAAAAAATTGTTTTTCTCCCTGTTCTTCTTTTGTTCTTTGCTTAAATGTTAATTATATCAAATTTTTATGCTTTTTGTGAGATTGTTTTGCTTATTATTTTTTTGTTTGTTTTCTCTTTACTTTGTTTTTGTTTGTTTATTGTTTCTGTTTTCCCTTGCCTTGCTTGATATTAGTTGGTGTAATTTGTATTAATCTCCCGGAACTTGTTCTGGCATTTGCTGGAATTAATGCTTCTTATATTGGACTTTAATTCCCATCTATATAATTTGTTCCCTTTTTCTTTCTTACTCTCATTCTAGTCTCTCTTACATTTTTTTTTCCTTTTCCCAATTTCATTCTAACACTCCTTTTTATTCTTTCTTTTTAATCTTCTTCTTTCTCTCCTATTCCTTAATTTGCCTTTCTTGGGGGTCAACTTTATTGGAAGTTATTAATATCATGAATATCTTTCTGTTCAGTGCCTTGTATATTACATGTGGATGTGTTCTATCTTGTGCCTTTAAATCAATGCAGGAGAGGGAACTACATAACCAGACATCCAGAGAAGAGAGACCATGGGGAGACAAAGAAACAGCCCACACATGAAAGAAAAGCAGGCATCGCCAGAAAAGTAAGTTAATGAGTTAGAGGCAAGCAACCTATCAGAGCAAGAATTCAGAGTAATGATCATAAGATGGCTAAAAAAAAATGGAAGACAAATTTGACAATATGAGTAACAACCAAGAGGAAATGAAGAAGAATCAAGAGGAAATAAAGATGAATCAAGGAGAAATGTAAAATGACATCTCTACTATGAAGAACTCAATAGAAAGCATCAAGAGCAGACTAGAGGAATCAAAAGACTGCATCAGTGAGCTAGAAGACAAGATGAAAAAAAAAAAACAATTAGAGCAGCTTCTAGAAAAAAAAAATTAAAAACCAGGAGGAGAGCCTATGGGAGCTTCAGGACAATACAAAACAAAATAATATTCAAATAATAGGGGTTTCAGAAGGAAAGGAAACTGAAGAAGACATGGAAAACGTATTTCAAGAATTAATGTCAGAAAACTTTCCTGAGATAGAGAAGAAAAAACCCACATAAATCCAAGATGCTCGCAGAGTCCCAAGCAAAAGGAATCCCAGAAGACCAATGCCAAGGCACATTATAATTAAACTGGCAAACACCAACGACAAAGTAAGAATCTTAAAAGCAGCTAGACTAGCAACTGATTTTTCAGCAGATACTCATCAGGCCAGAAGGGAATGGGATGAAATATACAAAGTCATGCAAAGGAAGGGTCTGAACATAATACTGTACTGAGAAAGGCTATCGGTCAAAATTGAAGGTGAAATCATGAGCATCACAGACAAAAACAAGGACTAAGGGAATTTATTACCATCAAACCACCAGCAATACAAGAAATGCTAAAGGGTCTGCTGTAATTATATATATTGTATATATATATATATATATATACAGTAGTGCCTCACACAACGAACTTAATTCGTTCCAGGAGCAAGTTTGTTATGTGAAAAGTTCGTTATGTGAAACGTGTTTTCCCATAACAATACATGTTAAAAAAAAATAATTCGTTCTGTAGCATAAAATATGCTAAGATGACATAAAAAAAGATAAATTTTTTGTTATTATTTTTATTTAGATACTCCTTTGGCTACTTTGGCTGATTTGATTGCATCCTTATTTGTCAAAATGGTGAAAATGGTGGTCTTGCTGAGGCCAAACTCTTTGACGAGGTCACACTGTTTTACCCCACATTCACTCCTTCTAATTATTTCCTGTTTCATTTCAACAGAAATCACCTTCCTGCTTTTTTTAGAAGCCATGATATAAAAAAAATATTGAGTTTAACTTAAAAGGACGACTGCCGTGATATGTGCGTGATTTAATTCGTAATGAAGAACGATTGCCGCGATACGTGCTTAAGTTAAGTGCAGTGACTAACGACTGCCTGCAGTGCCTGCGCGGAAGGATGCAATACATCGGCAGCGATCGTGGAAGCTCGGGCGAAGCAGTCGTGGAAGCTCGGGCGACTTCGTTGTGTGAAACGAAGTTCGTTGTATGAATCATGAAATGAAGTTCGTTGTGTGCAGCGTTTGCTGTGCGAGGCGTTCTTTATGCGAGGCACCACTGTATATATTTATATCCCAGACCCTTCCTTTGTATGACTTTGTATATTTCATTCCATTCTCTACTGGCTTGATGAGTTTCTGTTGAGAAATCAGTTGGTAGTCTGATAGGTGTTCCTTTATATGTAACTTTCTATCTCTCTCTGGCTGCTTTTACTTTGTCATTGGTTTTTGCCAATTTAATTATAATGTGCCTTGATGTCGGCCTTTGGGGGTTTATATTGCTTGGGACTCTGTGAGCTTCTTGGATTTGTATGGGGTTTTTTTTCCCTATAAGAGAAAAGTTTTATGTCATTATTTCTTATATATATGTGAAATGAAGAAGAAACACAGGGGTATAGACTAAAAATGGTGACAAATAAAGTACCTATTGATAATAACTTTACATGTAAATGGATTAAGTGCACCAATCAAAAGACAGAGGGAAACGAACTGGATAAGAAAACAAGACCCATATATCTACTGTCCACACGAAACCCAGCTCAGAACAAAAAACTCCCAAAGACTGAGGGTGAAGGGATAGAAAAAGGTTTTCCAGGTGAATGGAAATGAAAAAAAGCTGGGGTAGCAATATTTATTTAAAAACATATATGCACCCAAAACAGGAGCACCCAAATACTTTAAAAAAAAAAAAACCTCCTGGAGGATATCAAGGGAGAGACTGACAGCAATACAATCGTAGAAGGAGACTTTAATACCTCACTATCATCATTAGACAAATCTTCTAAACAAAAAAATCACAAAGAAACATCAATCCTAAATGACTCACTAGACCAGATGGAATTAATTGACATCTTCAGAACATTCCACCCCAAAGCAACAGAATAAACATTATCTTCAAGTGCACATGGGTCATTTTCAAAGATAGACCACATTTTGGGACATAGGCAAAGTCTCTTCAAATTCAAGAAGATAAAAATCATATCAAGCATCTTCTCTGATCATACTGGCATAAATCTGGAAATCAACTACAATAAAAACAGTCCAAAGAAATCAAACACATGGAAACAAAACAGCATGCTATTAAAAAATGACTTGGCTACCAGAGAAATCAAGGAAGAAATAAAAAAACATCCTGGCAACAAATGACAATGAAAACACAGCAATCCAAAATCTATGGGACACAGCAAAAGCAAACTTGAGAGGGAAGTTAATAACTCTACAAGCCTACTGAAAAAAAAAAAAACACAACATTGTACAATTGTAATAAATTACCAACCCTACAACTCAAAGACTTAGACTAAGAGCAACAAGAAAAGCCCAGTGTAAGCAGAAGGAATGAAATAATAATTATCAGAGTGGAGATAAATGACACAGAGACCAAAGAAACAATACAAAAGATCATCAAAACCAAGAGCTGATTCTTTAAAATGATGAACAAGATTGCCGAAGCCGGTTTGGCTCAGCGGTAGAGCATCGGTCTGCGGACTGAAAGGTCCCGGGTTCGATTCCGGTCAAGGGCATGTACATTGGTTGCAAGCACATCCCCGGTAGGGGGTGTGCAAGAGGCGGCTGGTCGATGTTTCTCTCTCATCGACGTTTCTGGCTCTCTATCTCTCTCCTTTCCTCTCTGTAAGAAAAATCAATAAAATATATATTTTTTTTAAAAATGATGAACAAGATTGATAAACCTCTAGACAGGCTGACAAAGAAGGAAAGAGAGGACCCAAATAAACAAAATCAGAAATGAAAGAAATGAAATAACAACAGATCCCACTGAAATACAAAGGATTGTAAAAATAAATAAATAAATAAATAAAGTTAAAAAAAAAACCTAAAATACTGCAAACAACTCTATTCCAACAAACTGAAAAACTTGGAGGAAATGACACATTCCTATAAAAATATAACCTTCCAAAACTCAATCAGGAAGAAACAAAACATCTCAATAGGCCAGTAACTATGGAAGAAATTGAAGCAGCCATCAAAAATGCTTCCAGCAAACAAAAGCCCCTGGGCCAGTCAGCTTCACAGGAGAGTTTTACCCAAGATTCAAGGAAAAACTAAAACCTATCCCCCTCGGACTGTTTCAAAAAATTTAAGAGGAAGGAACACTTCCAAGCTCCTTTTATGAAGCCAGCATCACCCTAATACCAAAACCAGATAAAGACAACACAAAGAAAGAGAATTGCATGCCAATATACCTCAAGAATATAGATGCCAAAATCCTCAACAAAATTTTAGCAAATCTGCTCCAGCAGAACATCAGAAAGATCATACACCATGACGAAGTAAGATTTATTCCAGGAATGCAAGGATGGTACAATATCCGCAAATCATTAATGTGATACATCACATAAACAAATTAAGAGATAAAAATCACATAGTCATATCAATTGATGCAGAGAAAGCATTGGGCAAAATCCAACACCCTTTCTTTTTTTTTTAATTATATAGTTTTTTTTAATATATTGTATTGATTTTTTACAGAGAAGAAGGGAGAGATAGAGAGCTAGAAACGTCGATGAGAGAGAAACATCGACCAGCTGCCTCCTGCACACCCCCCATCGGGGATGTGCCCACAACCAATGTACATGCCCCTGACCGGACTCGAACCTGGGACCTTTCAGACCGACGCTCTACCACTGAGCCAAACCGGTTTCAGCCCAACACCCTTTCTTAATAAATATCCTCAGCAAAATGGGAATAGAGAGATCATACCTCAACGTAATAAAAGCCTTATACGACAAAAATACAGTCAATATCATGCTCAATGGGAAAAAACTAAAACCATTTCCCCTAAGAACAGGAACAAGACAGGGATGCCCACTCTCACCACTCCTGTTTGACATAGTACTGAAAGTATTAGCCATTGCAATTAGAAAAGAAGAAGAAATGAAGGGCATCCAAATTGGAAAAGAAGACATAAAGCTGTCCTTAATTGCAGATTACATGACATTGTACATAAAAAAACCAAAAGACTCCATCAAAAAATTAATAGACTTTGGCAATGTAGCAGGATACAAAATTAATGCCAAGAACTCTATGGCCTTTCTATACATCAATAGTGAACTTACAGAAAGAGAGACTAAAAACGCAATCCCATTTACCATCACACCAAAAATATTAAGATACCTAGGAATAAACTTAACTAAGGAGGTAAAAGACTTATAGGCAGAAAACTACAGGACACTGAAAAAAGATAAGGAAGACATAAACAGATGGAAGAACATACCATGTTTGTGGATTAGTAGAATCAACATTATTAAAAATGTCCATACTACCCAAAGCAATCTATAGATTCAATGCATTCCCCATTAAAATACCAATGGCATGTTTCACAGACCTAGAAAGAACTCTCCAAAAATTCATCTGGAATAAAAAAAATATATATGTACACAGATAATAATTTAATAATAAAAAAAGACCCAGAATAGCCACAGCAATCCTGAAAAAGAAGAATAAAGTAGGAGAGATCTCAATACCAGATTACAAACTGTATTACAAAGCCACTGTTCTCAAAACAGCCTGGTACTGGCACAAGAATAGACATATAGATAAATGGAATAGAATAGGGAATCCAGATATGGACCCAAACCACTATGCTCAATTAATATTTGACAAAGGAGGCATGAACATATAATGGAGTCAAGACAGTCTCTTCAATAAATGGTGTTGGGAAAATTGGACAGATACATGAAAAAAAAAACTGAAAGTAGACCACCAACTTACACCATAAACAAAAAATAAACTCAAAATGGATACAGGACTTAAACATAAGATGGGAAACCATAAAAATACTAGAGGAATCCACAGGCAGCAAAATCACTGACATATGCCAAAAGAACTTCTTCACTGATACTGCCCCTAGGGGGAGATAAGAAATCAACTGAAGGATGCATGCATATAAGCATAACAAATGGATGCAAAACTCTGGTGGGGTCAGAGCATGTATGCCAGCGGGGGGTGTGTGTGTGGGGGGGGGGGGGCAATAGTAAGATATGTACACATATAATACCTTAATTAAAAAGTGAAAAAAAAAAAATATATATATATATGGCACCACAGACCTGGCAACAACAAACTTGCCTTCTCCCAAATGGAACACAGGCCCTCCGAAGTGACATCCCGCCAAAGCTGCCAAGACCCCATGGCACAAAATGTGGTAATGTCACATAGCAATGCCTGGCTTTCTCTCCCTAGTGACTAGCCTCCTTAGACATTTTTCAGCCCTGGACCCGACTTGCTTTATAGCAAATTGCAAACATTTCACAGTTTAACCAAATGTTTGTGAAGTGTTTTCATGTGCCTCTCTCAGTTGATCCTCACAGAAACCCTGGAGTAGGTAGATAAGAGACTCTGTAGAATCCTATTTTCTTCTCATTAGCCAGAAAATGGAGATTTAGAAAGTCTAGAAATTTGATCCAACTGAAAAGACATAAGAAATAGTAGACCTTTAAAATTACTTCAGGACTAAGATAGAAGGTGTTTTGTGTTCCTCTGAGCGCCAGTTCTGTCTTCATTGGGAGCCTACTCCAAGTCTCCTGGGCACCAGGGGGGCAGGCCCGGGTTGAGGATAGCGACTCCCATCCCAGTGCAGGCAGAAGGACAAATGTGCCCCCTCCCCACTCTGCATGCTCCTGCTAACCCTCCTGACCCTCTGCCTAGAGGGAAGAGCATGGGAAGCCACTAAGTATTTTGAAGAAACAGGTCTATGGACATCGAAAAATAAATAAATAAATAAATAAATAAATAAATAAAATTACTTCAGGAGAAACCAAGATGGCAACAACAATTTTAGAATTACAACTAAAAAAACAGAAGAGATGTTGTCCAGAACCACCAGAAGGCTAGCTGAGTGGAAGCTCTACCAACTGGAAAGGGAAGAGAAAAGACACTGAGCCTCAGGAGCTGTGGAGGTGCAGAGATCTGTGGGCATGGGAAGGGTGGCTGGCTGATTACACTGCTAGCTTGCTCACAGCACATGCGGAGAGGGCAAGCAGCTAACGCGCGTCTAGATTCTTGTTCAGGAGTAAAACAAAGCCTCCCTATTGCACTGATAGACAGCTTCAGTCAGAAGGAACTTGGACTGTCGGGAAGTGGACAAAGCTCTCTCATAGGTGTGTGTGGCCAGCAGCCGTTACTGCAGGACTCAGGAACAGGACCCTTTTAGGGCTGGGCTGATGGAAAACCAAAGCTTGTCGGAGCCACCCCTAGACTCCACCCCATCCAAGCAGAGCACAGAAGCCCTCCCAGAGGCTAGCTTTTCTATTTTGGAGAAAAACAAAACCTCCTAACAGCACTGACAGGTAGCTCTGGTCCAGGAAGAAACTGACTTTCAGGGAGCAGGCAAAACCCAAGAACAGCCTTCTCTCAAGAGATGTGCACGGCCAGCAGCCATTGTTGCAGGACTTAGTGAACAGAACCCTCTAGGGTAGGGTTGACGAGAACCAAAGCTTGTCTGTGCCACCCTGAGACTCCACACTATCCAAGCTGAGCACAGAAGCCCTCCTAGCTGAGACACTGCTGATCCTCACAGCCAATTGGCTTGGAGATCAACTCTCCCCAATGATACCAACAACAAACAAGGCTTAACTACAAAAAGACTGCACACACAGCCCACAAAGGACTGCACCAAGTCTATCCACCTCAGGTAATTTGGGAGGCTGAGCTAGGCCCTGCTAGGACACCTAGCACGCAAAGCTACTCCATCAACTCGGGAAGCAGCTAAAATGCAGAGACAAAGAAGCAGGCCACAAATGAAGGAAATGGAGGAAAGCAAAAGAAGGGATATAGAGTTCAAAACCACATTTTTTCAAAAATTTCCTAGAAAAGACTGATAAATTAAGTGAGACCTATGAGCATATGAATAGGGATTAACTAGAAATTAAGCATACACTGATTGAAATAAAAAATATTATACAGAGACCTAAAAACAGACCAGAAGACCTCAAGAAACAAGTCAAAGAATTGGAATACAAACAGGCAAAGGACACGCCACAGAGGCAAGAAGAGAAGAGAATCCAGAAAGTTGAAGATAGTTTAAGAAGCCTCTGGGACAACTTCAAGCATACCAACATCAGAATTATGGGGGTCCCAGAAAAAGAGAGCAAGACACTGAAAACCTATGGGAAGAAATTGTTACAAAAAACTTCCCCCACCTGGTGAAAGAAATAGACTTACAAGTACAGGAAGCTCACAGAACCCCAAACAGAAGGAATCCAAAGAGGACCACACCAAGACACATCATAATTAAAATATCAAGAGCAAAAGACAAAGAGAGAATATTAAAAGCAGCAAGACAAAATCAGTTAGTTACCTATAAGGGAGCACACATATTGTACAATTGTCAGCTGATTTCTCAACAGAAACCATGCAGGCCAGATGGGAATGGCAAGAAATATTCAAGGTGATGAATAGCAAGAAACTACAGCCAAAAATAGTCTACCTAGCAAAGCTATCACTCAGAATCAAAGACCAGATAAAGAGCTTCACAAATAAAAAAAAAAAAAGCTAAAGGAGTTCATCACCACCAAACCAGAATTATGTGAAATGCTGAAAAGTATTCTTTAAGAAGAGGAAGAAGATAAAGATAAAAACAACCAATGGACATAAAACTATGGAGAGGGAGGGGATATAGGGGAGGGAGGGAGGGGGGCAAAAAAAATCCTTAAAATGTGTAAAAATAAATAAATAAATAAATAAATAAATAAATAAATAAATAAAAAATTATGAACAACAAATACGTAACTATGAACAAGTGAATCTAAAATCCAAGGGAATTAAAAAATCTGATGAATAGTATTAACTGGTGAACATACCATTTCCCCCAAAATAAGACAGTGTCTTATATTAATTTTTTCTCCCAAAGTTGAGCTACATCTTATTTTCAGGGGATGTCTTATTTTCAGGGAAACAGGATAATAGAGTCAGAGGTATAGAAAGTGAGTGGACTGACAATTCTCCGGGAAACGGGGAGTGGGGGATGCGGGAAGAAACTGAACAAAAATTGTGCACCTATGGATGAGGACAGTGCAGGGTGGGGAAAGGGCAGAGGGTGGGGTAGGAACCTGGTGGAGGGGAGCTATCGAGGGAAAAAAGAGGAAGAATTGTAATAATCTGAATGATAAAAATTTATTTTTTTTAAAAGGAAATGACTTCAAGTTTTCTCACTGCACAGGATACAGTCAAACACTGCTGCTGTTAAATATGTTACCCTTTATTCTCTCTGCATGATCTACAATAATAATCTACTTTATGTTGTTATTTACTGCTGTGTTGCTAACAATTACTTGAAAAAGAAGTTGTGGTGCTTCACTGGGCTGGAAAAAGTTTAGCTACATCAGAAAGCAGGTCTATCAGATATATACTAGAGGCCCAATGCATGAAATTTTATCATATATATACTAGAGGCCCAATGCATGAAATTCGTGCCTGAGTCGGGGAGGCGTTGGTCCCTCAGCCCAGCCTGCACCCTCTCCAATTTAGGACTCCTGGGACTGCTGGCTCCCAACTGCTCACCTGCCTGCCTTCTTGATTGCCCCTAATCACTTCTGCCTGCAGACCGGATCACCCCCTAACCACTCCCCTGCCAGCCTGATTGATGCCTAACTGCTCCCCTGACAGCTTGTTTGCCCCTAACTGCCCTCCCTTCAGGCCTGGCCACCCCTAACTGCCCTCCCCTACAAGCCTGGTCCTCCCCACAACTGCTCTTCCCTGCAGGCCTGGGTCCCTCCCAACTGCCCTTCCCTGCAGGCCTGGTCACCCTCAAATTCCCTCCTCTGCCAGCTCAGTCAGCGCTAACTGCCCTCCCCTGCAGGTTTGATCACCCGCAACTGCTCTCCCTTGCAGGCCTGGTCCCTTCCAACTACCCTCCCCTGCTGGCCATCTTGTGATGGCCATCTTGTGTCCACAGGGGGGCAGGATTTTTGACCACATGGGACAGCCATCTTGTGTGTTGGAGAGATGGTCAATCTGCATATTATATGTGCAAGTTGACTTGTGTATGAGCAATATGTATAAAGCTCTCGCTGGTACCAATTGTATGTGTATGTTTTGATCTGTCATTGTCGATCATGAATTTGGTTGACACTTCTATTATAGAGAAAGGGTGAGTTGTGATATTAAAATATTTCTTCTAATTAATTTCCTTTCAATGTGCACGAATCCATGCACCAGGTCACTAGTGTTGAATAAAAGTGTTGAATGCAGACAACCCTTTCTTATTCCCTATATTTAAAAAAAAAAAATGCTTGTAGTTTTTACCTGTTGAGTACGATGTTGACTGGGGTTTTCATATATGGTCTTCATTATGTTGATATATAGTCCCTTTATTCCCAATTTGCTTAGAGTTTTATCATAAATGGGTGCTGGACTTTATCAAATGTTTTTTCTGCATCTATTGATGTGATCATATGATTTTTATTCTTCATTTTTATAGGTGTATATGCTTATTGATTTGTAGATATTATACCAACTTTGCACCCCCTTAATAAATCCCACTTGATCATGTTGTATGATCTTTTTAATGTATACCTGGATCCAGTTTGCTAATATTTTGTTGAGGATTTGAGCAATTACATTTTTGGGGATATTGGCTTTATAATTTTCTTTCTTTATTGTGTTTTTATTCATTTTTGGAGTTTAGGTAATGCAGGCCAAATAAAATTAGAGTTGAAGTATTTCCTTATCTTGAATATTTGGAATAGTTTGGGATAGGTGTTTGAATGTTTGGTAAAATTCTTCCATGGTATCCAGTTCAGGACTTTCGTTTATTTGAAGTGTTTTAATTACTACTTCAATATCAGTAGTTGTAATCTATCTATTCAGATTCTGTGATTCTTCCTGATTCATTTTTGGAAAATTGTATGTTCCTAGAATTTGTCCATTTCTTTCACAATGTTCAATTTGTTGGCATGCAGTTGTTCATAATATATTCTTACAAACCTTTGTATTCTTTGGTGTCAGTTGTTATTTCTCCTCTTTCATTTCTGATTTTATTTATGGGTCCTCTCTCTTTTTTCATGATGAGTCTTGCTCAAAGGTTTATCTGTTAATCATGTTTATATATATATTTTTAACTATATTTGGTCTTCAGAGATGCTGTTTTTTTAAAATATGTTTTCAGTAGAGGCACAGTGCACAAAATTCATGCATGGAGCAGTAGGGTGTCCCTCAGCCCAGCTTGCACCCTCTCCAATCTGGGACCCCTCGAGAAATGTCTGACTGCCTGTTTAGGCCCGATTCTGGGCAGTCGGACATCCCTCTCAAAATCCAGGACTATTATCTCCCAACTGCTTGCCTGCCTTCCTTCCTAATTGGCCCTAACCGCTTCTGTCTGCCAGCCTGATCACCTTAACCATTCCCATGCCAGCCTGATTAATATCTAACTGCTCCCCTGCCAGCCTGTTTGCCCTCAACTTCCCTCCTCTGCCGACCTGGTCACCCCTAACTTCAGGGTTGGTCACCTCCAACTGCCCTCCCCTGCTGGCCATCTTGTGGTGGTCATCTTGTGTCCACAAGGGGGCAGGATCTTTGACCACATAGGGGCAGCTATCTTGAACTTGTGTGTTGGAGTGATAGTCAATCTGCATATTACTCTTTTATTAGATAGGATAGAGGCCTCGTGCACAGGTGGGAACCAGCTGGTTTGCCCTGAAGGGTGTCCCAGATCAGGGTGGGGTTCCCTTGGGGCATGGGGTGGCCTGGGCAAGAGGCCTGTGGTGGTTTGCAGGCCAGTCGTGCCCCCTGGCAATCCAAGCAGAGGCCCTGGTATCTGGAATTTATTTACCTTCTACAATTGAAACTTTATAGCTTGGAGTGGAGCCAAGACTCTTTCTTGATCTGTGGCGGGCAGCCATTTCTGTTTGGATTTGTTTACCTTCTATAATTGAAACTTTGTGTCCTTGAGTGGAGGCCTGGGCCAGCCAGAGTGTGTGGAAAGCTTGGCTTCCTCTGTGGCCAGGGAAACCCAAGCCTCCCTTCTGGGAGCCATCTTGGTTGGGTTTATTTGCATACTTGCTCTGATTGGCTAGTAGGCGTGGCTGGTGGGTGTGGCTTGTGGGTGTGGTGGGGTGGTGGTTAATTTGCATATTACTTTTTTATTAGGTAGGATTGACTCTAGAGAGGAAGGGAGAGAGAGAGAGAGAGATAGAAACATCAATGATGTAAGAGAATCATTGATAGGCTGCCTCTTGTACACCCCCTACTGAGTATTGAACCCTCAGCCTGGGCATGTGCCCTTGACCAGAATCAAACCTGGGAACCTTCAGCCCGAAGGTTGATGCTCTATCCACTGAGCCAAACTGGCTAGGGCTAATGATGTTTATCTTTTCGAAGAACCAGCTCTTGATTTTATTGATCTTTTGTATTGTTTCTTAGACTTTACTTTGTTTATTTCTGCTGCAATCATTATCATTTCCTTTCTTCTACTCATCTTGGTCTTTATTGTTCTTTTTCAGTTTCCTTTAAGTATAAAGTTAGATTCTTTATTTGATGTTTTCTTGGCCTGTAATGCTATGGATTTCCATCTTAGAACTATATTAGCTGTGTCCCATAGATTTGGGGTTGTTGTGTTCTTGTTTTCATTTGCTTGAAGGTGTCTTTTGATTTCTTCCTTGATCTATTGTTAACCCATTCATTGTTTAGTGATATGTTATTTAGCCTCCAGGTGTTTGTGTGGTTTCCGTTTTTTTTCTTATAATTGATTTCTAGTTCATATTATGATCAAAGATGCTTAATATGATTTCAGTCTTCTTAAATTCATTAAAACTTGTTTGTGTCCTAACATGTAGTCTATCCTAGAAAATGATCCATGTATACTTGAGTAGAATTTATATTCTGCTGTTTTGCGGTAAAATGCTTTGAAGATATCAATTAGATCCATCTGATCTAGTGTGTCATTAAAGCCTCCATTTCCTTGTTGATTTTTTGTCTGGAAGATATATCCATTGACATTAATATGGTGTTAAAATCCCCTACTAAGACTGTATTACTATTAATCTCTTCCTTTATATCCATCAAGATTTGTTTTACATACTTAGGTGCTCCTATGTTGGATGCATAAATGTTTATAAATTTTGTATCTTCTTATTAGATTGCTCTCTCCATGTAGTGACCTAAAATTTATTGTCAAATATAAATTTTGCTACCCCAGATTTTTTAAATTTTCATTTCCATGAAATATTTTTTTCCATCTCTTACTTTTACTTTGTGTGTATCTTTCATTCTGAGATGGACTTCTTGTAGACAGCACATATATGGGTCTTATTTTCTTATTCATTCAGCTACCCTAAGTCTTTTTATTGGAGCATTTAAGCCATTTACATTTAAAGTGACTATAGATAGGCATGTATTTATTGCCATTTTATCCTTTTAATTATATGTTCCTCTGTTTCCTCTCCTCTTCTTTCTTTTTCTTTTTCTTTAAAGAAAGCCCTTTAAAAATTTTATAATACTGGTTTGGAAGTAACAAACTCCTTTAGGATTTTTATTTTTATTTTTATCTGGGAAGCTTTTTATTTCTCCTTTAGTTTTAAATTATAGTCTTTCTGGGGAAAGTAGTCTTGGTTGCACGTCCTTGCTTTTACTCGCTTTGAATATTTTATGCTAATTTCTTCTGGCCTTAAGTTGGGCAATCAGCTGACATTCTTATGGGAACTCTCTTGTATATAACTATCATTCTGTTGGGCTTTGAAGAGTCTCTCTTTGTCTTTAAACTTTAGCATTTTAATTATAATGTGTCTTGTGTGAGCCTCTTTGGTCATCTGATTTGGGTTCTGTACTTCCTGGAATTGTGTGTCTTTTTCCTTCACCAGGTTAGGGTGGTTTTTGGTAATTATTTCTTCAAATAGTTTTGATCCCTTGCTTTTTCCTTTCTCTTTCTGGTAACCATACAAGGTGAATGTTGCTATGCTTCATATTGTCTCAAGGTCCCTTAAATTATCCTATTTTATTTTATTTATGTTTTTGCTGCTCTGATTTTTTTCTATTTTGTCTTCCAAACTGTCGATTTAATCCTCTGCCTTATCCAACCTATTGTTTATTTCTTCCACTGTATTCTTCATTTCAGATAATATATTCTTCACTTCTGATTGGTATTTTTTATGGTTTCTATGACCTTTTTCATATTGTTGAGAACCCTCGTAACCATTATTTTGAAGTCCATATCTAGTAAATTGCTTGCCTCCATTTTATTTAGCTCTTTTTCTAGAGATTTCTCCTGTTCTTTCATTTGGGGCCTTTTTTTATCTCCCCATTTTGGCTGCCTCTTTGCATTTGTTTCTGTGAATTAGAAAGATCTGCTATGATATTCAGTGTTCATGTGATGGCCTTATGTAGTAGGCATCCTATGGAATTGAATGGCACAATTTCCTATATTTTCTGAGCTGGGTGCACCAGGAATGTTCTTTGTGTGGGTTATGTGGGCCCTCCTGTTATAATTTATTCTTGACTTCTATTGGCCTGCTTGTGTATGGAATCAATCCTCAGATTAGCTCACTGTGATGCTCAACTATGACCAGAGTTTGTAAGCTGCTGTGCAGGTGCTGACCACATGAAGCATAATTCACCTCACAGTGTTTGCTGCTTGCTGAGATCTTCTTATTGATACTCTGCCTGTGAAGCTTATTGGACCCTGCTCTGTTGTTGTCTGAAGCTGGCAGCTGGTGGTGGTGGATCTGGGCATTTTGAGAAGTACAGGCCAATGTAAGATGTTGCCTATAACTGGCCCTCAGTAACCTGTTTGAAACTACAAGTGACCCACAGCTTGTGGCTGTCTATGCTGGGCCTGGTTGCATGCAGGAATGACCAAGATGTGCACCACGAATGCCTTTTACCATCATCAGGCCAGGGTCAGGTAAGCAAAAGTCCCAAGTTATCCTGACAAGATCCATCTCTGTCTATCTCTACCTGTCAGGTGCTTGATAGGCTCAGTCACTGAAAAACCTCTGGCTATACTCATGAGCAGTATAAGTAAGCTTCACAGGATGGACAAGAGAGGGTCAGGAAGGTGGGCTATTGCTTTCCTCCAGCTGATGTTTCAGCAAAAAGATTGCTCTACCCAAGAAAGATGGTGTCTGAAGTGTGGGAGAATGACTCAGCAAGTGATCTTGGCAGTTGTGCCTTCAGTTCCCTCCCAAGGGCCACGAACCCAGACTCTCCTCTTGGAACTTTAGTGCACTCTGCCCTCCCTCTTCAGGAGCCCCAGATGAGTTGCTGCAAACAGTGATTTGTATGTTGGCCCCTTAAGAAGGTGCCTGTGTCTCTAGTGGACTCCCATACTACCTGGTGGACAGAAACCCCACTGCTTTTTGCACCCAAATATTGTGTGGGTGCCTCTTCCTGACTCTGATACTCTGAGCTGGGGAGCTTGGTTTTGGGTTCAGACCCCATCCTTCTCAAGGCGAACCTCCTGCAACTGAGATATTTCTCCAGAAACTCAACTGCCACCTGTAAGAATAAGGCCAACCTTTTTCATGTCTCTGCTCTTGCTACCAGTCTTGATGTAGTTTCTTCTGTAAATCTTTGGTTATGAGACTCGTTTTCAGCTATTCTTCATTGGTTTTTCAGGATGATTGTTCTATGATTTAGTTGTAATTACAGTTTGGTCCTTGGAGGAGTTAAATGTAGTTTCCCTTTACTCTACCACCACCTTGGATCTCCTCTAGAGTGTAAGGTTTTTCTCCCATATCCCATTAATCTCATTTCCCACTCCTCTTCACCAAGAAACAATCACTATTACTATTTTACATTTCCCTCAAGTTTTATTATTTATGCCAATCCAATTGTTTTTCTTATTTTATCCCTTTCTTACCCAAGAGGTTATAAACCATATACCTTCTTCTGTGCCTTGATTTTTTTCATTTGGCAATATGCTATGTGTATTTCAACAAATCAATGTATATAGAGAGAACCCTATTCTTTTGTTGTTGTTAGTCCTCATCCAAAGATTTTTCTTTTTCATTGATTTTAGAGAGAGAGGAAGGGAGAGGGTAAGATAGAGAGAAAAACATTGATGTAAGAGACACACATCAATTGGTTGCATCCCCAACATCCCCTGACCAGGTCCAGGGATTGAGCCTGCAACCGAGGTATATACCCTTGACTGGAATCAAACTTGGGACCCTTCAGTCTGCAGGCTGGTGGTCTAACCACTGAGCAAAGCTGGCTAGGGTGAGAGAATCCTATTTTTCCTCTCATTTTACAAAAGTATAATATTCCATTATATGTGTTTGCCCTAGTTTAATCAGATCCTGAATGACAGACACTTGGGTTATTTTCAGTCTGCCAAGATAAACCATGCTCAGTGACTTAATGTAGGCATCTGTCATTTTGTACATGTGTAGATGAGTCTGAAGAATGAAGTCTAAGAAATGGACATGTTGGGTTAGAAGGTCAGTGCATTTGTATTTTAAGATATATTGTCAAATTGACTCCATTGGGTTGTAGTATTGTCCACTCCTGCCAACAGTGGAGCAGGGGCTAGAGGGAGGCCTATTTTCCCATAGCCCCATCAACAAATTGTATTGTCAAGTGTTCAGATTTTTGTCAATTAGATATTTGAAAAATTGTACCTCAACATCTCTTCAAATAGCATCTCATGGCCTTTCTCTTATTATGAGTTAGGATGAGAAACTTTCTTTGTACTTAATAATCATTTACATTTTTCTCTGTTAATAATCTATGTTCTTTTTTGTGATTTTTCTATTGAGTAATGAACTTTATTTTTTTAATTGTTAGAACTCTATATAATCAGAGATTAGTCCTTTTTCTGATGAGTTCATTGTTAGAACTCATGTTATAAAGATATTTGTCCATAGTTTTCATCAAGTACATATATGGTTTTATGTTTATATTAAAACATAATATGTGTAATCCATATGGAGTTTGTACTAGTGTAAAGTATGAAATAGGGATCTAATGTTACCTTTCTCTAGATAGCTATAAATTGGTCCCAATAGTATTTATTTAGAAATCCATTTTTATCTGTATTTTTAAAAGCTATACTATTTTTTAAATGTATATTTTATTGATTTCTTACAGAAAGGAAGAGAGAGGGATAAAGAATTGAAACATGGATGAGAGAGAGTCATCGATCAGCTGCCTCCTGCACACCCGCTACTGGGGATGTGCCCACACCAAGGTACATCTTGAGTGGAATCGAACCTGGGACCTTTCAGCCAGCAGGCCTACGCTCTATCCACTGAACCAAACTGGTTTCAGCAAAGCTATACTATTTTTAATAATTGATTTTAGAGAGAGAAAGAGATAAACATCAATGTGAGAGGGGAACATCAATCCATTGCCTCCCACACATGTCCTGACAGGGAATTGAACCTGCAACCTTTTGAACTTTGATGTATGGGATGACGCTCCAACCAATTGAACTACTCTGGCTGGGGCTAAAGCTATACTCTTATCACATATAAAATACTTACATGTATTAGGTCTATATCTGGACTTTCTATTTTGTTTCATAAAATTGGAAAGATGTATCAAGGAATAATTAAGAAGAAGAGGGTTGAAATCAAACTGCCTAGATTAAAAGTCAAATACATTATATGCTGTGTGTGTGACTGAGAACCATTTACTACTTCATTGTGTAGAATGTGATTAGAATGTGATTGCACTGTCCCTGGTACATGAGCATGCCCAATATCAACAATGAGGATAATAATGTTAATGTTTTCTCATCTATTACAGTGGGTGATGTGTATTATCAAAGAAACTACTGTAGTAGGTGCCTCATTCTTGTCCCCTGGGTGGTCCTTTGTGAGAATGCTGCTCTTTGTACTATAAGTCCTTTCTACAGAGATATGTGGGTCTAAGAATGTGAAGAACTGAATGCTAAGGAACTAAAGAGAGAGGGGTCATGTGTGATACCAGAAAGCACTGAGTTAACAGAACATGCTAGTAGATGTTAGTCAGAAACCTACTCTTTATGCGTTCAAATGTCCACCCCTGTTTCAGACTCTCATTGTACAGACCACATCTGGATTTTGTGAATGAGAGCAAAATAAAGTGAAATCCCAGTTGTTTTGATCTGAGCATGTGTACAAAAAAGACGAAGATGTACATCAAAGAGAAACAAGTGCTCTATAGCAGCGACCCCATGATACACACAAACACAGGTCTGGTCACACTTCCTTCAGTAGTGGCCATCTGATTGCAAATCCATATATGAGTAGGGCACATTACTTTTCAGTTGATAATAATGGTAAAGTATACTCAAAGTCTAAAATTACCCAACCAGTTAAAAAAACAAATCAACTTTACCTATAGAAGAATATAGTTAAGGTCTTCTGTGAATCACTGATCAATTTGGGCCAAGTCAATGAAAATGGAGTTATTTTAACAAACCAAGACATTAAGTGCAGTAAACATTAAATTGTTTCTTAATCCCTTAGGCTCTGTCTCAAGAACTCTCCCCAATTGTAGCCACTCAGCAACTTCCAGGATACTGCATAGTCACTAAAAACTCAGAGTCCAAATGACCCATATAATGCATTTGGGGGCAAGGTAAAAGTTTATTTTCCTCTTGTCAGGAATCTCTCGTGGTACATGAGCCTTAATTATATAGTTTGGGTAGAAATACCAACCATTGAAATAGCAGTGTCAGCACTAGTTGAGTCCTTGTCATGACAGCACTGTGCTAATGTGCTAAATGTTTTACTTCAGTTTTCATTTAACCCTACCAGCAGTTCTCTGAAGTGAGTGTTATTATTATTTCCATTTCATGGATGAGGAAACAGAGGACAAGATGATTTAGATTACTTCCCCAAGTTCTCAGAACTATTAAGTGGCAGACTTGGAATTCAGTTCTGTCCAAGTCCATACTGTTAACCTCTGCATTAATTAACTAATTACATTTAGCCTACAGTTACAAGGTCTAATTGAATCAAGTCTGTTAACAGCACCTGGAGGCTTCAATTACACAGCAGTAACAGGGCCAGGTGGTTCAACCCTGTTCTCTTCCAGTTCATGTGAGTGAGCTCATTGCTAAACACTCTCTTTGCCTAAAAATATCGAGCAGCCCACACCCTGGAGTCCCACAGCTGCTCATGGCAGGTGTCTTAGAATGAGAAAGTGCTCCCTAAAGCCTTCATAAAGGCTTTTTGACCATGGTGATGGTAATGCTAGTGAGAGGAGAAGGAAGAAAGTGAAGGCTGAGAGAGACATAATAGAGGTCATATCTTTTCCTCTAACTGAAGTGGCCTGCCAAGTGCTGATGTAGCTCTTCCTAGAGGGGTGATTCTAGGTCAGCTCGGCCAACTACCTTTACCTCTCCTTGGAATTCCTGTGTTGCAAGGGATACTTAAGGATGACTGAGTAACTGGCACAATCATTTAATCTATTTAACAAATACATATTAAACTTCTACCACAGGCCATATGTTGTCTGTGGTTACAGCAACAACTCCCCCCCTCACCACTACCCCCCAAAAAATCTACATAGGACACATGGAAATTACATTCTACAGGGGAAGAAGGAACTCCAGAAATAAGACACACAATAATAATAAAAAGTATAACTGAAACTAGTTTGGCTCAGTGAATAGAGCATTGGCCTGCGGACTGGCTTACAACACTGAGGAACAGTGGAACGCAGGGAACTGCAATACTATCTGGACTGAGAAACAGGCATACCAAACAGAATAATAGAGGAAGTGAATGACTTTCACTATGGCACATTTTTTATGCTAATTTTAAATTTTATTTTCATTTTTTGCATCCTTTACTTAAGAAATGAATATTTTCTTTTTTCCTCACTTGATTTTACCTGTTTAATTATTACATTTTTAGTTTCAATCACATTATTACTACTGCTATTTTACCTTTTTTGTTTCCTTTTTCTTTTTTCCCTTTTTTTATTTTTATTTTTTTGATTAAATTACTATCTGTGTATTTCATTCACACCCTCCCTCCCCAGAGTTTTGTATCCATTGGTTGTACTTATATGCATGTATACAAGTCCTTCGGTTGATCTATTATCTTCCCCAGATCTCCCTCCCGTCCCAACTGTAATTTGACAGTCTGCTTGTTGCATTACTCTCTCTATATCTATCTTTTTGGTTCATCAGTTTATAATGTTCTTTATTATCCATAATTGAGTGAGGTCATGTGGTGTTTCTCTTCCATTGACTGGCTTATTTCACTCAGCATGATGTTCTCCAATTCCATCCAGGTTGCTGCAAATGATGAGAATTTCTTCTTTTTTATGGCAGCATAGTATTCCATTGTGTAGATGTACCATGGTTTTTTGATCCAATCATCTGCTGACGGGCACCTAGGCTGTTTCCAAATTCTAGCTATTGTAGATAGTGCTGCTATGAACATAGGGGTGCATATATCCTTTCTAGTTTCTTGGGATATATTCCTAGAAGTGGGATTACTGGGTCAAATGGGAGTTTCATTTTCAGTTTTTTGAGGAAACTCCACACTGTTCACAGTGGTTGCACCAGTCTGCATTCCCACCAGCAGTGCAAGAGGGTTCCTTTTTCTCTGCAACCTCGCCAACACTTGTCATTTGTTGATTTGTTGATGTTGGCCATTCTGACAGGTGTGAGATGGTAACGCATTGTTGTTTTGATTTGCATTTCTTGGATAATTAGTGCTTTGAACATGTTTTCATGTGCCTATTGGCCTTCCTTCTGTCTTCTTTTGAAAATATTCTATTTAGGACCATTGCCCATTTTTTAATTGGGTCATTTATCTTCCTTTTATTAAGTTGTATAAGCTGTATGTAGATGTTGGAGATTAAATCTTTATCAGTGATAACATTTGCAATATGTTCTCCCATACAGTGGACTTTCTTGTTGTTTTGCTAATGGTTTCTTTTGCTGTAAAAAGCTTTTTATTTTGATGTAGTCCCATTTGTTTATTTTCTCCTTAGCTTCCATTGCCCTAGGGGCAGTATCAGTGAAGAAGTTCTTTTGGCATATGTCTGAGATTTTGCTGCTTGTGGATGCCTCTAGTATTTTTATGGTTTCCCATCTGATGTTTAAGTCCTTTATCCATTTTGAGTTTATTTTTGTGTATGGTGTAAGTTGATGATCTAGTTTCATTCTTTTGCATGTATCTGTCCAATTTTCCCAACACCATTTATTGAAGAAACTGTCTTGACTCCATTGTATATCCGTGCCTCCTTTGTCAAATATTAATTGAAGATAGTGATTTGGGTTGATATCTGGGTTCTCAATTCTATTCCATTGATCTATATGTCTGTTCTTGTGCCAGTACCAGGCTGTTTTGAGAACAGTGGCTTTGTAATACAGCTTGAAATCTGATATTGAGATCCCTCCTACTTTACTCTTCTTTCTCGGGATTGCTGTGGCTATTAGGGGTCTTCTGTTCTTCCAAATGAACTTTTGGAGAGTTTTTTCTCGGTCAGTGAAATATGCCATTGGGGAGAGAATCCAAGATGGCTGCCCAGGTAAACACCTAGCCACAGCCGCACACAACAATTTCAATAAAATACAACTAAAATATAAAATTGACATTACCCAGAACTACAGGAAAGTCGACTGACTAAAAGTTCTACAACGAGAAGCAAGGAGAATACCAGAAGGAAGAGCGGAGGAGCTGTAAAAGCCTGAGGTACGAAGACATGCAGTGTGCACAGAGAGGAGGGAGCCGGAGAGGAGGGTGGCTGAGTGCCTGGCTGGTATTCTTTAGCAGGAAGGAGATAAAAGCTCTGACTATGTTGGGCCCCAGTTCCGACTGCTCTGAACTCCAGTTCTAGGCCAGACCCCAAGGACCCAGGCTCATCCAGAGGGAGCTGGGCTGTAAGGCGGAACCCCTGGGGAGGGGCAAAAGGAGGTCCCGGTGGCAGCGCGCACATTGCTCGCAGAGAAGGGATGGTTGGCTGTGTCACGGGATTGCCCTGGCGGGAAGGAGACAGGGGCTCCAGACTGCTCTGAATACCACCTCCAATCCCACTACCAACTGAACTGAACCCCAGTTCTGGACCATTGGGGGAGAGCCTAGACTGTTTGGTAGCAGGCGAAAATCAAGGGCACCTTTCTCTCAGAGGCCCTTGCAGCCTCTGAGTACTGAAGGACCCTGAGACCCAGGAGCTGCATAGGGCGGGGCTGACGGAAGCCAAAGCTGTAGGCTCCACCCTGAAACCCCGCCCCATCTATAGCTACAAAATGCGACAATGAAATAGATCACAAACGAAAGAAATGGAGGACAAAAAGCGACTGGATATAGAGTTTAAATCTACGCTTATAAGGTTTTTCAAGAATTTCCTAGAAAAGATCGATAAGACCTATGAAGATATGAAAAGAGATCAACTAGAATTAATAAGGAATCAACAAGAAATGATAAGGGATCAACAAGAAATAAAGAATATATTGTCTGAAATAAAAAATATTATACAGAGTCCTAAAAACAGAATGGAAGATCGCAAGAATCAAGTCAAAGTTTTGGAACATAAAGAGCCAGAAGACACTCCTCCACAGAAGCTAGAAGGCAAGATAATCCAGAAAATTGAAGATAATGTAAGAAACCTCTGGGACAACTTCAAGCGAACCAACATCAGAATTAGGGGGGTACCAGAAGATGAGAGAGAGCAAGATATCGAAAACATACTGAAAGAAATAGTGACAGAAAACTTCCCCCACCTGGTGAAAAGAATGAGACTTACAAGTCCAGGAAGTGCACAGAACTCCAAACAAAAGTAATCCAAAGAGGACCACACCAAGACACATCATAATTAAAATTCCAAGTGCAAGAGGGTACAGGGCGCGAGCGGAGATGCCTCCTCCGCTGTGCCCTGCGATGAGCACCCCGGCAGTCCCAGGCGACCTGCAGCTCCCCCCGAGTCAGAGGGCCCGGCCCGCATTCAGAGTAGAAACAAGGGAATAATGACATCTGAGGGCTTGGTCAAAGAAGAGACAAAAGTTCTAAAACTTAAGACAAAAATGGCTGATAAAGAAAATATCCATAGACCTACAAGCAAAAGTAATATAACAATGGAAAAAAATTGTATTCCGTTAAAACCTTCTAATGAATTGACCAGTTCAACTATAGCCACTGATACATATAACTTGGGGAATAATCAAACTCTGAAGTTGTTACCAATTACAAATGATCGCCAAAGTCAACGTATGACATTAAGCCAAGCATTTCACATTAAAAACAATAATAAAAAGAAGTCAGTGACTACAGAAAAACCAAAGCAAGATGCTAACGTGCTCAAGAAACCTGTGCTTGGATCTTATCGTGGCCAAATTGTTCAATCTAAGGTTAATTCATTTAGAAAACCTGTACAAGTCAAAGATGACCATTCTGCAACAACAAAAAAACTTTCAACTATCTCTAAGGCCACAAAACCTCAGCCTGTAAACACCAGCAATGTAACAGCAAAAAGTCACAGAGCCTCAAATATGACGACTAAATTTGTGAGATCTGCATCTCAGAATGAACAACTTTTACGTCCTCCTATTAGAAGTCATCACAGTAATACTCTTAATACCCAGGAATCCCTGAAACAAGGCATTGCCAATGTTACAATTCGGAAAGGGTCTCATGAGAAAGAATTACTACAATTAAATACAGTTTTACCTAGTGTCAAAACCATTTCTTCTCAGGAAGTAAAAAGAAATAAGACAGTATCAAGAAGCATCACATCTGAAATGATAGCAAGGCCTGCTTCATCTTCTAATATCAAACAGATAGAAAAGTCAAAAACCATTGACCAGTGCAGGCATACTATGGCAAAAGCAACTATCAACAGTAGAAGGGCTCAGCCCAAAGAAACTGTAGAAGAAAGAAAAGCTCTTCTGAGTGAGTGAAGAGCTAGCAAAGGAAAAATGCTGAAAAGGCCTCTTAACTCAGTAATAACCCAGCCTGAACCTGAAGGGCAGAATGAAAAACCAGTTGGGTCATTTTGGACTACCATGGCAGAAGATGAACAAAGATTATTTTCTGAAAAAGTAAACAAGAAGTTTTCTGAATGCCTAAAACTGATTAATGAGGGATGCCCAAAAGAAGAAGTATTAGATACACTGAATGACCTGATTAAAAATATTCCAGATGCCAAAAAAACTTGTTAAGTATTGGATATGCTTTGCACGTGTTGAACCACTCACAAGTTCTATTGAAAATATTATCTCAGTCTTTGAGAAGGCCATTCTGGCAGGAGCTCAGCCTATTGAAGAAATGTGACATGCAACTGCAGATATTCTAGCAATGAAGAGTCAAGAAAAAGTTAAATTTGGAGAAAATCTTGAGGAGGCTTGTGCAACCAAGGAAAAAATCCAAGAAGTCAACATTGAAGATATTGGTGTTAATCTAGAGTCAGGAAAACCTGAAATAGAAAAAAAAAAACATCATAGAAATGTGGAATTTCAAGATTTAAAAAAAAGAGCAAGTACACAAAACAAAAGATCCAACCAATGATGTTAAAACCCCAACACAGGAACTAAAGAGGGTTGCTTAATTAAATATAATGTGTCTACTACACCATACTTGCAAAGTGTAAAAAAGAAAATGCAGTTTGACGAAATAAATTCTACATTTAAAGAGCTCAAGTTTCTAACACCAGTTAGACGTTCTCAGCGACTTCAAGACAAGACTTCTAAATTGCCCAATATGTTGAAAGACCATTATCCTTGTGTGTCTTCATTGGAACAGTTAACAGAGTTGGGGGATGAAACTGATGCTTTTATTAGCCGCCCTAATGCAGCACTGTTCCGGATGACTTTGGAGACTGAAACAATAGAAGAGAAATAAAGCTATGATAAGAAATAAGGGTTTTATTATTCCTGGGATGTTTCTTGTGGCTTCTTATATCTTAGTTCAAAAGCTGGCCAAGTTGCCTAAGTATTAATGGCAGTAAATTCTTATAATATTCACATAATAGATGTTGCCTTCTGTTTGTCAGAGAGTTAGATCTTACATTGTCTATCTCAACTATATGTCTATGTCAAACTTACATTAAGATTTTCTCTAAGGTAGCTAAATTTTGTCAACTAGTTTACTATGTTCTTTTAATATAATTACTAAATATTCTATTTTCAGTGGTATTTCTAAAATAACATACTTAAACTTGTTTTGTAATATAAAAACTTAATTGTTGGATCATGTCACCTAAAACATGATAGTTATATACAGTATACAGTTCTCTTATTCCTACACACATAAATACCACTAATAAAATTATTTATGTCTTTGAACTGATATTTAAATAGCATTTATCCTCTACCAGGTCTATGTTTTCAAATCATTAATTGGCCATTGTAAGAGCTTAGGTCATTTTAAAACTAATATGAATGTGGTTGAAAATCACATGCTTGGGCTCATTTATGTTCACATATTCCATTTATGTAATAGTACCTTCCATTGTCTTCTCATGTTCTAGAGAGTAGGAATTTTATTCTTTTTTAAACTGCCTAATATGTAAACAATAAATTAACTGTAAAAAAATCTGTAAAAAATTTTTTAAAAATTAAAAAAAAATTCCAAGAGCAAAAGACAAAGAGAGAATATTAAAAGCAGCAAGAGCAAAGAAGGTAGTTACTTATAAAGGAGCAACTATACGATTGTCAGCTGATTTCTCAACAGAAATCATGCAGGCCAGATGGGAATGGCAAGAAATATTCAAGGTGATGAATAGTAAGAACCTACAGCCAAAGATAATCTATCCAGCAAAGCTATCACTCAGAATCGAAGGCCAGATAAAGAACTTCACTAATAAAAAAAAAAAAAGCTAAAGGAGTTCATCAACACCAAACCAGAAATATATGAATTGCTGAAGGGGGTTCTTTCAGAAGAGAAAGTAAATAAAGATAAAAATTATGAACAACAAATACGTAACTATCAACAAGTGAATCTAAAAACCAAGGAAATTTTTAAAAAAAATCTGATGAACAATATTAACTGTTGAATATAATAGAATCAAAGGTATGGAAGGGGAGTGAAATGACGATTCTTGGGGAAAAGGGGAAAGGGGGATGTGGGAAGAGACTGAACATAAACTGTGCACCTATGGATGAGGACAATGGGGGGTGGGGAAAGGGAAGAGGGTGGGATGGGAACCTGGTGGAAGAGAGCAATGGAGGGGGGCGGGGAAGGAACATTTGTAATAATATGAACAATAAAAATTTATTTAAAAAAATAAAAAAGAAATATGCCATTGGTATTTTAATGGGGAGTACATTGAACCTATAGATTGCTTTGGGAAGTATGGACATTTTGATGATGTTGATTCTACCAATTCATGAACATATGTTCTTCCATCTGTTTACATCTTCCTCTATCTCTTTTTTTCAGTGTTGAGTAGTTTTCCACATATAGGTCCTTTACTTCCTTAGTTAAGTTTATTCCTAGGTATCTTAATTTTTTGGTGTGATGGTAAATGGGATTGCGTTTTTAGTCTCTCTTTCTGTAAATTCACTGTTGGTGTATAGAAATGCCATAGATTTCTTGGAATTAATTTTGTATCCTGCTATATTGTCAAATTCATTTATTAAGTCTATTAGTTTTTTAATGGAGAACTTTGTTTTTTTATGTGCAATATCATGTCATCTGCAAAGAAGGATAACTTTACTTCTTCTTTTTTAATTTGGATGCCTTTTATTTTTTCTTCTTATCTAATTGCAAGGGCTAGTACTTCCAGTACTATGTCAAACAGGAGTGGTGAGAGTGGGTATCCCTGTCTTGTTCCTGTTCTTAGAGGAAATGGTTTTAGTTTTTGTCCAATGAGTATGATGTTTGCTATGGGTTTATCATATATAGCTTTTATTATGTTGAGGTATGATCCTTGTACTCCCACCTTGTTGAGAGTTTTTATCAGGAAACGGTGTTGGATTTTATCAAATGCTTTTTCTGCATCAATTGATATGACTATATGATTTTTATCTCTCAATTTGTTTATGTAATGTATCACGTTTATTGATTTGTGGATATTGTACCATCCTTGCATTCCTGGAATAAATCCTACTTGGTCATTGTGTATGATCTTTCTGATGCTCTACTGGAGCCGATTTGCTAGAATTTTGTTGAGGATTTTGGCATCTATGTTCATGAGGGATATTGGCCTGTAATTCTCTTTCATTGAGTTGTCTTTATATGGTTTTGGTATTAGGGTGATGCTGGCTTCATAGAAGGAGCTTGAAAGTGTTCCTTGCTCTTGAATTTTTTTGAATAGTCTGAGGAGGATAGTTTTAGTTCTTCCTTGAATATTTGGTAAAACTCTCCTGTGAAGCCATCTGGCCCTGGGCTTTTCTTTGCTGAAAGCATTTTGATTACTGTTTCAACTTCTTCCCAAGTCACTGGTCTATCGAGATTTTTATATTCTTCTTGATTGAGTTTTGGAAGTTTGTAATTTTCTAAGAATATGTCCATTTCCTCCAGGTTGTTCAGTTTGTTAGAATAGAGTTGTTTGTAGTATTTTGTAACAACCCCTTGTATTTCATCGAGGTCTGTTGTTATTTCACCTCTTTCGTTTCTGATTTTGTTTATTTGTTTCTTCTCTCTTTGCTTCTTGGTGAACCTGGCTAGAGGTTCATCAATCTTGTTTATCCTTTAAAAGAACCAGCTCTTGGTTTTGTTGATCTGATGTATTGTTTCTTTGGTCTCAATGTCGTTCGTCTCCGCTCTAATTTTTATTATTTCCTTCATTCTGCTTACACTGGGCTTTTCTTGTTGCTCTTTTTCTAACTCTGAGTTGTAGAGTTAGATAATTTGTTACCATTTTTTCTTGTGGTTTGTTTTTGTTTTGCTGTGGTTTTTTTTTTTTCTTTTTTTTTTTTTTTAATTTTTTTTTTTGATTTTTTTTTTAGGAAGAGAGAGGAATAGAGAGCTAGAAACGTCAATGAGAGAGAAACATCAACCAGCTGCCTCTTGCACACCCCCTACTGGGGATGTGCCCGCAACCAAGGTACATGCCCTTGACCGGAATCGAACCCGGGACCTTTCAGTCCGCAGACCGACGCTCTACCACTGAGCCAAACCAGCCTCGGCTGTTTTGTTGTTTTTTATTTTTGCAATAGGCTTGTAGGGATATGAACTTCCCTCTCAAAACTGCTTTTGCTGTGTCCCATAGATTTTGGATTGTTGTGTTTTCGTTGTCATTTGTTTCCAGGATGTTTTTAATTTCTTCCTTGATTTCTCTGGTAACCCAGTCCTTGTTTAATAACATGCTGTTTAGTCTCCATGTGTTTGATTTCTTAGGGTTATTTTTATTGTAGTTAATTTCCAGTTTTATGCCACTATGATCTGATAAGATGCTTGATATGATTACTATCTTTTGAATTTGAAGAGACTTTGCCTATGTCCCAAAATGAGGTCTATCTTTGAAAATGACCCATGTGCACTTGAGGATAATGTTTATTCTGTTGCTTTGGGGTGGAATGTTCTGAAGATGTCAATTAATTCCATCTGATCTAGTCATTTAGGATTGATATTTCTTTGCTGACTTTTTGTTTAGATGGTTTGTCCAAAGGTGACAGTGGGGTATTAAAATCTCCTACTATGATTGTATTGCTATTAATCTCTCCCTTAATGTCCTCCAGAATTTTTTTTTTTTATGTATTTGGGTGCTCCTGTATTGGGTGCATATATATTTACAAGGGTTATTTCTTCTTGTTGGATTGTTCCCTTTAGTATTATGAAGTGGCCTTCATTATCTCTTGTTATGTCCTTCACTCTGAGATCGAATTTGTCAGATATAAGTATTGCTACCCCAGCTTTTTTTTTTTTTCATTTCCATTTGCCTGGAAAACCTTTCTTCATCCCTTCACCCTCAGTCTGTGTGTGTTTTTTTTCCTGAAGTGGGTTTCTTGTAGACAACAGATATATGGGTCTTGTTTTCTTATCCAATCTGTTACACTATGTCTTTTGATTGGAGCATTTAATCCATTTACATTTTAAGTTATTATTGATAGGTACTTATTTGATGCCATTTTTATTCTATACCCCTGTGTTCCTTCTTCGCTTCCTATTCCTTTATTTTTACAGTAGACCCTTTAATATTTCTTGCATTGCTGGTATGGTGGAGATAAATTTCTTTAGTCTTTTTTTTTTTTGTCTGTGAAGCTCGTGATTACACCTTTAATTTTGATTAGTAGCCTTGCTGGGTTCAGTATTCTTAGATTCAGACCCTTCCTTTGCGTGACTTTGTATATTTTATCCCATTCTTTTCTGGCCTGATGCGTTTGTGCTGAGAAATCAGTTGCTAGTCTGATGGGGGTTCCTTTATATGTAACTTTCTGTTACTCTCTGTAACTTTCTGTTTCTCTCTCTGGCTGTTTTTAAGATTCTTACTTTGTCATTGGTGTTTGCCAATTTAATTATAATGTGCCTTAGCATCGGTCTTCTGGGATTCATTTTGCTTGGGACTCTGTGAGCATCTTGGATTTGTGTGGGGTTTTTTCTTCTCTATCTCAAGAAAGTTTTCTGTCATTATTTCTTCTTCTTTTTTAATATATTTTATTGATTTTCCTACAGAGAGGAAGGGAGATAGGTAGAGAGCCAGAAACATTGAGGAGAGAGAAACATCGACCAGCTGCCTCTTGCACACCCCCTACCGGGCTGTGCATGCCCTTGGCCGGAATCGAACCTGGGACCTTTGAGTCCACAGACCGATGCTCTACAGCTGTGCAAAACCAGTTTTGGCTGTCATTATTTCTTGAAATACATTTTTAATGTCTTCCTCCATTTCCTTTTCTTCTGGAACCCCTATTATATAAATATTGTTTTGTTTTGTATTGTCCCAAAGCTCACATATGCTCTCCTCCTGCTTTTTAATTTTTTTTTTCTAGAAGCTGCTCTAATTGGGTATTTTTTTCCATCTTGTCTTCTAGCTCTGCATTTGCTAGTATGCTCTTGATGTTTTCTATTGAGTTCTTCATAGCAGTGTTGTCATTTTTCATTTCTTCTTGTTTCATCTTCATTTCCTCTTGGTTCATCTTCATTTCCTCTTGGTTCTTCTTCAATTCCTCTTGGTTCTTCTTCAATTCCTCTTGGTTCTTATTTATTTCCTCTTGGTTCTTATTCATATCGTCAAATTCTTCTTCCATTCTTTTTAGCCATCCTATGATCATTACTCTGAATTCTTGCTCTGGTAGGTTGCTTGCCTCTAACTCATTTACTTCCTTTTCTGGTGATACCTGCTTTTCTTTCATATGCGGACTATTTCTTTGTCTCCCCATGGTCTCTCTTTTCACGATGTCTGGTTATGTGTTTTTTTTTTTTTTTTTTTTCTCCTGTGTTGATTTAAAGGCACAAAATACAACACTACCAGGTACAACACAAAAGGCACTGAACAGGAATGTATTTGTGATATTAATAACCGCTAATGAAGGTGACCACTATATAAAGACATATTAGGGGATAGGAGAGAAAGACGAATGTTGGAGGGGAGGGGGGGAGAAGAAGGATAAATAAAGAGATAGAAAAAAAAGGAAAAAAATGTAGTGTCAAAATAAAATTGGGAAACAAGAAAAGAGAGAGAGAGAGAGACAAGAATCAGACTAAGAGAGAAAGGGGAAACAAACCATACATATATATATATATATATAGTGCCAGTTACTCAGTCATCACATAATAGGGGTTCCAGAAAGAAAGGAAACTGAGCAAGTAAGAGAAAAATGTTTACAGAAATAATGACAGAAAATTTTCCTGATATAGAAAAGAGAAAACCCCACACAAATCCAAGAAGCTTGCAGAGACCCAAGCAACATAAACCCCAAAAGACCAACATCAAGGCATATTATAATTAAATTGGCAAAAACCAACAACAAAGTGAGAATCTTAAAAGCAGCCAGAGAAAGACAGAAAGTTACATATAAAGTTACAACTGATTTCTCAACAGAAACTCATCAGGACAGAAGGGAATGGAATGAAATATACAAAGCCTAGAAGAGTCTGAATCCAAAAATACTCTACACAGAAAAGCTATCATCAAAATTGAAGGTGAATTAGGAGCTTCACAGACAAAGACAGACTAAGGAAATTTATTATCACCAAACCAGAAATACAAGAAATACTAAAGAGTCTGCTGTAAAAATAAAGAAATAGGAAGTGAAGAAGGAACACAGGAGTATAGAATAAAAATGGCGACAAGTAAGTACCTGTCAATAATAATTTTAAATGTAAATGTATTAAGTGCCCCAATCAAAAGACATAGGGAAATGAACTGGATAAGAAAACAAGACCCATATATCTGCTTTCTACAAGAAACCCACCTCAGAACAAAAGACTAACAAAGACTGGGGTTGAAGGGATGGAAAAAGGTTTTCCAGGCGAATGGAAATTTAAAAAAACTAGGGTAGCAACACTTATATCTGACCAAGTAGATCTCACGTTTAGAACATAACAAGAGATAAGGAAGGCCACTTCATAATAAGGGAGCAATTCAACAAACTCATAAACATATATGCACCCAATACAGGAGCACCCAAATACAAAAAAATAAATAAATAAATAAAATAAAATAAAAATAAACCTGCTGGAGGACATTGAGAGTTTAACAACAATACATCATAATAGGAGACTTTAATACACCACTATCACCACTAGACAAATCCTCTAAACAAAAAAATCAGCAAAGAAACATCAATCCTAAATGACTTATTAGACCAGAAGAAATTAATTGACATCTTCAGAACATTTCACCCAAAAGCCACAGAATATACATTCTTCTTAAGAGTACATGGGTCATTTTCAAAGATAGATCACATGTTGGGACATAGGCAGTCTCTTCAAATTCAAAAAGATAGAAATCATATCAAGCATCTTCTCTGATCATATCGGCATAAAACTGGAAATCCACTACAATAAAAAACAGTCCAAAGAAATCAAACACATGGAGACTAACCAGCATGTTATTAAACAAGGACTGGGTTACCAGAGAAATCAAGGAAGAAATTAAAAACATCCTGGAAACAAATGACAATGAAAATACAACAATCCAAAATCTGTGGGACACAGCAAAAGCAGTTTTGAGAGGGAATTTCATATCCCTACAAGCCTATTGCAAAAAACAAGAAAAAATGGTAACAAATTATCTAACTCTACAACTCAAAGAGTTAGAAAAAGAGCAACAAGAAAAGCCCATCATAAGCAGAAGGAAGAAAATAATAAAAATCAGAGCAGAGGTAAATGACATAGAAAACAAAGAAACAATACAAAAGATCAACAAAATCAAGAGCTGGCTCTTTTAAAGGATAAACAAGATTGATGAACCTCTAGGCAGGTTCACCAAGAAGCAAAGAGAGAAGAAACAAATAAACAAAATCAGAAATGAAAGAGGTGAAATAACAACAGACCCCGATGAAATACAAGGGGTTGTTACAAAATACTAAAAACAACTCTATTCTAACAAACTGAACAACCTGGAGGAAATGGACATATTCCTTAAAAAAATATAACCTTCCAAAACTCAATCAAGAAGAACATAGAAATCTCAATAGGCCAGTAACTATGGAATAAATTGAAGTGCTCATCAAAAAGCTTTCAGCAAACAAAAGCCTGCGGCCAGATGGGGAGTTTTACCAAACATTTAAGGAAGAACTAAAACTATCCTCCTCAGACTATTCAAAAAAATTCAAGAGCAAGGAACACTTCCAAACTCCTTCTATGAAGTCAGCATCACCCTAATACCAAAACCAGATAAAGACAACACAAAGAAAGAGAATTACAGGCCACATCCTCATGAACATAGATGCCAAAATCCTCAACAAAATTCTAGCAAGTCAGCTCCAGCAGCATATCAGAAAGATCATACGCCATGACCAAGTAGGATTTATTTCGGAATGCAAGGATGGTACAATATCCACAAATCAATAAATGTGATATATCACATAAACAAATTGAGAGATAAAAATCATATAGTCATATCAATTGATGAAGAAAAAGCATTTGATAAAATACAACACCCTTTCTTGATAAAAAACTCTCAACAAGGTGGGAATAGAAGGATCATATCTCAACATAATAAAAGCTATATATGATAAACCCATAGCAAACATCATACTCAATGGGCAAAAACTAAAACTATTTTCACTAATAATAGGAACAAGACAGGATATCCACTCTCACCACTCCTGTTTGACATAGTACTGAAAGTATTAGCCATTGCAATTAGACAAGAAAAAGAAACAAAAGGCATCCAAATTGGAAAAGAAGTAAAGTTATCCTTCTTTGCAGATGACATGATACTGTACATAAAAAAACAAAAGACTCCATCAAAAAACTAATAGACTTAATAAATGAATTTGTCAATGTAGCAGGATACAAAATTAATGCCAAGAAATCTATGGCCTTTATATACATCAATAGTCTTGTATACAGAAAGAGAGACTAAAAACGCAATCCCATTTACCATCACACCAAAAAATTAAGATACCTAGGAATAAACTTAACTAAGGAGCTAAAAAAAAACCTCATAGTGGAAAACTACAGAACACTGAAAAAAAGATAAAGAAGACATAAACAGATGGAAGAACATACCATGTTTGTGGATTAGTAGGATCACCATAATTAAATGTCCATACTACCCAAAGCAATCTATAAATTCAATGCACTCCCCATTAAAATACCAATGACATATTTCACAGACCTAGAAAGATCTCTCCAAAAATTCATTTGAAATAAAAAAATTTTAAAAATACCCCGAATAGCCACAGTAATCCTGAGAAAGAAGAATAAAGTAGGAGGGATCGCAATACCAGATTTCAAACTGTATTACAAAGCCACTGTTCTCAAAACAGCCTGGTACTGGCACAAGAACAGACATATAGATCAATGGAATAGAATAGAAAATCAAGATATGGACCCAAACCACTAGGCTCAATTAATATTTGACAAAGGAGGCACGAACATATAATGGAGTCAAGACATTCTCTTCAATAAATGGTGTTGGGAAAATTGGGCAGATACATGAAAAAAAAAAACACACTGAAAGTAGACCACCAACTTACACCATACACAAAAAAATAAACTCAAAATGGATACAGGACTTAACATAAAATGGGAAACCATAAAAATACTGGAGGAATCCACCAGCAGCAAAATTGCTGATTTATGCCAAAAGAATTTCACTGATACTGCCCCTAGGGCAATAGAAACTAAAGAGAAAATAGACAAATGGGACTACATCAAAATTGAAAGCTTTTTTACAGCAAAAAAAAAAAAAACATCAATAAAACTATAAGAAAGCCCCCTGAATGGGAGAATATGTTTGCAAATTTTATCACTGATAAAGGTTTAATCTCCAACATCTACAGACAGCTTATACAACTAAATAAAAGGATGACAAATGACTCAATTTAAAAAAATGGGCAACGAACCTAAATAGAATCTTGTCCAAAAAAAAGATAGAAAGAAGGCCAAGAGATACATGAAAATATGCTCTAAGTCACTAATTATCTGAGACATGCAAATAAAAACAACAATTCAGTTCCATCTCACATCTGTCAGAATGGCTAACATCACCAAATCAACAAACAACAAGTGTTGGCAGGGATATGAAGAAAAAGGAACTTCTTGCACTGCTGGTGGGAATGCAGACTGATGCAGCCACTGTGGAGAACAGTATGTATTTTCCTCAAAAAACTGAAAATGGAACTCCCATTTGACCCAGTAATCCCATTCTTATGGAATATATCCTAAGAAACTAGAAACACCAATCAGAAAAGAAATATGCACCCCTCTGTTCATAGCAGCACAATTTACAATAGCTAAGATTTAGAAACAGCTTAGGTGACCATCAGCAGATGACTGGATCAGAAAACTATGGTATATCTACACGATGGAATACTATGCTGTCATAAAAAAGAAGGAATTCTTAACAATTGCAGCAACCTGGATGGAATTGGAGAGCATTATTTTAAGTGAAATAAGCCAGCCAATGAAAGAAAAATACCACATGATCTCACTCATTTATGAATAATAAAGAACATCATAAACTGATGAACAAAAAAAAAAATAGATACAGAGCCAGTAAAGCATCAAAAAGACTTTCAAATTACAGAGGAAGGTGGGGGAAATAAGAGATCAACTGAAGGACTTGTATGCATGCATATAAGCATAACCAGTGGATGCAAAACTCTGGGGGGTGAGGGCATGTATAAGAGTGGGGGGGCAGTGATAAAATATGTACATATATAATACTTTAATTTAAAAAATGGGGAAAAAAGGAAGTGTGAGGAGGATCCAAGATGGCTGCTCGGGTAGACACCTAACCGCAGCAGCACACAACAATTTCAATGGAATACAACTAAAATGTAGAGTGGACATCGCCCAGAGCTACAGGTAGTCGACTGACTGAAAATTCTACAACAAGAAGGAAAGAGAAAACCAGAAGGAAAATCAGAGGAGCTGAAAAAAAGCCTAAGGTACGGAGACATGCTGCGCCCTCGCTCGCACGCACGCAGCCTGAGAGGAGGAGAGGGCTGGGTAGGTGCCTGGCGTTCCCTAGCAGGAAGGAAATAAAAACCCTAGCCTGGGCTAAACCCCCGAACCGGCAGCGCTGACCCCCAGGTATTAGCCAGACCCTGGGGACCCAGGCTCCGGCAGGGGAGACAGGGCTCTGAGGCAGAATCCCAAGCGAGCAGCGAAAAGCAGGGCCCCTGGAGTCGCGTGCACATTGTACAAAGAGGACTGAATGTTGACTTTGATGCTGGATTACCCTAGAATGAAGAAACTAAGCCTCTGGCAGCGCTGAGCCTCAGTCCGGACTGCTCTGAACCCCAGTCCTGGACCAGACCCTGGGGACCCAGGCTCGGGCAGGGGGAGATGGGGCTGTGAGGCAGAATCCCAAGGGAGTGGCGAAAAGCAGAGCCCACAGAGTCGTGCGCACTGCGCGCAGAGGACAGTCTGTTGACTCTGATCCTGGACTCCCCTAGCGGGAAGGAGATAAAAAAAATAAGCTCCAGACTGGAGGAATGCGACAGGGAGCAGGAGCCCCTGCCGGACAACAGCCAGCTGGGCGCAGGCAGGGAGCCGGGCGACAGGGCCCCCAGGGCGGGGTGCCCCTGAGCCATCGACCTCTGAGAGCGGGCAACGGAGCCAAGGCCGGGGACTGCTTCCTGGGCAGCGCCGACCCCAGCAACAGGCTGGAGCAGCGCGGTAGCCTGCGGAGAACAAAGGGGTGCCACAGGCCAACCTGCTGAGCTCCCAGGACAAGGAGGAAGAAACCAAAGTACTCAATGTGAAGAAATCAAGTGAGAGCAAAAGATAGTAAAATTACTTAAGAAAGAATACAAAGAAGATCTTGAAAATTCAAAGACTAAGTCAGAACTCAACTCACCAGCCAACATTGCAACATAAATGCATTAAAAAAAAAAAAAGGACAGAATGTTGGAACAGCGGAGGCCAGGCTTAGAGTGGCCAGGCACAAAGCAATGGCAACCGGGCCCAGAGCAGCAACGGCCAGGCCCCAGAGCAGCAGCAGCCAGAACCAGAGCAACAACAGCCAGCACTGGAGCAGCCAGACCTGGGGCAGTGGCAGCCAGGCCTGAGGCGGAGGCAGCCAAGCCCAGGGAGGCCAGTCCAGGAACACCCAGACCTGGAGTGGCTGGGCCTGGAGAAGCCGGGCCCAGAACAGCTGGGTTGGGAGCAGCCAGGTCCAGAACAGCAGTAGCTAAGCCCGGAGCATCCAGGCTGGGAGCGGCCAGACTCGGAGTGGCTGGGCCCGGGGCAGCCGGGCCCAGAGCAGCCGAGTCTGGTGCGTCCAGGCCCGGAGCAGCAGCTGCCAGGCTGGGAGTGGCCAGGGCCAGAGCAGCGGCTGCCAGGCCCGGAGCAGCAGCTGCCAGGCTGGGAGCGGCCAGGCCCGGAGCAGCCGGGTCTGATGCGGCCAGGCCCGGAGCAGCAGCTGCCAGGCTGGGAGTGGCCAGGCCCAAAGCAGCGGTAACCAGGCTGGGAGCGGCCAGGCCCGGAGCAGCCGGGTATGGTGCGGCCAGGCCCGGAGCAGCCGGGTCTGGTGCGGCCAGGCCCGGAACAGCAGCTGCCAGGCTGGGAGCGGCCAGGCCCGGAGCAGCCGGGTCTGGTGCGGCCAGGCCTGGAGCAGCGGCTGCCAGGCTGGGAGCGGCCAGGCCCAGAGCAGCGGCTGCCAGGCCCGGAGCAGCAGCTGCCAGGCTGGGAGCGGCCAGGCCCGGAGCAGCCGGGTCTCGTGCGGCCAGGCCTGGAGCAGCGGCTGCCAGGCTGGGAGCGGCCAGGCCCAGAGCAGCAGCAGCCAGGTCCAGAGCAACTAGGTCGGGAGCGGCAGTGACCAGAACCGGAGTAGCTGGTTGTGGAACGAACCAGAGCAACAGAGGCCAGGCCCGGAGTAGCCAGGCCCGGAACAGCTCGCTCCTCGCCTGCCCCTGCCCCACGGCTGCCTCTCAGACATGGCTGGAAACTTTTGTGGGAACTTGAGGGTCTGCTGAATCAAGTGATGAAGGCTTAGATCTGGATGTGTTGAGTTAGTATAGGGCTGGAGTGTTGACCTGTGAGTGCCTTGGGTGGGGCCTGGATGAGGCTGGTTGACCTATTTGGAAATGTCTTTTGTGTGAAATGTATCATTGGGCATGTGGTGGTATTATTGATATGAGAAAATGCTAAGTAACTGATTTACTATCTGAAAAGGGATTTACTATCGGGGAAAGGGAGGGAGGAAGAGACTGAACATAAACTGCAACTATGGATGAGGACAATGGGGGATGGGGAGGGGGTGGAGGGTGGGGTGGGAACCTGGTGGAGGGGGGAAGAAATGAGGAACCTTTGTAACAATATGAACAATAAAGATTGATTTTAAAAAAATAATAAATAAATAAATAAATAAAAAATGGAAAAAAAGGAAAAGAAAAATTCTCCACTAATATTTCCTAGGCTTTTTTCCAAGCCCCTGACAAATTTTGCAGTGCATGTGTCTCTTACCAACTGCTATCTGGCAGAAATATTTTAAGATACTTCTTGATTTGAGAGTTGTTAAAATATGGCCAAAAACTAGGTATTTTAGAACCAATAGTGTACTATTCATAACAAGTTATCACAGTTATAAATTATAATGCCATTATTTATTATAGGAAGTGCCATGTCAATATCAAGGGCAAAATTTCTAATGATATTTAAGATTTATGGCAATGCAGTATTAAAAGCATTTTGGTAAGCCCATCTTCTCTCCACAAATTTCTGATAAGACTAACCATGGTGGTAATGCTGAGCAATTTACTTTTGAATGAAACTCATGTGACCTAAATCAGAAAGACAAATAGTGCTCCACTTACCTTTCTTTTTCACTCAATATATATTCTTCAGACCTTCCCACACAAGTACTTATAATGAATTCATTCTTTGTTATAGCATCCCATTGTATGGATGAACTATAATTAATTTACTAGCTCACTACCAATTAACTACTTGCTTACTTCTTGCCTTTTTGTTATTACAAATAATGTTGCAGTGGGCATTTCTGAAAACATAAGAAATCACTAATACAGGTTTCTTTCAAAAAAAAAAAATGGGCCCAGAGTTTTAGAAAAAGACATTTTCTATTAATTGTATGAAAATACTTTCTTTGTTTTTGCTATACTTTAAAATTTCAAAGTAAGCATGTTTAAAAATGTTTTTTCTGAGTTTTGATTGGTTTGGTGATTGTGAGTTTTTTGCCTTGGTTTAGGCCTCTGCAATGATTCTATTCTATCCTGGGAAGCTTTAAGTTCCCTGTTTGTCAGTGAAAATATTTATTTATCGATAATTTATTAATAAATAAGAATCATTGTTTAAAATGTTTAAATTAAGCTTAAAATGAACAAAATTTGGAAAATACTAAAACATTTTTAAAATTGTGTGTTGGTTTATGGTACCGTTTAATGGTTAGACAATCATATACTTTACATTTTCTAATACCCCAACTGGCACCATAAATAGTTATCACAATATTATTGACTATATTTATTATCCTTTATTTACTTCCCTATGACTATTTTGTAACTACTAATTTGTGCTTCTTAGTCCCTTCACTTCTTTCACTCAGTGCCCCAACTTCCCTTTCCTTTGGCAACCATTGGTTCTTTCTCTGTACTTATGAACCTGTTTCAATTTTGTTTATTCACGTATTTTGTCCTTTAGATTCCACATATAAGTGGAATTACATGGTATTTGTCTTTCTCTGACTGACTTATTTTCCTGAGCTTAATACCCTCTAAATCCATTTATGCTATTGCAAATGGTAACATTTTATTCTTTTTTATGGCTAAATAATATTCCAATGTATATATGCACCACCACTTTTTTATCCACTCATCTATTAGTGGGCAATTGGGTTGCTTCCATTAGTTGGCTACTAATATATAGGGGTACATATATTCTTTATAATTAGTGATTTGGTTTTCTTTGGCTGTATACCTAGAAGTGAAATCTCTGGGTCATAAGACAGCTCCATCTTATCTAATAAAAGAGTAATATGCAAACTGACCATACCTCTGCTTCACCCAAAGCCATGCCCACCAGCCACACCCACCAGCCAATCAGAGTGAGTATGCAAATTAACCCAACCAAGATGGCTACAGAGAGTAGGAAAGAGTCTTGGGTTTCCCATGCAATGAAAGAAACCAAGCTTTCCACCTTCCCTTGCCAGCCTAAGCCTCCACTCAAGGCTATAAATTTTCAATTATATAAGGTAAACAAATCCAAACAGAAATGGTGACAGCCATGGAGCAAATAGAAGGCTTAGCACCACTCCAGGCTACAAAGTTTCAATTATAGAAGATAAATAAATTTCAGATACCAGGGCCTCTGTTTGGAGCAAGGGGTGTGGCTGGCCTGCAAACCATCACAGGCCCCTTGCTCAGGCTACCCCATGCCCCAAGGGAACCCCTACCCTGTTCCAGGACATCCTTCAGGGCAAACCAGCTGGCCCCCACTCATGCACCAGGCCTCTATCCTATATAATAAGATTAATATGCAGATTGACCATCACTTCAACACACAATATGGCTGCACCCATGTGGTCAAAGTTCCTGCCTCCATGTGGACACAAGATGGCCACCACAAGATGGCCAGCATGGGAGGGCAGTTGGGAGGCATCAGGCCTACAAGGGAGAGCAGTTGGGGGTGATCAACCATGCATGGGAGGGCAGTTAGGGGTGACCAGGTCGGCAGAGAAGGGAAGTTGAGGGCAAACAGGTTGGCAGGGGAGCAGTTAGACATCAATCAGGCTGACATGGAAGTGTTAGGGGTTGATCAGGCTGGCAGGCAGAAGCAGTTAGGGGCAATCAGGAAGGAAGGAGCCAGCAGTCCTGGATTATGAGAGGGATGTCCCAGATTGGAGAGGGTGCAGGCTGGGCTGAGGGTGAGGGACACCACCACCTCATCGCCCCCCGTCCTCCCCCCCATACATGAATTTCGTGCATCGGGCCTCTAGTTTTTAATATTTTAGGAGCCTTCATACTGTTTTTTTATAGGGTCGGCAACTAGGTAATTGCGGGTTTCACACATTTATGGCTTCAGTTGAATTTTTAGGTTTGCAGACGTAGTACAAATGTAAAACACATTTTGTTATTTGATAGTTGGCTATTCAGCTGTTAATCAGTAAAAAAAGTTTTTTGATCTGTTTTGTAGTTTTCGTTTGGCGTTCGTTGAAAAATGGAAAATCAAAAGGAACATTTTCGTCATATTTTGCTTTTTTATTTCCGCAAAGGGAAAAACGCATCACAAGCTCATAAAAAGTTATGTGCTGTTTATGGTGACGAAGCCTTAAAAGAACGGCAGTGTCAAAATTGGTTTGCCAAATTTCGTTCTGGTGATTTTTCACTCAAAGATGAAAAACGCTCTGGTCGTCCAGTTGAAGTTGATGACGCCCTAATCAAAGCAATAATCAATTCGGACTGTCACAGTACAACACGTGAGATTGCAGAGAAGCTTCATGTATCACATACACGCATTGAAAATCACTTAAAACAACTTGGCTATGTTCAAAAACTCGATACATGGGTTCCTCACGAACTGAAAGAATCACAGTTAACGCAACGCATTAGCAGCTGGGATTTGCTAAAACGTAATGAAAATGATCCATTTTTAAAACGACTGATAACTGGCGATGAAAAATGGGTTGTTTACAACAATATCAAGTGGAAAAGATCGTGGAGCAGGCCAGGTGAACCAACTCAAACAACATCAAAAGCTGATATTCATCAAAAGAAGGTTTTGTTATCAGTTTGGTGGGATTACAAAGGAATTGTCTACTTTGAACTCTTACCACCCAACCGAACGATCAATGCTGATGTCTACATTGAACAACTAACGAAATTAAACAATGCAGTTGAAGAAAAGCGGCCCGAATTGACAAATCGAAAAGGTGTTGTATTCCATCATGACAATGCAAGGCCACACACATCTTTGGTCACTCGGCAAAAATTAATGGAGCTTGGTTGGGATGTTTTGCCACATCCACCATATAGTTCTGACCTTGCACCATCTGATTACTTTTTGTTTCGATCTTTACAAAACTCCTTGAATGGTAAAAATTTCAATAATGATGATGATGTCAAATCGTACCTGATTCAGTTTTTTGCTAATAAAAACCAGAAGTCTTTTGAACGTGGGATTATGATGCTGCCTGAAAGATGGCAAAAGGTCATTGATCAAAATGGGCAATACATTACAGAATAAAGTTATTTAGTTCCATGAAAAAATTGTCTTTGATTTTCTTTAAAAAATCCGCAATTACGTAGTTGCCGACCCAATATAATGGCTGTTCAACTCTGCATTCCCACCAACAGTGTATGAGGGTTCCTTTTTTTCCACATTCTTGCCAACACTAGTTTGTAAACTTATTGGTGACAATCATTCTTATAGGTGTGAGGTGATATGGTTTTAATTTGCATTTCTGTGACAATTAATAGGGTTGAGCATCTTTTCATAGGTCTATTTGGCCTTATGTATGTGTCCTCTTTGGAGAAGTGTCTATTCAGATCCTCTGCACATTTTTTAATTGAAGTGTTTATGTTTGTTTGTTTTTGCTTTGTTTTGTTTTTGGTGTTGAGTTTAGGTCTACTTGGCCTTCTGTATGTGTCCTCTTTGGAGAAGTGTCTATTCAGATCCTCTGCACATTTTTTAATTGAAGTGTTTATGTTTTGGGGTTTTTTTTTGCTTTGTTTTGTTTTTGGTGTTGAGTAGTATGAGTTCTTCATAAATTTTGGGCATTAATGCCTTATTAGATGTATCATTGGCAAATATGTTCTTCCATTATTAGGTTTTATTATTTTATTTTATGATTTCCTTATATTACACACACAAAAACACTCTAGAAATAAGTTTAACCAAAGAGGTAAAAGGGCTGTACTCAGAAAACTGTAAGGCACTGAAGAAAGAAGACAAAAAAAAAAATACAAATAAATGTAAGTATATATTCTGTTTATGGGTAGACAGAATTAACATAATTAAAGTGTTTATACTACGCAAAGTAATCTATAGATTCAACACAATCCTTGTCAAGATACCAATGTATATTTCACAGAACTGGAACAAGTAATCCAAAAATTTATATGAAACCACAAAAACAACAACAAATAGCCTCAGAAATATTGAGAAAGAAGAATAAAGTTGGGGGTATCAAACTACGTGATATCAAACTATACTACAAGGTCATAGTAATCAAATAGTATGTACTGGCATAAAAACAGACATATAGATCAATGGAACAGATCAGAGAGCCCAAAAATAAACCCACATCTATATGGTCAATTAATATTTGACATAGGAAGCAAGAACATACAATGGGGTAAAGGCAGTCTATTCAATAAATGGTGTTGGGAAAATTGTAAAGATATATGCATAAAAATTAAAGTAGACCACCTCCTTACACCATGTACAAGAATAAACTCAAAATGGGTTGAAGATTTAAGTGTAAGACTTGAAACCATAAAATTCTAGAAGAAGACAAAGGCAATAAAATATCTCTCATAACAATATTTTTTTCTGATATATCCCCTCTGGCAAAGGAAACAAAAGAAAAAAAAATGAGACTACCTCAAACTGAAAAATTTTTACATAGAAGTACTTTTTCTTCAAGAAAGCCTGCTGGCTATCTATGGTATGAAATACTACAATTTTTTCTGCATCTCCAGACAGAAGAGGGTTACCTCTGGCCTGCAGTACCCTGGTTTGTGAAGGAGTTTATACTCTTCCCTTTCTTTTCTTTTTTAACCCTGAGAATTAGCGTTGACATTTCACAAGGGATAATATCATTTTTTCCCTGAAAGTTTTTCTCTATGGCTTCAATTCAGTAGCAATCCCCAGAAGTTAGCAAAGCCGGATCCAGTGAACATCTTGTGGCTCAATATCCTTTCTAATAATGAGTACAGCAGATCCTGAAAAAGTGTTTTGTTTAACATCGTTTCTTTATAATGTTGATGAGATATAATAAAAACCCTTATTTATTATAACAATGTTTGAAAGAAAGAAACGGGAGGGGAGGGAAGGGGAGGGGAGGGAAGGGGAGGGGAGGGGAGGGAAGGGAAGGGAAGGGAAGGGAAGGGAAGGGAAGGGAAGGGAAGGGAAGGGAAGGGAAGGGAAGGGAAGGGAAGGGAAGGGAAGGGAAGGGAAGGGAAGGGAAGGGAAGGGAAGGGAAGGGAAGAAGGAGGGAGAGATTGGTTGCCTTCCACACATGCCCCTACCGGGATTTTAACCTATGACTCTTTAGTGCACAGGAAGACACTCTGAGCCACACCAGCCAGGCCTCTCCACTTTTGTTAAAACTTACAAAATTGAATGATCTGGAGTTTCTTCTTGGATCATTTAAAATAAACTAAAAGTGAACTTAAATAATTTCCCCATGTTTTTCCCTCACTATAGATAGAGGTCTCTCAAGGCTCTTGTGAGGAACTGCTTGAGGTAATAATGGGTGCAAAACTGTTTTGTGAAATTACAAAGCATTCCATGTGTGTAAGCTATTATTGAAAGGAAGCAGAGGGATGAATTTAAATTCCAAGATCCCCTGAAAAATGTGTGAAGTGGCCCCATTTAGATTGTCACCCTCACTGTGAATTTACAGACCATTTAGCAATTTCTCCAAATACTCACACTGGTTCCCTGGGTGACATCCTTTTCCTGGTCTACGGGGAGCAGGGAGAGGCTAACTCTCCCAAGCCTGGCCCAGTGGACAGCAGCAGTGCCAGGGAGGAAGGGGCTCCGTTGCTAGGAGATAAGCAAAAGTGGGCAACCAGCTTCCAAGCAGGTTAGAAAGGATTTTAAAAGCCTATTTCCATCTGCTTCTGCTAGAATTGAAATTCTCTTCAGGCTCCAACCACCAGCGATACAATCTGCTTACATTACTGGTATTAAAAGGCTCTTGGTTATTTATTGTTTCTCCCTCCCACAGGGCCTAGAAAGGCGGGCACTTAAAACAAAAAGGAGGGTGGAGTTGCTGGAGTCCATAGCAGAAACAGAGAAGTGATAGCAAGAATTAAGCCAAGCATATCTGATCATGACCCCTAGGCTCCAAAGTGAAAATAATTGTGCTGACGTTATGTTAAATTACAGCACATCTTCCATTGCTTCTAAGTACATTAAGGCAGGTGGCTACACAGCAGTGAAAGTGTTTTTTCAAATCTAAGAGAGGTATGTCAAGTGAGTCTTTTCCTTTGGAGTTTATCTTTACAGAAACACCAAGACATGTGTTTCTGGGCTAATTGAATGAGGTTGATACTGTATTTAAGTTTTCCCTTTGAGGATTATGAAAATAATATAATTTCCACATTAAGAATTGTTTGTTTGGTTTGGTTGGGTTTTCTCAAGTATGCAGCACACAGAAGAAATCAAATGCTTTTCAAATTCTGTAAGCTTTCAGCAACGTTTACTGATGTGTATAACTGCCTAGAACAGAGCATTGAAATCAGGAGACATCCGCCGAAAAGGTATAATAGTAGAATTATTGGTACATTTAGAGTCATTTATGGTTTGAGGCTTGACAGCCTGTGCCTTGTTATTGCTAAAACACTGAGGGTAAAGCAGCTGTGCTGATTCATCATGAAGAAAGAAGCTTGCAGGGCACATGAAAATAAACCATCTCTGAAGAGGTTCCAGTACCATGAGCAGACATGCTTTATTTGGTTAACACATGATGTCTAATGACAAAACAGTTTCAGTATTTACAGGGATACTCTAGCTTCCAGCCTGCTTTTATAGGCAGTTTGGGGGGAGAGAGGGGCAGGGGAGAATCCAGTGGGCACCATAATTAGTTGAGAAAAGAATGATTTGTGAGAAAAGAGACATGCGTAGGACAGTGCATATTGAATGGAGGTGAAGAAGAAAGCAGACCTGAGATCTGAGAAAAACATGCAATGAAAAAGACTGAAAAACCTTCACTGGCTAATAGAATGTGTGAGGAACACAGTGATAAGCTGATTTTCACAATTGCACAGCAAGGTAGGGAGATCATGATAACATGCATATAAATGAGAGACAACTGAATCTCATATGTGTTTCTGCCTCTAACTCAGGGAACAAAGTGTGTAAGCACTAGAGTCATTTCCCCTAATGTTTCCATTGTATAAAATCGAAATCTGTATTTTGTATATGGAGACTATTTTAATCAGCAGAATGATTATGGGCTTTGGGGTTACACAGACCTGGGTTCATTTCCTATTTCTCCATTTACTAATGAGGGAATTAAGCAAGATATAACACAAGGGAGGTGCTGCCTTCCTCTGGTGTGATAGTTTTTTTGGGGAAAGCCCAATGATTCTGTGTTCACTCCAAATTCAAATACCTGGGAGAGACACTCTGACTGGGAACTGTGACTGACAGGGGCAGGGCCCTGTGATTTGTAGCTTTCCTCAGAACCACATAATGTGACGGATGGGCATTCCAAGGGGAAAGAAGACTGGCAGACAAAACATGATCAAAACAACTTGAAAGGCATTTTTTGACAACTTAGGTCGAAGACCAGCTGTAACTGTACTCCTTTGAAAATTTATGATAAATTGGTGGTTTTGCAACTCAAAGAAACATGACTATAGGATTTGGTTTACCCTGACAGACTAAGGAGACCCAGGGATGTGTCATCAGATGGTTCTTCAGTTTGTTTGTTTGTTTGTTTGTTTGTTTGTTTTCAGAGCCAGCCTAAATATCTAAATACCTATACTATCTCAGAGGCCTAAAGGACAGGCCAAAGTCCTCTACTGGACAGTGGAGCCCAAGTTTTTCTGGGAAATGCCATCTACCCTTCCTCAATGAATAAACATGATTCTGTAGGCCTGGCTACTCCCTTCAAAGATTCCGCTTTAAGAATGCTGAGTCTCTTGGACAAATGAATAAATAAGAACACATGAAAATAAACCATCTCTGAAGAGGTTCCAGTACCATGAGCAGACCAGCTCTCACCAAGTGCTGCATTCAGGCCTGGTTAGCAGGTGGGATCTCAGCTCACTTGTTTTTTTTCCTTTCAAACAGCACCAGAACCTATCAGAAGCAACTAAGTTTAGGCTAAAAGGTGCCCTGGGGCCAGCCTGGCAAGAGTCTGTAATTGAAAGCCAAGGGTGGCGGCAGCTCTTTGGCTGTCTGCTCTGTGGGGGCAGAATGTGTACTCCTGGATCATCTGAACACCAGAAGGGGAGCAGGCTATGAGGTCCCCCTGGAAAGAAGGCAGCTGTCTGCCCAGGTTCAGGTCACTATGGCAGAAGTCTAGGTCTTTTGGGCTCAAGCTTCTCTACCTATTCATAACTAGCCACTTGATCAGTGGCTGAAGGTGCTTCTAAAATGAGTCTCATTTGTCCCTCTCTTCCCCCATTCCCACCATGGGTCTGACTAACTCTTTTTATGCCTAAGGGAGCAGATTACCAAATAAATTATCTATGTCTAAAGAGATAATATAGGCATTATCCAGATGCATAGGAGGATGATAGTTTTATCCTTCTCAGACAGGTGGAAACCCAGAAAGGCCACCATGATAGCTAATTTTATGGGTCAATTTGACTGGTCATTGTGTGCCCAGATTAAACATCCTTTCTGGGTATGTCTGTGAAGGTATTTCTGGTAAAGATTAGCTTTGGAATCAGGGGACTCAGTAAAGCAGATAGCTCTCCCCAGCATTACTGAGCACCATCCAGGTATTGGGGCCTGGGTAGAACAAAAGGCAGAATAAGGAATTTTTCCCTTTTATCCTGCCTCATTGCTTGAGTTGGGACATCTCGTTTCATCTTCTCCTGTCCATGGACTGGGATTTACACCAGACCTTGGTTCTCATACCTTGGATTTACACTAAACTACACCACTGGATTTCCTTAATCTCTAGATCACAGACAGATCATGGGACTTCTCAGCCTCCATAATCACATAAGCTAATTTCTCATTTTGCATAACACACACACACACACACACACACTTAACTCTTGAGCAATATGGGGAATGCTGACACAGTCAAAAATCCACATATGCCTTAGCTGGTTTGGTTCAGTGGATAGAGTTTTAACCTGGGGTCTGAAGGGTCCCAGGTTCCATTCCAATCAAAGGCACATGCCCGTGTTGTGGGCTTGATCCTTAGTAGACAACCAATAATGATGATTCTCTCTCATCACTGATGTTTCTATCTCTCCCTCTCCCTTTTTCTCTAAACTCTCTCAATCAATCTCTCTCTCTCTCTCTCTCTATATATATATATATATATATTTTTTTTTCACATATATATTCCACATATATATTCCATATATATATTCCACATATATATATTCCATATATATATATTCCACATATATATACACATATATATATTATATACACACACACACACACACACACACACACACACACACACATATATATATATATATATATAGATAGATAGATAGATAGATAGATAAATAGATATATAGATATATACACTCCACATATAACTTTAGCAGCCTTCCAAAAAATACTGTTTTCTATCCAGGGCAGATGCAAAACCAGGAGATATTTACTGAAAAAAAAAAATCTGCATATAAGTAGAACTGTGCAGTTGTCTGGTGAACTCTGGTTAATACGACCATTCTCTCAGTTACCTTGAAAATTGTATGTAGGGTTGTAAGCCTTCTAGCTCTGTTATAAGCTACACTATTGCATTCCCAAAAAGCTAAAACCTCCTTTTTGTGCTAACCAAGTTTGTCACAAATTTATGCTCAAGGTGCTGTGTGCAGACTTGTGTTCATGTCATAGACTGATCAGGAAGGGGAGCAGATGGGTGGAGAGGTACTGAGGGCCAAGTCAAGTGTGATCTGGAAAACAGTTAGGAGATTGTCGAGCTAAGAGGAAAACATTTGAAAGCAATAATGAGGAAGTCATAAACAAAGAGAACTAAATCATTTACAAAGAAGCATTAATTGAAGATGAGTCTAAAGTAATAAAGAAACTAGAGAGAGCTGCCATTATGCAAGGGCGTGTGTGTGTGTGTGTTTATTAGTCAAACTAGGTCAGACAGCCATGTAGAAACCAGTTCCAAGCTAAAGAGGGCCCAAAGGAGGTTGGGCATGGAGGACACAATCCCAGTTTTAGATCCCAGAGGCTGCAACCAGGGCAGATGGGAGGAAGAGAGCATCTGATATTCTGCCAGCAACAGGCAGCCACATGGATTCTCAGCCTGTGCTACAAAAGACCAAGAATGCATCTGCCCCATCTGAAGTGGCCCAAACCGGTTCTTTCCTGTGTCAGTTGTTATTATGTCATGTTTTGAGTGAAACCAGCTCAGTGCCCTCATCATAATTGGCTTCACCAGGCACTGATGCCAAACACTGCAACTGCCTCTGAGGTAATGGGGCATAAAATCTGCCCCATGAGGGCACTTCATGTAGAAAATCCACCTGTTATAGGCTGAATTATGCTCTTCCTCCCCACCCCGCAATTTATATGTTGAATCCTTAACCCCTAGTGTCTCAGAATGTGACTGTATTTGGAGATAGTCCCTTTAAAGAGGTAATCAAGTTAAATCAAGGCGGTTAGAGTGGGCCCTAATCCAATCGGACTGATGTTCTTGCAAGAAGAAATTTAGAGACACAGACATACCATGGGAGCCCACATAAAAGAAAGGCCATGTGAGAACACATTGAGAGGAGGCATCTGCCAGCCAAAAAGAGAGGGAGCTTCAGAGGAAATCAAACCTACTGACACCTTGATCTTGAACTTATAGTCTCCAGAACAATGGGGGGGGGGGAGAATCCTATTGTTTAAGCCACCCATCTTATGGTATTTTGTTATGGCAGACCCAGCATTCTAATATGCACCCAATTCAGTTTTCCCTTTGGGGAAATTAAGTGCAAGATTTGGATCACTCATAGTCCAGTTGGAACTACTGGAATCTAGACTGAGAACACTGTTGTTATGACTCTACATTCTTAACTCTGCTGACAATCAGTCATCATCAAAGACCAGCTGTCCTAGTCTCTTTGAAATCCATAATAAGGGAGTTGAAGTGAGAAACAATGAGAATTAAATGACTTCTGAAAAAGCATCAATAAAAGATGAGTCTAGAGCAGTGGTCTGCAAACCGCAGCTCACGAGCCACATGCGACTCTTTGGCCCCTTGAGTGTGGCTCTTCCCCAAAATACCACATGCGGGCACACACATACAGTGCAATTGAAACTTCATGGCTTATGCCCAGAAGTTGGTTTTTGGCTCTCAAAAAAAATTTCAATCATTGTACTGTGAATATTTGGCTCTGTTGACTAATGAGTTTGCTGACCACTGGCCTAAAGTAACTAAGAAACTAGAGTGAGCTGCCATTTTGCTAGGGCATGTATATGTGCGTTTCTGGTAGTCAAACCAAGTGAAACAGCCATGTAGAAATTGGTTCAAAATTTATGAAGCTAGGTTAACAAACAGGAAGCTCCTGAAAGGCAAGGCCAAGAATACTGATAAAGAGCTTGGTGTGAGTTGTAGGTTGGGGTGGGCTGGACCAGGCAGAAGCTGACAAAATCCCAGGCCCTAGCCAGGAAAATTAGGCAGTCTATGCATAGAAATAAGGGAAGATGAAAGACTGAAAATGTGCACTCATGTTTATAAAAACACTAAGATATTAATGGGGCTTTAACTAGACTTATAGGCACTTGTGTCCAAAAATCATCTCTGAGCCCAGTGGCTGGATCCACAGAGAGCGGATGTTAGAGTCTCAGGCCACTGGGACCTTGGGAAGTCCCTGGGGTGGAATTTCTCTACTGGATAGAGGTAAGCAGCTCCCGGTGAGGACAGGGCTTGCCCTGGTGGGTTGTTGATTCCAATTCTTAAGGTTGAGTATCTACCTATTCCCTTCCCCTCTCTTTTCACAGAAAAAAATTAAATTAAATTTCTTTTTCTATAATCAGTCACAAAATAGGGAAGCCACCCATTTGTACATATGTGTGTTTTCCTCTTTCCTACAGACTTGTTTATAAACACATTTTAAAACTGTTTTTGGAGAATATTGACATTTTGTTACTTTGCAAAACTTTGTATTTTTTCTGGAGAGATGAGAACAGGGGAAAAGGGGATAAACTCCAGTTGCCCTTTCACATGAATTCTGGCAACAGTATAGAAAAGTTAAGAGTGTGTCAAGCATGGTGGACTACCAGGCAGGGTCCAGAAAAGGCTCCTTGTGTCTTCCGTGCTCCATATGTGGGCTGAGGGTTGGCTTTGCTCTCCTCTGACTTGATTTGATTTTCTTGTTCTGATCAATGGGATGAGGGGTCCAGCATGAGGAATCGCAAGGGCACGTGGAGGGGCATGCTGGACTGAGTATGGTATACAAAAGACCAGCCTGTCACTCCCTGCATGGTTTGTCCTTCACCCTGCTCTTCTCCCATTTTCTCAGGGATCTGCTGGTAATTTGTGGAGAACAGATAAAGTATAAGAGTGAAGCTAGCTCTTCTGACCATGTGAGCCTGAATTCTAGTGGGGATCCAGAAGAGCGTAGAACTCTTACCAACAGCTAAATTTATTTTTGTTCTGCCTTACCAGAAAACTAAGATCTCCAGAACTTGCCGATGGTCTTACAGAAAAGAGGCATCCAGCAGGCAATCGGCCTAGCACGAGTTAGGCCTCAGTAGGCAAGCCCTGAAGGACCCCCTCCAGGACAGGGAAAGGGGAAGCCTCCCAGGAATAGTCTGCCATGGACTTGAGCTTCTTGACAAGTTCCCTAAAATCACATTCCCTGAAAAAACAAATATGATCCTTATTTGTGGGGATTCCCAAAGGGTTGTTTGTGGTGGTAAGAAAAAACTTTTAGGTATATCAACAAGATTCAGAGCAGAATCAAGATTTTCAATAGGGAAACATTATCTTTCAACTCTGATTAGTTTAGACATTTTTTTCTGCTTGCAAAGAGATAGGTAGGTTGACAAATGATCTCTCTAAAATTCTTGCTGATCTATGCTACTATATTTTCTTTGGGTTGGGTAATATTCTAATTGTACTACTTGAATTTATAATCAAGGAAATGAGTGACTAGTATCTTTGTATCATGTATTCTACATAAATATGCATTTTATGTATGCATGCTGTGTTATAAATCTGTTTGCCTACTCATTTATTTTTCACTACAGTGCAACAATGCATTTCAAATTACCTAAATAACATTTTTAAGACTTGTATGTATTTCTGTATAGTCATGGAAGAATGACCTCTTTAAAAGCCCTGTCTCCTTTAGCAGCGATTTATTTGAGGGTTCCCATTGGACTGCACTGGTTCCATGTGTTATAAGGATATGTGAAAGGCTGAGTGTAGAGTTATTTAAATTACAGTTTGTTAGAGGAGTACTGTGGGAGCAATAATCAAAATCCAGAAGGTAGCTGGTAGCGTATCACACTCAAGCACCAAAGCCAGGGGACTCAGAGACCACCTGCCAGGATGCCACCACAGCTCCTCTGCCTCCTCTACAAGAACCAAATTTCATAGTTGAGGGACATGACTGAAAATATCCTGATCATTTGTCCTAAACTTCCAAAGAGCATATAAAAACACTAGCAAGAGGCAGTATGTACAGAAACTGTACATAGTAAGAGGATAGCAAAGCATGGAGAAAAGGAGGAAGAATTTTCACTACAAAGAAATCCAGACTTAGGTAAGAAGATGAGGTGTGTACAAATAAAAATAAATAAATAAATAAATAAATAAATAAAGAAGAGAAAGAGAAAGTTATTCCAGCAGGATGTTGTAGTACAAAAAGCCCAGAGGGCTTGGCCACCGTTCACCAGTTGCTGGCTGTTTTATCTTGGAAAGTTACTTTATCTCTTTCACCAGCAGTTCCTTGCCAGTAAAAAGAGGGGGAAGGAGAAAAGCAACCAAACGCTATGAGCAAATACTTTACATAAGTGGCTTCACTTAAGTTCAGCCTCATGGAAGAGATATTATTGTCCCCATTTTACAGATGAGGACTTGGAGGTTTAAAGAAAAAAGGCAATTTTCCAGAGGAAGCTTCAAAGCTATACCGTTTAATAATGTGGATTTTGTAATCAAAGAAAACATGATAATTTTAAGAGAAGCATCAAAAGGGCTTTATTCAAAGTAATGTCCACACATTTCCCCCATCTTTCTGATAATTTGTGGATACTGTCCCAATAGAACTTTTCTTATTTTGAGACAAACTATTCAGAGACCAAATTTTCCACTTCTTTGTACGTTTTAAAGTGCTGCTCAGAAAGTGCTTGTGCCATCCATTGGAACAAGTGATAATCTGAAGGAGCAAGGTCTGGTGAATACGGCAGGTGGGTTAATACTTTTTTAGGCAAGATCTTTTAACATAACTGGCTTTGAAATTAAAGTGTGATGATGCATTATTATGAAGCAAAATTATTTTGCCAGATATTCTGGCACATTCTGGCCAGTTCGAGGTTCAAAGCACGGTTCAGATTGATAATTTGTTGTCGGTAGCGATCAGTATTAACAGTTTCACCTGGTTTTAGAAGCTCATAATACACCACACCTTCCTGATCCCACCAAATACAGAGTATTGTCTTCTTTCTGAAGCAATTTGGCCTTGCAGTTGATGTTGATGGTTGACCTGGATCAGCCAATGATATTGTGCATTTGGGATTCTCAAAATAAATCCACTTTTTATCACCAGTCACAATTCAATGCAAAAAAGACTTTCTTTTGTGCAGTTGAAGCCACATTTTACTGATGACTTTTTAGTTTTCCATTTGTCTTTTGTTTAATTGATGTGGCAGCCATCTTTCTTCCTTTAAAATCTTTCCCATTGCTTGTAAATGATCAAAAATTGTTTGCTGAGCAACATTTGATCTTTCTTCAAGTTGTTTTTGAGTTGGACATGCATCTTCATCCAATAATGCTTAAAATTGTTGGTTTTCAAACTTTTGGGGTTGATCTGGACATTCTTTGTCTTTCACATTGAAATCATAATTTTTAAGGCTTTTAAACCAGTGTTCACAAGTATCTTTTGATAGAGCATGTTCACCATAAGCTACCCATAGTACACAATAACTTTTTCTTCAAAATAAAGTAATGAGCTAAATTTCCCACAAATGTTCTTTTTTTGGCATGAAATTTGACCTTTTTAAGCATAAAAATATCTATGATGTTAACACCTTCAACAAATTTGACATATGAAGTTCTGAAGCTTGCTGTCAAATCAACAAAATAGCATGCATATCAAATTGCACATATATCAATATATGTGTAACTCCCACCTATTGAAAAAAATTCACATTATTAATTGGTACACCAGTTAATGTTCTCCCGAGGTTCAACATGGCTAATATATTGCTGAGAGGGTTGATGAATCCAGACCTACCTGACCAGGTCTGAACTCTTGCCACAATATTAACAATCCCAAGCCCTATATCACAGAAATGAGAGTTCAAAGGACATAGTGTATGTAAAAGCACTTTGACAACTGAGAAATGCTAAATAGATGTAAATAACTCATATTTTTTAAAAGTCAAATCTCTTTTTTTTTTTTTTTTACTGCTTATCTAAAATTTAATAAGAGCATCACAGGCCATCTATGAAGAATATTGTTGCAATAACTACTCTAGGATTTTCCACCACTGGATTTTCTTCTACTCTGACAACAAAAGAAGAAACTTTTTCCACCACAAGCCAGGTAAATGCCACTAAAGACCTTGCTCTCTGAACTTGACTTCTATTGTGGTATGATTTGATAGGCTTAAAAGCATTTTTAAAGTTTTTCCCTTTAAGAGAAGGAAAAAGAAACAAGTTTTTGAACTTTCCAGTATGTGCCCCTTTGTTTTTTGTTTGTTTGTTTGTTGTTTTGTTTTTTAATATATTTTATTGATTTTTTTGTCCCCCTCCCTCCTTTACATACCCTCCCTCCCCAGAGTTTTATGTCCATTGGTTGTACTTATATGCATGTATACAAGTCCTTCGGTTGATCTATTATCTCCCCCTAATCTCCCACCCCTCCCCACTGTAATTTGACAGTCTGCTTGTTGCTTTACTGTCTCTATATCTATCTTTTGGTTCATCAGTTTATAATGTTCTTTATTATCCATAAATGAGTGAGGCCATGTGGTGTTTCTCTTTCATTGATTGGCTTATTTCACTCAGCATGATGATCTCCAATTCCATCCAGGGTGCTGCAAATGATGAGAATTCCTTCTTTTTTATGGCAGCATAGTATTCCATTGTGTAGATGTACCATGGTTTTTTGATCCAATCATCTGCTGACGGGCACCTAGGCTGTTTCCAAATTCTGGCTATTGTATATCGTACTGCTATGAACATAGGGGTACATATATCCTTTCTAGTTTCTTGGGATATATTCCTAGAAGTGGGATTACTGGGTCAAATGGGAGTTCCATTTTCAGTTTTTTGAGGAAACTCCGCACTGTTCACAGTGGTTGCACCAGTCTGCATTCCCACCAGCAGTGCAAGAGGGTTCCTTTTTCTCTGCAACCTCGCCAATACTTGTCATTTGTTGATTTGTTGATGTTGGCCATTCTGACAGATGTGAGATGGTACCGCATTGTTGTTTTGATTTGCATTTCTCGGATAATTAGTGACTTTGAGCATGTTTTCATGTGTCTTTTGGCCTTCCTTCTGTCTTCTTTTGAAAATATTCTATTTAGGTCCATTGCCCATTTTTTAATTGGGTCATTTATGTTCCTTTTATTAAGTTGTATAAGCCAGTGTTTTTCAACCTTTTTTGGGCAAAGGCACACTTGTTTCATGAAAAACATCACGAGGCACACCACCATTAGAAAATGTTAAAAAATTTAACTCTGTGCCTATATTGACTATATATAAAGTAATTCTCTTGAATAGGAATCAAATAAACACAAAGAAAGTATTTTATAATTACTTTATTATGAAATATTAAGTAAACAAAATAGTGAAAAATTATAAAATTCTTGTCTTGTCTGCACCTACGGCACACCAAGCAACATCTCGTGGCACACTAGTGTGCCGCGGAACAGCGGTTGAAAAACGCTGGTATAAGCTGTCTGTAGATGTTGGAGATTAAACCTTTATCAGTGATAACATTTGCAAATATGTTCTCCCACACAGTGGGCTTTCTTGCTGTTTTGTTGATGGCTTTTTTTGTTTTGTTTTGTTTTTTTGTTTTGTTTTGTTTTTTTGCTGTAAAAAGCTTTTTATTTTGAAGTAGTCCCATTTGTTTATTTTCTCTTTAGCTTCCATTGCCCTAGTGGTAGTATCAGTGAAGAAGTTCTTTTGGCATATGCCTGAGATTTTGCTGCCTCTGGGTGCTTCTAGTATTTTTATGGTTTCCCGTCTGATGTTTAAGTCCTGTATCCATTTTGAGTTTATTTTTGTGTATGGTGTAAGTTGGTGATCTAGTTTCATTCTTTTGCATGTGTCTGTCCAATTTTCTCAACACCATTTATTGAAGAGACTGTCTTGACTCCATTGTATATTTGCGCCTTCTTTGTCAAATATTAATTGAGCATAGTGATTTGGGTTGATATCTGGGTTCTCGATTCTATTCCATTGATCTATATGTCTGTTCTTGTGCCAGTACCAGGCTGTTTTGAGAAGAGTGGCTTTGTAATACAGTTTGAAGTCTGGTATTGAGATCCCTCCTACTTTACTCTTCTTTCTCAGGATTGCTGTGGCTATTCGGGGTCTTTTATTGTTCCAAATGAACTTTGGAGAATTCTTTCTAGGTCAGTGAAATATGCCATTGGTATTTTAATGGGGAGTGCATTGAACCTATAGATTGCTTTAGGAAGTATGGACATTTTGATGATGTTGATTCTACCAATCCATGAACATGGTATGTTCTTCCATCTCCTTACATCTTCCTCTATCTCTTTTTTCAGTGTCGTGTAGTTTTCCGCATATAGGTCCTTTACTTCCTTAGTTAAATTTATTCCTAGGTATCTTAATTTTTTTGGTGCGATGGTAAATGGAATTGCTTTTTTAGTCTCTGTTTCTGTAATTTCACTGTTGGTGTATATAAATGCCATGGATTTCTTTGCATTAATATTGTATCCTGCTACATTGCCAAATTCATTTATTAAGTCAATTAGTTTTTTAATGAAGTTTTTTGGGTTTTTTATATATTGTACAATATCATGTCATCTGCAAATAAGGATAACTTTACTTCTTCTTTTCCAATTTGGATGCCTTTTATTTCCTCCTCTTGTCTAATTGCAATGGCTAGTACTTCCAATACTATGTCAAACAGGAGTGGCAAGAGTGGGCATCCCTGTCTTGTTCCTGTTCTTAGAGGAAATGGTTTTAGTTTTTGCCCATTGAGTATAATGTTGGCTGTGGGTTTATCATATATAGCTTTTATTATGTTGAGGTATGATCCTTGTACTCCCACCTTGTTGAGAGTTTTTATCAGGAAACGGTGTTGGATTTTATCAAATGCTTTTTCTGCATCAATTGATATGACTATATGATTTTTATCTCTCAATTTGTTTATGTAATGTATCATGTTTATTGATTTGTGGATATTGTACCATCCTTGCATTCCTGGAATAAATCCTACTTGGTCATTGTGTATGATCTTTGTGATGCTCTGCTGGAGCCGATTTACTAGAATTTTGTTGAGGATTTTGGCATTTATGTTCATGAAGGATATTGACCTGTAATTCTCTTTCATTGAGTTGTCTTTATCTGGTTTTGGTATTAGGGTGATGCTGGCTTCATAGGAGCTTGAAAGTGTTTCTTGCTCTTGAATTTTTTTGAAGAGTCTAAGGAGGATAGGTTTTAATTCTTCCTTGAATGTTTGGTAAAACTCTCTTGTGAAGCCATCTGGCCCTGGGCTTTTTAAAAGTCAAATCTCTTTAGACAAGCTGTGATGAGATCTTGGAAAATCATGGTTCAGATAAAAGTTCTCACTTGTCCACTCAAGGATGCGCCTTCCTAGATTACCAACAGTAATATAGTATGTTAATGACTGAAAAAGCTTTTAATGGTGGGTTGGGGTAGATATCCTGTAAGGTCCTGCGAAGTCATTATTTCTGATAATCAGGAATGTTATCAAGACAGTAAGAATATAGCCCTGTGATGAATCTGACCTCAGAGAAAACTGAAAGTCAGCAAAATGTTTCATTTTTTGCCTTTCATTTCATTTTCTGCTCTTACCTTTCACTTTTAATCCTCTTTCCAGGCAGTCATCATTCTCAAGGCTATCCTTAGGTTGTGCGTACCACAGAGAAAAGGGCTTTGATAAATGAATGCAGACTAAGTGAGAGAAAGGTCACATTTTACTGTTGGCTCTAGCATTGAGGGCTATGTGATGTGGGAGGTTGTCATTTAAACTGTCTGGATTCTAGATTTCTCATCAATAAGATGAGAAACCTGCTTTGAGAGATCATTGTAGGAATGAAACAATGTGACATGTAAAGTGCCTAGTAGGCAGTTTGAATCCTGTTTATATAATAACTGTTGTTTCCCTTCAATCTCTGAATGCAGTGACTGTTAGCAGAGTATGATACTCTTCCAAGAAACGTCTGTATACTTTAAAAATAATACCTAGAGAAAGCAATTCAGTACAAAATAAGAACTAGTTCAATGGTAGATTATCTTCCTACAGCAAAATATCTGGGTAGAAGAGATAAATTGGGGGTAATGAGAGCAGAATATGGGTAGATGGGACTTCCCTGGGTTTCTCCCAGTTTAATCCATAACACGTGCCTTTCTATAGCATTGTACATAAAAGACCATCATAAGTTTGACAATATAAGAATATTACCTTACTTGACTTGATTAAATTTCAGTTACTAAAACTAGTTTTTTGAATACTAGAGAAGTTTAATAAAAGATTGTTGCATATGGACAATCAGATAAACCCGAAAAATTGTTTATCATTTATATAAAGGAAACATTCTAAGAATTCAGACTTTGTCCAGAATTGGACAATCCATGGCTACAACAAGTTATTGACAGGTTTAACAAACATTAGTCTGGGCAAAGGAGAAGTTTGGAGATGAATGCCTGTCTCCTTCCTTCCGAGAGGGTACCATCCAGAAAGGAATGGACAATCTGATTGTGGAAGCCAGAATTTCTTTGGATTTTAGTAATCTTTTATGTACTGTGTTTACTTTTTTAAAATTGAATTCATGAAGAGACATTGCCAATAAATGTAATGTGTTTACTTTTAATAAGCTGGTACTGCCAAGGAACCTGAAACTTTCTTCTTACATATGTAAAGTACAGGAGTTTTTCTCTGTTTTGTTTACTGCTATATATCCAGTTACTAAAAGGGGGCCAGAATATAAACATTTGGTGATACTGACAAGAAGCAATTGTAAAGGTGATACTGTGACAAGAAGCAATTCTTCAGATGCACATTAGAGTGAATTTTAATTAATTAATTAATTAATTAATTTTTTTGTTAATCCTCACCTGAGGATTAACCCTCAGGTGAGTTAATCCTACTGTCTGTGTCCATACATAAGATATTTGGTTAATCTCTTCCCTTTCCCAGCCCTCCTTCCCTCTAAGATTCATCAGTCTGTTCTATGCTCCCATACCTCTGATTCTATTTTATCCACCAGATTATTTTTGTTAGTATTTTGTTTGTTTACTTTGATTTTTAGATCCAATTGTTGATAGATATAATACATTTGCTGCCATTTTATTGTTCATATTTTTTAATCTCTTCTTTTTAAAGAAACCCCTTCAACATTTCATGTAATGTTGATTTGGTGGTGATGAATTCCTTTATTTTTTTCTTCTTTGTGAAGCTCTTTATCTGACCTTCAATTCTAAATGAGAGCTTTGCTGGGTAGAGTAATCTTGGTTATAGGTCCTTGCTTTTCATCACTTTGAATATTTCTTACCATTCCCTTCTGGCCTACATAGTATCTGTTGAGAAACCAGATGATAGTTGTATGGGAGCTCACTTTTAAGTAACTAACTGCTTTTCTCTTGAAGCTTTTAAGATTCTCTCTTTGTCTTTAGCCCTTGGCATTTTAACTATACTGTGTCTTCATGAGGGCCTCTTTGGGTTCCTCTTCTTTGAGACTCTCTGCACTTCCTGGACATGTAAGTCTATTTCTTTCACCAGGTAGGGGAAGTTTTCTGTCATTATATTTTAAAATAAGTTTTCAATATCTTGCTCTCTCTCATCTCTTTCTGGCATCCCCATAATGCAAATGTTGGCTCACTTGGAGTTGTCCCAGAGGCTCCTTACACTATGTTCATATATTTTTATTCTTTTATCTTTTTGCTCTTCATATTGGGTGCTTTTTGCTTCCTCATATTTCAAATACCTAATTTGATTGTTGGCATCCTGTACTCTACTGTAGTTTCCCTATAAATTATTCTCTATTTCAATTAATGTTTGCTAATTTCTGACTGGTCCTCTTTCTTTTCTATTGATTTTTTTTTTTTTTACAGAGAATAAGGGAGAGGGATAGAGAGTTAGAAATGTCAATGAGAGAGAATCATTGACCAGCTGCCTCCTGCACACGCCCCACTGGGGATGTGCTCACAACCAAAGTACATGCCCCTGACCAGAATTGAACCTGAGACCTTTCAGTCCACAGACCTACACTCTACCACTGAGCCAAACCGGTTTCGGCTGACTGGTCCTTTTTCATGTCTTTGAATTTCTCACTAAGATCCTTGAAAGTCTCATGAAGATCCTTGAGTAATCTTATAACCATGGTTTTGAACTCTGTATCCAAAAGTTTGCTTGTTTCTATTTCTTTATTTTGTGACATGTTTCTTTGTCTCCCCATTTTGACTACCTCCCTGTGTTTGTTTCTATGTATTAGGTAGAGCTGCTATGTCTCCTGGAATTGGTAGAGTGGCCTTGTGTAGTAGGTATTCTGTAGGACCCAGTGGCTCAGCCTCCCCAGGCACCTGAACTGGACACTAGATGAATCCCTGTGTGGGCTGTGTACACAGTCTTATAGTTGAGCCATGATTGCTGTTGGTGTCACTGGAAGGAATTGACCTCCAGGCCAATTGACTATGAGGACCAGCTCTGACTACAGCTGGAGAGCTGTTGTGCAAGAGACATCCATGTGGAGCAAGACTTGCTTCAGTGGGGCTTTAGTGCTCACTGAGTCTTCCTCTTAAGTGTGTCATTTATGAATGTGCAGAGTTGTAATCTGCCATGTTCTGAAGCTGTCCACCAAGTACTGGCTCTAGGACCTCCAGGGAGGTGTAAAGTCAGCCACTGCCTGGGGCCACCCTGCAGGAGCTATTTGTTTTGGGCTTGGAGATACCCAGGCAAGGCCCAGCTGTGAAGCAAAGCAGGCTCATGCAAGTGCCAGGTCTTGGGCCTCTTATTGATAGGTTTGGAGCATGCTGAGCCAGCTGCAGTTTGTTTGAGAGATTTTAGCAAAGTCTGAAGCCTGGGGAAGAATAGGCAATTCATATGCAAAATCCACTGCAAACAGGTTGGGTGGGGCTGCCAATTGGATGGGACAGGGTCTCAGGGAATTACAGAGAAGAGCAAACAGATATGGTTGCCAGCCAGCCCTGTGACCAGGGAGGTCCCAGCACAGGAACAAGGACCCCTGCCAGAACCCTCATCTCGGAGGAAGTTGTCACTGAGTTCCTGCCCTGATGCCAGATAATCTAGTTCCTCCTCATATGTATCTAGGTCCCCCAGAGCCTCACCATGACACTTTAAGTTGGAGGAAGCAGGACCTATTAAGTTTCTACAGGCCATAGTTATGAGGACTTGTCTTCCCAGCTCTGAAACCGTAATCTGGGTATTTGGTGTGGGGCTGAGACCCCTTGCTCCTCACAGGCAGCCTCCACAGAGACAATCTCCCTTCCAGTTTAAAAAAGCTGTACACGTGAGTGCCAGACCAGCCTGTTCCACGCCTCCCCTCACCTCTTCTCCCTATCAGTCTCACTGTGCATTCTTCTTTACTTCTCTAGTTGTAGAACTTCCATTCAGGTGGTTCTGGTTGATGGTTGTTCTGTATTTTAGTTGTAATTTTGATGTGGTTATGAAGGCAGTGACTTCAGGCATTTACTTATGCTGCCATCTTGGTTCTCACTTCCATTGATTTTTAGAGAAAATGGGGTGGGGAGGACACAGAGTGACATCCATGTGAAAGAAACACATCAATTGGTTGCCTCCGCCCAGGGCCAGGAATCAAGCCTGGAACCAAGGTACATGCCCTTGACTGAAATAAAACCCTTCAGTCCCAGGGCCAACTCTTCAACCACTGAGATACACCAGCTAGGGCTAGAGGTGCATTTTAGCAGAGCTGATTAACAAATTCTTAGAAATATAGATGTGGCAAAATTTCTTTATTTTCTAAACTTAGGAATGAAATGCTAAGAACTCATTTGTGTGACAGCTTTCTATTACAACTCTCACCTTTTTGCTAATAAACAACAAATAATTCCTTGGATACCTCTGCCCTTTATGGGGAACTTTTATTCAATTAATAGGTGAAGGAAAAAAATTATAAACTGAAGAAGATAATTTTCTGGCAAGCTTCCAAAAAAAATAATTAAAAACCAGTACAGTTTAATATAGACCCAATGCTTTGTAAGTTCCAACTCTTTTTTTGGGGAAAAAAAGTTTCTTAGTTCAAAACAGAGAAAATTATTAAAAGAAATCATAGGTTCTCTTAGATATCAAATAGCACTTTAAAACTATCTTATTAAGTGAAAAGGAATGAAAAGCATGATTAAATGTCCTCTGGAAGCCATCTGTAATTATTAGATTAGTAGACAAAGTATAGGGAGACTACATTTTGCATTCTGTTGAAAATCAAACATCCTATCTAATAAAGAGGTGACATGCAAATTGACCATCACTCCAATACACAAGATGGCTACCACAAGATGGCTAGCAGAGGGAGAGCAGTTGGGAGGGACCAGGCCTGAAAGGAAGGGCAGTTGGGGGGACCAGTCCTGCAGGGAATGGCAGTTAGGAGTGACCAAGCCTGCAGGGGAGGACATTTGGGGGTGACCAGGCCAGCAGGGGAGAGCAGTTAAGGATGACCAGGCTGGCAGGGAAGGGCAGTTAGGGGCAATTGGTCCAGCAGGGGAGGACAATTAGGAGTGGCCAGGTTGGCAGGGGAGGGCAGTTAGGAGTGACCAGGTCTGCAGGGGAGGACAGTAAGGGGAAATCGGGCCAGCAGGAGAGTACAGTTAGGGGCAATTGGGATGGCAGTTAGGCGTCAATCAGGCTGGCAGGGGAGTGGTTAGGGGGTGATCAGGCTGGCAGGCAGAAGCAGTTAGGGGCAATCAGGTAGGCAGGCAAGCAGGCAGGTAAGCGGTTAGGAGCCAGCAGTCCTGAATTGTAAGAGAGATGTCCAACTGCCCGTTTAGGCCCAATCCCAAGGGGTCCCAGATTGGAGAGGGTGCAGGCTGGGCTGAGGGACACACACACACACACACACACACACACACACACACACACACCCAATGCACCAATTTTGTGCACCAGGCCTTTAGTCTGAAAATATTCTAGTTCTACTGTTTACATATCTCCCTAATATACATAATTTGTCTTTTAAAAAATCACAGAGCAAATTACTTTATATATTTATAATTAGAAATGGAGTAGCTTTAGCATTCAACAATAATAATTTGGGTTTTTAGGGTGTTTCCCCCCCTATAAAAGTACTAAATCTGCATGTGGGGTGGGGCTCAGGAAGAAGAGGGGGTAATATAAAAATTGGTTTAAATAATTTATCTGCCTACTTCAAATGTTTTGTATCTCATTTGTGTAGCATTATATATATACACACAATATTTTATAAATAGTCTTTATCTCATAACTACCTAGAAATATGTACTTCCTTAAAAAGCATTTTTAAAAATTAGACAGGATGTTGAAAAACCAGATTCTCTGGTTCCATACCAGATGCCTGGAAAACCTATTTATAACTTTGTCAGTTCATATAGCTCTTACTCTAAAAAACTTTGAATTTGTTTTGTGCCACTATGTAATGACTGCAGGGGGAGAGAAAAGGAAAGGTGAGAGATGCCAACCAAGCAAGTCCCAAGTAGAAACCTTCCCACAGCTGTGGTAAGGCAGATACCAAAGCCAAAAGAGGGGAGCCCCAAAGCAGTGGCAAACCTGACAACGAGGGCAGAGGCTATGTCCTAATTCTTAGGGTCCACATTCCAAAGACAGCATCAGGTCCACAGCTGTCTAGCCAGCAAGGCTAGACAAGAGTTAAACTCAATAAGGAACAGACAGATTACAAACCAGGAAGAATTTGAGCTGAGCTGTGATCAGCCATCTCCAGCTTATGGTTAGTCTCTGAGGCCTCTAGTGGCCCATCCCTCAGAGTTAAAGGTATTGGTGGAAGATGAGCACATTTGTAAATTTTCCTTTTGTGCTTTTTTAGGATCCATTTAAGAACAGTGTTGGATCATTAGACCCACCACTCTCAGCAAGTCCTGAGCGGATGGGAGCAGTTAGATCTCTCTTCTAAAGAAATGGCTATGCATGGGTCCTTGCCTTAGAAAGATGGCTGGGTTTGGTTGAAGAAGGGTGCCCAAACAGGGAGGATTAAGGTGAGCCTTGGTTTCTGAGTAACAGGCAACAAAAGAAGTCAAAGAAACAGGAGTAGGAATTAGCAGATTAAATTAGTAAAGTAGGAAATAGTTTAAGTGAATTATGGAGACTGGGCCAGAGTTAGTATAAGAAGGTAAAGAAGACACTAATAAGATTGTGACTTTCAGAGATAATATTGGATGTTGTCCAGTCTCCTGGGGTAGGGGTGAGAACCCCAGAAGGTGGGCTTACATAGTAATAGATGGCTACTCTTTCTAATGTTTTTACTGAGAGGACTTTATATATTTGGGGGCAGAACTGAATTCAGAGTGGTATGGATAAAGGATAATAGAGAACTGCTAATAAGAGAAGCACGTGCTTATGTAGGTGATGATGTCTGGGGGTATTTCTGTGTGGTATGGATATTATCCATGCCTGTGGTATGGATATTACCACAGGCAACAAAGGAAGTCAAAAAAACAGGAAATGTTTTGACAGGTGATGTCTTTGACAGATGATGTTTGGAGGTATTTCTGTGTGGTATAGATATAAACTCTCTCCTTCCTTCCTTCTCTCTACTTAGTGAGATCTTCAGCAAAGTTTGTATTAATTACTGATGTTTTTTGTGCTAGCAGATGAGGTTGGGAATAAAAAAGGTGCTGTGTCTGGTGAAAACAGCACACACATGGTAACAGTCTGATGGAACAGATAGCTCCCTCTTAGCCCTTTGAGCCCTGTTCCTGGGTTGAGATTGAACTAGGGTGTCTAGCTGCTTTCCTGGTAGATACAAATGTTCTCTATCATAAGAAAGATGAGGTCTCACAACCACTTTTCTGTAATTTTCTGTATTCCTCCAATAGAGCTAGGAAATTTAGCAACTTTTCCATGAAAGTATTCAAGCTCCTTATCTTTTTATTTTTATTTTTATTTCTTTTTTTAGAATTTAAGCCTTATTATTTTTAGGGGAAGGTGGCAGGGGAGAGATCCATGTGAGAGAAACATCAACCAGCTACTTCCCCACGAGCTCCCAACTGGAGGTTGAACCTGAAACTGGCTGGAATTGAACCTGCCTTCTCCTGGTATATGGGATGATGCTTCAACCAACTTAACCATATCGACCAGAGCCAGGCTCCTTCTTTTGATTTACTGGGATATCTTTTGGTGTCAGTGAGCTGAATGTGGAGTTGGAAATGTGGTGAACATGCTGGAGAGAGGCAACTGGTTTTTTAAAAGTATTAGGTGATTTTCATTACTTCAAGGGCTCACAGTGGGCTCCTTCAATTATCAGTTTGGACCATTTATATATGATGGTTTTGTTTTTTGTTTGTTTTTGGAGTTTTGTTGGTTTGTTTGTTGTTTTGCTCTAATGAGAATATACTCTCTAGATAAAAAGGAATACATGGTGATAATATCTTCCAGACTGAAATTAAGTACTAGTAAATAAAGGAACAGTCCTTTTTAAGTAGATGTTCCAATGTTAGTGGCTTTTATTTTTCTGTGTGTGTGCCAATAAGTTGTGTTTAGCAATCAAGGAATAGAACACATTTATTCTTTACCCCATAGCCTTCTCCCCAGTCCATGAAAAACAAATTGGAGTGAAACAACACCATCTGCTCATTTCATACTCAGTGACAAAGCACATCAACTCCAAGGTTAGGAAGTCCAAACTCAAACGATACTCTTCTAGTTATGCAGGGAGGGGAAAAAAGCCTCCTGAAAACAGAAACTCTGTAAGATTAGAAGAGGCCAATATTTCTCAAAACATGACATTACAAGGGCTGAGCTGATGAGGGCTAAAAAGCCAAGGGCTTTCTTACAGGGGTATCACATGGAACTTTACTTAAGTGGCAGAAAGTCCTTGCATTTTCATGATTTGTGGCTGCTACTTTAAATGAGGAAAATATCAGTAGAAAAAGACCATCATAATCACCAGAGATCTTGCATCCCAGGGATGAGAAGAAGACAATGAAATAGAAATATGTCACATTCAATTTCAGAGCCTTATTTTATTTCTATATTTTTATTTGCTATAGCAACTGCTTTTTTTTTTTTGCAATCACTTAAAATAATCCAAATCCCTAATTAAGTTCCATTATTCTATTCAAATGATGCTTTGAATTAGAGAGTAAACTCAGTCATTTGAGTCTAACCCTATTTATTTTACTCCGCCAAGCTCTGGGTTCAGAAGTAAAGATAAGGAAGGGTTTTTACTAATATATATGAATGCCTCCAGAGAATAGAAGGGTGGCAGGCATTTGGCTTTCACAGCAAATCTTCAGCTTCTCACAGTTCTAACTAGCCACCCTTTAAATAATGCTGCTTCAGAGGCCCCCTGGAACAATAAATAGCTGAACTTGTTTTAGAGACCAGACTCTTGCAATATATAGTCTTTTAAAAAAATTGAATTTCATGCCATGGGTACAGCATGCCTCACTGGTATATGCATTGGTCATTTATGATCTCCTGAAAGAAACAGGAGAATAATATAAAAGAGTAAATTGTCACATGTTAAGTACCAAACAAGTATACATAATGTAAAATGATACCTCTTTTTATTCATAAAGCTGTTATACCAGAATTTTGAGATTTGATAAACAAGACATTTTAACTTGAATTAATTAATTCATTCAGCCATCGGTTGGTGTGTCCACCTGCCCAACAAACATTACCCCAGTGCCTACAGGGCCAGCTCTCAGAATTACGGAAACAGGAGAGAAACCAAGATGGCAGCCTAGGTAAGCACGTAAGCTGCGCCTCACACAACAATTTCAACATAACAACTAAAAGACAGAACAGACATCATCCAAAACCACAGGAAAGCTTGCGGAATGGGAAATCTACAACTAGAAAGGAAGAGAGAGGCTCACAGATCAGATTGGGAGCCGCAAAGTGTTGAGGAAGGGAGACACTCGTGCGCAGAGAGGAAGGGATGCCGAAGCCTGGCTGGCAGGAGGGAAAAGGAAGTTCCCGATTCCACTAAACCCTTTCCGACTGCACTGAACCCCAACCCCGGCTGAAACCCCATGGATCCAGGCTTATATGGGTGGAGTCTGAACTGTAGAGAAAGGCACCCAGAGACTCAGAGACTAGGAGACTCAGGAGAGCTGGGAACAGCAGCAAGCAGGGTTTACAGTCACGCAAAGTGAGTGCGCACAGAGAGGTCTGACCATGGAGGTTGCCAAGGCCTCTCCATAGAGGAAGGAGTCAGAAGCTTTAGAATACAGAGACCCAACACAATTCTGGGTGAGCCCCTGGGGAACCCACACTCCTGCATGGGGAATCTGGACGGGTCAGGCGGGAACTCAGGGGAGCACACAAAGGCAGGGCTGATGGGATACCAAGACTGTCAGCTCAGCCCTAACACTCTGCCCCATCGAAGCTGAACACAGAGGCTTTTGCAGTTTTGCAAGTCTGATCCTATAAGACTGTCTCCAATACAGAAGGTATCCCAGAGTAGACACAGCTGATATTCACATCCAATGGGCCTGGAGGTTAATTCCTCCCCATGATACCAACAACAATCAAGTCTTAACTATAACAAGGCTGTACATGCAGTCCACAAAGGGGAGCACCAAGAGTGTCTACCTCAGGTAACTGGGAGGCTGAACCACCGAGCCATATAGGACACCAAACACACAAAGCCATCCTACCAACTCTGGGAAGCAGCAAAAATTCCAAGACAAGGAAATAGATCTCAAATGAAAGAGATGAAGGAGAACAAAAGACTGGATATAGAGTTCAAAACCACGGTTATAAGATTTTTTCAAGAATTTACTAGAAAAGGCCGATAAATTGAATGAGACCCAACTAGAAATTAAACATATACTGACTAAAATGGAAAATATTATGCAGAGATCCAACAGCAGAATGGAGGAATACAAGAATCAGGTCAAAGATTTGGAATACAAAGAGGCAAAGGACACTCCTCTGGAGAAGCAAGAAGAAAAGAGAATCCAGAAAGTTGAAGATAGTGCAAGGAGCCTCTGGGACAACTTCAAGCATACCAACATCAGAATTATGGGGGTGCCAGAAGAAGAGAGAGTGCAAGATACTGAAAACCTATTTTAAGAAATAATATCAGAAAACTTCCCTCATCTGGTGAAAGAAATAGACTTACAAGTACAGGAAGTGCATAGAACCCCAAACAATAGGAATACAAAGAGGACCACACCAAGACACATCATAATTAAAATGCCAAGGGCAAAAGACAAAGAGAGGATCTTACAAGCAGCAAGAGAAAAGCAGTTGGTTACCTATAAGGGAGCACTCATACAACTATCAGCTGATTTCTCAACAGAAACTATTTCAATATGTAGGCCAGAAGGGAGTGGCAAGAAATATTCAAAGTGATGATTAGCAAGAACCTACAACCAAGATTACTGTATCCAGCAAAGTTATCATTCAGAATTGAAGGGCAGATAAAGAGCTTCACAGATAAGAAAAAGTTAAAGGAGTTCATCACTACCAAACCAGTATTATATGAAATGCTGAAAGGTATTATTTAAGAAGAGAAAGAAGAAGAAAAAAGATAAAAATTATGATCAACAAATACATATATATCAACAAGTGAATCTAAAAATCAAGTAAAATAAAAATCTGAGGAACAGAATAAACTGGTGACTATAATAGAATCAGGGGCAAAGAAAGGGAGTGGAGTGATAATTATCAGGGGGGAAGGGGTGTGGGGGGTGCAGGAAGAGACTGGATTAAAATTGTACATCTATGGATGAGGACAATGGGGAGGGGGGAAAGTAAGGGCAAAGGGTGGGAAGGGAACAGGGGTGAAAGGGAGCTATGGGGGGGGGGGGAAGGAGAAACAATTGTAATAATCTGAGAAATAAAGATTTATTTTTAAAAAATTACAGAGATAATAAGGGTCCCTGCCCTAGTGGGAGAGGCAGACCCTTGAATCATACAATCACAGAACTGTGTTTAAGGTGGACAAGTAACCAAAAAGGAGGAAGTAGTTGGCTCTATGAGGTTGGTAATGGAGGGGTATGGGATCCTGGGCAAGAAAAGCTTTTTCTAGAAGTGTTGATATATGAAAGAGGGGTTAAATTTACCAGGCATGTTCATTCTAATCAGCGGACACAGTTTGACCAGGGGCATGAAAAAGCACAGGATAGCTAAAGAGCTAGAAACTATGTGATACTGCTTTGGGTCTTGTGTGGCAATATTAGAGAGGAGCCTGGAAAAGTAGACACAAAAAATATTACAGGCCATTTGTAGACATTTCTCTGTAGACAACAGGCATCGCTAGCAGGATTTCATGATAATATGTTTACTAGTAGAAGCATCTCTATGATGGCTATAAGGAAAATGGATGAGGAGAATAAGAACTGGACAGGAAACCCAAGAAGAGGGCAAATTGTCACTGTGTTCCCACTATATTGCCTTTTTAAAGCTTTGATCCATTTCAGCCTTTGTATTTCTAAACTAAAAAAGCGAATATTGGTCAACCCAGTGTTTTAAATATCATGGATCTTTGATTTTTTTAGTGCATACTGGAGTTCAGCATACAATTGAGTCTGCGTGTGGCCACTTGGCCAATCCAAGGGCTAGGGGAAATCATTAGCTCAGTTTCACCTATAAATCCTTATACCTCAGTGTTAGGATAAGATAAAGTTATAGTAAACTAATGGCCCAGTGCACAAAATTCATGCACATTAAAAAGGGATTAATTAGAGGAAATATTTTACTATTGCTTTTGCCCTTTCTCTATAATAGAAGTGTCAGAGATGAAAGAAAATTAGTTAAATATATATATATATATATATATATATATATATATATATATATATATATATATGAAAATCTTTCTCCTGTCAGAGTCTGGGCATGCCATGAGACTCAGAGTCCTGTCCCTTCCCACCTGCAGCACCTCAAAATTGAGTGAGACCCAAACCCAACCAGCCCCACCCATTGGGTGAGATCCAGACCTGGCCTACCCCACCCTTGTCAAGCCCCGCTGAGCAGGGGGCACAGCCTCAGATCCCCCAGCACACCCTCAGGTCCCCTGGCCTGGACAGTGGCACAAACTGAGGTCCCTTGGCCCAGCACCAGGGTGAGTGGTGCAGCCTGATGTCCCCTGGCTGACACCAGGGCAGGGGACACACCTTGAGGTCCCTCATCAAGCCCCACCAGGCGGGGGCACAGCCTTGGGTTCCCCGGTGCATGCTGTTTGGAGGCCATAGCCTCAGGTCCCCCAGTTTACCCTCAGGTCCCTGGCCCAGTGCTGGGGCAAGGGGCATGGCCTGAGGTCCCCCATCAAGCCCTACCAGGAAGAAGGCATGGCCTGAGGTACCCTGGCCCGGTGCTGGGGTGAGGGCATGGCCTGAGGTCCCCTGTCAAGCCCCACTAGGCAGGGGGCACAGCCTTAGGTCCCCTGCCCTATCCCAGCACCACATAGCATCAGGTTCCTGCTTATTGCTTGTTAAGGTTTGCTATGGGAACTCAGCCTCCGCTATGGGTACAGCCATCTTGTGTTACAGAAACCTGGCCTCTACTATGGGCACCACCATATTTGTGATGGTGTGATAGTCAGTTTGCATATTTCCTCTTTATTATGTTAGACAAATTCAGCTAGAGCAGAGCTAGAAGCCAAGCTTTGGTTTCCTGATTCTGATTATACTGTCCTTCTCTTCTAATTCAACCATGCTGCCTCTTGGAGCTGTGCTTTAGGAGAATTGCTGTCTCAGAGTATAGAAAAATGGGTAAATAATCCATAATGGCCAATCAAGAAAGCTGGGGATATTCAGGGCTGAAGATAGTAATGTTCACTAACAAATACAGGGAGGGGCAAAAGTTGCTTTACAGTTGTGAGTATGTGAAACAGAGTTTGTTCTTGTATTATTATTTATTTTTCATATTAAAAACTGTAAACTTACTTTTGCCTTACTCTGTATCTTTTGGAATAAAAATCAGAAGACGAAAAAATGAACAGTGTGGTACATAGATTATGTTCTAAGTTGAATTGGTCCACATTATTGTTCATAGTTGATGAAATATCTGGAACCTGGCACATGTAGACACAAGGAATTTAAATAATCTATGAAAGTAAACTAGTGAATGAGTAATAAAGCTAGAAGAAAAAATAAAAAGTCAGTCTCTTCATTTGTAGCTGACGTACCCTACTTGCAAAGGTAAGTCATTTATGCCCTTTCCTTCTCATTGAAGTTTTTTATTGCACTATCCTTTTTTGCCAACACAAAAACACTCAATGTTGACATATTGGGATAATGCTCTAACCAACTGAACTACCTGGGGATACAACATTCAATGTTGACATATTGGGATAATGCTCTAACCAACTGAACTACCTGGCCAGGGCAAAAAAATTAATTCTCTCTCTCTCTCTCTCTCTCTCTCTCTCTCTCTCTCTCTCTCTCTCTCTCTCTCTCTCTCTCTCCTGCAAAAAACTTTATTGTTTCCATTTGGTCCAATGAATGGGAGAGGGCTTCAGGGTGGTTAAAAGAATGGCTAGTGGTTTTGGGAAAGAGGCCCAGACAAGCCACACAGGGGAATGCAGAGGGGCCCCTCAAAGACCTCTGGACTCCAAAGGCTCCTAGTTGTGCTTGAGGGTGAGCCTTTCAAAGAGATATTTGCCCAGCCCAGCCTGAGGCTGGCCAGCCTGCAGAGGTTAGTGAGTTGGTTGCTCATCTTCTTCATGAATTTCACCTCTTCATCCAGGAAATGTTTCTCCAGGAAGTCACAGAGATGAGGGTCTTCACGGATAAAACCCAGGACATGCAGTCCCAAAAGGTTCTTTTCTAATACAAGGGCAACTTCCATGGCATCATGAGTTTCATCCCACTCATCTTGGGAAGGCTTCAGCACATCCTGGAGGACACTGCGGCCACCGCACTGGTTTTGCATCTTAAAAAGAAACTCAGTGCCCTTGTGCTTCTTCTCCTCCAATTCTCATAAGTGGCCCATGCCATGGAGAGCCACATCATCAAAGTTGAAATAGAAGCCCAGAGAGAGATAAGTGTATGAGGCCCACAGTTGCAGATTGGCCAGACAGCTGGCCTCAGCCTCCACCTTGGTGAAATAATTCTGATGAATCTGGGAGTTCATGGTTGTTCAGCGATAGGAGTTAAAGTTAAAAAAAAAAAAAAAAAAAAAAAAAAAAAAAAAAAAAAAAAAAAAAAAAAAAAGGTCTTGGGCCTCACTTTCTCCTGTCACACTCTTCTCATTGGCTCTTCTACCATTTCTTAACTCTCATTTCAAATAATTTATTTCTGTTACACAAGCTAGCTATTGATTTTTATATATATCTTTTTAAAATATATTTTATTGAGTTTTTACAGAGAGGAAAAGAAAGGGACAGAGAGTTAGAAACATCAATGAGAAAGAAGCACCAATCAGCTGCCTCTTGCACACCCCCTACTGGAGATGTGCCTGCAACCAAGGTACATGCCTTTGACCAGAACTGAACCTGGGACCTTTCAATTCACAGGCCGATGCTCTATCCGCTGAGCCAAACCAGTTTCGGCTGATTTTTGTATATTTAATCTTATTATTTTACTAGAGGCCTGATGCACAAAATTCATGCAAGAATAGGTCTCCTGGCTGACAGCACTGGCTTCCTACTGATACTTGGGATCCAGGCTTCCCTCTGGCCATTGGCAAGCACCCAGGATCCAGGCTTCCCTCACAGCCCTGACTTTGTCCAGAAAGTGGTCTGGAAGGATGTCTGGTCTATTACACTTTTTTTAAAAAAATATTTTTTATTGATTTTACACAGAGAGGAATTGAGAGGGACAGAGAGTTAGAAACGTTGATGAGAGAGAAACATCAACCAGTTGCCTCTTGCACCCCCCCACACACTGGCTATTACACTTTTATTATATAGATTGACTCTTTTTTTTTTTAATCAATTAAATAGTTTTTAATGGAATTTCTTTAGTTTTACAGATACACAATTTATTTCCCCTTATATTTCAAATATGTTTTTGATAATAAGTTGTTTTATGATTGTTTTTATTTTGAAATACCTACCTATTATCAAAATAAAATTACTGTCTTTGCTGAATGACTTTGGCCTTGAGTTTTACCTTCTTTATATCTTTGCTTTGTTTTTATTTTTAATATTTTTCTTTTTGTTTTACAGATTTGTAGTGGATACCTGTGGGAGTGCCTGTCATTCACCCTTCTCTTCCAAGCACTTGGTTACTGTTGGAGCTACCATGCAACCCTGTTTATGGGCACAATTGATTGGGTTTGGTATGGACACCTGGCCTGAGATTGGCCAATCATGGTATCCTAATAGACCTAGTACAATCAATTGGTTCATGTATGAGTGCCTAACCTAAATTGAACCTGTAAGAGAATCTTTGACTCGGAGACTGAGACCAGTTTCATCCTGGTGATTTAAGGTCTAAAATTTTAAAACCAGGAACTGTGTTTTTCAGCACACAGAGAAAACTAGCTTCTAGCCCAGAAGAATGATGCTGACAAACAGAATCTCAGCAAGTTAATGAGACAAATTTAAATGTCATCAGTTTCTGGTATTCCTGAGGTGCAACTCCATCTCTGTACCTACAGTTATTCAACTATACTTTATATTTTGTGAAATGCCCCAGTAGTGGTATAATAATCTTTCTTTTTGCTCAGGCTAATTTGAATTGGTTATCTGTCACTTGCCACCAAAAGATTCCTAGCTAGTATAATATTAGAGGCCTGGTGCATGAAATTTGTGCTTGTGTGTGTGTGTGTGTGTGTGTGTGTGTGTGTGTCCCTCAGCTCAGCCTGTACCCTCTCCAATCTGGGATCCTTCTCATCATCCCCCTCACAATTCAGGACTGTTGGCTCCCAACCGCTCACCTGCTTGCCTGCCTGATTGCCCCTAACTACTTCTGCCTGCCAGCCTGATCACCCCCTAACCACTCCCTTGCCAGCTTGATCAATGCCTAACTGCTCCCCTAATGGCCCAATTGCCCCTAACTGCCCTCCCCTGCAGGCCTGGTCCTCCCCATCTACCCTCCCTTGCAGGCCTGGTTGCCTTAACTGCCCTCCCTTGCTGGCATGGCTGTCCCTAACTGCCCTCCTTTGCATGCCTGGTACTCCCAAACTGCCCTCCCCTGCAGGCCTGGTCCCCCCCAACTGCTCTCCCCTGCAGGCCTAGTCCCTCCCACCCTCCCACCCCACAACTGCCCTCTCGTGTAGGCCTGGTCACTCCCAACTGCCCTCCCCTGCCAGCCTGGTTGCCCCTAACTGCTCTCCTCTGCTGGCCTCATTGCTCCCAACTGTCCTCCTTTACTGGCCTGGTTCCCCCCAACTGCTCTCCCCTGCAGGCCTCATCCCCCAAACTGTCCTTCCCTGCAGGCCTGGATCCCCCCCAACTGTCCTCCTCTGCCAGCCCGGTCACCCCTAACTGCCATCTCCTGCAGGCCTGATCCCTCCCACCTGCCTTCCCCTGCTGACCATCTTGTGTCCACATGGGGCGGCCATCTTATGTGTTGGAGTGATGGTCAATTTGCATATTACCTCTTCATTATATAGGAGACTTTACTTTAGAGGCAGGAATGCAAGAAATAATACAATTTCTAGAAATAATACTTATTTTTAATGTTATGTTGATAAGCTTAATTGAGAAGGAAATTAAGAGAGGAAGAATATAATAATTTTGTTTAGGTTATCTTGGTTCCATTCTCCTCCTCTCTTATCGGGTCTAGTAATAATTAATGTCGTTTTTAAACATTCGTTTAAAATCTTGCTTGGCGTTGACTTGTATTGACATAACCTTCAAACACGTGGTATCTACAGAACGTGTGAAGTGTAATTAACAAGTTTTGCTTGAAAAAGTTTGTGTTTGGTTTGGTTTTTGTTGCAAAACTAGGGCTAAGAAGATGGCGGATGAAGAGCATATTCGGCACTGCATGCTTTACGAGTTCCAATTAGGAAGAAAAGCAAGTGAGGCTGCAAAAAACATCTGTAGTGCTCTTGGTCAAGATGCAGTTAGCGCCAGAAAATGCCAGCGTTGGTTTGAGAAATTTCGCGAGGGAAATTTTTCGTTAGATGTCAAGAGTGGTCGAGGCCGTGAGTCCAATTTTGATCAAGAAGCTCTTCAAGCTCTTTTGGTGCAAAATCCTCAAATTACCCAACAAGAGCTTGCAACAACTTTAAATTGTTCACAAAAAACAATTTCCAATCAATTGCGTGCACTTGGCAAAGTCCAAAAGTTTGGAAAATGGGTTCCTCATGAGTTGACCGACAACAACCGTAATCAAAGAGTCACAATTTGCACTTCGCTCCTCTCTCGTCAAAACCGTTTGCCGTTTTTAGAGCAAATTGTTACCGGAGATGAAGAATGGGTGCTGTATGTTAATTTGAAAAGGTGGCCTCAATGGTTGGACAAAAATGAGGCTCCGCAGCCCAAGCCAAAACCTGACTTGCATGCGAAAAAAGTGATGTTGTGTGTTTGGTGGAATTTTAAAGGAATTCTTCATTATGAACTTTTACCCTCTGACCAAACCATTACAAGTGCAGTGTATAGTGCCCAATTGGAAAGGTTAGCCCAAGCTTTAAGAGAAAAAGAACCCGCGCTGATTAATCGGAAGGGCGTAATTCTTCACCACAATAATGCACGACCGCATACTGCAAGAATCACTGCTGAAAAACTGCGCCAGTTGGAATGGGAAGTTCTCCCTCAACCTGCATATTCTCCTGATATTGCCCCTTCTGATTACCATTTGTTTTGTTCTTTGCAAAACTTTCTTCTTGGAAAAAAATTTAATAATGAAGAATGCCTCAAAAATGCATTGACCGAATTTTTTGCATCAAAATCACAAGAATTTACAACAGAGGGATTAAAATGCTTCCTGAGCGTTGGGCACAAGTAGTAGAAAACAACGGCAACTTTATTGTTGATTAAATTTTGTTGTATTGTTTAAATAAATTCGATTTAAAAAAGTATTAGAAAACGACATTAATTATTACTAGACCTAATATTTACATAAATAATCCATGCAACCATTTCTCCCACTGGATGAAGTCTTAAGTCATCTCAGTCATAATATGACCACTTTTTCAAAGCACATATCTGAGCAGAAGATTTATTTCATGTCCTCTAAATGAAGTGAGGGGACAGATTGACAGCCATTGAGAACATGCTCTCTTTATGAAACATGCCCTGCAGTGCTATCTTTAAGGCTGTCAGTTTGAACCTTTTGCCAGCGAAAGGCAGTTGAGAAGAAAAGAATCACTTTGGGGAATTAACTTTCCTAAGAGAATATTCGTTGTGGTCACCTCCCAGCTGGATGTATTGATAAAGAGTAATTTCTGAGACTGTTTTTTATTTGAATTGATTTAAAAAAATATGGAAAGAAGTCAAGATTTCCAAGTTACCTTTGTCCTGATTCAAAAAAAACAGAAACACCAAATGGAAATTTGTAAGTAGAACACAAATCTAGCCCAAGTCATAATCATTGAGAGCTTTTATTGCATAAAAGCAACTTTCTGAGTAATATGAAATTATTTGAGGGATTTGCTGCAGTTCACAACGAGCCAAGTATTAATGTCACAAATGGTTTCCAGAAATTAGTACAGTTGTTTGACTACTGTGTTGTCAGACTCAGCAGGACAACTAAGAAATATAATGTAACCAACAGCATGCATTCCTTTATTAGTCCTAAATGTGGTACTTTGAATACAAAAATAAGGTGAGGATGGATAACTTCTACTATTTCTGCCAACTGACAGATACCTTCAGAAGATTCAGTTTAGCTCTTTTAATCACAATGAAACAAACATTAAGGGGAAAAAATCAGAAGATTACTTTAATAATTACATTATAAAGTTAATGGCAATAAAGAAAACCTTGTTAATGTAATACAATGTGATATAATGCAAAAGGAATCCACCAGAAGTGTGTAACTGCACAGAACGACATTTTCCTGTATGTACTGCTATGTTAAACAGTCTGATATTTCAATCAATGCTTTGGACCCCAAAATAACATCCTTCCAGACCACTTTCTGGACAAAGTCAGGGCTGTGAGGGAAGCCTGGATCCTGGGTGCTTGCCAATGGCCAGAGGGAAGCCTGGATCCCAAGTATCAGTAGGAAGCCAGTGCTGTCAGCCAGGAGACCTATTCTTGCATGAATTTTGTGCATCAGGCCTCTAGTAAAATAATAAGATTAAATATACAAAAATCAGCCGAAACTGGTTTGGCTCAGCGGATAGAGCATCGGCCTGTGAACTGAAAGGTCCCAGGTTCAGTTCTGGTCAAAGGCATGTACCTTGGTTGCAGGCACATCTCCAGTAGGGGGTGTGCAAGAGGCAGCTGATTGGTGCTTCTTTCTCATTGATGTTTCTAACTCTCTGTCCCTTTCTTTTCCTCTCTGTAAAAACTCAATAAAATATATTTTAAAAAGATATATACAAAAATCAATAGCTAGCTTGTGTAACAGAAATAAATTATTTAAAATGAGAGTTAAGAAATGGTAGAAGAGCCAATGAGAAGAGTGTGACAGGAGAAAGTGAGGCCCAAGACCTTTTTTTTTTTTTTTTTTTTTTTAACTTTAACTCCTATCGCTGAACAACCATGAACTCCCAGATTCATCAGAATTATTTCACCAAGGTGGAGGCTGAGGCCAGCTGTCTGGCCAATCTGCAACTGTGGGCCTCATACACTTATCTCTCTCTGGGCTTCTATTTCAACTTTGATGATGTGGCTCTCCATGGCATGGGCCACTTATGAGAATTGGAGGAGAAGAAGCACAAGGGCACTGAGTTTCTTTTTAAGATGCAAAACCAGTGCGGTGGCCGCAGTGTCCTCCAGGATGTGCTGAAGCCTTCCCAAGATGAGTGGGATGAAACTCATGATGCCATGGAAGTTGCCCTTGTATTAGAAAAGAACCTTTTGGGACTGCATGTCCTGGGTTTTATCCGTGAAGACCCTCATCTCTGTGACTTCCTGGAGAAACATTTCCTGGATGAAGAGGTGAAATTCATGAAGAAGATGAGCAACCAACTCACTAACCTCTGCAGGCTGGCCAGCCTCAGGCTGGGCTGGGCAAATATCTCTTTGAAAGGCTCACCCTCAAGCACAACTAGGAGCCTTTGGAGTCCAGAGGTCTTTGAGGGGCCCCTCTGCATTCCCCTGTGTGGCTTGTCTGGGCCTCTTCCCAAAACCACTAGCCATTCTTTTAACCACCCTGAAGCCCTCTCCCATTCATTGGACCAAATGGAAACAATAAAGTTTTTTGCAGGAGAGAGAGAGAGAGAGAGAGAGAGAGAGAGAGAGAGAGAGAGAGAGAGAGAGAGAATTAATTTTTTTGCCCTGGCCAGGTAGTTCAGTTGGTTAGAGCATTATCCCAATATGTCAACATTGAATGTTGCATCCCTAGGTAGTTCAGTTGGTTAGAGCATTATCCCAATATGTCAACATTGAATGTTGCATCCCTGGGCAGGGCACCTACAAGAACAGCCAGTGAATGTATATGTAAGTGGAACAATAAATCAATGTTTCTCTCTTTCCCTTCCTCTCTAAAAACAATCAATAAATAACCCTAGCCATTTTTGCTCAGTGGATAGAGCATTGGTCTACAGACCAAAGGGTCCCAGGTTCGATTCTGGTCAAGGCACATACCTTGGTTGCAGGCTCCTCCCCTGCCCAGGCCCTGGTCGTGCAGGAGGCAACCAATTGATGTGTTTCTCTCACATTGATGTTTAATTCTTCTTTCCCTCTCGCTTTCATACTCCCTAAAAATCAATAGAAAAATATCTTTGGGTGAGAAATAAAATCAAGCAATACAAAAATAAATAAATAATGTAAAAATAAAAAAGGAAATCCCATTCCTAATAGCATCAAAAATACAAAATATTGGGGAGCAATCTTGGATGAATATTCAATTAAATTAGTATACAATTTATTTAGAAGAATTAAGGATAACAAAAGAATAAATGTTAAAGATAAGTATCATTAAGGATAATTAGCCCTGCCTGATATTAGAATGTCCCATACTTGAATAATTAAAATATGTGTTATTAATGCAAAAATAGTTAAATTAACAAGATAAGTAACCTTGAAACAGATCCTAATATGCTAATATATGAAAAAATATAACTGCACAAATGAATTTATGAGGGAAAATTATTCAGCAAAGAATGTTAAGACAACTGGTAGTTATGTAAAGAGAAAGCAATATGCAAACAAAATAAACAAGAATCTGGAAAAGGTATTTGCAGCAAGTATGAAAAAAGTTAATTTCTCTACTCTTTAAAAGCTCATTCAGCAGGGACCGGTTTAGCTCAATGGATAGAGCATCGGCTTGGGAACTGAAGGGACCCGGGTTCGATTCCGGTTAAGGGCATGTACCTTGGTTGCGGGCATATCCCCAGTAGGGGGTGTGCAAGAGGCAACTGATCGATGACTCTCTCTCATCGATATTTCTAACTCTCTATCTCTCTCCCTTCCTCTCTGTACAAAATCAATAAAAAATATATATTTTAAAAGCTCATTCAAATAAATAATAATACAAATAAGAAAAGGTTACAAAATAGTATAAATGCCCTGTGATTCCCACCTCAAAGGTAGGCATACAAATTGGTAAAACCCTTTGAAATGTAATTAAGAATACAGAATTTCTTTTCTTTTCTTTTTAAAATATTTTATTGATTTTACATAGAGAGGAATTGAGAGGGATAGAGAGTTAGAAACATCAATGAGAGAGAATCATCGATCAGCTGCCTCTTGCACGCCCCCCACTGGGGATGTGCCCGCAACCAAGGATGTGCCCTTGACCGGAATCGAACCTGGTACCCTTCAGTCTGCAGGCCAACGCTCTATCCACTGAGCCAAACCGGTTTCAGCAAGAATACAGAATTTCTTGATAAGAATATGAAAAATATTCACATTTCTTGACCCAGTAATTCTTTCTTTAGTAAACTATCTTGACAAAATAATTTAAGCAAATTAAAAGTACTATGGTCCTAGCTGGTTTGGCTCAGTGTCAGCTTGCACACAGAAGGGTCCAAGGTTTGATAAATATTTGTAGAATGAATGAACAACTCTAAACATCCAACAATAAGAAATGGTTTAGACAATTATTTATCTATTAGAGGCCCGGTGTATGAAATTTGTGCACTATCAGGCCTAAACTGGCAGTCAGACAACCCTCTTGCAATTCAGGACCGCTGACTACTAACCACTTGTCTGCCTGATTGCTCCTAAACACTCTGCCTGCCTGCCTGATCACCCCTAACTGCCTCTGCCTGCCTGCCTGACAGTCCCTAACTGCCTCTGCCTGCCTACCTGACTGCCCCTAACTGCTTGCTTGCCTGCCTTATCGTCCCTAATCACCTGCCTCATCGCCTCTGCCTCGGATCCTGCCACCACCACAGCTTCGTCTGGAAGGACATCTGGAAGGTCATTCATCTGTCTGGTCTAATTAGCATAGTATGCTTTTATTATCATAGATTCAATATAATATTGCAAAATTATTACATATATTTTTAAGAATAACAATTTATAACATGGGAAGTATTTATGATGAAATGATAAGTTTAAGAAAGCAGAATATATTTTACCTATATGATTACAAAATTTCTTATACTAGTTTCTTATAAAATTAGAAACTAGTGTAAGAAACTACATATAGAAAAGATTACAATGTTTCTTTTTCTATATATTATGTTTACAAATATTAAAAAAGAAACTTTGTGGTGAGAAATAAAAATTGAAGGAGATACAGTTAAATGTTAAAAATGGTTTGGAGAGAGAGAATACTAGTGAATTTTCTTTGTGACATTCCATAACATGTATTTCTTTAATACTGGAAAATTTTATAAGAACAACATCAAAAGAGATAATTTTTTAAATAACCAATGGTTTCAGTTCAATGATGTCAAATTAAAATAACAACAAATGGGAAAAAAAGAGAAGGAACTACAAACATCCTAAAATAGGTAATTATAAATTAGTTTTGGTTTATTTTAGTATCCTATATAATAAAAGGATAATATGCCAATTGACCCTAATGGACCCTAATGGCTGAACCACCAGAATGACTGCTTGACCAGTCACTATGAGGCGCACTTACCTCCTCTAGGTCCTTTTCCCTAGCCCGCAGGCTCCCATCACCCAATGGCAAGTGGGGAACTTGGGGTGGGTAAGAAAGGGTGTGTGGGCAGCACCAGGCCAAGGCCCCCACCCTGCCAGTTGTCTCACACATAGAGGGTGGGGATGGGGCTGGCGAGCAGGTGGGAACGGCTGACCTCTGGGTCCCTCACCCAGGTTTTCAGGCTCTGATTGCCCAATGGCAGACGAAGAACTGGGGGTGGGTGGCGGCGGGGGTAGAGTCGGCTGCGGGCAGCCAGAGAAGATGGCTCTGATTATAGGCTAGGCCTAGGGACGACTTTTGTGTGCTGGGCCTCCAGTAATTTGATAAGTTTGGGCTTAAGAATATGAACACCGTCCTGACTGGTTTGGCTCAGTGGATAGAGCATTGGCCTGCAGATTCAATGGTCTCAAGTTCTATTCCGGTTGTGGGCATATCCCCAGTAGGGAGTGTGAAGGAGGTAGCTCTATCCCTCTCCTTTCCTCTCTGAAAAAAAAAAAAAAAAAAAAAGCAATTAAAAAAAAAAAAGAAAAAAGAAAAGAAAGAATATGCACACATGGTGTCAAAACAAGCCAGAGGAAAATCATTTGGGCAAAAAAAATGAAAAAGGATCCCAAGTCAAATTTATAGGAAATACTCCTTTATTAACTTTTGGTCGAGAATATCTTTGTATATTTTTCAGAAAACAACTCCAAGACCATGTGGATTCTGGCAACAGAGAGGAATTGACAGGATAACTCCAACTATGAAGACAGATGAGAAGCAGTCCAGAGATGGAAGACACTGACAATGCCTTGTCATACCAGCAGTCAGCAACTATGCATTACTACAGGTTGCCCAGGACCAAACCAGAGAGGGTTGGACGTGCATTACCACCATTTGTCTACCATCCAGAACTGAAATATCATTGCTGACATGTACACATAAGGAACTGTTTGACATTGAAATTGGGTCTCAAAAGAACTATTGACCCAGAAAGAAACTCATTACAGACTGATTCATATGCCTTTCAGCATAATGATTATTGTTTGTCTCATTTTTGATTCTTATAAGTATATTTCCAGTAGGACATGATCTCATGCATCTAGGGGAAATAGTGAACAGCATAGACTAATGAACAAGAATAAACCCAGAGATAAGGAGCCATGGGTCAGACTGTTGGACCTCAAAGGAAGGGTGGGGATAAAAGGGACAGATCAACCAAAGGACTTGTGTACATACATATGAGCCTAACCAGTGATCAAGGACAATAGGGAGGTGGGGTTATGAGTGGGGAGGGGTGGGGGATTGGAATGGGGGTTTGAGGACAAATATATGATACCTTAATCAATAAAGAAATTTTGAAAAAAAGAAAGAAAAAAAAAGAATATGAAAGCTGGTTATCCTCTGAATCACTGCTTTTGTTTTCCAATTACATTACCACCCTTAAGTTCCTCTTCTATAGAAATTTTTAAGCCTTCAAATGCTCTCAAAAATACTGATTCCTGGGGCCTATCCCTAGAGTTTCTTATTCAAAAAGATTGGGGTGAGGCCTAGGCATCTCTGTGTTTTAAACATAGTCCCTGGGTGATTCTATGTTTGGGAATTCCCTGGGCTGTTATAAGGAGACTTTCTCCTTTGAACTTCTGGGGTGGAGGAACCTGTCATATCTGCTGTTGGGTCACTACTGTTCCTACACTGTTGTCCCAGCTGCTATTGTTCTTGGCTGTCGACCTGAGGGTGTGTGTACAAAATGTAGAACCTTTATCCGAGGAGCTAACAGACTGGTCCTCCTCTGGCCCTTGAGCCTTCACCTGTTTACCTAAGTGCCAGAGGTTGTTTCAGGTAGGTCCTCACAGTCCACAGTCCTTAACATGATTCAGAACCCCTCATCCTAGTGATCATTGTCCTGTAGGCTCATTTAAAAATGTTCTGTGCTTCTTCCCCATTCATGCAAGCTCAGTATTGAACCTCCTTCCCAACAATTTCCTCTGTTCCCATGGAAGTCCCATTGGGTTGAAACCAAATACCTCCACTTCTCCAGTCTCTGCACAAGCACTCCCTGTATCTCCTGCTTTATTTGAAATCTGACTCTCTCCTGAGGTCACTTCTCCTACAGACCTCATTTGTTTAGATCTCAAGTAACCATTATGTAGTGTTAATATTCACCTTGGGCCATTTCTTACCTTTTCACTTACATTTTAAAGAAAAAAAAAAATCCCAAGTAAAGCAAGAATTCTCTTTTTGAGAATCATGGCATCCACCTTAGTATCTATTTTTTGTCATCTAATGACCAACTTCTGAGTCACTTCTAAAATATCTTAAGAGTAAAGTGGGTTATTTTCTCTCAACTTGAACCACTTCATATCTAATTGCTAGAGGCCCAGGGCACAAAATTCGTGCACAGATACAGTCCCTAGGCCTGGCCTGCAATCAGAGCCATCTTCCCTGGCTGCCTGCAGCTGGCTCCGCTTCCCTCTGCCACCCACCCTCTGTTCCCCATTTGCCATTGGGAGATCAGAGCCTGAAGACCAGGGGAGAGACTGAGAGGTCAGCCATTCCCACCTGCTCACCAGCCCCACTGTGTGTGGGGTAACTGGCGGGGTAGGGGCCTTGGCCTATATCTAAATTACTTTCTGTAATTAAAAAAATATCTTATCTAATAAAAGAGTAATATGTAAATTGACCATCATTCCCAACACACAAGATGGCCTCCCCATATGGTCAAAGATGGCTGCCCCCATGTGGACACAAGATGGCCACCACAAGATGGCTGATAGGGGAGGGCAGTTGTGGGTGATCAGGCCACCAGGGAAGGAAAGTTGGGGGGAACTAAGGCCTGCAGGGGAGGGCAGTTGGGGGAGGGAGACCAGGCTTGCAAGGGAGGGCAATTAGGGATAAAAAGGCTGGCAGGGGAGCAGTTAGGCGTCAATGAGGCTGGCAGGGGAGTGGTTAGGGGGGTATCAGGCTGGCAGGCAGAAGCAGTTAGGGTCAATCAGGCAGGCAGGTGAGTGGTTGGGAGCCAGCAGTCCTTGATTGTGAAAGAGATCCTAGATTAGAGAGGATGCAGGCTGGGCTGACGGACATCTCCCCCAATGCACAAATTTCATGCACTGGGCCTCTAGTGTTTATATAAACACCAAATATTTAGGCTATAGACAAATGTTTATAACCACCAGATACCAGGCTAGGCAGTTGGGTTATAGTGACCAATGGAATCCAGCTACAATGAATGCCTATGGAATTGTTTGATTGATACTTCTTTTCTATGAATTGCACATTCCTTTTTTATTTACTTGGTTACAGGGGGCCTATAATGGTATGAGGGGTATGGAATGAGCATCTAAACCAAGATTGGCAATTAATCTTTTCACTGGGAAATTTGAAATTTGGACAGACAGAATCAGATTGTAACAAGGTAACTTGAAAGCTGTTGATAGTGGCCATTTTCTGTAGCTATGGCAGATTCTGAAAGATGTGCAAACAAGAGACTCTCCAAAAGAGGACTTTCTGGATTATTTTTTTAAAATTACTTTATTGATTAAGGTATCACATATTTGTCCTCATTTCCCCCCATTCCCATCCCAAATCCCTCCCCACACATATCTCTACCCCCCTGTTGTCCATGACCACTGGTTAGGCTCATATGCATGCACACAAGTCCTTTGGTTAATCTCTCTCCCTTATCTTCACCCTTCCCTATATTCCCCGAAGTCCGACAGTCCGATTGATGCTTTCCTGTCTCCAGGTCTGTTCTTGTTCATTAGTCTATGTTGTTCATCATTTCCCCTAGATCAGGTGTCGGCAACCTGCGGCTCCAGAGCCGCATGTGGCTCTTTTGAAGCTTTACCACGGCTCCAACAACTTGCAAGCCTGTGTGAAAATGAAGGTAACGTCTTACAGCCCTGATGTGCTGACACTGTGCACTGAGGTTCAGGAGCAAAAATCCCATTAACCAGGTAAATTAAATATTTTAATTAGCTATTAATTTGCAAAAATATATTTTACATTGTTAAGTGAAAAAGTCCTTTTTTTCTTCAGAGTGACAGCTAACTGCACGATCCGGTATATAGCATTAAGGTAAGAAACAATATATGCAGTGTTATATTTGTTTTAAATGTCGCAATGGTTTTGCGGCTCCCAGTTGTTTTTTTTTTCCTTCAGAAATGGGTCCAAGTGGCTCTTTATGTCTTAAAGGTTGCAGACCCCTGCCCTAGATGAATGAGCTCATGTGATACTAGAAATACACTTATAAGAGCCAAAAATGAGACAACATAGTTATGCTGAGAGGCAAATGAATCAGTGTATAGTGAGTTTCTTTCCAGGGCAACAGTTATTTTGAGTCCCAATTTCAATGTCAAACAGTTCCTTATGTGTACATGTCAGCAATGATATTTCAGTTCTGGATGGTAGACAAATGGTGGTAATGCAGGTCCAACCCTCTCTGGTTTAGTCCTGGGCAACCTGCAGCGATGCATAGTTGCTGACTGCTAGTATGGCAAGGCATTGTCAGCGTCTTCCATCTCTGGACTGTTTCTCTTCTGTCTTCATTGCTGGAGCACGCCTAACAATTCCTCTCTGTTGCAGGAATTCACATGGTCTTGGAGTTGTTTTCTGAAAATATACAAACATATTCTCGATCAAAAGTTAATAAAAGAATCTTCTCTATAAATTTGAGTTGCGATCCTTTTTCATTTTTTTGCCCAAATGATTTTCCTCTGGCTTGTTTTGACACCATGTATGTTTTATATGGGTGTCTTGCTATTAGTATTACAAATGAAAGTTAATTTTCTAAAGTAAAAATTTTCCAGATATAATTAACTTACAGGATATTTTTCCTTACATGATATTCTATAATACTATCCCCCCTTTTTTGATTTAACTATTAGAAAGCTTCTGGAAATTTTATAATGTAATCTTGATAGCTTTTAAATTTTTTTTTTTTTGCATTAAAATATGACTGCTTTGGTTCATTACATGTTACACAATTTTACCATGAGATGAACTACCAATAAAAATTTTAGTTAACACTTTAGGAACAGCTTTTTTGTCCAGTACAATTGATTTTTCTAGAATATTTGCTTATTTCAATTAGCCAATTTAAATTAGCCTGAAAACTTGACTACAATTTTACTGTCAAATTTAATACTCTAACAACCATCTTATTTTACCCTGTAAATATTAGTGGAGAGGATTTTATTTGTCTTCTTGAGTAGGCCCTGAGCATTCCCGGTGCTAGGATGGGTTTAGATATCAAAAACCCCACTTCTCCATATCATGGGTACAAGACAACTCAAACAGTCTTGTTACAGTGAGAGGGCAGCTGCTGTTGGTCTGGATTCAAGATGCTCCAGTCTTTAGTTCTATTCCCATGGTCTGACTGCATCTTTGTCTTGAGATTCTAGGGTCCTTCCTATAAAAGTATTTTCTATTTAAGATAGTATTTTATGTCAGGTTTCTATGAAAAAGCAAGGTCCTGTATTCTTTTGGAAAGCTGGACTGCCTTATTTTGTGATTGGTGACCCAGCCATGTGTCCTTTGAGGACAGAGGATTGGGTAGCAAATGTCAGGTTGTTGTTGCTTATGTCCAGCCTTCATTAAGGTGTTAAAAGAATGGAACATCCTCAAATACAGCTGAAAGCTGCCTAAAAACCAAAGTGCCAGGGCATAACTTTGTTCTACAGATCCTTTTTGCCTATTGCCAGTTGCCCGAGACTCCTGAGATCAGATAATCATGTGCCTTGCTGAATCACAGCTGCCAAATTATTTATCACAGTGTTTCTAAAGCTATCAATTATCATCTTTCTCTCTGGAATCTTCAATATTTCCCTTTCTATTGGCTCCTTCTATCAGTCCGCAACTCCACTCCCCTCTTTGCAAGATCTATTCTATACTTCCCCACTCTTTCTTTCTGTTACAGGTAAACTCCTCAGAAGTCCTTTATACTCAGTGAAAAACCATAGCAATCAGGTAGAAGCCTTACTCACAGCTGCAACTGCACTATTAAGGTTATCAATGACCACCATATCACTAAATTCAAAGGATGTTTTTCAGGTTTTACTTTACTTAAGTAAAGTAAAGTAAGCACATGACACTATTTCAGGAGCACATGACACTATTGTGCTCCTGCATTCTTGAAACATTTTCTTTCATTGCCTTCTGTGATACCACATGCTTCTGTTTTTCTCTTTTACATGTCTGCTTATTTCTTTGCAAGAACCTCTTTGTGTTCTATACCTTAAACATGTTGGTGTTTGGTCCAAGTCATCAATCTTCCTCTTTAGTCCTAAATTTTCCTGGGGCTATATCAACCACTTTCTTGGCATTATCATCTATAATATATCCAAATATAAGACCAATTCCCCAACCCCTACAATAATCCCTTAGCAAAGAGGGAGTCACTTTACATACTGACCTTTAAAATATCTTTCATATTACTCAATGTTCTCTCAATTATTTTGAGCAACAAAATGCTCTTTGAGGAAATATACATTTAGCAAGAAATGATCTTATTCAATGTTCACATAGAAGCCACCTGACAGAATTAGTTAAGAAAGGAAACAAATTTAATTCAGATTTAGAAATTACTTCTAGGGAAATACCTTCACATTTGAAAGTTTTGGATGTCCTTGTAAATAAGCCTTTAAAAGTCACCATAAAAAGCAATATGATAAGTGAATATGATTACAGGATAAATGATATAGTATGATTAGATACTGTGGCCTGGAAAAAAAATTCCTAGTGACATCATATATAGTCAAAATTTTGATGGAAGATGACACATCTGGGAAATTATGTCAGAGACTCAAAATTTGACCTGGGTGATGATAAAAAGACTGTGAAGAGTTTCAATAAAATTATATTTTAAAATTAAGTTTTACATTATATGTAAAGTATGTAAGTATAAATTATTACATTAAACATAAGTAGGTCCTTGATTATTTCATGTATATGTCTAAAAGTTTGTATACTCAAGTTGGCCACAAAGTTGTTTTTTTGTTGGTTTGTTTTTTCATATATCTCTTAACCATCTGTATGTCCGCTTTAGAGGAGTATCTATTTAGGTTCTTTGCCCATTTAAAAAAATATATTTTTATTTATTTTAGGGAGGAAGGAAGTGGGAAAGAGAGAGATAGAAACATCAATGATGAGAGAGAATCATTGATTGGCTGCCTTCTGCATGCCTCCCACAAACCTGGGCATGTGCCCTTGACTGGAATCAAACCCAGGGCCCTTCAGTCCGCAGGCCAATGCTCTATCCACTGAGCAAAACTGGCCAAGGCTGACCACAAAGTTTTATTAGGGGGACAGATTTTACTTGGGAAAATGGGGGTTCACCATATATTCAGAGGTACCTTATATTTGAACATATATGGTTTAAGCTGATGGCACATCTCTCTAGCCCAGTTTTTCCTGCTAAACTCCAGACCTAAATAATGAACAGATTATTGATATTTCCATTCAAATATCCTATAGGCACTTTAAACTTATCCATAGTTAAACTCACATTTCTTCCCATCTTCTCCTCTTACTTGTTCTCTTCCCAGTGAATGTCATCGGCCTAAAATGAAATCTGTGAGTCACCCATGTCACCTCTCTCCCACATACCCCTGTTGTTTCTATAGATCTTCTAAATCTCTTATCTATTCACTTCTCTTAAGCCTTCCTGCTTTACTCTAGGCCAGCAATTTTCAACCTTTTTCACCTCCTGCCACAGATAAACTAATTACTAAAATTCTGGGGCAAATAAAAAAATACATTTTTTGCCTGACCAAAAAATAGGTATAATTTTCATTCATTCACACTGAACTACTATTGTGTTGGCTGTGGTCATTTTTTTTAATTTGACAATCTAAGGGAAAAGAGGTCAGTGTCCCTGACAACTAGTATTGTATGCTTCAAAAAATTTTGCAGCACACCAATTATAAATCACTGCTTTAGGCCACCAACACCTCCTTTCCAAACTACCCTTAACAGAATCTGAACTGGTTTTCTTGGTCTTGTCTCCTTTCAACCTACACTCCAGGAAGCAGCCCTAGTGATCTTTCTAAAATGCAAATTATCAGGATCCAAGATGGCTGCGCCCAGGTAAACACCTAGCCGCAGCCGCACACAACAATTTCAATAAAATAAAACTAAAATATAAAATGGACATTACCCAGAACTACAGGAAAGTTGACTGACTGGAAACTCTACAATGAGAAGCAAGGAGAAAACCAGAAGGAAGCGCTGAGGAGCTGTAAAAGCCTAAGGTACAGAGACATGCGGCACGCAGAGAGGATGGAGCTGGAGAGGAGGGAGGCCGAGTGCCTGGCTGGCGTTCCCTAGTGGGAAGGAGATAAAATTCCGACTGTGTTGGGCCCCAGTTCTGACTGCTCTGAACCCCAGTTCTAGGCCAGACCCTGGGGACCCAGGCTCATCCATAGGGAGTTGGGCTGTAAGGCGGATCCCAGGGGAAGTGGCGTAAGGAGGTCCCGGCGGCGCGCACATTGCGCGCAGAGAAGGGACTATCGGCTGTGCCGTGGGATTGCCCTGGCCGGAAGGAGACTGGGGCTCCAGTCTGCTCTGAACACCACCTCCAACTCCACTTCCAACTGAACTGAACCCCAATACCGGGCTCATTGGGGGGGAGCATAGACTGTTTGGCAGCAGGCGAAAATCGAAGGCATCTATCTCTCAGAGGCGCTTTGCAGCGAGTACTGAAGGACCCTGAGACGCAGGAGCCGCAAGGCTGTAGGCTCCACCCTGAAATCCCGTCCCATCTGTAACTGCGAAATGCGACAACAAAATAGATCAGAAACGAAAGAAATGGAGGACAAAAAGCGACTGGATATAGAGTTCAAATCTATGCTTATAAGGTTTTTCAAGAATTTCCTAGAAAAGATGGATAAGACCTATGAGGATATGAAAAGAGATCAACTAGAATTAATAAGGAGTCAACAAAAAATGATAAGGGATCAACAAGAAATGATAAGGGATCAACAAGAAATAAAGAATACATTGTATGAAATAAAAAAATATTATACAGAGTCCTAAAAACAGAATGGAAGTTCGCAAGAATCAAGTCAAAGATTTGGAACATAAAAAGCCAGAAGACACTCCTCCGCAGAAGCTAGAAGGCAAGAGAATCCAGAAAATTGAAGATAATGTAAGAAACCTCTGGGACAACTTCAAGCGAACCAACATCAGAATTATGGGGGTCCCAGAAGATGAGAGAGAGCAAGATATCGAAAACATACTGAAAGAAATAGTGACAGAAAACTCCCCCCACCTGGTGAAAGAATTAGACTTACAAGTCCAGGAAGCGCCCAGAACTCCAAACAAAAGGAATCCAAAGAGGACCACACCAAGACACATCATAATTAAAATTCCAAGAGCAAAAGACAAAGAGAGAATATTAAAAGCAGCAAGAGCAAAGAAGGTAGTTGCCTATAAAGGAGCACCTATACGATTGTCAGCTGACTTCTCAACAGAAACCATGCAGGCCAGACGGGAATGGCAAGAAATATTCAAGGTGATGAATAGTAAGAACCTACAGCCAAAGATAATCTATCCAGCAAAGCTATCACTCAGAATCGAAGGTCAGATAAAGAGTTTCACTAATAAAAAAAAGCTAAAGGAGTTCATCAACAACAAACCAGAATTATATGAATTGCTGAAGGGGGTTCTTTCAGAAGAGAAAGTAAATAAAGATAAAAATTTTGAACAACAAATACGTAACTATCAACAAGTGAATCTAAAAACCAAGGAAATTAAAAAAAAATCTGATGAACAATATTAACTGTTGAATATAATAGAATCAGAGGTATGGAAGGGGAGTGAACTGATGATTCTTGGGGAAAAGGGGAGAGGGGGATGTGGGAAGAGACTGAACATAAACTGTGCACCTATGGATGAGGACAATGGGGAGTGTGGAAAGGGCAGAGGGTGGGATGGGAACCTGGTGGAGGAGAGCAATGGTGGGAGGGGAAAAAGGAACATTTGTAATAATATGAACATTAAAAACTTATTAATAAAACTTATTTTATTAAAAAAATAAAATAACAAAATAAAATGCAAATTATTCTGGTTAGAGATCATAGCTGCTTCTCTTATTCCACAACCTTCCTCCCTGTTCCCTCCCAACATAGTCAGGTTAGATGCTCTTAAAATGTTTCCTTACACTCCTTTTCTTTCCCTTCTATAACACTTTTTCACACTTCTTTTATTATAATTGTTTATCTCTTCTGCTAGATGGGGAATCTTGTCTATCTTACCTTGTCTATCTACAGGGTAAGACCTAAGAAATTGTAAGTGCTTTATAAATATTAAATGAATTAACTAATAATTTTGTTATCTCTGCCATCCCACACAGTATCTGGCAAATAACAGGTCCTTGATAACATTTACGAATAGATTCTTGCTGAACTAAGGATATGTGATGAAGCAATGTGTAACAAGCAAAATTAATACTGTGTAGGCTTTATCTTTAAAGAGTACATATCCACTGAAACCAGTTTGGCTCAATGGATAGAGCGTCGGCTTGGGGACTGAAGGGTGTTGGGTTCGATTCCTGTCAAGGGCATGTACCTTGCTTGCGGGCATATCCCAGTAGGGGGTATGCAAGAGGCAGTTGATCAATAACTCTCTCTCATCGATGTTTCTAACTCTATCTCCATTCCTCTCTACAAAATCAATAAAATATATATTTTTAAAAAATACACAAATAAAAAATAAGAGTGCATATCGTTCTTAATTAGACTTAAGCAAAGATGGCTGCCTAGAACAGGTGGCTTTGGGAAGAGAAAGGCATAAAGTTCCTTATTAAGTGGGATGTAAAGGGCAAATTTAAAAATGTCAACATCTGCGCAGAAGAAAACCAGGTTTTTAGGACATGGGTAAATCCTAGTTAAAATTTGCTGTGACTAGGAAGTATTCCATACTGGAATCTACTAGCTTTCTTCTTTATCTTGAATACTGGAATTCAGTTAGGAATCAGCTGCTGAATCTAATTACTGCCAACAATTAAGCACTAAACTATAATGCCTCTCTGAAATTGGAAATAATCTTTCCACTACAGAAAATAAGATTCTCGCCAAGTTATATATTTATAGAATTAATTTTCCATTTAATTTTTATATCATCACTTAGATGAAATTTCTAGTTATTTTTGGCCTGCACTATGATAATGTATACCATGGGTGAGGTATGTCTGGCCCCTGGGCCATTTAAAGCCCAAGAAATCATTTGGTTTGGTTCTGCTGAGGCATTAGGGGTGAGTTAATTAACTACTTGACCAACTATAGCAGGCTAATTTTTAAGTTGATAATTTTGTATGGCCCATGAATGATGTTATAAATATCTAAATGGCCCTTGGCAGAAAAAGTTTCCTCACTCCTAATATATAGTAACATACAATGGCCATCCTGTTTTCTTTGCTCTAAAAGTTTTTTTGTGCACTATTCCTTGAACATGAGTTTCATGTTCTAACTTTACTTAGATGAAAAAAGTATTAATTTCATGAATGGTTTAATATATCTTCATTGATTACTTAAATACGTTAATTAGCAATATGTGGATTGGGGTATTAGTTTAAAAATCTTGTTGGGAGAGTGAACATGATAAATAAGATGTCTAGAAAAATCTTCTCTCATAGATACCTTACCAAGGAAAGGAGAAATTTAGATTCCAAATTTTAAAGGGAATTTTCAGTGTCAGTTACACTGAAAAAAAGTGAAGGATCTGAATTCAAGTGTATGCTTAGTTTACTTTACTATCTTACTTTTGAACTGATATAAAATTTGTGACTTTTAATCTGGGCTCCATCAATTATTTTATTTTATTTTTAAAAATATATTTTATTGTTTTTTTTACAGAGAGGAGGAGAGAGGGATAGAGAGCTAGAATCATCGATGAGAGAGAAACATCGACCAGCTGCCTCTTGCACACCCCCTACCGGGGATGTGCCCGCAACCAATGTATAATACGTGCCCTTGATAGGAATCGAACCTGGGACCTTTCAGTCCACAGGCAGACACTCTACCACTCAGCCAAACCGGTTTCGGCTCCATCAATTATTACTGGTTTATTATAATGTGTTTGGTTAAAATTGTGACATAATCACAAGTCAGAAATATATATGATGTAGTCACCCTATTTTACAGAAAGTGCTTTAAATTTTTTTTTTTTTACCCTGATATACAGTGGGCTGATAAATTAATGAGAAAGTTCATAGAAGTCAAACATGAAAGCATTCTGATTATTTTATTAGCCACAACTCATTTTTTTAAACTTAGGGTTAAAGATAAGCTTCAGCCCTAGCTGGTTTGGCTCAGTAGATAAGGCATCAGCCCGTGGACTGAAGGTTTGATTCTGGTGAAGGGTACATGCTTGGGTAGTGAGTCAGTGGTGGGCATGCTGGAGGCAGCCCATCAATGATTCTCTCATCACTGATGGTTCTATCTCTCTCTCCCTTCCTCTCTGAAATCAACAACAACAAAAAATATATAAATAAAGATAAGCTTCATTTCACAAGTCTCATTGTTTTAATGGAATGCAAAATTTCCAGACTTGGGAAATATATCCAAATATTAATTTTTGCAAGGCAATTTAGTTTCCAAAGAACTTTCTCATTATATCAGAGAAATTAATAATGATGTGATTATTAAAGGCTAATTAAGCAGTACTTGTTAAGTAATTGGAAGGTAATCTATTTCTAATTTAACAGGTCAATCAAAGGTATTTAGGAAATATTTTTTGCTGATTAACAACTCTAAAAAAATATATTTAATTTGTTTCCCTTGTGGCAAACAATAAGCGTGCATTGATCTTTTATGAGACAGTTGTTTCAAAGAATTAAATTGGGATGAGGGTCTCTAATGCCACCATTTTGATGATTTAAGAGGTTTGGTGAGAATTCCGAGCTCTTTCCTTCCAATGCTAACGCAAGCCTTATATTACTGTTTATTTTGGCATTTTAGAATAAAAGAAAACATCTGAAGAAAGTAATTTGAAGGCACAGAGAAGTGGAGGTCAAAGAAACAGTCCTTTTCTTGTGGGAAGCTACACACTTTGGTATTAACAATCAGACAGTAAACCAAAATCTAACTCAACAGTCAAAACATGATTCTTTAAGTGCATCACCATACAAAGAAATGGTCTTAAAATATTTTCCAGGTGTGCAGCTCAAATTTTTCTCATCTGCAGTGTTACCAACTATTATAGAAGCTGCTTTCTCCTAACTTTGGGTAGCCTAGGCTCTGCCTCAAGATTACCAAGTGGTTTAAAATCACATCTCTCTTGCTCCCCGTTTTCTGGCGAAAGACGTAATTTCCAGTGTTAACAAAAAAAAACCAAAAAAAAAAAAAAAAAACCAAAAACCAAAAACCAAAAAAACCTGTAAAGAATTTTTTTTGTGAGTTTATTTGAGCCTTACTGTTGACACAAGCCGGGAAGCAGAACCTCAAGGGATTGAGATAATGCTCTGGAGAATGGCGGGTTACATTTCTATATTTATACATTGCAATCAAAGGAAAGGGATGTAGGTGAGTTACATGAAATTCATTGGTGATAGATTAGGAAGGTGGGACAAAGTAAGCGGGAAACCTCTGGGATAGGGTAAAAGGTTAAATGATGGACATGAGCTTCTTTCACTATTAATTACGTTAGAGGATACAGGTTAGCTAACGTAATTAACAGTTGACAATTAACTTGATAACAATAACTATGAGGAATGTCTCCAGAGGTCCGGGGTAAAAAGAAAGTTACAAGTTACCCAGACATCTCACAGATATGTTATCTTAGATGTTGGAAGGCAGAGGGGCTCAGTAAAAGATCAAAGTTGATCTTTGTCAGGTGAAATATCTGGGACATGACTACCTACTATAACCTGTTAGATATTTAATTTTCAAACCATCTTTTGTGGTTATCTTAGGTCTCTGGGTTTGCAAGACTGTCACGCAGGCCTTCCCTGAGCTTGTCAGGTTAGCATGTGGCTCTTTTCTTTCACACCAGGTACGAAAAGGAGAACTGCAGGCAAAGACAGGTAAAAGGTTTCAGTTACAGAGGATTAACCCCGGAGTGAGGGGGCTTAGCCCGGACCCCGCACGAGCTGCAGGAACGGACACCGGGCACCTTTGTTTGTGCCTGGCTTCCTTGGCCCGGGGCCCAGTGACATCGGCGAGGAAGCCGCCCGGGCAGCGGCTCCGTGCCGGGGCGAGGCCGGGGCGAGCGCGGCGCAGGCGGCCTGCCCGGAAGCGGAGGGCCAGAGCGGCCGGCGGCCCCCTCCCATGGGAGCCGCGCCAGGTCCCAGCCGGAGTCCAGCGGCTCGCTATTGTTTTTGGCGAGCACATAAATCCCTGCTACGACCTTCGCGCATCCAGGTTTCCTCGCGGAGGCCAATCGGTTTCCTTTGAGGCCCTATTTAGAGGCCCCGGGCCGGGGCTGCGGAGAGGTGCGCGTCCGCTCCGGCCTTCAAGACAAGCCCGGGCTCGCAGCGCTTCATGCCTTCGGGTCTCCACACTCGGTGGCGTCCGGAAGGTGAGCGGGAGGAATTTCTTCCCGGGGCCGAGGGGCTGCGTGCTATCCTACGTGAGGAGGAGGAGGTGGATCCGCTTCTCCGGGGTTTCCCTGACGCCAGCCGCAGCAGCGCTGGCGCGCCCGGCGCCAGTCCGCAGCTCCGGGAGGGGGGAGGGAGCGGGCAGCCGGGCGGCCGCTGGGATTGGAGCGGGGCGGGCTGCGCCGAGCCGAGGGGTGCGGGCGAGGTAGGCGCGCTGCGCGTGCGCCGGGTGTGCGCCCCGGGCCCCAGCCATCACCCCCGCTCCACGATCTCCGCCTACTTTGCCTGGTGTGTGGATCCGGAATCGGCAGCGGTTGGCGGCGCCTGGGACTTGGAGACCGATAGCCTCCCATCCCCCGGCCCGGAACGTACTGACTGCCTCTCGCTCTCCTCCCTCTCTCCCCGGCTGCAGGAGGGAGGCCCCCCCGAGTCTCCCCTCCCGCGAGAGGGGCCGCGCGAGCCGGGCTGGAGCTGCGGCGGCCGCCGCGGGAGGCGATCCTGCAGCGAGGGACCGGCTGAGGCGCGCGGGAGAGAAGGAAGCAAGGGCTCCGCGGCGCCGCAGCCGCCGCTGCCGCGGCCGCTCGCGGGCCAGAGATGGCGGCGGAACGGGGAGCTCGGCGACTCCTCAGCACCTCCTCCTTTTGGCTCTGTTGCCTGCTGCTGCTCGGGCGCCGAGCACCGGGCGCCAAGGCCGCCAGGAGCGGCTCCCCGCCGCAGTCCCCAGGTAAGCGGCGGGCCGGGGTTGGGTTGGGGTTGGGCTGGGGGCGGGGGCGCCGCACCGGTTGCGGTTGCGGTTGCGGTTGCGGTGTTTTTGTTTAGGACCCAGGAGGAAACGTGCAGGAACTTCTCTGCCTGGTTTGGCTAGCCGAAGAGAAAGCGGATCGCACGGGGTAGGGAGTGAAGTAGGCAGGCGGGGGGCGCCACCAGGGGCGGGGCGGGCGCGGGATGCGTCCGGGTTCCCGGGTCTAGGTCTGCGCTTTGTACCCAGAGGCAGGTTCACCCCTTGCCTCCTTCCCCACCATCCCCTCCCCCAGGTTCATCCCACTTGTAAGAGTGGGACATTCTTGTGCTCACACAAGCACCAGTAGAGGCCACTACACACCTCATTTAATGAACAATCCTATGGCCAATTCATTAATTTTCATGAAAGGAAGGGGGGCGGGAATGAACTGCGCCTCCCCTGGCCTGGGATTACTCAGTTGAAGTCCTAGGGAAGCGCTTATTGATCTCTAGGGCACTCCTCGTGGGGGGTTGCAGCCCCAAGGCTGTGGAAGAAAGTGTCAGAGCAGCACAAGTACTCCCTCATAATCATGGTGAGACTTAGTGATGAGGGCGCCTAGGAGAAGGGCTTGAAGTAATTAATATCTGTTAGTGTTTCCGTTATGAAATGCTTCCTGGGGATTACAACTATATTAATGGCCTAATTGCTTTTAACCTAGGGAATTGTCCAAGCTTCGGATTTTAAGTACTTGTACGTTGTTTTCAAGTGGCAATATATAAATACATTTGTCAAAAACCATCTCCAAGGTTTTAATATATCACAGATTATTGAAATTACCTGCATTCCTATTTATTTATTTATTTATTTATTTATTTATTTATTTTTGGGTGGAGGCAATTAACAGAATGCCAAACCTGCCTATAAAGACCTTAATAGGACACACAACATTTGAAGGGCAAACTAGTACCGTTTTTCTCCGAAAATAAGACATCCTCCGAAAATAAGACCTAGCGCAATTTTGGGAGAAAAAAATTAATCTAAGACACTATCTTATTTTCGGGGAAACAGGGTATGTAATCTGTTTAAATTATTTGACCAGGTGGTGTATCATTAAACCTCACAAAACTTTCACCTACCTGCTTGATCAAAAGTTTTGCATTTGCAAGTCATCAAGCACAGTGACAACTTATAGTCACTAAACCATTGCTTCCTTCTACCCCCATTTATGTGATATATTTAAAATCACACTACAATAAAGTTGGCTGATAAACTTTCTTTTGATTTTCTTGCAGAAATAACATAGCTTGTGGCTTTTTGCCATTGTTAAAAGCTTTAACCCTAAAGCACCAATGGGTATTATCTAAACAGCTATGTAAACAACAGTTGTTTTAGCATTAAACTTGCATTTGCACATTTGGCCTATACATGGTTTAGAATATACTAGTACATTTTGGCCCGCAAGTGTAGATGTGACTGATCAAACCCTTTCCATTCTGTGGATGGCAGGACAAGTTCTCTCATACTCTTTATTTTTTTAAAGGTACATTTAAAAAAATATATATATTTTATTGATTTTTTACAGAGAGGAAGAGAGTGATAGAGTTAGAAACATTGATGAGAGAGAAACATCGATTAGCTGCCTCCTGCACACCCCCTACTGGGGATGTGCCCGAATCCAAGGTACATGCCTTAGACCAGAATCGAACCTGGGACCTTTCAGTCTGCAGGCAGATGCTGTATCCACTGAGCCAAACCGGTTTCGGCAAGTTCTCTCTTACTCTTAATTTTATATGTAAAACATTATATGTAGTTCATATTATGTATCTTTTAGGAAATTGGAATTTCTGTTAAAAATTTTGTCAGTAATTTTGAGATAAAGTACTAGTGATTTTGTTACTTAGATTAATAAAAATAATGAGTCTCTTAGGAAGTGGTCATAACATCTATTTCATCATTGATTCAATTATGCGCACTCTGCCTTTATGGAGCTTACAGTCTGGTGTGTGGGTAGGAAAGATAGCCATTCAACTGCTAATTATATAATTAAGAAGTGTGATAAGTATTGCAAAGGAGACTAATAGGTTTTGAGCAAGTTTATATTGCAGGAACCTAAACTAGTCTGGGTGTCCCTTTGTCTCAGAAGAGAGGTTTGAGGGGGTGAGTTGGAGTGGAGATGGGGAGGTTTGTAGTTAATAGTCCAGAGTTTTCCACAAACCATTCTGCCTAGTTACAAAAGCTAAAGGAGTAACTGCAATAAGGAGAGGCTTGGTCAGGTCTCTGGTAAATTGCAGAGAGATCAAGGAAATTGAGAATTGAATAAGCCACATATGCAACAAGCTGACAGTAAATCAGATGTCATTTGTCAGTGATTTTCATTTATTTTTTTGTAAAGGAGCAGGTTACTGAAAAGATATTTGGGACCTAGGGAAAGATGATAAGATAGAGCAGCTTGTGTTATTAGGTTTTGTCTAATCAGAGTGAAGGGTTTAAGAAATGGTAATGAGGTGCAATTGGGATGCAGGCTTGGAGAAGGTTAGGAAGATAATGTTAAGAGTTCATTTGAAAACAGTTGGAATTTTAAGTAGATTAGATCAGCGGTTTCTACACTTTCTGCAGCAATATTTTATACTCCAAGAGCAGAATTAGTGAAAAGTTTTAATCCAGTATTGGTTGCTTTTGAGTTAAATGGGAAGTATGTAGGAAATTTTAAAAAACTTATTGAAGTAACCAAATACCCCATTCATTGGTTAGATTGCAAAAGAATATTTGAGGAAATGTCATAATGGTGTTGAGGCTAGCTATGAGTGTACTGCATAGGTCATATAGCTATACTTCTCATTTAAGGTAAGAATTCTCATGTCAGGAGCCTGTGTAGATAACTCTATTTGCCTTCATCATCTACATGAAGATGTGATTCATTACCTCACAATGTAATCTATTTGTTTTGAATAACTTGTGTTGGTAAACTTAGCTTTATGCAGTAGATTTAACTTTTATTTTCACCTGTCCCACCCTTCTTGAATTTTTTCTTTTGCCTATTTTGGCATCACCTTATCTCCTGATTGATTTCTTAATTCTCTGATCAGTTCTTCACTTGTTTTTAAGGTTTTTCTTTTATCCCCTCATTAAATATTGGTATCTAAAGTTGATCTCATTGTACTACTTGTCTTCAGTTGCTCCTTGTGAGCTAATGACTCCCTTAGTTTCCTCTTTTTTACATGCCACTAGTAACTAATTGAATAGGCACATTACATTACACAAGACCAAAGCTAAATTGATCTTTGATCCTCTTCCTTTCTGCTTCCTTTATCACTTTTTCCCCCCAGACTATAACAAACCAATTCCTGGTCCAGGGTGCTTACACTGTTTGAATGATTTGCATGGATTTGTCTTCCTGTATTACCTGTATTGGACTTCACTCTTCACCAGCCAAGCAAGAATTCATCCTGGGCCCTCTTCTTTCCTTCATTCCCATATCCCTGTGGTCGGCAAACAGCTGCTTGAGAGCCACATGTGGCTCTTTGGCCCCTTGAGTGTGGCTCTTCCACAAAATATCACAGCATGGGCAAGTCTATTTTGAAGAAATGGCGTTAGAAGAAGTTTTAAGTTTAAAAAATTTGGCTCTCAAAATAAATTTCAGTCGTTGTACTGTTGATATTTGGCTCTGTTGACTAATGAGTTTGCCAGCCACTGTCATAGTCAATATGTGGTTTTCATTTATTTTTTTGTGGAGGAGCAGATTAGTGAAAGATATATGGGACCTAGGAAAAGATGACAAGACAAAGATGAAATATCTATTTGATTTTTACTTCCTAGATATTTTTTGAATCTGAATCTATATATTTTCATCATTATTTTCACCTGTACTAATAATATTGGCTTTCTAATTAACCTTTTTATCTTAACTGTTATCATTTAGAAGTCTGACCTCCTTCTGCAATATTTATTTCTTATATATTTTTTCTGAGCATGCCACACCTACTTACAATTTCTTATTAGAGTTCCATAGCTTCACTCTTAGAGCCTAAATTTCTTGGCATGGAGATTGTGAGGCCCTTCGTGTTCTTTACCACTGGCCTTCCCCACTCCCAATTTAAAGCCTCGTGGCTAAGTACCTCTAATGTGTACCTGGTGTTCCACCATTCTGGATTATAATTGCAGAGCTTCATGTCTCCATGCTGCTCTTTCTTCCTGTTAATGCCACTCCCCACCTTGTCCACTTCTGAAACTCCTCATTTAGTGATTGAATTTTTCTCTACTAGCTTGCTTCCTCAAAGAATTAGAGTCATTATTCTCTTTTCATCTTGTGTTAATACTTTCCTTAAATACTAATTTGAACTTCTTGAGAATTTGAACTCTTTTTTTTTTTTAAATCTTTATTGCTCAGATTATTACAATTGCTTCTCCTCCCCCCCTCTCCCCCATAGTTCCCTTCCACCTGGTTCCTGCCCCACCCTCTGTCCCATTATCCTCATCCATAGGTGTACGATTTTAATCCTGCAACCCCCAAACCTCTTTCCCCTTGATAATTTTCACTCCACTCTCTTTCTTTGCCCCTGATTCTATTATAGTCACCAGTTTATTTTGTTCCTCAGATTTTTATTTCACTTGATTTTTAGATTCACTTGAGATATATATATATATATATATATATATATATATATATATATATTTGTTGATCATAATTTTTATCTTTTTTTTTCTTCTTTCTCTTCTTAAAGAATACCTTTCAGCATTGCATATAATACTGGTTTGGTGGTGATGAACTTCTTTAACTTTTTCTTACCTGTGAAGCTCTTTATCTGCCCTTCAATTCTGAATGATAACTTTGCTGAATACAGTAATCTTGGTTGCCACTCCTGTCTGGCCTGCATAATTTCTGTTTAGAAATCAGCTAATAGTCATATGGGTGCTCCCTTATAGGTAACCAACTGCTTTTCTCTTGCTGCTTGTAAGATCCTCTCTTTGTCTTTTGCCCTTGGCATTTTAATTATGATGTGTCTTGGTGTGGTCCTCTTTGTATTCCTATTGTTTGGGGTTCTGTGCACTTCCAGTACTTGTAAGTCTATTTCTTTCACCAGATGGGGGAAGTTTTCTGACATTATTTCTTAAAATAGGTTTTCAGTATCTTGCACTCTTCTCTTCTTCTGGCACCCCCATAATTCTGATGTTGGTATGCTTGAAGTTGTCCCAGAGGCTCCTTATATTATCTTCAACTTTCTGGATTCTCTTTTCTTCTTGCTTCTCCAGAGGAGTGTCCTTTGCCTCTTTGTATTCCAAATCTTTGATCTGATTCTTTTTTTTTTTAATTAAAAAATATTTTTATTGATTTCTTACAGAGAGGAAGAGAGAGGTTTAGAGAGTTAGAAACATCAATGAGAGAGAATCATCGTTCAACTGCCTCTTGCACACCCCCTACTGGGGATGTGCCCGTAACCAAGGTACATGCCCTTGATCGGAATCGAACCTAGGACCTTTCAGGAATCGAACCTAGGACACTCGATCCACTGGGCCAAACTGGTTTCAGCTGACCTGATTCTTGTGTTCCTCCATTCTGCTGTTGGATCTCTGCATAATATATTCCATTTCAGTCAGTGTATGTTTAATTTCTAGTTGGGTCTCATTCAATTTATCAGCCTTTTCTAGGAAATTCTTGAAAAACCTTATAACCGTGGTTTTGAACTCTATATCCTCCATCTCTTTTGTTTGAGATCTATTTCCTTGTCTTGGCATTTTCGCTGCTTCCCAGACTTGGCAGGATCGCTTTGTGTGTTTGGTGTCCTATATTAAGGTGACTAGATTTTAACATTGGTAAAAAGTGGGACACCATTGACTGGGAGGAGGGGGTGGGGGAGAGTGTGTTCTTGATTAAAAATTTGGTCTCTATGGAGCAATAAAAATTTTCATAGAACGCAAAAATAGTATTGTAATATATTTTTTGAAATTTCAACAGAAGTACAATTTACAAATATAATAAATAAATAAAAATTATGTATAGTCATGTCACTTTCAAGGCCGGCGCTAGACTTTTTGCCACCACTATAAAATATGCCTTATTTTTCGGACCATAAGACGCACCGGACCATAAGACGCACCAGTTTTTAGAGAAGGGAAATGAAGAAGAAAAGATCCTGAAACAAATAGTGTCCTAAAATATTTTATGTGCATTAAAACCCAACATCACAGTCATAAACACATGTAATCAACCCTGTAAAGTAAACAGCAGCATTTAGAACCATTTTAGAGCTGGGCAAGCACACAGAGACCACACAGAGCCGGGCAAGTAAAAAAACTTTTTTTTTAAAGTATATGTGTAGGCTATATTTGGACCATAAGACGCAGGGACTTTTCCCCCCCACTTCTGGGGGAAAAAAAGTGCGTCTTATGGTCCGAAAAATAAGGTAAATAATATGAGTACTGTCTGCTAAATTAAAGAAAATTTATGTATTTATGAAATAAATAAATAACAAATTATCTGAATAGCTGATTTGTAATGCCATCACTTGTTTAACTAGCTTACTAGCACACAGTACGATGTGTATCATCTGAGAGACAGTTACAAAATGTTTCGTTGTTTCCAATCCCCCAAAATGCCATTGTTCGATCCAAACAATAGTGGTCGAATTCTAACAACTGATCAACAATGCAAATTTTGATAAGCAGTTCTCGATAATCAGTTCTCAACAATTATTTGTTATTATTAAAGTTTAACATTACAAAATTAACAAAAATAATATAAAACTCATATCCTGGCTAAATAGCCACATGCCGCTGAAAACCGTATATTCCCTTCCTGTTCTCCTGCCGTTCCCTGGCTTGTCGTGCATTCTTTCCAAAAATCGGGACTTTTTTAAAACACTGCGGATCACAGGACAAATTGTTAAAAATCGGGACTGTCTCGTCAAAAGCAGGACATCTGGTCACCTTATCCTATATGGCCTAGTGGGTCAGCCTCCCCAGTTACCTGAAGTAGACACTCTTGGTGCTCCCCTTTGTGGACTGCGTGTACAGCCTTGTTGTAGTCAAGTCTTGATTGTTGTTGGTATAACTGGGAGAAATTGGCCTCCAGGCCCATTGGATGTGAATATTAGCTGTGTCTACTCTGGGATACCTTCTGTGTTGGAGACAGTCTTATAGGATCAGACTTGCAAAATTGCAAAAGCCTCTGTGCTCAGTGTGGATGGGGAGGAGTCTTGGCTTCCTGTCAGCCCTGCCCTTGTATGCTCTCCCGAGTTTCTGCCTGACCATCCCTAGATTCCCTGTGCAAGAGCGTGAGTGCCCTAGGGGCTCGCCTGGAATTGGGTTGGGTCTCTGTATTCTAAAGCTTTTGACTCCTTCCGCTATGGAGAGGCCGTGGCAACCTCCATGGTCAGACCTCTCTGTGCGCACTCACTCGTGCGACTGTATACCCTGCCCACTGCGGCTCCCAGCTCTCCCAAGTCTCCCAGTCTCTGAGTCTCTGGGTGCCTTTCTCTACAGTCCAGACTCCACCCGTATGAGCCTGGGTCCATGGGGTTTCGGCCGGGGTTGGGGTTCAGTACAGTTGTAAAGGGCTCAGTACAATCGGGGACTTCCCTTCCCCTTCCGCCAGCCAGGCATTCTGCCACCCTTCTTCTCTGTGCACATGTCTCCCTACCTCAGCGCTTTGTGGCTCCCAAACCGGTCCGTGAGCCTCTCTCTTTTCTAGTTGTAGGTTTTCCATTCCGCCAGCTTTCCTGTGGTTTTGGAAGAAGTTCGTTCTGACTTTTAGTTGTTTTGAAATTGTTGTGCGAGGTGGCAGCTTAGGTGTTTACCTATGCCGTCATCTTGGTTTCTTTGATCTAGGCTCATTTCTGAGGATTTGAACTCTTATTCACTAATTTGAACTTCCTGAGGATTTGAACTCTTATTTACTTTTGTATGCCTAGTAGAGCACAAACATGTAGAGCACAAACATCTGGCACAGAGTCCATAGCCAGTTAATATCTGTTGAATGAATGTTGAATTACGTTTGTTTTTTAACACACAACATATCTTGATTTCTTTATATAATGCCCCTTCATGTGTCTGATGACAAAATTTATGTGTGAACGTGTCACTCTCCTCTCCTTTCTAAATTAATCACCCTTAATTTCTTCAGCCTCTCTTCTTATTACTTAGTTTTCTTACTGTCATTCATTGTTGAGTTTGATTATTCTACTTGCCATGTGCTGCAATTTTAGTGTTTATTAGTTTTGTCATCTTTGGAAAGATCAGTGATATTGCTAAGTCATGTGTATATAGGAGCTTTTCCCTGCTCTGCCTGACTAATAGGATGAGGTATAAAAGAATCAATAGATTTCCAGCATAAATGTTCAAAGGATATGAGAAATGTAATTCCTTTAGTAAACCATGTGAAAATTAATAATGTGATGTGATGTGAGATAGTGAAAAAAGATATATAAAGGCAGAGGATTTGGGCTATAACTTATGGTTCTCCAGGGTTGTCAGAAGAATGACATATAAAATTGCTTTTAAACTGTAAAGTGCAGTATCTATGTAGAATGGTTTTAACATTTGTCAACTTAAAAATATACTATTATTTTTTAAGAGTATTTGTATTTTCTGTTTGCTTAGATGATCATTGTTGGTTTCTTTATGAGTTTTCTTTATACTAATAAAAATAATAGGGTAACATTAATCTCAGTTTCTGGAGGTTCTCTTTTAATAGTTTTTATTTTCAAAATTTTATTACTGACTTTTTTGTGATTGGGAGATATTAACTTACCAGGTATTTTGGTAGGTATTTTGGCTTCTAGGTAAAATTGCATCAATGGTAGGGGAACAGTCAAAGGAAATGAGTATAGATTAAGTTCATATTGACCAGAGAGCTATAATGAGGTGAGGAAGTCTCATGTTTATGATTTTTTAAAATGGACTTTCATGGAACAAAGCTCATTGAAAGATAATATTAAAATATAACCCCAATATTGGATTCATTTAAAATAAAAAAGAATTTTTACCAAAAATTTTGGAAACATAAATTCATTTAGACCTAGTGGTATAATTTTGGTATATTTCTTTCTAGTCACTATCAAAATGGCACATCAATTTTACATTTTAATCATTGAGTATGTACAACTTTATATTATAGTTATGTATTTTATGCCATTTTTTTTCTGCCATCTTATTTTAAAAAGTTTATTTAAAATACTTAAGTACATGTTTGAAGTAAAACAAGATAGAAGAAAACAAGATGAAAAGTTTATCAATTCTGCCAACAAATTTTGCTTTTTACTCATAAGTAACCACTTTTCATACTTTTTCTTCTGTATTTATATATGTATGCATGGTTTTACTTTTTACATATAACAGGGTCACACTACTATTGTTTTTTTTTTTTTTTAACAATATAGATTTGTATATATAGATTTTCCTATAACCATTATTTAAAATGTTTGTATAATATTCCAGTGCATGAATATTAATAGTTGCCAATAAGAGTAGCATTTGGTGAACACTCATTGAGCTCCAGGTACTGTGCCAAGCTCTTTTACATGCATTTAATCCCTATACAACTCCATGAGGAAGATGATAATCCCCCATTCTACAGATGAGGTAATTAGTTGAGCCTCAAATATTAAGTGATTTGCATAGGTCTCACAACTCTCAAGTGGAAAAGTTGGTATTCTAGTTCAGGTTTATCCAGGACCAAAGCCTGTGCTTATTATTATATTGCATACTGCCTGCATCTAATGATTTATTCTCCTGTTATGCATGTTGAAGTTGTTTTCAGTGTTTTGCTGTACTAAAGAATGCTGTCATGATGGCCTTTTCCATGTATATTTTAGATTCTCAAATATGGGATTATTAGTGAAAAGATACTTTTTGTATATTTGTGAGGGGTCGACTTATTGTAATGATATTAATAATAATACCATTGACTAGTACTTTTACAACTTTTTCAAGTTATTTTCACCTTTAATTGTGGTTGAGTACTTAAGATCATTATTTTAAAAAGGTTCTATAGCCCTTCTGTTTTATCTGTTAACTGAGGAGTTAATCAATTACCCAATTAATAGGTAATCTCAAAGTCTCTTCTATCTCTGAGATACTATACCTCTGACATCTATAAAATTAAGTGGTGGATTTATCTCAATTAAATGACCTCTATTCAGTTCTTGTGTTTGGACACTGATTTATTTTTTTCTATTCTTGGATGAAAGAATTACCTTTTGTCATTCTCTGAAGTTCAAGTTACTCTACATCTTTTTTCTTTTTTTTTCTGGTGTAAAGTTGGATATTATTGGGAAAATCTTTTAAATTGCTTGTAAATGATTGTGTATAATTTTATTTTATATGTGTGAAAGTAGCTTTTGGGTGATTTCAAGAAATAAAGATAAAGTGTTAAGCAATTGTGAGTTATTTTAAGTTACAGTATTATTTGAAATATTAGTTGCTTATTCTTAGGCTTGTAAGGAATGTAAAGTAAACTGACCAGGTTGCAGATCTGCCTGAAATGAGTAGGGTTTGAGTCCCCTTTGACCTCCTTATGTAAAGAAAGGAGAGAAAGAGGTAGTGGTTACATAGGTTTTATTTTACTGAAATCAGTATTGTATTCTTCGTAAGAAGTTAACAATTGGGCAGTTTAAAATTCAGATTGTATCTGCTTTTCCTCTTAAAAAGAACCATGAGAAAGAACCTTCTTTAAAGTTGTTTTTATAGTGAGAATTTTAAGATAATTTTCCATTTAGTTGGACAGTTCTTCCATAGCCCAAAATAAAAATTTAGGTAATTTTGGCTAGTTGCAAATATGTTATCTCTGTGGGCTAATTATGCACAAAGCTGTCCACTGGGGAGATACTAAAATGAATTGGATATGTTTTCTATCTTTAGTAATCCTTGGTTTAATAGCAGAGATAAGACATACCCATAGATCAGTGTTTTTCAACCTTTTTTGGGCAAAGGCACACTTGTTTCATGAAAAAAATCACGAGGCACACCACAATTAGAAAATGTTAAAAAATTTAACTCTGTGCCTATATTGACTATATATAAAGTAATTCTCTTGAATAGGAATCAAATAAACACAAAGAAAGTATTTTATAATTACTTTATTATGAAATATTAAGTAAACAGAATAGTGAAAAATTATAAAATTCTTGTCTTGTCTGCACCTACGGCACACCAGGCAACATCTCGCGGCACACTAGTGTGCCGCGGAACAGCGGTTGAAAAACGCTGCCATAGATAATAGATAAAACTTGTTTTAGAGGGAAAAAGTGTCTTTACTGTTGTAGGTGAAAAGACAAATTCTGGAACCATTATGTTACTGATAATCAAGACATAGTGCTGCCCTGGCAGGGATGGCTCAGTCTGCTGGAGCATTGACCCTTACACAAAAAGGTAGTGGGTTTGATTCCAAGTCAGAGAACATATAATACCTAGGTTCCAGGCTCAATACCTGGTCAGGGCACTTGTAGGACATTGATGTCTCTTACTTTCTTTTTTTCCCCCTCCACCTTCTTTCCCCCTCCCCCTTTTGCTTCCTCTTCCCCACCACTCCCTCTCCCTCTCCCCCCCCCTACTCCCCTTTCCCTCCCCTCCCGCCTCCCTGCCACTCCCCTTCCCCTCCTCTTTTTTCTCTGCCCCTATCTCCTCTCCCTCCCTCCCTTCCTCCCCTCTTTACCCTCTTCTCCTACCCCCTTCCTCTTTTTAAGATCAGTTAATAAAAAGAAATAGTGCTGCTTTCTCTCATAATTTTAGTTTTGTATCTTTAGAGTGATTCTTACTTAGCTTTAGCAAGTCAGTAGACTAGAATTCACTGGTTATTTTTTTTCCTTTTGTTTAAGTAAATGATTTACTGGAATGTTTTAATATATGAGGATACTAATAATGAAGCCATCTAGGAGTGCAGCTACTTTCATGTCTTTGGGAAATCCGGAGTGATTGTACTGGCTTTCAGGATTTATTATTGGTCAGTGATAGCCAGTAAAGCTTACTAAGGATTTCTGAGCACAGTGCATTTTTAAAATGATATTGCATGGAAACTGAATACAGAATATTTTTTAACTGTAGAGTGAGTTAAAAAAAATCACTGACATACATCTTTATACATAAAGTATAATTAGGATAATAGTATTGTACTGTACAATAATTTAAATATTCTGGGACAAAATGCCAAATTGTAAGTTTTATTTATTACTTTTTATTCACAGCATAAATTTTGATGTACCTATAGTAACAACTAAAATTTGAGATCTTTTTGGTTAATTCTTGAAGCTTTTGAAGTTTGAAGTGGGGTTATTTCTTGGTTTTAAATTTACATATAAAATTACATATCCAAGGAATTGTGAACAATTATGATTGCAATAACCACTGTGTTAATAACACCATGCATACATAGAATTCAATCATTATGTACACTCACCTCCAGATTATAACTGAAGACTAGGATATCCTATCTAATAATAACCTATAAATAAAGAGGGAATATGCTAATTGACCATCACTCTGTCACAAAGATGGCTGCACCCACAGCTGAGGCCAAGTTCCCATAACGAGCCTTAATGAGTAATCAGCAGGGACCTGAGGCTATGCCCTCCCCTTACCCTGTGGCTTTCAAGGGACCTCAGGCCCTTCTCCCACCTGGCAGGGCTTGATGGGACCTCAAGGTTTGCTCCCTGTCCTGGTGCTGGCTAAGGGACCTCAGGCTACACCCCCACCCCAGCACTGGGCCAGGGGACCTGAGGCTGCATCCCCCTGCCTAGCTGGGTTTGACAGGGACCTCAGGCCCTGCCACCCACCAAGTGGGACTTGATGGGGGACCTCAAGGTACACTGCCAGTGCTGGATCAGGGGAACTCAGGGCATGTCCCAGCCCAGCAGTGCTTGATGGGGGATCTGAGGCTGTGCCCCCCATCTCCTGGAGCTGGGCCAGGGGACCTGAGGCTGGCCCCTCCCCACCACCTGGCAGGGCTTGAGAGGCTATACCCCCCACCTGGCGGGGCTTGATGGAGGACCTTAAGGCACACCCCCTGTCCTGGCGCCGGGTCATGGGACCTGAGGTTACACCCCCTGCCTGGCAGGGCTTGACAAAGTTGGGACTGGCTGGGTCTGGATCTAGCCCATTGTGGGGAAGGGGCAGCCAGGTTTGGGTCTCACACAATTTTGGGTGCATGTGGGTGGGTGGGGACTTGACTCTGGGTCCTGTGGTGAGTCCCAGACTCTGACAAAAGGAAGGTTTTCATATACATTTTACTGATTTTCTTTAATCTCTGACACTTTAATTATAGAGAAAGGGCAAATAGCAATATTAAATTATTTCCTCTAATCCCCTTTTAACGTGCACTAATTTTGTGCACCGGGTCACTAGTTAAGACATAATTTTCAAAGTCTGTTCATCAAAATTAAATTTTCTCAGAGTCCCAAAGGTGCTTGTTGATTACCTTTAATTCATAAGCAGTTCTAACAAACTGTGATCTGATTTCTAAGCCCAGTGATGATCAGAAGTAGGTAGAAAAGTAACTTGGGACCACCTTATCACAACAGCAAAGGAAGGAAATTTAAAATAAACATAAGAATACAAAGTTCTTTCCTTAAATAGAAATAATTGTGTCAGCCAAGCCAAGGATTATCCTTTCCATCACTGTTAATGGATATTGCCTGCCCTTACTTTTCCTTCAGAAATCTGTGAAGTCCCACATCACTTTAAATTATATTGGGTCCAGATTGACACCTGAGGTGAGAGAAAAGGAAATATGAATAGGAATGGAAGTGGCCTGGCAGGGTTCTTTCTCTGCTGGTCCTTACTCCTCTAGCCATGGACTTACAGCATCTCTAACCCTAATGTGTATATAAGTTTTTCATTTTTGGGTAAACCGTTGGTTTGACTTCTTAAAACATTAAAAACATAAAATTTCAAAGAATACCGTATTTTTCGGACCATAAGACGCACTTTTTCCCCCCCAGAAGTGGGGGGAAAAAGTCCCTGCGTCTTATGGTCCAAATATAGCCTACACATATACTTTAAAAAAAAAGTTTTTTTACTTGCCCGGCTCTGTGTGGTCTCTGTGTGCTTGCCCAGCTCTAAAATGGTTCTAAATGCTGCTGTTTACTTTACAGGGTTGATTACATGTGTTTATGACTGTGATGTTGGGTTTTAATGCACATAAAATATTTTAGGACACTATTTGTTTCAGAATCTTTTTTTCTTCATTTCCCTTCTCTAAAAACTGGTGCGTCTTATGGTCCGGAGCGTCTTATGGTCCGAAAAATACGGTATGTAAAATAAAAAGTGAGATCCACTCCACTCACCAGAGATAACCACTTTAAATAGCTATAGGCTTTGTTTTGTATAGACAATGAAATGTTTACAATATATAATATACATAAGAAAACTTACATGTTGGATTGTGCTGTGCATACTGTTTTTCAATTTGTTTTTGAATATCTTTTCATGTGAATACATATAAATTTGTCAAGATGTTTTGATGACCATATGATAATTTATAGATGTACTAGACGACTGGTGCATGAAATTTGTACACGGGTAGTGTCCCTAGACCTGGCCAGTGATCAGGGCCTTCTGGCTTTCAGCTGGGGTCTTCCTTTGTTCCACGCCACCCCCTGGTGGTCAGTGCAGGTCATAGAAAGTGATCGAACTCCAGTTTGAACTCCCAAGGGGACACTGCTTATTAGCCATAGATACACACACACACACACACACACACACACACACACACACTCTAGAGGCCCGGTGCACAAAATTTGTGCACTGACGGGGAGGATGTCCCTCAGCCCAGCCCTATGACCTCTTACAATCTGGACCCTTTGCTCCTCACTGCCCCCCTGCTCACTGCTCCTTTCCACTTGGCTTGCTGCTCCTTAGTGCTTCTTCGGAGGCAGGAGAACCTTCTGCCACCGCCACTGCACTCACCAGTTCTGAGTTCAGCTTCTGACTGAGCGGCGCTCCCCTTGTGGGAGCACACTGACCACCAGGGAGCAGCTGCTACGTTGAGCGTCAACCCCCTGGTGGTCAGTGCGCATTATAGCAACTGGCTGTTCTGGTCCTTGCACCATAATGGTCACTTAGGCTTTTATTATATAGATCATAACTTATTTAAGCAATTCACTTTTGATGCTCTCAAATTTTATTGCAAATATATTCAGTGAACTCACTCTTACATAGTATCTTTGTGCACATGTTCAAATAAACTATAGAGTAAGTTTGTAAATGTGGAATTGTATGAAAATGTTTGACATTTTTGATTTGTTCTCCAAAAAGCTTACTCTCCTATCAAAGTAAGTGAGGGTATCTGTTTCCTCACATCCTTGCCAACATACTACTTATTTTAGCTTCTTAGTTTTTGCCAGTTGATAGGTGAAAATTTGTATCTCTTTAAATTTTATTTTATTTACTTTTTAAATATGTCTTAATTGATTTCAGAGAGAGAAAGGGAGAGGGGGAGAGATAGAAACATCAACAATGAGAGAATCATTGATCGGCTGCCTTCTGCATGTCCCATACTAGGATCGAGCCCCAACCCAGGCATGTGCCTTGACTGAATTGAACCATGACCTCCTGATTTATGGGTCAATGCTCAACCACTAAGCCACACTGGCTGGGCCAATTTTAATTTTTAAAATGGAACTCAGTATCTTTTTAGATTTTTATTGATGGCTTATATTATTTCTGGTAATTATTTAATTATGTCTTTTCTAAATATTGCTATATACTTTTAAAATAAATGGTTCATTAATTTAACAATATATAAGTAAGAATAGGAACAATTAAAACTTTATAATTGTCTGAACTTTCATGGCTGCTTATGATTTTTAACTTAATGAAAATTGAACTGAGTAATCAAGTCAACTTACTTATCTGACTTCTAACTACTGCTTATGTTCATTAGATATGGATTCATAAACTTTCAAACTGTTCTATTTTGAAAGAAAAAAGCTAAATATTTTATTCAATTATTTGATTGAAAAATAGGAATTGAAACAGATGCTATTCTTTCAAGACATGATAAACAATTTTGATTAAGATCAGTTAATCAAATACTTGAATACTAGTTTGGTACAGAGGTGGTTTAAAGCAGCGTTTTTCAACCACTGTTCCGCGGCACACTGTTGCCTAGTGTGCCGTAGGTGCAGACAAGACAAGAATTTTATAATTTTTCACTATTTTGTTTACTTAATATTTCATAATAAAGTAATTATAAAGTACTTTCTTTGTGTTTATTTGATTCCTATTCAAGAGAATTACTTTATATATAGTCAATATAGGCACAGAGTTAAATTTTTTAACATTTTCTAATTGTGGTGTGCCTCGTGATTTTTTTCATGAAACAAGTGTGCCTTTGCCCAAAAAAGGTTGAAAAACACTGGTTTAAAGTGAAAAGTGGGTTAAGAATGCAGCAGCACTCTATTCCAATAAACTAGACAACTTGGAGGAAATGGACATATTCCTATAAAAATATACCCTTATTTTCCGGTATATAAGACGACCCCCTAATTTTACAGTTAAAACATAGGTTTAGGCCTATATTCGCTGTATAAGACTGCCCCCCACTTCAAAGAAAAGACTTACTTTGCCGTCAAGATCTGCAGGTAATTTTTGTGCAATTTTGGTCTTTTGCCCCCGATTTTCGGTTGACTCCCCCCCCCAGTTTCAAAAGTTGTCTTATACGCCGGAAAATACGGTAACCTTCCAAAACTCAGTCAGGAAGAATCTAAACAGCTCAATAGTCTAATAACTATGGAAGAAATTGAAGCAGTCATCAAAAACGCTTCCGGCAAACAAAAACCTGGGGCCAGATGGCTTCACAGGAGAGTTTTACCAAACATTCAAGGAAGAACTAAATCCTGTCCTCAGACTATTCCAAAAAATTTAAGAGGAAGGAACACTTCCAAGCTCTTTCTATAAAGCCAGCATTACCCTAATACCAAAACCAGATAAATACAATACAATGAAAGAGAATTGCAGGTCAGTATATCTCATGAACATAGATGCCAAAATACTCAACAAAATTCTAGCAAATAGGCTCCAGCAATACATCAGAAAGATCTTACACCATGACCAAGTAGGATTTATCCCGGGAATGCAAGGATGATACAATATCCGCAAATCAGTAAACGTGATACATCACATAAACAAATTGAGAGATAAAAAATCACATAGTTATATCAATTGATGCAGAAAAAACATTGGACAAAATCCAACACCCTTTCTTAATAGATATCCTCAGCAAAATGGGAATAGAGAGATCATAATAAAAGCCTCATATGACAAACATTCAGTCAATATCATGCTCAATGGGCAAAAACTAAAACCATTTCCCTTAAGAGCAGGAATGAAATAGGGATGCCCCTTTCACTCATAGTACTGGAAGTGCAGGCCATAGCAATTAGACAAGAAGAAGAAATAAAAGGTATCCAGTTTGGAAAAGAAGATGTAAAACTGTCATTATTCATAGATGATATGATACTGTACATAGAAAACACTAAAGACTCCATCAAAAGTTATTAGACTTAATAAATGAATTCAGCAATGTAGCAGGATACAAAATTAATGCCAAGAAATCTATGGAATTTCTATACACCAATAGTAAATTTAGAGAAAGAGAGATTAAAAAAAAATTCCATTTACCATTACACCAAAAAATTAAGATACCTAGGAATAAACTGAACTAAGGAGGTGAAAAAACTGTACTCTGAAAATTACAGGACTGTGAAAAAAGAGATAGAGGAAGATATAAACAGATAAAAGAACAAATATACTGTGTTCATGGATTGGTAGAATCAACATCATTCAAATATCCATATTATCCAAAGCAATCTATAGATTCAATGCACTCCTCATTAAAATACCAGTGGCAGCCAAAACTGGCTTGGCTCAGTGGATAGAACATCGGCCTGCAGACTGAAAGGTCCCAGGTTTGATTTTGGTCAAGGGCATGCATGTACCTGGGTTGCGGGCACATCCCCAGCAGGGGGTGTGCAGGAGGCAGGTGGTCGATGTTCCTCTCTGTAAAAAATCAATAAAAATATATTTAAAAAAATACCAGTGGCATATTTCACAGACCTAGAACAAACTCTCCAAAAATATATCTGGAATAAAAAAAAGACCCCGAATAGCTGCAACAATTCTGAGAAAGAAGAACAAAGTAGGAGGGATCTTAATACCAGATGTCAAGCTGTATTACAAAGCCACTGTTCTCAAAACTGCCTGATAATGGTACAAGAAAGGACATATAGACCAATGGAATAGAATAGAGAACCCAGAAATCGACCCAAACCATTATGCTCAATTAATATTTGACAAATGAGGCAAGAAGATACAATGTGGTCAAGACAGTTACTAATAAATGGTGTTGGGAAAATTGGACAGATACAAAAAAATGAAAGTAGACCACCAACTCACACCACTCACAAAAATAAATTCAAAATGGATAAAGAACTTAAACATAAGTAGGGAAACCATAAAAATACTAGAGGAATCCATAGACAGCAAAATTTCAAAGGCCAAAGCAATTTCTTCACTGATACAGCTCCTAGGGCAATGGAAACTAAAGAGAAAGTAAACAAATGGGATTACATCAAAACAAAAGGCTTCTGCACAGCAAAAGAAACCATTAACAAAACAAGAAAGCCCACAGTATAGGAGAACATATTTGCCAATGTTATCACAGATAAGGGTTTAATCTCCAATATTTACAGGGAACTCATACAACTTAACCAAAGGAAGATAAACAACCCAATCAAAAAATAGGCAATGGATCTAAATAGATACTTTTCAAAAGAAGACAGAAGGAAGGCCAAGAGACATAGGAAAACATGCCCAAAGTCACTAATCAACTGAGAGATGCAAATCAAAATGACAATGCAGTACCATCTCACACCTATCAGAATGGCTGTCATCAACAAATCAACAAATGACAAGTGTTGGAGAGGATTTGGAGAAAAAAGAACCCTCGTGCACTGCTTGCTGGTGGGAATGCAGACTGGTGCAGCTGTTGTGGAGAACAGTATGGAGTTTCCTCAGAAAAAATATTGCTACAAAAAAATGTCCATGATTTTACTGCCTATGTTTTCTTTTAGAATTTTTATGGTTTTGAGTCTAACATTTAAGTCTTTGACCCATTTTTTTGGTTAATCCTAACCGGAGGATATTTTTTCCATTGATTATTAGAGAGAGAAGAAGGCGATAGACAAGGGGAGAGAGAGAGAAAGAGAGAGAAACATTGATATGAGAGAGACATTTTGATTGGTTGCCTCCCACATACTTTCCAACCAGGGCTGGTATTGAATCTGCAACTCAGGCATGTGCTCTTGACTGAGAATTGAATCTGTGACTCTTTGGTGCATGGGCCAACACTGAGAAACAACCTCCAGGGCTTAATGCATTTTTAGTTTATTCTTGTGTATGGTGTAAGATAGAGGTTTAGTTTCACTTTTTTTTTTTTTTTAAACTATTTGTCCAATTTTCCAACACCATTTATCAAATAGATCCAGCAGGTGGTCGATGTTCTGATCTATTTGATAAATGGTGGTCTGTGAGGTCTGAACGGTTGGTGATCACTGGAATAGACTATCTTTACCCCATTGTGTAGAATGCCTCCTTTGTCATATATTAATTGACCATATTGGTGTGGGTTTATTTCTGGGCTCTCTATTCTTTTCCATTGATCTGTGTGTCTGTTTTTATGCCAGTACCATCCTGTTTTGATTATTACGGCTTTGTCGTATAGTTTGATAGCAGGTAATATGAGTCCTCCAACTTTGTTCTTTCTCAAGATTGCTTTCGCTATTTGAGGTGTTTTGTGGTTCCATGTAAATCGTTGTATTATTTGTTCTAGCTTTTGGAATATGCCATTCATATCTATAGGAATTGCATTGAATCTAGAGATTGCTTTGGGTAGAATGGACATTTTAATACTGTTAATTATTCCTATCCATGAACATGGCATATGCTCCCATTTATTTGTATTTTCTTCACTTTTTTCTATGTCTTATAAGTTTTTGAGTACAGGTCTTCAGGTCCTTTATACCCTTGGTTAAATTAATTTCGAGTTATTTCTTCAAAGCAATTTTGAATAAGATTGTTTTCTTATTGATTATCCTTTATTGGTTTACAAACATGCAACTGATTTCTGGATACTTATTTTGTATCCTGCTAACTTACAGAATTCACTTAACAGTTCTAGTAGTTTTTTGGTGGAATCTTTCGGTTTCTCATGTCATCTGCAAATAATGAGTTTTCTTTTCAGTTTGGATGCCTTTTATTTTTTCTTCTTTTTGTCTGATTGCTGTGAGGACTTTCAGTACTATGTTGAATAAGAGTGGTGAAAGTGGGGGAGAAACCAAGATGGCGGCATAGGGTAGACACCCAAATGCAGCCTACCACAACAAATTTGAATTTAGAACTGGAAAACAGGGGAGGCATTGCCCTGAAGCGCTGGGCTGCTAGCTGACAGGAGGCTCTGCCATCTGGAAAGGAGAGAGAAGGTACGCTGAACCTCAGGAACTGTGAAAGTACGGAGAACTGTGTGCACGAAAAGGCACTGGCTTACTCCCGGCTTGGGAGAAGAAGGGCCAGACCCAGATTGCTGCTGGCTTACTCCCAGTGCGCAAAGAGGGCCGGCCGGGCTGAGTTTGCTGCTGGCTTACTCCCAGCACGGAGAGGGCGGACAGCTAACGCTTGGCTGGCTTTTTTGTTCGAGAGGAAAACAGAATCAGCCTATTGCTCTGATAGACAGCCCCAGACAGGGAGAGGCCAGACTGTCAGGCAGTGGGCAGAGATCTCTCAGAGGTGTGTGAAGCCAGAGGCCGTTACTGCGGGACTTGGGGAAAACAAAGGAAAACAAAGTTTGTCTGCACCAACCCGAGACTCTGACCCCCCCATCTGTGGCTGAGCACAGAAGCTCTCCCAGAGGCTGGCTTTCTCTAAGGAGGGACTGGCCAGAATCCAAAGCTTGTCTGCGCCTTTACCAAAGAGGTGCGCGGGCCTGCAACCAATCTTCCGAAACTCTCCACGAACAGGACTTTTCTAAGGCGAGACTGACAGGGAACTAAAGATTGTTTGTGCCACCCTGAGACCCCTCCCTATCCAGGCGGAGTACAGAAGCCCTCCTAGCTGAGACACTGCTGTTCCTCACAGCCAATTGGCTTGGAGATCAATGCTTCCCAGTGATACCAACAAGCAAGGCTTAACAACAAGACTGCACACACAGCCCACAAAGGGCTACACCAAGACTGTCCACCGCAGGCAACTGGGAAGGCTGTGCTACTGGGCTCTCTACCAGAACACCTAGCACAAAAAGCTATTCCATCAAATCAGGGAAACAACTAAAATGCAGACCAGAGGAAGGACACAAAGGAAGGAGATGGAGGAAAAGAAAAGACTGGACATTGAGTTCAAAACTACAGTTATAAGGTTATTCAAGAATATCCTGAAAAAGGCCGATAAAATAAATGAGACCTATGAGGATATGTAAAGGGAGCAACTAGAAATAATAAGGGATCAACTAGAAATGAAGAAAACATAGTCTGAAAAAAAAATATTATACAAAGTCCTAAAAACAGAATGGAAGATCGCAAGAATCAAGACAAAGATTTAGAACACAAAGAGCCAGAGGACACTCCTCTGCAGAAGGGAGAAAATAAGAGAATCCAGAAAGTTGAAGATAGTGTAAGAAACCTCTGGGACAATTTCAAGCGAACCAACATCAGAATTATAGGGATTCCAGAAGAACAGAGAGAGCAAGATTCTGAAAGGATACTGGAAGAAATGGTAACAGAAAACTTCCCTCACCTGGGGAAAGAAATAGACTTACAAATCCAGGAAGCCCACAGAACCCCAAACAAAAGGAATCCAAGGAGGACCACACCAAGACAAATCATAATTAAAATTCCAAGAGCAAAAGACAAAGAGAGAATATTAAAAGCAGCAAGAGAAAAGCAGGTAGTTACCTATAAAGGAACACCCATACGATTGTCAGCTGATTTCTCAACAGAAACCATGCAGGCCAGACGGGAATGGCAAGAAATATTCAAGATGATGAATAGCAAGAACTTACAGCCAAAAATAACCTACTCAGCAAAGCTATCACTCAGAATCAAAGGATAAATAAAGAGCTTCACAAAAAAAAAAGCTAAAAGAGTTCATCACCGCCAAACCAGAATTATATGAATTGCCGAAGGGGGTTATTTAGGAAGAGGAAGAAGATAAAGATAAAAATTATGATCAACAAATACGTAACTATCAACAAGTGAATCTAAAAACCAAGGGAATTAAAAAGTTTGATGAACAATAGTAACTGGTGAATATAATAGAATCAGAGGTATGGAAGGGGAGTAGACTGACAATTCTCAGGGAAAAGGGGACTGGGGGTGCGGGAAGAGACCGAACAAAAACTGTGCACCTATGGATGAGGACAATGGGGGATGGGGAAAGGACAGAAGGTGGTGTGGGAACCTGGTGGAGGGAAGCAATTGAGGTGGGGAAGAGGAACACATTTGTAATAATCTGAACAATAAAGATTTATTAAAAAAAAAGAACGGTGAAAGTGAACATCCCTGTCTTTTTCCCAATCTTAAGAGAAACACTTATAGTTTTTGCTTATTGAGTATTATGTTGGCTGTGGGCTTGTGATATATGGCCTTTATTATGTTGAGATATAGTTCTTCCATTCCCACTGTGCTGAGAATTTTTATCATACTTGGATGTTGGATTTTGTCAGATGGTTTTTCTGCATCTATTGATGTGATCATGTGGTTTATATCTTTAATTTTATTTTTGTGGTGTATCTCATTTATTGTTTTGTGGATGTTGTAATAACCTGGCATCTCTGTAATAAATCCCACTTGATCATGGTGTATGATCCCCCTTTCCCCCACTTTTCCCCCCCTAAATTTGTCATCTTTACACCCAGTGAATTAACAGCAATGGGTTCAGACTGGCCATGCCAGGGTTCTGTAGTCCTTGGGGGCAGGCCCACCTACAACAAACACAGGAAAATGGGTGAGAGGGCAGGGAGAGGAGAGAGTTAACAGATTTTATCTTCAACTTGGGGTGTTGGGTGAAAAAGTGATGATTCTTGGGGCTTGGGATCAGGACCAGCAGGAAGAAAGCTGTGGGCCCTCCAAGGGGTGGGCTGGTACCCCTGGTGCTGTGCTGATTGGAAAGAAAAATGAGGCCTCCTCCCCTGACGACTAGGCACTTGTCTCAGTCTCCTCCTGCCCCGCACCAACCATGAAAGAGATGGGGCCCTCATCCCCTTGCTCCTCATCCCCTTGCTCCTTAGAGGCTGTTTCTGGTTGAGCCTTGGAAAGAAGCTTTTGCCCAACTCATATGTACTTACCATGATGGCACAGGAAGATGCAGCCTTGATGATCTTTGGGAGGAAGCCTATGAAGAGTCCATTGGTGCCCGACTCAGCCTGGATCCTCCACAGCAGCAGCCAGGTGGAGTTGGTGTGTAGGAGTGACACTCTCACAGCCTCAATTGCTCTCAGCGCAACCTAAGGTTAATTTGTCATGTGTGCATGAAGTCAGAGGTCAGGGCTTGACCACACAGGAAGTCCTTCAGTTGGTCATAAGCCATGAAGTAGATGGCGGTTGCTGGCATAGTCATACCCATGGTGGCTGGGAGGCTACTCCACAGGGTCCTGGTGTCCTTATATCTCACAGTCTTCACAAAGACATCCATAGTGCCAGTGAAGTGAGTGGGTCCTGAAACCAGATCGCATAGCGGGCACCATTTGGGCATAGGTACAGGGGTTCCAGGATACCTTTGCAGTACAGGATACACTTCCTTGTGGGTCAGAGAGAGGAGGGCAATTTGGTGTAAGAGAGGCTTCAGAGTCTGAAGGGAGGCATCAGCTCCCTGGTCATTCATTGAGGGGCATTGAGACTGGAGGTGGGCCTTCACCACCACAGCCCCAGCTCCTGAGCCACCATTTGTTGGAGAGGGATGATGCCCTCAGGGTTCTAATCAGCCATCTTATAGCTTCAATTCTGTCTTTAGGATGGTCCTTATGCAGCACAGCACGGTGCCCAGGGTTGGGCAGGTCTGTGGTGGGTCTGAGTGTGGAGTCTCCATGCATTCGCCTTGCTCCAAGGTCGACAAGGAAAGGTGTATGGTCTTTTTAAGGAATTGATGGATTTGGTTTGGTAATCTTTTGCTGTGGATTTTAGCATCTATGTTCATCAGGGATATTGGCCTTTAATTTTCTTTCTTTGTAATATCTTTATCTTGTTTTGAAATTATGATAATGCTGGGCTTGTAAAATGAGCATGGTAGTCTTTCCTCCTCTTGAATATTTTGGAATAGTTTGAGAAGGTTAGATGTTCATTCTTCTTTGAATGTTTGGTAAAATTCACCTGTGAAACCATGCGGTCCAGGACTTCTATTTGTTGGGAATTTTTTTATTACTGCTTCAATTTCTTTATTTGTATTCAGTCTATTTAGATTTCCTGATTCTTCATGATTCAGTTTTGTAAGATTGTATGTTTCTAGGAATATTTTGTTGTTGTTGTTAATCCTTCCTTGCTTAGGATATTCTTTCCATTGATTTTTTTTAGAACGAGTTGGAAGGGAAGGAAAGAGAGAGAGAGGAGGGAAGGAGGAAGAAGGGGAGGAGAGAGAAAGAACGAGAGCGAGAGCGAGAGCGAGAGAGAGAGAGAGAGGGGAGAAACATCAACGTGAGAGAGAAACATTCATCAGTTACTTCTGAGAGAGAGAGAGAAAGAGAGAGAGAAAGAGAGAGAGAGAGGAGAAACATCAATGTGAGAGAAAGACATTCATCAGTCGCTTCTCCCACATGCCCCAATTGGGGCCGGGGATGGAATCTGCAACCCAGGTATGTGTCCTTGACCAGGAATTGAACTTTTGACACTTAAGTGGGGTGTACAACACTCTAAACACTGACCCATGCTTATCAGGGGTGTTTCTAGGAATTGTCCAATTTGTTCACATTAATGTAGTTTTTCGTAATATTTTCTTACAATCCTTTGTATTTCTTTGGTGTCAGTTGTTACTTCTCTTTCATTTCCCATTTCACTTATTTGGGCCCTCTTTTTTTCTTGATGAATCTGCTTAAAGGTTTGTCAGTCTTGTTTAATCATTTCAAAGGACCAGCTCTTGGTATTAGTGATCTTTTAAAAAAAAAAATATATATATATATATTTTATTGATTTTATACAGAGAGGAAGGGAGAAAGAGTTAGAAACATCGATGAGAGAGAAACATCAATCACCTGCCTCCTGTACACCCCCTAGTAGGGATGTGCCCACAACCAAGGTACATGCCCTTGACCGGAATTGAACCTGGGACCTTTCAGTCTTCAGGGCGATACTCTATCCACTGAGCCAAACAGGTTTTGGCAGTATCAATGATCTTTTGTAATTTTTTTTTTTAGACTTTATTTCTGCTCTGATCAATATTTTCTTTCTTCCCACTTTGATCTTTGTTGTTTGTTCTTTTTCAATTTTCTTTAAGTGTAAAGTTAGGTTATTTCTTTGACATTTTTTTGGTTCTTGAGATAGAGCAGTAATGCTATGAATTTCCTCTTAGGACTGCTTTTACTATGTCCCATAGATTTTGGGTTGTTGTATTCTCATTTTCATTTGTTTTAAGGTATCTTTTGATTTCTTCCTTAATGTCTTTGTTAAACCATTCGTTGTTTAGTAATATGTTTTTTAGCCTCCATGTGTTTGTGTGTTTTCAGTTTTTTTCTTATAATTGATTTCTAGTTTCATATTGTGGTTAGAGAAGATGCTTCATATGATTTCAGTCTTCTTAAATTCATTGAGACTTATTTTGTGTCCTAATGTGTAGTCCATCCTAGAAAATGTCCCATGTATAATTGAAAAGAATTTATATTCTGCTGCTTTGGGGTAAAATGCTCTAAAGATACCAGTTAAATCCATCTGATCCAGTGTGTCATTAAGGCCATCGTTTCCTTGTTGATTTTCTGTCTGGAAGATGTATCTATTGATGTCAATGTGGTGTTAAAATCCCCTGCTGTGACTGCATTACTGTCAATCTCTTCTTTTGTGTCCATCAAGATTTGCTTTACATACTTAGGTGCTCCTATGTTGGATGCATAAATGTTTATAAAGTTTGTACCTTTTTATTGGCTTGTTCCCTTTATCACCATGTAGTGCCCTAAAATCTATATTGTCAGATATAAGTATTGCTACTCCTATTTAAAAAATTTTTCATTTCATGAAATACCTTTTTCCATCTCTTTACTTTTTGTCTGTATCTTTTATTCTGGGGCGGGACCTCTTATAGACAGCATATGGATCTTGTTTACTTATCCACTCAGCTACCCTATATCTTTTGATTATAGCATTTAAGCCATTTACATTTAAATTGATTATTGATACGTACTTGTCATTTTATTCTTTTAGCTATGTTTCTATGTTTTTTCTCCTCTTCTTCCTCTTTTCTTCTTTCCAGTCCTACTCCTCCTTTCCCTTCTCTCTATTTCCTCCTTTTCCTTCTCTTCCTCCCCTAACTCCTCTTGGCCCCCCTCATTCTTCTTTGGGTCCTGCCTCTCTTCCTCTTGTTACTCCTCAACCCTTTTTACATTTCTTGTTATAGTTATTTAGCTTTTCTTGTCTGGGAATCTATTTGTCCTTCAATTTTATTCTTTCTTTTTAATTCTCTCATGAGGATATGTTTTTATTGATTTTAGAGAGAGAGGAAGGGAAAGGGAAGGAGGGAGGTAGAGAGTGATGGGGGGTGAGGGGCAGAAAGAGAAAGAGAAACATCGATTGCTTGCTTCTTGCATGGGCCTGACCAGGGATCAAGCCTACAATTGGGTATGTGTCCTGACTGGGAATCAAACTTATGACCCTTTGGTGCACTGGATGATGCTCTGACTGAGACACACTGGCCAGGGCTGTCCTTTGGTTTTAAATGATATACTGGGTAAAGTAGTCTTGGTTGTAGGTTCTTGATTTTTATCACTTTGAATTTTTCACACCAATTCTTTCTGGTGAAATGTTCTTCTGAGATTGAGAAGTCAGCTGTTTAGTCTTTTGGGAGTTGCCTTGTAGGTAATTAAGCACTTTTGTTGTCTTGAAGATTCTGTATTTGTCTTTAACCTTTGTCATCTTAATGATGATGCATCTTGGTGTGGGCCTCTTTGGATTCATCTTTTTTGAGACTCTTCGTGCTTCCTTGAATTGAATGTCTCTTTCCTTCACCAATTTAGGGAAGCTTTCATTTATTATTTTACTAAATATTGATAGATCTTGATCCCTTGTTCCGCTCTCCTTTTTCTCTTTCTCCTTCTTATACCCCTGCTAGTGGTCTGGTGCATGAAATTCTTGAATGGGGTTAGGGAGAAGAGGGAGGAGGGGGTCTCTCAGCCCAGCCTGTACCCTCTCTAATCTGGGACCCCTTTGTTCCCAACTGCTCCCCTCTGCTGGCCTGATCAGCCCTAACTACCATCTCCTGTCAGCCTGATTTTGCCCCAACAGCCATCTCCTGCTTCCCTGATTGCCCCTAACCCCCTGCTGGCCTAATCGCATCCTCAACTTCCCTCCCCTGTTGGCCTGATAGCCCTTAACTGCCTCTGCTTGGCCCCTACCACCATGGCTTTGTCCAGAAGGAAGTTGGATGTCCGAAAGATGGCCAATCGACCCAGTCTAATAAGCATATTACCCTTTTGTTGTATAGATAGATTATATAGAATAGAATTGTTTAAATGGGGAGGGGGGGACGGGACACGACCCTTTTTCAGCAGGATGAGATGTTCTTGGCAGACAAAAATACATAATCCCTATATCTGGACTGATAGCCAGCTATATGCACTATGCTGCCAAACTAGTCATTAAAAAATTGAGCTGCGTTCTTACACCTTATAGCAAACAGCTGTTGCCCTTAAAACCCCTCCTTAGCCCCCACCTTAGGTTCTGCCTTCACAGTTCACCCAGGTTAGGTTCTGATTGGTTGGTTTCTATGCCAGTCAGCATCTCCGGGCCTATTTCTGGGCCTGATCAGAGAGGTGGGGCTGCTGGCAAGGCCCCGAGAGAAAGAGAGGCAAGGGCTGATCAGTAGCTGCCATGGATGCTGCGGATCAGTCCCTGCTTCTCTTTCCAGGTCTCTCTCCAGGCCTGATCTGTGCTGGGTCACCATTGTGCCAGCAAATATGGCTGTCAGTGCTGGGTTTCCGTGGCCACCTAACACTGATTGCAGGACTGACTTCCATTGTTAGGTCATCCGTTTGGTCATTTTGGATGTTACAGACCCTGGTGTGCGCGCGAGAGCGCGCTCTCTCTCTCTCTCTCTCTCCATATATATATATATATATATATATATATATATATATATATATATATATGATGCAAATTTGTTATGCTTTATGTTGCCCCAAACTATCTTCATTTTCTTGGATCCTTTTTGCTTTTTGGTGGTCTGCATTCTGCCTAGACTTTGGCAGACCAGAGCCACAAGGAATTGGGAAGGTGGGGCCCTCTAGGAATCTGGAGAGTGGAGAGCTAGTAGATCTCCCCTGAGGTTCACTGGAAAGTAGGGGGAATGGCCCTGCCCTAGTGCCTCACAACTCAGTTACTGACAACTAGGCCCTATGCAGCCTATTCAATAGAACACATTGTTTCCCATAGTGGGTCAACAGGGATTCTGGAGGGTGTGGCTAGTCAATTCCCTCAGGCTGATGCTGAATGGAGGGGTGTTCCACCCAAATAAAACAGCATCTGTAGTGTGCCATATTGACTCATGTAGGAAGTAGGCCTCTGTGATTCATCTCCAGCATAGTCAACTTTTAATTGAAACAGTTACTGAATTTGTCCAGGGCAAACAGAATGTAGGGAGGAGAGAAGAGCATATAAGAACCAAGAACTGTGTACATGAGCCAGCATCATGGTGGAAACCCCTGGGGTACCTGCCTCAACTAGACAGGGGGAGGTGGGGACAACAAGAAAAGGCTTTAGCCCAATCTTTTTAAATGGTCCAATGGGAGACAATAAGACCTAGGTGACGTATGAGGAACCTTTAAGCCTGCAGTATTCAGCCAGTGAGGAACTGGAGGAAGTGCTCTTACACCTTGAGGATAAATAGGCTGTGATTACTACTCCATGTGTGCCTGTACAACCAGATTAACACCCACTCTCGAGAACGTATTACAGGTCTCATTTTTGCCATACTTATATCTCTGAGTTCATTATTTTAATTAGGACAGGTGAGAATTTCTCACACTTAGCACAAGGTATCTGGAGGCTGTCCCTTCAGCTCTCACCCTAGAGCTTATAAACCCTAGTCTCTCCTCATGAATTGTAGTCTGCTTGGCCCTCCCTCCGCTATAGCTCAGGCTGAGTACCTGCAAACAAGATTTTGGGCATTGGCCCTATAGGAGGGCATACTGTGTCTTTAGCAGACTTCCTTCTCTCCCAGCACACAAGTGTTACGTGGGCACATCTTCCCTGGTCTGGTGCTCTGGGTTGATTATCCTGGCATTGTGTTTAAACCCCACAATTTTTAGGGGAGATATTTTCAGCTGAGATATCCCTCTGGAATCTGAGCTGTTGCTCATGGACGAGGACCAACCCTTTCTCATCTCCACCCTTTCTACCAGGCTCGATGTGGCTTCTTCTGAAATCCTTGATTATAGGACTTCCCTTCAGCTAGTCTTCAGTTGGTTATTCAGGTTGATTGCTCTATTTTAGTTGTAATTCTAGTCAATACGGGGAGGTGAGTGTAACATTCACCTGTTCCACTGCTCTTTTGGATCCTCAACAAGTAGCCTTTTTAGATAGACAGGCATTGTTGTTTTGTTTTCCAAGAAGTGTAAAGTGAAGAGCATGGCTCATTTTAAAAATTTTATTCTGAAGCTTATAATTTGTAATGGAGAGGTGATTATTCAATGATGAAATCATAGGCCAGATCTTTTAAAGATTTTAAGGCTAGTAAAAGAAGGTGCAGATAGTGCTAGTTCCAATTTTTAATGCCTGAAACCATATCATTACATATTTTCTTTTTAAGTCTTTATTACCTGTTAGGTGTTGTGGGTACTTTAAAAAAGTGTTTTTATTGATTTCAGAGAGAAAGAGAGAGAGAGAGAATGAGAGAGATCAGTGATGAGAGAGAATCATCAATAAGCTATTGTACTTTCTGCATGCCCCCTACTGGGGATTGAGCCCACAGGCTGGTCGAGTGCCCTTATCGGGAATTGAACTGTGACCTCCTGGTTCATGGGTTAACATAACACTCATACACTAACCCTCACCAGCTAGACTGTGGGCACTAAAAAAAAAATAAATAAAACATTGATTTTTCTGGAGTTTACTGAAAGTCAAAGAAATCCTTTTCAGGATAATATGTATTGGGAAATTCTAAGGAGCTAATTTTTGCTACTTTATGAAAAAAATTGAGGCCCAGTGCACTGGGGGTGGGAGGGTTCTCTCAGCCTAGTCTGGGACCCTTCGGGGGGAGGTTCACCTGCTGCCTGCTTGCCAGCTGTGAGCAGCGTTCCCCCGTGGGAGCGCACTGACTACCAGGGGAGTAGCTCCTGCATTGAGCGTCTTCCCTCTGGTGGACAGTGCGTGTCATAGCGAGTAGTCATTCTGTCGATTTGCATATTAGAGTTTATTTTTTTGTATACGATCCTTTAAAAAAAAAAAAAGAATTTGTGGAAACTTTGTGTAAGAGTGAACTTCCTTCTTCAGAGTAGCCATAGTTAATTAGAAATTCTGTAGTTTCAGAATCAGTTTTATTTGTTAGTCATTAAAACTTGTGAGAAATATCCCATAACATTGTGGTACTAACTTGGTAGGTAGTTTCACTTTGCTCACATTTAAGTTTTAAAGATTGCCTCTGAATGTACATAATAGTGTGACCTTGATAAAAAATTCCATGTCAGAATATTTTTCTTTCAGAACTCACTGGGAAGTTCTCCCAGACTCCTTATTTAATGTTGTACATGTCTACTAGGCACCCTCTTCTTTTTTGTTTTTTAATCTTTATGTTGTACTCTTCTTTTTTTTTAACCTATATGTTTTTAGAAAAAATTTAAATATATGTATTTTTATTGAGGGAGAGGGAGAGATAGAAACATCAATGATGAGAGAGAATCATTGATCGGTTGCCTCCTGCACACCCCTACTGATATCCCCATAACCCAGGCATATGCTCTGACCAGGGATGGAACTGTGACCTCCTGGTTCATAGGTCGACACTCAACCACTGAGCCATGCCAGCTGGACTTTAGACTTTGAGATTTAGAAATTTCACTAGAATATGAGTAAATGGGAATTTATTCATTGTTTTTGTTTTTTTTAAAGAACCTGGTACAGTGGAGTTAAATAATTATTAGGCATTAGATTTAAATTCAGCAAGTAATTTGAAAACTGCATATACTATCTTTTCCTCCTTTAACATACTCTAGTAAAGCGTTACATTAGAAGCTGATTTTTCATCTCTCAGTAAGTGGGCATAGATAGTTTTCCCTGTTAGTGTTGAAATAAATCATTTTCTTAACTGCCAATGAAGAGGAAGACTTGAATTTATATTGTTCAAAAACATTTTTAAAAACTGTAGAATTGCACTGTGATGAGATTCTCATAGTAAAAGAGGCACAATGGAGCTGGGCTCAACTGGGAGAACAAAAAGTTTGTATCTCATATTGCATGCGCATTCTGAATGGCTAATAAAATGGTTTGTTCTCTTTATATTAGTTTATACTCTTTCATATATGGTTGAGTTCTTTTAACTTAAAATGTAAGTATGATGTGACTTCTTTTATTAGTAACTCCTTTTGTTCTGAATGCACAAATCTATTTTAGGGTAGGAAAATTTTCTTCTGTTGTTACTTTATGACATACTAGAGGCCCAGTGCATGACATTTGTGCACTGGCGTGGGGTGTCCCTCAGCCCAGCCTGCACTCTCTTGCAGTCTGGGACCTCTCGGGGGATGTCTGACTACCAGTTTAGGCCCACTCCCTGCTGGCAGTTGGACATCTCCCATGGGGTCCTTAGTGCTGCTGCTGTTGTGCTTGCCAGCCTTAAGCCCGGCTTCTGCCTGAGCAGTGCTACCCCTGTGGGAGCTAATGGACCACCCAGGGAGCAGCTTCTGTTTTGAGTGTCTGTCTCCTGGTGGTAAGGGTGTGACATAGCGACCAGTTGTTCTGCTGTTCAGTTGATTTGCATATTAGCGTTTTGTTCTATAGGATACTCTGTTTATCTCTTTCTGGAATTCCAGAAATAGATATACAGGCAGTCCTCGGGTTCCATCGGACTTGAAATATGTTGTTTTGTAGTTATGTCGTCATCTCCTATTTATATATAAAATAAAGTTCCATCATTTCCATGTATGTACATATGTGCTTTTATTATTTTTTTTTATTATTTATTTACCACAAGTAAAGGTCAGGGATTGTTATCTTTCTTTTAAATTTTTTTTACTGTTTCAATTCATTACTGCTGTGTATGTGCTCCATGTGAGTGACGTGACATAGTAGGTGCTTATGTAGGTGGGTTCCAATTAACGGCAGAAATCATGTTATGTCTCACTGTAGGAACCAATCTTTGATGTAACCCGAGGACTTACTGTATTTGGTTTCTTGTCTCTTTATTGCATGACATTGGATTTCTCTCTCTCTCTTTTTTTTTAAGGATGGGGCATGTCAATTTTTGCATTATCAGTTTTGGGACTGTTTATTTTATCCATAGAGATTTACTGGTAAAAGGACTCATTGTTATCACTGGTAATGTTATTCATCTTAAGGTCTATTTTTTCTGATATTAAGGTAGCTGAATCAGCTGTCTTTTGATTAGTATTTAAACATTTTCAGTATGTAGCATATTGTTAGGTTTTCTTTTAATTTAGTTTGAAAAAATGTTTTTCCTTAAAGAATTTAGTCTATTTACATTTAATGTGATAGTGTGTGTGTGTGTGTGTGTGTGTGTGTGTGTGTGTGGCTTTAAATTCTTCATCTTATTATTTACTTCTACTTTGTTCTGTATTCTTTTTTTTCTTTTTCTCATTTTTTTATTAAGATATTATATGTGTATATACCTTACCAATCCCCATCCTCCTACCCCCCACTCCTATACATGCCCTCCCTCCCCAGAGTTTTTCGTCCACTGGTTATACTTATATGCATACATACAAGTCCTTCGGTTGATCTCTTATTTCCCTCCCCTCCCCACTGTAATTTGACAGTCTGTTTCTTTCACTGTCTTTGTATCTGGCATATAGTATGTCCTCAGAAAAATTTACTTTTAAATGGAATACTGTTTCAAAACTAAAGAGTTATAGGATGAACATTTAATTTTATTTTTCTGCCTTTATAGGTGATAAAGTAGCTATTTATATTCCTATGAGATAGATATTTCTATTTTAGTCCATACAAAGAGTTAAGTGAATATAATATATATTTCCAGCCTTGTAGGAACCCCAAGTCAAATAGAAAATCAGGCAGCCGTTTATCTAGCAGAGTTGTTTTTTTGGAGGGTATGGTGCTCTTTTCTTTTTTCTTGTTTGGGGTGCCTTTATTTGCTGAATAGTGTGTTATGGCAGGTACAGAGTTGCATAAGACATAGCTTTTGCCCTAATGAACTTGCCTGATGTAATATGAGACAATTTAAGCATTAATATGTCTCAAAGCAATATGTGACTAATGCCAGATAAGCAGTACACCTTGATATATGCCAACTTAATAAATGAAAAATACTAATGATCTGTTATCAGGAAGACCTGCATTTTCTTTTCTTTAAAAAAAAAAATATTTTATTGATTTTTTTACAGAGAGGAAGAGAGAGGGATAGAGAGTCAGAAACATCGATGAGAGAGAAACATCGACCAGCTGCCTTTTGCACACCCCTTACTGGGGATGTGCCCACAACCAATGTTCATGCCCTTGACCAGAATTGAAACTGGGACCTTTCAGTCCGCAGACCTACGCTCTATCCACTGAGCCAAACTGGTTTTGGCAAGACCTGCATTTTCAATTGCTTTTCTAGAAATGGGAACAGGTTTGAGTTGGGAGAACTCTGTGTCTGTAACTACAAGCTGATAATTGTTGTCCATTTGATGGTGATGATGGAAAGGTGTTTCTCATGTGCAGATGGAGCCAGTTGATACCTATCACCAGCTAAATAATTTAGCCCATTCAGTTAAGTTGAATAATGCTGGTCTATTATAAAATTATCAGAGGCCTGGTGCACAAAATTTGTGCATGTCCCCTCAGCCTGGCCTGCACCCTCTCCAATTTGGGGACCCTCGGGGTATGTCTGACTGCCAATTTAGGCCGATCCCTCTCACAACCTGGGATCACTGGCTCCTAACTGTTTACCTGCCTGCCTGATCACCCCTAACCAGCTTCCTCCCTCTAGCCGTCCGCAGGCACCTGAGACCCCTGATCTCCCTAACTGCTCCCCTGCCTACCTGATCACCCCTCACCACCTCTGCCTTGGACCCCGTACCCAGGACCCTATGGCTGGAACCCGGGCTCCCATTCTTCTGGCTGGCCATGGGCACCAAGACATTGGCGGGCCCCTCAGCCTGACCTCCCTCCCTCACAGTCTGGGAGCAGGCCTAAGCCACACTCTGGCCTCCCTCTGTAGGAGGTGACCAGCCTGATCAGGGGAAGGTGCTACCCTCATCACCCTTCTGTTGCTGCCACTGCCAGCCTCCTTGGCGGTCTGCCCTTGGCCCTCACAGCCCCCGCTATGTTTGCTTGTCCTCTGCCCTCGCAGCCACTGTGGGTTTGTCTGGAAGATGTCCAGTCTAATTAGCATATTACCCTTTTATTAGTAAAGATTTTATCTGCACGTGTGTGTATTATGTATGAGAATTAATGAATCCTAGAATTTTTTTTTTTTTTTAACTGGAAGGGGAACATTAATATTGTCTGCTTCACCACGTCCTTACTTTCTGATCAGAGAGGTTGCATCACTTGATTAGGTAGCTATAACTAGCACTTGCTCTTGTAAGTTATAGCTTATTTCTCTGTTGAATTTCCTTTCCTGATAAATTTAGCAAAATGTTCTCCAGGTATAAAATGCACATTTCATATTTGCACTAAGTTGGGAAATAGTTGAGTGTGGAAGGAGAGGTAGATATCCAGGGTAGGCAATGGTGCAATGTTGCTTCCGGTGAATTTAGCAGAAGTACAAAGAACAAGGAACTTAGATATAGATTTAATCTGCCTTCTGGCTGCTTTTGGGTTGTGATGGTATAACTTTGCTAGCAAACAACCATGATGAATATTTCTCTTTTTGTCAGCAACTTGGGGTATAGATAGATCCTGTGATTAGATGATTCAAGAAGCTGTGAAGATAATGGCATTTAATACATAATATTTACCCTATTCTCAAAGTGCTTATAATCTAGTTGAGAGATACTGCTATCAGAAAATTTACAATCTGGTTGGGGGTTTAAATAGCAATCCCATCTATCTTTTCCTTTGTGCTAAATGAATGCTCATTACTCTTTTCCCACTGTCCAGAACTGTGGCAGGCACACAGTTGATTTTCAGTAAGTATTGGTTGGATGATAAATATAAGGTACTTACAATAATAATAGTGGGGCCTCTGAGGGCTATGGCAGTTGGAGAAGGCCTGGGATCTTGTGCAGAGCAAAGGGTAAATACTTTTATTCTGTCTGTCTGTGTGTTTTTAATTCCTGACTGCAGCACTTATCCCACTACCACCTCAAGTCCTGCAGCATTCCCTTGCTTTTGATATGATTTCGTTTTTCTTTAGAAGCAAACCTGACTTCTTGAATTTTTATTTTGCTATTACTTTGGCCTTAGCTCTCCCTTTTTTCTCTTCCCAAGTAATTGCTGTGTATCTCTGAGGATTTAGAAGGATCATGTTTTGGTAAGGGGACTATATTTTTTTAGGTACTCCTAGTTCCCTCCTCCCCTGAAGATGAAGTGAGGTAGTGTCTGGAAAAGACCTGAATTATCAGAAATTGTTCAGAAAACTTCTCTAGAATAGGTGATATAATAACACCAATTTTGAGCCACAGTTCAGGCTGTAATAACTACATTTTAATTGGCTGCATTTTTTAAATACAAACTAGTTATGTTCTCCACCCTTCTCAATTTTGGCAGTATAAAGACTAGTTTCACAGAGAACACATAAACAAGTAAGTACTAGGAAGCTTGTGTGAATGAACTTTTGCTTTATAGCTTAGTGACTTTCTCTGATTTAACATGCAGTTATTGGCAACTTCAAATAGTGTATGTTCTCTGAGGGAGAAGTCCAGTCTATTTAACTGTGTTTAGTGAAAACTAGTTATGATTTTCCAATGGGAAACAGGCTTTCAAACTCATTCATTCAGTAAGCATTCATTGAGTAGCTATCATGTGCAAAGCATTGTGCCAGGTATGGGAAGATAGATAAGAGTTATTAATTTAATAAAGGGCATATTATGTATAAAAGCCATAATGCTCTGTAGAAAGTGATGTCTGTTGTATGAGGGTTGCGGGGTGCTATTGGGAGCTCTAAAAATGGCGCAATTACTTGCAGACACGGTAACTTATGGGGAATTTTATGAGCATGTTAGAATTTGGGCTGGGTGATGAAGGCGGAGCGCCTGGTCCCTGCATTGGCAGCAGGGGGTGTTGTGTAGGATTGTTGACTGAGAAGGGGATGTGGACCTGTGGAGATGGGCAGGGGGAGAGGAAATATAGTGAGAAAACATCGTGAGTAGGAAAGCTTTGGTGATATGGGTAACAGAAAGTAATTGACTATGAGGTTTAGAGTATTAATGTGAAGTGGCCTAAATTAGAGATGGAAAAGTATGGTGCTTGATCTGACAATGAAGGATGGTATAAATTGGAGGATTGGCTTAAATCTAGGCTGTTTATAAAAATTGGGGTTTTGCGAACCATTGTTTCTCTAATCTAAGAGTTAACAGTTTTATCATTAAAAAAAGTGTTCTTTACTCAATTTAGGGACTCTCTGCAGGAGAGGGAGAATGATACTGATCTTTTAAATGATTTCATTCATTTATGTTGTTGTATTAAAAATTGTGTTCCAGTTGAAATTTGTTACAGTTTCATCTCCATGTCTTCAAAGATCAAAGAGCAGCAGTGTAGGTGATTGGGCTGGTCAGTCTCAAACCCTCTTCTCACTGCACAGGGGAGGGTTCTGTTTAATTTAGGTAATGGCAATGCTTCCTACTTTCCTGATAAATAAGGAGTTCAATCTGTGTTATGGCAACACAGCCAAGGGTTCTGCGAGCCTGAGTGGGGCTGGCGAAGGATGAAGAAAAGACAGACAAAGAGAATAAGTTGGGTCTAGGTGGATCTTCTGTGCCTGGTTGAGTCCACAGAGATCCAGAGGGCAAGCTGAGCCTTTATTTTATAGCAAGAGGTAAACAAGATAGTGGTCATCATAGTTGCAGTGTTCTTGTGAGTTTTACTTGTTTTGGCAGCACTTGCTGCACCTCCCACAGCCTATTAGCTACACAGGAAGGATCAAGGGAGCATCCTAAGGTCAAGTTTAATTATGCTAAGAGAGCTGTGCCCTCTAAGATGGAATTAGTATTTGGCTTTGCCAGCAGGTCAGTCCGAGGCTTAACCCTATAACCGCTCCCTACACAATCCACAGTAAAAAGTCCTTAACAGGTTTTAGGGACTCCGTGGTGTAGGCCTAGTGTGGCTTTGGCAGCTGTTGGTTATTCAGATATAGCAGATGCCCTATGTGTTAAGATACAGTTGGTATTTTCCTGTATCCTTCTGAAAATCTCTTTCTCATGACTACCCAATAACCCTTCTAGGGGTTTCCAAGATTTGGGGGACCTTAGGCAAGTTGGTTAACCTATCTGTGCCTTGCTTTTCTTTTGTGGAAAGCACTATGTACCAGAGACTTTTAAAATGTGTTACATGTAATAAGTCATTTAATCTGTGGTTCTATACCTAGTAAATGACAGGAAGAAATTGAAATCTAGGCCTGGTTATTAACCAGCTGACTCTACTTCAATATATTAAACAGTGTTGGTTTTTCCTCCTGTAATACTGGCTCTTTCCCTTTCTAATATGCACATATTCCCGTCCCCTTTGTATAGTCAAACCTAATTCTTCTGTTCCAAAGAGAAAGAAAAGAAACTAACTCTTTTTAAATTGTTCAGAGGTGTATATGGTCAAGAGAATGCCCAAATAAATTTTGTTTTGGAGTCTTATTATTATTAATTACTTACTGCCCCAAGTCCTTTGCTCTCAAGAGTTTGTTTGACGAGACTGGTTTGGCTCAATGGATAGAGCGTCGGCTTGGAGACTGAAGGGTCCCGGGTTCGATTCCGGTCAAGGGCATGTACATTGGTTGCAGGCATATCCCCAGTAGGGGGTGTGCAAGAGGCAGCTGATCGATGACTCTCTCTCATCGATGTTTCTAACTCTCTATCTCTCTCCCTTCCTCTCTGTACAAAATCAATAAAATATAAAAAAAAAAAAAGTTTGTTTTACTGTAAAATGTTTGGCATGTATTGTATACTTTTTTTTTGCCGTAAAATAGGCCCAAAATTGTGATCCTGGAAACACAAATGATGTATTAAAAATATTATGGAGTTAAAACATATAAGATAATTTCTATAAGTTTTTCCCCCTGAAACAAGAGTTAGGAAAAAGTACCAATAATTTTTCTTATTGGTAGACTTACCCAATCTTGGACTTTTTTAAAAATTAAATTTTTCCTGAGTTATAATTGAACTGTAGATCTAGTTGAAATGTGGATGTAGATCTTAAATGTACTGTTCAATCAATGTTGGTGAATATAGTGTTTTATTTATTCGTATTTTCTCAATTGGTATGTAAAAATATATTCTGATTTTAAATAATTATCTCCCTTTCTTTTCTATATATTTGTTATAAAATTCACATGTATTTTCAACTCCAGTATATCTTTTTTACTCAGATATGTTGTTAAACAGTAACCTTGTAGTGGAGGTAATCTTTTAAAGGGAAACTTGGTGAGTTTCCCTTTAAAAATGGACTGTTAGTGTTGGAGCTACATAGAGTGAATAAATTTCCTGGGAGGAAATGATAATAAAATATTCAGGAAGTTATTAGGAAATGAGAGTTTGTGTTCTTCTGCAAGCAGATAAAGCTGCTAAGACCTTTGTATATATCAAAACAGTTTGTATTAGAGGAAGGAATGAGAGATTTGGCAACTACTCTAATGGTGTGAGGGACCTTGGACTTATGATGCATAATTTAAAGACAAATTTCCCAAAGCAGAGTCATTAGAGAATTTTTTTTTTCTCTATTTGAGAGTTTATGTCAGGGAAGAAAAGTGAGTGCTTTCTGAAGCTGGGTTATTTAAATGAGAACACAATGGAGAAAACTGTTCCTGGGGGAGACCTGTGGCAAGGTGCTTTAGGGGTGGATGAATATATTTCTCACCCCTCCCATGGTTCTGCTTAAATTTTTTTTCTGCTGTATGCTTTGTTTTCATGCTATCATTACAGTTTAGCGCTGTCATTTTTTGTTAAAAAAGTTGTGTGTTTTTTTTTTTTTAAATTGAGTTTTTTTGAGAGGGAGAAAAAGGAAGAGCAAGAAACATCAATTTATTGTTCTACTTATTTACACATTTTTTGATTGATACATTGTATGTGCCTTGACCTGGGATGGAACCCACAACCTTCATGTACTGGGAAAACGTTCTAACCAACTGTGCTACCTGGCCAGTGCTGTCCTTAATTTTAGCCATTTTGTTCCAAAGTAACTATGAACACTGTAACTCTTAGACACTAATTTTAACTTTTACTGACTGGAATTGATATACCGGTAATTTTATTTAACAAACTGGGTTTACACCCTTGTTTTTTTCCTTTAGTGTGTGTTCGTGGGAGGGACTATTTACCTTTACAGTGCATCCCCTCACTTTTCAGGGAACCCTTCTAGGGCCTTGGAGAGCTCTAGCAGTGTGCTCAGTAATTATATGTTTGTGTTAAATCTGCAAAACTGAGATTCCCTCCTATTTTTCTTAAAAGGGGCCTCCAAATTAATTATTTTTTAAACCCCACAAAATTCAAATCAGCCATAGTTCATGATGCTGGTTGGGTGTTTGTTTCTAAATGTGGCTGAGGTAGATATTGAAGGAAAAAAGTATTAGTGAGAAAGCTGATCTATTTATTGCCTGGTGTTTGTGGTGTCCATGGGTCTCTGCAGCTCTTGCAAGTGTGGGCCAGAAGAAGGCAGCAGGAACTGGAGGAGTGGTGGAGGAGTGGATGTGCCACAGCCAGGGTGGTGAGACCTGACAAGGATGTTCTCATTAGAAAGGATGCCTTTGCCAATAGTTTTGATAGCATTTTAAAAAACTGAACAGGAGGAAGGAAAATTGCGGCCGGCAGAATGGCAATGAGGGTGAGAGTGTGAGGTAGTGAAAGGGGAGTATCTGTGTGTGTGTGTGTGTGTGTGTGTGTGTGTGTAGGCGGGGAGGGCAGTTAGATCAGACTGCATTTTCAGGGCTGGTGGACTGGCCTCTCTTAAATGGGGACCCGTCCTACTGCAATGAGCACTCCTGGGCAGATGGTGCTGGCACAGAAACCATGCCATCTTGAAAGGGGGTATTGCTGTGATTAGAAGCCCAGCCTCACCACCACCCATACTGGTTCAGGCACCACCTGGGACCCTACAGTCACTCTGCCCAAAGACATGCAACTGTAGCTGCAGACCCATGGGCACTGGGATTTAGCCTCTTCCTGGCTTCAACCTCCTGTGAGTTTCAGACTGCGCTCTTCTCCCCCACTTCTCCTAGCGCCTGGTCTCTCCTGTGACTCTTAAGGGCATGCGATGCTCCCCTGACCCACTGGCTTGGTACAGACCCAATGCGTCCCAGTGTCTGGACTCTCCCATGACTTTTGGGATATGTGACCCTTCTGCTAAGCCCCAAAAAACACAATGACTGGAACCTTTGGTGATAGCAAAAATGGGGAGACAAAGAAACAAATCCCAAAGGAAAGAAAGGGGGAAACTATCAGAAAAGAAAGTGAATGAAACAGAGGCATGGTCATACAGTTCATAAACCAGATGGATGAGAAAATCAACAACTTATGTATGAATCAAGAGGAAGTAAAGAATAATATAGCTACAATAAAAAACATGATGGAAGGTTTCAAGAGTAGATTAGAAGAGGCAGAAGACCGAATTAGTTAGTTAGAAGATAGGGTAGAGAAATACATCTAATCTCAACACCAATTGGAGAAAAAAATTAGAAAGCAGGAGGAGAACTTAAGGGAGCTTTGGGACAGTATGAAATGAAGTAATATACATATAACGGGTTCCAGAAGGACAAGAAGAGGAGCAAGGATTAGAAAATGTATTTCAAGAAATAATGACAGAAAACTTCCCAGATTTGGGGAAGAAACAAATCACAAGCACAGAGTTCCCAACAAGATGAACCCAAAAAGACTATACCAAGACACAGCATAATTACCATGGCAAACATTAACAACATTGAGAGAACCTTAAAAGCTGCAAGAGAGAGACAGAATTGCCTACAAAGGATCTCCCATTAGATAATTATTATTTCCTATCTGAAACAGAAGGGCCAGAAGGGAATGGAATGAAGTATACAAAGTGATGATGCAAAGAAGGGGCAGAATCCAAGAATACTCTATACAGCAAGCCTATTATTCAAATTTGAAAATAAGGCTCCCCTAGGCTCTGTCTCAGAATGAAAATTAATTTACAGTAAACTGGTCCCTAGGGCATCTAGCAACCAGTGGCGTTACGCAGAGTTCTGTCTTCACTGCTGTGTGGAGGTGGAGCGGAGGTCGGAGTGAGCAGTGAGCAGTGAGCGCAGGGCAGGAGAGAGGAGGAGACTTTCGCAGATGGGTGTAGAAGAACAGGAGGATTAGAGTAGACTGGACACGGTGAAGGTGCTGAGTGCTGGTCTGTCTCTGGTGACACTACCTGATGCTCGTGGCCGCCCTCATAATGACTGAAGGTTCTCAGTCAGTGGCAGACCCTGCTCCAGCCCAGATCCAGGCCCCAGCAAGCCCAGAGGCAGGCCCCAGGGGGTAAATGTCTGATAAAGGGGTAGGGGGGATGTCTGGTGAAGGTGTTCAGTGGCACAGGGGTGGGGGGAGGGGGATCACTTAAAATGACAGAGGAGGATCAGAGGGGTCAATCAAAATGACACAGGAGGATCAAAAGGGGTTACTAAAATGGTAATCCTCTCTCTGATTCTCCTGTGCCATTTTGATTCCCCCCTCTGACCCCCCCTTGTGTCATTTTAAGTGATCCCCCTCCCCCCACCTTGATACCCCAATTCCTTTTTTTACTCCTAGAAATGAGCACAAAAAGAAAAAGCTACTCTGTGAAGTACAAGAAAGGAATCGTGGAAGACTCTTGGGGCCAAAATCTTACTGTTTTCTGCAAAGAGATGTTGAGTATCCGATTGGTCCGAAAATGGCGAGCAGAGTATGCTAACCTCATTGAACAAGTGGACAAGGAAAATATTAAAAAGTGCAAGTGTGGATCAGGTTGGCAACCATTATTTTCCAAGCTGGAAGACCTGATCTGTTAATGGGTTGTTGACAGGAGAGCAAAGGCTTTGGTTGTGAATAGGGCTCAGATTCAAGAATTTGCCCTTGCAATGGCACCACAGTTTGACATAGCCCCTGAAGACTTCAAAGCATCACAACATTGGCTGGATAATTTCCTTCAGCAAAGTGAGCCGTTTTTAAGAAGATCTACCAGTACAACATTGTTTAGGTTGGAAGATACTCAAGTTTTATTAAGCGGGCACTTGCATTCAAGTCCTTTATTGATGATGCTGACTTCTCTAAATACCAAAGGCAAAAGACAAAGAGAATCTTGAAAGCAGCAAGAGAATAACAGTTAGTTACCTACAAGGGAGTACCCATACGACTATCAGCTGATTTCTCAACAGAAACTTTGCAGACCAGAAGGGAGTGGCAAGAAATATTCAAAATGTTGAACAGCAAGAACCTACAACCAAGATTACTCTACCCTGCATAGCTATCTTTCAGAATTGAAGGTCAGATAAAGAGCTTCTCAGACAAGAAAAAGCTAAAGGAGTTCATTACCACCAAACCAGGATTACATGAAATGGTGAAGGGTATTCTTTAAGAAGAGGGAGAAGAAGAAAGAGGTAAAGATAAAAATTATGAAAAATAAAAAGACATCAAATACATACCTACCAACAAGTGAATCTAAAAATCAAATGATTAAAAAATGGGAAGAACAGAATGAACTGGTGAATAATTTAATAGAATCAGGGACATTGAAAGGGGTGTGAATGGTGCTGGAAGAGATTGGACAAAAATCTTACACCATGGATGAAGACAGTGGCGGGGGTTGGGGGCTAAGGGCATGGGTTGGGGAATCAGGTGGAGGGGAGCTATGGGAGGGAAAAAAAGAGGAACACCTGTAATAATCTGAATAATAAAGATTTATTAAAAAAAACAACTGCCTGGTAGTGACAGAAGAACAGATATATAGACCAATGGAACAGAATAGAGAACCCAGAGATTAACCCAAGCCACTGTGCTGTATTAATATTTGGCAAAGGAGGTAAGAACATGCAATGGACTCAAGACTGTCTCTTCAATAAGTGGTGTTGGAAATATTGGACAGAAACATGTAAAAAAATGAAACTAGACCAACCAACTTACACCACACACAAAAATAAATTCAAAACAGATAAAGGACTGAAATGTAAGATGGGAAACCTAAGCATATTATAACAATCCATAGGGAGCAAAATATCAGACATATGTTGTAGCAGTATCTTTACCAATACAGCTCCTAGGGCAATGGAAACTAAGGAGAAAATGAACAAATATGACTACTTCAAAATATAAAGCTCCTGCATAGCTAAAGAAACCATCAACAAAACAACAAGAAAGCCCACTGCCTTGGAGAACATATTTGCCAATGCTATCTCAGAAAAGGGTTTAATATTCAAATTTTATAGGTAATTCATACAACTTAACAAAAGGAAGATAATCCAAAAAAACGAGCACAGGACCCAAATAGTCACTTTTCGTAAGTTTACATACTTTCAAAGGCCAAGAGACACATGACCACATGCTCAAAGTCACTAGTCCTCTCAGCGATGCAGATCATAACGATAGTGAGATATCATGTCATACTTGTCACAATAGTTATCAGCAACAAACGACAAATGACAAATGCTATTGAGGATGTGGGGGAAAAACCTCATGCATTGCTGGTGAGAATGCAGATTGGCGCAGCCACTGTGGAAAACAGTATGGAGTTTGCTCAAAAATTAAATATGGAACTCCCATTTGACCCAGTAATCTCACTTCTAGGAATATATCCCAAGTAATTAGAAATACAATCAGATATATGTTCCTCCCCCCTTGTTCGTAGCAGCACAATTTACAGAAGTTAAGATTTGGAAACAGTGTAAGTGCCCATCAGCAAATGAATGAATTAGAAAAGTGTGGCATACCTACACAACGGAATACTACGCTGCTGTAAGAAATAAAGAACACTTACCATTTGCAACAACATGGATGGATATGGAGAGCATTATGTTACATGAAGTAAGCCAGTGGTTGGCAAACTCATTAATCAACAGAACCAAATATCAACAGTACAACAATTTGTAATTTCTTTTGAGAGCCCAAAACTGACTTCTGTGCATAGGCCATGAAGTTTCAATTGCACTGTACATGCGTGTCCGCTTGTGGTATTTTGTGGAAGAGCCACACTCAAGGGGCCAAAGAGCCTTGGTTTGCTGACCACTGAAATAAGCCAGTTAGAAAAATAATTATCACTTGATCTCACTCATTTGTAGGATATAATGAACAACACAAATAGATGAGCAAAAATAGACAGAGAAGTATGGAACAGACCATCAAACTTCAGAGGGAAGATTGGGGAGGGTAGAGGGAGGGTAAGAGTTCAACCAAAGGACTTATATGCATGCATATAAGCATAATCAATGGACACAGACATGGAGCGGGGTGCGGTGAGAGAATTTTCTGGAGGTTGGGGTGACTGTGGAGAGGCCAATGGGGAAAAAAGGAGACTTATGTAATATTATATATCTATACTAATAAAAAGGTAATATGCTAAATAGAACAGACGTCTTTCAGACATCCTTCCCGACACAGCCCCGGGAACGGGGCTGAGGCATAGGCATTTAGGGGCAATGAGGCTGGCTTGGGAATGCAGTTAGCAGCAATGAGGCTAGCGGGGAGGGCAGTTGGGCAATCCTGCCATCAGGGGAGAGCAATTAGGGGCTATCAATCCGGCAGGGGAGGGCAGTTAGGGATTAATCAGGCCACCAGGAGAGGTTTTTAGGGGCAACAGGCAGGTAGGCATGTGAACAGTTAAGAGCCAGTGGTCCGTAATGTGAGAGGGATGCCTGCCTGCCGGTTTAAGCTCAATTCCCCGGGAGTCCTGGATTGGAGAGAATGAAGGTCGCGGCCCCCCCCCCCCCCCCACACACACACACGAATTTCATGCACTGGGCCTCTATTATGTAATGCTTTATCAGTGTTTCCCAAACTTTTGACATATGTGTACACCTTCTATAATTTTTGTAATGCTGAGTACCCTAATACTCATGAGAACGTAGAATTAGGCACAGCTAAGCACAGCGCAGTGCATATCCTCACCAAACTCCGGTGCAACGCATACCCCCACCAAACTCTTCCCATACCCCTGGGGGTACGCATACCATTCTTTGGGAAACACTGCTCTAGGTCAAGGAGAGTGTCTGGGTGTGTGTGGGGGGAAGGGGGCAAAGTTTCTGAATCTATTTTTTTTTTCCCATCAGTTTATAATATTTTTTATTATCCACAAATGAGTGAGATCATGTGGTATTTTTCTTTCCTTGATTGGCTTATTTCACTTAGTATAATGCTCTCCAGTTCCATCTAGGTTGCTGTAAATGTTAAGAATTCCTGAGAAACCAAGATGGCGGCATAGGGTAGACACCCAAATGCAGCCTACCACAACAAATTTGAATTTAGAACTGAAAAACAGGGGAGGCATTGCCCTGAAGCGCCAGATGGCTGGCTGAGAGGAGGCTCTGCCATCTGGGAAGGAGAGAGAAGGCACGCTGAACCTCAGGAACTGTGAAGGTACGGAGAACTGTGTGCGCAAAAAGGCGCTGGCTTAATCCCGGTGCGGAGAGGAAGGGCCAGACCAAGATTGCTGCTGGCTTACTCCCTGCACGCAGAGAGGGCGGGCCGGGCTGAGTTCGCTACTGGCTTATTCCTGGTGCTGAGAGGGCGAACAGCTAACGCGGCTGGCTTTCTTGTCCGAGAGGAAAACAGAAATCACCCTATTGCTCTGATAAACGGCCCCAGACAGGGAGAGGCCAGACTGTCAGGCAGTGGGCAGAGATCTCTTGGAGGTGTGTGAAGCCAGAGGCCATTACTGCGGGACTTGGGGAGGAGCCGAAGGGAAAACAAAGTTTGTCTGCACCAACCCGAGACTCCGCCCTACCTGTGGCTGAGCACAGAAGCTCTCCCAGAGGCTGGCTTTCTCTAAGGAGGGACTTGGAGGAATCCAAAGCTTGTCTGCGCCTTTACCAAAGAGGTGCGCGTGTGCCTGCAACCAATCTTCCAAAACTCTCCACGAACAGGACTTTTCTAAGGCGAAACTGACAGGGAACCAAAGATTGTCTGCGCCACCCCGAGACCCCGCCCTATTCAAGCAGAGTACGGAAACCCTCCTAGCTGAGTCACTGCTGATCCTCACAGCCAATTGGCTTGGAGATCAATGCTTCCCAGTGATACCAACAATAAGCAAGGCTTAACACCAAGACTGCACACACAGCCCACAAAGGGCTACACCAAGACTGTCCACTGCAGGTAACTGGGAAGGCTGTGCTTCTGGGCTCTACCAGAACACCTAGCACACAAAGCTATTCCATCAAATCAGGGAAACAACTAAAATGCAGACAAGAAGAAGGACACAAGAGGAAGGAGACAAAGGAAGGAGATGGAGGAAAAGAAAAGATTGGACATTGAGTTCAAAACTACAGTTATAAGGTTATTCAACAATATCCTAAAAAAGGCCGATAAAATAAATGAGACCTATGAGGATATGAAAAGGGAGCAACTAGAAATAATAAGGGATCAACAAGAAATGAAGAAAACATTGTCTGAAATAAAAAATACTATACAAAATCCTAAAAAACAGAATGGAAGATAGCAAGAATCAAGACAAAGATTTAGAACACAAAGAGCCAGAGGACACTCCTCTGCAGAAGGGAGAAGATAGAAGAATCCAGAAAGTTGAAGATAGTGTAAGAAACCTCTGGGACAATTTCAAGCGAACCAACATCAGAATTATGGGGATTCCAGAAGAGAGAGAGCAAGATACTGAAAGAGTACTAGAAGAAATAGTGACAGAAAACTTCCCCCACCTGGGGAAAGAAATAGACTTACAAATCCAGGAAGCCCACAGAACCCCAAACAAAAGGAATCCAAGGAGGACCACACCAAGACATATCATAATTAAAATTCCAAGAGCAAAAGACAAAGAATATTAAAAGCAGCAAGAGAAAAACAGGTAGTGACCTATAAAGGAGCACCCATAAGATTGTCAGCTGATTTCTCAACAGAAACCATGCAGGCCAGACGGGAATGGCAAGAAATATTCAAGGTGATGAATAATAAGAACCTATAGCCAAAAATAATCTACCTAGCAAAGCTATCACTCATAATCAAAGGACAGATAAAGAGCTTCACAAATAAAAAAAAGCTAAAAGAGTTCATCACCACCAAACCAGAATTATATGAATTGCTGAAGGAGGTTATTTAGGAAGAGGAAGAAGATGAAGATAAAAATTATGATCAACAAATACGTAGCTATCAACAAGTGAATCTAAAAACCAAGGGAACTTAAAAATCTGATGAACAATATTAACTGGTGAATATAATAGAATCAGAGGTATGGAAGGGGAGTGGACTGACGATTTTCAGGGAAAAGGGGAGTGGGGGTGCGGGAAGAGACTGAACAAAAACTGTGCACCTATGGATGAGGACAATGGGGAATGGGGAAAGGACAGAGGGTGGGGTGGGAACCTGGTGAAGGGGAGCAATTGAGGGGGGGAAGAGGATCACATTTGTAATAATCTGAACAATAAAGATTTATTTTTTTAAAAAAAATTCCTTCTTTTTTATGGCAGCATAGTATGCATTGTGTAGATGTACCATAGTTTTCTGATCCAGGTATTAGAGACTGAGAATGTTGGAGCATGCTTTCAGAGAGGCCGTGGACTGTGCCCCAGATAGTTATCAGTGCTGACACCAGGCCAGGCCTAGAGATACTGTCTCATGGCCCCTTCCCAGCATGTAGGCTTTCTTTCAAGGGCAGAGCAGGACTGACTCCGTTTTGTACTGTGTCTTCCATCTTGTATAAAATGTATCAATTACCCAACCCACGCTTAAATCAGCCAATAGAAATACAGAGGGAAGTAACCCAGCATAATAGGACCTTGGCCCTCACCCCACCAATCAGAACCAGCCAACTCAGTGGTCCAAGCATTACTTCACCACCCAACCCTAAACCCTATAAAAAGACCACATTTTCAGAGCTCGGGGCTCTATGTATCCTGCCACTGCATTGGTAGAGGCAGGGAGACCAGGCTCGAGTTTGAATAAAGGTTCTTTTGCTTTTGCATCTGACTCAGCTCTCTGGCATATATCCTCTGATTTGTGTTTCAAGTTTCTTAGGATATATTCCTGGGAATGGGATTACTGGGTCAAATGGGAGTTCCATTTTCAGTTTTTTGAGGAAGCTCCATACTGTTCTCCACAGTGGCTGCATCAGTCTGCATTCCCACCAGTAGTGCAAGAAGTTCCTTTTTCTTCACATCCCCGCCAACACTTGTTTGTTGATTTGTTCATGATAACCATTCTGACAGGTGTGAGATGGTACTGCATTGTCATTTTGATTTGCACCTCAAGGATATTAGTGACTTTACGCATGTTTTCATTTGTCTCTTGGTCTTCCTTCTGTCTTCTTTCGAAGATTCTATTTAGGTCCATTGGCCATTTTTGTTGTTGTTGTTAGATCAGTTATCTTCCTTTTATTAAGTTGTATAAGTTGCCTGTAGATGTTGGAAATTAAACATTTATCAGTGATAACATTTGCAAATATGTGTTCCCATACAGTGGGCTTTCTTATTGGTTTTTGTTTTGTTTTGTTTCTTTTGCTGTGAAAAACTTTTAATTTTGATGTAGTCCCATTTATTTATTTTCTCTTTAGCTTTCATTGTCCTAGAGGTAGTATCAATGAAGAAATTCTTTTTGCATATCTCTGAGATGTTGCTGGATTCCACTAGTACCTTTATGGTTTTCTGTCATATGTTTAAGTTCTTTGTCCATTTTGAGTTTATTTTTCTGTATGGTGAAAGTTGGTGGTCTAGTTTCCTTTTTTTCCATGTATCTGTCCAATTTTTCAAACACCATTTGTTGAAGAGACTGTCTTGACTCCATTGTATGCTCATGCCTCCTTTGTCAAATATTAATTGAGCATAGTGGTTTGGGTCAATATCTGTATTATGTATTCTATTCCATTGATCTATATGTCTGTTCTTGTGCCAGTACCAGACTGTTTTGAAAACAGTGGCTTTGTAATACAGCTTGAAATCTGGTATTGAGATCCCTCCTACTTTATTCTTCTTTCTCAGGATTGCTGTGGCTATTCAGGGTCTTTTTAAATTCGAGATAAATTTTTGGAGAGTTCTTTCTATGTCTGTGAAGTATGCCATTAATATTTTAATGGGGAGTGCATTGAATCTATAATTTGCTTTAATTAGTATTTTAATGATGTTGATTCTACCAATCCATGAACATGGTATGTTCTTCCATCTGTTTACATCTTCTTCTATCTCTTTTTCTCAGTTTCCCTTAGTTTTCCTTTTATAGGTTTTTTACCTCCTTAGTAAAATTTATTCCTAGGTATCTTAATTTTTGTGGTGCGATGTTAAATTGGATTGCTTTTTTAATCTCTCTTTCTGTAAGTTCATTATTGGTGTATAGAAAGGCCTTAGATTTCTTGGCGTTAATTTTGTATACTGCTACAATGCCGAATTCATTTATTAAGTCTATTAGTTTTTTTGATAGAATCTTTCAGTTTTTTAATGTACAATATCATGTAATCTACAAATAAGGACAGCTCTACTTCTTCTTTTCCAATTTGGATGCCTTTTATTTCTTGTATAATTGTAACGGCTAGTACTTTCAGTACTATGTTGAACAGGAGTGGTGAGAGTGGGCATCCCTATCTTGTTCCTGTTCTTAAGGAAATGGTTTTAGTTTTTGCCCATTGAGTATGATGTCTGCTATGGGTTTATCATATATAGCTTTTATTATGTTGAGGTATGATCCTTCTATTCCCACCTTATTGAGAGTTTTTATCAAGAAATGGTGTTGGATATTGTCCAATGCTTTTTCTGCATCAATTGATATGACAGTGATTTTTATCTCTCCATTTGTTTATGTGATGTATCACATTTATTGATTTGTGGATATTGTACCATCCTGCATTCCTGGAATAAATCCTACTTGGTCGTGGTGTATGATCTTTCTGATGTACTACTGGAGCTGATTTGCTAGTACTTTGTAGAGGATTTTGGCATCTATGTTCATGAGGTATATTGGCCTGTAATTCTCTTTCATTGAGTTGTCTTTATCTGGTTTTGGTATTAGGGTGATGCTGGTTTCATAGAAGGAGCTTGGAAGTGTTCCTTCCTATTGAATTTTTTGAAATAGTCCGAGGAGGATAGGATTTAGTTCTTTCTTGAATGTTTGGTAAAACTCCCCTATGAAGCCATCTGGCCCAGGGCTTTTGTTTGCTGGAAGCTTTTTGATGACTGCTTCAATTTCTTCCATAGTTACTGGCCTATTTAGCTGTTTAGATTCTTCTTGATTGAGTTTTGGAAGGTTATATTTATCTAGGAATATGTCCAGTTCCCCCAGGCTGTCCAGTTTGTTGAAATAGAGTTGTTCGTAGTATTTTTTTTTTACGAGTCCTTTGTATTTCGGCGGGGTCTGTTGTTATTTCACCTCCTTCATTTCTGGTTTTGTTTATTTATGTCCTCTCTCTTCTTCATCTTCTTTTTTTTTTTTTTTAATACAGTTTATTGATTTTTTACAGAGAGGAAGAGAGAGGGATAGAGAGTTAGAAACATCAATGAGAGAGAATCATCGATCAGCTGCCTTCTGCACACCCCCCGCTATCCTCCTCGGACTATTTTCAAAAAATTCAATAGGAAGGAACACTTCCAAGCTCCTTCTATGAAACCAGCATCACCCTAATACCAAAACCAGATAAAGACAACTCAATGAAAGAGAATTACAGGCCAATATACCTCATGAACATAGATGCCAAAATCCTCTACAAAGTTCTAGCAAATCAGCTCCAGTAGTACATCAGAAAGATCATACACCGCAACCAAGGTACATGCCCTTGACTGGAATCGAACCTGGGACCCTTCAGTCCGCAGGCAGACGCTCTATCCACTGAGCCAAACCGGTTTCGGCACTCTCTCTTTGCTTCTTGTTGAGCCTAACTAGAGGTTCATCAAACTTGTTTATCCTTTCAAAGAACCAGCTCTTAGTTTTATTGCTCTTTTGTATTGTTTTTTCGGTCTCATATTGTTTATCTCCACTCTGATCTCTATTATTTCCTTCCTTCTGCTTAATTGGGTTTTTCTTCGTGCTCTCCTTCTAACTCTTTGAGTTATAGGCTTGGTAATTTATTATAGTTGTTTCTTGTTTTTCTTTTTTCTTCTTCTTGTAGTATGCTTGTAGAGCTATGAACTTCCCTCTCAAGACTGCTTTATCTGTATCCCATAGATTTTGGATTGTTGTGATTTCATTATCATTTGTTACCATGATGTTTTTCCATTTTAAAAAAATATAGTGATTTTTTTTTTACAGAGTGGAAGAGAGAGGGATAGAGAGTTAAAAACATTGTTAGGAGAGAATCATCAATTAGCTGCCTCTTGCACATCCCGTACTGGGGATGTGCCCGCAACCAAGGTACATGTCCTTGACTGGAATTGAACCTGGAACCTTTCAGTCCTCAGGTCTACGCTCTATCCACTGAGCCAAACCAGTTTCAGCAGCCATGATGTTTTTCATTTCTCCCTTGATCTCTCCGGTAACCCAGTCATTGTTTAATAGGGTGCTGTTTAATCTTCATGTGTTTGATTTCCTCAGATTATTTTTATTGTAGTTGATTTCCAGTTTTATGCCACTGTGATCTGAGATGATGCTTGGTATGATTTCTATTTTCTTGAATTTGAAGAGACTTTGCCTATGTCCCAACATGTGGTCTATCTTTGAAAATGACCCATGTGCACTTGAGAAGAATGTATATTCTGTGGCTTTGGGGTGAAATGTTCTGAAGATGTCAATTAATTCCATCCGTTCTAATGAGTCATTTAGGATTGATTTTTCTGTGCTGATTTTTTGTTTAGAGGATTTGTATAATAGTGATACTGGGGTATTAATGTCACCTACTATGATTGTATTGTTTTCAGTCTCTCCTTTGATATCCTCCAGGATTTTTTTTTTAATGAATTTGGGTGTTCCTGTATTGAGTGCGTATATGTTTACCAGAGTTATTTCTTCTTGTTGGATTGCTCTCGTTAGTATTATGAAGTGGCCTTCCTTGTCTCTTTTTTGTCCTTCACTTTGAGATCTAATTTGTCAGATATAAGTATTGCTACCCCAGCTTTTTTTTCATTTCCATTTGCCTGGGAAACCTTTTTCCATCCCTTCACCCTCAGTCTGTGTGCATCTTTTTTTTCTGAAATGCGTTTCTTGTAGACAGCAGATATATGGGTCTTGTTTTCTTATGCAGTCCGTTACCCTAATTATTTTGATTGGGGCATTTAATCCATTTACATTTTAAATTATTATTAATAGGTACTTATTTTTTGTTGACTTTTTCATTCTTTACTCCGTTCCTTTTTTGCTCCCCCCCCCCCCCTTTTTTTTTTACACAACAGACCTTTTCGCATTCCTTGCATTGCTGGTTTGGTGGTAATCAATTCCTTTAGATCTTTTTTGTCTGTGAAGTTCCTGATTCCACCTTCAGTTTTGATTGATAGCCTTGCTGGGTTCAGAATTCTTGGATTCAGACCCTTCCTTCACATTACTTTGTTTATTTTATTCCGTTCCCTTCTGGCGTGATGAGTTTCTTTTGAGAAATCAGTTGCTAGTCTGATGGGGGTTCCTTTGTATGTAACTTTTTGTCTCTCTCTGGCTGCTTTTACGATTCTTACTTTGTCGTTGGTGTTTGCCAGTTTAATTATAATATGCCTTAGAGTCTGTCTTTTTGGGTTCATTTTGCTTGGGAGCCTGTGAGCTTCTTGGATTTGTGTGGGTTTTTTCTTCCCTATATTGCAGAAGTTTTCTGTTGTTATTTGTTCAATTCCTTGCTCAGTTTTCTCTCCTTCTAGAACCTCTATTATGTGAATTTTGTTTTCTTTTGAGTTGTCCCAAAGGTAATTTTAATTTTTTTCCTAGAAACTGCTCTACTTGTGTATTTTTTTCTCACCTTGTCTTCTAGTTCACTGATGTAGTCCTCTGCTGCTTCTAGTCTGCTCTTGATGCTTTCTATTGAGTTCTTTACAGCAGCGTTGTCATTTTTCGTTTCTTCTCGGTTCTTCTTTGTTTCCTCTTAGTTCTTACTCATATTATTGAATTTGTCCTCCATTCTTTTCAGCCACCTATGGCCATTTCTCTGAATTCTTTCTCTGACTGCTTGATTGCCTCCATTTTGTTTACTTCCTTTTGTCATGATGCCTGTTTTTCTTTCATATGAGGTGTGTTTCTTTATCTTCCCGTGATCCCTTCTCCAGATGTCTGGTTATGTAATTCTCTCTTTCCTATCCCAGACAAAATCTGGCCTTTTCATGGTGGAGTGTAGAGCACTTCTGAATTCACGTGTTTTTGCCAATTGGGAACCAGTGTTCTGGGGTTCGCAATTGTTCGGTTGGTGCCGTAGCTTTTGATTTTTTGGCTTCCCATAACATCCTCTTTCCCCTTCAAGATGTCACAGTCTCTGTGTCTGAGCTGGTGGCTCTGGGAGGAACTTAGCATCAGTGGGGGCTGCCCAGTCAGCGAATCCTGTCTAACAGTCCCTCACTTTCTCCTGGAGTATAGCTGTCCCTTAACTTGTCAACAAACACTCCCTGTGCAACACTCATCTGTTCTTTCTGTTCCAGTACAAGGCTCTGGAGATGTCTGTCTATTCAGCTGCCATTTTTCAGCTCTTTCACAATGATCTCTGTTTTCTTATGTGCTCCTTCTCCCTACTGATTGGCATATCCTCAGCAATAGGGGATGTTTCTCATTCCTGTGTGTCCATAGTATTGTTGATGACCCTCAGTAATTGTTGTATAAACTACAGAGAAATATTTTTCTGGAAAACGTTTCCAAGCCAGTTGACACCCTTTTGCCCGTGGGCGAGGTCCACCAAGCTCCCCATTGACGTTTTCTAGCCTCCTTCTCCCCATCCACCTCCCAGACTTTCACTACAATACTATTGATAGTATTATGTGGGTCCATGAGTTATGCATATATGTATTCAAGTTCTTTGGTTGATCTTTTTCTACCCACCCACCCCACCTTCCCTCTGATTTATTATTTGTTTGTTTGTTTATACTCAGCAGAGGATATGTTTCATTGGTTTTCAGAGAGAATGGAATGGAGGAAGAGGCAGAGATAAGAGAGATAACACGCCTGACCTGGGGACAGAAGTGTATCTTCCAGCCAGGCATGTTCCCTTGATGCAGAATTAAATCTGAGATCCTTCAGTGCTCAGACTGATGCTCTAACAACTGGCCCACACTGAATAGGATGTGATTTATTTATTTTTAATAAAAGCAGTGATAAATGGTGGGAAGTATTGATTGCTATCAGATAGTATAATTTTTAACTAGAAAGGATTAATATAGTATTATTAATACAAAATTACAACTATTGTTCTCTATGCTGTATAAATTTTTAGAAGTTGTCACTGTCATTCCACTATTAAAAATCAACAAGTTTTTATACTATCTCCTGTTTCTTATATCTCTATATGTATAATTGTCACATAGTTATAAGCAGTTCACATATATAATTTTATATGTGTTTTAACAGTCATTCTCTAAAGAGGTGATTTTCAACCTGTGTGCCACAATAAGTTTTAAAACATGAAGTACCTGACTATTTAGTTAGTGGCGCTGACCTCTTTTTCCTTAAACTGTTAAGTAAAATAATGACAGTAGTCAAGACAACAATAGGCCTCAGTGTGAACAGATCAAAATTACATTATTTTGGTCAGATTGGCAAAACGTGTTTTTTCTTGTGCTGCAGAATTTTATAATGGTAACAGTATATGTGTGTCATGAGATGAAAAAGGTTGCAAATTATTGCTCTATAGCATATTTTGACTACAATCTAATAAGTTATTTTTGAATGGTTAGTACCCTGTTTCCCCGAAAATAAAACAGTGTCTTATATTAATTTTTGCTCCCAAAGATGCGCTAGGTCTTATTTTCAGGGGATGTCTTATTTTTCCATGAAGAAGAATATGGTATACATTTATTGTTAAATGTAAATAAAGGAAATTTATTACCTGTATATGGTACGGTAGTTGTCAACACAAACCAGACAAACTGAATCCTACAGTATCAAGAATTTACTCATTTATTCAATGACAATCATGTCATCATCTTCTGGAACATCATCATAACAATCCAGTTCCTGAATTTCCTGGTGAATTTCTTATGACTCCATTTCTTTCAGATTCAGTGGACCAAATCTCTCATGTTTAGCCTGGGGGGGGGGGGGGGGTGGCGGCTTATTTTCAGGGGATGCCTTATATTTCACTCAGAAGGAAAATGTAAATAGGTCTTATTTTCGGAGGATGTCTTATTTTCGGGGCAACACGATATGTGCCAGGGACTGTGCTATATGATTTATATGTATTATTATGATTTAATCCTCCCAGCTGCATTATGTGGTAGTAAATATTATCCCCATTTTATAGATGAGTAAACTGTAATTAGATAATTTTTTCCAAGGCCACGTTATTGGCAAATGACAGAAATGGAATTTGAACTTGGGCAGCCTGACATTTGAACCCATTCCCTTATCCATTATTCTTAATCCCTCTATCTACTCACTATTTTTAGCCATAATTTACCTTGCCATTTTTCTAGTTATAAATCTAGTTTATAGGCTTTAAAATTTGAACCTAAAAAGTTTTAAACAGACTGGTGCCTACTTTGTGCAGGAGCCTTTTTTAGGTACTGTGGGCATTGGTATATGTACATATATGTGATGTGGTTTGGTATTACCTGACCTTGGCGTACACATAGCATTTCTGAAAAGTTTTACATATTAGGTGAAAGTTTGTTTACATAATTATCTTTCCCAATTAAGTTTTACTTTTTAAAAATGTAATCTTTGGAAAACAAATATTTTTTTCTTAATCAGAAAGTATTTAATAAAAATTAGCAGTGAACTCAGCACTATGTTTGGTGCCTTCAGAAAGTCTGCTTTTGTGCATAGTGAGCTACATTTCATATGGCATCTACAAGAAAAGTTATTTAAATGGACACTTAACATTATTTATTATCCTGTCTAATAAAGAGGGAATATGCTAATTGACCAGCAGTCTATCACAAAGATGGCTGCACCCACAGCTGAAGCCAAGTTCCCATAAGGAGTCTTAATGAGCAATCAGGGACCTGAGTCTACGCCTCCCCCCCCCCCCCCACCCACCCCCATAGGGGTTGACGGGACCTCAGGCTGCATCCCCCACCTGGCAGGGCTTGACAGAAGACCTCAGGCCAACCCCTATCTGGCATGGCTTGACGGGACCTCAGGCTGCGTCTCCCATCCTGGCACTGGGCCAGGGGACCTTACGTCCCCTGCCCAGTGGGGCTTTACAAGGGTGGCACTGGCCAGGTCTGGATCTAGCCCAATGGGGGCGTTGGCCAGTTGGGTCTGGGTCTCTCTTGATTTTAAGGCACATATGGGTGGGTGGGGACTTGATTCTAGGTCCCATGGTGCACCCCAGACTCTGACAGGAAGAAGGTTTTCATATACATTTAACTCATTTTCTTTCATTTCTGACACTTCTTTAAAGAGAAAGGACAAATAGCAATATTAATTTATTTCCTTTAATTAATCTATAATGTGCAAGAATTTTGTGTACCAGGCCAATAGTTATTCAATAAAAGTGTATAGCATAAATCAGCACATGAGATACAAGACACCTTAATGAGTCAATTTGGAATTGTTTATTGCGCACGGCCCAGAGGACAGTGTTTCTTCCAAATCTCTGAGCAACACCTATAGGAAGTTTACTGTATTTATACTTTCCAAGCTTCTTCGTTTGCAGATATTACAATGAACTCTGTGTGAGTTATTGTTACAGATAGTTGTAACCTTGAATACATAATGAGTTAGTACTTAGCATAAAAATATGGGAATTATTATAAATATCAGTCTATATTAGTATATTACATTGGATGGCTAGTTTGCAAGGTCAGACAGTTAAGTTTATCTTTTTCTATTACACAGACTAAAAACCAAGTCATTTTATAGATTAAGAGACTGTCTTAAAGTGACAGAGTTTATAGGACTAGGGACTGTCTAACAATAGCAAAGTATTTCAAACAGCAGTTTTCAAGATGGATGTTACTATGCTTCATTCCCCACTGTTTTTAAAAAAATATATTTTATTGATTTTTTTACAGAGAGGAAGAGAGAGGAATAGAGAGTTAGAAACATTGATGAGAGAGAATCATCTATCAGCTGCCTCTTGCACGCCCCCCCTGGGGATGTGCCTGCAACCAATGTACATGCCCTTGACCAGGATCGAACCTGGGACCTTTCAGTCCGCTCTATCTACTGAGCCAAACCGGTTTCCGGCATCTCCACTGGTTTTATGTAAATGAGTCAAATAATTGATCCTTGGGGGTGGTTAACATTGTTAACCTACACAGCTTTGAGGTTTCCTTTACTAAGTCCTATAAAGAGAATTAATAATGTATGTAAAAGTTTTATCTTTAGAGAATCCTTCTGCCTGTGCTGCTTTAAGCCATGCTGGGATCCCATTGACATAGACTGCCATGGGGGTGGTCAGGATGATGGTATGTGGTCCCCTCTAGATAGAAGTGGATGGTAAATTTATTTACCCAAACAGAGTCACCATGGCGAAAGGGATGGATTAGATCAGATGTTGGTACAGGCAGAGCATCATGGATGTCCTTCTGATTGCTTCCTGGGTGAACTGTAAAGCCTGTAAGAACTTGAGTAAAGATTGGTTATGGATTTCAGCTTTTTTATATTGGGTTTCTGTGTAAGCTGGTGAGGTGGGTAGGTTATGGTCTGGAACAGTCACTAGAATCTGTAGAGGCCCCATTGGTTTTAGGGCAGCCTCCTGGGCAGCTTTATTTGCAACCTAGTTCTCTCGATTCTCGGGAATCCCCTTGTCTCACATATGTAGAGGTTGAAAGACTTTGTTTTTTTATTTTTTTTAAATTTTTAAAATACATTTTATTGATTTTTTACAGAGAGGAGGAGAGAAGGATAGAGAGCTAGAAATGTTGATGAGAGAGAAACATTGACCAGCTGCCTCTTGCACACCCCCAACCGGGGATATGTCCACAACCAACGTACATGCCCTTGACCGAATCGAACCTGGGACCCTTCAGTCCGCAGACCTGAGCCAAACCGGTTTCAGCTGTTGAAAGACTTTGTTACATTTGGTAGCACTCACTAGTTGGCTCATCGTCCTTGCTCTGCTCATGTCTGTCTTACTGCCTAATATATTACCTCAAGGATTCTGGTTCTGAATTCTTTCAGGGAAAATGGACATTGGTGTAGGTTCCTCTGAGTACTTTCATGCTGAAGGGGAACAAAGTTTTCTTTCAGGGCCAAGCGATCTTGCTGTCTGCCAGAAGAACAATGAGTTCTGGGCAGAGAAGGAGGTGGGCTTGTGACCTGGCAGAGACAGACTATATTTTAAAATTTAGTATTATTGAGCACTTAGAATAAATAGCAAGAGTTATAACAAATGGTCCGGTGGAAGGGAAAGAAAATATCTCAGTTTTAATAACTTTTATTGAAATAGAATTTTTCTCTTTAAAATTTCCCTTATGTTTATTAAAAGAGCTAAATTAAGACTAACTTCCCACTGTAGAGGGGAACACAGAGACACTGACAGACCTTGACCCATTTTGATGGAGACCAAAACACAAAACACAAAACAAATATGCCTGACACAAACATGACAAAACACAAGACAACCCGTCTGGACACCTGGGCCCGAGGACACCGTCGTGTCCTCTGGCCAGAGCCTGGAGGGTAAGCCACGTCCAGCCATCCAAGGACTCTTTACCCTTTTGAAATCTCAACCATAACCTAGGCACCTTACCTTATGAGACTGGTCTCCCCGATTTCAATAAATCCTTGCGGCTTCTCTGGCTAAGGTCCCCGAAAGGAGGGAGAGCCTCCTGTGGAGGACAAACCTCCTACCCCTTCTGGGGGGTCCCTCTCTCCTCTCTCGAAAGGGAGAGCCTCCTGTGGAAGACAAGCCTCCTGCCCCTTCTGGGGGGTCCCTCTCTCCTCTCTTTCGGGAATCTCGCTGGGGGCCCCCAAATGTTGTGGGGTCGAACCCTGGGTTCAAAATAAGACCACCGGAGGCTGATGATTAATTAAATTAATTAAAAGAATTTTATTGAAATATCTGGCCAGGGCAGCCGCAAGAGCACCACACGCAGGCGGACTCCAAACAACTGTGAGGCTTTAGGGGCAGGTAGTTATTTTTAAAAGTTCTGAGAAGGAAAACCCCCATTCTGCAACAAACTGTTGTTTGGAATTTTCTGCTGTTCTTCCTAGATAAAATGTCGCTTTCTAGTTTGCTTTAGCTCGTTTGAAGAAGGATGAAGATAAACTTAGCTGTCTGACCTTGCAGGCCAGAGACCAGATATGCCCACAATCTCAATACAATGCCAGGTGCACTTTCTCAATTGGATAGAACAGTATTGTTTTTCAAGGCCAGCATTGAGATAACCACTAAGTGCACATAGGGCTGGCTCTTTAATAAAAAAAAAAAAAAACAGGAAGTTTTGCCTGTAACCTTGCTTAGAATTTGAATTCATCCTATTTCACTAAGTCTATTATATAGTTTTCTTTAGGTTACTATCAGGGCTGTGTGCGGTGGCTGGTTCTTCTTTCTAGCCACAAACACAGTCTGTCCAATTTCCCAAAAATGCATTCTGTGCACGGGAGGAAGTTGTTTTGCTGTACACAGGCAGCTTAACCCCTATACAACTGGGCCTGGATCTCTGCCTAGCAAACTGCAGTCTATAATTTCAATCTGCAGCCTTTGGTCCTTGTAACCCTACAGGGTCCGTGCTAGTCCCTCAGATTCCTTCTCTCTATGAGCTTCTGAAAGTACTGAAGGCTCTCTGGTCCATGGAAAGTGCCATTCCTTTATTCTCTCCTGTTAACCCTGTTTATCAGTTACAGAGCCTTGCCATCCATGTCACTCACCACTGCTTAACTCCTAGTGGCAAGCCAAACACAGTCAGGGCTGCAGGGAGAGAGGCAAGTTGGCACATTGTAAAGAGCTCAGGTGATGGGTTAAACATCAGGCCCTTGCCTTCCCACCTGTCCTCTTTCCTGGCAGGACCTTGACATTCCCAAAGGCTTCTCTGTAAGAACAGGGCATTCCCCCCCCACCCCCCCCACCCCTAACCAATTGTCTTGGGCCACCTCTTAGTCTAATGGGTTTAACTCTTTCTACTTCTCTGGAAGAGTTCAAAATCCTGAGCCCTCCAATTCAAAGGAGTATATCCCCCCCCCCCCCCCCCCCCCCCCCCCCCCCCCCCCCCGCCCCCGTTAATTCCTTGCAATATCAGAAGCTGCTGCTAAAGTCTTAACCCTTTCAGTACATTTGCAACCAGGAAACTTTATCAGCTTCATTCCTGGCCACTTTCACAGATCCCAGGGCCAGTAGCTTGTTACTTTCCTATTGTGAGTCAGAGGAAGACAATTCCTATAGAGGGGGAGAAATAGAAACAGTGGGAGTTTTGGAGAAAACTACAGATGCTGTCAGGATCAGGAGTGAGGGAGGAAGGGAAAGACCAGGTTATGTCCTCTAGGAGGATCCTAATAAAACACTGAAAACGGCAAGTCAAACAAAACATATAACCACAAAGATAACAGATCACATAAGACACACAACCAGGATTAACAGGGTCCATAGATAGTTGTTTATAAAAACACTAGTTGTATTCCCTTCTCTTTGATGTTCCACAATTTATTTTGCTAGGCTTGGAGCCAGAAACCACCTATTTCAGCATTAGTTCCGCCTCAGGTGGCTTGCTGGGGACTATGATGTCAAAGGCAGGGCAGGGCCCTGTAAATCTCAATTTTGTTTTTTTTTTGGCAAGCCCTGCCCTTGGATGTCTCCATCCACCAAAAGAGATAAGAAAAGCTGTAAATAACAAGTTCTTTTGTTCCTTGAAAGTTACTACTTTGTTGCAAATAGTTAACTTGAAAAGACTTTTCTCTTGCCTTTTTACAAGCAATCTTGGAAACTAGCGAGGCTTTGTTTTAACTCTAGGCCACACCCTTTACAAATTTATACCTTTACTTCTGCCCCAGAATTCTAAGATTTCAACCTAATACAGTAAAATCACAAATCGGGGAAGAGCAAACGGTAGACAGGAATTTTTATTAGCTAAGTAGGCTAATTCCCTCCATAACAGAGAGCAAACATCTCTGAGAAAAATAGATCTCTGCAGTGCTACTTGAGACTTTTGCAAATTACCATGGTATTCAGCCTTTAATAAGTCAAATGGTTTTTGGTCAGACGAATCAACAGAAGTGCAGAATAAATCAAAGTAACTTTCGCTTTTATGTAAGCTCTCACACTTATATTTATAGACCAGTTAATGAACAGATAATTATGCCAAGATAGACAAGCATCTGTACTCATACTCTCTCAGTAGACTAGCCCATACAGGAGCTGAGCAGATAAACACTGCTCAATTCCCCAAATGGATGTGGGGGCACCCCCGGCACACACGCCCCAGAACAAAATTCTCAACCAACGTCTTGGTGAGAACCTACCTGAGGAGTTAAGACTGCATCCAGTTCCTCTTCTTGGTAGCAAAATGGCTACTACCAAGCAAACAAATAGCAAAGTGTACCCAAAACTCCTTAATTGAATTTGAATTCCCTGCCAGAGGGTTTTTTGTTTTTTTTTTTCTTTCTCCTGATGACTCAAAATTTAAAAGAATGCAGAGGCATGTCAGGTGTCCCTTGTTTGGCTGTCTTGATCACAGAGAAAAATATATCTGTGCAGTGCTGCTTGAGACTGAGAAAAATATTAGTAGATTTCTCAGGAACTTCATCAGGTGGCACTTTTAAAAAAATATATATATTTTATTGATTTTTTACAGAGAGAGGAAGAGAGAGAGATACAGAGCTAGAAACATCGATGAGAATCATCGATTAGCACACTGGGGATGTGCCCTCAACCAAGGTACATGCCCTTGACTGGAATCGAACCTGGGATCTGTCAGTCCACAGGCCAACGCTTTATCCACTGAGCCAAACTGGTTTCAGCAGGTGGCACCTTTTCTAGAGATCCCTGGGGCAGCCAGCCAGGGGAGGCCATCCATCCCAGTCGTCAGAGACCAGGTGCAGGTAGGCACCTGTGTTTTATGTTGGGGGGGAGGGGGGGGCTTGTTTCCAAATGTTGTATTGTAAATCAGCAAATGAGATACAAGATGCCTTAATGAGCCAATTAATTAGGAGTCATTATTGCACATGGCCCAGAGGGAGGTATCTCTTCCAAATCTCTGAGCAATACATACAGGAAGTTTACTATATTTATACTTTTTGAGCCTCTTCGTTTGCAGATATTACAAAGGGCTCTGTGTAAGTTATTGCTACAGACAGTTGTAACCTTGAATACGTAATGAGTTAGTACTTGGCATAAGAATATGGGAATTATTATCAGTATCAGTGAATATTAGTCTATTACATTGGATGGCTAGTTTACAAGGTCAGACAGTTAAGTTTATCTTTTCTATTATTTGAACTAAAAACCAAGTCATTTTGTAGAATAAGAGATTGTTTTAAAGTGATAGAGTTTACAATGACAGAGTTTACCGGACTAAGGACTGTCTAACAATGTCAGAGAGTTTCAAACAGCAGGGTTTTTTTTTTTTGTTTGTTTGTTTTTTAATACAAGATGGAAGTTACTATGCTTCATGTTCAAATGGAGAAATTATATGGATAATTCAAAAATATATATTTTTAATTTTTAAATTTGCATTTATGATTATGTTGAAATAGATTCTTATAGAGACGTTACATTTGTAATTTAGGAGGGGCTACAGAGCTGTCTTTCTTCTTCTGTTACCTGGGTCAGTGTTAATTACTGCATTTTTATCTCTGAGAGAGAGTATCTGTTTAATAGAGGAACCTAAATACTGGATAAATATCATCTGGTCTAGTTTGGGTTGAAGAAGATAATTAAGAGCTTTATTTTAAAGCTCAGCTGTTGATTTTCTAGAAACCTGTTAAAATAAGAGCAAAGCATATGGTTGTCTAGCAAATAATTTAGAACCCTCTTTGGTAAATTATATAATTTATTTTTGGTGGCACTTTTGCTTAATCCACTTCAGGATTTTGTTATGCATGCTTCATCAAGAGGCATATAAAGTTGCTATTAGCCACCAAGGTTCAGCAAATATTTAGTCTGTGGCCTGTTTTTGTGCATCCTATGAGCTAATGTTGGTTTTTACATTTTTAAGTAATGTTAAAACTAAAGGTTTAAAAGCAAAGAAGAATGTAGGATAGAAGCTGTATGTAGCCTGCAAAGTGTGACATATATAACACTTAGCCATTTAAAGAAAAAGTTTGCCAACTCTTTTTTTTTCAAGATTATTTAATTTTATTATTATTTTTTAAATTAAATTACAGTATTTTACGGACCATAAGACGCTCCGGACCATAAGACGCACCAGTTTTTAGAGAAGGGAAATGAAGAAAAAAAGATTCTGAAACAAATAGTGTCCTAAAATATTTTATGTGCATTAAAACCCAACATCACAGTCATAAACACATGTAATCAACCCTGTAAAGTAAACAGCAGCATTTAGAACCATTTTAGAGCTGGGCAAGCACACAGAGACCACACAGAGCCGGGCAAGTAAAAAAACTTTTTTTTTAAAGTATATGTGTAGGCTATATTTGGACCATAAGACGCAGGGACTTTCCCCCCCCATTTCTGGGGGAAAAATGCATCTTATGGTCCGAAAAATACGGTATTATCTGTGTACATATTTTAACATTGTCCCCCCTCCCATACATACCCTCCCTCCCCAGAGTTTTCTGTCCATTGGTTGTACTTATATGCATGGATACAAGTCCTTCGGTTGATCTATTATCTTCCCCAGATCTCCCTACCATCCCCGCTGTAATTTGACAGTCTGCTTGTTGCTTTACTGCCTCGATATCTGTCTTTCGGTTCATCAGTTTATAATGTTCTTTATTATCTATAAATGAGTGAGGTCATGTGGTGCTTCTCTTTCATTGATTGGCTTATTTCACTCAGCATGATGTTCTCCAATTCCATCCAGGTTGCTTCAAATGATGAGAATTCCTTCTTTTTTATGGCAGCATAGTATTCCATTGTGTAGATGTACCATGGTTTTTTGATCCAATCATCTGCTGACGGGCACCTAGGCTGTTTCCAAATTCAAGCTATTATAGATAGTGCTGCTATGAACATAGGGGTGCATATATCCTTTCTAGTTTCTTGGGATATATTCCTAAAAGTAGGATTACTGGGTCAAATGGGAGTTCCATTTTCAGTTTTTTGAGGAAACTCCACAGTGGTTGCAACAGTCTGCATTCCCACCAGCAGTGCACGAGGGTTCCTTTTTCTCCGCAACCTCGCCAACACTTGTCATTTGTTGATGTTGGCCATTCTGACAGGTGTGAGATGGTGCCGCATTGTTGTTTTGATTTGCATCTCTCGGATAATTAGTGACTTTGAGCATGTTTCATGTGTCTTTTGGCCTTCCTTCTGTCTTCTTTTGAAAATATTCTGTTTAGGTCCATTGCCCAGTTTTTAATTGGATCATTCATCTTCCTTTTATTTAGTTGTATAAGCTGTCTGTAGATGTTGGAGATTAAACCTTTATCAGTGGTAACATTTGCAAATATGTTCTCCTACACAGTGGACTTTCTTGTTGTTTTGTTGATGGTTTCTTTTGCTGTAAGAAGCTTTTTATTTTGATGTAGTCCCATTTGTTTATTTTCTCCTTAGCTTCCATTGCCCTAGGGGCAGTATCAGTGAAGAAGTTCTTTTGGCATATGTCTGAGATTTTGCTGGCTGTGGATGCTTCTAGTATTTTTATGGTTTCCCGTCTGATGTTTAAGTCCTATATCCATTTTGAGTTTATTTTTGTGTATGGTGTAAGTTGATGATCTAGTTCATTCTTTTGCATATATCTGTCCAATTTTCCCAATACCATTTATTGAAGAGACTGTCTTGACTCAATTGTATATTTGTGCCTCCTTTGTCAAATATTAATTGAGCATAGTGATTTGGGTTGATATCTGGGTTCTTGATTCGATTCCATTGATTTATATGTTCTTGTGCCAGTACCAGGCTGTTTTGAGAATAGTAGCTTTGTAATACAGTTTGAAGTCTGGTATTGAGATCCCTCCTACTTTACTCTTCTTTCTCAGGATTGCTGTGGCTATTTGGGTTCTTTTATTGTTCCAAATGAACTTTTGTAGAGTTCTTTCTAGGTCAGTGAAATATGCCATTGGTATTTTAATGGGGAGTGCATTGAACCTATAGATTGCTTTAGGGAGTATGGACATTTTGATGATGTTGATTCTACCAATCCATGAACGTGCTATGTTCTTCCATCTGTTTACATCTTCCTCCTCCTCTTTTTTCAGTGTCGTGTAGTTTTCCGCAAATAGGTCCTTTACTCCCTTAGTTAAATTTATTCCTAGGTATCTTAATTTTTTTGGTGCGATGGTAAATGGAATTGCTTTTTTAGTCTCTGTTTCTATAAATTCGCTGTTGGTGTATAGAAATGCCATAGATTTTTTGGCGTTAATTTTGTATCCTGCTACATTGCCAAATTCATTTATTAAGTCAGTTTTTTAATGGAGTCTTTTGGGTTTTTTATGTATAATATCATGTCATCTGCAAATAAGGATAACTTCTTCTTTTCCAATTTGGATGCCTTTTGTTTCCTCCTGTTGTCTAATTGCAATGGCTAGTACTTCCAGTATTATGTCAAACAAGAGTGGTGATAGTGGGCATCCCCCTGTCTTGTTCCTGTTCTTAGAGGGAATGGTTTTAGTTTTTGCCCATTGAGTGTGATGTTGGCTTTGAGTTTATCATATATAGCTTTTATTATGTTCAGGTATGATCCTTGTACTCCCACCTTGTTGAGAGTTTATATCAGGAAAGGGTGTTGGATTTTATCAAATGCTTTTTCTGCATCAATTGATATGACTATATGATTTTTATCTTACAATTTGTTTATTTGATGTGTCACGTTTATTGATTTGCGGATATTGTACCATCCTTGCATTCCTGGAATAAATCCTACTTGGTCATGGTGTATGATCTTTGTGATGTTCTTCTGGAGTCGATTTGCTAGAATTTTGTTGAGGATTTTCGCATCTATGTTCATGAGGGATATTGGCCTGTAGTTCTCTTTCATTGAGTTGTCTTTATCTGGTTTTGGTATTAGGGTGATGCTGGCTTCATAGAAGGAGTTTTGAAGTGTTCCTTCCTCTTGAATTTTTAGGAATAGTCTGAGGAGGATAGGTTTTAATTCTTCCTTGAATGTTTGGTAAAACTTTCGTGTGAAGCCATCTGGCCCTGGGATTTTGTTTGCTGGAAGCTTTTTGATGACTGTTTCAATATCTTCCCAAGTCACTGGTCTATTGAGGTTTTTAGATTCTTCCTGATTGAGTTTGGAAGGTTGTATTTTTCTAGGAGTATGTCCATTTCCTCCAGATTGTTCAGTTTGTTGGAATAGAGTTGTTCGTAGTATTTTGTAACAATCCATTGTATTTCGGTTGGGTCTGTTGTTATTTCACCTCTTTCATTTCTGATTTTGTTTATTTGGGTCCTCTCTCTTTGTTTCTTGGTTAGCCTGGCTAGAGGTTCATCAATCTTGTTTATCCTTTAAAAGAACCAGCTCTTGGTTTTGTTGATCTGATGTATTGTTTATTTGGTCTCAATGTCGTTCATCTCTGCTCTAATTTTTATTATTTCCTTCATTCTGCTTACACTGGGCTTTTCTTGTTGCTCTTTTCTAACTCTTTGAGTTGTAGAGTTAGAGTTAGATAATTTTTTACCTTTTTTTTTTTTTTTTTTTTTGCAATAGGCTTTTAGGGATATGAACTTCCCTCTCAAAACTGCTTTTGCTTTGTCCCATAGATTTTGGATTGTTGTGTTTTCATTGTCATTTGTTTCCAGGATGTTTTTAATTTCTTCCTTGATTTCTCTGGTAACCCAGTCCTTGTTTAATAACATGCTGTTTAGTCTCCATGTGTTTGATTTCTTAGGGTTATTTTTATTGTAGTTAGTTTCCAGTTTTATGCCACTATGATCTGATAAGATGATTGATATGATTTCTATCTTCTTGAATTTGAAGAGACTTTGTCTATGTCTCAAAATGTGTTGTATCTTTGAGAATTTTCCATGTGCACTTGAGAAGAATGTATATTCTGTTGCTTTGGGTTGGAATTTCCTGAAGATGTCAATTCCATGTGGTCTAGTGAGTTATTTAGGATTGATATTTCTTTGCTGATTATTTGTTTAGATGATTTGTCCAAGGGTGACAGTGGGGTATTAAAATTTCTTACTATTATTGTATTGCTATTAATCTCACCCTTAATGTCCTCCAGTACTTTTTTATGTATTTGGGTGCTCCCATATTGGGTGCATATATATTTACCAGGGTTATTTCATCTTGTTGGATTGTTCCCTTTAGTATTATGAAGTGGCCTTCATTATCTCTTGTTCTGCCCTTCACTCTGAGATCTAATTTGTCAGATATAAGTATTGCTACCCCAGCTTTTTTTTTCATTTCCATTCGCCTGGAAAACCTTTTTCCATCCGTTCACCCTCAGTCTGTGTGAGTCTTTTTTTATGCAGTGGGTTTCTTGTAGACAACAAATATATGGGTCTTGTTTTCTTATCCAATTTGTTACCCTGTGTCTTTTGATTGGAGCATTTAATCCATTTACATTTAAAATTATTATTGATAGTTACTCATTTGATGCCATTTTTATTTTATTCCCCTGTGTTCCTTCTTCACTTCCTATTTCTTTATTTTTACAGTAGACCCTTTAGCATTTCTTGCATTGCTGGTTTGGTGGAGATAAATTCCTTTAGTCTTTTTTCATCTGTTAAGCTCCTGATCACACCTTCAATTTAGATTGATAGCCTTGCTGGGTACAGTATTCTTTGATTCAGACCCTTCCTTTGCGTGACTTTGTATATTTCATCCCATTCCCTTCTGGCCTGATGAGTTTCTGTTGAGAAATCAGTTTCTAGTGTGATGGGGGTTCCTTTATATGTAACTTTCTGTCTCTCTCTGGCTGCTTTTAAGATTCTTACTTTATTGTTGGCGTTTGCCACTTTAATTATAATGTGACTTGGTGTCGGTCCTCTGGGATTCATTTTGCTTGGGACTATGCGGGCATCTTGGATTTGTGTGGGTTTTTCTTATCTATCTCAGGAAAGTTTTCTGTCATTATTTCTTGAAACACTTTTTCCATGTCTTCCTCAGTTTCTTTTCCTTCTGGAACTCCTATTATTCTAAAATTGTTTTTTTTTTTTGTATTGTCCCAAAGTTCCCTTAGGCTCTCCTCCTGCTTTTTAATTTTTTTTTTTTCCAGAAGCTTCTCTAATTGGGTATTTTTTTCCATCTTGTCTTCTAGCTCACTGATGCGGTCCTCTGCTTCTTCTAGTCTATTCTTGATGCTTTCTACTGAGTTCTTCAATGTAGCAATGTCATTTTTCATTTTTTCTTCGTTTGTCTTCATTTCCTCTTTGTTCTTCTTCAATTCCTCTTGGTTTTTCTTCATTTCCTCTTGTTTCTTATTCATATCATCAAATTTCTCTTCCATTCTTTTTAGCCATCCTATGATCATTACTCTGAATTCTTGCTCTGGTAGGTTGCTTGCCTCTATCTCGTTTACTGCCTTTTCTGGTTATGCCTGCTTTTCTTTCATGTGCGGGCTATTTCTTTGTCTCCCCATGGTCTCTCTTTTCAGGATGTCTGGCTATGTGCTGTTCCTTCTCCTGCGTTGATTTAAAGGCACAAAATACAACACTACCAGGTACAACACAAAAGGCACTTAAGAGGAATGTATTTGCCATAATAATAACCTCTAATAAAGGTGATCACTAGAGAAAGGCAAATTAGGGGATAGAAGAGAAGTATGAAAGGTAAAAATAAAAAAAATAAATAAAAAAAGAGGGATAAATAAAGAGATAGAAAAAGAAGAAAAAAAAGTAATGACGAAATGACGTTGGAAAACGGGAAAAAGAAGAGAGAGAGAGAGAGAGAGAGAGAGAGAGAGAGAGAGAGAGAGAGAGAGAGAGGGAGAGAGAGAGAGAGAGATATCAAGCAGACTAAGAGAGAAAGGGGAAACAAACTATATGTATATGTGGAGAAAATTCCCTTACAACAACCACTAATCTCAGCCAATGCTAGCAACAATACTTGGAGATAAATACAAACTCAAATATGCACTATTATTAAGTAAGGCTATGATGTACAGAAGTAAAAAACAAACAAAAACAAAGGATTAAAAAAAAAATACAAAGCAACAATAACAGCACAAGAATAAGCATAACAATTTCACTAAAAAGCATAAAAATTCACTATAATTAACATTCACACAAACAATGACAAAAAGATAGAGAGGAGAACAGGTTTTTTTTTTTAAACTAGTTAATATAGTGAAGAGAGTGGTATTTATACACTTGGATCAGGGGGTTGGAAATTAGGTCTATAAGCATGGTGAGCGCTTTAGCAGGGGGTATACAGAAATAATAGGGGAAAAACTAGAGCCAGAAACCAATAGGAAAACAGGAGACTAAGAGTGATTGTCTAAAGGTCGAGTTGAGATAGGGTTGAACGATGCTATAGTAGAGATTAAAATAGAATGAAGACCAATCCCAATGTAAAGTAAAAAGAAAATAAAATGGTACTTGAGAAAAAAAAGAAGAAAAAGGGAACAAAAAATTCAAAATAGCAGTAGAAATAGTGATGATTGAGATTGAAAGATGTAATAATTGAAAAGGTAAAATCAAGTAAGGAAAAAAGAAAAAACATCGTTTCTTAAGTAAAAGAAGTAAAAGATGAAAATAAAATAAAGAATAGTAAAATTAGCATAAAAACGTCCTGTAGTGATCATTCACTTCCTCTGTTATTGTATTTGGCACGCCTGATTTTCAGACCAGACAGTTTTGCAGTTCCCAGCATTGCACTGCACCTCAGTTATTTGTGTCCATTTATTTTTGTTTAATTAAAAGAAAAGAAAATGGCAGTTTGTAATTCAGCTCCTAGGTGGCAGTGTTTCTTTGTTGACCTCCCAGTTTTTTTGGTTGTTCTGGCCTTCTTTCTCTATGGCTCTAGCTAGCAGAGTGCCTGCTGGCTCCCAGACTATCTCTTCTGGTTCTGACCCCCCATTTCCAGGAAGGCAATTTCCCCTTGCAATCTCCCTGGATATGCCTAACTGGGCAGTCCTTCCCTAGTATTCAGAAGCAAGGGATTGAAGGGGATCAGGTGCCAGGGTGTCCAGATGTTCCGCCCTTGTCGGGACAGCCCCGATTCTTAACAATCTGTCCCATGTCCCTTGGCGTTTTAAAAAAGTCCCGCTTCTGGGGAAGACTACGCCACACCCAGCACTGGGTCTGGCTGGGCAGGATTCTCGCTGTAGCTACAGCCTTCTTTCGGCGCAGCTCGGCGCGAGGTCCGCTCGGAAGCGGCACGACTACAGTTGCTGCCAGCGCAGCGGGGACCAGAACCCTCACGCTATCCCTGCAAACTCTGACCTTTCCGTGGGTGATAGAAGAACTCCCTTGAATCCACGTGTTTGTGCCGATTGGGACGTCACAGCTGCTCGATGGTCTCTGCTGTGGGTTTTCCAGGCCTCAGAGAAGATCCTTCTTTCCTGGTAAGATGGCTCAGCCTTCCCACTGAGCCCGTAGCTCTGGGTGAGGTCTCCGCCTCTGGAGTGCTGGCTGCTTGGTCAGGAAATCCCGTCCAGCGGACCCTTCCTTACCTTCCTTTAGAGTTCCGCTGCCCCTTAGCTGCCAATCAATATTCCCTGAGTGACTCAGACGCTGCTTCTATCCGTTCTGGGACCAGGGTCAGAACAAGTCCGTCTGTTCAGTTGCCATCTTGTCCTTCAAAATTCTTTGCCAACTCTTGAGCCATTGATGTTTATTGCTCAGAACTGTTAATTTATTTAGGGTTGCAAAATGGTGATATTGTATCATTCCTTCATTGGAAGGTGGACTCTATACTAATAAAAGAGTAAGATGCAAATTGACCATACCTTTGCAACACCAACCAGCCATTCAGGAGTGAATATGCAAATCAACCCAGCAAAGATAGTGGGTTACTTTGCATATGCAGGTGCCAAGCGGCTGGGGACAGCACCTCCCCAGTCGCTCTGGGCCTCTGGGAAGCGTGGGGAGGCATAAAGGTGGTTCTGGGCTGGAGCCAAAAGACAGCTCTGGCTGGAGGGAAGGTGGTGCCAGCAGCCAGGGGAAGAAAGGCCCATTCTTGCACGAATCTTCTTGTATCGGGTCTGTAGTACTTCTATAAACAGAAACTTTCATTAATAATTTATTGCCTCTAGGAACAGTTTGATTAGTAAGGATGCTTAATTTTTCCACACTTACATTTCATTTTCAAAATGATGAATTGCTTTTGTAACATTCTCCAAAGGGTGGCCAATTAGTGGGTTTTATTTTGTTGTTGTTGTTGTTTTTTTTAAAGGTTTTATTGATTTTTTACAGAGAGGAATAGATTTAGAAACATCGATGGGAGAGAAACATCAATCAGCTGCCTCCTGAACCCCCCACACTGGGTATGTGCCCACAACCAAGGTACATGCCCCTGACCAGAATCGAACCTGGGACCTCTCAGACCGCAAGCTGATGCTCTATCCACTTAGACCACATGTGTCAAACACAAGGCCCACGGGCCAAATCCGTCCCACCAGGCCTTGCAATGTGGCCCGCACCGCGCTGTCATCACTGTACTCCGCTGCGTTTCCATCACAATGACAGTTTATGACTGTTCAGTAAACCATTCGGCCCGCGATTTAGGCTGGATTTTAGATTTTGGCCCCTTCTCTGATTGAGTTCGACACCCCTAACTTAGACAAACTGGTTTTGGCAATGGGTTTTTTTTTTTTTTTTTGAGGTCATTATAAAGTAATGAAATTCCACACATTTGAGTGTTTCAATTTATTACGTTAATTTGGCAATTAAGAGCCCTGAGTCTTTTGGGATGACTCTAGTAGTCATTGGTAGCTTTTTGTTTTCTGGTATATAACAAGATGTTACAGATTCATCTTTGTTTCAATTGCAGAACTGGAGTGAGCTAGTTTTTTGTAGGGTTCTGTAAAATGGAATTAGAGCCAAAATCTGGGTATGGAAAGTACTCTTTGCTACTGGGTTAATTTTTACTATGTCTTTTCAATGAAGTTAGCTAGGAAATACATATTTTTAAAATAAGTAATATACATATTCATATTAGTGTTTACAATTAATATTGAGAGATACATGGCTTTTACTTAATCTCATTGGTCTTATCACTTTTCTTCCACATTTAGAATCTTGTTTTCCATGACAGCAATGAAATTATTCAGTCACTTTATCCCACAACACACACACACACGTCTCATAGTTATTAAAATGGTTATTAAAAGTTTAAAATGAATGCAGTTCTTTTGGTTCTTAAGGCTGTTCCACTATGTACAGTTTGGTTATTGTATTCTTAAATTCATTTCTCCTTTTTATTTTTAGGATATTAAAATTTTAGATTTGTTTTTTAATTATGTACAATATTTACATGGTTTCAAAATCAAATCTATGAACAAGTTCTATTTAGAGACAGCTAGCTGGATCCCTTTCTCCTCTAACCATATTTCTTCTTTTTATATGGGTTAAAAAGAGTGTGTGTGTATGTATGTATGTGTGTGTGTGTATTAATATCTCACTTTTTTTTTTTTTTTAAGCTCAAAATAGCCACTTGTCTCCAACCTTGCTTTTTTACTTTATTTATTCCAGATATCACTCCATGGTAGACCATAAAGGTATTCTATATTCTTGACCATAAAGGTATTCTATAGTCTTACTTATAACTGCATAGTACCTCATTGTGTCAATGTACTACAGTTTGTTCAGTGTGTCCCTTATTGATGGACATCAGGGTTGCTCCCAGATTGTTACTACAAGTAGCACTGTAGTGAGTAGTCTTGCTTATACCTATTTTCATGTTTTTTTGTGTTTTTTTTTAATATTTAAAAAATATATTTTATTGATTTTTTTACAGAGAGGAAGGGAGAGAGATAGAGAGCTAGAAACGACGATGAGAGAGAAACATCAACCAGCTGCCTCTTGCACACCCCCTACCGGGTTTGTGCCCGCAACCAAGGTACATGCCCTTGACCGGAATTGAACCTGGACCTTTCAGTCCGCAGACTGACGCTCTACCACTGAGCCAAACCGGTTTCAGCCTATTTTCATGTTTTAGCCAGTGTATCTTTGGGATATATTCATAGATATGGGATTGCTAGGTCAAAGGGCTAATGCTAATATAATTGTACTAGATGTTGCAACTTTATAGTGGGCACCATTTTGCATTTCCATCAGCCTTTTTCCTTATACTTTACTTATCAAGTATGTTTTTAAACATTTGGAGTTCTGCTAATATGCTAGGTGAAAAATTGTATTTCATTGTAGTTTTAATTTGCATTTCTCTTACTATTAATATGAGTGAGGTAAGGTCTGTTAAAAGTGATTAAGGCCATTTGCTTTCATTTTAGTAACTAATTCTACATCTGTAGAATTTTTTTTTTATAACTATGTGGTGTCAGATGAATGTGAGCTCTATTGAGATGATCACCCAGTAAGTCATGTAATGTCTAATCATTGTGGTGTACACCTGAAATCAATACAATAATATATGTCAACAATAACTGAAAAATAAAAATAATTTTAAAATGAGCAAAATACTAAAAACGAAACCTAAAAAAAACCCTAGACATTTATTTGTCATGGTCTTGAGGCTGGTAAGTAGTTGTAGTGGTATAGGAAAGGTTTATTTTACTCCTACAAATGTATTTACATAGCTTGTTACATATCTAATATGACTTTATTATGAGTATTTTGGGGTTTGTATCTTATTCTTCTGTTATTATTAACAACTTTCTTGGATTTTAGAGGTCTCCCAACCCTAAGATTATTTCACATCAGTAGTATGTTATCAAGAGATTACAAAATCAGCAAATTAAATATAAATTTGTCTATAACTTATGCAGGCTTGAGTTAACAATTTAGTTTGAATTTAGTTTAGTTCCATCATTAAATGTGAAGTGAACAGAGGATTTCTAGAACATAGTTTACATATCTTATAAGACTATGACATGTTTTTTTCTGAAACATGTTTATTTTGCAATGAAAGCTTGTGCATGTATAGCATTCTTTGTAGAATATAGTTTTGCTATTATAAGATTCATTATTAAGAATACTTAGTCTTGTGTTCTTCTCTTTTGTGTATATTTATACTAGAGGCCCGTTGCATGAAGAGTTGTGTAAAAATAGGTCTTCCTTCCCCTGGCTTGGCTCCTGGCTGCCTGGGAGCCTGCAAGTCCTCAGTCCTGGCCGGAGTGCTGCTCCTGTAGCACCCTTCGCCCCCGCTCCCTCTCCCCTCCTCTTCATAGCAGGCATCCGGCCCCTCCTACTGCTCTGTGTCTGCATATGCAAATTAACCCGCCATCTTTGTTAATTTGCATACTCACTCCTGATTGGCTGATGGGTGTTGCAGAGATACAGTCTATTTTGTATATTTCTCTTTTATTAGTGTAGATTGTTAGATTGTCCTGCGGGATTTTATAAATATTATTTCTGTTAGTAAAGCTGCTAATAGCAAAAGCTGTTAATTATTCACATACTATTTGTTGTCTGTGTTCAAGAATTAATGCATCTTTACTCAGAATTTGTTTTTAGCTGAAATTGATAACAATTTGTAAACTTATGGTGGTATACTTAAATAAAATCTGTAATGCTTGTTTTCCATGTGAGTAAAATACTCCATTAGCAATATTTAGAATGAATCAGTTCTCTAGAACATAGAATAATATAAAAATGGCTTTCAAAAATGTGAAATAATTATAAAAATTGCTACTCTTTAAAGATGTGAGCCACTGAATTTGATCTCTAATTCTCTTGTTCACTATTGTCTATGCACCAACTATTTACTTTCATTAATTGAAAACTTAAGATCTTGTTTTCAGTCTTCCTCTCCATTCCAAGTCTTCCATTGTTATGGATAATTTGAGTGGCTGCTTGGCTTATCTTTCTAATATCATCTTCAGTTCTTTAACTTTATCATCTCCATAAATGTATCCTATCCCTTCTCATTACTCCACAGTGCTAAAATATTAAAATAATATCACAATCTCACCATCTCCTGTCCTTCCAGGCTTCTCACATTATACAGGCACTATTTTTATACCAATCTCACTTCATACCTGTTCATCTGCTTCCATATCTTAGATTCCTTTGACAATCACTTGCTGATATCTTCAACCCTCTTACTTCATTATCGCTTTCTATTCATCTGCCTAGGAATGTTCAGTTAAATGTCTTCTTTTTTTTCCTTTTATATTCTGCAAAAACCACATTCTCATATTTAAACTTCTTTAAGTACAGTTTTCAACCTTAATTGGGCACTCAGTGCAGCCCAGTAATCCTGCTTTTCCTTTTTAGTTCTGTCTTCCATGCTCACTGCAGCTAGTTCAGGTGTTTACAACCACCTGCAAACATTAGATCCTTCCTGACATCCCTAGCCTGCCTGCACCATCAATAGTTATACTCACACCATGCTTAGAAATAATGCAAGCAATTAATTTGTATTACTTCCACCAAGTTTACCTATCCTCTCATCTTCCTTCTTGTAAAACAAAAGAAGCGTCCTTGATCTGATCCAAAATCAGTTTTCCTACATGTCTTTTTTAATGTAGACATTTAATGCTTGAAATTTCTCTCTAAGCCTTGCTTCACTTATGTTGCACAAATTTGATCTATGTTTTTGTTTTCATTAAGTTCAAAATATTTTGTAATTTCTCATGCTATTTCTTCTTTAATCTATTGGTTCTATAGAAGTGTGTTGCTTAATTTTCAAATATTTTGGGATTTTCCAAATATCTGTTGTTGATTTGTAGTTATATTCCACTGAGGTTAGAAAACATAGTTAGTACAATTTCATCCTCCTCTCATGCACGTAAGTAGGCACCCAAAAATTCAAGGGGACTCTTCTGCCAAATTCCAGAGTGAATGCATGTCTCTGGGTGTCAGTCTCCCTCCTTCCCTCTTCTATTACAAAGACTATAAAAAGAAGAGCAAACTAAGATCTTCTTGATTTACTAACTTTTCTCTCTTCTACCTTTTATAGCCAAACTTTTAAAATGTGGTCTCTATATCTTTGCCTCTCAAAAGTGTTGTTTGTGGACTGGCACAATCAACATTAACTGGATATTAGTTAGAAATGAAGAGTCTCAGGCCACACCCTACAACTACTGATATAATCAGGTGTTTCGTTTGAGAAGTGTTCTACATTTGCCTTGCTTCTTCATGCTCCATCTTGTTCCTGAGCACACAGTAGTCTGCCGTCTGTTCTTGCCTAGGTCATGTGTGTTCATTTTTGTTTCACTCTCAGCCATTAATCTTTGAAATTTTTTTTTGGCTCTTGGTGATACCATGTTTTCTTGTCCTCTGAACTCCCAGCTATCCCTCTTCCAGGACTGGGCTTAAAGGGCAGGGAACTTTGGAACCCAAGAAATGTAACTTTATGCAAATAAAGCCTTCTTTCACATCCTATCCTCCCATGGGGACTTCTGAAAATGCTTTTTTCAGCTGCAGCACCACCAGAGCCTCACTGCCCCAAATGACAGGGGAGTTCCATCCACCAGCATCACCATCACATTATTCTGGTTGTGTTTGTTTGAGCTGTGATTGTATTTGTGTCTGCGGGTAGATAACTCATGTCTTATGGTTATAACTTAGGTGCTTAGCATCCTTCATTCATTCAACAGATATTTATTGAGTATCCACATAGATGCCAGGCAGGGTTCTTGCTCTCATCAAGCTTGTATTATGGGGATGGAAGTGGGTTAGTTTGGGTGGAGTAAGAAACCATCAACAACAAAAGAAAAGTGTTTTGTTCATATATGTAAATAGTGAGTACAGTCCCTTTACTTGGTTCTAAATTATTTTGGTTCTTCTTAGCTTTCTTTGCTCTTCTATATAATTTTTTAAAAGCTCATCAAAATTTACAAGAATCCTGTTTGGGCCTGGCTGGTGTAGTTCAGTTGGTTAAGCCTTCTCTCATGCACCAAGAGTTGCCTGGTTCAATTCCTGGCTAGAGTACATGCCCGAGTTTCGGGCTTGATTTCAGTAGGGGGTATTCAGGAAGCAGTGGATCAATGTTTCTCTCTCTCTCTCAGAAAACTTAATTATAAAAACCCTGTTTGCTAGTAAGTTTTATCATGGAAGAGTTACTAATTAGCTAGTTTTGGAATGGAGCCTGTGTGTGGTCTCATTAATACTTTATACAGTGGAAGTTCTTAGAAGTTGTATGGTTATAAATTCTAAAAATGGATACCATTCACCATGTTGGGTGGGCAGTGGGAATATGGTGAATGAAAACAATGTAGAAGGATAGATTCTAAGCCCCCAGTTCCAAAACTGTACCCTGAAATGCCTCACAGCACCTAAGAGAACTCCCACACATATTTGGATACTGTGCAAACTTCTAGTTCAAGGTAGTTCAGAGTTTCAACATATGATTATGTTTTCTTCATTTAATAAAAAAATTTAAAATAATTTATCAAATCTGATTTTATATGTAGGCTTTTTAATCTAGTTCATTATATATGCCAAGTTTTGTACTAGATATAAAAAGAGAAACATTTTAAGTCATTTGTTCTCAGGTAGATTTTTTTTTTCCTGTTTTTCTTTGATGCTATGTTATCTTTGTGCAGTGGGGATTTTCTTGGTGGTTGTGATAAAAAGCAAATACCATGCAAAAGTCATTGTGAAGCAGGAAATGAGGATGGTAGTATCCAATCTGATTTCAAGGTTTGAGAACTTGTGCAGCCCAATAGGTGCACATATCCTATATAATTAAAGCTCAGTGACTGAAACATTGGAATGACCAGAATGACCATGGATCCTCACCCCAGCTGGCAGCCCCCCAGCAAGTGATTAAGGGCGATCAGGTAGGCAGGCAGAGTGGTTAGGGGTGACCAGGCAGTTAGGGGCAAGTGTCCCAGATTGTGAGAGGGATGTCTGACTGCTGGTTAAGGTCTGTTATGCTGTGGAACCAATAGTCAGACATCCCCTGAATGGTCCCAGATTTCAAGAGGGTGCAGGCCAGGCTGAGGGACCCCCACACCCATGCACAAATTAGAGGCCTATGCACTGGGCATCTAATGCATATAAAAGCAAAGTGGCTGCAATGACAAGACTGACTGTTCACTACGATGCACACTGCGGCCGACCAACTGGCCTGATCAGGGGCGGCCTCTCCCCCTGGCCAGCCCTCAAATGGCCCTATCAGGGTGGGCTAGCTGGACCCTACCTGTGCATGAATTCATGCACCAGGCCTCTACCTCGTTTCCCCGAAAATAAGACATCCTCTGAAAATAAGACCTAGCGCATGGTAAGATAAGACATCCCCTGAAAATAAGACCTAGCGCAACTTTGGGAGAAAAATTAATATAAGACAATGTCTTATTTTCGGGGAAACAGGGTAGTATCCTATAGTAACTAATTCATGAAGTTAAATTTTTAAAAATTTATGTGTATTACTTTTCAAAAGGATACTAACTTGTCCTATATAATAAAGAGGTAAGGTGCAAATTAACCCTATAACCAGGCTGGCAGGAGGTTAGTGAGAGATGATCAAACGACTGAACAAGCAGGCTGGGTGTGGCGAACTGGCTGGCAAGGGGGTTAGTGAGGGATGACCAAGCAACTGAACAGCAGGCTGGGTGAGGCAATCAGGCCAGTGTTGGGGGAGAAGGGTTGAGGGGTGAGCAGGCCAGCACTGGGGTCAGTTTGGGGCGACCAGACTGGCAGAGGGTCAGTTAGGGTTGACCAGGTTGGCAAAGGGGGGCTGTTGAGGGCGACCAAGCAGGCAGGCAGGTGAGCGATGAGGAGCTAGCAGTCCAGGATTGTGAGAGGGATCTCTGACTGCCAGAGATTGGGCCTAAACCAGCAGTCAGACATACCCCAAGGGGTCCCGGATTGGAGAGGGTGCAGGCCTGGCTGAAGGGGACTTCCCCCCCGCACCCCATGTGCACGGCCTCTAGTTAGAATATAAATACTTATCATTTGTGTGAGTCTAATAAAAGTGTTAAATATTTCTTTTAGAGTAGAGAATTTTTTAAAAAAAAATTACTGAGAAAATAAGGGCACCAGGAGCTGAGAAAGTTGAAGAACTCTCTGCCTTAAACAAATTATTATAAACTAGAGGCTTGATGCACAAAAATTCATGCAAGAGTAGGCATTTCTTTCTCTGGCTGCTGTCACTGGCTTCCCTCTTGCACCCGGGACCTAGGCTTCCCTCATCTGACCACTGACAGGCACCTGGGACCCGGACTGCTTCCCTTCTCAGGCCACCTGCTGGCACCTGAAACCCAAGCTGGCTTACCTCTGGTCACCCGCAGGCACCCTGGATTAGGGCTGGCTTAATTCTGGCTACCTTGCAGGCATCCAGGACCTGGGCTGGCTTACCTCCAGCCCTGGCTTCGTCAGGAAGTATGACCAGAATGATCTTCAGAATATTATCTGGTCTAATTAGCATATAACCTTTTTATTATTATAGATACCTGCATTTAAAGATTAAGAACATTTGAAGTGTGAAATGGAGGTAGAATACTGTATTTTATATCTGCTTATAATAGGGTGATCTAATCTTGTCTGGACATCAGGGACAGACAGCATTTTTGAGAAAGTGATATTTAAGCTGAGCTTAAAGGAAGACTAGGAATTACTTGGAGAAGGATGGTGGTGGGAATACTTTGTGTGAAGAGGGCAAGAGATGTGGGGACTGACAGCGGGGGGGGGGGGGGGGGGGGGCTAAAAAGTCACAGACCAGGTCACAGTGACATGAAATCCATTTAAGGATCCCTGTCCTGTATTGCTCATTGGTTAGAGCATCAGCTGGTGCACCAAAGTGTCTTGGTTTTGATTCCTGGTCAAGGGCATGTACATGGCTTACAGGTTTGATCCTAAGCCCCAGTCTGGGTGCTTTGGGAGGCAACCAGTCAATCATTGTGTCTCTCTGACATCTATTTTTCTCTCCTCATCCCCCTTCCACCTTCTCTTAAAATCAGTGGAAAAAATATCTTTGGGTGAGGATTAACAACAACAACAAAGAGTTTTAAGACTTGAATAATCAATTTCATATTCATCAAATAGGTATGAAAAGACCCCCCTCATGGTATTTGGGAAAGGTTGATTAGTTTGTTTGGAATTTCCTTGTCATTTTAAGTGTTGGGAAAGCATTAAAATAACTTAGTATTGTTTCCTTTTCTCTTTCACTGTATTTTGCATTTATTTAGATCTATTCTTTCATCATGTAATGAAGAATTAGTGTCATCCTTAAATTCATAATGTAAATAATCCTATCTAATAAAGAGGGAATATGTTAATTGACTGCCAAGCCCTCACAAGATGGCAGTGCCCAGTCCCCTAAACCCACCTCATCTAGCCAGAGTTCCCCAGTCCCCTCAGTCCTGCCTCATCCAGCCTCAGTCTCCAGTCCCCTCAGCCCCGCCTCATCCAGCCTCAGTCTCCCAGTCCTCTCAACCTTGCAGGGGGAGGCAGTTGGGGGTGATTGGGCCAACAGGGGAGTGATTAGGTAGCCAGCAGGCTGGTAAGCAGAGTGGTTAGGGGGCAATCAGGCAGGCAAGCGAGTGGTTAGGAGTTAGCAGTCCTGGGATTGGGCCTAAACTGGTAGTAAGACATCCTCTGAGGGTTCCCAGATTGGAGAAGGTGCAGGCTGGGCTGAGGGACACGCCACCACCACCCCTGTGCATGAAATTCATGCACTCGGTCTCTAGTCTATTAATATAATAATAAAAGCATAATATGCTAATTAGACTGAACATCCTTCCAGATGTCCTTCCAGACAAAGCTACAGCAGGCAGGGACTGAAGCAGAGGCCTGAAGCCATGGTGGCAGAGGGGGCCAGGCCCCTTGCATGAATTTTATAAATAAAATTCGGGCCTCTAGTTTATAAATAAAGGGTTGTGTAGATATATTTAAAAGACAACCTGTTTATTTATTGGCCTAAACCTCACAGATTACTCACGTGAAGAAATATTATTACTTTCTCTGGCTGAAAATATAAGGTTTGTAGCAAATATATATATTTTTAAACTATGTTCTTCCCATGTTCAAAGAACTGGCCAAGGACTTAAGAAATTGAACTGATTCCTCCTGTGCTCTTTACATCAGAATGAATTCTAGATGAAGATCAAATATGTGTCTAGAAAATGGAACCACAAAAGTACTAGCATAAAATTAAGTTTTTATAATCTTGTGATATTTTAAAGTATACATAAAGAAGACATTTTAAAGTATAACAGATTTTTGGAGTTAAAATTTATTTTCATAGTACTGAAACCAAAATGTAGGGTGTGAATCTGAGTTCCTTGTCTAGTGAAATTGAAGAATGAAGTCACAGACAAAACTAGTTAGTGGAACCAAAATTTATTGGGAGAAGCCAGTCCTGGAAAAAGTGCAACTGGGGTTCCAGGACCAGGCCAGTGTCCAGAGCTTCCTTTCCATTCACAGTCGGGTGATAAAGTCCGTTAATCCATGTGTAGAATACCATTTGGCCATAAGCCACACCAGTTTAGGGGAGCATGTCTCCTACCATCAACCCAAGAATCTAGAACAGTGATTCTCAATCTTCCTAATACAGTTCCTCATATTGTGGTGACCCCCAACCAGAAAATTATTTTTGTTGCTAATTCAAAACTGTAATTTTGCTACTGTTAATAAATTTTAATGTAAATATCTGTGTTTTCTGATGGTCTTAGGTGACCCTGATAGAGGTTCTCAACCTGTGGGTCTTATAGAGCCTGTCTCTTTTATGTTTCATAGAAAATTTCACTTTGAACACAATTTTTTAAAACATTTTTATGTATATTTAAATTTTTTTTTTTGCTGACATTATTACACATATCCCCAAATTCCCCTCCCCCTTTACCTCCCTCCTCCTATCATTTTTCATTTTTTTAGTAAATTCCCTTCCACCCCTTCCCCTTCCCCTTCCCCTTCCCCTTCCCCTTCCCCTTCCCCTTTCCCTTCCCCTTCCCAGTATCTTTTTAAATAATTTATCTTTATTGTTGATAAAGATACCCCCCCCCCCCTACACACACACACGGCTTTCATCACACTATTGTCTGTGTCAGTGGGTAATGCATACATGCATGTAAGTTCTTTGGTTAATCTCTTTCCACTCTGCCCCTCTTCCTTCTGAGATTCCTTAGTCTGTTCCATATCTCTGGGTCTATTTTGTTTGTCAGTTTATTTTGTTCGTTAAATTTCAGATATGAGTGAGATCATGTGATATTTGTATTTTCTCTGACTGGCTTATTTTACTTAGCATAATGGTCTCTAGGTTCATCCATGCTGTTGCAAAGGATAAGAGATTCCTTTCCCTCCCTTCCTCCCTCCCTCCCTCCCTTTTTTTTTTTTTTTTTTTTTAAATAGCCACATTCCATTGTATAAATATACCAGTTTTTTAATCCACTCATGTACTGATAAGCATTTGGGATGTTTCCAGATCTTAGCTATTGTAAAGTGTACTGCTATGAACATAGGGGTGCATATATTCTTTCTGATTGGTGTTTTATTATTCTTAGGATATATCCCCGGAAGTAGGATCATTGGATCAAACCGCAGTACCATTTTTCAATCTTTTGAGGATACTCCATACTGTTTTCTATAGTATCAGTTTGCATTCTCCATATACTTGCCAGCACTTGTAGTTTGTAGTTTCTTAAATATTTTATTATTTCCTATGTACAGATCTTTTACCTCCTTGGTTAAATTTATTCTGAGGTGTTTTCTTGTTGTTGTGTTTTTTTTTAATATATATATATACAATTGTCTCCTCCTCCCTTTCTCTTTCCTCCCTCTCCACTCCCTCCTTTCCTTTTAATTCTCACCTTAGGATATGTAAGTTGATTTGAGAGAAAGAGAAAATGTGGACCAGGGGTGGGGAGGGAGACAGAGAGGGGGAGTCATCAGTAAGTTGCCTTTTGTATGCACCCTAGCCTATACAACCCTAGCCAGGGATTGGTGCCCCAACTGGGGATTGGACCCGCCACCTAGTTATGTGCCCTGACCAGGAATTGAACTGGCAACCTTTTGGTGTACAGACAACACTCCAACCAACTCAATCACTGGCCAGGAAGGGATTGTTGTTTTTTTTTTAGTTTTACTTTCTAATAGTTCATTATCATATATAATAAAAGCAACCAGTGACCAAAACAGTAGAATGATGAGAAACCAGGGCAATGACTCAGGCAGACGAGTGGTTAGGGGTGATCAGGGAGGCAGGCAGAGGAGATTAGGGGCAATGAGGCAGGCAGGCAAAGTGGTTAGGGGCGATCAAGCAGGCAGGCAGAGTGGTTAGGGGCAATCAGGCAGGCAGGCAGAGTGGTTAGGGGCGATCAAGCAGGCAGGCAGAGTGGTTAGGGGCAATCAGGCAGGCAGGCAGAGTGGTTGGGGGTGAGCAGGCAGGCAGGTGAGTGGTTAGGAGCCAGAAGTCCTGGATCCCTGTGGATCGGGCCTAAGCTGACAGTTGAACATCCCCCAGAAGGTCCCTGATGGTGAGAGGGTACAGACCAAGGTGGGAGAGACACCCCCCCACTCCTCGTGCACAAATTTTGTGCAACGGGCCTCTACCTCTAGTTGGTGTATAAAAGTGCAACTTATTTCTGAATATTTATTTTGTATCCTGCTACTTTATGGAATTCATTTATCATGTAGTAGTCTTTTTGTGTGGAATTTTTAGGTTTCTCTGTACATAAATTCATGTTTTCTGCAAACAATGACAGTTTTATCTCTTCCCTTTTTAATTTGATTGCCTTTTATTTCTTCTTTTTGTCTGATTGCTGTGATAGTACTTCCAGTACTATGTTGAGAGTGATGAGAGTGGCTATCCCTATTTTATTCCTAATTACAAGGGAAATGCTTTTTAGTTTTTCCCAATTGAGTATGATGTTGGATGTGGATTTGTTATATATAGCCTTTATTATGTTGAGATATGTTCTCTTTATTTCCACTTTGCTGAGAGTTTTTATCATATATGATCTCTCATATGTGGAATCTGATGAGCAAAAATAGAACCAGTGACATAGAAACATCAGTTTTTTTTTTCATTTCTATTTGTCTGAAATACATTTTTCCACCCTTTTACTTTCAGACTTCGTGTATCTTTTCATTCTGAGGTGTTTTTTTTTTTTTTTTTTTTTTAAATCTGTTCAGCAACCCTATGTCATTTGATTGGAGCATTTAATTTATTAGGTCTAGAAATAATTAATGTCGTTTTCTAATACTTTTTAAAATCGAATTTATTAATACAACAAAATTTAATCAACAATATAGTTGCCGTTGTTTTCTACTACTTGTGCCCAACGCTCAGGAAGCATTTTAATCCCTCTGTTGTAAAATTCTTGTGATTTTGATGCAAAAAATTCGGTCAATGCATTTTTGAGGCATTCTTCATTATTAAATTTTTTTCCAAGAAGAAAGTTTTGCAAAGAACGAAACACATGGTAATCGGAAGGGGCAATATCAGGATAATATGCAGGTTGAGGGAGAACTTCCCATTCCAACTGGCGCAGTTTTTCAGCAGTGATTCTTGCAGTATGCGGTCGTGCGTTATCGTGGTGAAGAATTACGCCCTTCCGATTAATCAGCGCGGGTTCTTTTTCTCTTAAAGCTTGGGCTAACCTTTCCAATTGGGCACTATACACTGCACTTGTAATGGTTTGGTCTTAGAGGGTAAAAGTTCATAATGAAGAATTCCTTTAAAATTCCACCAAACACACAACATCACTTTTTTCGCATGCAAGTCAGGTTTTGGCTTGGGCTGCGGAGCCTCATTTTTGTCCAACCATTGAGGCCGCCTTTTCAAATTAACGTACAGCACCCATTTTTCATCTCCGGTAACAATTTGCTCTAAAAACGGCAAACGGTTTTGACGAGAGAGGAGCGAACTGCAAATTGTGACTCTTTGATTACGGTTGTTGTCGGTCAACCCATGAGGAACCCATTTTCCAAACTTTTGGACTTTGCCAAGTGCACACAATTGATTGGAAATTGTTTTTTGAGAACAATTTAAAGTTGTCGCAAGCTCTTGTTGGATAATTTGAGGATTTTGCACCAAAAGAGCTTGAAGAGCTTCTTGATCAAAATTGGACTCACGGCCTCGACCACTCTTGACATCTAACGAAAAATTTCCCTCGCAAAATTTCTCAAACCAACGCTGGCTGGCATTTTCTGGCGCTAACTGCATCTTGACCAAGAGCACTACAGATGTTTTTTGCAGCCTCACTTGCTTTTCTTCCTAATTGGAACTCGTAAAGCATGCAGTGCCGAATATGCTCTTCATCCGCCATCTTCTTAGCCGTAGTTTTGCAACAAAAACCAAACCAAACACAAACTTTTTCAAGCAAAACTTGTTAATTGCACTTCACACGTTCTGTAGATACCACGTGTTTGAAGGTTATGTCAATACAAGTCAACGCCAAGCAAGATTTTAAACGAATGTTTTAAAACGACATTAATTATTACTAGACCCGATATATGCATTTAAAGTGATTATCAATAGGTATGTATTTATTGCCTATAACTATGTTCTCCCCTCCTTCCCCCCCTTCTTAATGAAGTTTCTAACATTTCTTGTAAAACTTGTTTGCTGGTGATGAACTTCTTTAATTTTTCTTGTCTGGGAAGCTCTTTATTTCTCCTTTAATTTTAAATGATATTCTTGCTAGGCAGAGTAGTCTTAGTTGTAGGTTTTTGCTTTGCATCACTTTGAATATTTGATGCCAGTTGGTCCCTTCTGGCTTGAAATGTTTTTGTTGAGAATTCAGCTGACAGTCATATGGGAGCTTCTTTTGTAGCTGTCTTTCTCTTGCTCCTTTTAAGATTCTCTTTGTCTTTAACCTTTGCCATTTTAATTGTGATGTGTCTTGGTGTGGGCCTCTTTGGGTACATTTTGTTTGTAACTTGCTGCATTTCCTGGACTTGTCTTTTTCCTTCACAAGGTGGGGAAAGTTTTCAGTCATTGTTTCTTAAAATAGGTGCTCAATTCCTTGCTCTCTCTCTTCTGGTTCCCTTAATATTTACCTTATTTAAATTTCACTTTTCTGTTCGTTGTTCTGCATTGTTGTTTTCTGCTACTTTGTCTTTCAGATTTCCAATTTGATACTCTGTGTCATCCCACCTCCTCTTGATATATATTTATGTATTCTTCGTTTAAGATATTGTATTCTTTATTTAGGAATTGTTCATTTTTATCATTTCTGTTCTTTTTTATTTTAAATCTCTTTTTTCAGTTCTCACTGAGTTCACATATTCTTGACCTAAGTTCATTGAGCATCCTTATAGCCATTGTTCTGAATTCTGATAGATTGCTTGCCTATTTCATTTAGTTATTTTTCCGGGGATTTCTCTCTTTTTTTATTTTTCATTTGGAACATGCTTTTTATCTCTCTATTTTAGCTTGCTCTCTTGATTTGTTTTGTACATTAGGTAGATCTACTCTGCCACCCAGTGTTAATATGGTGGCCTTATGTAGTAAGTGTCCTGTGGAGCTTAGTGGTGCAATCAAGCAAGTGCTCCAGGAATGTTCCTTGTTGAAATTTCCCATTGCAATTTAGACTTGATTGCTATTGGTCCATCTGTCAATAGAGTGGGCCCTCAGGCTGGCTGACTGAGGATTGATCCTCACCAGCTTCTGAGCGAGGGCTGACCCCACGAAGTAGATTTGTCCCCAGCAGTGCCTGGTATGTGCTGAGATCTTTGGGTATGCTGCTTATGGAGCTAATTGAGTATGATCTGATATGGTCTGATGTCTGTCATCAGGTGTGTTGTTCTGGGGCCTCTTGTGAGGGACTCTGGGGCAAGTCAGTGTCAGGCACTGCCTGTGACTGTCCCTGGGCCACCTGTTTGGAGCTATAAAGCAATCTACACTTTATGGCTGCTTTTGCTAGAATCAGAATGCATGGGAGGGGCCAAGCTACCCACCAACATTTTCTTACATCAGTGCAGAGCCTGGGGGCTGGTCTGTAAAAGATCCAAAGCACCCTAATAACTGCATTCTTCTCACTGCCTGTTAGGTTCAGTCACTTAAAGAGCATCTGGTGGTACATGAATTGCATGAGGTAGTATTCAGTGCATCACCAGGTAGGAATGAGTGGTCACTAGATTGATACAGATTCAACCTCAGCACTGGTGCTGGTTTTGAGGCCACTCAGTAAAAGTCTTAGGATACAAGGCCAGCTGCCACCCATTGGGTGCCCATGGGTCTTTGTGGAAGGCAACAGAGTTCATCAGGCCGAAACATAGCAAGATTTGGCCATGTGTGGTGAGGGCTTTTCATAGGAATGGTGGCATCTATTAATAGTGCAAGGGAAAAATGGCCCCTACTTGGGAAGCACACAAACTCATTCTCTCCTCGAGTATGCCTGGACTTCTTCAAAAGTCTTTCAAGAAAGTCTTCACCACAGGCCACACAGGTGTGAGCCTGGCATTGCAGGATGACTGCAAGTTGGGAAGATGGGATTAGTGCATTTCTTCAGGCTGATGTGGTATGGAGGGGAGTGGTCACCCTGAAATATGGCATCTGTGGGCAATATGGGGAGGGACTCAGCATAAGGACTCTGGCAGCTGTCCCTTTTGCATGCGCTCTCTTTCTTCCCCCCTATATCCCCTCTCTTCCTCCCCTCCCCTTCCTTTTTCCCTTCCTCCTCCCCCTCCTCCTCCCTCTCCCTCTCCCTCTCTTTCTCCCTTCACATGACTCAGTCTCTCCTTTACAAGATTCTAGTTTGCTTCTATCTGCCCTCCCTTGCTGGAGCCTGGCTTGAGTGGCCTCAAATAAGATTTTGTGTCTCGGCCCTTTAAGAAGGTGCTTAGGTTTCTAGCAGACGCTTGTTTCTCTTTGGTAGACAGAATCCCTGCTTTTTACAGCCACATGTTATGTGGGCTCCTCTTCCCAGCTCTGGTACTCTGGGCTGGGGAGCCTGGCATGGAGTTGAGACCATATGTTCCTCATGGGCGCCTTTGCAGCTGAGATGACCGGTTCTTTTCGCGTCTCTGCCCTTCCAATCAGTGTGGCTTCTTCTGTAAATCCTTGGTAATAAGACTTCTTTTTCAGCTAGTCTTCAGATGTTTATTCAGTGTGATTGTTGTAAAGTTTAGTTGTAATTACAGTTTGGACATGGGAAGAGATGAGTATAATGTCCACCTCCTCCATGACTATTTTGGATCATTCTTCTAATGTTCTTCTAAATGTCTCAAATTTTGATTTCCTAGTAAAAGATAATATTTATTTATTAGATATTCATAGCAAAATGACTATATTGATTATCATACCCCCAAAACATAACTATTTGTAAATAATTTTGGACACATATTTTCTTACTGAAATAGTAGAAGAAAGTTTTTCATAACTTTGTTCTTTTTTTATTTTATTACTTTTGTAGGATCCAGCATTCGAACATTCACTCCATTTTATTTTCTGGTGGAGCCAATGGATACACTCTCAATTAGAGGTTCTTCTGTTGTATTAAATTGTTCAGCATATTCTGAGCCTTCTCCAAAAATTGAATGGAAAAAAGATGGAACATTTTTAAATTTAGTATCAGATGATCGACGCCAGCTTCTCCCAGATGGGTCTTTATTTATCAGCAATGTGGTGCATTCCAAACACAATAAACCTGATGAAGGTTATTATCAATGTGTGGCCACTGTTGAGAGTCTTGGAACTATTGTCAGCAGAACAGCTAAGCTCACAGTAGCAGGTAAGTTTTGTTAAATGATTCATTAATATTTTCAAAGTTTTATAAAGGGTAAATTTTGATAAAATCATTATTATCCTAGACTTTTAATTTAACTGATAACAGCAGATACACTCATTAAATATTTAAGAAGTATCAATTGATTATGTATTATGTAGGACTTGCTCAGTGCTGTGGGAAATAAACTTTAGCACTTCCTACTTTTTGGTGATTTAAATGGCTTAAGGTTGCTATCAGAAGTACTGAGCCAATTCTTTTTAACTTAGAAATGACAGAGGAAGTTGTATAGAAAAATTGAGTCACTTTAGTTGCTAACTTTTATCCTATTTTTTTTTAAATTTAAATTAATCTTTATTGTTCATATTATTACAAAGATTCCTCATTTCATCCCACTTCCACCAGGTTCCCACCCCACCCTCCGCCTCCTCCCCACCCCCCATTGTCCTCATCCATAGGTGCACAGTTTATGTTCAGTCTCTTCCTCCCTCCCTTTTCCCCCAGAGAAGAGTCAGTCCATTCCCCTCCCATATCACCAACTCTACTACAATGAACTGCTATTATTGTTCATCAGGTTTTTCAATCTCCTTTTGTTGTTGTTGTTGTTGTTTGTTTTTTTTAATTAATAAACTTTTACACTTCTAAGAATAAATTTTAAAATCTAATAATCTTAAACCTTGTTGTTGTTTTTTTCTGCCCTGGGAATTGAGAGCAAACTTGTTTACATGTAAACTTGCCCTTAGGCTATCAAAAGGTGTAGCCATTCAAGCGTAAATTGACACATTGTTTAAACATAGCTGCTGGTTGGAATTGGATTACCTGTTCTGGGTGGGAAGGGCTTGTCATTCCCTTTCTCCATTAAAATTAAGGTGTTAGCTTTAAAACCTCTTTTTGGCAAGAGACCTTAAACTTTCAGAACTTAAAATTTTTCAGATAGTAAATCAGTTACTTAGCATTTTCTCAAATCAATAATACCTCCACATGCCCAAGGATACACTTCACACAAAAGACATTTCCCAATAGATCAACCAACCTCATCCAGGCCCCACACAAGGCACTCACAGATCAACACCCCAGTGCTATACTAACTCAACACATCCAGATCTAAGCCTTCCTCATTTGATTCAGCAGACCCTCAAGTTCCCCCAAAAGTTTCCAGCCATGTCTGAGAGGCAGCCTTTGGGTGGAGGCAGGCGAGGAGCGAGCTGTTCCAGGCCTGGCTGCTCCGGGCCTGGCCTCTGTTGCTCTGGTCTGTTCCACAACCAACTGCTCCGGGTCTGGCCACTGCCGCTCCCGACCTGGCTGCTCCGGGCATGGCTGCTGCTGCTCCGGGCCTGGCCGCACCCAACCCAGCTGCTCTGGGCCGGGTTGCTCCGGGGCCAGCCACTCCGGGCCTGGCCGCTCCCAGCCTGGCAGCTGCTGCTCCAGGCCTGGCCGCACCTGACCTGGCTGCTCCCAACCAGGCTGCTCTGGGCCCGGCTGCCACGGGCCCGGCCGCTCTGAGCCTGGCAGCTCCCGGCCTGGATGCTCTGGGCCTGGCTGCTGATGTTCTGGGTCTGACTGCTCCCGACCCGGCTGCTCTGGGCCCGGCTTCTCCGGGCCCGGCCACTCTGGGCCTGGGTGATCCTGGACTGGCCACCCTGGGCTTGGCCGCCTCCGCCTCAGGCCTGGCTGCCACTGCCACAGGTCTGGCTGCTCCATGCCTGGCTGTTGCTGCTCTGGTTCTGACTGCTGCTGCTCTGGGGCCTGGCTGTTGCTGCTCCAGGCCCGGCTACCACTGCCTTGTGCCTGGCCACTCTAGGCCTGGCCTCTGCCGTTCCAACATTCTGTCCTTTTTTTAAAAAAAAACAAAAAACACACGCATTTATGTTGCAATGTTGGCTGCTTAGTTGAGTTCTGACTTAGTCTTTGATTTTTCAAGATCTTCTTTATATTCTTTCTTAAGTAATTTTACTATCTTTTGCTCTCACTTGATTTCTTCACATTGAAAACTTCTTCGGTTTCTTCCTCCTTGTCCTGGAAGCTCAGCAGGTTGGCCTGTGGCACCCCTTTGTTCTCCGTGGGCTCCTGTGCTGCTTCAGCCTTTTTATCCTATTTTGCATTACCATTTTAGTATGGCTTTGGAAAACCCAAAGTATAGCCAGATTTCTTTGTGCCTTAACCAAGGAAACAATATTTAATTGGAAAATTTATTTTAAAATCTGTAGGCTGCATATATTAAGGTGAAGAGCAGAAAATTTTAAGGAGAGAAACATTCATTTTCTTATAGCGCATGCTTTTAAAAAAAAAATCTTTATTGCTGAAAGTATTACATATGTCCCCCTCTGCCAGTGACCCTTCTAGCCTGCTCTGCCTCCTACCTCAGGCCTTCACTACATATTGTCTGTTTTCATGGGTTATACTTATATGCATACTAGTTCTTTGATTGATCTCTTCCCACCAACGCATCGACCCCACCTTCCATTTGTGATATGACAGTCTGTTCCATAATAGACCATCTTTTTTGAAGAACGATGGAAAGTTTTAAAAAATTTAAGGATCTAGGAGAGTAAGATGTGGCTCCTACATTAGTCATATATGTATTGTATTAGATTCCTCAGATCAATATTTCTTCACTTAAATACCAGATGAAGTAGTAAGTTTTGGTTAAGTTTTACATTGTTCAAAAGTTATATTATAATTAAGACATATTTATACTCACTTGGTGAAATGCTAACATGTGAAAAAAGAATATAACTGAGACTAGTTTCTCTATCATTCTCATTGCAAGCATGGCTCCCTGTTTGTGCTCACTTCAGGTTGTATCGTAATACCAATCCATGAACAGGGTATGTTCTTCCATCTGTTTACATCTTCCTCTATCTCTTTTTTCAGTGTCATGTAGTTTTCTTCATATACCGTATTTTTTGGCGTATAAGACGACTCCCTAGTTTTACAATTAAAACATAGGTTTAGGCCTATATTCGCTGTATAAGACTACCCCCCACTTCCTAGGCAACACCAGTTCTTTTTTTAATAAACCGCCTCTCTGACTGGCCAATCTGAGCAGGCTTTTTACTAGAACACAGTGTAGCTTTGGGTACAGAACATGTATTATTTGCATGCATAAAAAGCCTGCTTGGATTGGCCAGAGTCAGAGAGGTGGTTCATTAAAAAAAGAACTGGTGTTGCCTCGGAAGTGGGGGTTAGTCTTATACAGCGAATACAGGCCTAAACCTATGTTTTAACTGTAAAATTAGGGGGTCGTCTTATACACCGGAAAATACAGTAGGTCTTTTATCTCCTTAGTTAAGTTTATTCCTAGGTATCTTAGGTTTTTTGGTGCGATGGTAAATAGGATTGCTTTTTTAGTCTGTTTCTGTAAGTTCACTGGTGGTGTATAGAAATGCCATAGATTAATGGCGTTAATTTTGTATCCTTCTACCTTGCCAAATTCATTTATTAAGTCTATTAGTTTTTTGATGGAGTCTTTTGTTTTTTTATGTACAATATCATGTCATCTGCAAATAAGGATAACTTTACTTCTTCTTTTTTAATTTGGATGCCTTTTATTTCTTCTTCTTGTCTAATTGCAATGGTTATTACTTCCAGTACTGTGTCAAACAGGAGTGGTGAGAGTGGGCATCCCTGTCTTGTTCCTGTTCTTAGAGGGAATGGTTTTAGTTTTTGCCTATTGAGTATAATGTTGGCTGTGGGTTTATCATATATAGCTTTTATTATGTTGAGGTATGATCCGTCTTATTCCCAACTTGTTAAGAGTTCATATCAGGAACGGGTGTTGGATTTTATCAAATGCTTTTTCTGCATTGATTGATATGACTTTATGATTTTTATCTCTCAATTTGTTTATGTGATTTGTATCACATTTACTGATTTGCGGATATTGTACCATCCTTGCATTCCCGGAATAAATCCTACTTGGTCATGGTGTATGATCTTTCTGATGTTCTGCTGGAGCCGATTTGCCAAAGCTTTGTTGAGGATTTTGGCATCTATGTTCATGAGGGATATTGGCCTGTAATTCTCTTTCATTGTGTTGTTTATCTCGTTTTGGTGTTAGGGTGATGCTGGTTTCATAGAAGGAGTTGGGAAGTGTTCTTTTCTCTTGAAGTTTTTGGAATAGTCTGAGGAGCATGGGTTTTAGTTTTTTCTTGAATGTTTTGTAAAACTCTCCTATGAAGTAATCTGTCCCTGGGCTTTTGTTTGTTGGAAGCTTTTTGATGACTGTTTCAATTTCTTCCAAAATCACTGGTCAGTTGAGATTGTTAGATTCTTCCTAATTGAATTTTGTTAGGTTATATTTTTCTAGGAATATGTCCATTTCCTCCAGGTTGTCCAGTTCGTTGGAATAGAGTTGTTTGTAGTATTTTGTAGCAAACCTTTATATTGTATTTTTTTTTTTGGGGGGGGGGTGGATCTGTTGTTATTTCACCTCTTTCATTTCTTATTTTGTTTATTTGAGTACTCTCTCTTTGTTTCTTGGTTAGCCTGGCTAGAGGGCCATCAGTCTTGTTTATCCTTTGAAAGAATCAGCTCTTGGTTTTGTTGATCTGATGTATTGTTTCTTTTTAGTCACTATGTCATTTATCTCCTCTCTGATTTTTGTCATTTCCTTCCTTCTGCTTACAATGGGCTTTTCTTGTTGCTCTTTTTCTAACTCTTTGAGTTGTAGAGTTAGATCATTTGTTACCTTTTTTTTTTTTTTTTTTTTTTTTTTGCAATAAGCTTGTAAGGATATGAACTTCCCTCTCAAAACTGCTTTTGCTGTGTCCCATAGATTTTGGATTGTTGTGTTTTCATCGTCTTTTGTTTCCAGGATGTTTTTAATTTCTTCCTTGATTTCTCTGGTAACCCAGTCCTTGTTTAATAACATGCTGTTTAGTTTCCATGTGTTTGATTTCTTAGGGTTATTTTTATTGTAGTTAATTTCCAGTTTTATGCCACTATGATCTGATAAGATGCTTGATATGGTTACTCTGTTTATGCATCTGAAGAGACTTTGCCTATGTCCCAACATGTGGTCTATCTTTGAAAATGACCCATGTCCACTTGAGGAGAATGTATATTCTATGGCTTTGGGGTGGAATGTTCTGAAGATGTCAATTAATTCCATCTGGTCTAGTGAGTCATTTAGGATTGATATTTCTTTGCTGAGATTTTGTTTAGATTGTTTGTCCAAAGGTGATATTGGGGTATTAAAATCTCCGACTACCCTGTTTCTCCGAAAATAAGACAGTGTCTTATATTAATTTTTGCTCCCAAAGATGTGCTAGGTCTTATTTTCAGGGGATGTCTCATTTTTCCATGAAGAAGAATACGGTACCCATTTATTGTTAAATGAAAATAAAGGAAATTTATTATCTGTATACGGTATGGTAGTATGGTAGTTGTCAACACAAACCAGACAAACTGTGATTCCTGCAGTATCAAGAATTTACTCATTTATTCAGTGACAATCATGTTATCATCTTCTGGAACATTATCTTAACAGTCCAGTTCCTGAATTTCTTGGTGAATTTCTTGTGACTCCATTTCTTTCAGAATCAGTGGACCAAATCTCTCATATATGAAGGTAGGAGGAGGGGGATCACTTCAAATGACACAAAGGGGGATCAAAGAGGGGAATCAAAATGGCACAGGAGAATCAGAGGGGGGAATTACCATTTTAGTAAACCCCTCTGATCCTCCTGTGTCATTTTAAGTGATCCCCCTCACCCCACCCCTGTGCCACTGAACACCTTCACCAGACATCCCCCCTACCTCTTTATCAGATATTTACCCCCTGGGTCCTGCCTTGGGACTGTCACTGGGCTTGCTGGGGCCTGGATCTGGGCTGGAGCCGGGTCTGCCACTGACTGAGAACCTTCAGTTATCATGAGGGCAGCCGTGAGCATCAAGTAGTGTCACCAGAGACAGACCAGCGCTCAGTATCTTCGTCGCGTACCGTCTGCTCTAATCCTCCTGTTCTACACCCATCTGCGAAAGTCTCTTCCTCTCTCCCACCCCACACTCACTCCAGCCTCTGCTTCGCCTCCACAGTGCAGTGATGTCAAGACTCTGCATAACGTCACTTGTTGCTAGAGCCTGGGGGGGGGGGGGGGCCCTCTTATTTTTGGGGGGATGACTTATATTTCACTCAGAAGGAAACCTATAAGAAGGTCTTATTTTCGGAGGATGTTTTATTTTCGGGGAAACACGGTATGATTGTATTGCTATTAATCTCTCCCTTAATGTCCTCCAGCAGTTTTTTTATGCTGTTGGGTGCTCCTGTATTGGGTGAATATATGTTTACCAGGGTTATTTCTTCTCGTTGGCTTGCTCCCTTTAGTATTATGAAGTGGCCTTTCTTATCTCTTGTAATGTCCATCACTTTGAGATCTAATTCATCAGATGTAAGTATTGCTACCCCAGCTTTTTTTTCATTTCCATTCTCCTGAAAACCTTTTTCCATCTCTTCACCCTCAGTCTGTGTGCGTCCTTTTCTCTGAAATGGGTTTCTCATAGACAGCACATATATGGGTCTTGTTTTCTTATCCATTCAGTTACCCTATGTCTTTTGATTGAAGCATTTAATCCATTTACATTTAAAGTTATTATTGATAGGTTCTTATTTGATGCTATTTTTATTCTATACCCTTGGGTTCCTTCTTCGCTTCCTATTTCTTTATTTTTACAGTAGACCCTTTAGTATTTCTTGCATTGCTGGTTTGGTGGAGATAAATTCCTTTAGTCTTTTTTCGTCTGTGAGGCTCCTGATTTCACCATCAGTTTTGATTGATAGATAGCCTTGCTGGGTACAGTATTCTTTATTCAGACCCTTCCTTTGCACGACTTTGTATATTTCATCCCATTCCCTTCTGGCCTGATGAGTTTCTGTTGAGAAATCAGTTGCTAGTCTGATGGGGGTTCCTTTATATGTAACTTTTTGTCTCTCTCTGGCTGCTTTTAAGATTCTTACTTTGTTGTTGGTGTTTGCCAATTTATTGTATAATGTGCCTTGGCGTCGGTCTTTTGGGATTCATTTTACTTGGGACTCTGCGAGCATCTTGTATTTGTGTGGGTTTTTTTTCTCTATCTCAGTAAAGTTTCTGTCATTATTTCTTGAAATTCGTTTTCCATGTCTTCCTCAGTTTCCTTTTCTTCTGGAATCCCTGTCATTCAAATATTGTTTTGTTTTGTATTGTCCCAAAGCCCTCGTAGGCTCTCCTCCTGCTTTTTAATTTCTTTTTCTTCTAGAAGCTGCTCTAAATGGGTATTTTTTTTCCATGTTGTTTTCTATCTCACGGATGAAGTCCTCTACTTCTTCTAGTCTACTCTTAATGCTTTCTATTGAGTTCTTCATAGTAGCTATGTCATTTTTCATTTATTCTTGGTTCATCTTCATTTCTTCTTGGTTCTTCTTCATTTCGTCTTGGTTGTTTCTCATATTGTCAAATTTGTCTTCCATTCTTTTTAGCCATCTTATGATCATTACTCTGAATTCTTGCTCTGGTAGGTTGCTTGCCTCTAACTCGCTTACTTCCTTTTTTGGTGATGTCTGGTTTTCTTTCATGTGCGGGCTATTTTTTTGTCTCCTCATGGTCTCTCTTTTCAGGATGTCTGGTTATGTAATTCTCTCCTGTGTTGATTTAAAGGCACAAAATACAACACTACCAGATACTACACAAAAGGCACTGAACAGGAATGTATTTGCGATATTAATAACCTCCAATAAAGGTGACCACTAGAGAAAGGCAAATTAGGTGATAGGAGAGAAAGAAGAAAAGTAAAACAAACAAACAAACAAACAAACAAACAAAAAATGACGAGGGATAAAGAGAAAAAAGAAAAGAAAAGAAAAAAAAGTAGTGCTGAAATGAAATTGGGAAACAGGAAAAAAAAGAGTTTGAGAGAGAGAGAGAGAGAGAGAGAAAGGGAGAGAAAAGAAGACTAAGAGAGTAAAGGGGATTTTACGAAGATACTGAGTGCTGGTCTGTCTCTGGTGACACTACTTGATGCTCACGGCTGCCCTCATGATAACTGAAGGTTCTCAGTCAGTGGCAGACCCGGCTCCAGCCCAGATCCAGGCCCCATAATGACTGACATATTAACTATATATATGTGGAGAAAATTCCAATAGAACAACCACTAATCCCTGCAAATGCCAGCAGCAATACTTGGAGATTAATACAATCCAGAACACCCACTAATATCAATCAAGGCTAGGATAAACAGAAGTACAAAACAAAGAAAAACAAAGCAATTCAAAAATTCTAGGCAATAATAACAAACGAATAAGTATATCAATCTTACTAAAAAGCATAAAAATTTAATATAATCAACATTCACAGAAACAACCACAAAAGGACAGAGAGGAAAACAGTTTTTGTGTGTGTGTGTTTTTTAATAGTTACTATAGCGAGGAGAGTGGTATTTATGCACTTGGATCAGGTGGTTGGAAATTAGATATATAAGTAGGGTGAGAATTTTAGCAGGGGATATGCAGGTAGAATAGGCAAAAACTAAAGCCCGAAAGCGTTAAGATAACCAAGAGACAAAAAGGGGAAAGGTTAGTAAGAGAGTGATGGTGTAGAAAGAGTTGAGCGATGCTATAGTAGAGATGAAAATAGAATGAAAACTAATCTCAATGTAAAATAAAGTGAAAATAAAATGGTACTTAAAAAAAGGAAACAAAAAATGCAAAATGGCAGAGGTAATGATGATTGAAATTGAAAAATATAATAATTGAAAAGGTAAAATCAAGTGAGGAAAAAAGAAAAAAAATTCATTTCTTAAATAAAAGAGTAAAAAATGAAAATAAATTAAAAGATGTAAAAAATGAAAATAAAATATAAAACAGAAAAATTAGCATAAAAGTGCAATAGTGTTCATTCACTTCCTCTGTTATTCTATTTGGCACGCCTGTTTCTCGCTCCAATCAGTATTGCAGTTCCCTGCATTCCACTGCACCTAATTTTTGTAAGCTAGTCCTTAATTTTAAGTAGGCTATTTCTTAGTTATTTTCGCCCGTTTATTTTTGATTAATTAAAAGTAATAAAAAAAAAAAAAGGAAAGGAAAAAGAGGGGGGAAATGTCAGTTTGTAATTTAGCCCCTACGTGGCATTGTTTCTGGATTGACTTTCCCGTCATTTTGGCTGCTGTAGCCTTCTTTCTCTATGGCACTCTCTATGGTTTGTTGAGGTAGGCTGCCTTGGTGCTGGCTCCCATATGGTCTCTTCCTGCTCTGAACCCATTTCCAGGAATGCAATTTTCCCCTGCAGTCTCCCAAGATATGCCAAACTGGGCAGTGTTCCCTAGTACTCAGAAGCAAGGGGGTGAATGGGACCAGACACAGGATGGGTCTTCGCCAATGTGTCCAGATATTCCGCTTTTGGCAGGACAGTCCTGATTCTTTACAATTTGTCCCCCATCCCTTGGCGTTTTAAAAAAAGTCTCAATTTTTGGGAAGATCACGCCAAACCCAGCACTGGGTCTTGCAGCACACAATTCTTGCTGCAGCTATCGCAGTGTGGACCCAGATCCCTCACGTTATCCCTGGCAAACTCTGACCTTTCGGTGGGTGATTGATGAACTCCCTTGAATCCATGTGTTTGCACCGATTAGGGCGTCCCAGCTGTTCTGTGGTCTCCACTGTTGTGGGTTTTTCAGTCCTCAGATAAGCTCCTCTTTTCTTTGTAAGATGGAGTAGTTTTCCCTCTGATCCCATCGCTCTAGGAGAGGTCTCCGCAGCAGTGCGGGCTGCTTGGTCAGGAAATCCTGTCCAACAGACCTTTACCTTCTCTTAGAGTTCTGCTACCCCTTAGCTTGCCAACTAACAGTCCCCGAGCGACACTCAGGGAGTTGTTCCTTCTCTGTCTGCTCTGGGACTAGGCTCAGAACAGGTCCATCTGTTTGGCCGCCATTTTGTCTCTATTCATGTATGTTTTCTAAAAAAAGGATATTAAAAAAAAAACCATACACCAATTTTGGGAATTTAAGCTTGATACAATACTATCATTTAATTCATAGATACTGTTCAAATTTCACTGGTTATCTCAATGGTCTTAATAGCAAGAAGTAAAACAAAAGTAGAAACTTTTAACCTTCTCCCCGCCCCCCACCTTACTTTCTCATCCTGGATTACATGTTTTACTTAGTAGTTTTTTTGACTTTTCATGTCAAATTATTCTTTTTCTTTGTCTTATTTGGGGTTTTCTGATTCTTCCCTCCTATGAATAAATTCGGATTTTGTCTTTTTTTATTTTTATTTATTTTTATTTTTTTATGAATAGTGTTGTGGGGTCGAACCCTGGGTTCAAAATAAGACCACCGGAGGCTGATAATTTATTTAAAAAGCAAACAAGAATTTATTGAACTGGCCAGGGCAGCCGCAAGAGTACCACGAATTTATTGAACTGGCCAGGGTAGCCGCAAAAGTACCACACGCAGGCAGACCCTACACGACTGTGAGGCTTTAGGGGCAAGTAGTTATTTTTGAAGGTTCTGAGAAGGAAAACCCTCATTCTACAACAAACTGTAGTTTGGAATTTTCTGCTGTTCTTCCTAGATAAAATGTTGTTTTCTAGTTTGTTTTAGCCCGTTTGAAGAATGATGAAGATACACTTAGCTGTCTGACCTTGCAGGCCAGAGACCAGATATACCCACAGTCTCAATACCATGCCAGGTGCATTTTTTTTTTTTTTAAATTAGATAGAACAGCATTGTTTTCGAGGCCAGCATTGAGATAACCACTAAGTGTACATAGGGCTGGCTCTTTAATGAAAAAGAAAGTTCTGCCTGTAACCTTGCCCAGAACTTGAACTATCCTCCCTAAGCCCATTGCGTGATGAACAAAGCGAGTAAGTGAAGGTCAAAGTCAGAATAGTAGGGTTAAAATTCAAACAGTAGTTTTTACCCAAGTATGATTGCTACCATATTTCAAATAGAACAGTAATGCTCTGTTCTTCTTAGTGCATTGTATCAGGAAGCATGTGATGTTTTGTTGTATTATTGGTTATGTTAATCTTTATTATTAGTTAAGGTGGTCTATCCTATGTTTCTCACTATAAAATTGATAAAATATTTCATACTTTTATTAATTTTGGGAAGAGATAATTTGATACCCTATAAATACCCTATTTCTCATCCAACTTTTACCTATTAATTTTTGCATTCATTTATAATTTATTATCCCAGATTTAGCCAGAAGAAACTCCCTTCAGTTTGTTTTTTGTATTCTTTTGATTGATCTATAGTACATTATTCTTTGGGTACTTGCTTCTTTTCTGTTACAAGACATCCCAGGTTCATCTTGTACTTTTCTATAATAGCCCTATAATCAGCTGTTTCTCCAAAGAGCACTGGTAATAGAGGTATTTAGAATCAAGATTAAGTCATCATGTCACTCTGGAGTGACATTGATTCTGGACTCTCTGGACAGATGATTTTATATGAAGCATATATATATATTTCATGTATACACATTTGCATCTCTATATATACATCTTTCTATAGTTGTATATCTATCTACACTAATAAAAGAGAAACATGCAAATTGGCTGCACCTCCATGATGCCCACCAGCAAATCAGGAGTTAATATGCAAATTAACCCAACATAGGTGGTGGGTTAATTTAGCATACACAGGCACTGAGCAAAGACTGAAGGCCCGAGTGAAGACTGAAGACTGAAGGTGACTGAAAACTGAAGATTGGAGGGGCTTGGCTTCTTCAGTGTGGCTAGAGCAAAGGTCCCGGTGCCAGAGGAAAACCAGTGCTGGCAGCGAGGGGAAGGAAGGCCTATTGCATGAATCTTTGTGCAACAGGCCTCTAGTAATTATGTAAAACCATAAGTTTACACTGATACCTCTATCCTAGTCTAACATCATGGGATTTATTCAGCTCTTCTGTTTTTCCATATTTGTACTGTGCTTCTCTGACTGTGAGGAATATGGCTACAAGTATCCCTACTACATTTACTTGTTTGATTTGTAATCCTGTATGTAGCCATTTTCCTGACTCATGAATCTCCTTCTTGACCCTGGTCCCACCATATATGTGGCCACATGGGTTGACTTGCTGCTGGTTCCCATCACTACATTGAAAATTAATGTTTAACTACATTTTTTCCTTCTTTCTCTTTAATTTTCAGGTCTTCCAAGATTTTCCAGTCAACCAGAACATTCTTCAGTTTATGCTGGGGACAGTGCAATTCTGAATTGTGAAGTTAATGCAGATTTGGTTCCATTTGTGAGATGGGAACTGAATAGGCAGCCTCTTCTTCTGGATGGTAGATTTCTCAAACTTCCAAGTGGGACACTGGTTATCAGCAACACAACTGAAGGAGATGGGGGACTTTATCGCTGCATAGTTGAAAGTGGTGGGCCACCAAAGTACAGTGATGAAGCTGAATTGAAAGTTCTTACAGGTATTCAGTTATTATCAGAGCTGATGGTGTTATGTTTATTGATGGATAAAGTTTGTTCTGTTAGAATTTTTTTAAGAAACACTTAAAAATGTGCTGTGATATATTAGCATAAAGTGTCTCAATTTCTTATAAGGGCAGAAAAGAAGAAAACATACAAGAAAGATCTACACTAATGAATATTTTTGTCAGTAAATATTTATCAAGCAGTAAAGTATATTCAATGTCTATCGCATTCTTCTTGACCAAAAAAGCATTAGCTCTGTGTCTTTTGTCAGGTCTCCCCACTTTTTTGAGTTTGGTTACTTCCCTATAATAAAATTTTTTTTTTTTTTATAGTTAAGTCGTTTTACTTGTAAGAGTTAGAGTCTCACTCAGGTTAGTTCATACGAGAGTAGGGTAGAGTGGTAGCTGTTACTATAGTAGCTCTCTAGAAACTGATAAGCAAGAGATCTTGGATCTTTATAATACTTTCTCATTTTAATGTAAAACCAGCTCCTCTTCTCATCTTTTCTTCTCTTGGTAGGTTCTCACTCTGTCTGCTCCTATTGGTTTTCCTCATACATGTTTTGTGCTATCTTTACTCAACTGTGTAATAACTTCTTACCCATAACTTTCTCTCACCCGTAGCTCATCGTAGTCCCTTTAGCTTCTTTATGTTTCATGACCTTTCAGTTTCTAAACCCATTGCTAGGTGCCTGATGCTTTCTGCATTTCTTCTTTTAAATGTGAGTTTATGAACATAATTGGACCATCCCTATGTTGTGTGGGTAGTTTTTATATATAACTAGAGGCTTAGTGCACAAAATTCGTGTATGGGTAGAGTCCCTAGTGGCTGCTGGCTACCAGCTGGGGCCTCCCTTCCCCAGCTGCTGGCTGGCGCCTTCCTTCATTCTGTGCTGCCCCCTGTTCTATTAGAATTTTTGATCAGCACACATCATAGTGAGCGATCACACACCTGGTTGGTCCAACTCCCAAGAGGACACTTTGCATATTAGGGGTGTGTGTGTGTGTGTGTGTGTGTGTGTGTGTGTGTATATATATATATATATATATATATATATATATATATATATGAATGATATAACCAGAAGTTAAATTGCTGAGTCATAGGCAGTTCAATTTTTAATTTTTTGAGGGCCTTCCATGCTGTATTCCACAGTGGCTGCACCATTCTGCATTGCCACCAACAGTTCCCATTGCACAAGGGTCCCCTTTTCTACACGTTCTAACCAACACTTGTTTATTGATTTATTGATGATAGCCGTTCTGACAGGTGTGAGGTGATATCTCATTGTGGTTGTAATTTGCATTTATCTGCTGATGATTGGTGAGCATTTTTTCATGTGTCTAATGGCCATCTGCATATTCTCTTTAGAGAAGTGTTTATGCAGGTCCTCTGCCTATTTTTTATTGGATTGTTTATTTTCTTGATGTACAAGTTTTTTATGAGTTTTGGATATTAACCACTGATTGGATATATCATTGGTGAATATGTTCCTCCATTCAAGTAGGTTGTCTTTTCTTTTTGTTGATAGTTTCTTCTGCTGTGCAAAATCTTTTTAGTGCGATATAGTCCTATTTGTTTATTTTTTCTTTTGTTTCTCTTGCATGAGAAGATATATCAGAAAAAACACTGCCAAGAGAAATGTCTGAGATTTTTCTGCCTATGTCTTTTACTATGAGTTTTATGATTTCGAGTCTTACATTTAACTCTTTAATCCATTTTGAGTTTATTTATGTATATGGAATAAGAAGAAAGTTTAGTTTCATTTTTTTGTGCTTATCTATAAATTCAGTTTTCCCAACACCATGTTTTTTGAGTAGACTGTCTTTAGCCCATTGAATGTTCTTGCCTTCTCTGTCAGAGATTGATCATAATGGCAGTGGTATATTCCTGGGCACTCTATTCTGGTTCATTGGTCTATATGTCTGTTTTTATGCCAGTTCCATGCTGTTTTGATTATTACTACGGCCTTGTAGTATAATTTGATATCAGGTAGTGTAACACCTCCAACTTTGTTCTTTATCAAATTGCTGTAGCTATTCAGGGTCTTTTGTGGTTTCATATAAATATATATATTATTTGTTTTAGTTCTGTGAAATATTCCATTGGTATTTTGGTAGGGATTGATTGCATTGAATCTGTATATTACTTTGGGTAATAGGGACATTTTAATGATGTTAATTTTTGTTATCTTTGAGTATAGTATTCCATTCATTTGTTTATTCTTAAAAAAAAATTTTTTTTTTTAATTCAGAGGCACAGTTTCCTTGAAGAATGCAAACTTCTGATCTCTTATAGAATTTTTGGGAAGAAATTGTTTTCGTGTGTTGGTTACAACACACAGGAGTGGATCAGTGCTAGTCAGAGAAGCATCTTTTATGTTTGATTAGATAGGTGACAGCCAGTTAATGTCAGTCTTAGAAGCAATTGATTCTGTTGCTAAATGACTGACATTTAAAGCCTGAGGCTGTCACTGATTGGTTGATTCTCAAAGGCATGTTCACTGAAGGGAGTTGTGCCTGATCTGTTAGACAATTGTTACCATGTCTACAGAACCATCATCATTTGGTTGTTACCATGGCTATAAAGCATTTTTCCCTAAGATTATGGGGACAGGAGTCACATCTCTTTGCCTGAGAATTTTTTTCCCCCTCAAAATTTAGTACAGTACTAGAAATATAACAAAGACTCAAGATGGCAGCGTAAGTAAACACCTAAACTGCTGCCTTGCACAATACTTTCAAAATTACAACTAAAAGACAAAAGGTCTATCACCCAGAGCTGGCTGAATGGAAGTTCTACAACCAAATGGAAAGAAAGGGGAGCATTCAGTACACAAATGCTGAAAAACAGATAAGCGGGCGCGATACAGGCTGGCAGCGGATGCTTGCTGGCGATGGGCATTGCTTTCTTCAACCTGAAGGGGAGATGCGGGAGACCCAAACACCTACGGGGAGAAGCTGGACTGTCTGCCATCGGGTCGGAAAGTGAAGGTGGCTGGCTTGCAGAGCTGCATGGAGGAATAATTGTTTGCTGTGCTGGGGCACGAGATGTGGGGACGTGGTTGGAGGCGCGGGATGGCTCACTGCCAGCCATTGCTGTTTGCTACGCCCTAGCCTAGTGACACCCTGAGGCTCTGCCCTGCACAATCTACCAACCCACCCAAGCTCCAGGCAGCAGCTTTTGCATCTGAATGGCCTTCCCTATTGCAACTAAACCTAGCAAACTTGTCAGACAGCTCCAGAACCTCCAAATATTGACAGAAAACCTTCCCTACGTGGTGAAAGAAATAGACTTAAAAGTTTAGGAAGCACACAGAAACACAAACAAGAGGAATCCAAAGAGGACCACACCAAGACACATCATAATTAAAATGCCAAGGGCAGTGTAGAAACCAAGATGGCAGCATAGGGTAGACACCCGAATGCAGCCTACCACAACACATTTGAATTTAGAACTGAAAAACGGGGGAGGAATTGCCCTGAAGTGCCGGACGGCTAGCTGGGAGGAGGCTCTGCCATCTGGGAAGGAGAGAGAAAGCACGCTGAACCTCAGGAACTGTGCAGGTATGGAGAACTGTGTGCGCGAAAAGGCGCTGGCTTACTCCTGGCGCGAAGAGGAAGGGCCGGACTGAGATTGCTGCTGGCTTACTCCTGGTGCGCAGAGAGGGCGGGCCGGACTGAGTTCGCTACTGGATTACTCCCAGTACAGAGAGGGTGGACAGCTAACGCGCAACTGGCTTTCTTGTTCGAGAGGAAAACAGAATCAGCCTATTGCTCTGATAGACGGCCCCAGACAGGGAGAGACCAGACTGTCAGGCAGTGGGCAGAGATCTCTCGGAGGTGTGTGAAGTCAGGGGCCATTATTGCGGGACTTGGGGAGGAGCCCAAGAGAAAACAAAGTTTGTCTGCACCAACCCGAGACTCCGCCCCATCTCTGGCTGAGCACAGAAACTCTCCTAGAGGCTGGCTTTCTCTAAGGAGGGACTGGAAGGAACCCAAAGCTTGTCTGTGCTTTTACCAAGGAGGTGCGCGCGTCTGTAACCAATCTTCCGAAACTCTCCGAGAACAGGTCTTTTCTAAGGCGAGACTGACAGGGAACCAAAGATTGTCTGTGCCACCCCGAGACCCCGCCCTATCCAAGCGGAGTACAGAAGCCCTCCTAGCTGAGACTCTGTTGATCCTCACAGCCAATTGCCTTGGAGATCAACGCTTCCCAGTGATACCAACAATAAGCAAGGCTGCACACACAGCCCACAAAGGGCTACACCAAGACTGTCCACCGCAGGTAACTGGGAAGCACACAGAGGAATCCAAAGAGGACCACACCTCTGTGTGCTTCCTTCTGGGTTCTACCAGAACACCTAGCACACAAAGCTATTCCATCAAATCAGGGAAACAACTAAAATGCAGACAAGAGGAAGGAGACAAAGGAAGGAGATGGAGGAAAAGAAAAGATTTGACATTGAGTTCAAAACTACAGTTATAAGGTTATTCAACAATATCCTAAAAAAGGCCGATAAAATAAATGAGACCTATGAGGATATGAAAAGGGAGCAACTAGAAATAATAAGGGATCAACAAGAAATGAAGAAAACATTGTCTGAAATAAAAAATATTATACAAAGTCCTAAAAACAGACTGGAAGATCACAAGAATCAAGACAAAGATTTAGAACATGAAGAGCCAGAGGATACTCCTCTGCAGAAGGGAGAAGATAAGAGAATCCAGAAAGTTGAAGATAGTGTAAGAAATCTCTGGACAATTTCAAGCGAACCAACACCAGAATTATGGGGATTCCAGAAGAAGAGAGAGAGCAAGATACCGGAAGAATACTGGAAGAAATAGTGACAGAAAACTTCCCCCACCTGGGGAAAGAAATAGACTTACAAATCCAGGAAGCCCACAGAACCCCAAACAAAAGGAATCCAAGGAGGACCACAACAAGACACATCATAATTAAAATTCCAAGAGCAAAAGACAAAGAGAGAATATTAAAAGCAGCAAGAGAAAAGCAGGTAGTTACCTATAAAGGAACACCCATACAATTGTCAGCTGATTTCTCAACAGAAGTCATGCAGGCCAGATGGGAATGGCAAGAAATATTCAAGGTGATGAATAGCAAGAACCTACAGCCAAAAATAATCTACCCAGCAAAGCTATCACTCAGAATCAAAGAACAGTTAAAGAGCTTCACAAATAAAAAAAAGCTAAAAGAGTTCATCACTGCCAAGAATTATATGAATTGCTGAAGGAGGTTATTTAGGAAGGAGTTTATATAAACCAGAATTATATGAATTGCTGAAGGAATTTATTTAGGAAGAGGAAGAAGATAAAGATAAAAATTATGATCAACAAATACATAACTATCAATAAGTGAATCTAAAAACCAAAGGAATTAAAAAAATCTGATGAACAATATTAACTGGTGAATATAATAGAATCAGAGGCATGGAAGGGGAGTGGACTAACGATTCTCAGGGAAAAGGGGACTGGGGGTGCGGAAAGAGACTGAACAAAAACTGTACCTATGGATGAGGACAATGGGGGATGGGGAAAGGACAGAGGGTAGGGTGGGAACCTGGTGGAAGGGAGCAATTGATGGGGGGAAGAGGATCACATTTGTAGTAATCTGAACAATAAAGATTTATTAAAATAAAATAAAATAAAATGCCAAGGGCTAAAGACAAAGGGAGAATCTGAAAGAAGCAGGAAAAAAACAGTAGTAAAACAGTTAGTTACCTACAAGGGAGTACCCATACGAATGTTAGCTGATTTCTCAACCTAAACTATGCAGGCCAGAAGGGAGCAGCAAGAAATATTCAAAGTGATGAACAGCAAGAACCTACAACCAAGATTGCTCTACCCAGCAAAGTTATCATTCAGAATTGAAGGTCAGATAAAGAGCTTCACAGAAAAGAAAAAGCTAAAGGAGTTCATTACCAGCAAACCAGGATTACATGAAATGCTGAAGGATATTCTTTAAAAAGAGTAAGAAGAAGAAAGAGGTAAAGATAAAAATTATAAACAACAAAAAGACATAAAATAAATACCTACCAACAAGTGAATCTAAAAATCAAGTGAATAAAAAGTCTGAAGAATAGAGTGGACTGATGAATATAATGGAATCAGGGACATAGAAAGGGAGTGGAAGGACAATTCTTAGGAGGTAGGAGGTTTGAGGGGTGTGGAAAGAGATTGGACAAAAGTCTTACACCTATGTATGAAGATAGTAGTGGGGGGTAATGGCATGGCGTGAGGAATCAGGTGGAGGGGAGCTATGGGGGAAAAAAAGAGGAACACCTGTAATAATCTGAACAATAAATATTTATTAAAAAAGAGAAATATCATACCATTAAAACTTAGAGAATGTATCTTTTATCTGTAAGAATGTGGCTTTTCATATGTCCAAAAGAGCAACTATTTATTTATTTTAATTTTTTAAAAATATATTTTATTGATTTTTTACAGAGAGGAAGGGAGAGAGATAGAGAGCTGGAAACGTTTATGAGAGAGAAACGTCGACCAGCTGCCTCTTGCACACCCCCAACCGGGGATGTGCCCTTGAACAGAATCGAACCCAGGACCTTTCAGTCCGCAGACTGACTCTCTACCACTGAGCCAAACCGATTTCGGCAAAAAAGAGCAACTATTTAAAGTGAACACACATACAGCAGTAACCTGATAGTTGCACTGTTATAAATGAAAGGATTGACAAACTAAATGAACCAAGTTAAAGATGAAACTCAGATTTTTAGAAGTAACACACTGACACAGGGAACAAAAGGAAACCTTTTATGATATCACTAGAGTAGGGCAGATGCTGCTCAGTCTCTTCTCTGTTTGTTCCAGTCATAAGGCATTTGCTTGTTCCTATATTTTAAAGTAAAGAGGATTCATGTTACACCTCCCTCAGTTAACTTGTAAGTACATTGAAGACAGGAGCTATAACTTATATACATTTTTAAGGCCCCAGAGGACCTGGCACAGTGATTTGCACATAAAAGTTATTTAAGAAACTAAAGGCCTGGTGCATGAAATTCATGCACTGGCGGCAGAGGGGTGTCCCTCAACCTGGCCTGGCTCTCTCGCAGTCTGAGAGCCCTTGGGGAATGTTTAATGTGGAGCGTAGGCTAAGCCAGCAGTCGGACTTTCTTAAGTGCTGCCATCGAGGTAGAAGAGGCTCCTGCTACTGTGGCTGCACTTGCCAGCCATGAGCCCAGCTCAGGGATTCTGGCTGAGCAGTACTCCCCCTGTGGGAGTGCACCAAACACCAGAGGGCAGTTCCTGCATTGAGCATCTGCTCTCTGGTGTTCGGTGCATGTCATCCCTGGTGATCAGTGCGTGTCATAGAGACTGGTAGTTCTGCAGTTCGATTGATTTGCATGTTAGTCTTTTTATTATATAGGATATTAGAATACAGGATGTGTGTGTTTTTTGCAAATAAAATATAGAGATATTCTATGTGGTGGATAAAATTGAACATGAATCATCTTGTTGCTAAGAAAGTATCAAAACTGTAAAATTAATGAATTTAGTGTGGTAGTAAACATATTGCAACCATACAATTCACTGGTACAGATTAAAGAAAATTCACTGGGAATAGAAAGGGATAGAGAGGGATGGGAAAATTCTTCATCAATGATAGGTACTTGTTCTTTAGCTCACGTTCCTTTAAAGAAACTGAATATGGTTTCCACTTTCTCCTTAAGAACTTTAAGCTAAAATCTAGAAGGATAAATAAGAGTTAATAAATGTCTGTAATTCTTTAAAAGAACCAAGCAATATAAATCTATGGCATTAAAATGAGTATCCCAAGAGTCCTTGTCTTTGGAAATGTCCTCAAAATGCCCTAAAAGTTTTCAACGGCAAGCAAAATGATATAGATTAAAGTTGCCATTATGAAAAGACATTTTTCATGGACATAGATTATATTTAATGAAGGCCTGAGGAGGGGCATGGAGTGGGGTAGAAGAGGGCCAAGAGTGGGAGGAGATATTTTGAAAAACTTAAGTAGGAAAAATGTTAATCGGGATAATGGAAACATTTCAGATTGAGTGTATTATTGTGCTAAAGAAATAAGTCAGTTTCAGAGTTCCTACTATGTGTCCAGCCTATTGTTAAATGTTGAACATAAAAAGGAAAATTGAACAGATCCTATTTCTTTCAAATGGATGACAGATAATCCTATCTAATAAAAGAGTAATATGTAAATTGACCGTCACTCCAAGACATAAGATAGCTGTCCCCATATGGTCAAAGATGGCTGCCCTCATGTGGACACAAGATGGCCACCACAAGATGGCCAGCAGGGGAGGTCAGTTGGGAGGGACCAGGCCTGCAAGGAAGGGCAGTTGGGCGGGGGGGGGGGGCAGTAAGGGGCAATCAGGCCAGCCTGAGAGCAGTTAGTCATCGATCAGGCTGGCAGGGGAGTGGTTAGTGCTGGTCAGGCTTTCAGTTAGGGGCAATCAGGCAGAGGCAGGTGAGTGGTTGGCAACCAGCTCTCCTGGATTGTGAGAGGGATGTCCGATTACCCGTTTAGGCCCAATCCTGGTGCGTAGGACATCCCTCAAGGGCTCCCAGATTGGAGAGGGTGCAGGCTGTGCTGAGGGACACCCCCCACCCTGTGCATGACTTTCATGCACTGGGCCTCTAGTTACACAAATAGTTATCACACTGTGAAATTGGCATTAGGCTGCGGGCTTGCACAGATTCCCCTGACAGCCCTGATGGAAATGGGACAAAGAAGGGTTAGGTGAGGCATTTAAATACATGTAAAGTTATTGACAGATTTTTTTCCAACAAACAAATAACGACATTAGTTTAGTTGGGGGTGGGGGGGGGATGGGTAGCTGGAGGGTGGCAATAGTTGCCAGACATGTATCACATTCGAAAGATAAAAAGAAACCAGGAAAATTCTCTTCCAAGACATAGTGGGGGAAAATATTCATAACTTCCTTCCTTCTGTGCTTACTAGGAATTTATTTTTCCCCCTCATAATTAAAATCACACACATACTCAAGTCCTGAGTTTTGTGAGCATATTATATATTCAAGACATCAACTAAGCATGGTATTGTCAAGTGTGTGATTATAAGGTAAGGGTTAAACGGAAGGGAGTGTTTCAGACATGGGAAGACTGGATAGAAGGTTGAAAAGCACTGTTTTCCTACTTGGAAAAAAACCTGCACTTTTAAGCTCCCCAAAATACATGTGTCTGTGTGTGCGCGTGCTTGTGCAGATGTATTTCGGTAGGATTTAAAAACAATTTTTAAAATCATGCTCTCTATTGCTGTGCTGCAAGCATGGAGCAGCCCCCTTAGGATCCTGTGACAAAAGCTGCAGCAGAAGCACCAACTGGCAGCACTGTTTATGCCGCTTTCAAAGCCACCCTCTCCCCATTACCCCACTGGAAACCACAATCTCTGAGCCTGGGTCACCCCTGGGGACCTGGAACTGAATCTGGGAGCCTAGGAACCTGGTTCCTCCAGAAAACTTTACTGCGTGTGCGAGCAAGGGCTCTAGTCCTGGTGCAGGGGAATGCACCACAAGCTGCCTCTGCCTGGTGCTTGACTGTGGCTCTACCTCTCTGGGTGAGGTGCAGGAACTGAGCCTGCTGCATGGGGCGGGGCTGAAGATGGTGGCTCGGTTGGTATATAAGGCCGGTGGTGCTGGTTTAACTTCTGACTTGGGTTATTTATTTGGGGATCGCACAAAGCGCACAGGCTAGTGGAAGTGGTTGTGGTGGTGGTGGCTACAGAGGCCACCACAGATGGTAATTTAAAAAAAAAAAGGCCTCAGTGAGTGATGGGAGCATCATGACTCCTGGGCGCAGGCTGGAGCTTTGGAATTTTTGGGGTGCGGCAGGAGTGCTGAGAGAAAAGTGAGTGTCTGGGACCCAGCAGCCGCTACAGATGCCCTGGCCTGGTTTTTGTTTGGCTCTGCTGAGTGCCAGGCAGCTCAAGTGAACCACTCCAGTCACAACAGCAATCCACTTTACCGCAGCTGAAGGCAACTGGATTGCCTCCATCCTATTTGTTTAGACACTTGCCAGGAGCTCTGCAGTCAATGGAGCCACCAAGTCCTTGCTCTTGGTCGCCGCCCCCCCTTCGTGGGGCTGACAGGACTGGACACTCCAGTGGTGGAGCTGATGGAATTGGGCACCACCATCTTGTGGCTATGGGCACCACCATCTTTGTTGAGGAGTAATGGTCAATTTGCATATCTCCTCTTTATTATATAGGATGTTTGCTTATTTAAATGAAATTTTCTGGTTTCAATTTGCTTAAAATATTTTACTATATGAACCACACAGGCTGAATATGAATTTATCATTCTCTTTCTTTTTTTAAAATATATTTTATTGATTTTTGTATAGAGAGGAAGGGAGAGAGATAGCTAGAAACATCAATGAGAGAGAGTCATCAATCAGCTGCCTCTTGCACACCCCCTACTGGGGATATGCCCGCAACCAAGGTACTTGCCCTTGACCGGAATCGAACTGGGGCCCTTCAGTCCCCAAGCTGACGCTCTATCCATTGAGCCAAACCGGTCCCGGCATGAATTTATCATTTTCATCATTGAAGTTGTAAAGTGCTTTCTTAATAATTATCTTTTATTTAAAAAAAATTTTTTTTCTTAGGTTCCGAGGTCACATCAAACTTGGTATTTTTGAAACAACCTTCTTCTTTAGTCAGAAGCATTGGTCAGAGTGCAGTATTGCCATGTGTTGCTTCAGGACTTCCTCTTCCAACAATTAGATGGATGAAAAATGAGGAGGCACTTGACACAGAAAGGTAATGTGTACCTAAAAACCTTAGCTTGAGACTTGTTCTTATGTGGCAATATTGATTAATAAGAAAATTTATTATCTACTTAAAAATTTAAATACATCATAATCCTTATCATCCTTGACATGTGTTTACATGCTGTATATAATTAAGATGTTTAAAGAAAAAATGCTTTTAAAATATCAAGGGATAATTATTCCATTTGTTCTTTCTGAGCTTCAGTATCCTTAGTTTAAGGCCTCAGGTCCTCCTTCTCTAAATTATTACATTACTGGAGGCCCAGTGCATGAAATTCATGCATTGGGAGAGGAGGGTCCCTCAACTCAGCCTGCACCGTCTTGCAATTGGGACCCCTTGGAAGATGGCCATCTGCTGGCTTATGGCTGGATGGCCTTATGCTGCTGCTCGGCCTGCTGTGCTGGGCCACATGGTCTGTCCTACAAACACCATCGAGTAGGTAAGTGAAGTGTGGAGGCAGGCTCACCCTGAATTCCCTGTGCTTCCCTGAGTCACTGAGTTGTTCAGACTGACTGCTTTCTACAGAGAATGGCACAGGATTGGGCTTAAGCTGGAGGTTGGACATCCCTCTTGCAGTCTGGGACCCCTCAGAGGATGTAGCAGTGTGCCAAGGGACAGGTAGCCAGAGAGGAGCCCAAATTGGGACCAGGCGCCATGCCGCTCATGCTCATCCTAGCCCACTGCACCTGATGTGACTGCTCGGTAGTTCTCTCATGGAATTGGGAGAGGCTCCCACCATGGCAACGGTGCTCACTAGCCATGACCCCGGCTTCTGTGAGAGCACACAGGCCACCAGGGGGAAGCTCCTGCATTGAGCGTCTGTGCCCTGGTTGTCGGTGCGCATTATAGTGACTGGTCATTCCGCTGTAATGGTCGCTTGGGTTTTTATCATATAGATTTCCAGTCCTCACTAGCCTGAAACTTGTTGATAGTAGCTTTTATTCTTTACAAAAACAGTAAAAGAAAATGTATTTCTCCATTGTATGCTCTTGCCTCCTTTGTCAAATATTAATTGAGCATAATGGCTTGCTTGGGTCAATTTCTGGGTTCTCTGTTCTGTTCCATTGGTCTATATGCAGACTGGTACAGCCACTGTGGAAGACAGTATGGAGTTTCCTCAAAAAACTAAAAATGGAACTCCCATTTGACCCAGTAATCCCACTCCTAGGAATATATCCTAAGAAACTAGAAACACCAATCAGAAAGGATATATGCACCCCTATGTTCATAGCAGCACAATTTACAATAGCTAATATAATATTTGGAAACAACCTAAGTGCCCATCAGCAGATGAGTGGATTAAAAAACTGTGGTACATCTACATAATGGAATATTACAGTGCTATAAAAAGAGGGAAGTTTTATCATTTGCAACAGCATGGATGAAACTGGATGAAACTGGAGAGCATTATGCTAAACAAAATAAGCCAGAGAGAGATAAATATCACATGATCTCATTCATATGTGTGATATAATGATCGACATAATTTGATGAATAAGAATAGATCCAGAGACAAATAGCGGGGGGTGGGTTAGAAAGCAACTATAGGACTTGTATACATTCATATTAGCATAACCAGTGGACACAGATACTGGGGCGGTATTGCCTGGTGTGGGAATGGCTGGGGGATGGGGGAGATCAAGCAGGGGAAAAGGAGACATATATAAAACTTTAGACAAAAAAAAAAAAAAAAAAAAAAAAAGGAAAATGTTTCTCATCCTTTTGTTTTTGCCTTTTAAAATATTACCAGCCTTCTATGATACCAAATTCATCTTCTACAAAAGCCTTTTGTGTTAACATCAACCACTAGGTCATCCATATAATCTCCCTCATTACTTCCTGTGGTCTGGATACTTTTTTCAGTTGTATTCTGATAAGAGAAATGAGGTGATTTTGGTGCTGATGGTAGTTAGGTATGTTTGTTTCCCAAACAAGTTATCTCATGCATTGTAAGATGTTTAGTAACATCCCTCACCTCTACTCACTCTATACCTAGTAATTCCTAAGTTGTGACAACCCAAATTGTTTCTAGATATTGCCAGATGTCTCTTGGGAGACAAAATGGTCCCCAGTTGTGGACCATTATTCTAGAGTAGTGCTGTCCAATAGAAATATGATGCAAGCCACATATCTTGCTTAAAATTTTCTGGTAGCTGCATTAAAAGAGTAAGAACTGCATGTGTACTACTAAATACAATATAACCGTCGAAACCGGTTTGGCTCAGTGGATAGAGCGTCGATCTGTGGACTGAAAGGTCCTGGGTTTGATTCCGGTGAAGGGCATGTACCTTGGTTGCGGGCACATCCCCAGTAGGGGGTGTGCAAGAGGCAGCCGATTGATGATTCTCTCTCATCGATGTTTCTAACTCTCTATCCCTCTCTCTTCCTCTCTGTAAAAAATCAATAAAATATATTTTAAAAATATATATATAACTTATGCAGTGTACCAATTAAAGTGCAGTTTAGTTCTACCAAAACAATAAAGTTTGTGTTCAAAACAGTTTGTACATTTAAATGGAAATTAAATAAAAATTTAAAAATGTAGTTCCTCAGTCATTATAGCAACATTTTCAAGTGTCAGTAGTCACATGTGGCTAGTGACTATTGAATTGGATAGAGCAGGCCTAGAGTTTGTCAATTTAGTAATCCAAAGTAAGCAGACATTCTTAATTTGTGTAGTTCAGTAACCAAGACATGAAAAGGAAGATATGTCTAGTCCAATGGTTGGCAAACCACGGCTCTCGAGTCACATGCGGCTTTTTGGCCCCTTGAGTGTGGCTCTGCCACAAAATACCATGTGCTATTGAAACTTTGTGGCCCATGCACAGAAGTCAGTTTTCGGCTCTCAAAAGAAATTTCAGTCGTTGTACTGTTGATATTTGGCTCTGTTGACTAATGAGTTTGCTGACCACTGGTCTAGTCAATTTGATAATCAACCTTCAGCAGTCAGTGGAAAAGATAAAATTACAATCATGTTATTTCTCACATGTTCCATTAGCAAAGCTGGTGGTGTCATCTTCAATATCACCTGATTTGTTTCTTAATAACCAACCACTTACAGCTTCTTCTGCCTATATTTTACATCTTGCTTCTCATTTCCCAGCTAAATATTATGCAAAGAATTTATAAGACTTCCAGGGAATTTTTAAAACTTATGTGAACAAACATAGAAATCATTAAAACAGGGAATAAAAATTTCAAGCTCTTAAAAGAATAAATTTTTATTGGCTACATGTTAGAATAAAATGTTTATCAGGAGTTGGAAAGCTGAAATAAGTGATTTTTAAAACTTTAATATTATATCATAGATGGACATTCTGAAATATGTAAAACATAGGAATTTGCTTTCTTATATAAGAAATTAAAAGTGAGAACTTGTATGATTCTCAATTGTTTATTAAATAAATACTCAACAAATATTGAATGCTGAATATGTTTGGCACTTTCTAGGTACTGGGAATACAGCAGTAAACCAAATATAGAGTTTTTGCTTTTAAGGAGCTCATGTTCTAGCGGGGAAGAGTAGATAATCATATAAGCATAAATTTTCATTTTATAGTAAGTATTATGAAGAAAATTATGACAAAGCATGTCATGGATGCCAAGAGAAGTACATGTGGGATTGCTATTTTATACAATGTATTAGAGAATTGTTCTCTAATAGAATGACAGACTGAGGTCTAGTTGAATCAGGAGTATAGAAATCATGGTAAGAATGTTACATATTTTCCTTTTTCTATCAAATTGTTACTTTTGATTTTAAATATATTTCTGAGGGAAATTTTTTTAAATTAAATGTGGATATATTGTATTATTGCTAGTACTATTCCTCTGAGTTTTAATGATTAAACAGGAAACTTTTAAGATTGAGTAGACTGTTCTACTTTGATTTCTTGGGCTTCTTCATACTTGGGTGATGTGGTAGAAAAGTCTGAGAAAGGATTGCTTTGATATATCACTTTCTCAGAAAGTTTCAGAAGAAAGTAAGAGTAGGACACCTAATGATATTGTTCATGTTGTTATTTCCACTATGCTGGTAGCATAGTGCTTGGCATATAACAAGGTAGGGAGAGTGGTGAACAATATATTTTGGTTAAATGCTTGAATATAATATAAGAAACTATGAGTAGGTGAATGGAATACAAAATTGTGTCAAACTCTGGGGAGGGAGGGGATGTGTGGGAGGAAGGGAGGGGGGCAAAAAAAAATCAATAAAATATATTAAAAAATAAATTTAAAAAAATTGTGTCAAGTTACACATAAGAAATTACTCAAAATGTCTTTATTTGAGCCAGAGTTTTATGAGATCTTAAATTATTAAAAATCTTTGAAAATGAATATTTTAAAACATTACCTGCTGGGGCTGACCGTTAGACCCTGAGCAACGGATGAATGATTACTCTGACACACGTTTCTGTGAAAGAGAGGCTAGGAGGCTGTTTTGCTTTAGGAGCAAAAAACCCTGTTTACCTGCCTCCTTAGGCTTTTATTGTCAGAACAGCTTGAACTAAAATTAACCTCTAGATACAATCAGCAGGGTAAGTATCCTTGAGAAAGCACATTATTCTACAAGGTTGGGTCTAAAAAATTAACAGAAACACCTGGAGGTCAAGGCAGGAGCTGCTGTCTTTGGCAAGGTTCTTTTAGAGGCCCCTGACCCTTCAGAGATTCCTTACAGACTTTTTATTTTATTTTATTGATTTTTTACAGAGAGGAAGGGAGAGAGATAGAGAACTAGAAACGTCGATGAGAGAGAAACATCGACCAGCTGCCTCTTGCACACCCTCTACCGAGGATGTCCCCGCAATCAACGTACATGCCCCTGACCAGAATCAAACCTGGGACCTTTCAGTCTGCAGACCGATGCTCTACCACTGAGCCAAACCGGTTTCGGCTCCTTACAGACTTTTCAACCAAGTCCCATGTTTCCCCATAGTTACCACTGCTTTTATAATGTCCAATTATACGCCCCCATCCTCATGGTTTCTGGATGCCATGTGGGGAATGGTAAGGAAACACTTTTGCTGTACCCAGCTAAGGGGGTAGTATCAGTGGAAACCTAGTGGGGAGCCAGGACTCCCAACACTGCTAAAGAGTAATGAGGAGAGCCCCCCATCCCTCTCAGGAATTAATAGTCCTGGACTTCTGCCTCCATCTGACAGTGATAAAGTGGCATCTCTCTCTTCTGCCAGAATGGTATTAGAAGAAGCCATCTAAAACCAAAGTCTTAGTGAGATCTAGGGTCTCATAACATGATACCCTAAATGTACAGATTTCAATAGGAAATCATTCATTAGAGAATCAGGAAATTTCAAATAAGAAAAAAATAATCAATAAATGCCAATGTAGAGTTGACATGTTTTAGAATTACCTGACAAAGATTTTAGAGCAGTCATCATGAAAATGCTTCAGTGAGCAAGTATGAACACACTTCAAACAAATGCAAACAATATCTCAGTGAAGAAATAGAAAGTCTCCTCAAGGGAATGGAAGATTTAAAGAAAAACCATGTGGCTAAATTTGAACATAGAGAATAACCAAAATAAAAATAAAAAACCTCAGTGGATGGGCTTAGCAGCAGACTGCATGGGAAAGAGGAAAGAATAGTGCTCTAGAAAAAGAAAGAAGACACAGTTGATCAGTATTAAGACTAAAATATGTGATGCCACTACAAACCCTACAGACATCAAAATATAGGGAATACTATAAATAATTATACACATGTAAGTTTTATAACTTAAACAGAATAAACAATTTCTTCAAAAATATAAGTTATCACATATAACCCCATCTATCTATCTATCTATCTATCTATCTATCTAAAAGGCTAATATGCTAAGTGTCTAACCGGTTGCTATGACATGCACTGACTACTAGGGAGCTGTCACTCAGCTCAGGAGCTTCTGTAACATGCACTGGTCATTTACAGAGAAACAACACCACAGACCTGGCACCCACAGAGCAACACTTGGCTTCCACCAAATGCAACACAGACCCCACCACCACCCTGGAGTTATACCCCACCAAATCACAGCCGATGCTGTCGAGAATCCATGGTGCAAAATGTGGCCCATAGCCCAGCCCATCCCAGCCCAGAAACAGTGGCCATGGGTGCCAGGTAATGACATCACATGCCTGGCTGCTTCTTCCTAGCACCTAGCCTCCTTAGAGTTTCTTCAGCCCAGGAACTCAACTTGCTTTATAGCCAGGTGCAAACATTTTACACTTTAACCAAATGTCTGTGGAGATTTTTCTGTGTCTCATCTCATTTGATCCACACAGAAATCCTGGAGTAGGTGGATAGGAGACTCAGTAGAATCCCATTTTTCTTTTTTCATTAGTCAGAAAACAGATATTTAGAAAATTTAGAAATTTGACCCGACTGAAAACTAAGAAACCATGGACCTTGAAAATGACTTTAGGTTTTCTCACTATGCAGAATATAGTCAAACATTGCTGCAGTTAAATATTTTACCCTTTGTTCTTCCTCCGTAATCTACAACAATATGTTTCGTGTTGATATTTATTGCCGTTTTGCTGACAATTACCTGAAAGAGAAGTTGGGATGCTTCACTGGACTGGAAAAAGTTTTGCTACATCAGAAAGCAGGTCTAATTAAGCAAGTTTCTTTCTCTCTATATACATAAAGTTCTCATTGGCACCAATCGCATGTGTGTGCTTGATCTGTCATTGTCAATCATGAATTAGGTTGACACTTCTATTATACAGAAAGGGTGAATAGTAATATTAAAATATTCTAATTTCCTTTCAGTGTACATGAATTCATGTACCCCTAGCCCCACCCCCATTGCCATTCACCATCAGGTGATAGGTGCCTGATGGCTGGGGGAAGGAACCAAGAGGTGGGCTCTTCCTACGTGCTCACTGACCCCACCCCCGCCTCAGGTGGCCATCAGGCCATCAGAGCCTATGGCTGGGGAAAGAGTCTAAGAGGTGTCAGAGAACCTTATAGGACTATTCCAGCAGTCGTTCTAGTGTTAGGGTCAATTTGCATATTACCTTTTTATTTTATAGGATTGAGTCCTGGTGCATGGGTGGGGGCTGGCTGGCCTGCCCTGAAGGGGGCCTCAGATTGGGGTGTGGGGGTCCCCACTGGGGTCGAGGCCAGCTGGGGCAAGGGTTTGCAGGCCAGCCCCACCCCTGATCAGGGTGGGGGTCCCTGTTGGGGGTGGGGCCAGCCTGGACAAGGGGCCACAGGCAGTTTGCAGGCTAGGGGGAGGAGACAGGGAGCTGGGTGGCAGTGAGGGGCCGGGCTGGGCTGCAGGCAGGTGGGGAAGATGGCCCTGATCCTGGGCCAGGCCTAGGGACCATACCCACACATGAATTTCATGCGCTGGGCCTCGAGTAATAATAATAATAATAATAATAATAATAATAATAATACTCAACCTAATTCTCACATCTCATAAAAGATTAACTCAAAATGAATCATGGAACCAAATGTACAATGCAAGATGAAATTTTAGAAAGGAAACATAGAAAATCAGGATCTAGGGCTAGTCAGAGTTCTTAGATTTGACACCGAAAGTACAATCCATAAAGGAAAATTTGAAAATTAGATTTCATCAAAATTAAAAACTTTTGCTCTGTGCAAGAGCTGGTTAAGATGAAGAAAAGACAACCTACTGAGAGAGAAAATATTTGCTAAACCTCATCTCCAACAAAGAACTAGTATCTAAAATGTATAAAAGATCTTTCAAAATTCAACATTAAAAAATGCATATTATCTAATTACTCCATGGGCAAAAGCATGAATAGATGTTTCAATGAAAAAAAATTATAGATGGTAAATAAGCACAAGGAAAATTGTTTAACATTATTAGCCATCAGGGAAGTGCAAATTAAAACCAGAACAAGATATCACTATATGCATATCAGAATAGCTAAGAATTTTTAAAAAGTGATAACACATGCTATGGAGAAGCAGGATCACTCAGACTTTGCTGATGGAAATTTGAAATGGTACAGCCACTCTGAAAAACTGTTGGGCAGTTTCTTAAAACACTTACTATAGGAAGGCCTGAGAGGGCATGGGTGCAAGATTGAGGGGGTCAATTGGAGAAAAAGGGAGAAATCTTTAATACTTTTAACAATAAAAATAAATTTAAAAAAAGAAGGGAGCTATCATCGTAGATAACTATAGTTTGATATGACTTCAGTGTGATGGACAGGGAGGAACCCACCAAGGCCCCTCCAGAGGACTTTAATGAAAGTCCTCTGTCCATTGTTAAAGATAGCCCAGCAAACATTTGTTTACCAAATATTTGCTTTTCATCTCCATATATACTGTCTTCTTCCTCTTTGGAGTTCCAAACCTGGACTTTCCCTGTTCTTTATCCTTAGCTCAAATCCCAAATTGCCCAAATACTCTTTGGTTCCCATGTTCTTATAGAACCCTGTATGTACATATGCAGTAAACTTGGTTGTTTTCTCCTATTTAAAAAAAAAAAGTAACACTTTATACGGTATGTGCAACTGCCATATGACCTGATATTGACACTCTTGGGTTTTTACCTCATATAAATGAATTTACAATCACAAGGAGACCTGTTCATGTGATTTTATTTTTAGTGATTTTATTCATAATAGCACTTAACTTGAAACCACCCACATGTCCTTCATTGAATGAATAGTTAAATTATGGTATCTTCATACTGTGGAATTACTGCTAAGCAATAAAAGGAATGAAACATTGATCTGTGCCACAACCTGGATGAAAATTATGCTGAGTTATAAAAGCCAGTCCCCAAAGGTTACATACTGGATTCTACAGAATGTCTCCCCCAAAATGTATACACACTTTAACAGCTGATAGCTCAATTTTGAAAATGAAATTTTTTTAAATAAACACTGCCTTCATAATTATTCAAAATATATATATACATTGTTTGGGACACTCTATCTACACTAATAAAAGATAAAAATTCTAATTGACCTTAACTTTGCTATGCCCACAGTCAATCAGAGTGAATATATAAATTAACAAGATGGAGGTTAACTTGCATGTGCAGGCTGTAGCGGTGTGAAGCTGCTATGAGGGGAAGGGGAGCAGTGGAGGCAGTTACTAAAGTGATGCTCCAGACTGAAGTGGGGACTTGCTGGCTCTGGGAGGTCCAGGAGTGGGGACATGCTGAATCCCGGGCAGCTGGGGTGGGGAACAGGGACTTCCTGGCTACCAGGCAGCTGGGAGTGAAGCCAAGGGCCTATTCTTGCACAAATATTATGCAACAGGCCTATAGTCTATATGTATGTGTGTGTGTGTGTGTGTGTGTGTGTGTGTGTGTGTGTGTATATATATATATATACATATATATATATATAAAAGGCTAATATTTAAAGTGTTCCTGTGGGAGTTTGACCAGGAGACCAGGAGTTCTTTTGCTCACTATGACGTGCACTGACCACCAGGGGTCAATGCAGAACAAAGGAAAGCCCTGGCCAGCTGTCAGGGAAGGGGGGCCTTGGTTGGAAGCAGGAAGGTCCTGATTTGCATCAGCCCTGATTGCCAGCCAGGCCTAGGGACCCTACCTGTGCACAAATTATGTGCACTGGGCCTCTAATATTTAAATAACATTCTACTGAAATGGAGAACAGATTAGTGGTTGCCAGGAATTAGAGAACAGGTTGAGAGTGGAAAGGAAGTGAGTGAGAGTATAAAAGGCAATATGAGGCAGTGGTGATGGAAGTGTCAGTATTTGGTTGACGTACTCTACTATCTATATCATAAAAGACCTGTAGTTGTGATGCCCTAATGGTGGAATGCCAAACAACTCGTCACTGGAGCACTTCTTGCCCTCCCCTTTTATCCCCCCAGGCATACCAGGGTGCTAGCAGCATCAGCAGAGCATTGTGGGGCGCCAGGAGCTTCACAGAGTGCCAGCAGTGTCTATGGAGTGTTGCAGAGCACCAGCAGTATCCAAGGAGCTTTCGAGGCATTGCAGGATGGGGCAGCAGACATGGCTTTGATGGCAGGCTAAGCCTAGGGTATCCTACACTCACACGACTTAATTATCTGCTGGGCCTGTATTAGATTTATAAGGTATTACCTCTGGTAGAAACTGGGTAAAGGCCCAAGTGTATCTGATTATATCTTAGAACTGCATCTGAATCTATAGTTATCTCAAAGTAAAGGGTTTAAAGAAAAAAAAAAGGCAATAAATTTTGTGCCAGAGTATATGTATGACTTACATACTCTTTCTATCCTGCTGTTTCAGAGTATCTAAGAAGTCCTTTTGTGCTCCAGATCTTATTATTGTCCATTTGTAGCACTTTTATGAATTCTCTCCCAAAAATTTTCCTCTCCATTGGCTCATCTTTTGTCTCTAAAAGGTTTACCTCTCCCATTCAAATAACACAGACATACAAAAAAAAACCCTAAGTTAAACAAGCAGTTTTCCCTTCACATTTACTGCTCCAACCTTAAGAATCTTCTTTGATACATGTTTCTTCCTCAGCTTCTCTTTCCAGTTCATTTATATACAAGTTCTGTCATTTTACCTCCTTCTAAGCTACTGTTAAGTGTCCCTACAATTACCACAGTCACCTCTTAACTTTTCCTCCCACATGTATTCTGGCCTCATTCTAAATGCATCTTCCTACCAGACCAGTCTTTTCAGTGCTTAAACTCAATACATCACTGGTAATTCCCCAGCCTCTTTTTAAAATGGATTTGTACCGGTTCTAGGTTAAGAACTCAATTTTTTTCTAAATCCTCCCACAAGGATATGTGCTATTTCTATGTTGTTGTTTTTTGTTTTTGTTTTTAATTTGGTTTGGGGGGTGGGTAGAGGGAGAGAGAGAGAAAGAGAAGTATTCATGTAAGAGAGAAACATTGGTCAGTTGCCCCTCATATGCTCCCCAATCAGGGATTGAATCCACAACCTTGGTATGTGCTCTGACCAGGAATCGAACCCACAAACTTTTTGGTATAAGACAGTGCTCCAACCAGCTGAGCCATCTGGCTGGGACAGGACTCAGATTCTTAAAATGGCTTTCAAAGCCTTTCAATGATCTGCTTCATTCTCATCTTTCTCTCCCCCCCCCCCCTTTTTTTTCTATTACACCTGCCACACTGTTTATTTTCAGATTCCCAAATACATTGTAATCCTTTCTGCCCCAGTTCCTTTGCAGTGCTAGTCTTCTTTATGAAATCTTTTCTCCCCTTATTATGTTAGCTCCTACTCATTTTTTATCTTAGCTCAAGGATTACTGTAGTCAGGGAAACCTCTCATTCTAATTTCTTGGTTCTTTTGATACAGCACAAGGTAGAATTATCATTTTTTTTTAATCTCTTTCCCATGGAACTGCATAATAGCACTGATTGTTTGCTTATTGCTGCATCCCTTATTGCTGCTATTTGACACACACAGGCACACCAATAAATGTGTTAATTTAATGAATAAATCCTTCTCCTTTCATCATCCAATGTTTTTAAAGAGTAGTCATCACTTTTTGCCTACTCTTTACCTTATTCGTTACTGCCATAGATTATTTGTTTTTAATTCTAAACCATTAAAATAACTTTACAATAAACTTCCTGCTTCTAGTCCTTTCTCCACTCCTCTTGTTTCTTCACTAAATTTGATCATATTATTCATCTTTTTAAAGGCCTTCTGTTTAGCCAAAAAGTACTTTTAGCACACCAAGCTTTCTTAAATTGATCTGGCTACTCAGGGACACACACACACACAATAGGTTAAAAAAATTAAAAACACACACACACACACACACACACACACACACACCCTTATGTTCAGCCACACTCAGATTGGGTCCACGGACAAGGTATAGTTTCTTACATATTTTTTTCTTTTGTTGCATTTTTGAAAATTGGAATTGTAAAGGCTTGATTGCCATTTTACTCTTAGCCATCATATAGTTTTGTGAATAAATTAAAGATATTCTTCCTCTCAGACTTTTTTTTAAGGGGATTAAAATCAACTCCATTAAGAAAGATCGATTTTTGCTGTACTGGCACTCAGTTATGGCAAATGTGAGGCACAACAAGTATTAGGGATATTTTTAGGATAATTATTAGAGATCAATACTGTCTTGATTATTTCAAAGGAACCATACCAACTAGGGTTTCAGATTATGTTCCTCTTAGCTAAGTGTAATATATATGTATTGCTGATTTTTCCATTTGTGAACATTATTTCTGTTTCTGAAGCTTAATAGTGATTTTGTCGAAGGATTAAGTACACTCTTTTAATGTTTGTAATTTTTTAAACCTATTTGCCCCCGTATTTTAATGTTTGTAATTTTTTTAACCTATTTGCCCCAGTAATTCTTGCTCTATTCCATTTAAAATTGTCTTGCTTCTCTGTCCTATCACATAAAGTTGGAATTTGAGGGCATAATTAAGATATTTCTAATAGGAAGGCCACCTTAATAAGATTTAATAATGACCTTGCAGGGTATTTCTTAGAGAAGATATGAAACCTGATTCTGGTTTTCTTCTTCCTTTGTCCAGAAACTTAATCTTGTTTATCAGATTTGGAAGACTAATTACCCAAACTCACAGTGTACTGAAATTTAAGCTAGAATCACACTTTACTTAGGATGAGAATTATAAATGTGGCACAGACTTGAACAGTCATTCCCTCTGATTTCTTTTTTTTTTTTTTTTTAATATATTTTATTGATTTTTCACAGAGAGGAAGAGAGAGGGATAGAGAGTTAGAAACATCGATGAGAGAGAATCATCGATCAGCTGCCTCTTTGCACATCCCTTAATGGGGATGTGCCCGCAACCAAGGTACATGGCCTTGCCCGGAATCGAACCCGGGACGTTTCAGTCCGCAGGCCAACGCTCTATCCACTGAGCCAAATTGGTCCCGGCCTCTCTGATTTCTTTTTCTCATCAGGAATTCTATATGAAAAGCCAAATGATCAGAACATGTCTAAGCAGAGATATAGACCCCCCAAAATGTAACTATTAAGATTTGAGAGAAAAATTTGTCTATTTGTCTATGAAAACCAGTTTAGATGTAGAACCTCAAAATAAAAATAAAATTGTAACCTCCAAAGTCTTCAAATGTACTAAACTAGTACACTTTATAAAAATTTGATATTGATTTGTGATTTCTTTCTTGATGTTATAGGATTTTTTTTTTTACTTTCTCTTCATTCTCTTTAAATAGACTTAAATCACATGGTAGAGTTGGGTTGGTAATGATCAGCATTCTTTTTTTTTCAGGTGCTTCTGCTATTTATCCCAATTTCTTTTATTATTGGTTAAGAAATGTTAACATTTTAAAGGTTAGTGTGACGGTGTTAAGCCCTCTCTGGGGTGTGATTGATCATTTTATTTTTATTATTTTTTAATATATTTTATTGATTTTTTTTGCCCCCCTCTCTCCCATACATACCCTCCCTCCCCAGAGTTTTATGTCCATTGGTTGTACTTATATGCATGTATACAAGTCCTTAGGTTGATCTATTATCTCCCCCAGATCTCCCTCCCCTCCCCGCTGTAATTTGACTGTCTGCTGTTGCTTTACTGTCTCTATATCTATCTTTTGGTTCATCAGTTTATGATGTTCTTTATTATCCAAAAATGAGTGAGGTCATGTGGTGCTTCTCTTTCATTGATTGGCTTATTTCACTCAGCATGATGTTCTCCAATTCCATCCAGGTTGCTGCAAATGATGAGAATTCCTTCTTTTTTATGGCAGCATAGTATTCCATTGTGTAGATATACCATGGTTTTTTGATCCAATCATCTGCTGATGGGCACCTAGGCTGTTTCCAAATTCTGGCTATTATCGATTGTGCTGCTATGAACATAGGGGTGCATATATCCTTTCTGATTGGTGTTTCTAGTTTCTTGGGATATATTCCTAGAAGTGGGATTACTGGGTCAAATGGGAGTTCCATTTTCAGTTTTTTGAGGAAACTCCACACTGTTCACAGTGGTTGCACCAGTCTGAATTCCCACCAGCAGTGCACGAGGGTTCCTTTTTCTCTGCAACCTCACCAACACTTGTCATTTGTTGATTTGTTATGTTGGCCATTCTGACAGATGTGAGATGGTACCGCATTGTTGTTTTGATTTGCATCTCTCGGATAATTAGTGACTTTGAGCATGTTTTCATGTGCCTTTTGGCCTTCCTTCTGTCTTCTTTTGAAAATATTCTGTTTAGGTCCATTGCCCATTTTTTAATTGGATTATTCATTTTCCTTTTATTTAGTTGTATAAGCTGTCTGTAGATGTTGGAGATTAAACCTTTATCAGTGGTAACATTTGCAAATATGTTCTCCCACACAGTGGGCTTTCTTGTTTTGTTGATGGTTTCTTTTGCTGTAAAAAAGCTTTTTATTTTGATGTAGTCCCATTTGTTTATTTTCTCTTTAGCTTCCATTGCCCTAGGGGCAGTATCACTGAAGTAGTTGTTTTGGCATATATCTGAGATTTTGCTGGCTGTGGATGCTTCTAGTATTTTTATGGTTTCCCTTCTTATGTTTAAGTCCTGTACCCATTTTGAGTTTATTTTTGTGTATGGTGTAAGTTGGTGATCTAGTTTCATTCTTTTGCATGTGTCTGTCCAATTTTCTCAACACCATTTATTGAAGAGACTGTCTTGACTCCATTGTATATTTATGCCTACTTTGTCAAATATTAATTGAGCATAGTGATTTGGGTTGATAATCTGGGTTCTCGATTCTATTCCATTGATCTATATGTCTGTTCTTGTGCCAGTACCAGGCTGTTTTGAGAACAGTGGCTTTGTAATACAGTTTGAAGTCTGGTATTGAGATCCCTCCTACTTTACTCTTCTTTCTCGGGATTGCTGTGGCTTTTCGGAGTCTTTTATTGTTTCAAATGATCTTTTGGAGAGTTCTTTCTAGGCCAGTGAAATATGCCATTGGTATTTTAATGGGGAGTGCATTGAACCTATAGATTGCTTTAGGAAGTATGGACATTTTGATGATGTTGATTCTACCAATCCATGAACATAGTATGTTCTTCCATCTCTTTACATCTTCCTCTATCTCTTTTTTCAGTGTTGTGTAGTTTTCCACATATAGGTCCTGTACTTCCTTAGTTAAATTTATTCCTAAGTATCTTAATTTTCTTGGTGTGATGGTAAATGTAATTGCTTTTTTAGTCTTTGTTTCTGTAATTTCGCTGTAGGTGTATAGAAATGCCATGGATTTCTTTGCGTTAATTTTGTATCCTGCTACATTGCCAAATTCATTTATTAAGTCAATTTTTTAATGGAGTCTCTTGGGTTTTTTATGTACAATATCATGTTGTCTGCAAATCAGGATAACTTTACTTCTTCTTTTCCAATTTCGATTCCTTTTATCTCCTCCTCTTGTCTAATTGCAATGGCTAGTACTTCCAGTACTATGTCAAACAGGAGTGGCGAGAGTGGGCATCCCTGTCTTGTTCCTGCTCTTAGAGGGAATGGTTTTAGTTTTTGCCCATTGAGTATAATGTTGGCTGTGGGTTTATCATATATAGCTTTTATTATGTTGAGGTATGATCCTTGTACTCCCACCTTGTTGAGAGTTTTTATCATGATCAGCATTCTTGTGGATAATGGTGGCTGATCATGCCCAGGCACCACACCCAGGAAGCTGCTCTTTTTTTTTTTTTTTTTTTTTATAATATATTTTATTGATTTTTTACAGAGAGGAAGGGAGATAGATAGAGAGCTCGAAACGTTGGTGAGAGAGAAACATCGACCAGCTGCCTCTTGCACACCCCCTACTGGGGATGTGCCTGCAACCAAGGTACATGCCCTTGACTGGAATCAAACCTGGGACCCTTCAGTCCGCAGACTTGACGCTCTACCACTGAGCCAAACCGGCTTCGGCAGGAAGCTTCTCTTTGGCAGCTGCCCTTCTCTCTCCATTTCCTTTCTTTCCCTTCCCTTCCTTTTCTTTCCCTTTCCTTCCTTTCCTATAGGAGCCACGATAGGAAACTTTCAGTAGGCACGGAGATCCCCTGACTTACTGTTTCTTATCTGACTTACTGTTTCTTATTGCCTTCTGTAATAGTTATCTCAATTGCCATAGCTAGGGTGGAATAACTTTCTGGTTGATTCTAGACCTCAGAATTGCATAATTTGTGCTCTAGCCAGTTTTGCTCAGTGGATAGAGCATTGCCTGCGACTAAAGGATTGTGAGTTCAATTCCTGTCAAGGGCACATACTTCAGTTGTAGGTTCAATCCCCACCCTGTTTGGGGCTTGGGTTGGAGGCAACCAATTGATGTGTCTCTCTCTCTCTCTGTCTCCCCCTTTCCTTCCACTCTCAAAGTCAATGGGAAAATATCATTGGGTGAGGATTAACAATAACAAAAATTACATAATTTGTAAAATAATAAAAACCAAAAACTGGGCAAAAGTAAGAAGGCAGGGATGTACTGTGGGTTGTGGAATCTGTCACAAAAGTGGTATTTCTTTGGGAATAATTAGAAGTGTCAGAGATAATTCATTATCACATTCTGATTTGCATTCATGATATTTATGCATGAAAAATATGAGGAAAGCAAGTTGTACTAAATTCTGATAATTTTATATAGTCTCTGTCCATCTAAAGCAGGAATGGGGAACGTCTGGCCGGTAGGCCATATAAGGTCCACCAAATCATCTGGTGTGGCCTGTCAAGACATTAGAAGTGAGTTAATTTAATGTTTGACCAAATTTAGCAGCTAATTTTTAAGTCAATAAAGTTGTATGGCCCTTGAATGATGTTAGATATACCCAGGTGAACCTTGATAGAAAAGAAGTTATATCTAAAGCCATATAAATAATAATACTGCTTAAGTATTTTCTCCATTTTATATGAAGAATTTCTCATATTCCTAGTTTTTAAATGTATCAAAATTTTTTTTATGCAGCTCTGAAAGATTGGTATTGCTGGCAGGTGGTAGCCTGGAGATCAGTGATGTCACAGAGGATGATGCTGGGACTTATTTTTGTGTAGCTGATAATGGAAATGAAACAGTTGAAGCTCAAGCAGAGCTTACAGTACAAGGTATGTCATTATTTCTCATATAAATAAATAAATAAATAAATAAATAAATATCCTTTGTACCTTCTGGGCTTGCCAATTTTTTAACATTAATGTGGGAACAGTAACACAACAAAATAGTTAAAAGACTGAACTTTAAACCAGACTGAGTTCAAATTCATGGTCTTATATTCCCTGATTGTATAACTATAGGAAATTTAATTAATTTCTGTGAGCCTCATTTTCCTCATCTGTAAAATCAAGATAATAAGAGTACTTACCACCTTGGAGTTCTTTTGAAGATATAAAGATTTAGTGTTTGTAAAACTTCAATAATAATGGCTATAATATAGTAAGAGCTTGAAGTTACTGTAATTATGCATGGTAGTAGTATGGGTATCTGATAGTTAAGTTTACTTTTCTTGTCTCACAATGTTTTCTCACAAAAAACTTCTCTCCTAAGCACTGGTATTCCCTTCTTTCAGATGAATAGATCAGCTAGGACAGACAATGCATGTGACTCTCAATATAACATGGTCATCTGTTTGATGATTTCTTTCTTTCTCCTCAACCAACATTGAGCATTACATTATATCCCTCTATAGTAGGGGTGTCGAACTCAATCAGAGAAGGGGCCAAAATCTAAAATCCAGCCTAAATCTCGGGCCGAATGGTTTATTGAACAGTCATAAACTGTCGTTGTGATGGAAACGCAGTGGAGTGCAGTGATGACAGCACGGTGTGGGCCACATTGCAAGGCCTGGCAGGACGGATTTGGCCCGCGGGCCTTGTGTTTGACACATGTGCTCTATAGGTTCTCTCATTTAGAAGTCAGATAAATTGAACCTGGCATGTACACATAATCTCTTCTTATCCCATTTACCTTTCCATCCTCCATATGGAAATGGACCCTCAGAAAAATGCTTGCTATCTATCCTATGATTGTCTGCACCCTCATTCATTTTTGTTCTAAATAAAAATCTTTAAAACCTTCATTTCTTTCAGGGAAATCCAATAGTGTTTGGATATGTAGAAGTATATATTGGCTCTTGATATTCATCTTCAACTTGTCCCAAATTATATTTGTATTTGATAAACCACTTCCTGATCTATGTTTTGGGGTTGTTTTATATTTTATATAGAAATGTTTCTTTTGATATATTTGAGGGTCTTAGAGTGGGAAGTAGAGTAGCCACAGCGGAAGAAAGTTTTATTCAACTGAAAGCACAAAAGGAGGAAAGAATTATTGTATGTGTAAAACTAAGAATGAAGAAGATGAAGAAACACTCTCAATATAATGGTAATTAAAATAACATAAATGGATTTTATCAAAAAGAACACAGCAGATTGGATTATGAAAACTCTCCCAATATGTTGTTACAAAAGATTTACAAAAAACTGAATGAGACAGATTTAAAATAAAAGGATGGGAAAGATATACTAGGCAAAATAAAAGAAAGTTGAAGTAGCTTTCTAAAAGGCACAAATAGCAGAAGAAACATACCTACTCAAAAGAGGAATTATAATCAAGAAAGTATAACATATCATATAGTCAACATGGATAGATATGTTCCTACAATGCAGTCTAAAATATATCAAACAAAAGCTAAATAATTGTTTAGAGAAATAAACAAATCAACAATCTTTCCACACTCCTTTCAGGAGATGATAGAATGAAGAGACAGAAAAATTTAGGTTTATCACAATTCTCTCCACAGTTCAACATAATTCTTCCAGTATTATAAGAAAACTAGAGGCTTGGTGCACGCAATTCTTGCATGGAGGGGTTGGGTTGTGAGTCCTTCAGCCCCGCCTTCACCCTCTGCAATTCTGGACCCCCCTACACCTTTTTCTTATCTAGCTAACCTCTTCACATTTAAAAAAATTAACTGAGCTGAAACCGGTTTGGCTCAGTGGATAGAGCGTCTGCCTGCGGATTGAAAGGTCCCGGGTTTGATTCCGGTCAAGGGCATGTACCTTGGTTGCGGGCACATCTCCAGTAGGGGATGTGCAAGAGGCAGCTGATCGGTGATTCTCATCGATGTTTCTAACTCTCTATCCCTCTCTCTTCTTCTCTGTAAAAAAAAAAAAAATCAATAAAAATATATATTAAAAAATAAAAAAAAATTAACTGAAATATCACCTACTCTAGGAAATCCTCTTTGAAATCCAAATGTCTTTACTATATGTATTAAATATTTTCATAGTATATCATTCTTTTTCTTTAATAGCTACTTAGAGTGGATGCAATGTGGTTTTCATTCTTGCATTTGAAGTTTTTCTTCTTGCTCTCGTAATTGCAAAGCTTATCCAATTTACATTTGCCCTTTAAGGGCTTGCATTTAGTTCAGTTTCTAGTTGGCTTCCTGCTTTTTTTTTAAGCAATAAATTTGGGTTGTGATAGCAAGCCTCACTTGTAATCAAGCTCGTAGGTATTCCTATCTGAATATTTCTATAAAACCTATCACTTTAGCATACCAGAGATTGTGTTCATTTATAGAAAAATAACAACAAATGTCACCTGATCATTTGATCTTCTAGTAATATTTTATAGCAAGATGTATTATTCTAGTAATTAAACTATTACAAAACTGAGGCGTACAGAAATAAATCGCATTGAGCAATAAAGAATGACTCAAATGTCAAAGCATAGTACACTTAGGGCCTCCCTTGTCCTGTGCCTCAGATATCATAGCATAGTACACAGTTCATAAGGAATCAGCTTCCTTTAAAATAGGAACGGATGCCACACTCGTGAAGCAGCTACTTTCCCACATACTTTTTTTTAAAAACTTAATTCACAGCACATACTCTTTGTACTAATTATTGGAAAATCATCCTAGCAATTGCTTCTGTTCCTCACTATATTGTTGCCTTATATTCTGATGTTATTGCTGTGCTTTTATCATCCATTTGCTCTAATAAGATTGTGAATTTTTTAAGGGCATAAATCATGACTTGAGCTTGTCTTTCTCTGTCATGGTGCCTAGATAAATACTCAAATGCCATCCAGTCCTAATGACTGTGATGAGAGAGGCCCACCGCTGCTGGAGACCTCTCATTTTTATTTAAGGGGCCTCACTTGTTCTATGCCTTTACAGAGGGATAAGTAGGGGCTGAGGGAATTTGAGGAAACCCAGACAGAATTTTCCTCCTAAAAGATTTTACTAAGCTGGCACCCAGGACACTGGGCATTTGTCCAATTAAAATCTGGACACAGCAATAACAAAGGCACTGGTCTACTGATCATGCATAGGGATCAATCCCAGCCTGCAGGAACTCACCCCCTCAGTCAGGACTAGGTCGCTGGGTAGACCTGGGTTGGTGCTCCTAACTCTGGAGAGAGGGAGACTTCCCGTGGCTACAGGCTAGAGGCCCTGGACTCGCGCCACGCACCAGAACAGGTCCCCAGCGCAGGTTGGTCAGTAGAATGGCTTCTTCGCCTGGGATTGCGGGACAGGTTGGCCATGCTCAGCCTGGCCTGTTCGCCCCGTTACTGCAGAGCTGCCTGGTTTGTTCTCCCCATGATTGCGGGGCGGCCTGGCCTGGGCTCACTGTTTTCCACCAGCTGCAGCTCGCCAGTCTCCTATGGGCTGGTGGAGCAGTCCAGTCTAGCCCACAGCATGTGGCAGTGGCTGTGAAGGTCGCCACAACAACCCAGCACTAACTTCCAGTTGGTTAGCCATTGATCATGATAGATCGTTACAAGTTACAACCCTGGGCTTTTATTATTAGGATAAAAAGGAATAATAGTTTTGAAATTAGAAGAAGAGAAGGAATAGGGGGATAAATGGTAATGGAAGGAGCCTGACTTGCAGTGGTAAATATACAATACAGTATACAATGATGTGTTATGGAATTGTGTACCAGAAACCTGTATAATTTTGTTAACCAGTGTCACCCCAATAATTTCAATAAAAAAGGAAAAGAAAAAAAAAATGGGAAGAAGAGATAAAATTGTTCTATCAACATAATTTGTCTACCTGATCACCAAACTAGTGTTATATAATAAAATACAGTTTTCCATACAGGATAAATTTATCAAAATCAGAAGTATTTTTCTACACCAGTAATAATCATTAGAAAATAATTTAAAAAGTAGACAAATTCACAGTAGAAAAAAACTGTAAAATATCTAAAAATATAACTAAGAAACTATGGGGAAATTATAAAACTCTAGTAGAGGATGTAGAAGAAAATTTGAATAAATGGTAAGATAGATATTACATACTCTTGGATGGGTTGATATAATATTTAAAATGTCATCTACAAATTAATGTATAAATTTGGCATATGTGAATCAAGATTTTAAATAGATTCTTTGAGGAACTTGAAAATTTCTCCCTAAAGTGCATATGGAAGAATAAAGGTCCAGAAGCAGCTAAGTTAGCTTTGAAAAATAAAAAGAATGGAGGGCTTACTCTGACAAATATTCAAATATATTAAAAATTCACAATACTTGTATACAAAAACCTTGTATTGTTAAAGAACTGAGAAATAGACTGGTAGAATAAGAAATAGGCTAATTGTTTAGTAAACAGTTTGGGGGAATGTGGTTTCCCTAATGGAGAGAAAAAATAGCATTTCTGTGTAATAATAACCATCCAAATTACCTATATTTGGTCCAGTAGTGACTGAGATCTGAAGGGTAAAACTATAAACTTCATAGAAGAAAATGTAAGAGAATAACTTGGTCCCTAAGAGTCAGGAAAATATTATGTTAAACAAAAATGTAGATACAGAAATCATTAGATGAAACACGGATGGCTCAGAACATGTCAAGTAGAGGGTATGAATCTAAAACTAAATCTAATCTAAAGATAACGGAGGAAAAAATAAAGTAAAAAATACCTAAAAGGAAAGGAAAGAAAATATTGAGATGGTAGATTTAAACCCAAATACATCAGTAATTATAAATGTACTAACTATTATACACTGATTAAAGACAATAATCTTCAGATTGAAAAGAAATTGAAACCCAAGTATGTATTGCTTGTATGAGAGACACCTTAAATATAAGGATACATAAGATTTTGAAATTAAAATGATGGAAAAAGATAAACCATGTCAAAGCTAACTGGAAAAATATCCGACAAAGGCAAGATGAGATAAAGTAGGGCATTTCATGTTAATTAGAGATTGTCTACCAGAAAAGTAAAACCATTCTAACTACCCTGTTTCCCCGAAAATAAGAAAGTGTCTTATATTAATTTTTTCTCCCAAAGTTGCGCTAGGTCTTATTTTCAGGGGATGTCTTATCTTTCCAGGTGCTAAGTCTTATTTTCGGAGGATGTCTTATTTTCAGGGAAACATGATATGTATGTACCTCATAATGTAATCTCAAAATATGAAAATTAAAAAAACTGATAGAACTATAGGAGAGGTAGATAAGACAAACATACAATCATGGTGATAGATTTAACACACTTCACTGACAGACAGGATATGTATATCAAAACAAACAAAACCACAGACAGTTACAATATATTATAGTAAGAACTGAACAATGCAACTTAATAAACTTGACCTAATTGACAACTATAGGTTGCTGCACCAAACAAATGAGAGAATTTACCTTTTTCATAAATACTTAGGAAAGTTACTAAAAAATATATATTGACCATGAAACAAATCTTAGCAAATTTCAGAGAATTAAAATTCTGTAGGTTTGGTCACCATGGAATTAAGGTTGGAATTAAATTTTAAAAAAAAGAATCTTTAAAGAAAAGGAAACTTAAAAACCTACTGTTTGGAAATTCAGTGAATCACTTTGAAATGATCCATGAGTCAGAAAAGAAATGATGAAGAAAATTAGAAATTATTTTGAACTAATAGAGATATGACCTATCAAAACTGATGGAATTCTTAGAGGAAATTTGTAGCCTTAAGTACATATATTAGAAGAGAAGGCTGAAAAAACAATGATTTAAATAGTCATTTCAAAAAACTAAAAAAAAACTAAAAAAAAACTAAAAAAAAAAGAAGAAAGATAATGATAAGAACAAAAATTAATAAAATAGGAAAAAAATTTGTTTTTTCAATCCTCACCCCAGGATATGCCTACTGATTTGAGAGAGAGAAAGAGAGAGAGAGAGATCTCTGTGAGAGAGAACATCAATTGGTTGCCTTCTGTATACAATGTGATCAAACCCACAACATGGGGTATGTGCCCTGAACAGGACTTGAACCCATAACCTTTTGGTATATAGGACAATGCTCCAACCAACTGAGCCACACTAGCCAAGGCCAAAAGTTGGTTTTTGTAAAAAAATTACAATAAAGATAAAACTCTGACAAATTATATATTCAATTGACTAAGTTTTTTTTTAGATCAAAGAGTCAGCAAACTATAGCTTGTGGTTATAGTCAGCAAACTATAGCTGCTCAGCTGCTTGTTTTTGTGTAGCCTGTGAGCTCAAAATAATTTCTAAGGTTTTTAAATGGTTAAAAGATAACAGAATAATAATGTTTAGTGATATCTGAAAATTTTATGAAATTCAGATTTTATTTTCCATAAACTTTCATTGGCATACAGTCCCACTCATTCACTTATGTACTGACTGTGGCTGCCCTCATATTGTAAAAGAGGAGTTGAATAGTTGTGACAGAGACTAATCAAGCATGTCAACACCGTAAGTTTTTTTAAATGAGGCATGTGGTCCATTGTCTGTGAGTTTGACATGCTTGGACATGGCCCACAAAGCCTAAAATATTTATTGTCTGAGTCTTTTCAGAAAAAGTTTCAACCCCTGCTATTTAATCTAGAAAGAACTAGTTAGACTAATAATGTAAACAAAGATAGATAAATCAGTAGAAAATTTGAACACCTGTCTCACAGATCTCCAGGTGGTTACTACACACTTGAAAAAAGTGGTTGTTATTTTTAGTTTTTAGAGAAATGCAAATAAAAGCCACAATAGATACCACTATACCAGAGTGGCTAAAATTAAAGAAACTAACAATACAGGGTTGGTTAGGATGAGGAACACTGGGGACTCTAATATACTGCTGTTAGCACTCTATCCTATCTAATAAAAGAGTAATATGCAAATTAACTGTCGCTCTGTGACAAAATGGTGCTGCCCATAGCAGATGCTGGCAGTGTCTCCCTGGTAACATGAGCTCAGCATGTGTGCCCTGGCTTCCCTGAGGTAAGGGGCCTGTGGGGACGTGAGCCCAGTGTCCCCGCCCCAGCTGCGTGGATGGAGGGGAGGATCCAGAAAAATGCATCTTTCCAGTTCCTGATGCTGATGGAGCCCTATGGGTGCCGGAGTCCTCGGCCTGCAGCCTCAGTGGCAGACTAGAAGCCCCCTGCCCGCAGTGTGGACACAGCCAGCATGGCACTGCGGCAAGGGGGTGTCTGGTGGGCATGCTACAGACATCAAATCACTGCTACCGTGCTCCTACCCCCCACCACACTCGCAAGTAGTATGGTCCAAGGGGGCGACTCTTGAAGTGCAGCTCCCACAGCAGTTGATGCACACCATCCTGGGCAGGGAAGCCAGAACTGAGAACCCAAGCTCCAGAGTACCCGAGCAGCCTGGAGTCGTGGGACAGGGCCCGGAGGAGGCACCAGGACAAGTATCTTCCCAGAGGCTGTGCACAAGGAGAGGAGCCTCTGGCTAGAGGCTGGGGTGAGGGATGCTGGCATCGTTGCAGGTCAGGCTGAGGGACACCCCCGACACACACCCCTGTGCACGAATTTGATGCACCGGGTCTCTAGTCCATAATAATAAAAGCATAATATGCTAATTAGACCGACCAGACCTTACAGATGAAGCCAGGGCTACCAGGGAATCCTGTGTCCTGGATGCCAGAGGGGAGCTGGTGCCAGCAGCCAGAAGAAGGAAAGCCTATTCTTGCACGAATTTTGTAAATTGGGCCTCTAGAATGGATATAATCACTTCAGATACTGTTTGGCAAAATCTACTGAAACTGCATGCTTCATATCTTATGACACAATCGTTTTTCTAGGTGTATACTTATTAGAAATGTGCACAATGATCGTCTCACCAGCTTTATTTACAATAAATCAAAACGAAACAATTTATCAACAGTAGAATGATTAGTGTTCTAATCATACTGTGGCATTTCATCAGCAAAAAAATTGACAGACCACTTCTACAGTCCAACAACATGGATACATTTCATAGGCACCATTAAAAAAAAAGAAGCCAAGCACACATATGAAAACATTATTCCATTTTTATAAAGTTCAAAAATAGGCAAAACTAATCTATGGTTTTAGAAATTAGAACAATCAGAACAAGGGCAGGAGAGAGACTGAATGTTACATAGTGGGGCTTCCTACTAGTGTTAATGTTCTATTTCTTAATCTAAGTGGTGATAGTTAACAATAATTCAAGCTGTACTGTTAATGTGTGTCACATGAGGTCTTCCCTTTTTTGTTTATAGATAAGTCATTACATACAAAAAATTTTTGGAAAATTTTACTTTGAAACTTGTCCAATAACTGAAAGTATTTTTATTTTTCTGATGGGGAAAGCAGTTTATGAGAAATGGTTGAAAATTTTATATATCTAAATCTATATAAGATGTAATATAAATATTTATTTACACACACACACACAACTTCCCATTCCAACTGGCGCAGTTTTTCAGCAGTGATTCTTGCAGTATGTGGTCGTGCGTAATCATGGTGAAGAATTACGCCCTTACGATTAATCAGCGCGGGTTCTTTTTCTCTTAAAGCTTGGGCTAACCTTTCCAATTGGGCACTATACACTGCACTTGTAATGGTTTGGTCAGAGGGTAAAAGTTCATAATGAAGAATTCCTTTAAAATTCCACCAAACACACAACATCACTTTTTTCGCATGCAAGTCAGGTTTTGGCGTGGGCTGCGGAGCCTCATTTTTGTCCAACCATTGAGGCCGCCTTTTCAAATTAACATACAGCACCCATTTTTCATCTCCGGTAACAATTTGCTCTAAAAACGGCAAACGGTTTTGACGAGAGAGGAGCGAAGTGCAAATTGTGACTCTTTGATTACGGTTGTTGTCGGTCAACTCATGAGGAACCCATTTTCCAAACTTTTGGACTTTGCCAAGTGCACACAATTGGTTGGAAATCACACACACACATATATATTAATATATATAGTCATTCTGTCTGACTTATTTTTTTTAAAGAAATTATAGCTACAGGAAATTCCATAGTGAGTGTTAACGCAGAAAAGGTTGTAAGTTCATTCTTCATCTGTTAAATATTTCAAATTTATTGTTTTATCATTAACTCCTGGAATTTCTACACATACTGTGACGTGAATTAGTCCATTGTGTATTTCCTGTCACCTCAGCTTTAAATGGGTTGTTGTTTTTTAAAGAAAGAATTTTTTTTTTCTCTTAAAACATTCATAATAGTCTGTGTTGCATATCTCTCCTCACCCCCAAAAGAAGAAAATTTTCCATTTGTATTTTTGTGCACAAATTGATAGCTTCAAAATTGGCCACTTCCTTGAGTTTGTCAATACTCAACAAATTTACAACCAAAGTTTTAAATTCTCCCATCTTTCTCTGGTCACAACCTAACATTCTACTTTTATTCATCTGTTGTACTGTGTCTGATCTCTACATTAACACATCGATCTCCCCCTTTTTTCCAGTTACCTTCATAATTTCACTTCCCTTTACTTCCTGATTAGTTATAGTGTACTCTCCTCATTAAAACTCTCAATTCACTTGGCTTATTTAGGATAAAAACAAACTCTTCATAGCATGTGTACAAAACACAACCACACCCTACATATGAAGTCAACTTTTTCAGTGTTAACTGAGGCACCACAGAGCAGTTAGTTAAGAGCAGTCTCTGGATTAAGCATGCCTGGGTTCTAGTCTCATATCTGTCACTTACTTAGCTATGTGAATTTGACTAAGTTATTTAACTTACCTGTGTCTTACTTTTTTTAATCAGTTAAATGACTTGTTATAAGGCTTAAGTAAATAAACTTCGGCACTGTTCCACCTGAACCTGGGATAGAAATAGAGTATCTTTACCAAATTGCATATAATTTCCTGAATATTCTGTGTTATTTGATAGCTTTGTTCCTCTGTATCCTCTCACCCTCAGCTATGATGTCCTCATAATCCTTTAAAACTAGTTAACATTACCCTTCTATGAAGCTTTCTATAACCATCCTGATACCCCCAGATAAATTTTATGTCTCATAAAATAGCTATCTTTTTGCCAGCAGTGTCTCTCACTGATTTGTTTATGTGCTTATTCCCAGTACTAGACTGGGTTCTTATCAACATGGACGGGTCTAGATGAATTTTTATCATAATAGATAATCAGCAAACAATTGTTAAGTGAGACTTTGTATTGAAATTGTGAAATGTGACAACTAGAATGATTTAATTTTCTGGCTATTTTGTTACTCATCTTTTCCTTATTTTTCTTTGACCGATTACAAAAGAAATGTGGTTTAAAAAATATCTTCTAAAAGGTTATTCTGGGAAAAGATGAACCATTACTCTAGCTTATATAATTGAGGTAATAATTGCCACCTTTATATGCACACATGTTTATAAACAGTGTCTTTATCATCTTAATTCTCAAGGGTTAATTTCCAATTTACATAAGTAACTCATACAACTTAAGAAAAACAAACAATCCAATTAAAAAATGGGCAATGGAACTAAATAGGCACTTCTCCAAAGTGGGCTTTTAGAAGGCCAGGAAACATGAAAAATGCTTGAAATCACTAATCAACTGAGAGATACAAATTAAAATGCCAATGAGGTATCATCTTATACCTCTCAGAATGGCTATCAACAAATGACAAGTGCAGAGATGTGAGAAAAAATTCAAACTGATGCAGCCATTATGGAAAACAATACTGTGCATCCTCAAACAATTAAAAATGAAACTTCCATTTGACCCAGTGATCCCACTTCTAGGAATATATCCTAAGAAACCTAAAACACCAATTAGAAAGAATGTATGCACCCTTATGTAAATTGGAAATTAACCCTTTATCAGATGTATCATTGGCAAATATGTTCTCCCATGCAGTGGGCTCCCTTTTAATTTGGTTGATAGTTTCTTTTGCTGTTCAAAACCTTTTTATTTTGGTGTAGCCCCATTTGTTTATTTTGTCCTTAGTTTTCTCTGCCGTAGGAGATGTATCAACAAACATCTTGCTATGAGAGATGTCCCTTCCTCTTGGATTTTTTTGGGATAATTTGAGTATAGTTTAGTCCTTCTTTGAATGTTTGGTAAAACTCCCCTGTGAAGCCATAGGAATGCCTCCCCTGGGTTTGCTGTGAGTTTATTATTATTATTATTATTATTATTATTATTATTGCTTCTATTTCAGTAGTAGTTATCGGCATATTCAGGTTTTCAGATTGAGGTTTGAAAGATTGTATTTTTTTTAGGACTATGTATGTCCATTTTGTCCCGGTTGTCCAGCTTGTTGAAATGTACTTGTTCATAGTATTTTTCTCTGATCCTTTGTATTTATGTGGTAGTAGTTATTATTATACTTCAACCTGTTTTATTTCTGATTGTATTTATCTGGGTCCTCTCTCTTTTTTTCTTGATGAGTTTGGCTAAAGGTTTATTGATCTTATTTATCTTTTCAAAGAAACTACTCTTAGTTTTAATCATCTTTTTTATTTATTTTTAGTCTCTATGTTATTGGTTTAGTATCATCTTTATTATTTTCTTGTTGTTTTTCTGGGCTTTTCTTTTTGTTCTCTATCTAGTTCTTTTTAAGTTGTAGAGTTAAATAGTTTAGTATTAATTTTTCTTTTCTTTTTTTTCTTTTTTTTTTTTTTTAAGGTAGACTATAGTGCTATGAATTTCCCTCCCAGGACTATGTTCACTGTGTCCCATAGATTTTGGGTAGTTGTGTGTTCATTTTCATTTGTTTCCAGAAGGTTTTTTATTTTATCTTTGATCTCTTTGATAACCCATTCCTTGTTTGTTGTACTATTTAGTCTCCATGTGTTTGAATGTTTTTGAGTGTTTTTATTGTAGTTGATTTCTAATTTCATTGTGATCCAAAAAGATGCTTAATATGTTTTCAATCTTCTTGAACTTATATAGAGATTTAGCTTGTGTCCTAGCATGTGGTTATTCTTTGAGAATGACTGTGTGCACTTGAGAAGAATGTATATTCTATGGCTTTGAGGTGAAATGTTCTGAAAATGTCAGTTAATTCCATCTGGTCTAGTGTGTTGTTTAGGATCGCTATTTCCTTGTTAATTTTGTGTCTGGAAGATTTGTCCAATGATGTCAATGGGATGTTAAAGTTCCCTTGTATGATTTTGTTGCTCTCAATCTCCCTTAAAATCTTCAAGGAGTTTTTTCATATATTTGGGTGCTCCTGTATTGGGTGTATATATGTATATCGAAGCCTTAGGTGAATAGCTACAATTGAAATCTCTTGTGCTCTGCATTAAAAATAAACAAACAAAAAAACCACAAACACAACCACAACAAGACAAAACAAAACTGCGGCCTTCTCTCTGACTGGCTGTGGTCTACCTCTACAGGCTCCATACTCTGCTATGACCAGCAGTCCTGCCACTTTTCATGGCTGGTTGTTACATGTGTCATTGGTCTCAGCTCTGGTGCCCTAGGCTGTGGAGCCCAGCCTGGGTTCAAGCCTCAGACCTTCCTGTAGTTGGTAGCTCCTGCCTCACTCTAGGCCAGCCATCCCTGGGAGCTGGATCAGCTCCTCTTGAGATCTCACCCTTCCAACTGGTCTCCAGGTGTTTTCTGTCATTCCTTCATGTAAGTCTCCTTCTCAGTTGGATCTCAGTTGTATGTTCCCCACTTTAGTTTTATTTCCTGTCTGGCCCTGGGAGGAGGTGTAATAAGAAAGGTCTGCCTATTCAGCTACCATTTTTTCTTTTTCTCGCTTATTGCTTCTTAAGATCAAATGTTCTTTCACTTCTTGGCTTAACCTGCTTACCTGGGCTAATACTTGTTCTCTATACTCTTACTCTTCATTTACACAAATTAGAAGGCTAATCTGGACTTTTTCTGAGGATCTGCCCCACTCTAGTTAGTATAATGAAAAAGGAGGAAAGCAGATTGAAAATGAGGAAATAAAACTGCCTCTTTTTACAGACAACATATAGTTATCTATAATATATTTTGTATGTATGTAGATATTAAAGTTGTCTATGGAAAGTTACTAGAGCTAATGGGTGAGTTCAGTATGACCATGGGATGAAAGGTCAGTATACATAAATCACTTCCACCTCTGTATACTAGTGATAAATTTGAAACTAAAAAAATTTTGAAGTCCCATTTATAGTAGCACCAAAAATTTAAAGTATTTAGGCATATACCTAACAAAGTATGAACAAAATTTATATATTGAAATATATAAAACATTGATAAGAGAAATGAAACCAAAGATGTAAATAAATGGAGAGATAAACAATATGCATGGGAAAAAGACTATATTTTTACAATATCAAGTTGCCACAAATTCAACACAATCCCAATCAAAGTTATAGCAGGCTGAGCACATTTTATCTCAAATGTTAAAAATAAACCAACTGCTGGTGTGTTTTTTTGTTTGTTTGTTTGTTTGTTTTTTAAAATAGAAACTGCCTACTGTGGAGTTTGCTCCTTTGTGATACAGGGAGTTCCTTTTCATTTGAAACTTTCAGAGATTAGTAAGATACCCCTTTCAAAGATGTTGTGTGGGAAATTATAGCATTAGATGGGAAGTTGGATTAGAATTCAGTGGTTCTCAACCTTTCTAATGCAGAGATCCTTTAATACAGTTCCTCATGTTGTGGTGACCACCAATCATAAAATTATTTTTGTTGCTACTTCATAACTGTAATTTTGCTACTGTTATGAATCATAATGTAAATATCTGTGTTTTCTGATGGTCTTAGGCTCTAAAGCAGCGGTTCTCAATTTGTGGGTCATGACCCACTGGTTAAGAAGCATTGCTGTAGAGCCTAAGACCATTGGGTAAATGGTCTTAAGACCAACAAAAATAATTTTATGATTCCCACAGGTTGAGAACCACTAGCAGGGTCACCTAAGATCATCAGAAAACATGTTGAGAACTGCTAGCAGGGTTGCCTAAGACCATTGGAAAACACAGATATTTACATTAAGATTCAAAACGGTAGCAAAATTACAGTTATGAAGTAGTAATGAATAGGTTCTCGGCATTAGAAAGGTTGAGAGCCACTGGATTAGAATATCTATTTTTACCCTTCCGGCTCAAAATGTTAATGAATGTTATTCGTAAGTGTGTGATTACAACTTTGGGGTAAGGTGAAATGGAGTTAGAGAGTTACTACAATATATAGGCTCTTTCTAATATACTTAACTTTCCCCAAAGATCCTATCACTCTTCCTCCCATCCTTAAGAACCATTTCTTCATGTTAGGAGTATGTTGTGTAAATGAACTGTTTTAAGGTCTATGTCAAATTTATATTACTTTTTTGGGGGGTTGGGGGAAGATACACATTAAGTGACTGAAAAGAAAAATAATGTCAGTTTTCTCAATTCTTTTTGAATTTTAATTATGGCCCTTCCAAAAAATGGTATAAATCTTAGGGAATAGCCTTTAATATTTATTTTTAGTTTAGAACATTCATATTATCAATTTCTTCAATATAATCAACTTATTATGTATTTCTCAACAAGGAAATTCAGAAATTATCTTTAAAATTATTCTTCTAGTTACACCAGAATGTCAATTTTTAAAGATACTATGTTCCTGATATATATTTTAAAAAATATATTAGATTTTTATAATAATATGTGAAAACTTCAAATAAGTAAAACACCTGTGAATTCTGGGATTAAAAAAAAAAAACTGCTTGAAATATGTATAGCTAATTTTATTTTCATTAATATCTTCATTTTCTTTCTATTTTAAAGCCCAACCTGAATTCCTGAAGCAGCCTACTAATATATATGCTCATGAATCTATGGATATTGTATTTGAATGTGAAGTGACTGGGAAACCAACTCCAACTGTGAAGTGGGTCAAGAATGGGGATATGGTTATCCCAAGTGATTACTTTAAGATTGTAGTAAGTACTTTTTAAAAGAAGTACTCTGAAACCTTTAAATGTCTTTGTAATTATTAAGAGACTTGATATCTTATATACACCAGTTTATATAATGTCAACAAAGATAGAAAAATTAAACACAAAATATAATCTCTTCATTGGATGATGGGAAAGCTGAGCCCAGAAATATTTTGGTAGCTTATATATGATCACATAGCAAATAGTACTAGATGTAGTATTCCTGCTAAACATTTTAGCACTGTTAAACACAGTTGCCAGCATTTTCTGGGTAATGATTATGTGTGTGCTCATGCGTGTGTGCAAGCACATGTGTGCATGCACATGCACCAATTGTCTTCATATCTCTCAAGGAGCAGAAATCTGTCTTTCATATGCTGATGCTCAGGCCCTTCAAAATAAGTATGATCCAGTGTTGGACAGTTGTTGTGACAATATATGTGAAGATTTTTTTAGAAAGTAAATGCAAAAGTAAATAATTAGTGTTAAATATATTTAAGAATATCAGCCATTACTTCTTTTTACTTTTTATTAAATACATCCTATCTAATAAAAGAGTAATATGCAAATTGACCATCACAACAAGACACAAGATGGCCGCCCCCATGTGGACACAAGAAGGCTGCCACAAGATGGCCTGCAGAGGAGGGCAGTTGTGGGCAGTTGGAGATGACCAGACTAGCAGAAGAGGGCAGTTGAAGGGGACTCAGGCCTGCAGGGGAGGGCAGTTTGGGGGACCCAGGCCAGCAGGGGAGGACAGTTGGGGAGGGGCACTCAGACCTGCAGGGGAGGACAGTTGCAGGGGATCAGGCAGTTGGGTGTACAAGGTCTGCAGGGGAGGGCAGTTAGTGGTGACCAGGCCAGTAGGGAAGAGCAGTTGGGGTCCACCGGGCCTGCAGGGAAGGATAGTTGGAGGTGACCAGACTGGTAGGGAAGGGCAGTTAGGGTGTCCAGGCCGGCAGGGGAGGGAAGTTAGGGGCTATTGGGCCAGCCAGTTAGGTGTTGGAATGATTAGGCTGGCAGTAGAATGATTAGGGGGTGATCAGGCTAGCAGGTAGAACTGGTTAGAGGCAATCAGGCAGAGAGCAAGTGAGCTGTTGGGAGCCAGCAGTCCTGGATTGTTAGAGGGATGTCCAACCGCCCGTTTAGGCCTAATCCCAGTGGGTTTGACATCCCTCAAGGGGTCCCAGATTGGAGAGGGTGCAGGCTGGGCTGAGGGATTTCGTGCACCTGGCCTCTAGTTTTTAATAAAGATTGTCTCATTATTATTTAACATCCTAGTAATCAAATTTTCTAGGTTTTAGTAGCAAAGATTGATGACATATTTTTAAATACATGACATTCATAGAAATAATCAGAAGTAATTATGGTTGTTAAAGACTTACTGTCATAAGTAATTCATAATATTTAAATGTAACCAAAAAGCAAGGTTTATGGTTAAAGTAGCATTTTTTACTATCAATAACAGTAACAGTAGTTGATATCCATGTAAGTGTGGGTAGTTTTCTTTATAGTTTAAGGAAAGCTTCATGTATATGCATCTTGATTTAACTTAGTATAGTCTAATCTATTAGAGCTAATAATAATAAAAATAATATTTAAAAAAGGCCTTGAAGTCATAAATTTAGATTTTTACTATGGTCACATGGTACTGCATGCCAGATATTTTTCCAAGCAAAGATGTAAGTTTGCAAACATTGTGAGTACAACTTTGCATGAGTATTAAATTCTTAATTGTTAATGACAGTGTTTCCTGTTTTAATCAGTTTAAGTTAGTACCTTGTCAATAAAATTGAGTTAACATATGCATCAGTGGATAATATTTAGTACCTAAATCAGGCAATTTTACTTTTTTTTTTCTTCCCAAAAAAAAGCATATACATGGGATTTTGGACTGTTTATCAATTGAATCATAAAATTGTATATGTTTTTCTTCTTCAGAAGGAACATAATCTGCAAGTTTTGGGTCTGGTGAAGTCAGACGAAGGATTCTATCAATGCATTGCTGAGAATGATGTTGGAAATGCACAAGCTGGGGCCCAACTGATAATCCTTGAACATGGTAAGAGGGACTGAAATAATAAGTGGGAAGAGGAAGACTATATATTTGAGGAACTAGAACCTATCACTTGAGGATACCTAATGATTAATGACCTATTTGTAAAGGGCAACATATGGCATAAACAAAAGGAAAAATAGCTGTCTAAATAATTTCTGTTGTTTAAAAACACAATTTTAGCTAATATTGAGAAGAAATTGGTGTTAAAAAAGGAAAACTGAATACATTCTTACAAAAACGAATGTTCTTCAAAATTCAATCATTTTAATCTCACAAATATATTTCTATCCTATTAAAATAGAAAACTAAAAGCAATATTAATTTTGCATTGAATTTTTCCAAAATAAAATTAACTTGCCTTTTGTGATTATCACAAAAAATACTTTTTTATAAATTTAGACAACATTGATAAATAAAAAGGTAGGAACCTCACCCTATTTCATTCAGGGTCAATTCTGGGGAAATAACACAGAAATTTCAAACACTAAGAAGTATTAAATATTCTTAAATATAAAAAAAAGTATTAACTCTTAACAGAAAATTGGAGTAACAAGGGGTTGGCTAGAAAGAAGTGAAGAGAACTTTAACAAATATAAGAATGGCAGATAGAAGGAGCAACTACAACCCCTAGGTCTGAGAGAGAGTTCAGGAAGATTATCCTTTGGGGCTGAGATTTAGACCATGTTGGAGAGGGTGTGGCCATGGTTCCCTGGATGACAGAGAAGTGGCTGTGCTGTCTTGCTTGCAGTGGAAATTGTTCAAAACTTACTGACTTGTGTGCTGGGGTGTCTATGTGCAGAGGCAATACCTCATATTCTGCTACAAAACCATCTGAAGGTTGGGGTGTTGTTGGAAATAGCCTCCAGCACCTGTACTGTTAAAGTGTAACTCTTGTGTCAGTTGGCAAAGGAAAAACATTTAAAGGAGCAACTTTATTTTTGCAGAGCAGGCAGTATGATATGAATTTGAAGCTGAGAGGCAATAAACTGCTAACTGTCACATGCTCCAAATCCTGTCACTTAGGAATATTGTAGGTGAATACATCCTATATAATAAAAGGCTAATATGCAAATTGTCCCCTCGAATGGGAGTTTGATAGAGGGCAGGCTGGCGGCCTATTGCCCCAGTCCCGTTCCCAGTAGGCCCCAATTGGGGCCAGCCAGATCGATTCCACCCGTGCATGAATTCATGCACCGGGCTTCTAGTGGATTATAACCTGCTTTTTTGCAGCAGTATGCTATGGCGTCTTTACATGTAAATAGAGATTTGTGCCAAAATTTTCATTGCTTAATAGTGTATATACACTTTGTTTTATATAAAAGACTAGAGGCATGGTGTATGAAATTCATGAATGGGGGAGGGAGGGTTGTCCCTTAAACCGGCCTACACCCTCTCCAATCTGGGACCCCTTGGACATCCCTCTCACAATATGGGACTTCTGGCTTCTAACTGCTCACCTTCCTGCCTGCCTGATCACCCCTAACCACCTCTGCCTGCCTGCCTGATTGCCTGATCACCCCTAACCACCTCTGCTTCTGCCTGCCAGCCTAATTGCCCTCTAACCGCTTCCCTGCTGGCATGATTGCCCCCAACTGCCCTCCCCTGCCTGCCTAACTGCCCCCTAACTGCTTGCTCCCCTGCCAGTCTGATTGCCCCTAACCACCTCTGACTTGGGCCCTCGCTCCCAACCCCCACCATGGCTTTGTCCAGAAGGTGTCTGGTTGACCCAGTCTAATTAGCATATTACCCTTTTATTAGTATAGATTCCCTGTTGCTTAGCATTTAAACTATTTTTCCTATTTTTAACAATTATGAACAGTGCTATGCTGAATTTCTTTATATGACTTTCTCATACTGAATTACTAGAAGTTGAGTTATTGGATAGCAGTTCTGTGTTAAGTTGATAAGGATACCCATTGGGTCTGTTATTTATTTTAGCAAGAAAAGCATTTTCCATTTTTTGCATTTCTTTAGAATGCATAAAAAAGATGCCATATTAGACATCTGCTCTAGTTTCTGAGTCAAGTGAGTTCAGGTTCCACTGTGGTTCCTGCCACATAGCCTAGCCAGAAAAAACTAATTGACAAAAATGGTACCTGCTAATGGTTTTCACTAAAATAGCATATAAGATTCTTACATGCTACTAGGGGCCCAGTGCACGAATTTGTGCACCTTGAGAGGACCTATGGGCTGCAAGGCTGCAGTAGGCACAGGGATGGGTCTTGGCCCATCCTTTGCACTGCCACCTGGCTCCTCCTGCCACGGCTTCTGGTTCCTTGTCTGCCAGCAGCCCCACTCCCGCCACTGTTCCCACACACTGATGGCGTCGGCCCCATTTGCATCCTCTGAAGGTGCAGAGTGATTGGGGCCAGTGCCAGCAGTTTGTGTGAGTGTCTGCTGCTGCCCTGATCTTCCCTCAGAAGTTGTGGGGGGAAGGGGGAGTGAAGAAGCCCTCATTGGTGATCAGGGCCAGCAGTCACCACTCGCACTCACTGATGTTGCCGAGTGATTTAGACCAGTGCTGGGCACTGGCAGTGGGTGCCAGTAACAGCTTTGGCACAGGCTGCAGGTGCAAGAGGCGGTTGATAGCCCTGATCTTCTTTCAGGAGCCAGGAGAGGTGGAGAAGCCTTAAGGAGTAATTGGGGTCGGCAGCTGCCGCTTGTACCCACTGATGGTGCCGAGCAATGGCAATGGGTGTGAGTGGTGGCTTCAGCGTCAGTAGTGGGTGTAGGTCCAGTACCAATAGCAGATGTGAGCACTGGGCGGGACCACGGTGTGTGCCAGAGCAAAGAATTTTCAGTAACTGCTAGAGGTTTGCCCAGATGACAGCAACCAGCACCCCACCTTGGTCTGGCATCCCCTCTCACCTGCTCCACCACCCTGCCACGGCTGACGCCCGCCATGCTCCATGCACAATCCCTGGTGGTCAGTGCATGTTCAGTGGTTCAGGTTATTCTGCCATTTGGTCTATTTCATATTAGCCTTTTATTATATAGGATTTTTTGAAAATGTATTTGATAGTACTTTTATAAAAAGACATTAACTATACTGCTCTTTTTCTTTATTTGTCTTTCTTTCCATATTCATTGGAAATGACTTAGTAAAAGCCATGTTGCCTTCATATTTTGGCAAAATGCCTGAATATGATTACCAATTAAGGCACTAACAAAACTAATCAGGTAGATAGCCTTATTTCTTTTAAAGTGTCAGTGTTTTTTTTAGTAAACTTTGTGACTTTCTTGGGATTATTTACTTGGAGCTAAATAAAGGCATTTTAGCATATTTGTGTTTGGGATTACCATTGTAGATTTAACTTTAATAATAAAAATGGTTTGCTATGCTAAGAGTTCCTAAACTAATCCTCTGAAAATGCTCAAATGTCATAATAACTATAGTTGTAGCATGTGTTTTTCCCTTCTTGAGATGTTTGAAAAAACAGTGCTTTGTGGGCTGGTGAAATTTTTTAGTGCCTTGTCAGGGATGCATTAAGGATACGTAGGTTATGGGAAAGAAAGTGTCATTTTATTAATTTTGCTATTTTAATTTAAAAGATAAATAATTATGTAGGAAAGCTCAAAGAGAAAATAGAGGATCTGATCTCTGCCTTTCTAGAGAGAGAGAGGTGTAAGAGATATGTATGATAATAAGTGTTATTTTTCTAATATACATAAAGCAGTGTACAACTGAATACTCTCTGTGTGATCAGGGAAGTTTTTTTCATGGAAAGTGTCCCTCCCTTCAATGATAACATTTCCAGATGCTAAAAGGAGTACCTGTTTCTGTAGGAAGGTGGCCTATAAAGGCAGAATAGGATCAGATTACTCATGGCCTTGATTTTAAACATCAAAGCATCTGGCAGGTGTGACTCAATGATTGAGTGTTGACCTATAAATCAGGAGGTCATGGTTCGATTCCTGGTCAGGGAATATGCCTGGATTGTGGGCTTGATCTCCAGTGTGGGCTGTGCAGAAGCAGGTGATCAGTGATTCTCATCATTGCCTTTTCTATCTCTTCCTCTCTGAAAAACAAACAAACAAACAAACAAATAAACATCAAAGCAATACTATAGTAAGGCAGTCTGATGATAAAGTCAGGTCTAACTAGAAAACCAAGTTCAAGAGGCTGGTTGAAGGAATATTGTTTTATGTAAGAGACCATTGAAAGATGATAAGTATTTATATTAGAGAAATAGAAAAAAGTATCCTAATAAAGATATGTTAGTGATTTATTAATTCAGACTTTATCAACTGTGATTGGATATTAAACATCATTGTAGAAAAATCAGAAATCTTCTAAACTTTTATCTGGGTGATGCCTTTACAAAGAAAAAAAGGAGGTGAGTCAAAGTGGAAGGGGACTTATGCTTGTCCTCAGAATGTAAAAAATGTGCACAGAACTTTTCACTCTCGCTTACAATAAAAAAGGTGGGTGATTTACAAAGTCATAATTTCTCTGAGTTCATTGGAGAACTGAGCTTGCAAAGCAACCAAATACATTAACCTAAAGTTCAAAGAATTGTCAACCCTCTACCCCAAAGAATGGGCCATGAATTGTTTTGTCTTTGGCAGGGCAGGAGAAAAATAGATGGCTGCAATAAAAGTAGATAAGAAGAAATCAGCTGAAATTTTAACTGATCGTTAAAGACTATGTGTGGACTAATTTGGAATATCTTGGGGCTTCTGATAAAAATGGAGTTCACACTTGCTTTCAAATACATTTCCTTGGGGCTAAACAGGATATTTACTATTGAGATTGGTACAAGGGGGAGACTCAGGGACTCAGTCATGTAGAGATTAAGGAGGTGATCTGTGGCTGGTGGAATAGAGGCACAAAGTCCCTCCCATTTGCTCAGACTCCTTTAAGCCTCAAAAAATGAGCGATGGGCAGAAAACCTTATTTGATACATTTCTGGAGGGACATTAGAAGCAAAAATCCTTCTTCAGTGTGGAGGAACCCTCTGGTTCCCAGGACACAGCCAAAGATGCATTGCTACTATAGAAAGGAAGACCTTTTACTCTGAACAAGATGCAGAAAACTGTTTTGGACCCCTCTATCCTACAACAGTACCTAGGGAGAGGTGTTTTACTAGTGGAGGAAGAATAGGGAGGGTAGCACTGAAAATCAACACAAATACAAAGTAGATTTTGGCTGCCATAAGAAGGAGAGCTGCATGGCCTACCCAATATTGACATTAGAACAGGACAACTGAAAATCCCATCTGTGTAGTCTTGATATGTAAAATTACTTACTGATCTCGATCCTCCCATCCCTCAGTTGATGGACAGACATAAACCCCACCTGCGGCCAGACATTCCTGAGCTCTGAACCACCAATCAGCACCTGCCAAGTACCCTAAGTCCCGCCCTCTATCCTTAAAGGTGCCTGTAAGCCCCTCTGTCACTCTCTTCCTCTCCTCTCCATAGAAGCAGCAGCAGGGGTACCCTTCCCTCCAATAAAGCCTGTGTGTCCTGCCATCCCGGTCTCCAGACTACCTTCTTTATTTAATCTATCACTTACTGAGTTAAGCAACTTCCCATGTCACATATTTGAAGAGTAAGCCTCTCCTTGTTTTTAATCAAACTCAAACATCCTCACTCACCTGCATTGCAGGTATGTCGTCAAAGGCTTTAATGAAATCCTCTTCATCAACAGCACCAGCTCCTTCTTTTGGCGCTATAAAAAAAAAGTTATTTTAAAATGTAAATAATGTGCATTGGAAGAATCTAATTAAATACAATAACAGTTATATTTTGGTAGATTTGTAATCATTTCTTTAAAGCTAAGTAAAAATTTTAAGTGTTGTGATTACATAATACTTTACTCATTTAAAAATATTTTTATTGATTTTAGAGGAGAAGGAAGAGGGAGAGCTAGAAATATCAATGATGGGAATCATTGATCAGCTGCTTTCTGCACACTATTGAGGATTGAGCCTGCAACCTGGCATGTGCCCTGATTGGAAATCAAACCATGACCTCCTGGTTCATGAGTCAATATGCAACCAATTAAAATAAGTTCTAATGCAGAAAAGAAAAGAAAATCCCATCTGCTTCATCCATGTGCCACCACGAGGTGACAAACAAGGTTTCCTCTGCTGGTGGTATAGGTCAAGAACAGGGGGAGAGATCCTCTGTGATATAAGGATACAGGAATGGGTTAAAGCTGAGAGGAAAATTGAGGAAAAATCTCCAATTCAACTCTTACCTTAAGCACATGACAGTGGTAGTCTAGCAGTGGAAGAATTAGACCCTGGTGGTGTGCTGAAAGTAACTGACAACAGTAAAATCAATATCAGGCTCAATTCTGTCTAAATTGACTAAACCCCTCCACAATTGACAGAAGAATAGGCATGCTAATTTCCAAGTGTAAATAATAATCTCAAGTTGCTGTTGTTTTATATTCCAAGCTCAGCAGTCAATAAAAAGTTATTGAAGCAATGGCTCAGTTGGTTGGGTGTCATCTCATATATCGAAAAGTTGCCAGTTCAATTCCAGTTTAGGGCACATACCCAGGTTTTGGGTTCAATCCCAGGAGGCAACTGATGTTTCTCTCTCACATTGATGCTTCTTTCCCTCTCCCACTACTTCTGCCTCTCCCTTTCCCTTCCTCTATCTCTAAAAACAAAACAAACTGAAATATAGTGGCAACCATACTTTGGTAAAAACTGCTGTTTTATATTTTAACCCTTCTATTTTGGCTCTTGCACCTGATTAAACACGGGGGGGGGGGGGGGGGGGGGAGAGGGGGCGGGGAGAGAGACAGGACACACTATTTACCTTAGCTTTCAGGTGGAGACTTGGAGGCTAAGGCAATTTTCCCTTGCCTGGGACCAGGACCACAGGAGATTAATTCCTGCTAACTCAGTAACCTTCAGAGACAGAAACTGTAGATAACCTCTGAGCTCACTTCTGTGTTATTGGCTATCGCAATATAGGGCCACATTCCAATGTCCAGCAGGATGTGACTAGCAACGACCCTGCAGGCTGACCCCAGTCTTTAGAATGTAGTCTTTAGGATTGAGAATTTAGAACAAAGGAAAATTCCTGTGGTTTGAACCTTTAAAAGGGGCTGCCTACCCCTGAAACGGTGCAGTCATGTGGAGACCACCTGCGTGTGGTGCTCTTGTGGCTGTCCTGGCCAGATATTTCAATACATCTTTGCCTGCTTTTTAATTAATCATCAGCCTCTGGTGGTTTTATTTTGAACCCAGGGTTCGACCCCACAACACAAACCAAAAAATCAATGAAAAATTGTTAGAAACAGCAAGGGAAAACTGGCCCATTATTGAGATGATAAAGCAATCAATAGAACTAATTCAGGAGTCCAGATATTGTAACTATCATATAAGGATTTTAATTTTTTTAAAAACATTTTATTGGTATCTCACAGAGAGGAAGGGAGAGGGATAGAGAGTCAGAAACATCAATGAGAGAGAAAGATCTATCAGCTGCCTCCTGCACACCCCCCACCGGGGATGTGCAAACAAGGCACGTGCCCTTGACAGGAGTGGAACCTGGAACCCTTCAGTCCGCAGGCCGAGGATCCATCCACTGAGCCAAACCTGTTTTGGCTAGTCCCCAACATTCTATTTTTGCCCCTAACAATTGTTTTATTCTCATTAAAGATAGCACATTCTTACAGGGCTTGGAGTTGTATGCCTCTATGGAGTCAATGTTGGAATGCAGTCCACTATCATTCAATTACCTATTATCATGGAAAGATTAACAGTCCTCTTGCCTAAACAATGGAATCCCACTCCAGCTGGCATTGCTATTTCCCCAAACCTATAATATCCATCTGCATACCCATTCTTATTCTTTTTGCCTTCTTCCCCAGGTAATCTTTGTTCTGTCCAAGATAAGCAGCAGGGTTGTAGGTAGGGTGCAGAGCAGATTTTAATGAATGACCTGCTGCTCTCCCATACTGCTGTCCTTTTGGAATAAACACTCATTTATGATTCTAACCTGTCTCTGCTTAATTGGCAGCACAGACCCATTGGTTTTCCGGTTTCACAATCAAAATTAACAAAGCATGATTACTATTTCTTATAACTATAGCTAGTCCTCAGTATTCTATTTCTGCCCATAACAAGTTGACATGGAGTCAGTGACTGGCCTTATAGTTCCATTTGCTCAGTGGTCCCATTGCTTTTCCTTGGACTGGGTGTTCATGGAGGAGGAGGGCAGGGTCTGATGCACCCCTCAGGATCATCCACCCTCTGACCAGGCCCCGCTTTATCCGGGGAGACTGACAGCTGGAATACAGCTGGAATTCAGAAAGCACCCAGCCCAGACCAGGTTTCTCCCCTACTTTCTGGGTGGTGGGTGTTGAAGGCTGGCAGTTCCAGGATAAGGAGTGGGCCATCTTCCTCTGTGGGCCCCCAGGCCTGATTCATGTGCTACTGGCCAACACTCCTCTTGTTTCTCATTCCACTGCATACCTTTAGGCTGTGCCATTGACCCTGCAAGACCCCAAGTCTCTCTATTCTGCAGTCCCCTCCCCCCAATTTCTCTCTGTTCACTGCAGGGAAGTTGCTTCCCTTATTCCCAATGCCCCGCTATGACACCAATAAATAGACTTTGGTTGTTATTGGAGGAGTTAATCAAGAGGATGTGGCTGCTGGTTGACCCTCGAGCAGGACCACAGCAGTCAAAACTTCCTTACTTCGTCCCATGTTCTTGAAAAGTATGCTCTGCCTACCAACCCCACATGGGGAGCTGTTCCAAAAACACAGCTTTGTGTGTGTTGTACTGAGCTCAGCCTATCCATAACCAGTCCTGCGGTTGTTCTTACGATTGCAAGATGCCCTTCAGCAATCACCATCAAGAAACTTGATTGGAGCCTTCAGTCTGCAGTCCAACACTCTATCCAACACTCAAACCAGTCAGGGCTGAGAACACTTTTTTTGATGGGACTGTACCACTGCTCCCAGTTAAGTGGTCTATATAAACGTTTTAAGTTTCTGGCAGGCATATTCGAATATTTACTCCTTTTATGCTTCACCAAGACAATAAGTTCCTTTGCTTATTAACCTCTGCTTATCTATCTGGAATGATCTGCTCTTCGGTCTCTTCCTCTCCTCCTTGTAGGCAGCCAGTTTTCGAATCAATGCTTATTGAGTCAGTGAGGACAAGAAGTCATTAGATGCTCCCAGTACTGGGAGCAGGGGACAGACAGGCCAAGGCCCCAAAGGCAGGGCAGGGAGGATTCAGGTGAGTAGGAAGGGAGGGGGCCATTTCTCCAGTGAATATGTTGCATTTCCTCATGAAAATTTTTCATGGAGCTCAGTTTTCAAGATTTAGCTTCTGCACGGAGTTTGACCAGAGGTTCTGAGTTCAGAAAGAGCTGGATGTGAAGCCCAGCTCTGCCACTCGCTTTCTGGGTTTCATTTAGTTCCCTCTCCCATAAAATGGATGAATGGCAGGTTTCACTTGGGAGGTTTTGGTGGAAGTGCTGCATCAGCTCAGGGCCACCTCATCAGCCCTCGGTGTGTACTTGCAGAATAAACGTCTCTCAGGCCTGGTGTGTGGAAAGTTGTTACCCTCAAGATTCAGAAGAAACATTCATAGCCACATACTTCGGAGTTAAATGCAGGCTCTGTTAGTTGCTTGCTATGTGCACTTGAGCCTAGGATTTTAATTTTTTAATATACTTTTATTGATTTCAGAAAGGAAGGGAGGAAGGGAGGGAGAGAGGGAGAGAGAAGAGAGAGGAGAGAGAGAGAGAGAGAGAGAGAGAGAGAGAGAGAGAGAGAGAGAGAGATCGATCAGTGGTGAGAGAGAATCATTGTCTGCCTCCTGCATGCCCCACACTGGGAATCAAGCCCACAATCTGGGCATGTGCCCCTGACTAGAATCGAACCCAGGTCCCTTCAGCTCTCAGACTGATGCTGTATCCACTGAGCCAAACTAGCTAAGGCAGGAGTTTAATTATTAATAATAGTAGTACGTTAAAAGATTTAATGGATAAGATAGATAACTTGAGAAATTTAGCAGGAAGATGGAAACCATGAAGAGTTGGAAAATACTTGCATTTCTTCTTAAGGTGGGTGAAAGAAAGAGCTCTACAACCAATGGAAAAACAAAAAAAAACTATAAAAACATCAAAAAACATGATATCAGAAATGTAGCATTCTTTCAGGTTTTTAGTAGACTCAACAGAGCTAAAGAAGTAATCTATCAACTTGAAGATAATTCAATATAAAGTATTTAAACTGGAATAGAAATAGAAGGAGGGACAAACAAAGCATCTAATATGGGATCATATCAGATGGTATTAATATAAGTAAATTGGAGTCTCACAATAAGAGAATAAGAACAGAATAAATATTTAAGTAGATAATGGCCAAAAAATTTAAATAAAAAAAGGAGATAATATCACAAGTTCAAAAAGAAACTCAGACAACTTCAAGTAGGCTAAAAACAATAGCAATAATAGTAGTAATAGTAGTAATAGTAGTATTGGTACTAAAAGAAGGAAATACCTGTATACATCATTGCTAACGTACCAGAAACCAAACATAATGAGAAAATTTTGAAGGCAGCCAGAACTTTTAAACAGAAACAAATATAAAAAATTACATCAAACTTTTTGCCAGAAATGGTACAAGCAAAAAGACAATGGAGCAAAACTTAAAAGTCTAAAAAAGAAAAAAAGTCAACCCAAATGGTACACTCAGTAAAAATAACTTAAAAATGAAAGTGAGCCCAGGTCATGCTCAGTGGTTAAAGCGTCAGCCCACATATCAAATTGTCATGGGTTCAGTTCCCCAGCCCTGGTTGGGGCACATATGGGAGGCAACCAATCAATGTGTCTCTCTCACATCAATGTTTCTCTTTCTACCCCTCCTTCTCCTTCACCCTCTCTTTCTTCCACTCTCGAAAGAAAGAAAAAAAGAAAGAAAGAAAGAAAAATAGATATATCTTTTTGTGAGGATTAACCAAAAAAAAGAAAAGTGAAATAAAAACCTTTCAGAACAAAAGCTGAAAAAAATTCAACTGTGCTACAAGAAATATTAAAAGGAAGTTCTTTAGACAGAAATAGTTTGATAGCTAACAGAAACAGGGTTGGGGGTGGGTGTCATAAAGAAACAAAGCAGGCCAAAGAGTTTTCAAAACAAAAAAGTAAACTTAAAATTATTTTTTCTTATTTTATTTATTTAATTTTTAATTTTTAAAAAAATTTAATAAATTTTTATTGTTCAGATTATTACAATTGTTCCTCTTTTTTCCCTCCATAGCTCCACCAGGTTCCTACCCCACCCTCTGCCCTTTCCTCACCGCCAACTGTCTTAATCCATAGATGTACGATTTTTGTTCAGTCTCTTCCCGCATCCCCCACTCCCCTTTTCCCTGAGAATCATCAGTCCAGTCCCTTTCTATACCCCTGATTCTATTATATTCACCAGTTAATCCTGTTCATCAGATTTTTTAAATATATATTTTGATTTTTTTTTTTTTTTTTTTTTTTTTTTTTACAGAGAGGAAGGGAGAGAGATAGCTAGAAATGTCGATGAGAGAGAAACATCAACCAGCTGCCTCTTGCACCCCCCCCACTGGGGATGTACCCGCAACCAATGTACATGCCCCTGATCGGAATCGAACCTGGGACCCTTCAGTCCGCAGACCGACACTCTACCACTGAGCCAAATCGGTTTCGGCTGTTCATCAGATTTTCTATTCCCTTGATTTTTAGATTCACTTGTTGATAGTTATGTATTTGTTGTTCATAATTTTTATCTTTATCTTCTTCTTACTCTTCTTAAAGAATACCTTTCAACATTTCATATAATTCTGGTTTGGCGGTGATGAACTTCTTTAGCTTTTATTTATTTGTGAAGCTCTTTATCTGGCCTTCAATTCTGAATGATAGCTTTGCTGGGTAGAGTAATCTTGGTTGTAGGTTCTTGCTATTCATCACTTTGAATATTTATTGCCATTCCCATCTGGCCTGCATAATTTCTGTTGAGAAATCAGCTGACAATCGTATGGGTGCTCCCTTATAGGTAACTAATTGCTTTCTCTTGCTGCTTTTAATATTTTCTCTTCGTCTTTTGCTCTTGGGATTTTAATTATGATGTGTCTTGGTGTGGCCCTCTTTGTATTCCTTTTGTTTGGGGTTCTGTGTGCTTCCTGGACTTGTAAGTCTAATTCTTTAACCAGGTAGGGGAAGTTTTCTGTCACTGTTTCTTCAAATAGGTTTTCAGTATCTTGTATTCTCTCTTCTTCTGGGCTCCCCATAATTCTGATGTTGGTATGCTTGAAGTTGTCCCAGAGACTTCTTACACTATCTTCAACTTTCTGGATTCTCTTGTTTTCTTGCCTCTGCAGAGTAGTGTCCTTTGCCTCTTTGTATTCTAATTCTTTGACTTGATTCTTGCAATCTTCTGGTCTGTGCTTAGGACACTGTATATTTTTTATTTCAGTCAGTGTATGCTTAATTTCTAGTTGATCCCTATTCATATCCTCATAGGTCTCACTTAATTTATAAGTCTTTTCTAGGAAATTCTTGAAAAAACCTTATAACTGTGGTTTTTGAACTCTATATGCCTTCTTTTGTTTTCCTCCATTTTCTTCATTTATAGCCTGCCTCTTTGTCTCTGCATTTTAGCTGCTTCCCTGAGTTGATGGAGTAGCTTTGTGTGCTAGGTGTCCCAGCAGGGCCCAGTAGCTCAGCCTCCCCAATTACCTGAATTGGACAGACTTGGTGCAGCCTTTTGTGGGCTGTGTGTGCAGTCTTGTTATAGTTAAGCCTTGCTTGTTGTTGGTATCACTGGGGAGAGTTGATCTCCAAGCCAATTGGCTGTGAGGATCACCAGTGTCTCAGCTAGGAGGGCTTCTGTGCTCAGCTTGAATGGGGCGGAGTCTCAAGGTGGTGCAGACAAGCTTTGGTTTCCCATTAGTCCCAACCTATGAGGGTGCTGTTTGAGTCCCACGGCAATGGAGAAGGCTGTTCTCAAGTTTCGCCCGCTGCTTGACAGTCAGTTTCTCCCTGACCAGAGGTGGATATCAGTGCCATTGGGAGGTCTTGTTTTTTTCCCAAACGAGAAAGCTAGCCACTGGGAGGGCGTCTGTGCTCAGCTTGGATGGGGCAGAGTCTCAGGGTGGTGCAAACAGGCTTTGGTTTCCCGTCAGCCCTGCCCTAAGAGGACCCTGTTCTCAGAGTCCCGCAGCGTTGGCTGCTGGCCATGCGTACCTCTGAGAGAAGGTTGCTCTCGAGTTTTGCATTCTTCCTGATAGCCCAGTTTCTCCCCGATGATATCAGTGCAATAGGGAGGTTTTGTTTTCCTCCCCAACGAGAAAGCTAGCCCTGTGTTAGCTGCCCGCCCTCTCAGTGTGCGCTGCGAGTAAGCCAGCAGTGTATTCAGCTGCCTGCCCTTTCTGTGCTCACGGATCTCCGCTCCTCTACAGCTCCTGAGGCTCAGTGTCCTTTTCTCTCTTTTTCTAGTTGGTAAAGGTTCCTCTTAGCCAGCTTTCTGTAGGTTCTGGATGATGTCTGCTCTGTTTTCCAGTTGTAATTTTAAAATTGTTGTGGTAGGCTACATTTAGGTGTTTACTTTATGCCGCCATCTTGGTTTCTCTTTTATCTTATTTTAATCACTCTAAGAAATAATTGACTATCCAGTATTTTTCTATAAAAGGTTAGATACTAAATATATCAGGCTTTGTGAACCAAACAGTCTCTGTCACAACTACCCTGTTTCCCCGAAAATAAGACAGTGTCTTATATTAATTTTTGCTCCTAAAGATGCGCTAGGTCTTATTTTCAGGGATGTCTTATTTTTCCATGAAGAAGAATACGGTACACATTTATTGTTAAATGAAAATAAAGGAAATTTATTACCTGTATACGGTAGTTGTCAACACAAACCAGACAAACTGTGAATCCTACAGTATCAAGAATTTACTCATTCATTCAATGACAATCATGTCATCATCTTCTGGAACAACATCATAACAATCCAATTCCTGAATTTCCTGGTGAATTTCTTGTGACTCCATTTCTTTCAGAATCAGTGGACCAAATCTCTCATGTTTAGCCCTGGGGGTGGGGGGGCTTATTTTCGGGGTATGCCTTATATTTCACTCAGAAGGAAACCTGTAAGTAGGTCTTATTTTCGGGGAAACATGGTACTTACTTTTGCCCCTGTATGTAGCATAAAATTAGTCATTTAAATCAAACAACACTGACTATTCCGTAAAACTATTTTCAAAAACAGGTGGCAGGTCCTAGTTTTCTGATCTTTGGTCTAAAGAATAAAAGTACATATAACATTAAAATGTATAAAAACAGAGCAGAGTTTAACAGAATTGAAAATAAATTGTTGTAAAATTCTTGTATTACATGTCAAGTCATATAATATTATTTGAAGTAGACTCTGCAAAATTAAAGATGCATATTATAAACCTTAGGGAAACTACTAAAAAATAGAATAGGTATAACTAAGTCATAACATATGAATAATGGAAATACAGAGGAATCCTAAAAACTATTAAATCTAAAAGAAGTAAAGAAATAAGTAAAAAGACAAAGAATAAATGAGACAAATAAAAAACAAGTAGTAAGATGGTAGGTTTAAATCTATAAATCATTGCATTAAATGTAAGTGATTCAGGTCTATAGAATAATCTCAGTGCATTTAAGATTATTTAAAAGTCACTCATAGCATATTCTTTAACATTGATGCCATCAAACTGTAAATCAATATCAGAGATCCAGAAAATCCTCAAATACTTGGTAATTAAACATCTTTCTAAATAACCCATGTGTCAAAAACAAATTCACAAAGGATATTAAATTTAACTGAATGAAAATGAAAACACAATTCATCAAAATTTATACAATGTAGATAAAATAGTATTTTGAAGGAACCTTTAAAAAACTAGATTAAAAAGAACAAATTAAATCTAAAGCATTCAGAAGAAGGAAATAATAAAAAGCAGAAACAAATCAAATTAAACGAAAACAAGAGCTGGTTCCTGGAAAAAATCAATTGGAATGTGTAGCCTTACCGATTAAGAAAAACATAAATACACAAATTAACAGTATCAAGAATGAAAGGGTGGACATCATTACAACTCTTGCATACTTTAAGAATATATAAGGGAATATTAAGAACAACTTTATGCCAATAAATTTCAAAAGGAAGATAATGGAGCTGGTTTGTTTAGCGAAGTAAAGTATCAGTGTAAGACACGTTAAGTTTGGAGCTTTTGGGTCAAGATGACAGCATAGGTAAGTGCTACTCAGAACCTCCTGCAGCCACTATAGAATTACAGCTAAGCTATGGAACAACCACCATGAGTCACATGGAGACTGATAGAAGGGGCAGAGACATGGAACCACTGAGGAGGTCCCACCCAAAGGAACCAGGGGTTCCAACCCCACATCAGAACCTCCAGCCCAGGGTTCTAGTTCCCAAAGCCTGTGAAAACCAGTGGAGATAATGGCTGAATGAGAGAGGGCTCTTGGAGCCCTTCTCAAAGGGCCCACACACCTACTCAGAACACTTGCTCTGAGCTCCAGTGCTGGAGCAGGAGTGTGGAAGGTGCCAGGGACGTACGGGGAAGAATTGAATTGTCTGGCTTCAGGGCAAGGCTGGAGGGCTCAGTTTTCTTCCAGATATCGTGTTTCCCTGAAAATAAGACCTATTTACAGGTTTCCTTCTGAGTGAAATGTAAGGCATCCCCCCGAAAATAAGGCCCCCCCAGGCTAAGCATGAGAGATTTGGTCCACTATTCTGAAAGAAATGGAGTCAAGAAATTCACCAGGAAATTCAGGAATTGGATTGTTATGATGATGTTCCAGAAGATGATGACATGATTATCATTGAATGAATGAGTAAATTCTTGATACTATAGGATTCACAGTTTGTCTGGTTTGTGTTGACAACTACCTTACTACTGTATCGTATACAGGTAAATTTTCTTTATTTTCATTTAATAATAAATGTGTACCATATTCTTCTTCATGGAAAAATAAGACATCCCCTGAAAATAAGACCTAGCGCATCTTTGGGAGCAAAAATTAATAAAAGACACTGTCTTATTTTCGGGGAAACAGGGTAGATGTATTGGCAGAAGCTTTTTTTTTATTTTAATGTTTTGTTTTGTTTGTTTTTTTGTTTTTGTTTTTAATGCAACTTCCCCCTGACAAAGTCCACAGGGACCTATATCTAATTCTCCATCAACTTGGCTAACACTGTTAGCCCCACCCTGGTGTTTTTCCTGAGACCCTGCCCAACACAACTTGAAGGCCCACCTAAGCCCTTTTCAATGTATTTTCCAAACAAATGGGCTGTCTTGGCTTATGCTGCCAAGTTTTCTAAAATATCTCAAATAAGCAGTATCTCTCTGGCCTCTCCATGTCTCTTACCTCTTGCTTAGTGGCCTTAGGCCTGTCAATGGCATTTGCCTTGCTTCACAGCTTGGCTTCTACCAGATACCTCCAAGCTCAATACAAGTAGCAGCCATTTGTAGATTACTTTGTATGATGAAAAAACACATTGCAAAAAAAAAATTATCAAAGATTTAATAATTTATAAGAGATCTTCTAGAGGACATTCAGGGATGAACTTTAGATGAATAAGGCATTCCTCTAAAGCACATGTGTCAAACACAAGGCCCGCGGGCCAAATCCGTCCCACCAGGCCTTGCAATGTGGCCTGCACCGCGCTGTCATCACTGCACTCCGCTGCGTTTCCATCACAATGACAGTTTATGACTGTTCAGTAAACCATTCGGCCCGCGATTTAGGCTGGATTTTAGATTTTGGCCCCTTCTCTGATTGAGTTCGACACCCCTACTAAAGGGAGAGAAAAAAGGCGCAATATCCTCTCAAGTCTACCCATGCTGTTGAAGATGGGAGGCCCTAGAGCTAGTATACTCAGTGAACAGCTTCATATTGCCTCAAAGCACTACCTAACCACCTCCACGATTGACAGACACAAAGGGCAGATTCAGTGGACATCAGAGCCCCATTGAAGTGAGCCCTGCACTATAGAGTCAGCCTCTGCACAGTCAATTTTCTGCTGTGGTCACTGCCAGTCCACATAGTCAATACGCTGGTGGTAAGTCCCTTCCATGGACAATAGTCAAGGCCCAGTGATAGTAGAAGCGTGCAAACAGGCCATGGGGGGTAAGTGGGGTGCACTTGGAGTGCCCAGCCTGGGTTTCCAGGGAGGCTACACCACTGGGTGTTACAGGACATTTACTGCAGAACCAGGAGATAAAGCAGCTCTACCTAATTCATAGAAACAAACACAAGGTGACAGTCAATCAGAAAGGAAAAAAGAAAATAAAAGAATTAAAAAAAAAAATGAGGATAGTTTAAGGATCCTCTGGGACAACTTCAAGTGTACCAACATTCTTATCATGAGGATGCTGGAAGGAGAAGAGAGAGAACAAGGAATTTAAAACCTATTTGAAAAAAATAATGACTGAAAACTTCCTTAACCTGTGAAGGAAATGGATATACAAGTTCAGGAAGCAGAGACGGTCCCATACAAGGAGGCGCACACCAAAACATAGAATGCCAAACGTTAAAGATGAAGAGAATCTTAAAATCAGCAAGAGAAAAGTGGTTAGTTACCTACAAGAGAACACCCATAAAATTGATTTCTCAACAGAAACTTTGCAGGTCAGAAGGGATTGACAGAAAATATTTAAAGTAATGAGAAGCAAGGACCTGCAACCAAGATTATTCTACTTAGCAAAGCTATCTGTTATAATTAAAGGATAGATAAAGAGCTTCTTAGACAAAATACTAGTAAAGCTAAAGGAGTTCGTCACCTCCAACAAGTATTAAAAGAAATGTTAAAGGATCTTCTTTAAGAAGAAAAAGAAGGGAATAAAAAGAAAAAAATTTATGAATAGTAAAATCTCAATAAATATTTATAATCCATATGTTCATTGCAGCATAATAATAGTCAAGATGTGGAAGCAATATATGAATGGACAAAGAAATGATGTACATATACAATGGAATATGACGAGCATGAAAAAAGAATGAAGTCTTGCCATTTTCAACAGCATGGATAGACTTAGAAGATATTGTGCTTTTTTCTCTCCCTTTAGAGGATTGCCTTATTCACCTAAAGTTCATCCCCAAATGTCCTCTAGAAGATCTGTTATAGATTATTAAATCTTTTGATAAATTTTTTGCAGTGTGTTTTTTCTTAAGGGTCAGGAAATTCTTCTTTCTGCCTTAAATCACCACTATTTTCTGTGAAATTACATCTTAACATCTTGTTTTATCTACTTAGAAATAGCATTTATTTCCATACTGTTTTTCTCTAATTTTGATTTCTAATAGAACCTATTCTATCCTGCTGATTTTAAAAAATCATCTCTTTAATCTCAGTCTTGTGTACATAATTTAAAAAAATGATAACCTAAAAGGAGTTGAGAAAAGAAGTTTATATAGCAAAACTAGCACTTCATAATTTTTGAATGTATGAAAAAGTGAAATCACAAATTGGTGTGGATTGAAAGGATCATACATTACATAATCCATGAAGAATTAAGTGGGTATTTGGAAAAAATTAAATTATATACTTTTGTGTTTTCGCCATTCATTTTTTACACTTAAAGGACATAAAACACAGGAGGCAAGCTCGAGAAGAATAGCTCAAAAATTAAATTTAACATAACAAGAACACACAGACCAATATGATAAAAGAACTTACATAAATACATAATTCATTATAGAGCATTGATAAAGATAGTTTCTAAGCATGACAGATGTTCTACTTTACAAAGATATAAAATCAAATTAGTAAGATGTCATTTTTAACTAAAAATAGAGATTTTATATCTTTTAATATTATTGTATAACTAGACGCCCAGTGCACAAAATTCGTGCATGGGGGTGGTTCCCTTAGCCTTGTTGCACCCTGTCCAATCTGGGATCCCTCTCACAATCCAGGACCGCTGGCTCCTAACCACTCACCTCTTTGCCTGGTCACTCCTAACCCCTCTGCCTGCCTGCCTGATTGCCCCTCACCTCCTCTGCCTTGGTCCCTGACACCTTGGTTTTGTCTGGAAGGAGAACTAGGTGACTGGAAGATGTTTGGTTGATCTGGTCTAATTAGCATATTACCCTTTTATTAGTATAGATGGCTGGTTAGGATATGATAAGATTTGTGTCTTTCACTCTTGGTGAAAATGTAAGTTGTTACACTCATTCTGACATATCTTGAAAATTACTGACTCAATCCATTGTTCTTTTAGGATTGGGCAAAGACTGTTAATATTACCATTAGTAATTAAAAAAAAAAAAAAAAGAGAGCCAAAACCGGTTTGGCTCAATGGATAGAACGTTGGTCTGTGGACTGAAGGGTCCCAGGTTCGATTCTGGTCAAGTGCATGTACATTGGTTGTGGGCACATCCCCAGTGGGGGGTGTGCAGGAGGCAGCTGGTTGATGATTCTCTCTCGATGTTTCTAACTCTCTATCCATCTCCCTTCCTCTCTGTAAAAAATCAATAAAATATATATATATTTTTAAAAAGATAGAGATAAGGAGAGAAAAAATATATAGGAAAATAACTTACATGTCCCAAAATAGAGGAAGTAGTTTGATTATAATACAGTTTTAAGATAGAAAAGTATTTGACTATTAAAAATCATGTTTTCGAATACTTTAATGATGCCAGGAGAGTCTCAGGATATAATGTCAAGTAGAAAAGTAAAATACAAAGCTTATACTAAATAATCTGAAGTTAATTTTAAAAATTGTACATGCACATTTAGGCATTCTCACACCAAAATTTTAACAGTAATTATCTTTGGGTAACCAAAGAAATATTTCCTTAATGTTCTAAAATAATCATATATTATTTTTATAATCCTGAAAGGTTTTCCCTTTTTTTTCAATTAAATTTATTTAGATAACATTGGTTAATAACATTATATAGGTTTCAAGTGTACATTTCTATGACACATGATCTGTGTATTGCACAATGTGCCCACCACCCGAAGTGACATCATCTTCTGTTCTCATATGTTTATCCCTCTTTTACCCTTTACCAACTCCCATCACCCCTTTCTTCTGGTAACCACCATACTGTTATCTGTGTCTATGAGTTTTAGTTTTATATCTCACATATGAATGAAATCATATGGTTCTCGGCTTTTTCTGACTTATTTCACATAGCATTATATTCTCAAGGTCAATGCATGTTACAGCAAATGGCAGTATTTCATTTGGCTGTGTATATTTATACACCTTCTTTATTCAATCGTCAGTTAAAAGACAGTTGAGCTGTCTCCATGTCTTGGCCACAATGACTAAAAAGAAACCAACAACAAAACAAAAAGGTAACCAGCCAAAGGGGAGAAGATATTTGCAAACAGCAGCTCCAAGAAAATGTTAATACATATATTTTTAAAATATATCTTTTAATCCCTAAAGTTATATTTTAATCAATGCTGAAATTTAGAAAAGACACTAAACACAGTTGTGAGGACCTTCTGCCAAAAAATATGGATAGATGTTAAGTAGTTTGTGTTGCAGAAAGTAAACAGCAAATTTTGGTAGATATTGTATTCTAATATCTATTGATTGCGTACTACAAGGACAAGTCTTGAGTAGCTTGATGAAGGAAGGATGAAAACTGGCTCACTTTGAGCCTCTTTTCCTTAGCATTCATTAGCATTGTGAATCTCCAAGAGTAAAATAGAATGTGTATATATAGTGTTTCCCAAATCTGTTTTGACTATGGAGGTTTTCTTAGTAGACTCAGTAATATCTTTTGTGAAAATTTTTATTTTTTTATTTGAGAGAGAAAGAAACATCAGTTTGTTGTTCCAATTATTTAATCATTCATTTGTTGATTCTTGTATGTGCTGTAACCCACAACCTTAGCATATCAGGGCAATGCTCTAACCAACTGCGCTGTCTGGCCAGGGCCTCAGACTCAGTAATATCTTAAAGGGTGCAATTTGGGAAACACTGATGTAGAGATATTCAAAAGAGGTAAACAGCCTAGCTGGTGTTGCACTATGGTTAGAGTGTCAGCCTGATCACCGAAAGATCACAGGTTCAATTCCCAGTCAAGGGCACATGCCTGGCTTGCAGGTTCAAATCCCAGGATTGGTTGGAGCATGTGTGGGAGACAACCAATTGATGTGTCTCTTTCTCATATTGATATTTTTCTCTTTCTCTCTCTCTCCCCTTCCTTCCCTCCCTTCCACTCTTTCTAAACAAAATCAATGGGAAAAAATATCCTTGGGTGAGGATTAACAACAAAAGAAGAGGATAGATAAGATTGAGGTTGCCAAACAGTGGTCCACTGTCCAAATCCAACCAACCTTCTGTTTTTGTAAATGAAGTTTTATTGGAACATAACAGTGCAAATTTGTTTACAGATTGTTTGCATCAGTCTGTAGTTCTTTTCACACTGTAATGGCAAGTAGTAGTAGCAATGACCAAAATATTTACTTTGGCGCTTTACAGTAAAAGTTTGCTGAACACTTGATTGTATGATGCATCTTTCAGCCCCGATAGTTTATGCTTCTAAATTATTTCTGGTCAGTAGTTGTCTGTTAAAATAGGGTAGGTGGAAAAGAAAGAAGAGGAACAGCATTATATCCTAATTATATCCTAATATAATAAAACCCTAATATACAAATCGATCGAACGGCAGAACAACCAGCAGAATGACATGACTGGTTGCTATGATGAGCACTGACCACCAGGGGGCAAATGCTTAATGCAGGAGCTGCCCCCTGATGGTCAGTGTGCTCCCACATGGGGAGCACCACTCAGCCAGAAGCCGGGCTCACAGCTGGTAAGTGCAGTGGCGGTAGCAGGAGCCTCTCCTGCCTCAGCAACAATGCTAAAAAGCAGCGAGCAGGCAGGCAGGCAGTAAGGAGTGAGGGGTCCCAGACTGTGAGAGGGATCCTGGACTGCGAGGGGGATGTCTGCCTGCCAGTGAGAGGGCGCAGGCCAGGCTGAGGGACCACTCCCCCGCCCCCCAACAGTGCATGAATTTTGTGCACCAGGCCTCTAGTGTAAGAGTTACACATACTTCCTGGCTTGGTAACCTGTGGATAAGAGAAGAAAGTCATACTTGGTGTGTAAAGAGATGTGCATTAGTGAATGACTTTAAGAAGAAACTCCTAGCGGTAGAATGACAGTCTGCTAGTGCATCTCTACGGCTGACATTTGAGAGACACCTAAGCACCAGAAACACCATGCAATATGTTACTGAAAGTGGAAAAATCTATTGTTTTGGCACTTATCTTCATGTGCCTTGTTTAAAGTTAATGTGGAAAGTATTTGAGCATCTTTTTTTTTTTTTTAAATGTCCTTTGCCTACAGTGACAAGTTGATTTTTTTTTGTTTTGTTTTTTTTTTAAATATATTTTATTGATTTTTTACAGAGAGGAAGGGAGAGGGATAGAGAGCTAGAAACATTGATGAGAGAGAGACATCGATCAGCTGCCTTCTACACACCCCCTACCGGGGATGTGCCCGCAGCCAAGGTACATGCCCTTGACCGGAATTGAACCTGGGACCTTTCAGTCCGCAGACCGACGCTCTATCCACTGAGCCAAAAACGGTTTCAGCTATTTGAGCATCTTTGACACAATTTTTATAAGAGGAATTTTCTGATACCAGAGGAATGTGGCAGTGTGTACTGGCCATTAGCCCTCTATTGGCTGCAAGAAGGTATTTTGGAGCATCCACAATGGGCCTGTGATATGCTGGACAATATGGTTTTTATGTTAACTATCACTTTTGAACATTAAGTGAAATTTCATAATTATAGTTAAAATATATTAAACATTTGTGCAACACTAGAAAATAGCTTTTCTAAAGCCAATCAAATTGGGAAGTGAAATTTGAGAATGACTATGATTAAAGCATTCTCTCCCTCCATCCAATACTATTGAGATATAATTGACATTTAACATTGCATAAATTTAAGGTAACATGATGATTTGATACACATATATATTGTGAAATGTTTGCCACAGAAGTTTGTTAACACATCCTTTTTGGTTAGTTATTTTGGTAAGAATGTTAAAGTTCTATTCTTATCGTGACTTTCAAGTGTACAAGTGTTAACTATAGTCACCTTGCTGTATATTAGATCTCGAGAACTCATTCATCTTACACCTGGAAGTTTGTACCCTTAGACCATAATCTCTTCATTACCCCTACCTCTCCACTCCTAGCAACCACTGTCTGCTGATTTCAGTGAGTTCTGTGTTAAACATAGTTAAAAAAAACAAAAACCCAAAACCAAAAAATCCTATTTGTGTCTTTAATGGCTCCCATCCCCAGTCCTGGATCTTGTTCTGTCTCCTACTACCTTAGTTCTTTTATTCTAATTCTTCCCCCCTGGGCCTTTGTGTTCAGCAAACCAAATTATATCTCCATTAATCATGAACAGTTTTAACTTCTCAAAGTCATTTAACACCTCCTCTTACTTCATTTCTTCCTGCATCATTCTAATTCCTCTTCTAATGCATAATTTCCTCCCAAACTATGTATATGTACTTTTTATAGATGAGACAAAAATAGTAACTTTATTAAATATTTTCAGGTTTTTTTTTTTAAATATTATTGATTATAGTATCACATAATTGTCCTCATCCCCCCATCCCCATCCCAAACCCCTCCCCATGTATGCCCCCACCCTCCAGTTGTCCATGACCACTGGCTAGGCCCATATAAATAATTTTTTATATTTCAATTACAGTTGACATACAATAGTAGTTTCAGGTGTACACCCCAGTGATTAGACATTATATAACTTAACAAGTGATCACAATAAATCTCATACCCATATGATACCATACATAGTTAATAGAATATTATTGATTATATTTCCTTTGCTGTACTTTACATCCCAATGACTATTGTGTAACTACCAGTGTGTTTTTCTTGCTCCTTTCACCTTTTCATCCATTTCTCCCAACGCCCTCCCATCTGGTAACGGTTAAAATATTCTCTGAGTTTGTTTCTGTTCTGTTCATTTGTTTATTTTGTTTTTTAGATTCCATTGTTTTTTTTCTTATCCTTTTTAATGAATTTATTGGAATGAGATTAGTTAAAATTATACAGGTTCTGGTGCTCAATTCCACAACACATCATCTATACACTTTATTTATTGCGTGTTCACCACCCAAAGTCAAGTCTCTCAATCATCATGAATCCCCCTGTAATGCCCCCCCCCCTCCCAGATATGTATTCATTGCCACTTTATTTTTTATATATTTTTTGTATTTTTTTTCCTTCTTTTTAAATAGTAAGCTTTAACATTTCATTTAATGCTGGTTTGGTGATGATAAACTTTTTTAGCTTTTTCTTACCTTGGAAGTTCTTTATCTGTTCTTCAATTGCTGGGTTGAGTACTCTTGGTTTTAGGTCCTCGCTTTTCATCACTTTGAATATTTCTTGCCATTCTTTTCTGCCCAGCAAAGTTTCTGTTGATAAACTAGCTAATAGTATTATGGGTAATGAACTGCTTTTCTTTTGCTACTTTAAATATACTCTTTTGCCACAGTTTTTTCACAGCTAGGATTCAGGAATCTGGAGAAGGGCTGCGCATAAATGAATGGAGACTAGACAAGAAATATAAATTTGAAAGGTATTTGAGGGAACCAGGCTGAAACTTAACTCTGGTGACTAAACTCCACATGTTTTTTCCCTTTAGCAAAGCAGATATACACATCAAAGGTAAGGTTTGGTAAACAATAAAGGATTATCAGGTTAGGGGAATTGCCCTCAGCTGTTTGGCAGCAGGTAATAATATGCAGATTTTCAGCCCTCCTGAAAATGTTCAACAGCCTTCTGATGAACTTCTTGCATTCATTATGCTAACTACTGTCCTTAGCCTCCAGCACTCTCTATGTCTTAAACCTTTTCTTTTCTTTTTTAACTAATTTTTTTTTTTATTATTTACTTATTTATTTTATTTTTTTGAGAGAGAAGAATGGAGAGAAACATCAACTTGTTATTCTACTTTATTTATGCATGAGTTGTTTATTATATGTGCTCTGACCTGGGATCAAACCTGCAAGTTGGTATATCAGGATGACATTCTCAACAACTGAGTTACCCAGTCAGGGCTATGTCTTTAACTTTTGCATTTTAATTATACTTTGTCTTTGTGAGGGCCTCTTTAATTCATCTTGTTTCGGAATCTTTGTGTTTTCTAGACTTTTATGTGTATTTCCTTTCAACAGGTTAGGGATGTTTTCTGTCATTATTTTTTTTAAATTGTTTTTCAGTTTCTTGCTCTTTTCTCCTTACTGCACTCCCCTGATGCAAATGTTGGTACACTTAAAGTTGTACCAGAGGTTCCTTACACTATCCTCATCCTATATAATAAAATCCTAATATGCAAATCGACCAAATGGTGGAACGACTAGTGGCTTTGACATCCACTACCCAGCAGTGGGCAGACACTCAATGCAGGACATGCCCCCATCCTTCAGGCCCCAGGCCAGCGGGGGCCCCCAATCACCCTGCCAGTCACCCCACAGATCGACCCTGATTGCATTGGGCCTATAATTTAAAAAAAAATTTTTTTTTTCCTTTTTGTTGTTCTGATTGGGTATTTTTTGCTGTCCAAATTGCTATTTTGATTCTTGGCTTCATTTACTTTACTGGTGATTCCCTGTAAATTATTCTTAATTTCAGTTAGTGTATCCATTTATGATTGTTTCATTTTTATGGTTTCCATGTCCTTTTTTATGCTGTTGAAGTTCTCTGTCAGTTCATCTACTCTTCCCTGAAGTTTATTTAGTATCCTTATAACCAGTGTTTTGAATTCTGTATCTAGTAGATTGCTTGTCTCCGTTTTGTTTAGTTCTCTTTCTGGAGTTTTGTTCTGTTCTTTGATTGGATGTGTTTTTTTGTCTCCTCATTTTAGTAGTCTCCCTGTATTTGTTTTTATGTATTAGGTAGAGCTTCTGCATCTCCTAGGCTTGGTAGAGTGTCCTAATGTAGTAGGTATCCTGTAGAATCCAGTGGCACAGCTTCCCCATTCACCCAAGCTAGGCATTCCAGATGTGCCCTCCATATGGACTCTGTACATCCTCCTGTTGTATTTGAGCCTTGATTGCTATTGGCATATCAAGGGAAGGATTTACCCCCAGGTTGATTGGTTGCAAAGACTGGCTGCGACCATGATGGAGGATCAGCTGTGTAAGGGCCAACCCAATAGAGCAGAACTTACTTCAGCAGGGCCCCTTGCGTATGTCACTTGTGGAAGTGGTTGAGTGATGCTTCAACGTGGCCGGAAGTTGTCCACCAAGTACACTGGCTCTGGAGCCTTTCAGAAGGTGCAGCCAGTCAGCCTCTGCCGTTTTTCTTGAGTCTACTTGGCATGAGCTAGAAAGCAGCTGCTACTTGTGCTGGGCTGGAAGGTGCCAGGTAGAGGCCAAGCTGTGATCCAAAGCATGCTGCTGCTAGTGCCTGGCATGGGCCACTTAGCAAGAGGTACAGAGCACACCAAGGCCAGATGCTTCTTGTTTGAGAGGTTTAGGAAAGTCTGAAGCATGAGCTAAGTAAGACAGGCTGTTTTTATGGAAAAGCCACACGGAACAGCTTGGTTAGGCCTGCAAGTTGGGTGTAACAGAATCTCAGGGAATCACCAGGGTGGGGCAACAACGTGAGCCAGGTTGATGTAGACTCCGATATGTCGCTTGCGGGCTCTGCTGGGGTTGGGCTCAGAAATGAACAATGGCATCTGCCACCACTCTTGTCTGGGAGAAAGCTATTCTTCCTTGGTGCCTTTCAAGATGCTGGCCCAACATTGGAGCTCTAGAGGGAGTGAGTCAAAGTAAGACTATGCATGGGCCTTTTAAGAGGAACTGCCTGGGACTTTCACAGCCTCATTGTCACTCAGCCACAATCCCCACTGGTTTTTACAGCTTAAAGTTATGGGCTCTTCTATTCCTGGCAATGGACTGGGGGACCTGGTATGGTGCAGGGACACTTTGCTCTTCAAAGAGGGGGGCCTTCCTAAACATACTTTCTTAATCAAAATATTTAAAATTTAATTTTTAACATTTAACTTTACTTTTATGCATTTTTAGGAAGACTTAATTTTAGAAGAGGAATTTTAATTTTAAAATTAAGAAAGAATCTTAATTTTAGAAGGTCTTATGGCTTTTAAAATATTTAACTGAACATAAAATTTTACTCACTTCCAGTTTAAATTGATACTATCTGTCATTTTAGCTAAAATACATTCTATCTTAGAATCATCTATTGAATGATTTTTTTAAAAAGAATTGAAATGTAATTATTACAGTTATAGTTAGATTAGTAAGAATTAAGGTAAATTATTTTTGTTTATTAATTTTTATTAGTCTTTCTTTCGATCAGTTTGAATTTTAAAATAGTTTCTAAAATTATCAAGATAGAAATGTAAAAACACAGCAGTATGATTTTTCTTTATATATCTGTTCATATCAAGTGTGATAATTGCATTTTTTATTTCCAGTAAAGGAAGAGATGTTGGTGAAAATGGAGTAATATGAACTTGTTTTTGTTAAAGGAAATTCATACTTTACCAGCTCATTAAATGATTTCTGGAATATTATGGCTATGATAGATAAGGATATATATGAGTTTCACTTTTTTTTTTTTTTGACAGAAACATTAGTAAAAAATTCCATATAGTATCTGAGGTAAATATTGGATAATAGAATAATGGAAGTCCTGGAATAAGTGACTAATGTTCTGCATGATTAAAAGTTGGCTAGATAGTAGGAAGGGATTAGTCATTAATGGAACATTTTAAATCTGAAGCACCAGATATGTGATAGTTGGTGTTGGTTTTAATCAAAGGACAAATTCTGATAATTTATTTTGCTTTTTTATACAGTAATAACAACTTTAAAAAAATTTTTAATGTTAGACAAGTATGATGAAATTTGACTTCTTGATGAAGTCCATGTCTGGGAACTTTCTAATATTAAAAGTGCATCTAATGTCAATGCCAGTTTTGTAGTTAGTTCTTGACTGCCATGGTCTTGCTGAATGATTGGAAATTCTGTGATTTTTCTTTTTTATAAAACGAAGGAATTAAATTATCTCTTAAATGTCTTATCACGCGAGTACTCTATTAGATGAAGTTGTTTTAGAAATATATGCATTAAATAGAAGATACATTTCAGATCACCTTTTCTGTCTAGGTATTGAAATAAATAGGTATATTATTTGCTGAAGGATTGCAATGTTGCCCTTTAATAATTTTCTTACCTGCCACAATGTATATACTGAAACAAACTGTGTTAAAATATGGAGTACTGGCCCTAGCCTGTTGCTCAGTGGTTAGAGCATCATCCTATGGATTGAAAGGGCATGTACCAGGTTGCAGGCCTTTTCCCTAGCCCCATGTTGGGTTGGGTATGGGAGGCAGCCAATTGATGTGTCTCACATCAGTGTTTCTCTCTCCCGTCACCCTCTCTCTCTTCTTCTCCCTCTCCCTCTACCTCTTCCTCTTCCGCTCCCTCTCCCTCTCCCTCTTTCTTTCCTGCTTCCTCTCCCTCTTTCTTCACTCTCTCTAAAAAAGATAAATGGAAAAAACATCCTAGGGTAAGGATTATCAACAACAATAGCCAAAAAATAATCTGAGAGTGTTGGCTTTATGTCCCAAACTAGTCTCTTTGAGCATCGGTTTCTTTATCTGTTAGGTATAAACAATAGTCTCTGCACAGCATACCTCTGAGGGGCAAACAGAATAATATATATTAAGCATTTTGTACATTTTAAGTAATCTGTAACTTTAAAATAATAGTAATTTAAAAGGGTGTACAAAGGCAAAGTTAGTGGGAATTCAGTAGTCAGCATTAAACTAAATTAAAATAAAGATAAAAGTTTAACGTCATGAAACAAGGTTTGAGGATGTTTTTTCAATAGCCAACAAAAACCCATTTAATATTTAGTTACATCATTTAAATTTGAAAAACAAGAAAAGATTTTATATGACTAGATTGCAAAGCATTTGAAATGGTGGTCTGGTTAAAACTAAACTTGCACTAAAATGGTTTTAAATAAATGTGACACATTTTCCATTTTCATTGTTACAAATAAGAATGTATAATTGACCAATAAATGGAAATGTGCCTTTAACCCTTTCCTAAATTTTAATTTCTAGAGGTAACATTAGTTAATAGACATTGCTTATGTAATTATTCATTTAGTAAATATTTGTTGTGCAAACTTCTGTGTGTTTTATAAAATTCTATATTCATTGTGTTAAGTGGTTTGGATGAAATAGCCAACAAGCACACAATGATTCTCTGCCGTCATAGTGCTTATGTTGTGTTAGCAGACAGACATTAAGCAAGTAAATAAATAAGCAAGAGAATTATAGCTCTCTAATTAAAGGAAATAAAAGGAATATTCTGATAAAGAATTATTGAGTTACTTTAAAAAGTATAGATAGAGAGGGTATTTCTGATGGGATGTATAAGTTGAGGTCAGAACATTAGAAGAAGCCTCTATGAGTATTTTATGCTTACAAATACCTTTACACTTACTTATATACTAGAGGCCTAGTGTATGAAATTTGTGCACAGGTTGGATGTCTATCCCTCAGCCCAGCCTGTACCCTCTCCAATCTGGGACCCCTTGAGGGATTTCCGACTTTCCGTTTAGGCCTGATCCCACGAGATATCTCTCACAATCCAGGACTGCTGGCTCCCAACTGCTCGCCTGTCTGCCAGCCTGATCACCCCCTAACCACTCCCCTCCAGCCTGGTCGATGCCTAACTGCTCCCCTGTTGGCCCGATTGCCGCTAACTGCCCTTTCCTGCCAGCCTGGTCACCCCTAACTGCCCTCCCTTGCTGACCCGGTTGCTACCAACTGCCCTCCCCTGTAGGCCTGGTTGCCCCTAACTGCCCTCCCTTATCAGCCTGGTTGCCCCAAACTTCCTTCCCATGCCAGCCTTATTGCCCCTAACTGCCCTCCCCTGCCAGCCTGATCGCCCCTAAGGTCCTCCACTGTAGGCCTGGTTGTCCCCAATTGCCCTCCCCTGCTGGCCCTCCCTTGCCAGCATGGTCCCCCCAAACTGTCCTCCCCTGCAGGCCTGGTTTCTCCAACTGCCCTCCTCTGCAGGCCTCCCCTCCTCCCCCAATTGCCCTCCCCGATCAGCCCCTATTAGAATTGGGCCAGATGGCCCCAATCAGCTCTGATCACTGGCCAGGCTGAGGGACCCCACTCATGCATGAATTTGTGCATCAGGCCTCTAGTGTGATACAAATGCTAACACAGTTGTAGTTTATTCAAATATTAAAAGCAAATTGGTTTTGTTAAACCAACAGGTATTTTATTGGGTACATGTACTTTGTAAATCAAGATTCACCTGTCAAAGACCCTACTATATAGGCCATTGGGAAAGAAAATGTAAAATCAAAGAGAATCGAGTTAGAACGGACTTTAGAGATCTGAACATCTAGTCTAACTGACCTGGAGACTCACTCAGTTCAGTCACTTGCCTTATATCACTCATTAGCATCAAAGTCATGACTAATAAAACATAGGTCAATGGTCGGCAAACTCATTAGTCAACAGAGCCAAATATCAACAATACAATGATTAAAATTTCTTTCGAGAGTCAAATTTTTAAAACTTAAATGTCTTCTAACTCCACTTCTTCAAAATAGACTTGTCCAGACTGTGGTATTTTGTGGAAGAGCCATACTCAAGGGGCCAAAGAGCTGCATGTGGCTCTGGAGCCACAGTTTCCTGACCACGGACCAAGGTTTTCAGTGTTAAAATTTACTTTACCACTTTACCAAGTTTAATGTTTTCAAGACAAAGATAATTTGTACTCTTTTAACTTAAAGCTAAGTCTTTTTAACTCTATTGTGTTTATATTGAGTGGCCAGGTTATTATGATCTCTGAATGCATAATAATGTGGCCACTTGCTGAAACTGGTTTGGCTCAGTGGATAGAGCGTCAGCCTGCGGACTGAAAGGTCCTAGGTTCGATTCCGGTCAAGGGCATGTACCTTGGTTGCGGGCACATCCCCAGTAGGGGGTGTGCAAGAGGCCACTGATTGATGTTTCTCTCTCATTGCTGTTTCTAACTCTATCCCTCTCTCTTCCTCTCTAAAAAATCAATAAAATATATTTTAAAAAATAATGATGTGGTCACTCAGTGTGTGTGTGTGTGTATATACGTTAGAGGCTCAACACATGAATTCGTGCACGGGTGGGGTCCGGCCAACCTGGCCAGCAGGAGGGGACATGGGCGGTTGGCCGGACTGCCTGCTGGTACAACTCCTGGTCGAGGGGACAGTTTGCATATTAGCCTTTTATTATATAGGATATACACTGAGTGGCCAGATTATTATGATTTCTGAAAGCATAATAAATAATCTGGCCACTCGGTGTATAGTTATTAACAAGGTTGGCCAGATGTATCTCTCTAACAAGCATGCCAAACTCTGCACCCTTTAGCATGTGGCCTGCTGGCCATGAGTTTGACATGCTTGCTTTATAAAATGACCATGCATCTAGTATGCCTGACACAGTCCTAGTTTATGTCTGTTGTCTCAGCATAATTATGAATTTTTAAGTACGGGAAGTTTTAAGTAGCACTTTAAGAGGATTAATGTAATGAAGCAGTGTTTAGTGGGTTCAGAGAAGAAAATATGGAATCTGTGATACTAATTAGGAGAATGTTGTACAAATCAGATGTGATGTAGAAGACTCTTAACAAGGTGGTGACAGTGAAAAGAAACTCTTTTATCCCTTAGTGGCTCATACATGGTAAGTATATATTAAATGTCAGATAAATGTTCCTACAAAAGAAGGTAGAATAAGATTTGTGAGTTTTGGGCACTTAAAGGAAAGAAAATGAGTGAAATTTTACACCAAATAGAAATAGGATTCTCTGTGTAAATCTAAGGTTATGATCTTACTAGTCTACTTAGGTTAAGAAATTTTGTCTCCATTACTGTTGAGTTGTACTATAATAACTGCTCTGATTTTAAATAGCTCTGGAGAGGTGGAAATATAAATAATAATCAGTTTCTTTAATACTTCATCCTTGCCAAACGACATGAATCGTAAGACCAGGACATGTGAGATCCAAGAATAATTTAGTGCCTGTTGTAATTTTTTATGTTTAGTAGTTAATAGAAATTCTGCAAATGACTTTCCTGGGCAAAAGATTGATTGAGAGATTACCGGAGAGCAAGCTTGAATTTGAATTTGATGCCATTATTTTGCTACAAAAAAAAAAGAATGCATTATGCAGTGCTAAAACACCAGAAGGAAGATAGTATATCTCAACATATTTTAATTGGTGGCTATATTTAAAAGATGCTAAATTATGCAATAATGTCATAGTTGGCAGAATATTATTTAGGTCTGAAAGACATCACTGACAATCTGGCTGTTTATGGACTTGATTTCATATAGTTTTAATGCTGGATCAGTGTGATTTTCATTTTAGGTTATGCGTTGATATTGAGAATATTTTCCAATTAATGCCCTCTTAAGAGATCACCAGAAATAAGTGTAATACCCTGTTTTCTCGAAAATAAGACAGTGTCTGATATTAATTTTTGTTCCCAAAGATGCGCTAGGTCTTATTTTCAGGGGATGTCTTATTTTTCCATGAAGAAGAATACGGTACATATTTATTTTTAAATGAAAATAAAGGAAATTTATTACCTGTATACGGTACGGTAGTACGGTAGTTGTCAACACAAACTAGACAAACTGTGAATCCTACAGTATCAAGAATTTACTCATTTATTCAATGACAATCATGTCATCATCTTCTGAAACATCCAATTCCTAATTTCCTGGTGAATTTCTTGTGACTCCATTTCTTTCAGAATCAGTGGACCAAATCTCTCATGTTTAGCCTGGGGGAGGGGGGAATTATTTTCGGGGGGATGCCTTATATTTCACTCAGAAGGAAACCTGTAAGTAGGTCTTATTTTCAGAGGATGTCTTATTTTCGGGAAAACACGGTTTAATATGATACACAATTTGAGAAATAGTTTTCTAAATTATAAGCATTTAAATGCTGCTTCTGCCTCATAACTACTATGTACGTTCTAATATTTTAGTGTTATGGATATTTTTATTTTATTTTAATAAATTTTTATTAAGATTATTACATATGTTTCTCTTTTTCCCCCATTGCTCCCCTCCACCTGATTCCCCACTTCACACCATGCTACTCTCTTCATCCATAGGTGTAAGATTTTTGCCCAATCTCTTGCCGCACCTCTCAGCCCCCCCTCCCCCTGAGAATTGTCAGTCTACTCCCTTTCTATGCCCCTGATTCTATTATATTAACCAGTTTATTCTGCTCTTCAGATTTTTTTCCCCTTGATTTTTAGATTCACTTGTTGATAGAAATGTATTTATTGTTCATAATTTTTATCTTTACCTTTTTCTTCTTCTTCCACTTCTTAAAGAATACCTTTCAGCATTTCATATAATACTGGTTTGGTATTGATGAACTTCTTTAGTGTTTTCTTGTCTGTGAAGCTCTTTATCTTCTGACCTTCAATTCTGAATGATAGCTTTGCTGTATAGAGTAATCTTGGTTGTAGGTTCTTGCTGTTCATCACTTTGAATATTTCTTGCCACTCTTGTCTGGCCTACATAGTTTCTGTTGAGAAATCAGCTGATAGTCATATGGATACTCCCTTGTAGGTAACTGTTTTTCTCTTGCTGCTCTCAAGATTCTCTCTTTGTCTTTTGCCCTTGGCATTTTAATTATGGTGTGTCTTGGTGTGGTCCTCTTTGGATTTCCTTTTGTTTGGGTTTCTGTGTGCTTCCTGAACTTGTAAGTCTATCTCTTTCACCAGATAGGGAAAGTTTTCTATCATTATTTCTTCTAATAGGTTTTCAATATTTTGTGCTCTCTCTTCTTCTGGCACCCCAGTAATTCAGATGTTGGTACGCTTAAAGTTGTCCCATAGGCTCTTTACACTATCTTCATATTTTGGATTCTTTTTTTTCCCTCCTGGTTGAGTGTTTTCTGTTTCCTCATGTATCAAATCTTTGGTTTGTTTCTTGGGGTCCTTTGATCTACTGTTGAATTTCTGTATATTCTTTATTCTAGTTAGTATATGCTTAATTTCTGACTGGTTCTTTTCCATTTTTTTGGCATTCTCATTAAGATCTTTAAATGTCTCACTAAGTTCCTCAGAGATTTTTAGCAGATTCTTGGGTAACCTTATTAATGTGATTTTGAACTCTATGTCCAGTCTTCTGCTTTCCTCCATTTCTTTCATTTGTGATCTACCTCTTTGTCTCCACATTTTAGCTGCTTCCCTAAGTTGATTTTGTGGCTTTGTGTGCGAGGTGTCCTTTGGGCCCAGTGGCTCAGCCTCCCCAGTTACCTGAGATGGACACTCTTGGTGCACCCTTTTATGGGCTGCACAGTCTTATTGTACTTAAGCCTTGATTGTTGTTGGTATCACTGGGCAGAGTAGACCTCCAAGCCAATTGGCTGTGAGGATCAGCTGTGTCTACACTGGGAGAGTGTCTGTGCTCAGTTCGTTGGGGTTTATTTAGGGTGGAGCAGACTGCCTTGGTTTCCCGTTAGCCCTGCCCTAAGAGGCTTGGATCTCAGTGTCCCACGGCAATGGCTGCACACACCTCTGAGAGAAAGCTTCTCTCGAGTTTTGCCTGCCACCAGACAGTCCAGTTTCTCCCCAAATGAGTGTGGGTACCCAAAGTTTTACCCGGAACTGGAGTGCGGTGCAGTTGGGAGACACTATTTCCCTCCTGAAGGAACAAGGCGGCCGCATATCCAACCAGGCCTTTCCTCTCACGTGCACATGTCTCTGCATCCCACACCTTTGTTTTCTGCAGTTCCCCTGGGTCTCAGTGCCCCACAGCTATGGCTAAATGCATCCCTGAGAGAAAGCTGCTCTTGAGCCCTGCCCACTGCCAGACAGTCCAGTTTCTCTTTGTATGTGTCTGTATTCCCTTAGTCTCACCCAGTACTGGCTTCCAGCACAATGGGGAGCCTTTGCTTCGCTCCAGTTTGAGAAAGCCAGCCACGTATTCAGCTGCCCAACCCTTCCTCTCGCAGGTGCACATCTCCATGTCTCTGCACCTCTGCCCTCCGCCACTCCTGAGTCTCAGTATCCTGTTCTTTTTTCTTCTAGTTGTAGAATTTCCACTCAGCCAGCTTTCCAGTGGTTCTGGGTGATGTCTGCTTTGTCTTTTAGTTGCAGTTTTGAAATTGTTGTGCAAGGCATCAGTATAGGTGTTCACCTAAGCCACCATCTTTGTTTTCTCCCTGGTATGGATATTTTAAAAAGTGACCTTTTTTACTACTAGAATTTCTCTCTGGAGTTTTTTCTTATACATTGTTATCTGAGCATTGTAGATAACAAGTGATAAAAAGATGTGAGGCCATTTCAGCTGTATTCCAGTTGTGAAAATGTTCTTCTGATTTTCAGAGTTCCTCTGCATCTTACACTCCTTCACAAATTTAATTGTGGTTTCTTGTAAAATAATTTTGTTAAAGTTCTGGGTTAGGTACTATTTGAATTCTGTTACTTTTTATACATTTTGAGGACAGAAAAGCTGCTAGAATTTGGAGTTCTTAAACTGAATCTTAAAAAAATATTAATGCTGTTTATTAAAGTTAATGTAAATCATTAAGCATATTGGCACAAAGTTTTCCCTTTTTATTGGTCTCAATGGGCAAATGAGCAGAAATACCTTTACACTTTTTGCCTTTCTTTCCCCTTGGGTGGTTGGAATCTTATTAAGGAGACATCATTTTGATTTAGGATCAAAGGAGAGATGGCTATCTTTTTTTTTCTGGGCTCACTGCTTTGGTAGGTGCGTCATTACCATCTGGCACACCTTTTAAATTAGTGTTTTTGATGTCAGGAAACTGTCAGATGACTTCCTTAAAAGCGAAACACTCTCCTGCAAGCCAGAATGGGAGGAGTATTTTGTGTTCATTTTATTTTATAACTTCCTTTGATTGTTTATATAAGTCATTTGTTTAAACCAGCAGTTCACTGCAAAGGCTGCTTATCAGAATACATACCCACTAAATCTCTCCAATAGAGTGCATTCCTCTGTTATCAGATTAGTTCTTCTCTACCTTTTGGACTTAGTTCTTTAAGAAGGCGCTCTGAAGTCTGTGGGATCATTGACTTGGAACTCTTACTTCCTTGTTTGAAGTTGTTTGAATATCAGAACAGCACTGGCAAACTGCTTTTGTGAGTTCATGTTCATATTGAGCTCCTAACTAGACTCCTAGCTGTTCAGCAACTATGCTAATGGACATTTTAGGTATTTGAATATCTTTAAGTTATTTCATTTTGGAGTATATTGTTCTCTCACAACCAGGAACACCCATACTAAATTTGTAAGCACCAACTTCAGGCAGGCCTCAGATTGCTGGGAAATCCTATTAGGTTTTTCTAGTCTACTCCCTCTCCCTTCCCTCCATGCTAATTATTTTAAACCTTCATGCTCTTCAAACCTACTGTTCCCTTTCTGTCAGCAGATGACCACATTTCTAAATTCATTGGGATTTGAAATGCTTTTTTTAATATAATTCATGGCCCGTATTTTGGTGTCAGTTTTGTGGGTATTATGTTTGCTGGATATTAATTGCTTGTAAATATCTATTGGATCAACTTGTTAATTGTGTTCATAAAATCCTTTCGACCCTCACCTAATTTTTGTTTATTTAATCTGCTAGTTTCTAAGAAAAAATGCTGAACATTTTTAATGCTTCTGTCATTTCACAGAACATCTTTTGTTGACATTCTATAAATGACAACATCCAATAATGTCCCAATCCTTTCTTCTTGTGATAGTAGTTTATATATATTTTTGACTTCCTTAATATTTATTATTTAAGGAAGATTTTTCAGGGAAACTTGGCTGACCTTCTATCTTAGCTATTACTGGTAGGTCTTCTTTATCCATTTGTTTTTCTCCATCTTAAATGTAAGCAAAACTGAAGTGCCATTTGCTGATATCAATTTTTTTTAAAGCCTCTGAAATAATGTTATTTGGGGACAGGTTGAAAATAATCTCAGTAGATAAGAGTTCTTGTCTTCATTGTTCCTAGTTTGTAGAGATGAACTGCTTTTGTTTGCTGCCACAAGTATCTGAAATGGATCGACAATCACTGTAGGATTTATCAATGAACTATCAATAGCACCTTCCATGACCTGCTAGCAGTTCTCAACCGTGGGTCACAGGTTGAGAAATACTGCTTTAGAACCTAAGACCATCAGAAAACACGATATTTACATTACGATTCTTAACAGTAGCAAGATTACAGTTAGGAAGTAGCAACGAAAATAATTTTATGTTTGGAGGTCACCACAACATGAGGAATTGTATTAAAGGGTTGTAGCATTTGAAAGGTTGAGAACCATTGCTTTATATGCTGCTTCTTGTCTTTGAGTGTTTTCTTCTGGCAAAATACATTCCACTAATTTTACCGTTATTTGAATTCAGTTTGCTTTTATGGCTATATTTCCAGTCCACTAATTTTACCTTTATTTGGATCCAGTTTGCTTTTATGGCTACATATTTTTTTTAAAATATATTTTTATTGATTTTGTACAGAGAGGAAGGGAGAGAGAGATAGAGAGTTAGAAACATCCATGAGAGAGAGTCATTGATCAGCTGCCTCTTGCACACCCCCTACTGGGGATATACCCGCAACCAAGGTACATTCCCTTGACTGGAATCGAACCTGGGACCTTCAGTCCCCAAGCCGACGCTCTATCCATTGAGCCAAACCGGTCTTGGCTATGGCTATATTTTAAGTAAGAATAGTTTTAGAATAGTTTTATACTTATGAAAAAGTTATAAAGATAGTTACAGAGGGAATTATTGTTAACACCTATTAGTATGACACATTTGTAACATTTAATTAAATAACATTAACTTTTTATTAACTAACGTCCATACTATAGTCAGATATCTTTAGTTTTTACTTATTTTCTTACCTTTAGTTTTTGTTAATCTTCACTAGAGGATATTTTTTTCCCCATCGATTTTTAGAAAGAGAGTAAGGAGGGGAGAAGGAGAGAGAGAGAGAGAGAGAGAGAGAGAGAGAGAGAGAGAGAGAGAGAGAGAGAGAAACATTGATGTGAGAGAAACGCATTGATTAGTTGCCTCTCCCATCTGCCCAGACCAAGGCAAGGCTGGGGATTGAACCTGCAAACCAGGTATGTGCCCTTGACCAGTAATTGAACCCGTGCCCCTTCAGTGTGTGGGCCAGTGCCCTAACCATGTCAGCCAGGGCCAGATTTTCTTAGTTTTTAATTCAATATCCTTTTTCTGTTCCAGGACACTATCCAGAATACCACATTACATTTAGTTATTATAGCTCATTAGGCTCCTCTTGTCTGTGACAGTTTCTCAGACTCCTTGTTTTGGATGACTTTGGCACTGGTTATGTATTTTTTAGAATGTCTTTCATTTAAGATTTTTCTGATATTTTACTCATGATTGTAATGGGAATATGGGTGTTTTTTTTTTTGTTTTTTTTTTGAGGAAGGTTTCCATTCTCATCACATCATACCAAGAGTATATATTTATCATCATGACTAATCACTGTGGATGTTGACCCTGGTTACCTGGCTAAGGTAGTGCTTCTCAGGTTTCTCTGCTGTAGCATCCTTTTAAAAAAAATTTTTTTTTTTAACTTTTTCATACTGTACACTTTGGCAGTCACTGCACACACCCACACTTAAAGAGCAGGGAGTTAGAATCCACCTCCTTATGGACCGAGTATCTACACAAACTTTAGGATTCTTCTGCATTGGGAGATTTATATGTTTTCCTTCATTTACTCAGTTATTTGCTAACATTTTCTTAAGGATCTTTACATCTGTGTTCATGAAATATTTTGGTTTGCTGGTAATGTTTATCTGGTTTTGATAATAGGATAATACTTACTTTATAAAATGACTTAGGAAATGTTCTATTTTTTTCTTTTTTCTTTTTTAATATATTTTATTGATTTTTAAAAAATATATATTTTATTGATTTTTTTACAGAGAGGAAGGGAGCGAGAGAGCTAGAAACATCAATGAGAGAGAAACATCGACCAGCTACCTCTTGCACACCCCCTACTGGGGATGCGCCCGCAACCAATGTACATGCCCTTGACCGGAATCAAACCTGGGACCTTTCATCCGCAGACCAACACTCCACCAGTTAGCCAAACCGGCTTCGGCTATTTTATTGATTTTTTACAGAGAGGAAGAGAGAGGGATAGAGAGCTAGAAACGTCGATGAGAGAGAAACATCGACCAGCTGCCTCTTGCACACCCCCTACCAGGGATGTGCTCGCAACCAATGTACATGCCCTTGACCAGAATTGAACCTAGGACCTTTCAATCCACAGACTGATGCTCTACCACTGATCCAAACCGTTTTCAGCATGTTCTATTTTCTTGAAGATATTGTAAAGAATTAGTAATACTTATTCTGTGTTTGGTGGAATTCACCAATAGAATCATCTGGGTCTGGTGCTTTCTTTATAGAAGGCTTTAATTATTGACTCTCTTTTTAGTAGACATAGGACTGTTAAGGTTATCTAATTCTCCTTGTATGAGTTTTCATAGTTTGTTATTCAAAGAATTAGTGTATTTCATCTAAGTTATCAAATGTGTTATCCTTTTAATGCATAAAAGATCTTTCATATCTGGCATAAGTAATTTATGGCTTCCTTTTTCTTGGTGCCTGGTAGAGGTTTATTAACTTAATGATATTTTCAAATAATCAGCTTTTAGTTTTATTTTTTCTGTTGTTTTTCTATTTTCATTTTCACTGATTATTACACTAATTTTTATTATTTCCTGTCTTCTGCTTGTTTGAGGCTTAATTTGTTCTTCTTTCTCTAGACTCCTAAGGTGGAAGCTTAGATTATTGACTTTAGATTTTTTCTTTTCAGATATGTATTAATGCTATAAATTTCCCTCTAAAATACTGCTCTGTTGCAGCCCACAAATTCCCCTAAAATGTATACACACTATAACATCTGATAGCTCAATTGATGTTTCTTTCTTTTCAGGTTTAATCCATTGGAATTATTCAAAGTTTATATACTGTGTTTTCTAATTTTCTGTGACTCCCTCTTTGACCCACGGATTACTTAGTTGTGTATTTATTTCTAGATATTTGGGGTTTTCTATCTGCGTTTATCTTACTTATCTCATTTAATTTGATTTTTATCAGAGAGCATACTTTATAAATGATTTCTGTTATTTTAAATTTGTTAAAATGTGTTCATGGCCAGATGCTGTTTCTCTAGGTTAATTTTCCATGTAAATTTAAGAACAATTTGTATTCTGCTATTGTTGGTTGGAATATTTTATAAATGTCAGTTAGATAATGTTGATGGATAATACTGTTCAGGTCATCTATGTCCTTATTAATTTTCTTCCTGCTTGATCTATGATTTACTTGAGAGAGGGTGATGAAACTCTCTAACTCTAATAGTGAATTTACCTGTTTCTCCTTGCAGTTCTGTCAATTTTTCCCTCAGATATTTTGGTACTCTTTTGTTGGTACATGTGTATTTGGAATTGTTATGTCATCTCTTGAGAATTGACAACATTTTTTTACATAATCACTCTTTAATCCTAATAATTGTTCTTGTTTGCAAGTGTACTTGTCTAAAATTAATATACTAGCTACTCCAGCTTTTCTTTTTCATTTTTTAAAGGTATCAACTTTTTTTTAAAGAAGATTTTTTAGAGAGAGAGAGGAAAGGAGAGGGGGAGAAAGAGATAAACATTTATGTGAGAGTGATACATTGATCGCCTACCTCCTACACTTCCCTATCAGGAATCAAGCCTGCATCCCAGGCATGTGCCCTGACCAGAAATCGAACTAGCAACCCTTCATTGTATGGAATAACACCCCACAGCAGCTAGGGCTCCGACTTTCTTTTGACTAGTGTTAATATTGTATATCATTCTTTATCCCTTTGCTTTTTTTTTTTTTTTTTTTAAATCTTCACCCTAAGACATGCTGAGAGAGAGTGAGAAAGAGAGAGAGAGAGAAACATTGATGTGAGAGAAATATCAATAGGTTGCCTTCCTTACGTGCCCTGACCAGGGATCAAACCAGGTATGTGCCCTGACTATGAATTGAACTGGCAGCCTTTTTGTGCTCAGGATGACACTCAACCAACAGAGTCACTCCAGCTGGGCTCATCCCTCTGTTCATTGTTTTGTGGGGTTTTTTTGTTTTGTTTTTTTCTGAATTCATTGTAACTTAGTCACATGCTTTTCCAATGAAAGGATATTTAAACTACCATCTAGCACATGAAGATATTTTTTAAAATTAAGTTTATGTAAAAAGGGCCAGGTAGCTCAGTTGGTTGGAGCATTGTCTCATATACCAAAAGGTTGTGGGTTCGATCCCCAGTCAGGGCACATAAGGAAAATAACCTATTGATGTTTCTCTCTCAAAAAATAAAAATAAAAATAAATCAGTAAACATATTCTCAGTGGAGAATTGTTTTTAAAAAAGGAATGTTTCTTCTTAAAATTTTGGTTTCATTGTTCGGTTTGGCTCAATGGATAAAGTGTCGGCTTGGGGACTGAAGGGCCCCAGGTTCGATTCTGGTCAAGGGCATGTACCTTGGTTGCGGGCATGTCCCCAGTAGGGGGTGTGCAAGAGGCAGCTGATCGATGACTCTCTCTCATTGATGTTTCTAACTCTCTATCTCTCTCCCTTCCTCTCTGTACAAAAATCAATGAAATATGTTAAAAAAAAAAAAAAGAATCAAAGATTGGTAGTTATTTATTTTTACATGTAGTATTTCATTCTACTCTCTTACATGGTTTTGACAAATAGTTCATTTTAATTTTTATTGTTTCTCTATAGATAAGGTGATCTTTTTCTTCCTTCTGACTTCTTTCAAGAATTTCTTTGGCTTTGGCTTTTGGCAGTTTGGATTTCTTTTTTTTTTCTTTTTTTCTTTTTTTTAATCCTCACTTGAGGATATTTTTCCATTGATTTTATATATATACATATATATATATATATATATATATATATATATAGAGAGAGAGAGAGAGAGAGAGAGAGAGAGAGAGACAGAGAGAGAGACAGAGAGAGAGAGAGACAGAGAGAGACATTGATGTGAGAGAAAGGCATCTATTGATTGCCTACTGCACAAGCCCTGACCAGAGCCTAGGCCAGGGAGGAGCCTGCAACCTAGGTTCATGCCCTTGACTGGAATCGAACACAGGACCCTTTGGTCTGCAGGCCAACTCTCCATCCACTGAGCCAAAGAAGCTAGTGCTGACAGTTTGAAAATTATATGATTGGGAATAAATTTTCAAAAATATTTATCTCATTTTATATTCTCTTGAGTCTCTTAGACCTGTGATTTGGTGTTTATCTCAGCCATTATTACTTCAAATATTTTTTCTCTATTTCTCCTTTCTTCTCTTGGTATTTCAGTTACATATATGTTATGATAATGTCCTACCCTTTTTGGATTTTGTGTGTTTTGCATTCTCCCCTCTATTTTAGTTTGGGAAATCTTTATCCTGTTTTTAAGTTGACTTACCCTTTCCTCAGCCATATCTTCTACTGATGAGCCCATTGAAGGCATTCTTTTCTTTACTGTGTTTTTTATTTCCAGCATTTCCTTTGTTTCTTCTTAGAATTCTGCCTCTTGTTTACTTATCTGTTCTTGTATGTTACTCACTTTTTCATTGAAATCTTTCAACATATTAGTAATAGTTATTTCAAATTCTCTACCTAGTAAATCCAACATTATGTTATATATTTTATTCTGGTGGTGGTTTTATTTCTTCAGACTTTTTGTGTATTTTTCCTTGCCTTTTGGCATGCCTTATAATTTCTTGTTAAAAGTTGGGTATTTTGTGCCTTAACTGGTTTGGCTCAGTGGATAGAGCATTGGACTGCAGACTCAAGGGTCCCAGGTAGGGAGTGTGCAGGAGGCAGCTGATCAGGTTTCTCTCTCATTGATGTTTCTAACTCTATCCCTCTCCCTTTCCTTTCTGTAAAAAATCAATAATATATATATATTTTTAAAGTTGGGTATTTTGTGTTATATAATGGGAACTGAGTTAAACAGGCCTCTTTTTTTAAAATAATTGTTTTATATTTTTTATCATATATCACTCTCATGATTGTTTTTTTTTTTTAATATATTTTAATGATTTTTTACAGAGAAGAAGAAGAGAGGGACAGCGAGTTAGAAACATCGATGAGAGAGAAACATTGATCAGCTGCCTCTTGCACACCCCCTACTGGGGATGTGCCCACAACCAAGGTACATGCCCTTGACCGGAATCAAACCTAGGACTCTTTAGTGTGAGGATTGCTAATCTAGTTAGGAGTTGGGTTGTGTGTAATGTTGTAGCTCTAGATACCAGAGGCTTCAAATTTCTTTGGTGTACTTTGTATTTTGGCCTCCACTCTTGACTTTGGAACTTTACTATGTTGTGTTCCTTGAATTGTTTCTTGCCATTCTTTTGCATGTAACCCACTGTTACATTTGAGCCTCATTTCTATGGTATTAAGAAGTCTTCATTTTATAATCTTTTGATAAAGTGTCATATTTTAAGTTGGTCCTGTGTCTCATGGCTATGACTTTTCACAAGTATTTGTACAATGGTATAGCTTTTCACCCCTTCCTTCTTACTCCCTTCTCTGTCGATAGTGTTCCCAATCCATTTTTTTGAAGCCCTGTCCCCTGTTGACAATGAGTTGTTGAATTTCTCCCCTCCTCAGGTGTAACAGGAAAGCTAGAAGTTGAATCACATAGGACTTCCTTTCCTTTTCCTTTAAACCTACTGGGATTAGGTTTCAGAGTTGTGCTCTAATAGATCTTCTCATCTAGAAAAGAGGCCTTTGCTGTGGAAAAGGCTCTGTTTGGGCTTTTTTAATAATGGTTCCTCTTCCTCGTCCCCTGACTGAAAGGAGAGGATCTTTTTTGGATCCTTGTGCTGAAACCTGTTGAAGTTCCTGGAGGGAAAAGCCCACAAAAATATGGGGTCACCTCTAAGACTATGGCTCCCAGGCATTTCTTATTCTCACACTAGATTACACTCAATCTCTAGCAGTTTATTGAAATTACCAGTAAGTGCTCCTATAAGTTTATGAGTCCAATGACTTTTGCTTCATGTAAGCAGATCTTGGTTGCTGTATCTCTTCAGATGCACATGTCTCCAGATTTGGGGGTGTCAGTTTGCCTTATAGTCTCAGTCATTCGTTTTAAGTTTGCCCACCTTTTGCTTGTTTTAAAGACAGGAATGATGACTTTCAAGCATTTTACATACCAGGACTGAAACTGGACATTTTTCCTGAATATATTTTTAATTTCTAAGATCTCTGTAAGTTCTTTAATGACTTACTTTTATTTTATGGTTCACATCTTTTAGTTTTCTCCTATTTGCTTATATATTCTGTTTCCTTGATTATTTCTTTATTGAGTTTTGTACCTCTATTTTGTTATATTAATTCCATATGCTTTAGTTTTCTATATCTTTATCCCTACTTGCCTTTTATTGACCAATGTAAAATCTATTCATAAAAGTTTGCCCCAAAGACTCTTTTGGGGGAAAGATGTTTTAAGGTTTCAAGGGTAAACCAGGAAAATATGTGGCTTAGTACCGTGTTTCCCCAAAAATAAGACCTAGCGCATGGAAAGCTAAGACATCCCCTGAAAATAAGACCTAGCACGACTTTGGGAGAAAAAATTAATATAAGACACTGTCTTATTTTCGGGGAAACAGGGTATGAGCAGAAGAATTAAGATAGTTCTTTACTTAATTACTTCTATGTTTTGGTCTTTATAGAATATGTCTGGTCTTACTCTTATCTGCTTATTTGAAAACTGTTTTTTGCTCTGCCAGATTTGGCCCTACATTTTCTCTATTCTTTTGTTTATGCCAAACCTCTGTCTATCTTTTAAGAATTCCTCAACATTTTAATTTAAAGGATAACATTTTTCGTATTCAAGTATTTCTTTTTTGGCTGTATTTTAAGAGATTTTGATTGGAAAAGAAGGTAGATGTGTGTTCAGTCCAATTTGATCCAATCTTATATACTTTTTATTTTTTAAGTGACAGGTCTTTATTTTCTTTTTTTAAACAATTTTCAATTATAATTGACATTTAATATTGTTTTAAATTAGTTTCATGTTCATAACATAGTGGTTCGATATTTATATAATTTACAAAGTGATTTTCTAGGTAAGTTTAGTACCTACCTGTTACCCTAGATCAGGGGTGTCGAACTCAATCAGAGAAGGGGCCAAAATCTAAAATCAAGCCTAAATCGCGGGCCGAATGGTTTACTGAACAGTCATAAACTGACAATGTTAACCAGAAATGTGAATTTAAAATGAGTGGAACAATCTTTTCCTTAAACAGTGCTGTTAACCAACTCACATGCTATCAAGCAAAACAGTAATATTGGTATCAAGCAAAACAGTAATATTGGAATGTACCTAAAATGCTCATTGTTTTGTTTTCTGGCTAGATGTCTGACACCGTTTTCTCCGGATCAATGAGTCAATGTTCGGTTTTATTTCTTGGGCTGTAGCAACCCGCAAAACAGCATGGAGGTTGTCATCGGTAATGCGTGATCTGTGCTTGTTTTTGTTCAGATTCATTATTGAAAACATCTGTTCACAAAGATAGGTGCTCCCGAACATGGATAGAATACGGGCAGCATGAAGTCAGAGCTCTGGCATTGAGTCAGGGGGCAGTAGAGGGTAGAAGTCCTCAATTTCAACATCCTGAAACCTTGATTTCAGGCCACTGTCAGACTGAAGCTCAATTATCTCCATCTGAAGGTGATGGGGCACATTGTTGACATCAACTGTAAAAGGATTGGCAAAGATGTCAAAGCCTGAGTGCTGTGTTCTAAAGTCAGAGAAGCGCCACTCAAATTCACTTAGTAAACGGCTAATTTTGGTAGCCAGCCGACTGCAAGGAAAAGTACCAGAAATAGTGGTTGAGATACTCAAACAAACGGGAAAGTGGGCAAGATTGTCCTGTTCCAGTTGGGACTTCCATAGTTGAAGTTTACGCTGGAATGCTGTGATCATGTCAGACATCTTCGTGATGACTTGTTTGCGTCCCTGCAGCTTCAGATTCAGTTGGGCGAGATGCTCGCATATGTCACACATCATAGCAAAATCACATAGCCAGGCGGGATCCGACAGTTCAGGCAAGGGCTTTCCTTTACTTTCCATGAAAAGAGCAATTTGTTCTCTGAGCTCAAAAAATCTTTTGAGGACTGCACTCTTGCTCAGCCATCTTACTTCTGTGTGGTATGGCACGTCTCCATGCTCTGCACCCACCTCCTGTAAAAACTGCTATAACTGGCGATGATTCAGGCCTCGTGCCCGTATAAAGTTAATAGTTTTAATGACTGTGGTCATTATGTCATTCATGTCCAGAACTTTTCCACACATAGCCTCTTGGTGGATAATGCAATGATAAGTAATCAAGGGTGTGTGGCAGTGACTTTTTTGCATTCTTTCCTTCATTAGTCCAACCAAGCCTTTCTTTTCTCCGCACATTGAAGGTGCGCCATCGGTAGTTAGCCCCACCAACTTTTCCCAGGGTAATTTAAAATTATTTATAGATTTCTCCACAGCCTCAAATATATCTCTACCAGTCGTCGTCCCATGCATGGCAGCTACATCCAAAAGTTCCTCAGTGACAGAGAGGTCGGTCTTCGTAGCACGTATAAAGATGGACAGCTGCGCTGTATCAGTGTTGTCTGTGCTTTCATCGATAGCAAGTGAAAAAGCAAGATAACTGCATGCCTGTTCGGCCAGCTGTGATGATAGATTTCCTGAGAGTTCTTGAACTCTATCTGCAATGGTGTTTCTTGACAAACTGATATTTTGAAAACTCTGTATCTGGTCTGGGCATACTTGCTCACACACTTTTAGCATGCATTGCTTCAAAAAGGCACCCTCTGAAAAACACCTTGAAGTACGGGCAATTTCTTCAGCCACTATAAAGCTTGCTTTCACTGCAGCATCATTTTTTGCTGTAGCCTTTGTAAACATTTGCTGCTGTGATTGTATTGTAGTTTGCCTTTTAGTTCTTTAACAGTTTTATGCTTTTCTTCCAAAGTATATTTGCCATACTTAACATTATGTTTGGTGTCAAAATGACGACGTATATTGTACTCTTTTATCACCGACACTGTCTCATAACACAATATACACACTGGTTTGCCCTCTCTAAGCACAAACATGTATTCATTTTCCCATTTGTCATTAAATTGTCTGCCTTCACCGTCAACTTTTCTTTTCCTGGACATTTTGGGATCAATATTGGCAGTAAAAGATGTAGTTTATTGGAAATCTGCGTTAGAAGGAAAAAGTTGAAAACTGCACGGGGATAGCTTGATTCGGCAGATGGAGTAGAGAAAAAAAAAGTCAGTCAATAAATGCCTGGCTGGGTACAGATAGCAGATTCTGTTGCGATTTTTATGCCTGCACTTTATGCCAGGAACTGGCCGCTTCTGCTGTGTATTTTTTATGCCTGCACACTCACTCTCTCCTCTGCTCTGCCACCCGCACAACCACATCGGATGCCGGACTAAAGGTCACGCCTCGTGAATCTCGCGTGACTTGTTATCTATGCGCATGCGTAATAGATAGCAAGTATGGCGGCCGGCGAGGCAGCTGGCGAGATCACAAGTCTCCTGTCACCGCGCGTCATTGTGATGGAACGCAGCGGAGTGCAGTGATGACAGCGCGGTGCGGGCCACATTGCAAGGCCTGGCGGGCCAGATTTGGCCCGCGGGCCTTGTGTTTGACATGTGTGCCCTAGATAATTATTATATACTAGTGGCCCTGTGCACAAAATTTGTGCACAGGGATGGGGGAGTAGTCTCTCTGCCTGGCTTGCATCCTCTCCTTTCTGTGATCCCTGTGGGATTGAGCCTAAACTGGCAGTCTGACAACCCCTTTGCAATCTGGGACTGCTGGTTCCTAATCACTCACCTGCCTGCCTGCTTGATCATCTCTAACCACTCTGCCTGATGGCCTGATTTCCCCCAACTGCACTCCCTGCCAGCCTGCTCACCACCAACTGGTCTCCTCTGCTCTCCTGCTCGCCTCCAGCTGTTTCACTTTGCCCACCTGCTCACCCCCAACTGCCCTCTCCTCCTGGCCTGATCACCCCTAACCACCTCTGCCTCAGCCCTGTCACCATGGCTTTGTCCGGAAGGACTTCTGGAAGGTCTCATGGTCTAATTAGCATATTACCCTTTTATTAATATAGATAGGATATGACATACTGCCATAACTATAACATATGTACAAGCATTGCTCTATGAGAATACATACTTCATGCGATAGGAAGGCATCTAATACATTACATTGTATATGTTGTAAGTAATAGAAAATAATTTACACCTTGTGACTTCCCTTCCTGATTTGGGATTGGTTCCCAGTTCTTTGAACTTTTCCTGGCCCCTAATGTAATTTTTTTTTTTTAAGTCAGTATTTTTTTTTTTTATAATATATTTTATTCATTTTTTACAGAGAGGAGGGAGAGAGATAGAGAGCTAGAAACATTGATGAGAGAGAAACATCGACCAGCTGCCTCTTGCACACCCCCTACCAGGGATGTGCCCGCAACCAAGGTACATGCCCTTGACTGGAATCGAACCCAGGACCTTTCAGTCTGCAGACCGACACTCTACTGCTGAGCCAAACCAGTTTCGGCCATTTAGTGTAACTTTATTTACTGTTTATTGCACATGATTTGAGGTCTTTAATTTCTTATCACCAAAGATTCAAAGGACTATTTTTTCCATGAAGTTTAACATTAATATCAGTGAATTCATGTATTCATGTTTTTATTGTAAACATCTGAATTATTCACATTGTCTGAACTCATAAGCATGGACCATGCACAGGCTGGCAGCAAGCCAGGAAGCCACTCTACAAGCAGACAGATACTCTGCATAAGGAGAAAGTCATAGCACAACATTTAATGTCCAACCTGAGTCACCTCAGAATGTTATCTATATTGACCTCTTAATTCATATAGTATCAGGAACTCAACCTCTTGGTTGGTGACGGGGTTGACCTGGTTTCAGGAGGATTATTTCTGAAATAAAGGAAGGAGGGCTCAGTCTTTTATTGGTTGCTTGCTCCTCCCAAGCACCTTCATCTTTCTTCTCATCCTCAGCTGCTCAGGCATCTTCTTCACCTTCACCTTTGCATCCTCAAATTCTTTCTTAGTAGCTTCTTCCTCTTCCTCTCCTACCTCTTTGTCAGCCATTTCCTTCTCCTCCTCCTCTTCAGCTTTTCCTTTAGAGGGGGATTCATCCTTAAGTTCCTTGGCTTTTGCAACCTCAGTGAACTCCTCCACCTCGATCTGCTCCTCCTGGATGTGGCTGGTGTATTAAGAAGGGAAAGAGCGAGCAAACATCAAGTAGGAGCTAGTCTGTAAACCACCTTAGGCAGATCGACCAAAGATCTGGGAACTCTGGGTAAAGCCACTGGCTATGCTTCCCACACTGGTGAAACAGTTGGGTCTCCTCACCTTCCAAGAGTTTCCTATAAGCTGCAATGTCAATGTCCAAAGCCCCATTCAGGAGGACGTGGTATTCTTTTAAATATCATGACATTTCACTCTCTGTAGTTCTTAACTCATTTTCTGATTTGTTGGTTGTGTCCTGCATCGCACTAACATCGGAGTTCTGCTTATCCTCCAGCTCTTGCAGCTACTTTCCCAGAGCTTAATTCATACCCCCACATGCTTTGGTCTTGAGCAGGCGGCAGCTTTCAGATACCTTGTCCTTGGCTGCGCACACCCGTAGGTGTTCTTGGCAGTGCTCTTGGTCAGCATGGTGAGCAGCTCTTGTACCATTCTAATGTATTCTGCATGTTCTTGGCAGCCAGCTTTTCCTACTGGACACCGATTTTCTTGAGCCCTGCAGAGAGGTCGGACTTGGAGAACATGTCCATCTCCACGGAGATCTGAGCGTATTGGATCTGCACCTGCAGCTAGGCGATCTCCTCTTCATGCACCTTCTTCAGAAAGGAGATTTAGTCCATCAGGCTGTTGTCTTTTTAAGCTCAGTGCTAACAAGAGCTGCCTTTCCGGGCCTCTATCAGCCAGCCCTCTGCGTCATCATGGTTCAGCACCTCTTCCTAGTAGCATGCCAGCAGGTTGCTTTCAGTCCCTTTCAAGCCCTGGTGCCTGCTAACTGCCCACTGTCCTCTTCTCGCCAGGGACTGGGCGCAGTGGGCTGGGGCACAGACATCCCATTTTCATTAAAATGTTCAACCCTAGCCTGCTCCACATGTGTCCACAGGCGACCCCAGGGCAGACAGTGATCCCAGAGACCCTGGTCACTCCGCCCACTGGGTCCCTGATGGCGGCCTTCACCTAGTAGGCAGTGTCAGGCTCAGCCTGCCTGGCCTGCCCAGACCCAGATGGCTGCCTGGACCCCACAAACTGCATCAGGCACTGCCCCCCAGGCCTGCCCTGCTACCTATGGCTGCCTTGACCCCACGGGCAGCATCAGGCGCCTCCCATACGGCCTGCCTGGTCCCTGATTGTGGCCTGGACCCTGCAGGTGGCAACAGGTGCTGCCTACCAGGCGTGCTAAACCTCGATGGCTGGCTGGACCCTGCAGGCGACTTCAGGCACTATCTGCCAGGCCTGCCTGCACCTCAGTGGTGACCTGGATCCCGCAGGCGGCATCAGGCACTGTCTTCCCACCCTTCCCAACCCTGGTGGCTGCCTGGAACCCACAAGCAACATCCAGCACTGTTGGCCCAAACTGCCTGGTTACCGATGGCAGGCCGGACCCCTCAGGCGGCGTCAGGCACTGTCTGCCAGGCCTGCCAGGTCCCAGATGATGGCCTGGACCCTGCAGGTGGCAACAGGCACTGCCCACCAGGTCTGCCCATCCAGAATGGCCGCCTGAACCTTGTAGGTGGTGACAGGCGCTGTCCACCATGCCTGCTCAACCCCAATGGCTGCCTGGATCCCATGGATGGCATCAGGCACTGCCCCTCACCCCCGCCTGCCCAGCTACCAATGGCGGCCTTGACCCAGCTGGTGACGTCAGGCGCTGCCCGCCTGGCCTGTCCATTTTCCCATGGTGGACTGGATCCTGCAGCAGAGTCATACACACCCTGCCCCTCCTGCTATATGCAAATTTACCCTCCATCTTTGTTGGCTTAATTTGCATATCACTCCTGATTGGCTGTGGACCTAGCTGTGGGCATTAGCATTTTTCTCTTATTAGTAAAGACTAGAGGCCTCGTGCATGAAATTCGTGCATGGGGGGGGGGGGGGCAGTGTCCCTCAGCCCAGCCTGCACCTTCTCCTATCTGGGAACCTTTGAGACATCCCTCTTTCACAATCCATGATTGCTGGCTCCCAACTGCTCACCTGCCTGCCTTCCTGATTGCCCCTAACCACTTCTGCTTGCCAGCCTGATCACTCCTAACCACTCCCCTGCCAGCCTGATCGACGCCTAACTGCTCCCCTGCAGGCCTAGTCCTTGTTCTCCATAGCTTCCCTCCCCTGCTGGCCTTCTTTTGTCCACATGGGGCCAGCATCTTGTGTGTTGGAGTGATGTCAATTTGCATATTACTCTTTTATTAGATAGGATAGGGGAAACTGTATTGAGAGGGCAGTCTGTGGGATTTTTGGATTCTTTAATAAATTTTCCTTGAACCTAAAGCTATTCAAGAAATAAAGTCTATTAATTTTTTTAAAGAAAGGTTTCAAAGTCTCTATTTTTACCCAGCAAGTGTAGCTCAGTGGTTGGGCATTGACCTATGGACCAGGAGGTCACAGTTCTATTTCTGATCAGGGCATATGCCCAGATTTCAGGCTCAATCTCCAGTAAGGGGCGTACAGGAAGCAGTTGATCAATAATTCTCATCATTGATGTTTCTATCTCTCTCGCTCCCTTCCTCTCTGAAATCAATAAAAATATTTTTTAAAATCTCTATTGTCATGTCTTGTTTAGACATGAGTTTTCTGTAGGAATTTAGCTTTAAAATTTTCTTATGATATACATTTATATTTTAGAGTCCTGATATAAACAGAAAGTTGGAAAAAATATAGGAAATACATGTTTTGAGACATTTGAAAATATGCAGGACCATAATCTCTAAGAGAATGAGGTGAGTCCTATAGTTACCCTAAGCTTTCTAGACTGCATATTGGGTGAGGGGACCAGACTTATTGAGCTAAGAAGACAGAAATCAGAATTTGGGGGTAGAAGGGTAATTAGAACTTGAGGGGCAGGCTATTGGAGAGACGAGAGATATGCAAAGAAGCTCCAGAATACTGTATAGGGTCCTTGAGTCTTTTACTGAATACTAAGTTGTACGTTCACAAAGCAACACTGCACAGTTCCAGAAAAGAACATTTACTAAGAAAAGAACAATTATTGGAGAGCTGATAAATTACTGGCACATACACAGGCTTGAGAAGTATTCACATTCTATCCAATCAGATTAGAGAGACCTTGTTGAACACCCCAGGTATTCAGTGGAGCCTGTAAAAAGTGTACATTTTAAGAGTAAGGCTAATATAACTCTAGGTTCAAGGCTTCAATAGAATCATCCTAATCACTTAAAACAAACCTTGAATAGAACAAATTGATCTGTGAAGTTAACTACCTGCCAGAACAAAGTTCACTGCTAATTTGAAATTGAATTTTATGTTTTCCTATGAAAACAACAAAACTTGATTGACTTTCCAGTGGCAGTTATAGAAATTGCTTGCCTTCTGGTGTTATGATGACATCACTGGAGAAAAGTCAATCAGTAGAAAATAAACCCAGAAATGGCAGGCATAATGAAATTAGCAGAGAAGGAATTTAGAGCAGCTATTATAATTACTTTCAAGGATGTAAAGGAAAATATGAGCCCAGTGAGTGAACAAATGGTAGCTCAATAAATCTATATAATAAAGTGGTAACATGCAAATTTATCATCATGCCCTCCCACAAGATCGCCGCCCCCATGTGATCATAAAATGGATGCCACAAGATGGCAGGCAGGGGAGGGCAGTTGGGGGGACCAGGCCTGCAAGGGAGGGCAGTTGAGGGCAATCAGGCAGGCAGAGGAGCAGTTAGGTGTCTATCAGTCTAGCAGGGAAGTAGTTAGGAGGTTATCAGGCTGGCAGGCAGAAGCAGTTGTGGCAGTCAGGCAGGCAAGCGAGTAGTTGGGAGCCAGCAGTCTTGGATTGTGACAGATCTGTCCTACTGCCAGTTTAGGCCCAATCCCAGGCCTTAGAAGTGCTCAGGGATCAGGCTTAAACCGGCAGTCGGACATCCTCCAACGGGTCCAAGATTGGAGAGTGTGCAGGCTGGGCTGAGGGACACCCCCACCCCTCCCAGTGCATGAATTTTGTGCACCGGGCCTCTAGTACAAATATAAAGAGAACTAAATGGAAGTTCTAATAGGAAAAATTACAGTATCTGAAAAAACATTTTGAAAGAGCAAAAGTAAGCCAGAAAATAATTAAGGAAAATCAATGATGCTAAAAAGTATAAATTTTGCCGAAACCGGTTCTGCTCAGTGGTAGAGCGTCGGTCTGCGGACTGAAAGGCCCCAGGTTCGATTCCGGTCAGGGGCATGTATGTTGGTTGCGGGCACATCCCCTGTAGGGGGTGTGCAAGAGGCAGCTGGTCGATATTTCTCTCTCATCGACATTTCTAGCTCTCTATCTCTCCCCTTCCTCTCTGTAAAAAATCAATAAAATATATTTTTTAAAAAATAAAAATAAATAAAATAAGTAAAAAGTATAAATTTCTCTTTGAATTAACCTTGCTGAAATGTGCCTAAAAGTTCAAATTTATTTATTTATTTATTTATTTAAATAAATCTTTATTGTTCATATTATTACAAATGTTCCTCATTTTCCCCCGCTCCGTTGCTCCCCTCCACCGGGTTCCCACCCCACCCTCTGCCCTTTCTCCACCTTCCATTATTCTCATCCATAGTTGCACAGTTTATGTTCAGTCTCTTCCCACACCCCCCTCTCCCTTTTTCCCCGAGAATTGTCAGTTCACTCCCCTTCCATACCTCTATTATATTCACCAGTTAATATTGTTCATCAGATTTTTTTTTTAATTCCCTTGGTTTTTAGATTCACTTGTTGATAGTTTTGTTTGTTTTGATATGCATATTCTGTCTGTCAGTGAAGTGTGTTAAATATATCACCATGATTGTATGTTTGTCTTATCTACCTCTCCTATAGTTCTATCAGTTTTTTAAATTTTCATATTTTGAGATTATTACATTATGAGGTAAAGATAAGATATCCCCTAAAAATAAGATCTAGCGCAACTTTGGGAGAAAAAATTAATATAAGACACTGTCTTATTTTTGGGGAAACTGGATATATCCTAAGTCCCAGACAGAGGCTGATCTGTGCTTCCCCTGTGGGAGCACACTGACCACCAGGGGGCAGCTTCTGCATTGAGCGCTGCCCCCTGGTGGTCATTGCATGTCACAGCGACCAGTCATTTTGCCATTCGGTTGAATTGCTTATTAGCTTTTTATAATATAGGATGTCAACTTGATCACATGATTATGGAGGTATCTTCCTGACTTTTTTTTATTATAAAGTTAGGATTTTTCTCTTTGTAATTAGTATTTTAGGAGATACACTTTGAAGCTGTGCAGATATTCTTAAATTTTGCAGGTGAAGCTTTTTAACTACTCAGTATTTACTCTAGAACAATTTAGGTAGTTAGTCTTTTTTATTATTATTGCTAGGACCTAACTAGATAGCAATATTTACAAGTCCTCTCTCCCGTTTAGTTTATCCAGACAGGGGTGCTTTAATTTTCTGCTTAGTGATAGAAATAGAAAGCCTGGTTGCCAGTCTTTTGGAACTTGGTGAGGAGGGAGATAAGGAGTTTCATATGAAGGGTGTCCCAAAATATGTACACATACACTTTCATTAATTATTAAGGTAGTGTTTACTTAAAATATACTTTATTTTCAAAATTGAACTATCAGCTGTTATAGTATATATACATTTGGGTGGAGGATATATTTTAATCCTCTCCTGAGGATGAGAGAGAGAGAGAGAGAGAGAGAGAGAGAGAGAGAGAGAGAGAGAGAGGGGTTGGTTTTCAACCAACTGAGCCACCTGGAGTTTTATATTTTAGTATGTGATTTTAATCCCCCCTATTGGTCATCTCTGAGCCCAGAACATGCCTGACTTAGTTTCTCCATAGTGTAAACCTCCTATGTTCATTGGTGAGGTGGAGGTTAATAGCTCCTAATTCCAATACCATAACTTTACAATGGAGAGATCTGGAAAACACCACCTTACAATATCATCCCTGTCGCCTGAAGTGCTGCTAGTTTCTCATGGTCAGTTGGTTTGAGTCTCCATCATTCTGTTCCTTTTGAGGCACTTATTGTAGATTGACTCTGTTCCATTTGCCTTTCTTCTATCTACATTTTTTCATATATTTTGGGTTAGAATAACAGATATCTTAGTTACATCTAAATTTATATTTCTTGTCCTGCTATTGTTTGCTAATATTTATAATGTGGTAGATGCAGAATGCATTTCGCCCTGTGTCCTAAAATTTAAGCCAAAGTAGCCTTACACATTATCTTGCATCATCTCAAGCTTTCAGATACACAATCCTTTGGCTCAGCATTTTCACTTCTATGACTACATCTTACAGAAATATTTACACATGTGCATGCACAAAGGTACTTGTATAGGGAAGTTTCCAGAAACAATGCCTGTAGTAGCAAAATAATGAAAACAGTCTAAATGTAAATAATAATAAGGGAATGATTAAATTGTGTTATAATTGCATAATGAAGTAATATGCAGCTATTGGGAATAATGATGTTCATTTGTACACACTGACATGGAAACTCTTAAAGACATTAATACATCATTCAACAGTTTTCATAGCAACATGTTTGGTATCACTCCATTCTTATATTTATCTATACTAATAAAAGGGTAAATGCTAATTAGACTGGATGTCTTCAGGACATCCTTCCTGACAAAACCAGGCCCGTATGAAGCCACCTGGGATCCCGGGTGCCTGCGGCCAGCCAGAGGGAGGAAAGCTCGGGTCCCAGTTGCCTGTAGCTGGCCAGAGGGAGGGAAGCCTGAGTCCCAGGTGCTGGAGGAAAGCTGGTGCCAACAGCTGAGGGAAGGAAGGCCTATTCTTGCATGAATTTTCATGCAGCAGGCCTCTAGTGTGTATATATTAGTGCATCATTGAAAAGGAAAATATTTGGAAGAATGTACACCAAACTTAAACAGTGGTATTTTGGAAATGATGAAAAGTGGAACTTTAGTCCTTTTACTTTATGTACTTCTGTATTGTATAAGTTACTTTTATAACAAGCTTACTACATTTGAATTTTAAAATAAAATATGAAATAGACTGCTTACAGAAGTAGTTGAGCAGTGACTGGAGGTTTTCAGGCAGAGGTTCTTTAAAGGAACTCTCTGCTAAACACTATCTTAGATATCATTTAGAGCAGGATTGCCCAAACTGGATTACAGTTTGGGACTAAAGACATTGCATGGTTAATTAAGAATTAGAAATATTAGGTTAACAAACTCAACAGGTTTTTTTCCTGTAGAATTGTCGGGAGTCTTTAACATGCTAAAAAGCATGGGAAATCTTCACAATCTGCCAAATAGAATTATTTTTGCTCTCTCTCTCTCTTTTTTTTTTTTTTTTTTTTTTTTTTTTAACTTGTGAAGTTTTTATTAAATCCACAGAGGTAAAAAACCATATTGTGAGGGGCTGGGAAATGGGGATACCAAGGAGTCGGAGGCAGGCCACCAGAGGGGAAGAGGAGGTGGGTAATAAGACACACCCAGGCTGAGCTGGCTCTGGGGCCCAGCCTCAGGGGCCATCATCAGGGTCACTGGATAGCTCCTGGGAGCTCAGGCCAGCACCAGACAAGCTCAGTGGTGGGGACTCCACCATCACAGCAGAGAATTTGCTATCACTAAAGGTCTCATTTGAGTCTCAAAGAAGCACTGCAGGCTGATGATTGACTGCACATCTGCCTTATCTTCCGACATCTTGTTGAACTGCTTGAACATTAACTCTTGAGGTGAGCTGTAGGGCAGTTTAAAACTTCTCCTGGAGGTCTGTGTAGATCAGGATTAGGTCCAGTGTGCCGCCAGGCCGATCCACAGAAAAGCTGGAGTCGGTGTCCAGCTCATGCAGTAGCCAGCAGTCAGTTTCTCTCTCTCTCTGGTGTATCTTTTAATATCTCCCAAAAGAAGTGCTTTTTTGGAATTGACTTTTGTTCACATGGCTTTTATGTTGAGAGCTTCTGTGAAAGTTCCTGGGAAGTTTAGTAAATTCCTTCACATAAATAATGGAAGGAGAGACATTTCTTATCCTTTAAAATAATTCAGAAGATTTTGAAAGAAATTTTTTTAAATAACCTATTTTCAAATAAAGATTATGAAAAGGGAATACAATTAGTATTTTAAAAGAAAGATTAAATGTGCCTACTGAGTGGGTGTCAAATTAAAATATTTGATCCACCTATCCAAGGGCAGCATGCCCTACACACAAATTAATAATCTCTACTTAGAAAAGGTTAAACTCATGATTATAAAATACTGAAAGTGACAATTTATCAGTCAGTAGTTTGATGTATCATTAAAACTGAAGCCATCAACCACAGTGTGGCTGAATTTTGAAAGTAATTTCTTAGAAAAATGAAGAATACCTCTGATAATTTGCTCAAGTAACATAAAGGAGAAGCAATCCCTCTTCAGGATCTCACATGAATGACTTCAGTTAGTCCCACAAAGAGGCTGTAGAGGTCATGAGGTTTCAGTGAAAGCGCCAGTGTGAAGCTCTTGCCAAGTGTTCACTTATGCCTTGGGTCCCTTGATGACTGCTTGGCATTTGTAAAATCTTCAAGTAATTTCTGGACATTTAATTTTGTGAAGATTTCAGATAGGTTGATCTATTTTTTTAAGCTCAGGTATTTTGATTAACAGAAATGTCCTAGGTCCATATCTATTGCTATTCTACAGTAGAAAAAAAGAATGATTATACATACCATAAAGTTCATCTATTGTAAATGTACAATTTAATAATTTTAGTTGATTTGTAGAACTGAGCAATCACCATCAAAATATACTTACAGAACATTGCCATCCCCCCAAAATCCCTCATATCTGTCTGCAGTCAACACCTGTTCCTACTCTCAGCCACTGTAACCAATGATTTTTTTTTTCTATCTATAAAATTGCCTTTTGAAGTCATCCTATGTAAAATGGAATCCTATGCTATGTAGTCTTTGTGACTGGCTTCTTTCATTTAGAACAACATTAAGACTTTTCTTTAATCATCCACAGTATGGCATATATAGTATTTAGTATCTTTTTAATTGCTGAATTCAGTATTTCTTTTATGGGTATATCTCATTTTGTTTACCCAACTAGAAGTTGAACAATGGATTACTTCTAGTTTTTTTACTATTTTGAATCATGGTACTATAATGGTTTGTATACAGATTTTTATGTGGACATTTATTTTCATTTATCTTGAGTAGATCCCTAGGGTAGAATTTCTGGATCATAAGCTAATTTATGTTTAAAAAACTACTAGTAAAACTATTTACAGGTAATATTATCTTGTACAGGGTGGAGCAAAGTAGGTATATAGTTGTGAGTATGTGTAACATAGTTTATTCTTATATTTTTTATTTATTAGCTAATTGTATTATTTTTGATATGTAAATCTACTTTTGCCTGACTCTATATACAGACAATCATAAGGAATCTATGAATAAACTATTAACTAATAAATGAGTTGAGGATTGTTTTCAAGCTGCTCCTGCTACTGTAACTAAGGGAACCATTCCAGAAGGATGGCGTACAATAAATGTGAAAAGAAACTTTGTACTGTTATCACTCCAGATACATGGAAAGATGGTGCAAAGTACCACAAGAAGTGGTGGACGAAAGCTGAATGAAAATAAAGCTTTGACCTAAAAAAAAAAAAAAAAAAAAAAAAAAAAAAAAAAAGGCATCAAGGTTTGATCCATATGGAAAGAATAATTTCTTCACTTGCAGAATTTATAAAAGTTCTGTGCACTAACTAGGTTCTAATTACTGTCAGAGCTGTGTGTACAAAAGGATATCTGTGCAATGTGTGGGGGAAAAGGTGTTGAATACCAAAAACTACAAGCTATATGTATTGATGAAGATCCTGTCTTTCTGTATGACTTTGCTTTCTGCTTTAAATTTTCAAGGCATATCATAGATATTCAAGTTATAAAATAACATGTTTTAAGACTATTACATTTAAGTCAGGGAAGTTGATTCATCCTTCTGCTTTCTAGAAGTGCTGAATAGCAACAATGGAACTAGTCTTCCTTACAAGCATCTTACTGAACTAAGAATAAGAGGCAATTTTTTAAAATATATATTTTATTGATTTTTTTACAGAGAGGAAGAGAGAGGGATAGAGAGTTAGAAACATCGATGAGAGAGAAACATCAATCAGCTGCCTCCTACACACCCCCTACTGGGGATGTGCCTGCAACAAAGGTACATGCCCTTGACTGGAATCAAACCTGGGACCTTTCAGTCCACAGGCCGACGCTCTATTCACTGAGTCAAACCAGTTTCGGCAAGAGGCAAATTTAACAACAAAATATTTTCCAAGTTCTATAGCACTTTTCATTTAACAATATTCATATAATTCGTATTATCCTCTCCCTCTACTTTATACTTATACATGTATTGCAAAAGAGAAAGGGGGATTATTGATACTTCCTCAGCACTTGGCCTTAGGATTTGTAATTTTGCCCTCATTCCCTTGTTGGTTGCCTAGTTCTTAGAATCAGCAGTCCCTTACTTCATTGCAGCTTCATGGGGTATTTAATTATCTGAGACCACAATTGTTGAATGGTTCCTTAGAAATTAGCCAAAATCTAAATCAAACACATTCTATTTATGACTTTTAAAAGTTTGTTCTTGAAGCCATAGTGCTTTCATATGAGAATAAGAACACAAAGGATACTCCATATATATCCAAATGAATACACTGGATTTCAAAAAATACATGTTATACGCATGATCTTGAATTTATACTATTATGAAAGCCAGAAGAAGAGTGTTTGTTTTAATGATGTATAATAGAAATGAATCACTACTCTTTTTAAAAAATATATATTTTATTGATTTTTTACAGAGAGGAAGAGAGAGGGATAGAGAGTTAGAAACATTGATGATAGAGAAATATCGATTAGCTACTTCTTGAACACCCCCTACTGGGGATGTGTCCACAACCAAGGTACATGCCCCTGACCGGAATCGAACCTGGGACCTTTCAGTCCACTCTATCCACTGAGCCAAACTGATTTGGCTGAATCACTACTCTTTAGGAAAGTTTATGAAGCAAAAATGAAACTTTTTTAATCTCTCCCACCCCGAAATAAATAAATAAATAAATAAATAAAACAAAGCAAACATTTTGATTCACAATATATATGTCTTCAAATAAATATTTCTTTAAGTGCTACTTTCTGAGGTTTAGGACTTCTGCATTGGAAATCTGCAGCCTGCTAGGGGAGACCAAAAAAGTATCCCTATTTCAAAGTATAGTATGTGTACTAGTAAATACTTGTCACTATAAAATATGTAGAATATATAACATGATATACATTGTATAGATATTGCATTTTTATTTTGAAATTATTATGAAAATAAAGTTTTAATTGTTTAAGTTTTTAAAACAGTGTTTCAGGGATATGCTGTTATTAATATCTAGAAAAACCACAAGGATAATATAAAATATACCGTATTTTTCGGACCATAAGACGCTCCGGACCATAAGACGCACCAGTTTTTAGAGAAGGGAAATGAAGAAAAAAAGATTCTGAAACAAATAGTGTCCTAAAATATTTTATGTGCATTAAAACCCAACATCACAGTCATAAACACATGTAATCAACCCTGTAAAGTAAACAGCAGTATTTAGAACCATTTTAGAGCTGGGCAAGCACACAGAGACCACACAGAGCCGGGCAAGTAAAAAAACTTTTTTTTTAAAGTGTATGCGTAGGCTATATTTGGACCATAAGATGCAGGGACTTTTTCCCCCCACTTCTCGGGGGGAAAAAAGTGCGTCTTATGGTCTGAAAAATACGGTAATAAATAGCAATACTTGTGAAGGCTTGAAGTATCTTCCCATGCTTTAATCAATTTGGGACTTTTAGTTAAAATCAATAAAAGGAACCCAGTTAGAGAGTGGCCCAGATACAGTAAAAGTTAGGTTGACCACCCTAGTTGGTTTTGCTCAGTGGATAGAGCACCAGTCCTGCAGATTGAAGGATCAAGGGTTCAGTTTCCATCAAGGGCAATATCTCAGTTGCAGGCTTGATTCTGGCTTGGTCCCAGTCCTAGCGTGGTTGGGGCTTGTGTGGGAGGCAACAAAATCGATGTTGCCGTCTCTCCCCCTCCCACTCACTAAAAATCAGTGGAAAAATAATATCCTCAGGTGAGGATTAACAAAAGTTGGGTCAGCCAACTTTGGGAAAAGTACATTTCTCAGATATTAACCGGAATCTGGACTTCCACAACTCACATTTCATATTTATGACTTGAGTGGCCTCCTTTATTAGTATTAAACCTCAGATCAGAATACAAGAATTATAAATCTTCATGTTGTTGAAGTAATAATATGACTGCCATATATAGAATAGACAATTAGATGAAAAGGAAAATCCCAAAAACAAAACATGAATATAAAATATTTTTTAAAAGAAGGCATAATAAATAAACTATAACATTAAATAAGATGATAGAATTAAGGGCAAACATAGTTTTAAAGTAAATATTAAAGTGATAAAGTATTTTTTTAAAAAATCTCAGACTAGATTCAAATTTATATTAGAAACAACTTAAATATCAATAGAACACTTAGTACATTATTAGAATATGTAGCCATCAAAAAGATATAAGAATTCTATATGCTATATATGCAGAAATTTGTGTATATACATAGGAAACATCTGAAAGCTATTAATACTGTTCCCCCACACGCACATCCCTGTGGAGAACTGAAGGTTGATAAAAGAGAGACTTAACTCTTTATAGCCTCACACTAACCACCTGATATTTTTAGCTCCAAGTTTCCTTAGCTGGAGAATACTGATCATTTTAGTATCCTAGAAATATATATCTACACTAGAGGCTTGTTGCACAAAGATTCATGCAATAGGTCTTCCGGCACCCAGGACCCATGTCTTTACTCTGGCCACATTGGAGAAGCCAAGCCTCTTCAGTCTTCAGTCATCAGTCATCTTCAGTCTTTAGTCTTCAGTCTTTGCTTGGGCCAGAGCTTTCAGTCTTCGTCCTGCACCTGCATATGCAAATTAACTCACCATCTTTGTTGGTTAATTTGCATATCCACGCCTGATTGGTGGGCATCACAGAGGTATGGTCAGTTCGCATCTTTTTCTTTTATTAGTGTAAATATACATGTGTTTTTGTTTTAAGGATTTTAAGTAGAAGAAATATATACATTGTTTTGCACTTTGACTTTTTTAAATGTTTCTCATATTTGCTCTATCATTTTCTCTCTATCTTTTGTTATATATTTTTTTTCTTTGACCCACTTAAGAGTATACTGCAGACATCATACACTTTATCCTTCAATACTATATTTGTACTTGATAAAAACAAGCATACTAAGTACAGTTATCAAATTCAGGAACTTAGAATTGATAACAGTACCCTCCTCTACAGTCTCTCTTCCAGTTTCCTTTGTTATTCAATTGTTTGTTAGGTCAGGATCATATGTTACTTTATCATGACTCTTTAGCCTCTCTTTGTCTTTTTTAGTATTAATGTATTTGAAGAATTTAGGACAGTTAAAGGATAGAACATCCTTTACTTTAGCCCAGTGGTCAGCAAACTCATTAGTCAACGAAGCCAAATATCAACAGTATAATGATTGAAATTTTTTTGAGAACCGAAAACCGACTTCTGTGGATGGGCCACGAAGTTTCAAATGTACTGTATGTGCGCGCCCACACATGGTTATTGTGGAAGAACCACACTCAAGGGGCCAAAGAGCTACATGTGGCTCTCGAGCTGCAGTTTGCCGACCATTGCTTTAGCCTTTCCCAATGTTTCTTTATGTTTAAATTCAAGTTATGCAGTGTGGATTGAAATGCTATCAGTGATGTCAACATCCAGATTCACAGAACATCCTTTTGTGCCTTATTGGTAATGTTCACTCTGATCACTTAGGACAGATGTGGCCAGTCACTGTGAATTATTTTTCCTTTGCAATTAGTGGTTAATTTGTGAGGAGAAATTTTTGAGACCATGGTGATATTCTATTTCTCATCAAACCTGTCTCATCTAGGTTAGCACCCTTTGATGATTCTTATCTGAAAAATTTTTTTACTGTGATATTTACAAAATTGTAATTTTCTAACTACATCATTTTTTATGTGTATTAATTAGTTGTCATTCTAATGTAAGGAAGAGTTTTCCCTTTATCATTGTAGAATAAATGCTGTTTTCCCCTGGTAAACAAATACATAATGAGTTTAGCAAGACTCAATATTATTAGTATATGAAAATCATTTATACTTCTGTATACTTGTAGTGAATAATCTGAGACTGATATTAAGAAAATTTTATTCATAACGGCATCTAAAAGAATAAAATACTTAGGAATAAAGTTAACAAAAGGTGTATAAAACTCATTCACAGAAAACTAAAACATTTTAAAAGATATTAAAGATTTGACTAATAAATGGAGACAATTCATCTTCATCAATTGAAAGATTTAATATATCACCACCAGTATTCCAGTTTTTCTACATCCTTGCTAACACTTAATATTGTGTATCCTATTTGACTCTAACCATTCTAGAGGGTATGTAGTCAAATCTCTATAGTTTATTTGCTTGTTTGTTTTTATTGATTTCAGAGAGGAAGGGAGAGAGAGAGTCATTGATTGACTGTCTCCTGCAACCTCACACTGGAGATCAAATTGCAACCTAGAGAATGTTCCCTGACAAGAATCGAACCATGACCTACTGGCTCATAGGTCAACGCTCAGCTACTGAGCCACACTAGCCAGGCTCCCTGTAGTTTCAATTCATATTTCCCTAATGACTAATGATGTTGAGCACATGTGTTTATTAGCCATTTGTATGTTTCCTTTGGTGAAAAGACTGACTGTTTAAGTCTTGCCCATTTTTAAAGTGAGTTATTTGCTTTGTTGATATATGAGTTAATTACACATTCTGGTTCTGAATATACAGTCTAAATTATATATTCAAGTAATTTATCAGATATATAATTTGGAAATTATATATATTTTTAATTATATAAATTTTTATATAAATTTTATATAAATTTGATAAAATATAAATTTTTTAAAATTTTTATAAAAATTATATAAATTTTTTACCAGTCTGTGGTTGGACTTGTCAATTAGTTGCATTTTTCTTAAAAATGTGTAAGTCTTTTTGTTTTTTTTAAATTTGCTATTATTTATTTTTTAATGTCTTTATTGTTGAACGTAATACAGATGACCCTTTCCCCCCACCCCTAAAGAGCCCTTCTACTGCTCCCTCCCTAGGTCTTCACAACACTGTTGTCTGTGTCTATGGGTTATGCATATATGCATGTAATTTAAATGAACAAGTTTTTATTTGTCCAGGAAGCACAGAAAACTCCAAACAAAAGGAATCCAAAGAGGACCATATCAAGACACATCATAATTAAAAATACCATGAGCAAAAGACAGAATATTAAAAGCAGCAAGAGAAAAACAGTTACCTACAAGGGAGAACCCATGCAATTGTCAGCTGATTTCTCAACAGAAACTATGCAGGCCAGAATGGAGTGGCAAGAAATATTGAAAGTAATGAGTAGATTTCAGTTTACCAATTTTTTTTTTTTTTTTACATCTTTTGCATTTGTTGTCATATATAAGAATACACACAAAGACTTCCTCCTGTACTTTCTTCCATTAAGTTTGTGTGCCATTTTGAGTTAATTTTTGTGCATGGTGTTAAGAGAGGACTTAAGTTCATTACTTTGCATATGGATACATAGTTGTACCAGCACCAGTTGTTAAAAAAACTATTCTTCACACGTTGAAATTTCTTGACATTTTGACCAAAAACCAGTTAACCATAAACATAGGAATTTATTTCTAGGCTTTCGTATGCCATTGATCTGTATGCCTATTATATACCAGTAATGCAACCGTTTTCTTCTTTTTCAGAATTGTTTTGGCTATTTAGGTCTTTTGTTTTCCTATTACTGGTACATTTAAGAGCAGCTTGTCATCTTAGTAGTCATTCTCTCCTAATCTGGGAACATTTATTAATTTAGATTTTTATGTAGATGCTCTTTTTTTTTAAAGTCGTTATTGTTCAGAATTTTAGTTTTTCCTTTTTCTCCCCCCACCCCTCCATAGCTACCCTTAACCCAGTTTCCACTTTACCCTCTGCCCTTACCCCCCTCAACTGTCCTCATCCATAGGTGTATAAATTTTTGTCCAGTCTCTTCCTGCACCCCCCTCTCCCCTTTCCCCCTGAGAATTATCAGTCCACTCCCTTTCTATGTCCCTGATTCTATTATATTCAACAGTTTATTCTTGTTCATCAGATTTTTTATTCAATTGATTTTTAGATTCACTTGTTTATAGATATGTGCTTGTTGTTCATAGTTTTTATCTTTACCTTTTTCTTCTTCTTCCTCTTCTTAAAAAATACCTTTTAGCATTTCATATAATACTGGTTTGGTGGTGATGAACTCCTTTAACTTTTTCTTATCTGTGAAGCTCTTTATCTGACCTTCAATTCTGAATGATAACTTTGCTGGGTAGAGTAATCTTGGTTGTAGTTCTTGCTGTTCATCACTTTGAATATTTCTTGCCACTCTTGTCTGGCCTACATAGTTTCTGTTGAGAAATCAACTGACAATCATATAGGTACTCCCTTGTAGGTAACTAAATGTTTTTCTCTTGCTGCTTTAAATATTTTTTCTTTGTCTTTTGCTCTTGGTATTTTAATAATTATGATGTGTCTTGGCATGGTCCTCTTTGGGTTCCTTTTGTTTGGGGTTCTATGCGCTTTCTGGACTTGTAAGTCTATTTCTTTCACAGGTGTGGAAGTTTTCTGTCATTATTTCTGCAAATAGGTTTTCAATATCTTGCTCTCTCTTTTCTTCTGGCACCCCCATAATTCGGAAAGAAAAAGAGGAGTTAGCCGAAACCGGTTTGTCTCAGGAATAAAGTGTCAGCCTGTGGACTGAAGGGTCCCAAGTTTGAATCTGGTCAAGGGCATGTTCCTTGGTTGCGGGCACATCCCCAATAGAGGGTTTGCAGGAGGCAGCTGATAGATATTTCTCTCTCATTGATGTTTATAGCCATCTCCCTATCTTCCTCTTTGTCTTGAAGAAATAATGACAGAAATCTTCCCTGATATTGTCAAGAAAAATATCATGCAAGTCCAAGGATCACAGAGTTCCAAACAAGATAAACCCTAAAGACTGACACCAAGACACATCATAATTAAGTTGGCAAACACCAATAGCAAAGTAAGAATCTTAAAGGCTGCTCGAGAGAAACAGAAAGTTACCTACAAGGATTCTCCTATTATAATATCAACGGATTTCTCTACAGAAACACTCCAGGCCAGAGGAAATGGAATGAAACGTACAAAGTTATGCAAAACAAGGGACTGAACCCAAGAATACTATATCCAGCAAGACTATCATTCAAAATTGAAGGTGAAATCAAAAGCTTCACAGACAAAAAAGTGCTAAGAGAGTTTATTACCATTTTTTCTTGTTTTTTGAGGTGGGCCTGCGGTGCTATATACTTTCCCCTCAGAACTGCTTTCATTGTGTCCCATAGATATTTAATTGTTTTGTTTTTATTGTCATTAGTTTCAAGGATATTTTTTATTTCTTCTTTGGTCTCTGTAACCCAATCACTGTTTAATAACATTCTATTCAGTTCCTAAGTGTTTGAATTTTTGGGGCTCTTTTTATTGTAGTTTATTTCTGATATTATGCCATTGTGGTCTGAGAAAATGCTTGATATGATTTCAGTCTTCTTGAATTTGGTGAGACTTTGCTTGTGACCCAATATGTGGTCTATTTTTGAAAATGTCCTATATGCACTTGAGAAGAATGTATATTCCATGACTTTGGGGTGAAATGTTCTGAAGATGTCAATTAATTCCATCTGATTTAGCAAGTCATTTAGGTTTCCTGCTGCTTTGCTGATTTTTTGTCTAGTTGATTTATTCAGTGATGTCAGTGGTGTATTAAAGTGTCTTACTATGATCGTATTGTTTTCTATCTCTCCCTTGATATATCTCCCAGGAGTCGTGGTGTTTTTTGTTTTGTTTTGTTTTTTAGTGTATTTGGATGCTCCTGCATTGGATGCATGTATATTTATCAGGGTTACATCCTCATTTTGTATCAGTATCTTTAATATTATGAAGTGGCCTTCTTTATCTCTTGTTATGACGTTCACTTTGAGGTCTGTTTTGTCAAATATAAGAATTGCTACCCCAGCTTTTTTTTTTATATTTCCATTTGCCTGAAAGATATATTTTTCATCCCTTCACTTTCAGTCTGTGTGAGTCTCTTGTAGACAGCATATATGTGGGTTGTGTTTTTTTTATCCATTCCCTTGATTTCTTTTAATTGGAGCATTTAGTCCATTTACGTTTAAAGTTATTATTGAAAGGTAATTATTTGTAGCCATTTTTATTTTTTTGTGCCTGTGTTCTTTCTTACCTTTTTACTTATTCTTTTTACAAGTCCCTTTAGCATTTCTTGCATTGCTGGCTTGGTAGTGATAAATTCCCTTAGTTTTGTTTTGTTGTTTTTTTTGTCAGTGAAGCTCATGATTCCACCTTCAATTTTGAATGATAGCCTTGCTGGATAGGATATTGTGGATTCAGTCCCTTGCTTTGCATCACTTTGTAAATTTCCTTCTATTCTTTTCTGACCTGATTTCTTTCTGTTGATAAATCATTTGATAATCTAATGGGAGCTCCCTTGTATGTAAGTTTCTGTTTTTCCGCAGCCTTTAAGATTCTCTTTGTCCTGAACATTTGCCATTGTAATTATGATGTGTCTTGGGGTTGGTCTTTTCGGATTTTTCTTGTTTGGGACTCTCTGTGCTTGTATGACTTTTTTCTTCCCCACATCAAGGAAGTTTTTTGACATTATTTCTTCAAATAGGTTTTCTAACCTTTGTTCCTCTTCCTATTGTTCTGTTACCCCTATTATTCGTATGTTGCTTCCTTTCATGTTGTCCCATAGTTCCCTTAGGCTCTCCTTCTGTCTTTTAAAAATTTTGTTCCAATTGCAGTTCAGTTTGAGTGTGTTCTGCTTCCCTGTCTTCTAATTTGCTAATTTAGCCTCCACTTCTCCTAGTCTACTGTTGAAAATTTCCACATTGTTTTTGATTGCGTCTATATCACTCTTCATTTCTTCTTGATTCTTACATATATTATTGCTTTTTTTCATCTTTTTCTTCTTAATTCTTACACAAGATTTTTTTTCCTCCATCTGAATTATGTACTGTAGGACATTAATTTCGAATTCTATTTCCTGACATATTGCTTGTCTCTGTTTCACTTAGCTGCTTTTCTGATAATTCCTCCTTTTCTTTCCTTTGGGGGTTTCTTTGTCTACCCATTTTTGGTCTCACCAATTGATCTAGGGGTTGAGTCATGCAGGGGCTGCTCCTTGGTGGCAGTGGCTTCTTGGGCTGCAGTTGCTCCTCAGGAGGTCGCTGAAGTGGCTGATCCTCAGTTTCCAGCAGCTCCTCTGGTGGGTGCTGTTCACAGCAGAGGTGTTTCCTTTGGCTGGTGAGGGAAATTGCTCGCACTGCTGCTGTTCCATGAATGAGGTGGGCCACTCACCCAGCTGCTGCTTGTTGGTTAGGTGCAGGCTGTGTGTGGCTGCTGCTCCTTTGACCACTGTGGGCTTAGCAGGACTGCCACTCTTAGGATGCTCATGTGGTTACTGCTCCTCAGTCCAGGGCAGTCTGCTTGGGCAGCTGCTGCTCCTCAAATTGGGGCAGACTGCTCACAGCACTGCTGTTTCTCCTACCGGGGTGGGATGCTCACACAGCTGCTGCTCCTCAGATGGGGGTAGGCTACTCGTTCAGCTGCAGCTCCTCCATCCAGGGCAAGCTGCTCAGGTGGCTGCTGCTCTTTGAATGGGAGTTGGCTGCTTGCGTTGCTTCTGTTCCTCTCACAGGCTGGGATGCTCACACAGCTGCTGCTCCTTGGATGGGGGCAGGCTGCTCTTGCAGCTGCTGCTCTTGGACGGGGACAGGTTGCTCATGCAGTTGCTGCTTCTCAAACAGGTGCAGGATGCGGCTGCACGCAGCTGCTGCTCCTTGCATGGGAGCGGGTTGTGCGGGGCTGCCCTTCCTCAATCGTGGTTGGGCTGGTCTTGCAGCTGCTGCTCCTTGCATGGGGCAGGCTGCTCTCATCATTGCTGCACCTCAGATGGGTGAGTGGGCCACTTATACAGCTGCTGCTCTTTGGACAGGGGCAGACCACATGAGGCTGCTGCTCTTAGGCCTGGGCAGGCTGCTCATGGGATTGCTGCTCATAGGAATGGCCTGCTCACGTGTCTGCCATTCATGCAGTTACAGTGCCCTGGGCTAAAGCATGCCAATTGGAAGGGCGTATGCTTCAGAACTTACAGGAGCCTGCGCCCAGGGTGGCTGGAGACCCTTTACCGTGGGACCACAGCCCAGATAGCAGGTCCCTAGCAGAAATGGCTGTAGAATCCCAAGTGTTCTCTGAGGGCACCTTGGGTGGAGGTAACTCTGGGCTCCCAGTTACAGCATCTCTCTCCTTCAAAAAGGCTAGGCCTCTGAAGACAAGCCAGCCTCTTATACTGTTTGCAATGGTAGCAGAGGTTGCCTTGTTAGGTGAACCTGGTTAGCCTGACCCCGAAGGTGCTGCGGGATCTAACTGTGCCTTACACACACACACACACACACACACACACCCCACATGACTACACACTCCTCTTTTGCTTTCTCCTCACTCACGCTCTCTCCCTCACTGCTGACTTCTTCCTACCTCTGTAATTGTATCTGGGGTGTTATTGACCCATTTGTGGATGGAGTTTCCTCTTCAGATGTCTAGTTAATGTGGCTAGCTCTCTAGCTCCTAGCCAGACAGGATAAAATTCACCTCGAAAAGACACAACACAAAGGGAACAAAGCACAAATATACTCACGACACCTATGACCCCACTATAAGTTACCACCTGAGCAAAGAATTAGGGGAGAGAAAAGAGAGCACAAATGATATCAAAGAGAAAGAAAAAGGAGAAGGGAAAAAAAAAAAAAATATGTATATGTATATGGGAAAACACCACAGAACCAATAGATAAACCAAAAAAATGCAAACACCAAACACCCAGCAAAGAGGATGGGGGCAGAATCTGTAGAGGCTGAGATTATATACAGAAAATAAGGTTAAGAATTTGATGAATATCAGTTCAGTGTAGAGGAAGTAGAAAGAGGATGGGTGGATAAGAAGAAAGAGAATGAGAAGAAAATAACGATAATAGTAACAATAATAAATTTACCAAAAAAATTATTTCAAAAATGGTATAAAAGTAAAAAATAGCAAATAGTAATAAAATAAAATAGAGTGATGGAAAAATAATGTGAAAAGAAATAGAAAATAAAGCAACAAATTAGAACTGGGAAACAAAAAAAGGAGATAAAATAATAAAATAAAAATGAAAAAGTGAAGTGTCATTCTTTTGGCTGGCTTAAGATCCCAGTCTTCTGTACTGTCTTTAGGCCAGTCCCTTTGGACTCTTAGGGACTATTTAGTTTCTTTTTTAAATCCTTTGTGCCATTCAGGGTGGGATCTGGGTGTGGCTATATTCGTTGCCTGGAAACTGGAGGGAGGGGCTATTTCTTCAGGACAAAATGGCTGCCCAGGTCTTGAGCTCACGTATGATTCAGTGTCAGACTCACTGCCACTCCTTTTGGACCCCCTGCTCTCCCCAGACTCCAAGAGTCCGCATCTTCTCCCTCACCTCAGCCACAGGTAAGTGTCTGTATTCAAAAGGTCCTGTAAACTAGGTTCAGTGAATAAAGGCTCAGGCCACAGAGAGGGGAAAGACTGGGTCTCTGTGCGCTCCTCTCTTGCCTCTGCGAGGTCTGGCCAGCCCTTCAGACGCACCCTGTGGGTTCAGCCTTTTGTGACTGTGGACCCAGTTCTAGAATCCCCTGCAGTCCAGCAGTCCTGTGGCCCTTCTTTCCACAGTCAGATGCTGTGCCTGTCCCCAGGGACATGTCTTAGTGCTGTGTGGGTTCCCTCTGACCCTCTGGGATCAGAGGTCTAGCAGACTCTCCTGCCCAGATCCTTGATTTTACCTTTTCCTAGGTTGCAAACTGTCTCACCCACTGAGTCTCCTTCGCCAATTCGGGTTACTCGTATCTGCTCCAGGACAAGGCTCAGAACACGTTTGTCTGTCTATTCCACTGCCATTTTGTCTCTCCTGGACTTTTCTTGCAGTGTTTCCTAAAGTGTGGTACGCGTACCCCCAGGGGTACGGGAAGAGTTTGGTGGGGGTACGCATTGCACCGGCGTTGGTGGAGATATGCACTGCACCATGCTTAGCTGTGCCTAATTCTACGTTCTCATGAGTACGAGGGGTACTCAGATTACGAAAATTATAGAAGGGGTACACATATGTCAGAAGTTTGGGAAACACTGCTTTATGGGAACATTTTTTTTAGTAATTAAATTTCTCTATATATTATAGTTTTGAACAGACTTACGTTTCCTCTTGAGTAGGTTTGTTTTTTTGTTGTTATTCTGAGAAAGTTTCTATTTCTCTTAAGTTTCTAATTTATTGGCATAAATTTGTTTATAATATTACCTTATAATTTTTTAATGTAGGTTGGTAGTGTTGTCTCCTTTGATTCTTGAATTTTGTAACTTAAGTCTTTTCTTAAATTTTTAGTCAATCTCATATTTTTTAATAACTTGGCTAAAATTTAAATTTTTTAAAGAAAAAGGATTTGCTGACTTTCTCAAACCAATCTACATAATCTTGCCATTGATCTTGGTATAATTTAGCTGCCTCTTTGATTCTCTGAGGTTACATAAAACTGTTTCCTTTACCTGCTCAGCCAGATATGGAATATTAACTCTTGATTTAGTCTGGGGATTAGTGGATATTGAACATGAGCACTGCAGTAAACATGGTTTTTTTTCCCCATGGCTAATTAGGAATCAGTTATGATGATCCAGCATTATTTATACTTTTCTATATAACTGATAAATTTTAACATCATTATAAAAATATTATTTGTATATACTTTGTATCAGTTAAAAAGATTGCTTTATGTAATGAGATTCTAGAAACAGTAGTTACCACTGCACTAACATCCTCCCTGAATTTTCTTCCACTTATTCAATAAGTATATACTTATTATTTAAAATATTCAGAGGCATGAAACAGATACAGATTTTATCTTCAAGGGACTTACAGGTTAGTACAAGTGATACAATATGAACATGAAAAAATATAAGTGGAAAATGCAGGATGCCATTAAAGAATTCTTTCTATTATCACCCATTATGTACTTGCATCACCTAGTCCTTCCTACTTACATTTCCTTCCTAGTTGCCTTTATACCTAATATTCTAGTGTTTGTTGCCATTTAGACTTCTTGTGGTAGTAATGTGTGCTTCCATATGTACTTTTCTTACTTATAATCATAATCAACTCATTCATATCAGCCTGGTATGTGTGTAGGGAGGCTAAGTGTCTGTCCCAGTTTTATATTATTAGGGAGTGGCAGAGTCACGTTTTGAACATAAGGTCTTTGTACTCAAAAACTTAGTCTAGTGTGATCTATTGCAACAGTTGCCAACTGGTAGTCCATGAACCACTAGTGGTCCACGAGGTTCAAAAGGTTGCCAACAGTTTTGATCTATTGCCTCTCATTACAAACTTCCTCCCTTCTCTAGCCAGCAGATAGTTGGGGAAATTTAGCTTGGTGAATTGGGTCCGACTTGGAGGCAGCTTTGTGTGTTTCTGGATAGGCACAGTAACGAGGCAGCAAAGCAATACTGTGTTCAGGACACTCTGAGCCATTCTTTTTTTTAATATATTTTATTGATTTTCTACAGAGAGGAAAGGAGAGGGATAGAAAGCCAGAAACATCGATGAGAGAGAAACATCGACCAGCTGCCTATTTCACACCACCTACCGGGGATGTGCCCGCAACCAATATACACGCCCTTGACCAGAATCGAACCTGGGACCTTTCAGTCCACAGACCCACGCACTATCCACTGAGCCAAACCGGTTTCGGCTCTGAGCCATTCTTAAGGGTTTTAGTGACTTTAAATTTTACAAAAAGCTGTTGGACATTTACACTATGGAATACTAGGCAGCTGTAAAAAAAGAGATCTCTTACCTTTGAGACAGCCTGGATGGACATGGAAAATATTATGCTTAGTGAAATAATCCAAAATGAGGAAGACAAATATTATATAATCTCACTTATTTGTGGAATCTAATGAACAAAATGAACTGACCAACGAAATAAGAACCAAAGCAGGAGGACATGGAACAAACTGACACACCTCAATGTGGGGTTGGAGGGATGAGAAGAGATAAACCAAAGAACTTATATGCATAGCTCATGGACACAGGCAATACGAGTAGTGAAACCCTGGAGGGAGGAGGGAATGGGAGATATTTGTAATACTGTGAACAATAAGATAAAATATATTTAAAAATGAAAAAAAATTTAACAAGTTTATAAAATTCAGAGATCCCCATTTCCAGTTACTTTTTATACAGTTCTGTGGTGGAGGTTGGATCATTCCTTTAGAGAACATGTTCAAAACCAAATTTACCATCTCTTCCTCAATTTGTTGTCTCTTTCTCTGTTAATGACACCTAAATACCCATTCTCCTATACTGGAAACCCAGGGGTCCTTTTTAACTAAAGGAGTTCATCTTGTTCCTCTAACCCAGTGGTGCTCACTCTGGCTCTTTTTAACCAACACCCTAACTTCTAATCCTGTCATTGTCATTTTGCCTGATAGGATTGTTTGAGGAAATAAACTAAAAAAGTGTATGAAAAAGAACTCTGGCAGCTATGAATGAGAGGTATTTATGTCCTTTGAGGCAGCACATCTGTTGAAGTAAACAGATAAGGATGAAGCCATTCAGACATATCAGTGAAGTGTGGACTTTTATCTGAACTTTGACCTCATAGTCTTACATGTTATAGCACGTCACACTCTTAAAATTCCTCAGGAGGAGAGGAAAAGGAACAGGTGAGAAAGAACTAGGGTGACATAATTACCCTGTTTCCCTGTCTTATATTAATTTTTGCTCCCAAAGATGCGCTAGGTCTTATTTTCAGGGGATGCCTTATTTTTCCATGAAGAAGAATACGGTACACATTTATTGTTTAATGAAAATAAAGGAAATTTATTACCTGTATACGGAACTAGTACGGTAGTTGTCAACACAAACCAAACTGTGAATCCTACAGTACCAAGAATTTACTCATTTATTCAATGACAATCATGTCGTCATCTTCTGGAACATCATCATAACAATCCAATTCCTGAATTTCCTGGTGAATTTCTTGTGATTCCATTTCTTTCAGAATCAGTGGACCAAATCTCTCATGTTTAGCCTAGGGGAGCCTTATTTTCGGGGGGATGCCTTATATTATATTTCACTCAGAAGGAAACCTGTAAATAGGTCTTATTTTCAGAGGATGTCTTATTTTTGGGGAAACACGGTAGTAAGTGGCACAGCCAGGACTAGTACTCCTCATGGCTAAACTAGGACCTAAAACATTTTAAACTAGAAACCAGGATTGGTTTTAACACTTGAGCTCTTAGTCTGTGTGACCTATGATGAACAAGTGAGCTCATTTAAATGTCAGTCTCTGCATATAAGGTAGAAGTATATATGATAGCACCTATCTCTAAAGTTGTTGTCAGGATTGAATGAGTCATGTAAAGATCTAGAGTGCTATGTAGAAAGTGTCTAGTAAATGATAGCTACTGGATTACTCTTCCCCCCTCTTCACCTATCTAGAAACTTTTGGTTGATCTTCCTCTGCTTTTTCCCTTTGAGAATTCTCTCTGGCTGTTTATTTAGATTGCCGCACTTTAGAATTTTTTTTAAGTTCACAGACATTCCCAAGGGGTTGTTGCTGAACCATTTCATTGAAATAGATTGGGTAAAGAATTTTCATATTTTCCTCGCTGCTTCTTTTCCCCTAATTTCCTCATTAAGGTTATGACACAATTTTAATGAACTTCGTTAGTTAAAAATTGTGATATTAAACTTATGCTTTCTGACCCCAAGTTAAAGGGTTTAGGTTCAATATTAGGAATAAACTTGTAAAATCAGAAGTGTCTACATAACTGCCTCAGGAGGTTACCCATGACTACAGGTATACAAACAGCTTTTGACTGGCAGAACTTTGACTTTCCACTGCTCCATCTAGGACATCCCTTGTTATATACACTGCAGTGAGAACTGTAAGAAAGAAATAAGCTACCTACATATTGTATTTTTGTGGCTTTGGAAATTTTGGTTCATGATTTTATACTGTCTTAGTTAAATGAATCAATAAGATAGCAAATGAACTATAATTTTAGCAGTGATGAAAGTTGTCAAACTTCCCTGTGTATGCCAAGTTTAATCTATACTAATAAAAGGGTAATATGCTAATTAGACTAGACATCTTCTGGACGTCCTGGACAAAGCCATGGTGACGAAGGCCAAGGCAGAGGCAATTGGGGGTGATCAGGCCAGCAGAGGGGAGCAGTTAGGGGACAATCAGGTTGGCAGGGGGGAGCAATTAAGAGGCATTCCAGTTGGCAGGGGAGGGCATTTAGGGGTGATCAGCCGGCAGGGGAGCAGTTAGGGGGCGATCTGGCCAGCAGGCAGAGGTGGTTAGGGGCAGTCAAGCAGGCAGGCAGGCAGGAAGTTAGGAGCCAGAGGTCACAAATTGCAAGAGGGATGTCTGACTGTCGGTTTAGGGATCAGGCCTAAACTGGCAGTTGGACATCCCACAAGGGGGTTCTAGATTGGAGAGAGTGCAGGTCGGGTTGAGGGACACCTCTCCCCTTGTGCATGAATTTCGTGCATCTGGCCTCTAGTATTAGAATAAAGTTGAAATTGTGATTCTTGGATCCCTTCAGAGCTGAACACACACAGCTTTATAGTGAGGTCACAGTAGCATGGGGCCTTTGTTAAGTGAAACTAGGCTAATCATACTGCACACATTAGCCCACATTCTGATAAAGTAGAAAATATTGAGGCTTTTATATGCTAAGTTTGACAGATGCTGCCTGCTGCTTTCAGATTAAAGAAAATTACTTGAACACTGCTGTGTCCTTCTGTGAGATGTTTATTCTCAACTTTCACCCTCCCTGCCCCTTGCCCACAACCATTACAATGACCAGGACATCTGCCTGCTCAACAGTAATGTGTCTTAAGTAACACCCATTAGTTTTCAATAATTCCCCATGGCTTGCATGTCTGCCTTCAGTTTAATGGCCTTTTTTATGTTTATTCATTTTGTTTTATTTCCCATCGTGGTTTTGTTTATTTCTTTTTTGCTTTTTGTTTTTTCTTTTCTCTTTTTTTAAAACCGTCGTGGTTTGCCCTTCATATTCCCCAATGTTTGCACATGACAAGATGTTGCCATCCCAACATTGCCTCCCACTTCACTGACCAGTGCCACTACTGACCATCTAGCACCAGCTACATCGGGACCACTGCCTTCAGCACCTCGGGATGTCGTGGCCTCTCTGGTTTCTACTCGCTTCATCAAATTGACATGGCGGACACCTGCATCAGATCCTCATGGAGACAATCTTACCTACTCTGTCTTCTATACCAAGGAGGGGATTACTAGGTAAGTGCCCATATATTTGGAGCCTGTTGGCTACATCTTGGTCCCTTCAGCCCAGTCATGCTCACCCTGGCTCTTTGTTGTACAGGGTCTGTACCAATTTTCAATCCAGAAAATATGATCACTGAGATGCATTTTTCCTAATTTTAGGTCATTATAAATAAATTCCCAAACAGACTGAAGTCCTGGTATGTAGGGAGCAGCTCTGGGGTCAAGCCTTGGGCTGACCTGTGGCTGGGCCACACACAAGTCCCAGCTCAGAGTGCTGAGCTCTCCTAGCATAATTAAGCCTGACCTGTAGCCCTCCCTAATTCCTTCCTAAGTAGCCAATGGGCTGTGGGAGGTGCAGCAAGTGTTGCCAAAAGAAGAACATTTGTATACATGTTAATCTACCTTTGTTTTAATCAGACTATAAAATAAAGCATCGGTTTAAAGGCTGGGTCTTTTATATCCTCATCCAGGCTTCGGAATACAGATCAGCTGTATTCTCTTGTCTGTTTTTTTCTTCAATCCTTCACTGCCCCTTCTCAAGTTCACCTTTGGCTGTGCTGGCGCTGTACACAGATACTTTTTCCTGCCTTTCTGGATGACTTGTGGAAAGGATAAATAGAGCTATAGAGGTTGAAGTATTAAAATGTAACTCTTTGCTCTTAAGATTCAGTCAACACAACCTAATAAGATATGGCTTATTTACAATAGAACTTTCAGATTTTAAAAATTAAGGTAGACTTAGTTTATTAAAGTAATCTGAAGGAATATTTGCCTACATTGTTAGGTATATGTGGGCTACTGAATTTCAGGGATCTACTTGATGACACAAGAAATTAGTGATTAATTTTCCTAAAAACAGCATTTTCATTAAATTGCTCTCCAACTCCACCCCTTTTAGGACTTCACAATGTCCTTCCATTGCTTATAGATTATCCAGAATTCCCAGGCTACTTCACTCTACAGTCTAGCTGTCCATGTTTATTTCCTTACCTCCCCAGTTGAACTCATTTTCTAGTGCAGTGTTTCCCAAGGTGTGGTACGTGTACCCCCAGGGGTACGGGAAGAGTTTGGTAGGGGTACGTGTTACACCAGAGTTTGGTGGGGATATGCACTGCACCGTGCTTAGCTTTGCCTAATTCCATGTTCTCATGAGTACGAGGGGTACTCAGGTTACGAAAATTATAGAAGGGGTACACATATGTCAAAAGTTGGGGAAACACTGTTCTAGTGGCATTAGTCAAGTTCTTATCCCTGTGTAGCTTTCCCCCTGCCCCCAATCTAGTCCTCTTCATTCACACATCCCCTTCTTTCCTCCTCCTTAGCTAGAGCTAACTTCACTTCATTCTTCTAGGCCCAGGTTAAACCCCATAATTCCTCATAAAGTTTTTTCTATCTATCCTTGTCAGCACACAGAGTATTTATCTTACATATGTGTTTGTATCACTCCTACTGGCACTTAATTATGATAAAACATGATCTTGTGCTGCCCTAAGTTACTCTTCTGTTATTTTATGTGTATTAGTGTTGTTTTTCCAGTCTGATTATAAATTTTGGGAGGAACCATGCCATATGCTTAATACGTGTTCCTAACATTGCTGAGTAGATTCCTCCATTGTGTTGTTTCTTCGCCCCAGAATATGAAAATTAAAATGTTTGTTTTGGTTAGGGCCTTACCATATTAAATAAAGCTTGTATTGCTACTAGGGTGCTGACATTTGACATATATTGTCTTTAAAACCAGACAGGCAAATTCAGCAAGTATAGGAACCTTAATCAAGTGATTTAATACGGTACTCTTGGACAGTAAGAATGACATAATTTAGCCAGATAGATAGAGCCGTTCATATGGTAATGTTTATCGGAACACTGCACTGGATGTTTTGGGAATTAGAAAGGTAAGGAAACATATTCCTTGACACAAAAAAGTAAGATCTTATTACTAAACAGCATGTATGTTAAAGTCTCCAGTGGGCTTTCAAATCTCATTGCAAATTTCATAGGAGGAAGTAAGCATTAGCTCCTTAGAACAGCAAGCTTGTTTACATTGCAGGACCTGTCTGGCTTTTGTCTGTCACACTCAGATAACACCTGCTTAGGTTTCCATGAACCCACCCAGCTTAGCCTCTCAGTCACTCTTCCTCTATGCTCTATTGGAGCCATCTTGTCCCCAAGCCAATTATTACATTTTTCAGGAAACTTTGCAAACCTGATGACATGGATTGGTAGCTTGAAATTGGACATGGCAAGAGTATTTACAGTGACAAGTGCTGCAAACCAGAGCTGACTGTTAAACATTTACTCCAGAATATCACTGCTATCACATCAACCTGTTTTATTATACTTTGCTTTTGTTTAGAACATGTAACACTGAAATTTTTTTTAAAATGTATTTATTGTGTCTGGCTTGCTCAATAAAGTGTAACTGGCACCTAGAATAGAGCCTGGCATATAATAGCACTAAATAAACATTTGTTAAGAGAATAAATTTCAGTGGAGAAATAATAATTATTCAAGAAATGGTCCTATTTAATAAAAGAATAATGTGCAAATTAACCATCACTCTGCTATACCCACAAGCCACGCCCACCAGCCAATCAGAGCGAGTATGAAAATAAACCCAACCAAGATGGCTACAGCCACAGAGAGCAGGAGGGAGGCTTGGGTCTCCCAGGCAATGGAAGAAGCCAAGCTTTCCGTCTGCCCTAGCTGGCCTAAGCCTCTGCTCAAGGCTACACGTTTTAGTTATAGAAGGTAAACAAATCCAAACAGAAATGGCTGCGGGCCATGGAGCGACCAGGAGGCTTGGCTCCACTCCAGGCTACAAAGTTTCAATTGTAGAAAATAAATAAATTCCAGATACCAGAGCCTCTGCTTGGGTCGCCACGGGTGTGGCTGGCCTGCAAACCACCACAGGCCCTTTGCCCAGGCCACCCCATGCCCCAAGGAAACCCCCACCCTGATCCTGGTCACCCTTCAGGGCAAACCAGATGGCCCCCACCCATGCACCAGGCCTTTATCCTAATAAAAGAGGTAATATGCAGATTGACCAGCACTCCCAACACACAATAGCTGCCCCCATGTGGTCAAACATGACTGCCCCCATGTGGACACAAGATGGCCACCACAAGATGGCCAGCAGGGGAGGGCAGTTGCGAGGCACCAGGCCTGCAAGGGTGGGCAGTTGAGAGGGACCAGGCCTGCAAGGAAGGGCAGTTGGAGGTGATCAACCCTTCAGGGGAGGGCAGTTAGGGGTGACCAGGTCTGTAGGGGAGGGAAGTTGGGGCAAACAGTCTGGCAGGGGAGCAGTTAGACATCAATCAGGCTGGCACAGGAATGGTTAGGGGGAGATCAGGCTGGCAGGCAGAAGTGGTTAGGGGCAATCAGGAAGGGAGGCAGGCGAGCAGTTGGGAGCCAGCAGTCCTGGATTGGGAGACGGATGTCCCACATTGGAGAGGTTGCAGGCTGGGCTGAGGGACACCCCCTCCCCTTGCACGAATTTTATGCACTGGGCATCTAGTGTTGAAATAATTAACTCTATTGGTAGAAAGAATAAAAGTTCTACCTCTGTCTTTTATGGTGTATAACAAATTACAGATGGGTCAACAGATATTTTTAAAATTTATAAATATATCAGAGAAAATGTAGAATTTATATTTATCATTATACTGTGTTACTGTGTAAAATTCCATATGATAAAACATCATAAAAAGTCAAATTATCAAGTTTTAGAGTGGGAAAATTTATAATAGATTGTGTTGATGTAAAGAACTCTGATAATTATAAACAAAAGATAAGTATCCCTGGAGACAATTGATACAAGTTAATGATGATTCACAAAGTTAGTGGAAAGCTTATTAAAATTAAAAACAGTTTTCACTGTTATCACCAATCTTGGAAATACAAAATAATGAGTTATCATTTTCCACCTGTAAAGCTGGCAAAAATTTTAAGTTTATAATATCTAGTGTTCAGCAAATTAAATTTGGGGAAGAAATTAAGTCTAGGCTATGGGTGACAGTATAAATTGGAGTAGCCTTGGAGAGGTGATTTGGCAGAATTTTGTATCTTCTTACTGCACATCGTCTTCAGTCCAACACTTCTAGGTGTCTGTCCTGTAGATACACAGATATACATTTGCATAGGGCAATCATAAATTTTACTGTAGCATTATTTCTAAGAATAAAAAAAGAAACAGAAGAATGGGCACATAATTAGGATATGTATATCCGCATGAAGTATGATGCAGGAATTTTTTAAGTGACGTATAGATATATATTTTAATGTGTATGTAAATACCTATAGCTGTGATTTTAACCAGGCATGATTTTGCCCCCTGTGTCCCAGGAAATACTTAGCAATGTCTGGTTATCATAACTGAGTTGGGAGGAGATGCTTACTGGCATCTAGTGAGTGGAAGCCAGAGATCCTCATAAACATCCTACAGTGTGCTGGATAGCTCCCTACAAAAAAAGATTTCTCCTGACTGAAGTTTAGAGAGCCTGGCTTGGAGAGATCTAGTAAGATACAGGCCAATATGTGCCAGAGTTAGGTCTCAGGATAGGACAGGTTTTGAGGATCAAGAAAAACTGGGACTTAAAATTTTTAACTATACTTTTGTTTTTAATGAAAACCTATCACATTTAAAATTTAAAATGTATCATGGATTGAAATAAGCAGGGATGGCTAATAAGTGAATTTGGAATTGAGAAAAAATAGAAGAATTCAATTGGTAAGGAATCTATAATAATAAAAGCATAATATGCTAATTAGACCAGATGAAGCCGGGGTTGTGAGTGAAGCCTGAGTCCTGGGTGCTAGTGGGAAGCTGGTGCCGGCAAATGGGGGAAGGAAGGCCTACTCTTGCATGAGTTTCATGCATTGGGCCTCTAGCATAGTATAAAAGAAGAGAAGATGCAAGGAGGATCAAATTTTATTGGTTTGGGTGGTGTTTGAAGGATAGGAAACTAAGAAAGCTAATTTAATTGGCCCAGAGTTTTTGGTAGGAATTAGAAAATATAATAATGTATCAGTCTAGTAATAATTAATGTTGTTTTTAAACATTCGTTTAAAATCTTGCTTGGCGTTGACTTGTATTGACATAACCTTCAAACACGTGGTATCTACAGAACGTGTGAAGAGCAATTAACAAGTTTTGCTTGAAAAAGTTTGTGTTTGGTTTGGTTTTTGTTGCAAAACTAGGGCTAAGAAGATGGCGGATGAAGAGCATATTCGGCACTGCATGCTTTACGAGTTCCAATTAGGAAGAAAAGCAAGTGAGGCTGCAAAAAACATCTGTAGTGCTCTTGGTCAAGATGCAGTTAGCGCCAGAAAATGCCAGCGTTGGTTTGAGAAATTTCGCGAGGGAAATTTTTTGTTAGATGACAAGAGTGGTCGAGGCCGTGTGTCCAATTTTGATCAAGAAGCTCTTCAAGCTCTTTTGGTGCAAAATCCTCAAATTACCCAACAAGAGCTTGCGACAACTTTAAATTGTTCACAAAAAACAATTTCCAATCAATTGCGTGCACTTGGCGAAGTCCAAAAGTTTGGAAAATGGGTTCCTCATGAGTTGACCGACAACAACCGTAATCAAAGAGTCACAATTTGCAGTTCGCTCCTCTCGCGTCAAAACCGTTTGCCGTTTTTAGAGCAAATTGTTACCGGAGATGAAAAATGGGTGCTGTATGTTAATTTGAAAAGGCGGCCTCAATGGTTGGACAAAAATGAGGCTCCGCAGCCCAAGCCAAAACCTGACTTGCATGTGAAAAAAGTGATGTTGTGTGTATGGTGGAATTTTAAAGGAATTCTTCATTATGAACTTTTACCCTCTAACCAAACCATTACAAGTGCAGTGCATAGTGCCCAATTGGAAAGGTTAGCCCAAGCTTTAAGAGAAAAAGAACCCGCGCTGATTAATCGGAAGGGCGTAATTCTTCACCACGATAACGCACGACCGCATACTGCAAGAATCACTGCTGAAAAATTGCGCCAGTTGGAATGGGAAGTTCTCCCTCAACCTGCATATTCTCCTGATATTGCCCCTTCCGATTACCATTTGTTTCGTTCTTTGCAAAACTTTCTTCTTGGAAAAAAATTTAATAATGAAGAATGCCTCAAAAATGCATTGACCGAATTTTTTGCATCAAAATCACAAGAATTTTACAACAGAGGGATTAAAATGCTTCCTGAGCGTTGGGCACAAGTAGTAGAAAACAACGGCAACTATATTGTTGATTAAATTTTGTTGTATTGTTTAAATAAATTCGATTTTAAAAAGTATTAGAAAACGACATTAATTATTACTAGACCTAATAGAAGTTTGGAGCAGAATATTGGAATAACAGTAATTATTTGGACATAATAAGTAAAAAAAGAGGCCATTTTAGACTCCTGAAAAAGTGTGCACTGTGATTTTATTAAGCAGCTTTTATTATCAGTACTTTGATAATACCAAACAAGACTAGAGGGCAAAGAAATGGAGTCATGGAAACAGATCAGGCACTAGTTATGTTAATCTTGGTGTGTCTTGCAGGTGATTTATAGTGGACAAAATAAATCTGCAAAATATTTCAAAGGAAGATTCTTGGAGACTAATATATTTTGTCTCTTCATTACTTTATGATATCTGAGTACAAGCAATGAAGGAGTAGAAAAAACAATTAAGTAAAAAGATTAGGTCCTGGTTACTTGTTTTATGAAGAAAATTTATTTAATCTTTACAAGCTTCAATTTTCTCATCAAAAGAAATGAGAATAACCTCTTCATAGACTTACAAACCTACTTCCTGCATTGGAAAAATCTACCACCAGGTGGCACTATGTGCCTTGGTCATTAGTTGGGTTCCTGAGTTTTAAAGAGTCCTTGTTGTGCCTTTTCAGCTATGAAATGTTTCTCCCCACCCACCCCCTCGCCCCCAGTGCCTTTAAATGTAAACAGCAGCACTTTTCTGATATTAGCTACTAAATGGAGAATACAGAGTACATAATTCTACAAATGAACAACATTTTGGCATTCTTTCACTTCAAAGCCTTATGTATGTATCTATTAGTCTAGTCCAGGAATGGGCAAACTATGGACCCTGGGCCAAATTAGATTTGTTATTTTAATGTCCCAGGAATTAAAAATAGTTTTTTACCTTTTCAAATGGTTTCATTGTAATAGGTTACATAACTACATAATAGTTTCCATTTTGCCTCTTGGCCTATATATTTAAGAAATGTTTGGCCCTTTCAGAAAAAGTTTGCCATCCTGATCTTTTTTTTTTTTCTTTCTTTTTTTTTCATTTAATACATGAGTAAACTGAGACCAAAAAAGAATTAGTGACTTGCCTGTGGTCCCCCTAGCAAGCTAGTGATGTTGCCAGAACTAGAACTGGAACACTTAAGTTCTTACCCAGTACCATCTTAATACAAAGTGTCCTTTGTTCTTTCTATTCAAGTCTTAGCTAACACATTCTAATCTTAAGTCCCACTGTAATATCACATATTTATGACTCACCCTGGGTCTTGTCCTGAAGTGTTTTTCTTGACAGACATTTGGTTCTAGAACCTCAGACCCATCTAGTATTAGAAGCCTTTTCAAATGCTGGGTTTTCATCTTAAAGACTGTAACTATTACTGATTTTGTTTTATTATAGTTCTTCTTTTGAAACTTTTTCTTGTTTTATAGTTCCCTTCACTAATTTCTCCCTTTCACATTGAACAAAGATATACATAATATGATTATTATACATTATTTGCATATCAGAAGGCAAATTTCCATTCATTCAGCACACCTTTGTGATACTGCTTCTGTGTATGATCATTTTGCTGATTGCAACCTTTCACTTCCCTTTAAAGTTAAATAGCACTCCCATCTTTCTCAGAGAGAACTTGTTCAAACTTTTAAGTGCAGAGTAAGCAAAACAGATTAATCTGTGTTCTCACTTGGAACTTTTAGTTTAGTATAGCAATTCTCAACTGATGTGCCACACAAATTTTTAAAACATGCAATACCTGACTACTTAGTCACTTAGTCAAGGCACTGACCTCTTTTCCCTTAGATTGTCAAATTAAAAAATGACAACAGCCAACACAATACCCATTCAGTGTGAATGAATCAAAATTGTACCCATTTTTTTGTCAGATTGGCAAAAAATATTTTTTTGGTGTGCCACAGAATTTTAGTAATTAGTTTATGTATGCCTTGAAATGAAAAGGGTTGAAAAGCACTGGTTTAGTAAGATGTAAAACACATCTTACTTTTAGATAGCAATCATTTGTGACTAAATCAAGTGTCATAAATGTCAAATATAGTATATCAGTTAGTATCCTTCTTCTAAATCTTGTGAATTAGAGATTTAGCCAAAGAGAAAATACCTTCAAGTACCTCAAATACCTCTGAGCACTACATTTTGTTATAGTACTCTTTTTAATGTGCCTTATAGGAAAGCAACATCTACAGAAGAAAAGATAGCTTTTTTTTAAAAAAATATATTTTATTGATTTTGTACAGAGAGGAAGGGAGAGAGATAGAGAGTTAGAAACATCAATGAGAGAGAGTCATCAATCAGCTGCTTCTTGCACACCCCCTACGGGGATATGCCCGCAACCAAGGTACATGCCCTTGACCGGAATCGAACCCGGGACTCTTCAGTCCCCAAACTGGTCTCGGCAGAAAAGGTAGGTTAAAGAACTATAAAAAACCATTGGAAAACACTTAAATCCTTAAAATGCAAATGTTCATATACAGCCAGACAAATTGAGATTTTCTGATGTACATCTAAACAAATTTGAATCAGTAATTTCAAGGAAACATCAATATTTTAAAGTAAGAATTATTATTCAATATACTAGATAATTTCAAATAATTTCTTCCACACAGTAGTTTTGCGCCTTTTTATTATTCTGTCAAGATAGATATAGATCATTCTCCACATGATTGGCAAATGTTGAAGGCTAGTTCTTTGTCAAAAATAAGTACATTTCTTTAAATTATTTGTTGAGAACTCTCTGTAATTTGATCTGGCCTTTTTTTTTTTTTTTTTTTTTTTTTTTTTTTTTTGTAAATACAGTACACTGAACATAATTATGGACCCTTGTATGGACACTACCTCTTTTAAAGAAACTAGAAATTTACATTTATATTTTCAGCTCATTACACCAGCCTGCTGAATTTATTTGTTCATTCGTTTGTGATAAAATTTGTCAAACATTTCAAATCATTTTGGAAAAAAAAGTCAAAAAGAGTATTCCTTTTTAAAAGCTAAATTATAAAGGCCAGTGTAGAGGGGATCCAAAGTAGCTGCCGATGGGATGGTACGCTGAAGATAAAACGAAAAGAGAGTGTGTGGACATGCAGGAAGTGTCTATATTTGTGAGCGAGGGACAGCTATGTTCTACGGGACTGTTGGGGACTGGCAGACTAGGCTCCCTGGCTGGGCATCCTCTACTGTTGCTGAAATCTCTCCCGGAGCAGCCAGCTCTGCCACAGAGACCATGACATCCTAAAGAGGAGAATGGCTGTGATTGGAAGCCCAGCCTTACTTTCAACCAGGGAGACCTTGGACGCCTCCTGGGATACAACCACAACACCCAGGGAGCAGCTGCCTCAGCTGCGAACCCACAAACACTAGAACTCCATCCTCCCTGACTGCAAGTGCCTAAAAAGTCTGTCCAGGGGGAGACAAAGTGGCGCAGATAGAAGGAAGAGCTGAATTGAAAAACCACCACCACCCGGAATTGGCAAATTAAACACAGTTGATAAGGTAGTCCATGAGTGGAAAGGTCAGATATCACCTAGAGAAAGTCAAAGTAGGAGAAAGAGAGCTACATAACCAGACAACCTGAGAGGAGCAATCATGGGGAGACAAAAAGCCCATATACGAAAGCAAAGGAGGAATCACCGGGAAAGGAAATAAATGAAACAGAGGCAAATAATATGTCAGAGAAAGAACTCAGGGCAATAATCATAAGGACTCTGAAAAGGATGGAAGACAAATTCAACAGTATGTGTAAGAACTAAGAGGAAATGAAGAAGAACCAAGAAGAAATAAAAAATTATATGGATGCAATGAAGAAATCAATAGAAAAATTATCAACAGTAGACTAGAAGAAGCGGAGGACCACATTAGTGAGCTAGAAGATAATGTAAAACACCCAAGCAGTGCAGCGTCTAGAAAAAACAACCTTAAAAAACAGGAGGCGAGCCTAAGGGAATATTGGGACAACATAAAACAACATCTGCATAATAGAGGTACCAGAAGGAGAGGAAACTGAGCAAGGAATAGAAAACCTGTTTTGAAGAAATAATGACAGAAAACTTCCCTGGTATTGGAAAGAAAAATGCACACAAAGTCCAAGAAGCTCACAGAGTCCCAAACAAGATAAACCCCAAAAGACTGACATCAAGATACATTATAATTAAATGCACAAACACTAATGACAAAGTAAGAATCTTAAAGGCTGCCAGAGAGAGACAGAAAGTTACCTATAAGGGAACTGTCATCAGACTGTCGACTCATTTCTGAACAGAAACACATCAGGCCAGAAGGAATGGAATGAAATATACAAAGTCATGCAAAGCAAGGGTCTGAATCCAAGAAGACTCTACCCAGCAAGGCTATCAATTAAAGCTGAGGGTGAAATCAGGAGCTTCACACACAAAAAAGCATTAAGGGAGTTTATTACCACCAAAGCAGCAATGCAAGAAATGTTAAAGGGGATGCTGTAAAAAGAGGAAATAGGAAGGGAAGTAGGGACACAGGCATAAGGAATAAAAATGGTAATAAACCTACCAATAATAACTTTAAATGTAAATGGATTAAATGCCCCAATCGAAAGACATAGGGTAGCTGAGTGGATAAGAAAACATGACCCATATATCTGCTGTCTACGGGAAACCCACTTCAGAACAAAAGACTCACACAGACTGATGGTAAAGGGATGAGAAAATGGAAATGGCAAAGGGAAATGAAAAACAAAAAACAAACAAACAAAAAAACTGGGATAGCAATACTTACACCTGATGAATTAGATCTGAAAGTGAAAGCCGTAGCAAGTGAAAATGAAGGCCACTTAATAATACTAAAAGGAGCAATTCAAAAAGAAGATAAAACTGTTAAACATATATGCACCCAATACATGAGCACCAGGTACATTTAAAAAAAAACACCAAAAACTTCTGGAGGATATCAAGGGAAAGATTGACAGCAATACAGTCATAGTAGGGGACTTTAATACCTCATTAACACCACTGGATAAATCTTCTAAACAAAAAAATCAACAAGAAACATCAATCCTAAATTACTCACTAGATCAGATGCAATTAATTGACATCTTCAGAACACTTAACATCAGTGCCACAGAATATACATACTTTTCAAGTGCACCTGGGTCATTTTCAAAGATAGACCACAATGGCATAAAACTAGAAATCAACTACAATAAAAATCAAAACATTGAATACACGGGGGCTAAATAGCATGCTATTGAACAATGATTGGGTTACCAAAGAAATCAAAGAACAAATAAAAAACATCATGGTAACAAATAACAATGAAAACACAACAATCTATGGGACACAGTGAAAGCAGTTTTGAGAGGGAAGTTCATAGTTCTACAAGTCTACCTCAAAAAAAAAAATTGGTAATAAATTATCTAACCCTACAACTCAAAGAGCTAGAAAGAGAGCAACAAGGAAGTAAATAATAAAGGTCATAGCAGAGATAAACAATATAGAAGAAAAAATAAAATCAAAACCAAGAGCTGGTTATTTGAAAGGATTAACAAGATTGCTGAACCTCTAGTCAGGCTCATCAAGAAGAAAAGAAGGCGGGCCCAAAAAAACAAAATCAGAAATGAAAGAGGTGAAGTAATGACCGATCCCACAGAAATACAAATGATTATTTAAAAAAATACTATGAGCAACTCTACTCCAACAAAATGGAACCTAGACAAAATGGACATATTCTTAGAAAAATACAAACTCCCAAAACTCAATGAGGAATAATAAAAATAAGAACAACTGAATAGACCAATAATTTTGGAAGAAATTGAAAAAGTGATCAAAAATCTTCAGACGGCTTTACAGGGGAGTTCTACCAAGCATTCAAAGAAGAACTAAAACCTATCCTCATCAGACTATTCCAAAAAATTAAAGAAGAAAGCACACTTCCAAGCTCTTTCTATGAAGCCAGCATTATCCTAATGCCAAAACCAGATAAACGTACCACAAAAAAAAGAGAACTATGGACCAATATTCTTAGTGAACATAGATGCTAAAATCCTCAACAAAATTCTAGCAAATCAGATTCAGCATTACACTAGAAAGATCATACAACATAATCAAGTTGGATTTGTTCTGGGGATGCAAGGATGGTACAATATCCACAAATCAATAAATGTGATACACCACATAAACAAGAGACAAAAATCATCATCAATCTATGTAGAAAATGTATCTGGCAAAATCCAGCACCCTTTCTTGATAAAAACTCTTAGCAAATTGGGAATAGAGGAATCATACCTCAACATAAAAGTCTTACATGCAAACCTACAGCCAATATTATACCCAATGGGCAAAAACTAAACTCATTTGCCCTAAGAACAGGCACAAAACAGGGATACCCACTTTAACCACTCCTGTTCGATATAGTATTGGAAATGATAACCAAAACTATAGGACAAGAAGAAGAAATAAAAGACATCCAAATTGGAAAAGAAGAAGTAAAACTCTCCTCTTTCACAGATGACATGATACTAGACCTAATAAATTAATTTGGCAATGTAGGAGGATACAAAATTAACACCCAGAAATCTATGGCCTTTTTTATGCATCAATTATGAACTCACAGAAAGGAATCGAAAAAACACATAAAACTATCCCATTCACCATTAAACAAAAAAACAAAACAAAAATTAAAAAAACAACAACACTAAGATACCTAATAATAAGGATATAAAAGACCTCAGAAAACTACAGGACACTGAAAAAAGAGATAGAGGAAGACATAAACAAATGGAATAACACAGTATGTGCATGGATTGGTAGAATCAACATCATTTAAATGTCCATACTACCCAAAGCAATCTACATATTCAATGCAATCCCCATTAAAATACCAATGGTACATTTCAAAGATCTAGAACAAACTCCAAAACTTCATCCAGAATAAAAAATAAAAAAATGACCAAGTATAGCCTCAGCAATTCTGAAAAAAAAACTAAGTCAGAGGGATCACAATACCAGGTATCAAGCTCTATTACCAAGTCACATTTCTAAAAACTGCCTAGTACTGGCACAAGAACAGACATTTAAACCAATGGAACAGAACAGAAAACTCAGAAAGCGACCCAAGCCATTATGCTCAATTTTATTTGACAAAGAGGCAAGAGCATACAATGACATAAAGACAGTCTTTTCAGTATATGGTGCTTGGAAATTTGGTCAGATACATGCAAAAAAATGAAACTAGATCACCAATTTACACCATATACAAAAACTCAAAATGGCTAAAGTACTTAAATGTAAGATGGGAAACCATAAAAATCCTATAAGACTCTTTAGGCAGCAAATAGCAGACATATGCTGTAGCAACATTTATACAGACACAGCTCCTAGGGCAATGGAGACTAAGGAGAAAATATACAAATGGGACTACATCAAAATAAAAGGCTTCTGCACAGCAAAAGAAACCATCAACAAAACAACAAGAAAGCCCACTGCATGGGAGAACCTATTTGCCAATGATATTTCTGATAAGTGCTTAAATCTCCAAAATTTATAGATAACTCATAAAACTTAACAAAAGGAAGATAAACAATCCAATTCAAAAATGGGCAAAAGATCTAAATAAACACTTTTTGAAAGGACATACAAAAGACTGAGAGACATAACATGCTCAAAGTCACTAATCATCTGAGAGATACAAATCAAAACAACAATGAGATACCATCTCACAGTTGTCAGAATAGCTATCATCAACAAATGACAAGTGCTGGCGAGGATGTGGAGTAAAAGGAACCCTTGTGCCCTGCTAGTGGGAACGACTGGTGCAGCCACTATGGAAGACATTATGGAGTTTTCTCAAAAAGTTAAAAAAGGCCGAAACTGATTTGGCTTGGTGGTAGAGCGTTAGTCTGCAGACTGAAAGGTCCCGGGTTCGATTCCGGTCAAGGTCATGTACCTTGGTTGCTGGCACATCCCCAGTAGTGGGTGTGCAAGAGGCAGCTGATCGATGATTCTCTCATCGATGTTTCTAACTCTCTATTCCTCTCTCTTCCTCTCTGTAAAAAAATCAAGAAAATATATTTTTAAAAAAAAAGTTAAAAATGTAACTCCCATTTGACCCAGTAATCCTAATTTTAGGACTAAATTCCAAGAAACCAATAACACCAATCAAAAAGGATGTATGCACCCCATTGTTCATAGAAGCACAATTTACAATAGCTAAGATTTGGGAACAGCTTAAGTGCCCATCAACAGATGTGTGGATTAAAAAACTATGGTACATCTACACAATGGAATACTGTGCTGCTATAAAAAAGAAGGAACTTTTACCATTTGCAACAGCATGGATGGAACTGGAGAGCATTATGCTAAGCGAAATGAGCCAGTCAGAAAAAGATAAATATCACATGATCTCACTTGTATGTGGGATATAATGATCAACATAATTTGACGGACAAGAATTGATCCAGAGACAATTGGTAGGGGAAAGGGGGTTAGAGAGAAACCAAAGGACTTGTATGCATACATATTAGCATAACCAATGAACACAGACATTGGGGCAGTGGGTGCTTGCCTGGACGGGAATGGCTTGGGGAGGGGATTGGAGTTAATTGGAGAAAAAGGATACCTATGTAAAAATTTGGACAATTAAAAAAAAACACCAGTCATGATTAGCTCATTTTATAGATTAGAATACTTGAAGGTTCATTAAATTTTTAATGTTTTCTTCCCAATTTTAAAAGTGATATCTCTAGTTTTCCTTTTATTGATAATCTGCTATCAAAAGATACATATAACATCCCTTGATATTTTCTGTGGAAATTGGGTCATACATATAATCTTTCTGTTTGTCTCCCTGAGAATCACCCCTTACAATTCAATAATTTCTGAAGCCTACAAAATTGATGACCAGCTGTCTTATTTGAAATGGTATTGAGAAAGCATTGTCTATGTCTTCTCTGCAAAGAAGCTATATCAGTAATATTTATTATAAATAAGAATGTCAATAAGTTATCAAACATTTATGAGATTGCTCTTTGCAAGTTCTCCTGTTCTGCTGTGCACTGTTCCATCCCCGAAAGTTTCCTCTTTTGAGAATTAATTTGACTTAAATTGATGAGATATTGATGTAGTATGGTATCTATCTATAGTCATTGCATTGAATATGAAACTGAAAATTTTATAAATATATTCCTAATCAATGCTGTTTCTTTCTAAATAATTTTGTTCAAAGGGAACGTGTTGAGAATACCAGTTACCCAGGAGAAATGCAGGTAACCATTCAAAATCTAATGCCAGCGACTGTGTACATCTTTAGAGTGATGGCTCATAATAAGCATGGCTCCGGAGAGAGTTCAGCTCCTCTTCGAGTAGAAACACAGCCTGAGGGTAAGTTTCCACCTGTCTGTCACCCCCACTTGTAGGTAGACCTATCTGAAGGTCTACCTTATGTGTAGCCTTGAACATCACAGGAGTGTTAAAGATAATAGTCCCTTGCCTTTAAGGATTTTATAAATTAGTTAGGAGAGATAAAATTAATTCACATCAAGCTAATAGTGTAAGACAATGTAATTCTGATACAGTCTCAAATTTTACTGGTTAAGACCTAACTCAATGGCTTTTATGATCTTTCCTCTGATTCTGATATATCTTTATAATTCTAAGATACAGTATTACTTTCTTTCTTGAATTGTGATTATGAATATCATTTTTTGTAAGATTTTTTAAAATTGATTTTTAGAGAGAGAGGAAGGGAAAGGGAAAAAGAAGGAAACATTGATGCCAGAGCGAACCATTAGTTGGCTGCCTCCTGAACAATCCCTACAAGGGATCAAAACTTGCAACCCAGGCTTTTGCCCTAACTGGGAATTGAGCTGGCAACCTTTCAGTACACAGGACAATACCCAAACAAATCAGCCACAATGGCAAGGGCCATATCTCATTTATTTTATGGCAAAGACAGGTTCTTTTTCAACTTTATATTTCCCAGAGTTTAAAGTAGGTATTTAATATTTGTTATCACTTGGATTGTCCTGATCGTTATGTATACTACACTCTTTGCAATCTCTTTAAGGCTTTACTTTGGACCTGTGGTCTTTTGTGCTAGATACTGTTACTTCCAATTACATTTCTCAAGATTTTCTGCAACTAAAATGAGAGTCAGGTTGATTTATTTTATAAATGTCTTGTATGTCTTAAATTTTTATTGTAAACTATAGCCCTGAAACTATAAGAAGCAATGAAACAATAATGGATGCTTTTCCCATGAGGCTTTCTTCCACACATTTTCTTCTTTTAGCACAAGCCAATTTTTCATCATAGCCTTCTCCAGTTTTCTTTAACTATTAACTGCACTAATTTCTCAAATGAGCAAACTTCCAGTAACAAAGATTTTACTTCATCTATGAGTAACTTCGTTTTAAAACATTTGTGGAAGCTACTGACCAGGAAACGAAAAAGATTTAATGAATTTGCCAGTGAATCTCTGGAAATAATTCAAAGACTTCTCCTGATTGGATGGATGGAATAAGCAAAGTCCAAGGGCTATGTGGAATGTCACTTCCTAATGCTGGAGCACATCATTTCCTCATCCAGTGTTTATTGAGCATCCCCATTCCAGGTCCTACACAGGTATTAGAGATTCAGGGAACACAGGATAGGAAGTTTCCTTTTAAAAACAAGCAATGAAGATGGGAGGCCACTGATCACTTCAGTGATAGAGGTTGAAGACCAGGAGTCAAACCCAGGCAAGAACAAGAGGGCCATCAGAGAGTCAGCAGGTTGATTTAAGGAAAGAATGTGTTCTCGTTTCAGGGAAAGGATTTGAGTTTTACAGTTACTGTGCCCAGTTAAGAGCAGGAATAGTCTATTAGATTTCAAGCTCAATTTTCCTTCTTCAAGTACAGGTATAATTTATGAGAGATACTTGGATACAAAACAAGGAACAATTACTGTAAAGTTAGGTATATTAAGGCAGGTTCCTAGGAAAAGATGAGTGTTGTCATTGAAACATTTGATTTAAAGCAAGCATTCTTGGGGGGAAACTGCATGACCTAAATTCCCCTAGTAGAATCAAACTACACATGGAAGGTACATCACGATGAAAATAAAGGAAAAGACCACTGGATTTGACTGAATGCAAGAGTTCCCTAGGGCTATGAACCTTCTAAAAATACATGAAAGTATTTGTATGTCTGTACAAAGTCACATTTTCTTTGGGAAAGAGCCTGTGGCTTTCATTGTTACTTAAGAACTTATGAGTCAAACTGTTGAGATCCACTAGACCAGAGGGTCATTGTTAATTTAGAGATGAAAGAAAAGATGTATGGGACAGTAAATGTTTTAAGTGCCTATCATGTGTCAGTCACTGATGTAAAGATGAGTCAAGATATGAAGTTGAGAAAGACTGGACTTCAATCCACAAGAAGTTTACAGTCTGGCTCCAGACAGTAACGTGATATGCTTGCATCACAGTCATTTATTTAAGGAGTTTGGTTACAAGAAAGTAGTAAAAAAGACTACAGATGGGAGGGGCAACAGATTGTGGTGAGGGTGTTTTAGGGATGAAGAGTGACTATCACATGCTTTCACAAAAGAGAAGGTTTTAGTGGAGAGTAGTTTGTACTTCATCTGGAGGTAATCAGCCTGTGTGGGAGGCATAAGGGCTGTGTGGAGTCAGCCCTTAAGAAATATTTTACATATTTAGCTTCACAAACTTAATTTTTTTCTATTTATTGTGCCACTGGATAGCTGAAATGGAAGCATTTATTAGCACACTTTTTAGGATCATATTTGCCTATATTTAGGTTAGCCAATAAATATACTGAAAATTATTTGATGGGAATTGGGGGACTGTTGTTTTCCTTCTTCTTAAATACGTTAGAGGAAAGTTTTTCGTATCATCAGAAGTGTTACAAATCCCACTTGTAAGGCTGCACAAAATATGCTCTTAACATTATGTGAAAAGCAAGACTCTTTACTAAAAAAGTAAACAACTGTTAGAATAACCATATTCAGGTTTTTTACTTTGGTAGCAGAACTAATCTTAAGCTGTGGTGCTGTTATTTAAGAAAGACAGTTTGTTTTATACTTAGTTAATCACCCCTCCTTCCCCTGCTTCTCTTAAATCTAATGGGTGTCTTACAGAAACACTAACATCATAGAAGTTGTTTTCAAATATAGTGTCCAGCAAAGTTAGGAATAGGCAACCATCCAGGATTTGTGTATAAACGGAGGCTGGAACCTGTCAGTCAAACAAATAGAATATCTTACAAAAGTTTGTGAGCTCTTGTAGGAGTTAGAGCTGGACAGTCAACCAATTGACCAATCATTGAGTCTTCAGTCACATATGTCCTAAGGAAGGGGGGTTGTACTAATCTTTTAACTGGTCTTCTTGAGCCCATGTTTTAGAATCAGAAAGTGCTCAATTCCTGGCTCTAACTAACTTCCCAACCATTCTTAACTTCTCAACCTCCTCTATGAATACAGATGATAATCATATCCATGCCATTTAGTTGGTCCAAAGATTAAATAGATGTAATTTAAATACATGTAAAGCACTCAGTGCTAAACTGACTGCAAGCATCCTATCTAATAAAAGAGTAATATGCAAATTAACACCACTCTGATACACGCACAAACCATGCCCACCAGCCAATCAGTGAGTATGCAAATTAACCCCAACCAAGATGGCTGAAGCCACAGAGAGCAAGGAGAGCGGCTTGGGTTTCCCCGGCAATAGAGGAAGACAAGATTCTGCAGCCCTGGCTGGCCTAGGCCTCCACTCCAGACTACAGAATTTCAATTATAGAAGATAAACAAATCGAAACAGAAATGTCGGCAGCCACAAGCAAGCAGGGGGCTTGGCTCCGCTCCAGGTACAAAGTTTCAATTGTACAAGGTAAATAAATTCCAGATTCCAGGGCCTCCGCTTGGGTTGCCAGGTGTGGCTGGCCTGCAAACCACCACAAGCCCCTTGCCCAGGCCACTCCATGCTCCAAGGGAACCCCCACCCTAATCCTGGTCACCCTTCAGGGCAAACCAGCTGGCCTCCACCCATGCACCAGGCCTCTATCCTATCTATTGTAATTAAAGAGTAATATATAGATTGACCATCATTCCAACACACAATAGCTGCCCCCATGTGGACACAAAATGGCCGCCACAAGATGGCCAGCAGGGGAGGGCAGTTGTGAGGCACCAGGCCTGCAAGGGAGGGCAGTTGGAGGTGATCAACCCTTCAGGGGAGAGCAGTTAGGGGTGACCAGGCCTGTAGGGGAGGGCAGTTAGGGGTAAACAGTCTGGCAGGGGAGCAGTTAGATACCGAGGTTGACACGGGAGTGGTTAGGGGGAGATCAGGCTGGCAGGCAGAAGTGGTTGGGGGCAATCAGGAAGGGAGGCAGGCGAGCAGTTGGGAGCCAGCAGTCCTGGATTGTGAGAGGGATGTCCTACTGCCGGTTTAAACGGGCCAGTCAGACATCCCTCGAGGGGTTCCAGATTGGAAAGGGTGCAGACTGGGCTGAGGAGGATCCCCCCAACTCCCATGCAAGAATTTCATGCACCGGGCCTCTAGTTCAATATAAGGTAGCTTTTTGTTAAATTACTCTTTTATCTTTAGTCTTGTTCCCTTAACCATTTTTCTTCCATGTGTGTGCTTACGTGTCCTTTCTAAACATATATCTGATCCAGTTATGTCATGTTCTGCTCATAATTTTTTAGAAATTATCTAACAGCTATAAGAGATAATCCAAAGTCCATGGCAGGGCATTAAAGGTCTTTCATTATCTGGCTCTTGTCATCCTTTTCTCTCCCATATCTACTCTCTGTTTCATCCTGACCACCTAACACTACCTTCTCACATTGCCCATTTACTGGAATAGTTTTCCCCTTGGTACCTGATAAAACTACTCATTTTTCTTGCTTCCCAGAAGTAGTCACTAATCTTTCCCTTTCTTACCCACACACACTCACAGCAGAATTGCGTGCTCTCTTTCTGTGTTTGTTACATTTGCTACTTAATTGTACTTATGACATTATTTGTAACTATTTATGAATCTGACTTCCCTCTACACTGGGAATTCTTTGGGACAGAGACTCTGCCCCTCCCTGCATCCCCACCACTGGAAAGGGAGGTTCTTGTTTTGTGATGGTGGCTTTATATGTGCTGCTATCCCACTGCCAAACTAGGAGTTTATAATCTAAAAAGAATTCTGTAGTGTTCTTTTTTTTTAATTTTTAATAAATTGGAGATTTTTCACAGATAAAATGTGGTTTTAATTTAAATCATAAAAAGGTAAACTTGTTTAATTATATATTATCCTAAAACCACATCAATAAAATCAATTGTTATCGTAGTTGGTTTTTTTGTGTGTTTTTTTTTTTTAAACATGACCATCTATAATAATAAAAGCATCATATACTAATTAGACTGGATGTCCTTCCTTCCAAAAGAAACCGCAGTGGGTGGGGTCCGAGGCAGAGGCAGCTGCCACAACAGTGGGGGCCAAACCCTTTGCACGAATTTCGTGCATCGGGCCTCAAGTTATGATATGATTGCTGAGAATGGTTATTGAGGGATACAATAAATTTTATTTATATCTTGCTCTCTTGAAATTTTCTTTCCAGTTCAGCTCCCTGGCCCAGCACCTAATATCCGAGCATATGCAACTTCCCCTACTTCCATCACTGTCACCTGGGAAACACCATTGTCTGGCAATGGGGAAATTCAGAATTACAAATTATACTACATGGAAAAAGGGACTGACAAAGAACAGGTATAAGATAAAGCCATTTTTTAAGTTTCAGTTGACAAACATTTTCAGGTGTACAACATAGTGATTAGACATTTATATATCTCACATAAATAAAGATTGTGAGAGGGTGCAGGCCAGGCCGAGGGACCCCACAGTGCACACTTGGGGCCAGGGAGGGATGCAGGAGGGCTCCAGGGCGTTTCCAGCCCATCTTGCCCAGTTCTGATTGGCCGGACCCCAGCAGCAAGCTAACCTACCAGTCGTAGCATCTGCCCCCTGGTGGTCAGTGTGCATCATAATGACTGGTTGAACAGTCGGACACTTAGCATATTAGGCTTTTATTATACAGGATGAAGTGATAACCCTGATAAGATCTAGTTCCCATCTGATACTATACATGGTGATTATATGAAGCCAGTTTTCAATCCACTGATTGCAGTACTAGAGTTGAACTATATTTCCAAAACTTAATGCTTGCTAGTCTAGAAATCTGAAACTTAAAAAAAAAAAAAAAAAAAAAGGATAGAAAATGAAAGTTGACAGTTTCTGTTTCTTTGTGCAAAGATTTATTCTGTAGATTTTACCAGCAAGGATCACTAAAGACCAAGCAGTATTCCTCAGTAAATTGCCAGTGCTTATGGTTAACTTGCTTTGACTGTTAAATAATATTCTGTATAAAGGATAAAAATCAGTATAGGTCATTCTTTTTTTGTAACATGTTTTTTGGTGTGAGTTGTGTATATATAAATTGTTTGCATTTTATTGAAGGATGTTGATGTTTCAAGTCACTCCCATACCATTAATGGGTTGAAAAAATATACAGAGTATAGTTTCCGAGTGGTGGCCTACAATAAACATGGTCCTGGAGTCTCCACACAAGATGTTGCTTTTCAAACATTGTCAGATGGTGAGTCTTTCTTCCTTTGGAACAGAATACTGTGCTTGGAGACCCTGGTAACATAGTAGTAAGATCATAGGCTTTGATGTCAAGAAGATCCTGTATAGCCCTAACCTGTTTGGCTCGGTGGATAGAGCATCGGCCTGCGGACTGAAGGGTCCCAGTTTCGATTCCTGTCAAGGGCATGTATCTTGGTTGTGGGCACATCCCCAGTGGAGGGTGTGCAATAGGCAGCTGATCGATGCTTCTCTCTCATTGATGTTTCTAACTCTCTATCCCTTTCCCATCCTCTTTGTAAAAAATCAATAAAATGGGGACATATGTAATACTTTCAACATAAAGATTTTTTTAAAAAAGAAGATCCTGTTCAAATCCCAATATCCATTTTTCATAGTGACATTGTTTCTTTAACGTAAAATATAAACAATACCAATTTCATTGGATTGCTGTAACGATTTAGTAAGAGACATAGAACATGGTAGTGCCTAGTAACAAATAGCTTCTCAGTGTTTTTATTTTTAGTAGGGGCTTTTGTATAAGTAACTATTATTTCTTACTCATAACACAGACTACTCAAGGGCTGTGAAAAGGCAAGCCTTGGTCTATTTAGCAATCCAAATAGGTCTTTTGATCCCACAGTGTTTTAGGATAATGTCCTTTCTTACCTGTGATTGATCCAAGGAAGTTACATATATTCATATACCCATTATGAAGAGCAGTATTTTTCAAACTACAACTTGCTAAAGAGATTGAGTAGGTCAAGAATCAGTATTTAAAAATATATATATTTTAGAATATATATAGAACAGAAAATAAGTTTATTGTACTTAGTAAATATATATATTGTTTCCTGAAACTCACCTAAATCCAATGTGTTACAAAAATATCTTTTTCTAAAAAATGCATGTATATGCATATACCCCTTAAAACTTGCACGTTTTAAAGGCTATAATTTTACTCCTTTAATCAAATGGTCAAACATAACATCAACAACAATGGAAACAACTGACCTTATCTGTGTCCTGCTAGGAGGCATTGGGAAAGACACAATGTCTGTCTCCCCTATGTTGTATCTCTGTAAAAAATGTTTCACTTGAATCTGATCATGATGAAACAAGTAATCATCCAAAGTGGGGGAAATTCTGGAGAAGAAAAAATTGCCTCAATTCTTAAAAAATACTAATTTCATGAAATTACAGACTCATTCTATTGTAGAATCTAGATTAAAGAAGACACATGAAATAATATAAAATAGTTATCTATTGTTAGTTCCTAGATCTAGGAGTAAAAATAAATAAAGGGCACTATTGATACATTTACTTAATGTTAAATAGGTATACTACTAGGCAATATTAAGTATTAGATATGTTATTTAGGTATATTAGATAATGTTTTATGTTAAGATTAAATTTTCTGAAAGTGTTCATTATATTATAGTTTTGTTGGAGAACGTCTGAATTTAGGAGCACATACCCTAGTATTTAGAAGTGAAGTCTCATGTGACTGCAGCTATCTCTCAGATGACTCAGCAGCAATCTGTAGATAAGTATGTTTGTGTAAATACAGTGAAAACTAGAGAAGATGTGACAGAACATTAACAATTGGTGAATTCAGGAAATGAATATAGAGTGTCCCAAAAAATGTATACACACTTTAACAGCTGGCAGTTTAACTGATGTTTCTTTTTAGATTTAACCCACTGGAATTAATAATATGTCAAAAGTGTGTATATATTTTTTGGGGGGACATCCTATATATGGCATTCATATGTATGGCATATACTTTCCATTGTGTTCAGTATGCTTAATATTTTTCAAGGTAAATTGGTAAAAATAAATACAAACTATAGTTTGGTTAGCCAACCACATAAACCAGTTGGTCAAGATGGGGAAAAGTTGAGAAGGCTTTGAAATCTACACATGAGCCAGTTTTAACTGCACTAAGTGGATTGGCATGCTGACTACAAGCCTGTCAGGGAGCTGAATGTGCCTGAGCATGGTGCTTAAGGGCAGCACTTGGGAGTAAGACCAATTTTGGTCTCTATGTTAGCTGAAATAAATAACTGTGGACAAGAGATTTGAACCTCATCTGTAAAGTGGGAATAATAATGTGGGAATAAACTCCAGTGTGGGATTGTTGTAAGGATTAAGTCCCTGCCATGTAAGAGCACACAGTGAATCTTAGCTGTGATGATGATGATGAAGAAGAAAAGGAAGAGAGGCAGGGGGAGGAGGAGGACACTGCAACAGCAACTACCTTGGGGGCCTCTGCAGCTATGTCAGAAGTTCTTAACGGAAATGATTGGAACCATTCATGGACATCTTTCAAAGTACAGGTGCCTAAGTCCTACACCAGACCCTTTGAGGGTTGAGGCCTAATGCACTTTGTACAGGATACAATATTGAGCAAGAATAGTCACTGTCCTCCAAAGCCTATAGCACATGGGCAATGTGTTATATACCTAGTCACCAAATGTCAGAGAATGGGCGAGAGAAGTTTCCATAGATGGATTAGGAGAGAAGACCTAAAGTCAGCATTTTGTGTGCAGAGAGAAAATCTAATAGGGATTACTTGAATTCTCTTTGCTTGCTTTAGTTACTACAAAGGGGGGGAATGCTGGCGAGTGTGTGGACCATAAACTTTGAAATACTGTCTTATGTTCTAATATGTGAGGAACTAAAGTGGTACAGCAATTTGTTTAAGCAACAAAGTTTTCACATCATTTCCTAAATATCTCTGTTTTACTTAAGAATTGCCTTCAAAACCATCATTTCCTAAATGTCTTTGTATTACTTAAAAACTTTTTTTTTTTTTTTTTTGCTTGTCCAGTTCCCAGTGCTGCTCCTCAGAATCTGTCCTTAGAAGTAAGAAATTCAAAGGTAAAACTTTTTATTGCCATTGTTCATTTTTACTGATACACTATTAAAACTTAGAAGGGCTTATAGAGAGGGAGATCCTACATCAAAATAATAATTATCAGAAAATAAGGTAACCTAGATATTACACTTGCCAGTAAAGCTGGACTTAGAAACCAACCTTAGTTTATTCTGTTTAATTTTATTGCCTTCTCTGATGCCTTTCTGCAAATATATTCCTATATGTAAATTATTACAATCTAAATATTAACAGTCTAGACCTTGGTGATTAGATAGAAGGAAGGAAGTTGTTTATGGCACATAGTTTCTTGGTCTTGTGAGATGAGCCCAGTGTGAATATTTCTGATAGTTGCAGATGATGAAACCATCTCTCTGAGTCACATTCACTGTACACTTATGGCATGTACCCCTCTTAGAAGGCCCAGAGTCCTTTCTGGGCTATGTAGATTTCTGACATGTTCAGTCCTTTCAAAAAGTACTATTGGACTCCTTTTCCTTAAAAAAAATAACCAGCTGCTAATTAATGATCCCCTTTTGAAAGAGTTTTAGACAGAAATTATCTAAGGTCAGCTGTTCTACAATTGAGATGGGAAGAGAACCTTATACCTAACGGTAGTTTACTCCCTAATTCATGTGCCTCTGACCTTATGTTTTCTTCTGAAAACTTTTTTGAGACTTTTGTCCTCATTCTGGCAAAACAACCAGGAAATCAAAGGCCCATAGAATACTGCTAACAAATATAATATCCCACTTTGGTCATTGATTTTTGTTTTTGTTTTTTAAATAAGTATTTTTGAGTGATTAGTAAGTAACTTAATTAAACTCTAATCACCCTACTGGCTTTATGTTCCTTCCCTTTGCACAGAGTTTGGGATAATCCTATCTAATAAAAAGGTAATATGCAAATTGACCATCACTCCAACACACAAGATGGCTGCCCCCATGTGGACACAAGATGGCCATCAGGGGAGGGCAATTGTGGGTGATCAGGCTAGAAGTGGAGAGAATTTGGGATAGACCAGGCCTAAAAGGGAGGGTAGTTGGGGGGGAGGGTGACCAGGCCTGCAGGGGAAAGCAGTTAGGTGTGACCAGGCCTGCAGGGGAAGACAGTTAGGAGCAAGCAGGCCTGCATGGGAAGGCAGTTAGGGGCCACTAGGCTAGCAGGGGAGGGCAGTTAGGGGCAATTGGGCCAGCAGGGGAGCAGTTAGGCATCGATCAGGCTGGCAAGGGATTGGTTGGGAACAATCAGATAGGCAAGCAGGCAAGCAGTTGGGAGCCAGCAGTCCTGGATTGTGAGAGGGATATCTGGTGGAATCGGGCCTAAATGGGCAGTCAGACATTCCTCAAGGGGTTCCAGATTGGAGAGAGTGCAGGCTGGGCTGAGAGATCTCCCCACTCCCTCCCCCACGCACGAATTTTGTGCACCAGGCTCCTAGTAATATATAAAATAGGACCAAGCTTTTAACATATTTGGTATTTTCCCTATAAACTTATGCTTTCTAGAGTATTATGATTCACTGGCAGCCACCTCCTCTAGCCACACAAAATGGGCAAATTACTGGCTACAAGATACGCTACAGAAAGGCCTCCCGAAAGAGTGATGTCACTGAGATGTTGGTGCCCGGGACCCAGCTGTCTCAGCTGATTGAAGGTGAGTTCCTATGGGCATTGCCAAAAGTTGGGAGATGTATCTATGCTAGTCTGATTAATGCCTGGAGCTGTTTTGCACAAAGTTAAAATGGTTCAAAAGGATTTGTAAAAATTTGATAAAAATTAATTGAAAACACTCTTACACGCTCTGCTATTTCTGAATGAGATTATATTTTAGTTTTATTTCCTTGTGTTTTTCTGTATTCTTTATGTTATATGTAGTTTTTTTTATAATCTGAAAAAAAGTTCAAACAAAGCTATATAAACAAAGAGTCTGCACAGTTTAGTTGTTAGCAAAGTGTACAGACAGTAAAAGTGTACTCTAGTAATCCAGCAAGCTTTTCTCCTTACCCCTCATCTCATAGATGAGACTGACTCCTTTCAAAATAGGAAAAGGTGAATGTTTGTCTCCATGGAGTCAGTCCTCTCCTTTCTGCAGAAAGTAAACATGGCTGCTGTGAGTGCTGCTGAGAAATCTCACTGAAGGAACATTACTGTAAAATTTCTCACAGATGTTTTTAAAAGTCAGTTTCTGGTTTTACTCCAAATATAGCTAAGTAACAGTTTCCATCTGTAAGGGTTTTACTTTGAATACTTAATAGCAGATATTTACTGTATACCAGGCATTGTTCTTGTTGCCAATAACATAAAAATAGAGTACAGTCCTTGCCCATGAGGGAACTATTCATTTTTTGTTTTCCAATTCAACATTTGATGTATAAGGAAAATAACATTTTCATGATAAACATCAATTTTTCTCTTTTTGTTGCTTTTTGTTAATCCTCGCTTAAGGATATTCTTCCATTGACTTTTAGAGACAGTGGAAGGGAGGGGGAGAGAAACATCGATGTCAGAAAGACACATCGATTTCTTGCTCCTGCACATGCCCCAACCAAGGCCTGGGATCAAACTACAACAAAGGAATGTGCCTTTGACTGGGATCAAACCTGGGACCTTTCAGACTGGGGGCTGATGTTTGAAACTTTGTAACCTTAAGCAGAGGCCAAGGCCAGCCAGGGTGTGTGGAAAGCTTTGGTTCCTCCATCGCCGGGAGCAACCCTAGTCTCCTGCTCTTTCCAGCTCTGTGGCTGCCACCATTTCTGTTTGGATTTATGTATCTTCTATATTGAAACTTTGTAGCCTTGAGTGGAGGCCTAGGCCAGCAAGGGCAGGCAGAAAGCTTGGCTTCCTCCATTGCCAGAGAAACCCAAGCCTCCCTCCTGCTCTCTGTGGCCATGGCCATCTTGGTTAGGTTTATTTGCATATTTGCTCCTGATTGGCTGGTGGGTGTGCCTTGTGGGTGTGGTGGTTAATTTGCATATTACTCTTTTATTAGATAAGATTTGTGTGCCTTAGTTTTAGTGTATGAATTCTGTTGGTTACTTTGTGGGAGAGGAACTCTTAACCATTTACATGTGGTTCTCCTTGCGTATGTTTTTATTCACTCTCGCTCACTTGCTAACTCACTCTCTTAACATTCTAACTCTCCCCAAAGGGAAAGGCATGGTAATCTGATCAGTTGAATTCTTTCAGAACCTCAATTGAGCCATGTTTCCTAGGAGACCAGATTGTGGTCTATTAATAGTTATAAGTAAGTATAACGTCACTCTGGCTCTTTCAGGTTCTTGAAGGCAAGGAGGTAAAGTGACTTGGGCACAGTCATTTTGCTTCTCATTCTGTTTTGCTTCTTGCTTTCTTGTGGGCAAATAAGATGATCTGCAGAGTACAGAACCTCCCATCTCCTCTCACACCCTGTGACAGGATTGATTAACTGAGCCAGGACTTATTCTGGCCAAGTTCTCTCTCAATTTCTGTATTGTGTTGCTGGCCAAAGATCCCAATATTTGGATATGGGGAGATAGGATAATTTTTCATAACCCTAGTAAGACCTATCACAATATCTACTATTTAAGTGCTCTACAAATGTATGCATGTGGACTGTATACTTGAAAATGGCTAAAATGGTAAATTTTATATGTATTTTAACACAAAAAAAAAGAAAAAGAACTCATGAATATCTGACCATATTGTTGACTCTTGCTCTACTTTGTAGGTTAGACTTTTACATGTGGATCTTTGATTCATTGGTAATTCAAGTACTTTATTAGGTTATATTAAATATAAAAGGTTACATAATAGAAAGACATTATTCCTTTTTTATTTATTATGGGTTGGTAAGCTCCTGAGAAATAGATTTCTAGGCTGTGTTAACATTTAAAGTTTTTTCTGTCATTATGGCGTGGCTAATAGAACAGGGGTAATGTGGTAGGAGTTACATCTTGCATTCTTTTCTGGTCTTTAGTGTCTTCTGAGACCAATGGACTTTGGTTACAACTTTCATGATCCTTGGCCTCTTTTTTGGCCTTAGCTTCCTTAGTAAAATGAAGGGATTGCATTAAATGATTTCTAAAATATTTTCAAGCTTCTTTTTAAAACACACACACACACACACACACACACACACACACACACACACACACACCCCTGTTGTCTCCTGAGAGTTTCACTGATTTCTCTTTCCTTCTTGGACTGTGTGGACTTCAGCCTCTACTTTAGAGGTGGGAGCTCCTCTGTTCTGTACTTACAGATTTCTTGTTTGGTATTAACTTTCACCAAAATTTTATCAAGGTAGTAGCTGTATATTGAGTTGGTGGATAAGATATTTGCTTTAATGAGATTGTTGGTATTTTGTTTTTCCAAATCTGTTGTTTCAACTTGTATTGTGTGTGTGTTTTTTTTCCATTTGGGTCTCAGGTCTGGATCGGGGGACTGAATATAATTTTCGAGTGGCTGCTCTAACAGTAAATGGCACAGGCCCGGCTACTGACTGGCTGTCTGCTGAAACTTTTGAAAGTGACTTAGATGGTAAGAACAATGGCACAGACAAGGTACTAATTATAGTCAAGTGAGCCTAGCTGGAAAGCCACAGATTTGGTGTATATATTGCTTTAATCTGTGAAGTTTAATATATACTACTGTCATTTCTGTAATGCAGCAAGTTTCATGGATCTCCCTCATTCCCCACATTTGTGGCTTTTAGATAACTGTGTCTTTAAGTAGAACCAAAACCAATAAAAAGGTACAGGTGCCTTAAGTCTGTTTTTACCAAGGCCATTAAATATGTAGATGATCTAAAATGGAAAGCTGAGCCACATGAATCATGCTTATGTTTCATTAGTCTCCCTTTTCACTTCGTTCTAGACATCTTACCCTTTTTCTCACCTGTTTATTCAATGACTAAGTCCATATAGGTGTGTGTATGTAAATTTATCAAATACAGGTGCTGTACTTGGAAGACAAAAGGAACCTGTTCTATTGTTTTACCCTTTTTTAAATTAAGATAGCAATTTATGCCTTGAAAAATACTCTAAATTCCCATCGCTTAAGCCTCTTGGTTTCCCACCATTTAAATCAGTTTGTAGTTCTATTCATATTTTCTGACTTATCATATTACTTAGGGGAGTAAATAATACTATTGCTGTAATGTGATTCTTGATTACCTGTTTACACCAGGCTTCTAATTAGTTGGTGTATCTGCCTAGTAAGTTTGGGAATCAGATGTGAGACCAAGAGGAATGGATAACCATTGAAAGTCAATTTATTTGTTTTTCTCTATTGGATAAAGGTTCTTGGATCACTTTATTTTCCCTTCCAAATTAATGTTGCAGTGTCTAGTATTTCAAGCTGCTGTTTGGGTTTTGTTTTCTTCGTAGAATGCAGTAAAACCACTGAACATATTTTATTGTATATACATATTCTCTCTGAATTCTTGGTCATAATGGAAAAACTTAGCCCCAAATAATTTAGCGGGCGATTGAACACCATTCCCCAAAGGTGGTGAAATATCCTAATGAAAGATGAACCACATCTTGCCTTTCTAATTTCCTTTCCAGAAACTCGTGTTCCTGAAGTACCTAGTTCACTTCATGTCCGCCCACTGGTTACTAGCATCGTAGTAAGTTGGACTCCTCCAGAGAACCAGAACATTGTGGTCCGAGGTTATGCCATTGGTTATGGCATTGGCAGCCCGCACGCGCAGACCATCAAAGTAGACTATAAACAGCGCTATTACACCATCGAAAATCTGGGTGTGTATGCTCAGCAAAGGAAGTAATTGTACTTGTGATTGCTTTTTTACTTTTTTATTGTGTAATTTATTTATTTTTTTTAAATATATTTTCTTGATTTTTACACAGAGAGGAATTGAGAGGGATAGAGAGTTAGAAATGTCGATGAGAGAGATACATCGACCAGCTGCCTCTTGCGCGCGCACACAAACACACACACACACACACACACACACACACACACCTGGGGATGTGCCCGCAACCAAGGTACCTGCCCTTGACCGGAATCGAACCCGGGACCTTTCAGTTCGCAGAAGATGCTCTACCACTGAGCCAAACTGGTTTTGGCTATATTTATTAGCATTCTTTAATAAGGAAAATATTTCCTCCTCTTTCATAGTAAAATAATAGCCCGTGGGAATCTCCTTATAACTGGTTCCTCTGTCCATCTGACAAGGTTTTTCAGACCCTGGTATTTCCTAGCCTTAGCCCTTGAATTAGCCATTTCTCCAAAGAATCCTGTTTTCTTTTATGGGAAATGGTATTTAGAAACCAATATTTGAGCACTCTACTGATTCATAGAAAAGCTTGAGGAATATCCTGGCTACTAAAACTATAAGTGAGTTTGGCAAGTCACAAGGTACAAAGTTGGTCTAACAGTAAGCAGTTGGAAATTTAAATTTAAATTGCTTTCTCCCCAATGCAATTCTACATAAATCCCAATACACTTTTTGTAGAAATTGGTACACTTATTATTATAAAATTTATATGAAAAATCAGAATTACTAGAATGGTCAAACATGTTAGAAATATCTATGTATTGATTGTGATAGTGATTATACATCTTATATAAAAAAAAAAGCGTAATACTAATTAGACTGGACAACCTTCCAGACAAAGCCAGGGCTGAGAGGGCCTAGGCAGAGGCAGCTGCCTCCATGGCAGGGGCCAAGGCAGAGGTGGCCGCCACAGTGGTGGGGGCCAAGCCCTTTGCATGAATTTTGTGCACCCAGCCTCTAGTCAAAACTCAACAAACTGTATACTTAAAGGGTACATTTTACTGTCTGTTAATTACACCTCAAAGTTGATTTACAAAGCAAGAAAATAAAAAATAACAATATTTTATAATAGAAAGTAACTTGATTTTGGTAGGTGTTATTACTCTTCCAAATTGGATTATCATTGTACAGATCTTTGACACACTTCCCTTTTCATTCAGTATCTGCCCTGACCAATGTTTTAACTCAAGTCATATCTTTGTAAATATCTTTCATAAAACAACATGAAGTGTCTAACAGATGACTTACCTTCATCTTTTCTGGTAGAGAATAAGCAACAATTTGATGCTTTATTCAAAACAAAGTCGCCTTTTTTTTCCTTTGAAGAACAACACAGCTAACCTAGGATGTGTTTCCCATATGACAAGTCTTATAAGGCAGTTGTAAGAGAACAAAAGAAAAGCTCTGCTGATAAGGTGGTATCTCTGTGCTGACCCTCTGCCTACTGTTTTCTTTATGAAACTACTGAAAGAAAAGTCCTCTGCATTGTAAGCAGTTCATGGTCCTAGACCAGTAGTCGGCAAACCACGGCTTACAAGCTACATGTGGCTCTTTGGCCCCTTGAGTGTGGCTCTTCCACAAAATACCGCGTGTGGACGCGCACATACAGTGAGATTGAAACTTTGTGGCTCATGCGCAGAAGTAGGTTTTTGGCTCAAAAGAAATTTCAATCGTTGTACTGTTGATATTTGGCTTTGTTGACTGATGAGTTTGACGACCATTGTCCTAGACCTTCAGGAGCTTTCAGTCTAATAGGAAAACAAAAGTACCACCCAAGAAACAATGGAATGAAGTGAAGTATGGTGGGAGAAGGCAGCACTAGTAAGGCACAGCAGAGCAGTCAGGGAAAAAGCTTAACTTGAACTTGAAAAACAGAGCAGTGTTTGAAAATGAAATGAGAAGATGTACTCCATGTGCTGAAGAGAGTGAACAGACTTCATTAGAAAAGAAAGTACACATGACAAGTAGCAAAAAAATTTAATTTGGCATAAAGTAAAATGAGCTTGAGCTGTATAAGTAAACACTGATAGATCTAAGATGCATATAATGTTGATCAAAAAGTCAGAATGAAGTACATTTAGGAATTCATTTATTAAGCAAACTAGAGCTCTCTCTTCAGTTTCAAGTTCATATAAACATCTCCATACTGGGTGTCTGCACTGGGATATAGCCCTTACTGTATCATATCATTAATTAGAGTTAGTATCCTTTCCCACAAATCTTCCGATCAGTCAGCAAATATTTAATGAACTCCTACAATATCCCAGACACTGTGTTAAAGATTGAGCAGAGAATCAACCGAATTATTAGAAATATAATTTTGAATAATGAAAATTGTTAGATTGCTAAGGAAGAGAAATGTGTCAACTAGAGAGGCTAATCCAGTTTTAAAGGGATGAGTCTTTTTAGATGAGTAGGCATTGTCTAGGTAAAGAAGAAAGTTGGCCTGTGTCCCTAGCATAGAGAACAGCTGCACATGTTAAGGCCCATTGTTAGGCATATAGTGCTCAGTGAACTGAGAGATGGAGCATGCAGATCAAGGCAGTGGGTATAATCAATAAGACTTGATTGTAGTATTTGATTATTTGCATATCAGGGAAGGGGGGAGAGAGAGGTCTTAATAACTCCCAGGTTTCTGACTTGAGCAACAGGGAGCATAGAAGTGCTATTTATGAACTAGGAAACACGTGGGTTGATCTGAAGTGGGGAGAGAGAGATTTGAGGCATCTAACTGGAGATGTCAGAAGGTTTAACCTTAAGGTTTGATGATCAGAAGAAAGGTCTGGCCTAGAAATGTGATTTTTCATTGATGGCACATACATGCTAACCCAAGCTAAGGAAATGAGAGTGAAAATACATAGGGAAGAGTGGGAATAGAATGTGGGCTTGAAAATGTCTACTATGGTTACTCTGCCTCTGTCCCCAATCTCTGTGAAGGACTTTATCATCTACCATGTTACCCAAACTATCATCTTTTTCTTTTTCTCACCAATCAAGTACTGAGTCCTGTTGATTCCATTTGTTGTCAATTCTTTCTGCCATTGGGAGACCAAGTGCCTTTACTAGTATCTAAAGAATGGGCCACTAGCAACGCAGCTATTTTTTTTTTTTTTTTTTATTGATTGGGGTGGGATGACATTGGTCAGCATGAACACATAGGTTTCTCATGTGGGTTTCTGTGTTATATTGCACTGTGTGCTCACCACCCAAAGTCAAGTATTCTCCTGTCACCTTATATTAGGACCCCTTTTCCCCTTCCCTCTGGCAACCACCACACTGCTGTTCGTGTTCATGAGTTTCAGTTTTATATCCCACATATGAGTGAAATCATATGGTTCTTACCTTTTTCTGACTGACTTATTTCACTTAGCATAATGTTCTCAAGGTCCATCCATGTTGTTGCAAATGATGCTATTTTATTCAAAGTGCCCTATGATAGAGGACTGGATAAAGAATGTGATACATATCCAATATAATAGAAGGCAGTATGCAAATTGTTCCCTAAATCAGTAGTTCAACCATCAGGCAGGCCAGCCAATCGCCCATGTCCCCTTCCCCAGCCAGGCTGGCCAGATCCTACCCATCCACGAATTCATGCATTGGGATATATATATATATATATATATATATATCTTACATAATAAAAGAGTAATATGCAAATTAACCATCACTCTGCTACACCGCAAGCCATGCCCACCAACCAATCAGAGTGAGTATGCAAATTAATCCCAACCAAGATGGCTGCCACCACAGAGAGCAGGAGGGAGGCTTGGGTTTCTCTGGCTATGGATGGAAGCCAAGCTTTCCACACACCCTGGCCAGCCCAGGCCTCCACTCAAGGATACAAAGTTTTAATTATAGAAGATAAATCCCAAGAAAAATGGCAGCAGCCAGGGAGCTGGAGAGAGCAGGCTAGTGTTGCCTCTGGCGTCGGAGGAAGCCAAGCTTTCCACCTACCCTGGCTGGCCTAGACCTCCATGCTAGGTTACAAAGTTTCAATTATAGAAGGTGAATAAACCCCAACAGAAATGGCTGCTGCCATGGACCGAGCAGAAGGTTAGTTTTGCTCCACACTACAAAGTGTCAATTGGAGAACGTAAAAAAATCCCAGATACCAGGGCCTCTGCTTGGGTCGCCGGGAGGGCATGGTTGGCCTGCAAACCACCACAGGCCCTTTGCCCAGGTCACCCCATGCCAAGGGAACTCCCACCCTGATTTGGGACACCCTTCAGGGCAAATCAGCTGGCCCCCACCCATGCACCAGGCCTCTATCCTATCTAATAAAAGTAATATGCAGATTGATCATCACTCCAACACACAAGATCAAGATAGCTTCCCCCGTGTGGTCAAAGATCCTGCCCCATGTGGACACAGGATGGCCACCACATGATGTCCAACAGGGGAGGGTAGTTGGGGGGACCAGGCCTGCAAGGGCGGGCAGTTGGAGGTGATCAACCCTGCAGGGGAAGGCAGTTAGGGTTAACCAGACTGGCAGAGGAGGGAAGTTGGGGGCAAATAGGCTGGCGGAGGGGGGGGGGGGGCAGTTAGACAGCAATCAGGCTAGTAGGGCAGTGATTAGTGGGTGATCAGGCAGACAGAAGTGTTTAGGGGGTCATCAGGCAGGCAGGCAGAAGTGGTTAGGAGGTGATCAGGCTGGCAGACAGAAGTGGTTAAGGGCTGATCACGCTGGCAGGCAGAAGTGGTTAGGGTCTGATCAGGAAAGCAGGCAGGTGAGCAGTTGGGAGCCAGCATTCCTGGATTGTAGAGGGATGTCCCAGATTGGAGAGTGTGCAGGCTGGGCTGAAGGAACCACACCCCACCCTCCTGTGCATGAATTTTGTGCACCAGGCCTCTGGTATGTAATGAAATACTACTCAGCCATAAGAAAGGATAAAATAGTAAACCAGCTGTTTCAAGCTTTTTAAGTAATGCAGATTACTTGAAGTGTGGCCACTTTGGAAAACTGCCCAACTTTGCTACAAGTGAGTGATATGGGTCAGCTTCTCACCCTGCAACACTTAAGTGGGGCTCACCTTTTCACTTATTTATTTTCATTCTTCACCCGAGGATATTTTCTCATTGATTTTTAGAGAGAGAGAAAGGAAGAGGGCGGGGGGAGTGAGAGAGACATCGATATGAGAGAGAAACATGGGTTGATTGCCTCCCACAGGTGATCCCACTGAGGCCTGGGATCAAACCTGCAATCCAAATACTTGCCCTTTGGTACACACGCTGATGCCCTAACCCACATGTGTCAAACACAAGGCCCACGGGCCAAATCCGTCCCGCCAGGCCTTGCAATGTGGCCCACACCGCGCTGTCATCACTGCACTCTGCTGCGTTTCCATCACAATGACAGTTTATGACTGTTCAGTAAACCATTCGGCCCGCGATTTAGGCTGGATTTTAGATTTTGGCCCCTTCTCTGATTGAGTTCGACACCCCTACCCTAACCACTAAGTAACAGGCCAGGGCTCAAGTTTTCATTTCTGACTAGGTTTTTGAAGTTACTAGTCCTAAATTTTCCTAGATCAGGAATGTTATGAAGTAGAGTCATCTTAATTTACCTCATCAAATAGGAAAATGAATGCTATTCCAACTATTTAATTCCCACTCTTCATAGAGTCTTAACTGGCAGTATTTTGTATGATCCACCTGGAGGAAGTGTTTCTTTTAGTCTCATTTCCTGCAGCATCATCTCCAAGCCAGTCATAATCCTGGGCCATATCTTATTCTGCCAAGAAGTCTACATGAAGGCTAGATGAAATTAGGCACTTCCCAGATTTGGAGTCCCCGCCCCCGCACCTTAAAAGTTAAAGACATTCAGCAGTTTCTGAATTAACGGTTTTTCTCCTAGTTCTCTACCTTGCCTATTGTAGTTGCTGTCCTCTTTCTGAGAAAGAAAGGGGTTTGTTTAATTTCAAATGAAATACATACTCATTCTAATCCAAGCCCCACACTATATAATAACATCACTAAACCATCTATTAGTTGAGGCCAAGAGAGAATTCAGGCACAGCTACATGCACTCCTGGTACTAACTTGAGAGAATTTACGCACAGCCAACCTCACTTCTGGTAATAACTCCAGACAGTTTTTCTACCATGCAACGTGAATAAGTTTCCCCTTATCCACTGTTTCAGTTTCTGTGGTTTTATCCACAGACAACTAATGCCTAAAAATACTAAATGAAGAATTCCAGAAATAAACAATTTATTATCAGTTTTAAATTGCACATCATTTTTACTAGTGTGATGAAATCTCAAGCCATCCCATTCTGTCTCCCCCCGGGATATAACCATACTGAGTATGCTACCTGCTTGTTAGTCACTTAGCCAACTCAGTTATCAGATTTTTATCAGAGACAGAGAGGTATCACATTTACATAACATTTATTACAGTACATTGTTACAATTCTATTGTTGTTGTTAATCTCTTATAATGCCTAATTTATAAATTAATTTTTTAAAATATATTTTATTGATTTTCTATAGAGAGGAAGGGAGAGGAATAGAGAGTTAGAAACATCGATGAGAGAGAAACATCTACCAGCTGCCTCCTACACAGCCCCCACAGGAGATGTGCTCGCAACCAAGGTACATGCCCTTGACCGGAATCAAACCTGGGACCTTTTAGTCACAGGCCGATGCTCTATCCACTGAGCCAAACTGGTTTTGGTTATAAATTAAATTTTATCATAAGTATGTATGCATAGGGAAAAACATAGAATATATAGGGTTTGATACTACTTTCAGACATCCACTGGAGGTCTTAAAACGTGTCTCCTATGGGGACTATAGTACTGTTTATAGAGCTATCTCACACCCCAAAATATTAGTAGTCTCACATAAAAATTTCTTAAATCTTCCCTCCTGGTTTCCTCTGCAATTAAGATCATGTACAGTCACCCGTGAACTTTTAAAAATCTGTAGTGAGAATTTTTTAAGTGTTTTAACTCGTTTCTTTTCTTCAGATCCCAGTTCTCATTATGTGATTACCTTGAAAGCATTTAACAATGTGGGTGAAGGCATCCCTCTATATGAGAGTGCTGTGACCAGACATCATACAGGTAAGGTATCCTGTCCATCCCTGGTCTTTGGCTTTTTTTCCATCAGCTTAAGTAGAATCATGGTATGAAGCCTAACCCTAGGTATCAGTGGAAGGAAAAGAATATGGCAATTTAGGGTGCAGACTTCAAATAGAATATGGGCTTTTAATATGGAACATTCTGTAATTCCTGTTTTACCTTTTAGACACTATTAACAATCCTGTCATGTAAATAATTCTATGTAGATATCTAAAAGATGTTCTTGATGTGTTAGGATCTTGAAAGCATAATTGTGAGAGAATTCAAAGTGATTTTTCATCTTTAAGTTATGTGACATAACAAAAATGAGAAAAAAGACAAAAATATCTCCATATCTCTAGAGGAATGATGGTAGCAATAAATGTATACAATTAATAAATCCAACATTTTCTTTATTAGATACCCAAGTTGGTTGGGGAAGTATTTTTGTATGTGCTTTTCATAAGCTTTATATAAAGAGTATGAAGTCAGATGTACTATCCATTTGATCAACTATATATTTATTACTAAAGAGACCAAATATTCATTTTTGTAATTTATTTAAAATATCTTTAAAGGATTATCCCTATAATGTGAAGTTTTTATAGTTATATAAAACATCTAATTTATATCTGAATGAGAAAGTTTACCAAAGTAATACATTAAAATTGTAAATTTTTCTAATGGGTACTGAAAAATCAAAGAATTTGTCACTTTCAGAAGTACTCTTTTTCATTTGTTTCTCAGAATTGTAACTCTATTTTGCCTGCTATGTCTTCTGGATATTTTGTATAATATTACAAATGTGGCATTATTCTTCTTAAAAAGTCCATCTCTGTCCCACTTTTTTTGTGCTTTTACATAAAATGACCAACATCATGACTATTTGGATGGTCATCTATCCTGTTTTCTGTCCTGTGCACTTATAATTTATAACTTGTTTAAAAATAACTTTTCATAAAGAGTAAAAAGCAAGATTAAAAAAGATATGGAAACTATTACTTTAGCTTGGCAATTATTTATAAACAAGGCCCAGGCCTTTTCAAATTTTGAGTTAATAGAAAAAGTTAATCACGATAACCATGTGGGAAGCCCATTTTAAAACCTTAACTTAAAAAAATCAGTGTGTGTATACTTAGGACACCTGATCGAAGAGTTGGAAAAATCCAAACAGATCCTGCTGTATTGACTGGGGCTTGTGTAACTCGATGCCTTTGTGCCTTTGTGGCCTCTGTTTTTATTTATTTGTTTGTTTGTTTGTTTATTAAATTAATTGGGGTGATATTGGTCAAAATGAACATAGAGGTTTTATGTATGGATTTTTATTTTATAAGATCTTATATTGCGTCGTGTACCCAACACCCAGAAGCAAATCTGTCAGCATATATTAAGATCTTCTTTTCCCCCCCCAACTTCCTTCCTCTGGCAACCACCACACTGCTGTTGGTGTTCATAAGTGTTAGTTTTATATCCTACATATGAGTGAAATCATATGGTTCTTAGCTTTTTTTGAGTGACTTGTTTTACTTAGCATATGTTCTCAAGGTCCATCCATGTTGTTGCAAATGGTGCTATTTCATTTTTTTTTATGTCTGAGTAGTATTTCATAGTGCATATGTACCACAACTTCTTTATCCAGTCCTCTATTTCAGGGCACATTGGTTGTTTCCATGTCTTGGCCACCATGAATAATGCTGCAATGAACATAGGGATGCAGATATCTTTGCAAATACATGATTTACAGTTTTTTGGGTATATACCCAGGGTTTTCCTTTATAGGTCACTTCCTTCTTTTCCTTAGCTGCTTTGAAGATTTTTTTCTTTGTCACTAATTTGTGTGTGTGTGTGTGGGGGGGGGGGGGGGGTTATTGTCTAAAGTTTTACATATGTCTCCTTTTTCCCCAATTGACCTTCCATCCCAGCCATTCCCACCCTGAGCAACCCCCCACCATCCCAATGTCTATGTCCATTGGTTATGGTAATATGCATGCATACACATTCTTTGGTTGCTCTCTAATTCCCCTCCCCCCCTGCCATTTGTCTCTAGATTGATCTATTCTTGTTAATCAAATTATGTTGATCATTATATTGCACATATGAGTGAGATCATGTGATATTTATATTTCTCTGACTGGCTTATTTCACTTAGCATAATGTTCTCCAATTCCATCCATGTAGTTGCAAATATTAAAAGTTTCTTCCTTTTTACAGCAACATAGTATTCCATTTTGTAACTGTACCAAAGTTTTTTAATCCACTCATCTGCTGATGGGCACTTAGGCTGTTTCCAAATCTTACCTATTGTAAATTGTGCTGCTATGAACATAGGGGTGTATATATCCTTTCTGATTGGTGTTTCTGGTTTCTTGGAGTATAGTCCTAGGAGTGGGATTATTGGGCCAAATGGGAGTTCCATTTTTAACTTTTTGAGGAACTCTATATTGTCTTCCACAGTGGCTGCACCAATCTGCACTCCCACTAGCAGTGCAGGAGGGTTCCTTTTTCTCCACATGCTTGCCAGGACTTATAGTTTGTTGATTTGATTATAGCCATTATGACAGGTGTGAGATGGTATCTCTGTTGATTTGCATCTCTCAGATGATTAGTGACTTTGAGCATGTTATGTCTCTCGGCCTTCTCTATGTCCTCTTTCAAAAAGTGTCTATTTACATCCTTTGCCTATGTTTTGACTGAATTATTTATCTTCCTTATGTTAAATTGCATGAGTTATCTGTAAATTTTGGAGATTAAGCACTTATCGGAAATATCATTGGCAAATAGGTTCTCCCATGCAGTGGGCTTTCTTGTTGTTTTGTTGATGGTTTCTTTTGCTGTGCAGAAGCTTTTGATTTTGATTTAATCCCATTTGTACATTTTCTCCTTAGTCTCTATTGCCTTAGGAGCTGTGTGTGTAAAGATATTGCTACAACATGTGTCAGCTATTTTGCTGCCTATGTAGTCTTATAGGATTTTTATGGTTTTCTATTTTATGTTCAAGTCATTTATCCATTTTTAGTTTGTTTTTGTGTATGGTATAAGTTGGTGATCTAGTTTCTTTCTTTCTTTCTTTCTTTCTTTCTTTCTTTCTTTCTTTTTTTTTTTTTTTTTATTTTTTTTTTTTTGCATGTATCTGTTCAAATTTTCCAGCACTACTTATTAAAGAGACTGTTTTGACTGCCTTTTATGCTCTTGCCTCCTTTGTCAAATATTACTTGAGCATAATGGCTTGGGTCAATTTCTGGGTCCTCTGTTCTTTTCCATTGGTTTATCTGTCTTTTCTTGTGCCAGTAACAGGCAGTTTTTAGAAATGTGGCTTGATATCTGGTATGGTGATCCCTCCGACTTTGTTGTTCTTCTCAGGATTGCTGTGGCTATTCAAGATCTTTTTTTAATCCAGATGAATTTTTGGAGAATTTGTTCTAGATCTTTGAAAGGTGCCATTGGTATCTTAATAGGGATTGATTGAATCTGTAGATTGCTTTGGGTAGTATGGACATTTCAGTGATGTTCATTCTACCAATCCTTGAACATGGTATGTTCTTCCATTTATTTATGTCTTCTACATTCTTTTTTCAATGTCCTGAAGTTTTCTGAGTACAGGTCTTTTACATTTTTTGTTAAGTTTATTACTAGGTATCTTAATTTTTTTGGTGCAATGGTAAATGAAATTGGGGTGTTTTGTTGTTTTTGTTTGTTTGTTTCTGTGAGTTTATTGTTGGTATATAAAAAGACCATGTATTTCTGGGTGCTAATTTTGTATCCTGCTACATTGCCAAATTAATTTATTAGATCTAGTAGTTTTTTATGGAGTCTGGTGTTCTCTATGTCTAGTATAATGTCATCTGTGAAAAAGAGTTTTATTTCTTCTTTTCCAATTTGGATGCCATTTATTTCTTGTCTGATCGCTATGGCTAGCATTTCCAGTACTATATCGAACAGGAGTGGTGATAGTGGGCATCCCTGTCTTGTTCCCATTCTTAGGGGAAATGAGTTTAGTTTTTGCCCATTGAGTATGATGTTGGCTGTAGGTTTCTCATATAAGGCTTTTATTATGTTGATGTATTATCCCTCTATTCCCACTTTGCTAAGAGTTTTTATATCAAGAAAGAGTGTTGGATTTTGTCAAATGCTTTTTCTGCATCAATTGATATGATTATATGATTTTTGTCACTTAGTTTATGTGATGTATCACATTTATTGATTTGCAGATACTATACCATCCTTGAATCCCCAGAATAAATTCAACTTTGTTATTGTGTATATTCAATAAATAAACAAAATACAAATGATTATTAAAATACAAATAATTCTTTGAAAGATTTTGTTTATTTAGGTCCTCTCTGTTTCTTGCTGAGTCTGGCTATAGGTTCATCAGTTTTGTTTATCCTTTAAAAACTAGCTTATGGTTTTGTTGATCTTTCTAATGTAATGCTGAATCTATTTGCTTGAATTTTGTTGGAGGTGTTACCATCTATGTTCATCAAAGATATTAGCCTGTAGTTCTCTTTTTTTGTGGTGTCTTTATCTGGTTTTGGGATTAGGATAATGTTGATTTCATAGAAAGAGCTTGGAAGCATGCCTTCCTCTTGAATTTTTTGGAACAGTCTGATGAGGATAGGTTTTAGTTTTTTGAATGCTTGGTAGAACTCCCCTGTAAAGTTGTCCGGACCAGGGCTTTTGTTGGTGGGAAGATTTTTGATCACTGCTTCAATTTCTTCTGTAGTTATTGGTCTATTCAATTTTTTTTAATTATTCCTCATTGAGTTTGGGGAACTTGTGTTTTTCTAAGAATATGTCCATTTCATCTAGGTGGTCCATTTTGTTGGAGTAGAGTAGTTAATAGTATTGTTTTAATAATCATTGGTATTTCTGTAGGATCGGTTGTTACTTCACCTCTTTCATTTCTGATTTTGTTTATTTAGGTCCTCTTTCTTTGCTTCCTGGTGAGTCTGGCTGGAGGTTCATCAGTCTTGTTTATTCTTTCAAAGAATTAGCTCTTGGTTTTGTTGATCTTTTGTATTTTTTTTTGTCTCTATGTTATTTATTTCTGCTCTGATCTTTATTATCTTCTTCCTTCTGCTCACTCTGAGCTTTTCTTGTTGCTCTCTTTCTAATGCTTTGAGTTGTACTGTTAGATAATTTATTACCATTGTTTCTTATTTTTTGAGATAGGCCTGTAGAGCTATGAACTTCCCTCTCAAAACTGCTTTCATTGTGTCCCATAGATTTTGGATTGTTGTGTTTTCATTGTGATTTGTTACATGATGTTTTTTATTTCTTCTTTGATGTCTTTGGTAACCCAATCATTGTTTTGTAGCATGCTATTTAGCCTCCAGGTGTTTGATTTATTTGATTGTTTTTATCATAGTTGATTTCTATCTTTTTTTATAATAAATCATTATTCTTCAGATTATTACAGGTGTTCCTCTTTCCCCCCTCTTCCCTCTTAGCTCCCCTCCACCTGATTCCCAACTCCACCCCCTGCCCTTACCCCCACTCCTGTCTTCATCCATAGGTGTAATATTTTTGTCCAATCTCTTCCCTACTCCTCAGACTCCCTTCCCCCTGAGAATTGTTAGTCCAATCCCTTTCTATGTTCCTTATTCTATTATGTTCACCAGTCCATTTTGTTCTTCAGATTTTTTATTCACTTGATTTCTAGATTCACTTGTTGGTAGACATGTATTTTATGTCTTTTTGTTGTTCGTAATTTTTACCTTTACTTTTCTTCTTCTGCTTCCTCTCCTTAAAGAATACCCTTCAGCATTTCATGTAATCCTGGTTTGGTGTTGAAGAACTCCTTTAATTTTTTCTTTTCTGTGAAGCTCTTTATCTGACCTTCAATTCTGAGTGATAGCTTTGCTGGGTAAAGTAATCTTGGTTGTATGTTCTTGTTGTTCATCATTTTGAATATTTCTTGCCACTCCCTTCTGGCCTGCATAGTTTCTGTTGAGAACTCAGATGACAGTCGTATGGGTACTCCTTTGTAGGTAACTAACTGTTTTTCTCTTGCTGCTCCTAAGATTCTCTCTGTCTTTTGCCCTTGGTATTTTAATTATGATGTGTCTTGGTGTGGTCCTCTTTAGATTCCTCTTGTTTGGGGTTCTGTGCGCTTTCTAAACTTGTAAGTCTATTTCTTTTACCAGGTAGGAAAAGTTTTCTATCATTATTTCTTTCAATAGTCCTTCAATATCCTGCTCGCTCTCCTCTGGCACCCCAAAAATCCAGATGTTAGTACATTTTAAGCAGTCCCAGAAGCTTCTTACACTATCCTCACACTTTGGGATTCTTCTTTTTTTCTGCCTCTCTGATTGGGTGATTTTTTATTCCTTATATTTCAGATCTTTGGTTTGATTCTTGGGGTACGTTGATCTATAGTTGAGTTTCTGTATATTCTTTTTTTTTTTTAATAAGTTTTTATTGTTCATATTATTACAAATGTTCCTTCCCCCCCCCCCCCCCCCCCCGTATATTCTTTATTTCAGAGATTGTATGCTTAATTTCTGACTGGTCCTTTTCCATTTTTTTGGTATTCTCACTAAGTTCCTTGAAGGTCTCACAAAGCTTCTTGGAGGTCTCATCAAGTTTCTCAAAGGTTTTTAGAAGATTCTTGAGTAACTTATAAATGTGATTCTGAACTCTGTCGTCCAGTAGTTTACTTTCCTCCATCTCTCCCATTCTTGACATCTTTCTGTGTCTCCTCCCTGTGTTGATGGAGTGGCTTTGTGTGGTCCGTGACCTATTAGCTTCCCCAATCACCTGGGATGGTCGTTTTTGGTATATCCCTTTGTGGGCTGAGTGCAAAGTCTTGGTGTAATTAAGCCTTGTTTGCTGTTGGTACACTGGGAGGAATCTCCAGGCCAATGGTCTGTGAGGACCCGCTCTGTCTATAAAGGAAGAACTGCACTGGAGACACGGTTTGTTTCAGTGGGGCTTTGGTGCTCAATGAGTCCGTCTCCCGAATGTGTCACTTATGGGTGTGAGTGGTTGAAATTGACCACTAGGAACACTGGCTTCTGGATCTCCAATGGGATTCAGTTCAATTACTGTCTGAAGCCACCATGCTGGAGCTACAGAGAAAACAACAGTTTTCTCCTGTTTGCTTGGGACTTGGTGGTTTTGTTACTGGAGCTGCAGTTTATATATGGTTAAGCTGTCTCAATACAGGCCATTCATATGTAAAAGTAGCTTTGTGATGCCTGGGCAGGTCTGTAGAATCTGCAGGTGGAGCCTCAGGGCAAGGTCTCAGGGCAGGGCGGGGCCTCAAGGTGAGAAGGGGTATCTCAGGACATCACTAGGTTGGGGCGTGGCTAACAGCGATGGCTGCCATCAGCCATCCTGGCCAATCCTTCCATGTTTCCAAGTCCCTGCTTCCCTGCGATCCAGCGCAGTAAACAATGATTGCTGCATGCACTTCTGCAGGAGTTGCCCTCACTTCGGCCCCAGTGGCCGACAGACCATCTTCTCCCCGTAGGCGTCTGGGTCCCCCACGTGACCCCAGAAACTGGATTTCAAAGTGATAGGGAGCTTGTTTCCCTTCGGATTGAAAAGAAAAGACACATCTGGTGGCGGGCGCCCAGTCACCCTCCACCAGCCCTATTCCCCATCAGTCAAATTCACGTGCCTCCATACCTAGGCTCCTCAGCTTTTCAGTGCTTGCGCTCCCCTCTCTTTCAGCCAACCTTCCCGTGGTTTTGGATGATAGTGTCCTTTGTATTAGTTTTAATTTTTTTTAATTGTTGTGCGAGCAGCAGATCAGCTGTTCACCTATGCCGCCATCTTGTTTTCTCTCATAGTTGATTTCTAGTTTTATGCCATTGTGATCTCTAAAAATGCTTGATATGATATCTATTTTCTTGAATTTGAAGAGACTTTGCCTGTGTCCCAATATGTGGTTTATCTTTGAAAAAGACCCATGTGCACTTGAGAAGAATGTATATTCTGTTGCTTTGAAAGAAAATGTTCTGTAGATGTCAATTAATTCCATCTAGTGAGTCATTTAGGATTGATGTTTCTTTGCTGATTTTTTGTTTTAGAGGATTTTTCCAATGGTGTCAGTGGGGTATTAAAGTCCCCTACTATGACTGTATTGATGTCAATCTCTCCCTTGATATCCTCCAGGAATTTTTTGATGTATTTGGGTGCTCCTGTATTGGGTGCATATCTTTACCAGTTATATCTTCTTGTTGAATTGCATGCTCCCTTTAGTATTATGAAGTGGCCCTCCTTATCTAATTTTATGTCCTTAACTTTGAGGTCTAATTTGTCAGATATAAATATTTCTACCCCAGCTTTTTTTTTTTTTTTTTTCCATTTGCCTAAACAAATTTTTCCATACCTTCACCATCAGTCTCTGTGAGTCCATTGTTCTGAGGTGGATTTCCTGTAGACAGCAGATATATGGGTCATGTTTTCTTATCTACTCAGCTAACCTATGTCTTTTTTTTTTAATCAATCTTTATTGTTCATATTTTACAAAGATTCCTCATTTCTTCCCCCCTCCACCAGGTTCCCACCCCATCCTCTGCCCTTTCCCCACCCCCCATTGTCCTCATCCATGGGTGCACAGTTTATGTCAGTCTCTTCCCGCATCCACCACTCCCCTTGTCAGTCCCCTCCCCTCCCGTATCTCTGATTCTATTATAATCAACGGTAAATATTGTTCATCAGGTTTTTTAACTTCCTTGGTTTTTTTTTATTAATAAACTTTTATATTTTTAAGAATAAATTTTAAAATCTAATAACTATTTTTTATTCTATTTTTTTATTTATTAAATTATTATCTGTATACATATTTTAACATTGCCCCCCCTCCCATACATACCCTTCCACCCCAGAGTTTTGTGTCTATTGCTTGTACTTATATGCATGTATACAAGTCCTTCAGTTGATCTCTTATCTCCCCCAGATCTCCCTACTCTCCTCGCTGTAATTTTACATTTTGCTTGTTGTTTTACTGTCTTTATATCTATCTTTTGGTTTGTCAGTTTATAATGTTCTTTATTATCCATAAATGAGTGAGGCCATGTGGTATTTCTCTTTCATTGACTGGCTTATTTCACTCAGCATGATGTTCTCTAGTTCTATCCAGGTTGCTGCAAATGATGAGAATTCCTTTTTTATGGCAGAATAGTATTCCATTGTGTAGATGTACCATAGTTTTTGGATCCAATCCTCTGCTGACGGGCACCTAGGCTGTTTCCAGATTCTAGCTATTGTAGATTGTGCTGCTATGAACATAGGAGTGCATATATCCTTTCTGATTGGTGTTTCTAGTTTCTTGGGATATATTCCTAAGAGTGGGATTACTGGGTCAAATGGGAGTTCCATTTTCAGTTTTTTGAGGAAACTCCACACTGTTCTCCACAGTGGTTGCACCACTCTGCATTCCCACCAGCAGTGCACGAGGGTTCCTTTTTGTTCACAACCTCGCCAAAACTTATCATTTGTCGATTTGTTGATGTTGGCCATTCTGACAGGTGTGAGATGGTACCACATTGTTGTTTTGATTTGCATCTCTCGTATAATTAGTGACTTTGAACATGTTTTCATGTGCCTTTTGGCCTTCCTTCTGTCTTCTTTTGAAAATATTCTATTTAGGTCCATTGCCCATTTTTTAATTGGATCATTCATCTTCCTTTTATTTAGTTGTATAAGCTGTTTGTAGATGTTGGAGATTAAACCTTTATCAGTGATAACATTTGCAAATATGTTCTCCCACACAGTGGGCTTTCTTGTTGTTTTGTTGATGGTTTCTTTTGCTATAAAAAAAGCTTTTTATTTTGATGTAGTCCCATTTCTTTATTTTCTCTTTAGCTTCCATTACCCTAGGGGCAGTATTAGTGAAGAAGTTCTTTTGGCATATGTCTGAGATTTTGTTGCCTGTGGATGCTTCTAGTATTTTTATGGTTTCCCGTCTGATGTTTAAGTCCTGTATCCATTTTGAGTTTATTTTTGTGTATGGTGTAAGTTGGTGATCTAGTTTCATTCTTTTTCATGTATCTGTCCAATTTTCCCAACACCATTTATTGAAGAGACTGTCTTGACTCCATTGTATATTCGTGCCTCCTTTGTCAAATATTAATTGAGCATAGTGATTTGGGTTGATATCTGGGTTCTCGATTTGATTCCATTGATCTATATGTCTGTTCTTGTGCCAGTACCAGGCTGTTTTGAGAACAGTGGCTTTGTAATACAGTTTCAAGTCTGTTATTGAGATCCCTCCTACTTTACTCTTCTTTCTCAGGATTGCTGTGGCTATTCGGGGTCTTTTATTGTTCCAAATGAACTTTTGGAGAGTTCTTTCTAGGCAGTGAAATATGCCGTTGGTATTTTAGTGGGGAGTGCATGGAACCTATAGATTGCTTTAGGAAGTATGGACATTTTGATGATGTTGATTCTACCAATCCATGAACATGGTATGTTCTTCCATCTGTTTACATCTTCCTCTATCTCTTTATTCAGTGTCATGTAGTTTTCCGCGTATAGGTCCTTTACTTCCTTTGTTAAGTTTATTCCTAGGTATCTTAATTTTTTTGGTGCAATGGTAAATGGAGTAGCTTTTTCAGTCTCTGTTTCTATAAATTCACTCTTGGTGTATAGAAATGCTATGGATTTCTTTGCATTAATTTTATATCCTGCTACATTGCCAAATTGATTTATTAAGCCAATTAGTTTTTTAATGGAGTCTTTTCGGTTTTTTATATACAATATCATGTCATCTGCAAATAAGGATAACTTTACTTCTTCTTTTCCAATTTGGATGCCTTTTATTTCCTCCTCTTGTCTAATTGCAATGACTAGTACTTCCAGTACTATGTCAAACAGGAGTGGTGATAGTGGGCATCCCTGTCTTGTTCCTATTCTTAGAGGGAATGGTTTTAGTTTTTGCCCATTGAGTATGATGTTGGCTGTGGGTTTATCATATATAGCTTTTATTATGTTAAGGTATGATCCTTGTACACCCACCTGTTGAGAGTTTTTATCAGGAAAGGGTGTTGGATTTTATCAAATGCTTTTTCTGCATCAATTGATATGACTATATGATTTTTAACTTTCAACTTGTTTATGTGATATATCACGTTTATTGATTTGCGGATATTGTACCAACCTTGCATTCCTGGAATAAATTCTACTTGGTCATGGTGTATGATATTTGTGATCCTCTGCAGGAGCCGATTTGCTGGAATTTTGTTGAGGATTTTGGCATCTATGTTCATGAGGGATATTGGCCTGTAGTTCTCTTTCATTGAGTTGTCTTTATCTGGTTTTGGTATTAGGGTAATGCTGGCTTCAAAGGAGTTTGGAAGTGTTCCTTCCTCTTGAATTTTTTGGAATAGTCTGAGGAGGATAGGTATTATTGATAGTTCTTCCTTGAATGTTTGGTAAAACTCTCCTGTGAAGCCATCTGGCCCTGGGCTTTTGTTTGATGGAAGCTTTTTGATGACTGTTTCAATTTCATCCCAAGTCACTGCTCTATTTAGATATTTAGATTCTTCCTGATTGAGTTTTGGAAGTTTGTATTTTTCTAGGAATATGTCCATTTCCTCCAGGTTGTTCAGTTTGTTGGAATAGAGTTGTTCGTAGTATTTTGTAACAATCCTTTGTATTTTTGCGGGGTCTGTTCTTATTTCACCTCTTTTGTTTCTGATTTTGTTTATTTGGGTCCTCTCTCTTTGTTTCTTGGTTAGCCTGGCTAGAGGTTCATCTATCTTGTTTATTCTTTCAAAGAACCGGTTCTTGGTTTTGTTGATCTTATGTATTGTTTCTTTGGTCTCTATATCTTTTATCTCTGCTCTGATTATTGTTATTTTCTTCCTTCTGCTTACACTGGGCTTTTCTTGTTGCTCTTTTTCTAACTCTTTGAGTTGTAGAGTTAGATCATTTGTTACCATTTTTTCTAGTTTTTTGCAATAGGCTTGTAGGGATATGAACTTCCCTTTCAATACTGCTTTTGCTGTGTCCCATAGATTTTGGATAGTTGTGTTTTCATTGTCATTTGTTTCCAGGATGTTTTTAATTTTTTCCTTGATTTCTTTGGTAACCCAGTCCTTGTTTAATAGCATGCTGTTAAGTCTCCATGTATTTGATTTCTTTGGATTTTTTTCATTGTAGTTAATTTCCAGTATTATGCCACTATGATCTTAGAAGATGCTTGATATGATTTCTATCTTCTTGAATTTGAAGAGACTTTGCCTATGTCCCAAAATGTGGTCTATCTTTTAGAATGTCCCATGTGCGCTTGAGAAGAATGTATATTCTGTGGCTTTGGGGTGGAATGTTCTGAAGATGTCATTTAATTCCATCTGGTCTATTGAGTCATTTAGGATTGATATTTCTTTGCTGATTTTTTGTTTAGATGATTTGTCAAAGGGTGACAGTGGGGTATTAAAATCTCCTACTATGATTGTATTGCTATTAATCTCTCCCTTAATGTCCTCCAGCAGTTTTTTTATATATTGGGGTGCTCCCGTATTGGGTGCATATATATTTACCAGGGTTATTTCTTCTTGTTGGATTGCTCCCTTTAGTATTATGAAGTGGACTTCATTATCTCTTGTTATGTCCTTCACTCTGAGATCTAATTTGTCAGATATAAGTATTGCTACCCCAGCTTTTTTTTCATTTCCATTTGCCTGGAAAACCTTTTTCCATCCCTTCACCCTCAGTCTGTGTGCATCTTTTTTTCTGAGGTGGGTTTCTTGTAGACAACAGATGTATGGGTCTTGTTTTCTTATCCAATCTGACACCCTATGTCTTTTGATTGGAGCATTTAGTCCATTTACATTTAAAGTTATTATTGATGGATACTTATTTGACGCCATTTTTATTCTATACCCCTGTGTTCCTTCTTTGCTTTCTATTTCTTTAATTTTACAGTAGACCCTTTAGCATTTCTTGCATTGCTGGTTTGGTAGAGATAAATTCCCTTAGTCTGTTTTTGTCTGTGAAGCTCCTGATTTCACCTTCACTTTTGATTGATAGCCTTGCTGGGTACAGTATTCTTGCATTCAGACCCTTCCTTTGCATGACTTTGTATATTTCATCCCATTCCTTTATGGCCTAAGTTTCTGTGGAGAAATCAGTTGCTAGTCTGATGGGGGTTCCTTTATATGTAACTTTCTGTCTCTGGCTGCTTTTAAAATTCTTTTTTTTTTTTGTCATTGGTGTTTGCCAGCTTAATTATAATGTGCCTAGGGGTCGGTTTTCTGGGGTTTATTTTGCTTGGGACTCTGTGAGCATCTTGGATTTGTGTGGGTTTTTTCTTCTCTATCTCAGGACAGTTTTCTGTCCTCGGCCTGGCCACTCTGGGCCTGGCTGCTGCCAATCCAACATTCTGTCTTTTTTGTGTGTGTGTTTTTTAAATGCATTTATGTTGCAATGTTGGCTGTTGAGTTGAGTTGTGTCTTAATTTTCGATTTTTCGAGATCTTCTTTGTATTCTTTCTTAAGTAATTTTACTATCTTTTTGCTATAACTTTATTTTTTCACACTGAAAACTTCTTCGGTTTCTTCCTCCTCGTCCTGGAAGCTCAGCAGGCTGGCCCATGGCGCCCCTTTGTTCTCAGTGGCCTCCTGCGTGGCTTCAGCCTGTTGCCAGGGTCGGCGCCGCCCAGGAAGCAGCCCCCGGCCTCCGCTCCGTGGCCAGTGATCAGCAGTGGAGCGCCCAGCGGCAGCTCCCCTCCGGGGGCCCTGTCACCTGGCTCCTTGGCGGCGCCCGGCTTGCTGGAGCCCTGTGGCGGCTCCCGCTCCTCATCGCGCTCTTCCCAGTCTAGAGCTTTTGTCTCCTACTCGCTAGGGCAGTCTAGCATCAGAGTCAACAGTCCGTCCTCTACGCACAATGTGCCCGACTCCGGGGGCTCTGTCTTTCGCTGCTCCCCTGAGAATTCGCCTCACAGCTCAGGCTCCCTCTGTTTGAGCCTGGTCCCCTAGGGTCTGGCCTAGAACTGGGGTTCAGAGCTGTTGGAACTGGGGCTCAGCACAGCCGGAGCTTATGTCTCCTTCCCGCTAGGGCAATCTAGCATCAGAGTCAACAGTCCATCCTCTGCGCGCAATGTGTGCGACTCCGGGGGCTCTGCTTTTAGCCGCTCCCCTGAAAATCTGCCTCACAGCTCAGGCTCCCTCTGTTTGAGCCTGGGCCCCCAGGGTCTGGCCTAGAACTGGGGTTCAGCGCTGTCAGGTCTTGGGTTCAGCACAGTCTGGAGCTTTTATCTCCTTCCTGCTAGGGAACGCCAGCCAGGCACTCAGCCTCCCCCGCCTCTCCGGCTCCGTCCTCTCCGCACGCACAGCATGTCTCCGTACCTTAGGCTTTTACAGCTCCTCTGATTTTCCTTCTGGTTTTCTCTTTCCTTCTTGTAGAATTTTCAGTCTGTCGACTTCCTGTAGCTCTGGGCAATGTGCATTTTATATTTTAGTTGTATTTTATTGAAATTGTATGCGGCTGCGGTTATGTATTTACCTGTGCAGCCATCTTGGATCTAACCTGTCTTTTGATTGGGCATTTAATCCACTTATAGTATAATAAAAGTTACTATTGATAGGTACTTGTTTGTCACCATTTTTATTCTTTTTTTTTAATTGATTTATTTTTTATATAAATCATTATTCAGATTATTACAATTGTTCCTCTTTTTTCCCCCATATCTCCCCTCCACCCGGTTCCCACCCCACCCTCTGCCCTTACCTCGCCTCACACTGTCCTCATCCATAGGTGTACAATTTTTGTCCAGTCTCTTTCCACATCTCCCACACCCCTTTCCCTCCAAGAATTGTCAGTCCACACCCTTTCTACGCCCCTGATACTATTATATTCACCAGCTTATTCTGTTCATCAGATTTTTTTATTCACTTGATTTTTAGAGTCACTTGTTGATAGATATGTATTTGTTGTTCATAATTTTTATCTTTTTTCTTCTTCCTCTTCTTAAAGAATATCCTTCAGCATTTCATATAATACCGTTTTGGTCGTGATGAACTCTTTTAACCTTTACTTATCTGTGAAGCTCTTTATCTCACCTTCATTTCTGAATGATAGCTTTGCTGTGTAGAATAATCTTGGTTGTAGGTTCTTGCTATTCATCACTTGAATATTTCTTGCCACTCCTTTCTGGCTTGCATAGTTTCTGTGAGAAATCAGCTGACAGTTGTATGGTACTCTCTTGTAGGTAACTAACTCGTTTTCTCTTGTTGCTTGTAAGATTCTTTCTTTGTCTTTTGTCCTTGCATTTTAATTATGATGTGTCTTGGTGTGGTTCTCTTCGGATTTCTTTTGTTTGGGGTTCTGTGTGCTTCCTGGACTTGTAAATCTATTTCTTTCACCAGGTGGAGGAAGTTTTTGGTCATCAGTTCTTCTAATAGGTTTTCAGTATCTTGCTCTCTCTCTCTCTCTTCTTCTGGCACCCCAAAATTCTGATGTTGGTAGGCTTAAAGGCTCCTTACACTATCTTTTATCTTTTTGGATTCTTTTTTCTTTTTGCTTTTCCAGTTGAGTGTTTCTTTGTATTTCAATTCTTTGACTTGATTCTTGCGATCCTCTAGTCTGATGTTAGATCTCTGTATAATATATTTTATTTCAGTCAGTGTATGCTTACTTTCTGCTTGGTCCTTTTTCATATCCTCCAGGGCCTCGCTAAATTTATTGGCCTTTTCTAGAAAATTCTTGAAAAACCTTATAACCACGATTTTGAACTCTATATCCAGTCATTTCCTTTCCTCTATTTCTTTCATATGTGATCTGTTTCTTTGTCTCGGCATTTTGGCTGCTTCCCTGAGTTGATAGAGTGGCTTTGTGTGCTAGGTGTCCTCTAGGGCCCAGTGTGTCAGCCTCGCAAGTCACCTGAAGTGGACACTCTTGGTGCACCCCTTTGTGGGCTTTGTGCACAGTCTTATTGTAGTTAAGCCTTGATTGATGTTGGTATCACTGGGAGGAATTGACCTCGAGGCCAGTTGGCTGTGAGGATCAGCTGTGTCTACACTGGTAGAACTTCTGTGCTGGAGACACCTCTATGAAACAATATTTGCAAAAGCCTTTGTGATCATCTTGGATGACGGAGTCTCAGAGCCGAGGAGACAGCATCAGTTTCCTGTCAGCCCTGCCCTAATAGGCCCTTGTGTCTTAGTGTACCATGGTCATTGCTGCAAGCACCTCTGAGAGAAAGCCACCCTTGATTCCACCCACTGCCAGACAGTCCAGTTTCTCCCCGAATGACTCTGGGTCCCCAGAGTCTCGCCCGGAATTGGAGTTTAGTAGTCTGGAACTTTTATCTCCCTCCAGCTTGAGAAAGCCAGCAGTGTATTCAGCCTCCCTTCCTCTCTGCACACGTTCCTTAGTATCTCTGCCTTCTATAGTTCCTCTGAGCATGCTTTTCTCCCTCCTGACACTCCAGCTTTTCCCTACATGAGTCTGGGTCCCCAAAGTCTTCCCAGGAAGTGGAGTTCAGCGCAGTCAGGAGCTTTTGTCTCCTTCACACTTGAGAAAGCCAGCTGCATACTCAGGTGCCAGTCCTTTTCATGTGCGTGTCTCAGTACTTCTGCCTCGCACATCTCCTCTGAGTCTCAGTGAGCTTTTCTCGTTCGTTCTAGTTGTAGAATTTCCACTCAGCCAGCCTTCCTGTGGTTCTGGATGATGTCCATTTTATCTTTTAGTTGTAGTTTTGAAATTGTTGTGTGAGGCAGCAATTTAGGTCTTTTCCTTTGCCACCATCTTGGTTTCTCCCATTTGTATTCTTTATGCATCTGTTTCTTCTTCCCTTCCTATTTCTTCTTTTATAGCATCCTCTTTAGCATTTCTTGCATTGCTAGTTTGGTGGTAATATACTCCCTTAGTCCTTTTTTATCTGTGAAGCTTCTGATTTCACCTTCAATTTTGATTGATAGCCTTGCTATTTCGAGTATTCTACAATTCAGACCCTTGTTTTGCATAACTTTGTATATTTCATTACATTTCCTTCTGGCCTGATGTGTTTCTGTTGAATAGTCAGTTATTGTTCTGATATGGGATCCTTTGTAGTTAACATGTTGTCTCTCTCTGGCAGCCTTTGAGATTCTTTGTCACTGGTGTTTGCCAATCCTATCTAATAAACAGGTAATATGGATGAGGAAATCAAGATGGTGGTATAGGTAAATGCCTAACTGCAGCCTCACACAACAATTTCAAAAAAAAACAAAACAAAACAAAAACTATAAAGTGGACATTATCCAGAATTACAGGAAAGTTGACTGACTGGAAATTCTGCAACTAGAAGGAAAGAGAAAACCAGAAGGAAAATCAGAGGAGCTGTAAAAGCCTAAGGTATGGAGACACGGTGCACACATGGGGAGAGGACAGAGCCAGAGAGGAGGGGCGGCTGAGTGCCTGGCTGGCATTCCCTAGCAGGAAGGAGATAAAAGCTCCGGACTGTGCTGAACCCCAGTTCTGACTGCACTGAACCCAGTTCTGGGTGAGACCCTGGGGTCCCAGGCTCATACAGAGGGATTCTAGGCTGTAAGGCGGAAACTCAGGGGAGCAACGAAAGGCCGAGCCATGGAGTCGCGCACATTGCGTGCAGAGGAGGGACTGTTGACTGTGCTGCTGGATTGCCTTAGCTGGAAGAAGACAAAAGCTCCAAACTGTGCTGAGACCCATTTCCAACTGCACTGAACCACAGTTCTAGACCAGACCCTAGGGACCCAGACTCATACGGAGAGAATCTGGGCTGTAACGCGGAAACTCAGGGGAGCAGCAGAAGGCAGAGCCCCGGAGTTGCACACATTGCGTGCAGAGGAATGACTGTTGACTGGGCTGCTGGATTGCCCTAGCAGGAAGGAGACAAAAGCTCCGGACTGCACTGAACCCCACTTCCTACTGCACTGAACCCCAGTTCTGGGCTCATTGGGGGAGAGGTGCTTGCAGCAAGTACTTAAGGACACTGAGGAACACTGAGACTCAGGAACCTCCTAGAGTGGGGCTAACAGGAAGCCAAGGCTGAAGGCTCCACCCTGAAACTCCACTCCATCCAAGCTAAGCACAGAGGCTTTTGAATAAGTCTATCACCCGACATAGACACAGCTGATCCTCACAGCCAATTGGCCTGGAAGTCAGTTCCTCCCAGTGATACCAACAACAATTAAGACTTAACTCCAAAAGACTGTACACACAGTCAAAAAGAGGTGCACCAAGAGTGTCCACCTCAGATTACTGGGAGGCTGACCCACTGAACCATATAGGACACCTTAACACACAAAGCCACCCTGCCAACTCAGAGAAGCGGCGAAAATGCCGAGACAAGGAAGCAGATGACAAACAAAAGAAATGGATGACAAAAAGCGACTGGATATAGAGTTCAAAACCACGCTTATAAGGTTTTTCAAGAATTTTCTAGAAAAGGCCGATAAAATAAATGAGACCTATGAGGATTTGAAAAGGGATCAACTAGAAATAAAGAACACATCGTCTGAAATAAAAAATATTATACAGAGTCCTAAAAACAGAATGGAAGATCACAAGAATCAAGTCAAAGATTTGGAACACAAAAACCCAGAGGACACTCCTCCGCAGAAGCAAGAAGACAAGAGAATCCAGAAAGTTGAAGATATTGTAAGAAACCTCAGGGACAACTTCATGCAAACCAAAATCAGAATTATGGGGGTCCCAGAAGATGAGAGAGAGCAAGATACCAAAAACATATTGGAAGAAATAGTGACAGAAAACTTGCCCCACCTGGGGAAAGAAATAGACTAACAAGTCCAGGAAGCACACAGAACCCCAAACAAAAGGAATCCAAAGAGGACCACACGAAGACACATCATGATTAAAATTCTAAGAGCAAAAGGCAAAGAGAGAATATTAAAAACAGCAAGAGAAAAGCAGGTAGTTACCTATAAAGGAGCACCCATAAGATTGTCAGCTGATTTCTCAACAGAAACCATGCAGGCCAGACGGGAATGGCAAGAAATATTCAAGGTGATGAATAGCAAAAACCTACAGCCAAAAATACTCTAACCAGCAAAGCTATCACTCAGAATCGAAGGCCAGATAAAGAACTTCACAAATAAAAAAAAGCTAAAGGAGTTCATCACTGTCAAACCAGAATTATATGAATTGCTGAAGAGGGTTCTTTAGGAAGAGGAAGAAAATAAAGATAAAAATTATGAACAACAAATATGTAACTATGAACAAGTGAATCTAAAAACCAAGCGAATTAAAAAATCTTATGAACAATATTAACTGGTGAATATAATAGAATCAAAGGTATGGAAGGGGAGTGGACTGATGATTCTCGGGGAAAAGGGGAATGGGGGGTGAGGGAAGATACTGAACATAAACTATGCACCTATGGATGAGGACAATGTGGGGTCGGCAAAGAGCAGAGGGTGGGGTGGGAACCTGGTGGAGGGTGGGAAAATGAGGAACTTTTGTAACAATATGAACAATAAAGTCTTATTTTTTTTTAAAGAAAAAAAATGTGAAGAAAAAAATAATGTATATCATGTGATCTCAATTTAAAAATATATATATAAGTATATGCTTGCATACAATACAAGAAACAGAGATTGAGGCTATAATGTACTCTAAAGTGTTAATATTTGAATGGTTGAATAAAGTAATTGTAATTTTCATGTTTTCTGTAACTTACAAAATAAAATAAAATAAAATAAAATAAAATAAAATAGAGGTAATATGCAAATTGATCATCTCTCCAACACACAAGATGGCCACCCCCATGTGGACACAATATGGTTACCACAAGATGACCGCCCCCATGTGGACACAAGATGGCTACCACAAGATGGCCAGCAGGAAAAGGCAGTTGGGAGGGACCAGGCCAGCAGGGGAGGGCAGTTAGGGTGACCGGGACTGGAAGAGGGCAGTATGGGGCGATCAGGCCAGTAAGGGAGCAGTTAGGTGTCAATCAGGCTGGCAGGGGAGTGGTTAGGGGTTGATCAGGCTGTCAGGCAGAAGCAGATAGGGGCAATCGGGCAGGCAGGCAGGCGAGCGGTTGGTAGCCAGCAGTCCTGGATTGTGAAAGGGATTTCTGCCTGCCTATTCAGGCTCAATCCCACCAGGCAGTCGGACATCTCTCAGGGGGTCCCAGATTGGAGAGGATACAGGCTGGGCTGAAGGACACACATACACACACACTGCACAAATTTCGTGCACTGGGCCTCTAGTTTTATTATAACATGTCTTGGTATTGGTCTTTTTTTATTTATCTTGTTTGGGACTAAGCTTCTTGGATTTGTGTGAGTTTTTTCTTTATATTAGGGAAGTTTTCTGTCATTATTTCTTCAGACAAGTTTTCTATTCCTTGCTAAATGTTCTCTCCTCTGTCACCCTTTGTTGTTGTTTTGTTTTATGTTGTCCCAAAGTTCCCTTATGATCTCCTCCTGTTAGTTAAGGTTTTTTTTTCTAGGTGCTGCTCTGCCTGGGTATTTTTTCCCACCTTGTCTTCTAGCTCACTGATGTGGTCCTCTGCTTCTACTAGTCTACTGTTGATGCTTTCTATTGTGTTTTTTATTACGGTGATGTCATTTTTCATTTCTTCTTTGTTATTCTTCATTTCCTGTTAGTTTTTACACGTTGTTGAATTTGTCTTCCATTCTTTCAGCAACCTTATGAACATTGCGTTGAATTATTTCTCTGACATGTTGCTTGCCTCCTTTTTATTTACTTCCTTTTCTGGTGATGCCTGCTTTTTTTTCATATGTGGACTGTTTCTTAGTAGCCCCATGATCACTCATTTCTGGATGTCTGGTTATGTAGCTTCTCTGTCCTGCATTGACTGTGTTTAATTCACCAGTTCTGGGTGGATATTAATTGATTCAGCTGTTCCTTCTCTCTGCTCTGTGAGAAGGCATAGGGCTCGTCCACATATTCATGCCACTTTGTCTCCTTCTGGACAGACTTTCTAGGCACCCGAAGTTAGAGATGCTGAAGTCTTGGTGTTCCTGGGTTCTCAGCTGAGGCAGTTTGTCCCTGGGGGTTGTGGTTGTAGGGTCATGGGAGGTATTTGAGGTCTCCTCAGTTGAAGGTAAGTCTGGGCTTTAGATCACTGCCATTCTCCTCTTCAAGATGGCGGGGTCTCCACGGCAGAGTTTACCACTCCAGGAGAGATTTCAGCAGCAGTAGAGGCTGCCCAGCCAGGAGAACCCAATCCAGCAGTCTCCAACAATTCCTTGGAATATAACTGCCCCTCACTCACAAATACAGACACTCCCTGCACTTCTACCCACTCTCCTTTTTTGTTTCACTTACACACTATCTTGCAGCTCACCTTCCCATCAGCAGCCATCTTCTGTCACTAATTTTTGACACCTTCACTAACAAGTGCCTTGAATTGGGCCTCTTTAAATTGAGGTAACTAGGTGTTCTGTTTGCTTCTTGAATTCGAGGATCTAGTTCTTTCCATAGATTTGGGAAGTTCTTGTTCACTATTTGTTTTAAGATTCTCCATTCTCTGCTCTCTTTCTTATTCCTCCACAATGCCTGTGATTCTGATGTTACTTTTTCCAATGGAATCCGGGAGGTCTAACAGAGCTCTTTCATTTTTATTTAATCTCAGATCTCTCTCTTCCCTCTACATAATTTCTTGATTCCTGTTTCAATATCACTAGTTCTTTCCTCTAATTCGTGGGTTCTGTTTTTTATGCTCAACAGTTTACTCTTAGTCTCCTTAATTGCATGGTTCATTTCCAGTTATTCTGATATTCATTTTTAAAGTTTCAATTTCCTTGGAGAAATACTCATTTTGTTCACTGATTTGCTTTCTGAGTGTACTGAATTGCCTGTCAGTATTTTCTTGCATCTCATTGAGTATTTTTAGAACTGCAATCTTGAAATCTTTGTCATTTATATCAGCAGTCACCAATCAGTGGTCCATGGACTACTGTGGCCCATGAGATCTGATAGGTTGGTGACCGCTGAGTTATGTCACATAATCCCATGTGTTCCAGTATACTTTCTGGGGATTTTTCATTTTCTTTCTGGCCATCATTCAGTGGTTCTTCATGGTATTTGCTGCTCTTTTTTCGCATATGTCTCCTAGAAGGTCTTTCCACTATCTTCCAGTAGATGGCACTGAATCAAAAGATTTTTTACCTCTCTGATCTCCCAGATTTGAGCCTCTGCAGCTTGGGACAGTACAGCTGTGCTGCTTGTGGATGAGGTTGGTTTTGCCCTAACTGTAATGGCTACCCCTTAACTTCTATTTGTCTGGCCCATGCACCCATCCTGGGGTTCAGACACAGAAGGAAACAGCAATTATATTGCGGCAGCTCTTGGTTTATAGATAATGTGCTCCTGGAGCCAATGCCAAGGGAAATGGGAGACAAGTTTTGGCTGTCTAGTCGTGCATCAGGGCCCTTTATTTCCTTTCTTTATCTGAAACACCACCAGCAGGCCCAGCACTGGGGAGCTGCATGGCAGCACCCCGTGCTCTGTTGGGCCAATGTCTGCTAATCAGTCGCTGTTCTGTCTCCTGGTGGCTCGCAGGTATGTATGCACAAGTTAGACCCTATTAGCTCTGGCTGTTGGTAGCTCTCTGCTCACCAGTTGCAGCTTGCAGATTGCCCTGCTCTCTTCCTCCCCCCCTCCTCCCCCACCCCTAGGGGCTGAAGGAAGTGCCTGCTACAGCCACCCTGGCCAGGCTCTGAGTTCCCCCCTGAGCTGAAGGGCTGAGTATGTAGTCTATGTCTGCACTTTCCTCCCTTCTCATCTCTCCATTTATCCCTGAATGCCCACCTTTATTTAGGTGTTTCAGTGTGCGGGTCTCCCAGGCATGCATCTGTGTTGATCAGGGATTTTTTTGTTGAATTATAGATGGTTTACTTGTTGTAACGTCAGGGGGAGAGGAAAAGATGTGCTCTTATGCTGCCATTCCTCTGACATCACTCTCTGGCTTCTGTTTTGTTGAGAATGTGACTATTGCCTATGGCACAGGACAGCACATAAGAATAGACTTCCCTTTTTGTCAGATAAGTACTCTGGTTTCTAAAGTTATAAAGACCATGTCAGTTGGATCCATAATCATGCCATTTTTCATAACTTATTGGGATTCATCAGTGGATTGTTCTCTGACTGTACTGGAAAAAGTGTAGCAGGACATCAGCAGATCTAAACTGAACCCTGTGTGATCATTACCAAGGCCTGGCTGACATTCAGAACTCAGGTTTTGAGAGTAGCATCTTTACATGTCTGGTGATAGGCATTGATAAGACATATTCCAAAAACTCAGTGAGTCACTAGAATATCAAATCAGATCATAAACTTTGTGTTACTTGCTTAGAAATTATACCTTTAATTTTAAAAACAATTTTTATCTTTTTATGATTTTGTTTGGACAAAAAGTAGAATTTTCAAATAATATAAAGAAAATCCAAGTATGAATATGTTAATGTAATCACTGGATTATCTAATTTTAATATACTTATAGAATACAGAAGAGAATATATGATTAATTAGTATTTTTCTAGACATTTTCCGGAAAGAACACAAGTGGAAATACTCTTTTAAATGAATGATGATTATCTAATAACTCTGGATTCTCTTTCTCTTTCTTCATTTCTCACCTTTCATTCCATTTTATTATCCTGCATTTCCCTTTTATTTTTGTTTCTGTTAAATGCCACTTCCCTTTTTAATTACTTTTTACCCAGACACTTCTGAGGTTGATTTATTTGTTATTAATGCTCCATACACTCCAGTGCCAGATCCCACTCCCATGATGCCACCAGTGGGAGTCCAGGCTTCCATTCTGAGTCATGATACCATAAGGATTACATGGGCGGACAATTCACTGCCCAAACACCAGAAGATTACAGACTCTCGCTACTACACAGTCCGATGGAAAACCAACATCCCAGCAAACACCAAGTATAAGGTACTGGCACATGTGCTCTGGGTAAGAAATGCTAAATATGGATATTTCCTCAATCTAAAGTTCTTGAATCATATATTTCCAGAATGCAAATGCAACGACTTTGAGTTACCTGGTGACTGGTTTAAAAGCAAATACACTCTATGAATTCTCTGTAATGGTGACCAAAGGTCGACGATCAAGCACATGGAGTATGACAGCCCATGGGACCACCTTTGAATTAGGTATGTTGTCAGAACCTTAGGTCATATGGCATTTCTTTTCTGCAAGATATGAAAGTCAGTGGAAGTTCCTGCGAATGTTGTGCCACATTTCAAATCATGAGACTTATTCACCTTCTTTTACTAACCAAGGATGAATTGAGTATGTGAATGTATTTACCGAATGCAGTGAGCAACTATAGCTGGAGTTCAATGTTTGATTTCTCAGCTGATGAATTATGGTTTTTTTAATCATTGTACAAGAACAATAACAGGATAATATAATATAAAGTATACTAAATTTTAGGAATGGAGACTTGAGTTCAATCCCAGGTCAGCCATCTACTGAGTATAATAATAAGCAAGTCATTCAGCCTTTCTAAATAAAAGAGGGGTGATAACCTCTGCCTTTCCTACTTTACATGGTTATTGTTAGGATGAAACAAGGAGCAGATGGGAAAGCACAGGCTGTTATAAAGCACTGTGCAGGTGGGAGGGGTACTTGTCATTAGTCCAGCTTTCTGGGTAAACTTGAGAAAGAAAAGATGAAGCGGCCTGCCCTTCACCAAGCAGCTGCAGTGCTGTTTATGGAGTTTAACACTTACCAGTAGCTCTCTTGCAAACCAATTAGTGTCTTGTAAAATCTTTCACTGGAGAATCCTTAGGGTTTTTGTCTCTAAGTAAACATGAAAGAGAAAAGACAAGCAAACTAAGCCCTCCAGGTTTGAGATTCTGTTTGCTTTTTGCTTACCTGTAGGCCTACGCTTCTGCTTCTTATACTTTCCCAGCATGAAGTCATGTGTAACTATTGGTAGTCTGTATCTACTCTAGACCCTATTTTTTCTCTCTCCTGTATACAAATAATGAAAAAATGGAGGAGTAGTATCTCCCCAGAAGGCTGTCCCTAATGTTTTTGTTTTCTGAACAGTGGGTTATACATCCTACAGAGAAAAGGGTTTGGATCTGGAGAGCTAGAAATACAGTGCACAAAAGCTTACATGGACCTTGAGTTTGCTTTCTTGGACAGTTTTAAGAATATCTTTTTGTTTTAATTCCAACCTATTAGCTAATAAATGACATTATGTATTTCCTTAGGATGTTTGCATTTTACCAATCTTTCTTTCATTTTTATACCAGGAGGAGGCTAGCACTGTAGGAAGAGAAAATTTTAAGGATGTTCTTAATTTGCTCATTTCCCTACTAGTACATTAAAAGTTTTCAGCAAAAACATGGAAACAAGAAATGCAGTCATTTTTTTTATTGTTATTTTTCTGTTTTGTAAAATGCTTTGTATTTCAAAGCAATAAGCTCAAATATTTGACTGTATGTATTTATTGCAAACTTTAAATAATAAACATCAATTTATAAATCAAGTTCTTTGAAGGAATTTGGGGTTTTCAAATATTTGGTTTGAAGAGGCAACTATAAGGTGAGAGAGAAAATTATTTTACATTTTAAAATAGCCTAACAAAATAATCCAAATTAGAGGAGAACGTCATCTTGGGAAAATTACATAACTTTTCTCATTTTTAGTGTCTTGATGTGCTAAGTAGGGATAGTGGTAACTACATTTCAAGTTGCCATAAACATGAAGAGAAAAATTACTTTTAAAATGCCTGGCATATATTGCCTTTTTTATTTCCCTACCTACTTACCATGCATATCCCTGACCCCAGCCAAAATGCCAATCATGTATCTTTATAGTGTGGTATTCTCTCTGATATTTTGCACATTCTTTTTATTGGAGCTATTTGTAGGTAGACTGTAAGTTCTTTGAAGTCAGGAGGCTTTATTTTATTTTATTTTATATATATATATATATATATATATATATTTTTTTATTTTTTTTTTTTTTGCCTTAAACCCTTGATTATGACTTACAAATGGAAAGGGTTGAGGAAATGGTAAATAAAATTGAAATGGACAGGAATTATTAAAAGTATTGTTATTTTGTAGTTCCTACTTCTCCACCCAAAGATGTGACAGTTGTAAGTAAAGAGGGAAAACCTAGGACCATAATTGTAAATTGGCAACCTCCCTCTGAAGCCAATGGCAAAATTACAGGTAAGATGCTTTGAATGTGTGTGTGTTCCTTTTACTGCCAGGCAGAACACTCCAGGAGAGTTCTGTGTTGGGAGAAGTAGGAATCTGAAGGCTGGCTTGGTCATTTACAAGGTACTATGAGTCGTAATGGTCACAAAAAAGTGGAGCAAGGGGGAGCTGCTATTTTCCCACAGGAACATAAAAATGAGTTACCAGCTAATTGTTCTAACTCACTTTGAGAGTCTGATGGGCACAGGTTAGGCTAGACAGCCTTTGGATATAGTAATACCTTATGACATATTTATTTTCTTCAGGAAAGCAGTTCTTCTCTGCCTCTAACTGCATGACCTGCTTTAAAGACCCTGCTTAATTCTATAGGGTTATTCCCAATAAACAGAGACTCATCTCTTTTACCCTAAAGCCCATTAGACTTTTAATTCCTTTTCCCCCCTCTAGGCCTGCTACTTTACTTTAGTTCCTGTGCTTTTACAACTAGAGTTAGCAATTTGAATTGGCATAGACCTTTGGAGGGGTATGGACTATTTCCTTGGGCTTCTAGAGGAGGAGACCCTTCCACAATAAATATTGTCTCCTTTTCAGCCTTGTCAAGGAGGAAAGGGATTTAGCTGTTAAATATTCTCCTTGGGCCGAAACTGGTTTGGCTCAGTGGATAAAGCGTGGTCTGCGAACTGAAGGGTCCCAGGTTCGATTCCTGTCAGGGGAATGTACATTGGTTGCGGGCACATCCCCAGAAGGGGGTGTGCAGGGGGCAGCTGGTTGATGTTTCTCTCTCATCAATGTTTCTAGCTCTCTATCCCTCTTCCCTTCCTCTCTGTAAAAAATCAATAAAATATATATTTTTTTAAATATTCCCCTTGGGACCTCTGCCCAAGGATATATTGTATGAGGAACAAAAGTTTGCCTTCTGAAGTTCTTTGGTATGAATAGGGCGGCCTAAGAAAACTGAAAGCATTGTTCTGCTTCAGCTTTCAATAGAAACTCCTTTCCATAAATTCCTAGGCTTTTTTTTTTGTGTGTGTGTGTGTATGTGTCAGTTTTTTAGGTTTTTTTAAATTGCTTCTTTCATAAAAGAATCAAGCATGATTTGACCTGCATTGCATTGTACTTTGTATTTAAAGCCCACTAATAATGCACTTAATTGGGTCAGGTAGGCTTGTGCTTATGGGTCTCTTTGCCTCAGCCAAGGAGATTGAGTGCCCTCTGGTGGAAGTTGCCAGGTGACATTGGGGGTGACTTCTGCCCCAAATATAGGAGAAATTGACAGAGATTGCTGCCCATCTCCCAGGAATTTTTCTTCTAGGAAGTCACTTTGGTGAGAGCTAAAACAGCATTTTAGGTCATTATTTCTTTTCAAAACCACATTATTTTAATTGTAGACCTTGGTAAATTATTTTAAAATTAACATGTTGAAGAGATTGGATTTCTCTTAGATGATTTCTTAGTTTCTGAGGGTATTTAACTGTGTATTTTCTATCTTTTATTCATTTTATTACTTCAACTGCTGATATAGATAATAACTCACAGCTTGGCACTGTGTAAATTGTAGTTGTTTCTATATTATGTTTAGTGTAGCATTTTGAATGCTTTTTACCATTGCTATTTAATCAGTAACTGGTTCTCTACTTGTTTGTGCACTAACATATATTTTTATTGACTTACTGATTGCAAAAAAAAAAGCAGAAATAAGATTTTTTTTTTCCCCCCCGTTAACTACTTTGGACAGGTTACATAATATATTACAGCACGGATGTGAATGCAGAGATACACGATTGGGTTATTGAGCCTGTTGTGGGCAACAGGTTGACTCACCAAATACAAGAGCTAACACTTGACACACCATACTATTTCAAAATCCAGGCTCGGAACTCAAAGGGTATGGGACCCATGTCTGAAGCTGTTCAGTTCAGAACACCTAAAGGTAAATCTCCACACAAAATTTGTTGTTTTAATTTTTTTTATTGATTAAGGTATCACATATTTGTCCTCATCCCCCCATTTCCATCCCAAACCCATCTCCATGCATGCCCCCATCCCCTGTTGTCTGTGACCACTGGTTAGGCTCATATGCATGCACACAGTCCTTTGGTTGATTTCTCTCCCTTATCTCCACCCTCCCCTACCTTCCCTGAGGTCCGATATTTTCTAAATGTAATTTACTTACAGGATATTTTTCCTTACATGATATTCTTCTATTCTCCCCCCGCCCACCCCCCCTTTTTTTTAGGAGACTTTTGGAAATTTTTATAATGTAGTCTTGATAGTTTTTAAATTTTAATTTTTTGCATTAAAATATGACTGCTTTAGGTTCATCACATGTTACACAATTTTACCATGAGATGAACTACCAATAAGAATTTTAGATAACGTTTTAGAAACAGCTTTTTGTCCAGTACACTTAATTTTTCTAGAATATTCGCTTATTTCAATTAGCCAATTTCAATTAGCCTGAAAACTTGACTGCTATGTTACTGTCAAATTTAATATTCTAACAACAATCTTATTTTAACTTGTAAATATTAGTGGAAAGGATTATTTGCCTTCTTGAGTAGGCCCTGAGCATTCCTGGTGTTAGGCTAGATTTAGATATCAAAAACCCCACATCATGGGTACAAGACAACTCCAGAATGTTTTATAATGTGTCTCTTTAGTGGGACTGCGCTTGCACATGTCACTTTAGCATGTACAGACTTTGGATGATATAAGCAGTCTTTATGATGAGCCACAATGTATGTATTTATCTCAGACTGATCCCTCACTCACCACTGACCACCAGAGGGGTGCTCTCTAGATCACTTGCCTGACCAGATTACACAGAAGGGAACTCTGACTCCAGTCTATTCAAGGCAGTGATGTAGAGCTCTTTACAGTCAGATCAGGTATGATTCTCTTTTCCTGAACAAAGCAATACCATGTTATTGTGATGGGTGATTCTCTTTCAACACAAGCAGGCTCCCAATCAGAAAGGCTTAATGTAGACCTTTGTAGGGAGAAAGGGGACCCTTGAAAGAAATTCTAGATAAGAAAATGAAGTTGAAGTATTGAACCAAGTGAGTTTAGGAATAAATTTTAGTCAGGAACTGAGTCTCTGGAAATATGAAATATGGTTTCTCTACTTATAAAAAAACAAAACACTCTTGTTTGGAAGTTTGTGGGATTTCTTTTCCCTTTAAAAATTTTGCCTATCCCATCTTCAAAGCTTGTGATTCTTGCTCTTGTTTTTTCTTCCCCTGTGCTTGGCCTGTTAGCGGACTCCTCTGATAAAATGCCTAATGATCAAGGTAAATGAGTAGATGGCCTCTCTTTCCTTTCCTCTCTTTTGTGACCTATTAATAGTTTTTTGTTTTTTTTTTCCTTAAAAATCAGTACCATGTGTTAATTGGCCAAAGTGGAGTTGAGTCCATAATTGAGGCACTTGGGGTATCTGAAAAGTGGGAGCTAAACTAGCCTGGTATGGGGGAAAATTCCGAGTCAAAAACTGAGTTCTGCAGCTGTAGGAGATTAGCCTTAAGTGTGGGTCCAGTTAGCACAAAGATATTGAAATTTTGTAATAATTCAGCGAGGATCAGAGCAAGAATACCCAATTTGTAGCAATTAGGATTTTATTTGTATCTCTAAAAGAAAAGTTGTCATCAAATTCAGTGAATACCCTATTTTCCTCCTCCCATAAACTATAAATTTACCCTACTAAACTATGATGATCCGTGGCAAAATTCGTGCTATTTATTCTCTTACCATAAGCTTGATTAAGAACTACTTTTCCATTTCTTCCCTTAAATATACCTGCTTACCTTAAAAGATGATATAAACAATTTTAAATGGAAACTTAGGAAGCATGAGCCACATTGTCACCATTCTTGAAATTATATGTCAGCAGGGTCTTTTCACCGTAGTTACTGTAGTGGAGGATAACTCCTCCATCTGTGCTTTGTGATTTTCGTCTCTGCAAATTCAGCTAAAGTTGGTGTCTGTTTTCTATACTAAGAAAGAATAATAAAAGTAAATTTTATGATTGCTTTCATGGTTTAAGAATGGTTATTAGTTATTAGAAATACAGTCTTTGGATCTTGGTTAATGTCAAGGAAGAGTCAAAACTTGAGGTTTCCAGTTTCAGGGCTTTGGAAATATGTTTGCATTCTATGAGTCTTTTGTTCTACTTTGTAGAAACTGCAAGCATGCTTTTATCTGGGGGTGGGGTGGGGAGGCACCCTAATCATGGTAGAAACTTTGACTTAAGTGTGAGAAAAGAAAAATAACCATCCTGTATATGCACAAAATATAAATGTGCTTGTTCTTTCCTGGCTTCACTCCGTAAGTGCCGCGCCACACCTCTGGTATTTAAAATTCTTTGCCCATGTTTACTTTGGTATTTGGTTAATCCTTAGAATTTCTTGTTCATAGGTTAAATTTTAAAAAAAAAAAAAATGTTGGAATTTGTAGAAATTAAACCATCCAGCTTATTGGCAAAGATTGTTCTTCAGCATTTTGTTACATAATATGATACTCTGGATGGTTTAACTTAAATGTGGGCTACCTTACAAGTAAAGACACTTAAACCTGAAGAGCCTTACTAGGTCATTCCACCAAGTAGACTTAATCATAGTGAAAGGAATGGCTGAAATCTTGATGTGTGGTATGTACCATTTGAGAGGAATGATGGCCACAGAAGTAACAGCATAGAATTACAAGTATGGGCAATTGTAAAGAGACAGTGAGTTAACTTCTAGAATATGCCCTTTTGGATAACCAAGAATTTCTGTTACCTTTTGGGGTTTTGAACTTTAAGAAACAGAGAAAACATTGTGGGGTTTGTTTGGTTTTTTTTGTTTGTTTGTTGTGTGTGTGTGTGTGTGTGTGTGTGTGTGTTTGTGTTTGTGTTTTTTGTTTTGGTTTTTACCTCTAGATGTACTCTGTTAAATGAACTATGCACAAAAACCTTCACATTTTAATTTCTTTCATTTCCTCCAAGCCTGATAACTTATAGAAGTACTTGACTTTAACTCTAATGTTTTACAGAAACACATCTACTTTATGAATTTCTTGCCAATCTTAATTTATACAAATTACTCCTTTATAAGTTTTTTCTGAAGCTTCATACTTTTTGCTTCTGGGAAGAGTAAGATTATATTCTTCCCTAACGATTTATTATGCTTGTAATAATAATAGTTAATATTTATTGTACATTTACTACATGTCAGGCAGCACTGATATTTGTGTTTTCTCAGCATCACTGTGTTCCCTCATGCTGGATTAGGAGACACTGTCCTTTGTGAACAACAAGAGCAAAGACTTTGTTTTTCCATCTTTGTGTATTTAGTTCACTGAGCAGCAACTGAGACCCCAATTTGAATCTCCATTTGCCTTCCTGCTCCTGCTTAGGGCGAGGCAACTTTATAATTTGAGAAAAGAATCCAATCCCTACTAGGCCAGATCAGCATAGGCAAGCCCTTCTAAGAGTCTAGTTCTTTATTACAGAAGCTAATCAAACTGGTCTTCTTGGTCCTTTTCCAAGAGAAGTTTCTTTAGCATCAGTACTCTAAGGCATCTTTCAGAAACGGTTTCCTGGACTGGAGAAGTGGGGTATGTTCCCAACTTGTGAACAGCGAGTGGCAGTCTAATTACACACTAGATATAGCCATGGAAAGGGTGTCAGCCTTTCAGATGCCTCATTGCATAGAAAGCTAGACCTTAGTTTGCTTTGCACAAATAGACTATTTTCCCCAGTTGTTCATGTGCTACTTCATTTTCTCATGAACAAAATAGACTGAAAATAGTTTTTATATAGAAAATGCTCGTTAGCTGTGAAGTGGGCTTTTAACACCTGTGGGCTGGGTCACTACTCACATTTTTTTTTTCTCCTTCAGCCTCAGGGTCTGCAGGAAAAGGAAGCCGGCTGCCAGACCTAGGATCTGACTACAAAACTCCCATGAGCGGTAAAGCCTCTCCTGTGGCTCTGTGGCCTACTATGGGCATGATGCAATTCTGCTTGACATTTTTAAATGGCTTGTGTCGCTTGTGTGTGGTGATTGTAGCATGTTACCTATTTCCTTTTATTTAACAGAGTTAGCTTCAGGCACTTATCTGGCAAATATTTGCTAAATTACTGCAAACCCACTCATTATAGGGTTTCTCCACATATCCAACTTAATATGAGGCTAATTCTGAATAAACAAATCTTCCTTTTGCCTACTGCCTCTAGAGAAACATTTGAATTTTGTTTTCAAAAATAAACTCTAGTGGAATTAGCCATCACCCAAGCCAAAGGAATTCCTCTGAATCATTCATTTCTCCCCAAACTACTTACTATAGTGTTTTTAGTTTGGGAATTCTAAAAAAGTCTTCCTACTCTCCTAGTCATCTGAAGAGTTGGTGCCTTCTAACTACTTAATGAACCTATTCTTCTACAGAACTTCACCATTTGTAAGTTACTTTCGGACATGAAATCATTTTCAAGCAGGACAAGCAGGTATCATTCCCATTTTTAAATATCAAGAGACTCAATGGAGAAGTAATCTACCTGGATCCACCCACTAATTATGGAAGTCCAAGAACCACAACCCAGGTCTTCTGACTTCTCATTGTGCTTACCACATGCAATTTAAAAAGCACAGATATGGCCGAAACCAGTTTGGCTCAGTGGTAGAGCATTGGTCTGCGGACCGAAAGGTCCCAGGTTCCATTCTGATCAGGGGCATGTACGTTGGTTGTGGGCACATCCCCAGTAGGGGGTGTGCAAGAGGCAGCTGGTCGATGTTTCTCTCTCATCGACGTTTCTAGCTCTCTCTCTCCCTTCCTCTCTGTAAAAAAATCAATAAAATATATTTAAAAAATAAGAAAAATAATTTAAAAAAAGCACAGATGTGGGAATCTGCTATTGGTGAAAATCTATACATGTAGCTGCTAGAAATAAGCCTTATTGTCTCCTCAACCCTACCAGAAAACGGGGAAAACAAAAGCCTGTCCCCTGGAAATTCCTACTCTGACTGTGGAAATAAAATGATCTCTAGCTATCTATTTAAATAAAATATGATACTGCCCTGCCCTGGCAGTGTGGCTCAGTTGTTAGAGCATCATCCCATACACCAAAAGGTTGCAGGTTCAATTCTCACTTAAGGCACATACCTAGGTTGTGGGTTTGATCCCATTAGAGTGCATACGGTAGCAACTAATCAATGTTTCTTATATCGATGTTTCTCTCTCTCTCCCTCTCTTTCTCTCTCCTTCCTATCTTCCCTCCCTCCCTCTCTATCCCTCCCCCTTTCTCTCTAAAATCAATAGACATATCCTTGGATGGGGATTTCTTTTTAAGGTGCTGCCCAGATTTCAGTGAAATGAGCTATTAAGAGAACCAGACAAACTTGCACGCTTTAAGAAATTCTTAAAGAAATTCTTAGTCTCTGAGTTCTAGGACTTTGCGAGTTTTTTCTCTTGGGATGTATTTGTTACATTTATGTGCTCTCCACAAAATATTATTCAAGGTTGTGAAAAAAGTAGTTATTCTTTGTTTTTTCTTTCATTTATGCATTCATTCATTCACACATTTTTTTAAAGGTTCAGGTTCTATATAATAGGCTATGGGAGCAAAAGGAGTGAGTAACAAACTACCTAATAGAGAAAGGGGAAGCTTTGTAGAAAAAGTGATATCTGACCCAGATTTTAAAGGATGCATAGGAGGTTGCTAAATGGTAAAGGACGGGGGGAAGGGGTTAACCATTACAGGAATCAAAAGCAGCATGTTCTGCAAAGACCTGGCAATATAAAACAACCTGCTCTCCCCCTGGATCACACTATAAAGAGGCAGGATAAGATTCTCTGGTTAGAGAAGGTTAGTTAGAGCCAGTCACCTTGTCAAAAGCTTAGATGCCAATGCTGATAAATGTGAGCTTCATCCTATAAATAACATATGTAAGATGTCTGATACTGGTAAACTATGTATTTATTGAGTATCTATTATACTATTTATTGAGTATCTACTATTAGTAGACAGTGAAGAATTAGTTAGGGGTAAGAGCATAAACTCAGAAAAGATGGTTAGAAAACTGTTGCAATAATTTAGGTAAAGCTTAAAAAATGGCCTGTTATAACATTCCTGGTAAAAAGGTTGATGCTCCCTTTTGGGAGCTCACTCTTACTCTGTCTTAGAAGGGAGATTTTTGTCAGCTCAAAGTTAGAGATCAAATAAAGTCAAATGAGAATCCATCTCTGTTGAATACAGAGAAGAACTACCCCCACCTCTGCTTTCCTCCGAACCCCTCAGAGCTCCCCAGCCTCTTCTTTTAGTGTCTGCCTGTTAATAAAAGGTTCATGTAAAAGCCCAAATATGGTCTAATTTATTGACCCCTATCTATTCTATAGTCTTCCACAAATATAAAAAAATGTTATTTTATTAAAGGTCAGTGTATACAATTTGAGTTGTCTGTCTGCTAACCTTTTTCTCAGAAATGAAAGATAAAAATGATTGAGCTACATGTAAAAGAATAAGCCCTTAAGCTCTCCTAAGTCAGCCAGATTTTGCAGTATTCTTAAATGTAGCCTATGACATCATAGAATCAAAACTTAGAAGGTCAGTTAACCTAATGCTATGGAAGGAATTCCCACAGTAAATATAGTTTGGATTAGCTCGTAAGTTTATAAACCTGGTTGTATATGAAAATCTCTTTGAGACCTTTTTCTAAAAACAGCTTTCCAGGCCATACCTTCATGGTAGGAATTTATCCCACAATACCCCAGCCTGGTAGGATGACTGTAAGTACTTCCATTGACTAAACACTCATCACTTGGCAAAGCAGCTCATCCCACTCTTGTACAACTCTGATTTTTAGAAAGATAAGAGAGAAACTAGAAGGAAAGACATCAAATATCCATGGTGGTTAGATCTGTATGGATTACCCATATTTTATAACATGAGCATGCATAACTTTTATAATGAGGTGGGAAGCCAGGAAATGGTTTAGAAAATGAAAAATAACTTAGAAAAAAAGGTGGGTTACAGAAGGCCTTGAAAAAAGCTGAGAACTCATCCTATAAGCAAAGCAAGAAAAACAATCATTGTTATTTGCCCCGGCCAGTGGGACAGCAACGTGGGAGCGAGGAGACACCTGGAAGGGAATGAGGAAGGACAGGAGACGCGGAGAAATGGAGGCAAGACAGGGTTCTGATCAAGCCTCAAATTTTATTTGTTGCAGCCACAATATATGTACCCAGGTTGTAGGGGGAAGTTGCCAACCAAGGAGACATTCTAGGGCAGGGAGGGTTGTGTATCAGCAGGATGTGTCTGCAGGGGAGGATACAGCAGACATTCTCCGGGGCGGGGCGAGTTATCACAACAGGTGTGCCTTGCTCAATGGCCAGTTATGCTGCTAGGCATTTAGATTGTTTCTAGTTAATTGCCACACCGCAGCTTGTCACATGAGTTCTGGTAAGTAAGAAACTCAGTGTCTAAGATGGAGGTGTCTTTTAAGATGTAGTCACTAATTCTTTTTCGGCTCCCGACAGTTATTATCATCCTATCTAATAATAGAGTAATATGCAAATTAACCATCACTCTGCCACAAAATGGTGGCCCCCATAGCCACAAGATGGCAGTACCCAGTTCCCTCAGCCCCATTGCTGGAGTGTCCAGCCTGTCCGCAAGAGTAACGAGGCTGGATCTGCCTCCAGAAGGGACAGATCCGGCCTACCAGCACCACTGCTGCAGTGTCTGGGCCTGTCAGCCCCGCAGGAGTTGGGGGAGACCAAGCGGTCTCATACATGGCAGACAGAGCCTCGACAGCAGGGCATGGAGGCTTCCTTAGCACAGCGGCAGCAAGGAAGCCCCATGCCCAGCAAACAGAGCCCGGACAGCAGGGCTTGGGAGCTTTCTTAGCGCTGCAGTGGCGGGGAAGTCCCCAGACATGGCAGACAGAGCCCAGACAGCAGGGTATGGAGGCTTCCTTAGCAAGGTGGCGGCGGAAACACCTCCAGGCCCCACAGACAGAGCCAGGACAACAGGGCATGGGACTTCCTTAGTGTGTCGGTGTTGACAAAGCCTGGCAGACAGAACACACTGCAGGGCATTGAGGCTTCCTTTGCATGGCGCATGGTGGAGGCAGACAGAGAGTGGAGACAAAGGCATGGGGGCTTCATATCCATGTCTGCAGTGAAATCTCTAGGCCCGCAGAGAGCAGAGAACCACGTGGAGTGGGCCTAAGCCATCAGTAGGACATCCCCTGAGAGCTCCTGGATTGTAGAGGGTGCAAGTTGGGCTGAGGGACACCCGTGCACGAATTTAGTGCACCAGGCCTCTAGTTGTTATATAATGAAGAGGGAGAAAAATCTAAATTTCCTCAAGGTTCTACATAGGCCTCATACTTTTTTTTTTTCACTTCCTTTCCTCTAACTTTGCATATCTCTCTTTGCTTAAGGAAAGAGAGATTTCTCTTCCTTTTCCATGCCAAGGTCATTCCTGCCTTAGGATCCTTCCACTAGACTGTTCCCTCTCTATGGAATGTTGTTCATCCAAGTCTTTATATGGTGGGATCTTACATTTTATTTAAATCCTAGCTCAAATGCCATCTTCTCAGAGAAGTGTTTTCCAACCACTCAATATAAAATAGCCACCAAGTCACTGTGTTATACCCCCCATTTGATTTTTTTTTCATAGTACTCACTATTCATAATTTGTGACTTACTGTTTGGCTCCATCCCAACAATCACATTTCTGTTGCTCACCTTTGCATCCTCCTCCTTAGTACATAGAACAATGCCTGGCACAAAGCAAGCACTCATTAAATATTTGTCAAATTAGTGCATACATGCAGTCCTACGTTTTCCTGAAATGAAGTAAGAGACTAACTCTGCATAAACGGTATTTATAAAAAAAGATACTTTAATTTTCAATTATTTTTTTTTGTGATCTTAGGTATATTTATTTATTTTTTTATTATTTTTTTAATAAATTTTTATTGTTCCTATTATTACAAATGTTCCTTTGCTCTCCTCCCCCAGGATCCCACCCCACCCTCTGCCCTTTCCACACCCCCCATTGTCCTCATCCATAGGTGCACAGTTTATGTTCAGTCTCTTCCCACATCCCCCTCTCCCCTTTTCCCCAAGAATCATCATTTCACTCCCCTTCCATACCTCTGATTCTATTATATTCACCAGTTAATATTGTTCATCAGATTTTTTTTAATTTCCTTGGTTTTTAGATTCACTTGTTGATAGTTACATATTTGTTGTTCATAATTTTTATCTTTATTTACTTTTTCTTCTGAAAGAACCCCCTTCAGCAATTCATATAATTCTGGTTTGGCAGTGATGAACTCCTTTAGCTTTTTTTTATTAGTGAAGCTCTTTATCTGACCTTCAATTCTGAGTGTTAGCTTTGCTGGATAGATTATCTTTGGCTGTAGGTTCTTACTATTCATCACCTTGAATATTTCTTGCCATTCCCATCTGGCCTGCATGGTTTCTGTTGAGAAATCAGCTGACAATCTTATGGGTGCTCCTTTATAGGTAACTACCTTCTTTGCTCTTGCTGCTTTTAATATTCTCTCTTTGTCTTTTGCTCTTGGAATTTTAATTATGATTTGTCTTGGTGTGGTCCTCTTTGGATTCCTTTTGTTTGGAGTTCTGTGTGCTTCCTGGACTTGTAAGTCTAATTCTTTCACCAGGTGGGGGAAGTTTTCTGTCACTATTTCTTTCAGTATGTTTTCAGTATCTTGCTCTCTCTCATCTTCTGGGACCCCCATAATTCTGATGTTGGTTCGCTTGAAGTTGTCTCAGAGGTTTCTTACATTATCTTCAATTTTCTGGATTCTCTTGCCTTCTAGCTTCTGTGGAGGAGTGTCCTTGGGCTCTTTGTGTTCCAAATCTTTGACTTGATTCTTGCGATCTTCCATTCTGTTTTTAGGACTCTGTATAATATTTTTTATTTCAGACAATGTATTCTTTATTTCTTGTTGATCCCTTATCATTTCTTGTTGATCCCTTATCATTTCTTATTGATTTCTTATTAATTCTAGTTGATCTCTTTTCATATCTTCACAGGTCTTATAGATCTTTTCTAGGAAATTCTTAAAAAACCTTATAAGCGTAGATTTGAACTCTATATCCAGTCGCTTTTTGTCCTCCATTTCTTTCGTTTGTGATCTATTTTGTTGTCGCATTTCGCAGCTACAGATGGGACAGGATTTCAGGGTGGAGTCTACAGCTTTGGCTTCCGTCAGCCCTGCCCTATGCGGCTCCTGGGTCTCAGGGTCCTTCAGTACTCATTGCAAGCGCCTCTGAGAAAGGTGCCCTTGATTTTTGCCTGCTACCAAACAGTCTAGGCTCTCCCCCAATGGCCTGGAACTGGGGTTCAGTTCAGTTGGTAGTGGGATTGGAGGTGGCGTTCAGAGCAATCTGGAGCCCCTGTCTCCTTCCTGTCAGGGCAATCCCGTGGCACAGCCAACCATCCCTTCTCTGCTCGCAATGTGCGAGCTGCCGGGACCTCCTTTCGCCACTCCCCCGGGTTCCGCCTTACAGCCCAGCTCCCTCTGGATGAACCTGGGTCCCCAGGGTCTGGCCTAGAACTAGGGTTCAGAGCAGTTGGAACTGGGGCACAACACAGTCGGAGCTTTTATCTCCTTCCTGCCAGGCACCAGCCGCCCTCCTCTCTGGCTCCGTCGTCTCCGCGCGCACCGCATGTCTCTGTACCTCAGGCTTTTACAGCTCCTCTGCACTTCCTTCTGATTTTCTCCTTGCTTCTCGTTGTAGAATTTCCAGTCAGTCAACTTTACTATAGTTCTGGGTAATGTTCATTTTATATTTTAGTTGTATTTTATTGAAATTGTTGTGTGCGGCTGCGGCTAGGTGTTTACCTGGGCAGCCATCTTGGATTCTCCCTGATCTTAGGTATATTTAAAAAAAAACAAAACTGTAACTTTCTATGAATGTACATTTTTAAAGTAGTTTTGAAAGTCAGAAAACAATGGTTTATAAATGGTGCTTTATAAGATGAATTTATGTATAACATAAGATACAGAAGGACAGACCCTTTATTTATCAAAGTATAATGTTCATATAATTTCAAAGTATAAAGTTCACATAATAGTCATATAATTTCTTCTTGAACAACTTTGTGCAAGGCATTGTACTAAGAAATGTCATAGGGCAAAAAAAGTAGCTTCTGGATTTCATAATATAGAGGAGCTAGCCATGTTCATGGGACACTTTTACATAAGGTGCAATGGTGAGCATTAGAAAGAAGTTCACAGTATCTCTACTCACATGAAGGTTCTATAGCCTGATTGTTTGCATTTCTAGAATCCTCTAATACTAATATGCCGTTTTTGTCTCTCCAGGCAATAACAGCCCCCATGGAAGCCCCACCTCTCCTCTGGACAGTAATATGCTACTGGTCATCATCATCTCTGTTGGGGTCATCACCATCGTGGTGGTTGTGATCATTGCTGTCTTTTGTACCAAGCGCACCACCTCTCACCAGAAAAAGTAAGAAGCCCCAAATTTAGCCCATAGATGTTAGGTTCTATTCTTTTGCATCTATGTGATTTCTGTATTTGGAGTTACACTGAGAATAAAAACCTAAAATACTTGAAAAGTGATATTATAAATATTTGTAAACACAGACTGGTTCCTCTCATAAATGTGTATTGTCAGGATCTTGGCAGAAAAGAGGTAGCGCACTCAAAAGGGGTGAACAAGAATATAATGAAGGAGTCATTTACAAAGTCCTAAGTAGGGTTAGGGAAACTGGGCAGCAGTGTTCAAGGGTCAGCAGCAGTGAGTGGCTGCCACCTTAGGTGGTGACAATGACTGTTTCAGACATGAAAGGATAAGAGTTCTTTTTGAGGAAGAACAAGCTGTTTTCAGAGTCTTGAAGTGGTGGGAGAAGGTTTTTGACAGGAGCTGTGTGTGCTGGTGGAAATGGAGACATTGACAACCTGTAGCCCAACAGGGAGGGGGCAGGAGAAAAAAACACCTCTGACCCTTGCCTGTTTCTTGCCTGTGCCTTCTACTGGACAAACCCAACTGGACACAAGGGTCAGGATTGCCAAGTAGATATAGTTCATGCCATTCAATCTCTTGAGTCACAGAGCCAAGTAGAGAGATCAAGAGAAGAAAGCGGACAGTGCAGCCTTGCTGGGAGCCCTACTGAATTATGTCTTATATGCACACAGTGAGCTAGACACACAGGAGTCTCTGCACATTCTTATGGGTTATTTTACAACAGAAATACCAACTGAGATGGAAGAAAACCACAGGCCTCTTATTCTAAATCTAAGTTCATCCTACGTGTAGAAGTTGAGGTTGGTACCAGGGTTGGGGGCTGACTTAATGGATAAGAAGATCAGTTATAATCACCATATCACATTCCCAGAGAGGTCAGGTGGCTGCTAGTTCTGTACTCTGCTGGGATTGTGAGCTTGTGGGTAACTGTGTAGAGCAAATAACATGGTTATTCAGTAGTGCTTAATAACAGCCTGTACTCCTGAACTTGAGAGAATCCTTGACCCTAAATCACATTCAACTAATAAAAATATACATTCCTGAGTTACCCCAATAGCAAAAACTATGTGAGTAAATGACTTTAGTTGCAGTATCCTAAAAGATTATAAGATTAAGGTGTTGCTCCTAAACACACACACACACACACACACACAAATTCATGTCTGTGGGATATCCATCAGACTTGGTCTGCCCAAGGCCAGAATGCATGTATTTAATAATGATGCATTTGTTGTCAACACACAGGACAAGTATAGCTACCCTGTAACTGCTGATGGTCATGTAGGTCATCTTTTGTAGGCTGTTTGATATTTTTAATCTGCTTTTGCCCCAGTAAAATAGCTGTCTGTAGCTTGCATTGCATCACTTTCACAATCCTTTTATAAGCCTCCTGATCATTGATTCTTTCAGCTCTCCCTATCTACTTTTGTTTTGTTTTTTGTTTATTTGTTTTTACTTTATAAAATATTTTTTAAAATTTTTTATAATAAATCTTTATAGTTCAGATTATTACAGGTGTTACTCTTCCTCTCCACCACCCTCCCCTGCATAGCTTCCCTCCACCTGATTCCCAACCCAACCCCATGCCCTTACCCCTGCCACTGTCATCATCCATAGGTGTAATAATTTTTATCCAAATTCTTCCTGCACCGCTCAGACCCCCTTCTCCCTGAGAATTGTTAGTCCAATCCCTTTCTATGTTCCTGATTTTATTATATTCACCAGTCCATTTTGTTCTTCAGATTTTTTATTCTCTTGATTTTTGGAGTCACTTGTTGGTAGGTATGTATTTGATATATTTTTGTTGTTCATATATTTTACTTTTACCTTTTTTTCTTCTTCCTCTTCTTAAAGAATATCCTTCAACATTTCATGTAATTCTGGTTTGGTGTTGATGAATTCCTTTAACTTTTTCTTGTCTGTGAAGCTCTTTATTAGACCTTCAATTCTGAATGATAACTTTGCTGGGTAGAGTAATCTTGGTTGTAGGTTCTTATTGTTCATCATTTTGAATATTTCTTGCCACTCCCTTCTGGCCTGCATAGTTTCTGTTGAGAAATCAGCTGACCGTAATATCGGTACTCCCTTGTAAGTAACTAGCTGTTTTTCTCTTGCTGCTTGTAAGATTCTCTCTTTGTCTTTTGCCCTTGGAATTTTAATTACGGTGTGTCTTGGTGTGGTCCTCTTTGGATTCCTCTTGTTTGGGGTTCTGGGTGCTTCCTGAACTTTTAAGTCTATTTCTTTCATTGGGTAGGAAAAGTTTTTAGTCATTATTTCTTCTAATAGGTTTTCAATGTTTTGTTCTCTCTCTTCTGGCACCCCAAAAATCCAGATGTTGGTACGCTTTAAGCCATCCCGGAGGCTCCTTACACTATCCTCACACTTTTTGATTCTTCTTTCTTTCTTCCTCTCTGGGTGGGTGATTTTTGCTTCCTTATATTTTAGATCTTTGGTTTGATTCTTGAGGCATGTTGATCTATAGTTGAGTTTCTGTATATTCTTTATTTCAGAGATTGTATGCTTAATTTCTGGCTGGTCCTTTTCAGTTTTTTTGGTATTCTCACTAAGGTCCTTGAAGGTCTCACAAAGCTTCTTGGAGGTCTCATCAAGTTTCTCAAAGGTTTTTAGAAGATTCTTGAGTAACCTTATAAATGTGATTCTGAACTCTTGTGTCGTCCAGTAGTTTACTTTCCTCCATCTCTCCCATTCGTGACATGCTTCTGTGTCTCCTCATTTTGGCTGCCTCTCTATGTTGATGGAGTGGCTTTGTGTGGTTGGTGACCTGTAGGGGCCAGTAGCTCAGCTTCCCCAATCACCTGAGGTGGACACTTTTGGTATATCTCTTTGTGGGCTGAGTGCAAAGTCTTGGTGTAATTAAGCCTTGATTGCTGTTGATACACTGGGAGGAATTGACCTCCAGGCCAATTGGCTGTGAGGACCCACTGTGTCTATAAAGTAAGAATTGCTATGCTGGAGACAAGCCTTGTTTCAGTGGGGCTTTGATGCTCACTGAGTCTGTATCCTAAATGTGTCACTTATGGGTGTGGGGGGTGAAACTGAGCGCTTGGAACACTGGCTTCTGGATCTCCAATGGGGTGCAGTTCAGCTACTGTCTGAGGCCACCCTGCAGGAGTTACAGCGAAAACCACAGTCCTCTCCTCAGTTAAACTGCAACAGAGAGGGTCATTTATATGCAAAAGCCGCTGCTAGGAGCTTGGGTGTGTTTGTAGGTTGTGTGATGCGGAGTCTCAGGGTGTCACTAGGCTGGGGCATGGCCAACAGCGATGGCTGCCCATTAGCCGCCTCTTTGACCATGTCCTCTCATCTCTCCATGTCTCGCACCCCAGCACAGCAAACAAATATTCTTGTGCACAGCTCTGCAAGCAAGCCACCCTCACTTTCCAACCTGATGGCAGACAGTTTAGCTTCTCCCCAGAAACTGGATTTCAGAGAGATCGGGAGCTTGTCTTTCTTCTGGTTGAAGAAAGCAATGCCCTGTGCTATCTGAGATCCGCCACCAGCCCGTATGGCATCCATGCCCCCCTAACTCAGTTTTTCAACACTTGTGCCCTGAAATCTCTTTCTCTTTCAGTCTAGTTGTAGGGCTTCCTTTCAGCCAGCTTTTCCTTGGGTTTTAGGTGATAGACGTTTTGTTTTATAGTTGTATTTTTGAAATTGTTGTGCACAGCAGCCGTTTAGGTGTGTTTACCTACTCCACCATCTTTGTTTTCCAGAAATTATTTTTTTTAATTTAATAAATCTTTATTGCTCAGATTATTATAATTGTTTCTCCTTTTTCCCCCTATAGGTCCCTTCCACCCACTTCCCAACTCACCCTCTACCCTTACCTTTCCCCCATTGTCCTCATCCATAGGTATACGATTTTAGTCCAGTCTCTTCCTGCACCCCCACCCCTTTCCCTCTGATAATTAATCAGTCCCTTTCTTTGCTCATGATTCTATTATATTCACAGTTTATTCTGTTTCTCATATTTTTAATTCACTTGATTTTTAGATTCACTCGTTGATAGACATGTATTTGTTGATCATAATTTTGATCTTTACTTTTTTCTTCTTCTTCATCTTCTTAAAGAATACCTTTCAGCATTTCATATAATACTGGTTTGCTCGTGAGGAACTCCTTTAGCTTTTTCTTATCTTGAAGCTCTTTATCTGCCATTCAATTCTGAATGATAACTTTGCTGGGTAGAGTAATCTTGGTTCTTTCTATTCATCACTTGAATATTTATTGCCACTCTCTTCTGGCCTGCATAGTTTCTGTTGAAAAATCAGCTGGTAACTAATTGTTTTTCTCTTGCTGCTTGTAAGATTCTCTTTGTCTTTTGCCCTTGGTATTTTAATTATGATGTGTCTTGGTGTGGTCCTCTTTGGATTCCTTTTGTTTGGAGTTCTGTTCACTTTCTAGACTTGTAAGTCTATTTCTTTCACCGGATGGGGGAAGTTTTCAGTCATTATTTCTTCAAATAGGTTTTCAGTATCTTGCTCTCTCTCTTCTTCTGGCACTCCCATAATTCCGATGTTGGTACACTTAAAGTTGTCCCAGAGGCTCCTTACACTATCTTCAACTTTCTGGATTCTCTTGCTTCTCCGGAGGAGTGTCCTTTGCTTCTTTGTATTCAAAATCTTTTACTTGATTCTTACTTTCCTCTAGTCTGCTGTTGGGTCTCTGTATAATATTTTTTATTTCAGTCAGTATATATTTAATTTTTAGTTGGTCCTTTTTCATATACTCCAGGGTCTCGTTAAGTTTATTGGCCTTTTGTAGGAAATTCTTGAAAAACCTTATAACTGTGGTTTTGAACTCTATATCTAGTCATTTGTTCTCCTCCATTCTTTCATTTGAGATCTGTTTCCTTGTCTCCTCATTTTCACTGCTTACCTGAGTTGGTGGGGTGGCTTTGTGTGCTTGGTGTCCTATATGGACCAGTGGGTCAGCCTCCCCAATTACCTGAGGTGGACACTCTTGGTGCTCCCCTTTGTAGACTGCATGTACAGCCTTGTTGTAGTTAACACTTTGTAATTGGGCATTTTCCCGCCAAATCGCATAGTAACGCGGAGCTTTTTTGACATTTTCTCGCCAGTAAAATATTCATATCTTTCGATCTATTTGATATTTTTTTATGAAACTTTCAGTATTTTAGTTTAAAAAGAGGTCTCTACTTACTTTGCAAAATATGTGTTATTCTATTTTTCATGTACACAAAATTACTACATTCTAGGTAAACATAGAAAAAAACACTCAACATAATTTTATTTATACAAAATTACAATATTTTTTCGAAATTTTCAACAGATCTTATAAAAAACAAACAAACTATAACCTAATACATCCAAATGAAAGCAGTATAATGGAGTCACTGTAGAAACAAACAAAAATGCAAAAACTAAATCCTTTGTTGGAATCATTGTGTCTTTTTTTTGTAAATATTACCGCTATTTATTTTTATGGCTCTTGTTTTTTTTCGGGCCCAAATTTATTGTATTGGCAGGTAGACGCATAATAGTGCGTAGTCCGTCACCTGTTTGGCGCCCTTGTTTACAAGTTTCCCGCGCCCCACCGCTTAGTGGAACAAAACGAGTTAACTCGTCTCCCGCACTTTGGTATAAAAAGAGATATGACTAGTTTACTCATTTCCCGTAAAAAATGTGTTAAGTCTTGATTGTTGTTGGTATCACTGGGAAGAACTGACCTCCAGCCAATTGGATGTGAGTATCAGCTCTGTCTATGCTGGGATACCTTCTGTATTGGAGACAGTCTTATAGGATCAGACTTGAAAAATTGCAAAATCCTCTCTGCTCGGCTTGGATGGGGCAGAGTCTCAAGGCTGAGCCAATAGTCTTGGCTTCCCGTCAGTCCTGCCCTTGTGCATGCACCTCAGACTTCTGCCTTCCATAGACCCCCTGAGTTTCCGCCTGATAGTCCAGATTCCCCCTGCAAGAGCATGGGTGCCACAGGGGCTCACTCAGAACTCGGTTGGGTCTCTGTATAATATTTTTTATTGGAACTGGAATTCAGTGCAATCAGGAGCTTCCAATTCCTTCTGCTATGGAGATGCTGCGGCAACCTCCACAGTCAGACCTCTTGCGTGCACTCTCGCGTGCAACTTTAGACCCTGCCCACTGTGGCTCTCGACTCCCCCAAGTCTCCAACTCTCTGAGTCTCCATGTGTCTTTCTCTGCAGTCCATCCTCCACCCGTATGACCCTGGGTTCATAGGGTTTTGGCAGGAGCTGGAGTTCAGTGCAGTCAGGGGCTTCCTTTGCCCTCCCACCAGCTAGGCACTCAGCCGCCTTTCCTCTCTGCATGCACGAGTCTCCCTCCCTCAGTGCTTTTCAGCTCCCGTGATCCATGAGCCTCTCTCCTTTTTTCTAGTTGTAGAATTTCCTGGTGTTTTAGATGATATCCATTCTGGTTTTTTAGTTGTTGTTTTGAAATTGTTGTGCAAGATGGCCATTTATGATTTAACCTAGGGAGCCATCTTCGTTTTCCCTTTCCTCCTATCTACTTTTGATTATAGAAAAGTTTTTCTTAAAAGCCTCAAAGGATTTAAAAATTAATCATTAAAATAAAATAAAATATGCATCTATATGAAAAAATAAAACTTTGAAATTTAAAAAAAGCCTCATTTTTTTCTATGCTAGAACTTTTCTGCAAGTTTCTTTGTTCATCATCTCACATTTATCCATCTTTATGAACTGAATTTTATAGCTAGTTTTAGAGATCTTGAGATCTTTATTTAAAAGAATCTAAAAAACAAAATGACAATTCTTTAGTGCTTCGAAGAACTTAAAATTTAAAGTAAGTAAAAAATAAAGTGCTTAGTATTCAAATTGAGAGGCAGGAAAATGGGTTGGTAATATGCTCTGTACTCTGTATTTGAATATATAAATCCTTCAGATTTGGGTCCACACAGATACTATGGGGGTGAGGGCATGTGCTGGGGGGTGGAAGTGGCCAGGGAGAGGTCAATCGGGAGAAAAGAAGATAAATGTAATACTTTAAACAATAATGAATTAAGGAGAGAAACCAAGATGGTGGCATAGGTAAACACCTAATTGCAGCCTCACACAACAATTTCAAAAAATACAACTAAAATACAAAATGCACATTATCCAAAACTACAGGAATGTTGACTGACTGGAAATTCTACAACTAGAAGGAAAGAGAAAATGAGAAAGAAAATCAGAGGAGCTGTAAAAGCCTAAGGTACGAAGACAGGGTGCATGCATGGGGAGAGGACTGAGCTGGAGAGGAGAGGGCGGCTGACATTCCCTAGCGGGAAGTAGATAAAAACTTCGGACTGTGCTGAACCCCAGTTCCGACTGCACTGAACCCCAGTTCTGGGTGAGACCCTGGGGTCCCAGGCTCATACAGAGGGAATCTAGGCTATAAGGCGGAAACTCAGCGGAGCAGCGAAAGGCAGAGTCCCGGTGGCGCGCACATTGCGTGCAGAGGACGGACTGTTGACTGTGCCACTGGATTGCCCTAGTGGCACAAAAACTCTGGACTGCACTCAACCCCACTTCCAACTGCACTGAACCCCAGTTCCGGGCTCATTGGGGGAGAGACTAGACTGTATGGTAGTGGACGAAACTCGAGGACATCTTTCTCTCAGAGGTGCTTGCAGCAAGTACCGAAGGACCCTGAGGAACACTGAGACTCAGGAACTTCATAGGGCGGGGCTAACAGGAAGCCAAGCTGTAGGCTCCACCCTAAAACTTCGCCCCATCCAAGCTGAGCACAGTGGCTTTTGCAATTTTCCAAGTTTAGTCAAATAAGGCTCCCCAACATAGACACAGCTGATCCTCACAGCCAATTGTCCAGGAGGTCAGTTTCTCCCAGTGATACTAACAACAATAGACTTAACTACAATAAGGCTGTACACACAGTCCACAAAGGGGTGCCCAAGAGTGTCCACCTCAGGTAACTGGGAGGCTGACCCACTGAACCATATAGGACACCTTAGCACACAAAGCCACCCTACCAACTCAGGAAGCTGTGAAAATGCCGAGACAAGGAAACAGATCACAAACAAAAGAAATGGAGGATAACAAGCGACTATTCAATAGAGTTCAAAACCGCGGTTATAAGGTTTTTCAAGAATTTACTAGAATAGGCCAATAAAATAAATGAGACCTATGAGGATATGAAAAGGGATCAACTAAAAATAAAGAATACATTATCTGAAATAAAAAGTATTATACAGAGTCCTAAAAACAGAATGGAAGATCGCAAGAATCAAGTCAAAGATTTGGAGCATAAAGAGCCAGAAGACTCCTCTGCAGAAGCAAGAAGACAAGAGAATCCAGAAAGTTTAAGATATTGTAAGAAACCTCTGGACAACTTCAAGCAAACCAACATCAGAATTATGGGGGTCCCAGAAGAAGAGAGGGAGAGCAAGATACTGAAAACATATTGGAAGAAATAGTGACAGAAAACTTCTCCCACCTGGTGAAAGAATTAGACTTACAAGTCCAGGAAGCACACAGAACCCCAAACAAAAGGAACCTAAAGCGGAACACACCAAAGCACATTATAATTAAAATTCCAAGAGCAAAAGACAAAGAGAGAATATTAAAAGCAGCAAGAGAAAAGCAAGTAGTTACCTATAAAGGAGCACCCATATGATTGTCAGCTGATTTCTCAACAGAAACCATGCAGGCCAGACGGGAATGGCAAGAAATATTCAAGGTGATGAATAGCAAAAACCTACAGCCAAAAATACTCTAACCAGCAAAGCTATCACTCAGAATTGAAGGCCAGATAAAGAGCTTCACAAATAAAAAAAAAAGCTAAAGGAGTTCATCACCGCCAAACCAGAATTATATGAATTGCTGAAGAGGGTTCTTTAGGAAGAGGAAGAAAATAAAGATAAAAATTATGAACAACAGCCGAAACCGGTTTGGCTCAGTGGTAGAGCGTCGGTCTGCGGACTGAGGGGTCCCGGGTTCGATTCCAGTCGGGGGCATGTACCTTGGTTGCGGGCACATCCCCTATGGGGGGTGTGCAAGAGGCAACTGGTCGATGTTTCTCTCTCATCGACGTTTCTAGCTCTCTATCTCTCTCCTTTCCTCTCTGTAAAAAATCAATAAAATATTTTTTTTTAAAAAAATTATGAACAACAAATATGTAACTATGAACAAGTGAATCTAAAAACCAAGGGAATTAAAAAATCTTATGAACAATATTAACTGGTAAATATAATAGAATCAGAGGTATGGAAGGGGAGTGGACTGACGATTCTCGGGGAAAAGGGGAATGGGGGGTGAGGGAAGAGACAGAACATAAACTATGCATCTATGGATGAGGACAATGTGGGGTGGGCAAAGGGCAGAGGGTGGGGTGGGAACCTGATGGAGGGGAGCAATGGAGGGGGGAAAAATGAGGAACATTTGTAATAATATGAACAATAAAGATTTATTTAAAAAACAAAACAATAATGAATTAAAAAGCAATTGTACCAAGTTTTCACAGGGCATTTCCCCTCCTTCCCCAATGGCCTGCTTCCTAGTGCTGAAGGGACAGAACCATTAGAGTTAGAGGTTAGCTGTGCTAGAGAGTACTATTGACCATTGACAACTATGTGAGCTTTCTCATTGCTTTGTTCTTTAATACCTGAAGTGCCTCCCCTTTCAATATTTTCTGTTTATGGACTCACTGATAGGACATCTAAACTGAAGAACATGGAGAGTGTAGCTCTCATTGTTTCTCAGCACGTTCCTCTATTGTCCCTCAATCTCAACAGAGAAGTACCTTGGCATACCATCATCACATCTAGAACCTTTCTGTGCCGGGCCAACTCATCCAAGGGTTTGTTAAGCTAAGAAGTGGGGTGGGGGAGGGGGGGGGGTTAAGAAAAGACAAAAGAGAATAATCTGGGGCTAGGTGGATCTCATGAGCCTGGCTGAGGCCACAGAGATCCAGACTGCAAGCTGAGCCTTTATTTTTTAGCCAGAGGTAAACAAGGTAGTGGTCACCATAGTTAAAATGTTCTTGTGAGTTTCACTTGTTTTGGCAGCACTTGCTGCACCTCTCACAGCCCATTAGCTACCCAAGAAGGATCTAGGGGGTGTCATAAGGTCAAACTTGAATATGCTAAGACAGCTGTGCCCTCTAAGCTGGGACTTGTTTTGTGGCTTTACCAACATGTCAGTCTGAGGCTTAACCCTATAGCCGCTCTCTAAACCTTTCTATGTTGGAAATAATTATTTTCTCCCCTTTCCTAAGTGTCCTTCCTCCTGTCTGAACCCAGTTCTCCATTTATCCTTTAGTTTTAGTTTCTTCTGTCTAAGACCTTGTACTTGCTGTTGCTTTCTCTTCAACACAGCTAACCTCTAAATCTTTTGGCTCTGTCCCTTTAGCATTTAAGTGTGCTCCCACTATTACCATGTTAAGAAATAATTATAATTATAACTCTTCCTCTATAACATGGTGCTTACCACTCATTGCTTACAAATCCCTATTTTTTCTTCCACCACAAAACTTCATGAATACTTATTTACACTCATCTGTTCTTTTACTGCCTAATCATGCTTTAATTTTTTCTAATCTGAATTCTGCCCCTACAGCTTTACCAAAGTTGCCTCTTCTGCATTTGCTCTTGAATGTCTCAGGCACTGGAAGATCCAAATCATAATTTATAATTTTTTCTGTCCAACTTGTTTCTCCCCTGTTATTCTCAGTGTTAGTATGTGGTTTAAGTCAGAAACCTTAGCATCATCCTTTATTTCTCTTGCTTCTGTTATGCTGCCCCACCTCACATCCATTTATTCACCAAGTCTTGTCATTTCTGGCTCCATTCCCACTGTCCCCAACCACTATCAGTCGTGGCTGAGGTTATTGCAGCACATCCTAGCTGGTCTCTCTTCTGTCTCCTCTCCATAAATCCCTTCTTCACACCACAGTGGGTGTATATTTTTAACTCAAAATTGATATGCTTACTCTCCTGCCTAAAACTATTTGGTGGTTTCTCATTATTTTGGGCATGCTGTAGAAGCCCATTAGGATATGACCTCTGACTGCCTTTCCAGCATCTCCATGGGTCACTGACCCCATCACTTGGGACTTGGTGTAGTCCTTATATGGTTATACTAGACTCTTGGTCTCCACTTCAGAGCTTGGACATATGCTGATTTCTGGAATGCAGCATCTGTCTTGCCCTCTTTGTGTCTTAGCTTAAATTTTACTATTCTTCCTGGTTTTTCCTATCCACCTTATGTCCAACTATTAAGTGGTTACTGTAATGCGTGACATTTCATTAAACTCAGAGCATTTTAACATAATCATTCAATGTCTGCCTTCCTCACTTGACCACAAGTATTAAGAGCACAACAGTCCTGCACAGGGTCTGACATACAGTGGGTCCCTAATAAATGCTTACTGAATGTGTGAGTGAGTGATGTAATAGGAGAAAAACTAAGGCACAAAGAAGTAGACACTGTCATCTGCACTCTTGACTTTACCCAGTTGTTAATCCTAGTTTGGATTAACTAAAATGTGTTCAAAGAAAACAAGCAAACTCATAGACAGAGACAACATAAAGATGGTTACCAGAGGGGGAGTCTGGTGGGAGAGAAATAAAAGGTTAAAAGGGGTCAAATATATGGTGATGGAAACACTGGACTTTGGGTGGTGAGCACACAATAGAGTATACAGATGTTGTATTACAAAGATGTACACCTAAAACTTATATAATGTTATTAACCAATGTTACCCCAATAAGCTTAATTTGAAAAGTAAGTAAAAATGTATACTAATAAATGGGTAATATGTAATTATGCCAGACATTTTCCAGACGTCCTTCCTGACAAAGGCGGGGCCGGGGAGAAGCCACCAGGAGTCCCCGGGACCTGTGGCCAGCCTAGGAGAAGTTTACTATTCTTATTTCTATTACTATCTACCCTTTAGGGATGTTTCCAGGTCTTGGTGGCGTGGCGTGGCGGCAGCAGAGGCACAGTAAGGGGCATGTTTCATTTAAGGAAATTCCTAAATTGCCCTGTATTCACTCGTGGACAAAATTTCAAAATCTAACTGACAGTAAGCTGCCAGCCCAGGGGTCCCCGGGGGCCTGTGGCTGGCCAGAGGGAGAAAATCCCAGGTCCAGAGGACCTGTAGGCAGCCAGAGGGAGGGAAGCCCGAGTCCTACGTGTGGAGGCCAAGGCAGAGGCTGTTAGGGGCGATCAGGCTGGCAGGCAGGCAGAATGATTAAGGGTGATCAGGAAGGTAGGCAGGTGAGCTGGTAGGAGCCAACGGTCCCAGATTGCAATGTCCAACTGGCAGTTTAGGATCTTGATCTGGCCTAAACTGACAGTTGGACATCCCCAACGGGGTTCCAGATTGGAGAGGGTTCAGGCTGGGCTGAGGGACTATCACCTCCCTCTTCCTGTGCACGAATTTCGTGCACTGGGCCTCTAGTATAGAATAAAGTAAAATGGTGTTTCTTCCTCCTTTATAAGCCCATAGATACTATTTTTTACTTCATTGTTATAGTTTTGGTGAATCTTGTCTTTTTCTCTGTTGACTGGAGGAACCTTCTTCTTTAGAGATTATTTGATTTTAAAATGCTGTCTAATCTCTTGATACTAAAAAAAAAAGTTACAACACAATATTCAAATATTCCTTGTACATATATCCAAATACATGTTGACAAAGAGATCTGTTTACTGTTCCCAGAAGGAAACTTCTTGCTCTGTTTTTCTTTTTGTGTGTTTTTAGTTCTGCCTTTCCTTGAAGCATCTCACAGAAGTGCCGTTTTAATCATTTAAACCCTTTGACAAATATGTTTAAAAGAGTTACTTTTAAAAAAAAGTCCTTTTAATTTTGTGCCTAGGAAACGAGCTGCTTGTAAGTCAGTGAATGGCTCCCACAAGTATAAAGGGAATGCCAAAGATGTCAAACCCCCAGACCTCTGGATTCATCATGAGCGACTGGAGCTGAAACCAATTGATAAGTCTCCAGACCCAAACCCCATCATGACTGATACTCCAATTCCTCGTAACTCTCAAGATATCACACCAGTTGACAATTCCATGGACAACAACATCCATCAAAGGCGGAATTCGTACCGAGGTGCAGGTTTTCCCCAAATGTTGAGAGGCTATTTTCATTTAAATAATTTACCATTTTATCAAGTTGCCTTAAAACTTGGTGTTTCCTATACAGGTGAGATTTTTAAAAGTATGTAATATGGATTTAGTCAACATCTGATGATGGATAGCTAGCAGTTGTGAGGGACAGGTTCTATACCAGAGGAGACACCTTCTAGATCTTTTAGGTCTCATTGGGCTTCACCAGCTTGATACTCAAGCATTTGAAACAACCTAGCCCATGTCTGTGCATTTCATTCTGTCCTTTCAGTCGGAGTCCAGCTGTCATTGTGGTATCCAGAATGCTCTTGGTCTCTGCTCTTACAGACACCACAGTGAAGCATGGTAGGCAGCATTGTGTCAACTGTATTGACTCTTAAAAGGGACGCACTAGTGATCACTTTTCTCTTTATTTCACTTCCTGCAGAAACATCTTGCCCCCATTTTCTTGTTTGTGTATTCCGTACTAGATATGTTTTACTTCCCAAAGTGGCCTAGGGCACATGCTTATAACCACCCTTCATATTTGATGTCTAGGGCATGAATCAGAGGACAGCATGTCTACACTGGCTGGAAGGCGAGGAATGAGACCCAAAATGATGATGCCCTTTGACTCTCAGCCACCCCAACGTAAGTTAAAAGTGTCTCTTTCTCTAGTACTACCTGTCTAGTCAGTCATGTTGGGGAACAATTTTGAATGATCTTTTTTACTTCACTCAATCCTGACATAAAACCGCTTTGGCAACTTGAGGGAAGAAGTATCAAAGAGTTGCCATATTTTACAATTAATATTATTGAGACTAGCTCCTTTAATTATAGGGAAAAAAACGCTAAAAAGCCAATTTCCTAGTGTCCCAGGAATAGGGAAGTAACTAATCTCCGAAAAATTGCAGAGCTTGCCTGGCTGGTGTAGTTCAGTGGTTGAGCATCGACCCATGAATCAGAAGGTCGCACTTTGATTCCTGGTCAGGACCTATCCCCTAGTTGCTGACTCAGTCTCCAGTAGGGGATGTGTAGGAGGCAGTCCATCAATGATTTTTCTCTCATCATTGATGTTTCTGTGTCTCTCTCCCTTCCTTTCTCTGAAGTCAATAGAAACATAAACTTTTTAAAAGTACAGAGCATCCCTGCAGGAGAAATGGGGAAGCATATGCACATTCATGGTAAATAGGCACCTGTGCAATTTTTTAAATTATTAGACCTCGTATTTTATAGGAAGTTTGAGGTTAACAGTATGGAGAAGTGTTTGTTTTAATTCCTCACCTAGGACATGCATAGAGAGAAAGAAACATTGATGTGACAGATAAACATTATCAGTTGCCTCCTACACGGGCCCAACTGGGGATCAAACCACAACCCAGGCTTGTACCCTGACCAGTGCACAGGACCTCACTCAATTAACTGAGTCACTCTGGCTGGACAACAGTATGGAGTTTGTAAAGCAATATTTTCAACCTTATTTGAACTATGCCTCACTTAGATAAGTTTAAAAGTTCCTCAACCTTTTATAATAATATTTGAAATTCAAAATAAGTTAAATATCATGATTAAAAGCCAAAAAACAATGGGATAAATCAATGTTTATTCAAACTAAGCCTTTCAGACTAGCTGGCACAGTGGTGCTTTCAGTGGAGCCTCCTGAAACCAACTGGAATAGGTTCAATTATTCTTTTGGAACATTTGCGTTTTTAAACCTGGGGCCTTGTTATAAAAGGGAAACCATGGTATGTCTGACTGCCAGTTTACATCCAACAGTTGGACATCCCTCGAGGGGTCCCAGATTGGAGAGTGTGCAGTCTGAGGTGTGGGCACTGCCCTCCCCTCCCCCAGCCCTGTGCACGAATTTCCTGCACCCGGCCTCTAATCCTAGAATAAAAAACTACCTGCCTATCAGGATCAGTCTTACAAACTATTTGATATATGGAAGTATTTGCTCTAACCTGGACAGTAGGCCAGTAAACATCAACACTGTCAGATACCTATATACAAATACTGAAAGCATCAAAAACTGAAAGATCACTTTTCATTTTTAACCCAAATGAGCTTTTGATTTTTAATTTATTTCTTAAAAGATGTCTCATTTTAGAAATCTCAGCCATCTCTGTCAACAGTGTCAGAGATTTAAATAATCCCAGATACCATACATGCACAGGTGCACCATGGCACCCTGTACTTGGGAACTGGCAGAATATGTGAATGTCTGTATGCACACTCTCTCTCTCTCTCTCTCTCACTCATTCACTATACACAAACACTAGGCTCTAGGTGCTAAAAACCAGCTTTGAGAGAATAAAGGTCAGTTCACGAATAGGTCATTTCTGCACAATGTACTTTTTACTTAGGGTCCATGATGAAAGAAGGAACTACACTTGGAAGTGTGCAGGGGAAAACCATGGTTTCCCTCTTAAAACAAGGCCCCAGGTTTAAAAATCCAAATGTCCCAAAAGAGTAATTGAGTGGATTCCAGTTGCTTTTGATTATAAGAAGATGGTAGCTTTACTGCTTATTTGTTTGTTTAGTATAAGACTTAGGTCTTATCAATTGGCTTATTTTTTAAATTTGTGAATTTTTACTATTCTTATTCATAGATTTGATATTTTTAAATACGTAAAGGAGAAAAAAAATACACTGTTCCAGTTGACATTCCTTTTTCTCCTTTTTTATTTTATTTTTTTATTTTTTTGATGGAAAAGTATGCATAAATTTTAAATATTTAATTTGTGCCTCGAATAGTTGGATGGGTGAGTGGAATCGTTTAGAATCTGATGCCAGGTACCCAGAATACTTTGATTTTCAGGTTTTGAGATCCCCTTTTCCCTACACAGCTTCTGCTTTGGAGTCTGCACCCACCAGCCACCTGCTCTGGCTTTAAATGGCTGAGCACTGCTAGGAAGACCTTGCTCAGCAGCATTGTGTCCTTATTCAGCCAACAGATAATGATGGCTACCTCTTGTAGGCAGGTACTTTCAGTTACTTTGTCATTTACTTCATTTGGAAAGACTGGAAATGCCTTTAGAAAGAGAAGTTCAATTTTGCTTTTCTGTTCTGAGAGTCCTCTCCATCCAGAATATTTTCAAATAACTAAAAATCAGGAGGCTCATTCACCTCCTCCTAACCTTGATCTGGAAAACACTGATTCTGAAGCTCCCACTTGTGAATTGGTCTTTTCTCCCTTAGAGGAGATGCTGACTCTCAAACTGTCCTGCTTTTCCAAGTTGTGTTTTATTCCAAAGGACCATCTGAGCCTTCTTAGGCATTGAGGAGGGGCAGTGAGAATCCATAGTCGCTGGTCAGTTGTGCCACCTGCTTGTTTGCAAGTGGCCAGGACAGGAGATAGCTGGAGAAGAAAGGCATCTGTTTTATTGACTGGGGTTCCAGAGTAATGCTGAGTGGCCCCACAAAGATCTAGAGAGATCCTTGGTGACAAAAGACATTTCATAGACTCTAAAGGCTGTAATTGAGTTTATCACAAAGTTTGTGAAGCCCTTGCTTAGGAAACAAAAGATCCCTGTGTTTCTAGTCACCCATACCTATTTGCCTGTTTGGGGGCTTTTGAGCTGGTTATCTTGATCTTAAACATTGTTTCTACAACTACTTTAGGGAGTACCTAAGGGAAATTAGTTGCAGACTGAACTTCTGGTTTTATTTATTTCCACCTCTGGAATTGGTAATCTAGTCTCATTAAGTAAGAACTTTGTCTTCATAGAATGTTGTATATGTTGTAGAATTTTGGATTTGTTAGCTAAATGCAGCAAATTGAATCCCTTAGCTGCTATAGGAAGGAAAAAAGCAATTAGAAAATATCTATGTATATTTTAAAATGTGAATGGATATGGCTGAGCTCCCAGGCTGGAATTTGTAAGAGAGTGTCCTAGGCTGAGTACTGGAGTGGACCATAAGAATCATTTCCATTCGCATTCCTTTTAAGATATGAAAACTGATTAAACAGTTATTCATTTATGTAGCTTAAATACCTATTGCAGGCTTTATTCAACAAGTAAGAAAAGGCAATTAATTAAACATATATGCAAAAGAGAAGGGCTTACATCTTTCTAGCATGAGAAAAAAGTATAGAAACCTAAACCATCATTTCTTTGCTTATGGAATTACATTATGTAACATATTCAAATAGATGTTTTTAATACCATATATCCATGTTTATTGTAGAAGAATTAGAAATAAAAGCAATAGAAAAAAATTTTAATCCTGATCATTCTTCCCCACAAGATAATCACCATTACTTTTTTTTATTTTTATTGTCATTGTTAATCTTCACCTGAGAATATTTTTTTCATTGCTTTTTCAGAGAGAGTGGAAGGGGAGAAGAAGAGAGAGAATGAGAGTACAACACCAATGTGAGAGAAACACATCAATTGATTGCCTCTCCCACTTGCCCCAGCCAGGGGTGGGGAGTGAATCCACAACCCAAGTATATGCTCTTGAATGGGAATCAAACTCACAACCCTTGGGTGTACAGGCTAACACTCTAATTATTGAGCAATACAGGCCAGAGCTCACTATTGACATTTTAGTATATATTCCTCAGACTTCTTTTTCTGCATGTAGATAGATAGACAGGCAGACAAATGTATGTACAGGAGTGTTGATTTAAAAAATAAAAAAAAAAAAGTAAAATCCATGGCTAATTGTCCAGATGCAGCCACCAGAAAACCAAGGGAATGGTTGCACTGTATGGGAGGGGGAAGGGATGACTTTGCTCTTCAACTGTGATTTGTGTGTGTCTGTGCAAGCATGTTAAGCATTTCTCTGTCTTGTGTTCATTCACAGCTATGATTAGTGCTCATCCCATCCATTCCCTCGATAACCCTCACCATCATTTCCACTCCAGCAGCCTCGCTTCTCCAGCTCGCAGTCATCTCTTCCACCCAACCAGCCCATGGCCCATTGGCACATCCATGTCCCTTTCAGACAGGGCTGATTCCACAGGTGAGAGACGAGGACTGCATCCCAGGTGGAAATATTTCCAAGAGTTGGCAAGTTGAAGTGGGGAAGGACTTGCCTGCTTAGAAGGATTTAGAGATTTTCTCAGTGTTATATATTTATCATAACATTTCTGTTCCTGGCTCAAATCTGTTTCTGTAAAATTGACTAAGCTTTTCTCGCAAAGTCATAAGTGCTCAGTGCAAGTCATTTTAGTAAAAACACAATAACTCTAATTACATAATCATGTCTTCTTCCAACAACTTGTATTTTAATTGAGTTCTATTTTCAGTTAACTTTTTTTAACCGTCCAATTTGAAAGAAGACCCATTTTGTGGGATTTTCAGACATTGGAGGTCAACTTTGCCTCTCAGTCACCTTAATTTTGGGAGGTTTCATAGGACAGCCTTAGGTATTACTCAACAGTAGGTTTTACATGCTTCTGCCAGGGAGCAGAGTAAGAACAGCATCTGAGGGTGGCAAGGCCAGCAGCCTCATGGGGTTGGTGCATAATGTAATCCTCAGGTTGCCTAGTGGATTACTGAAATGAGAAAGGGCTTCAAATGGGAAATTAACCTAACAGTCTGCAGTGTGTTTAAAGAAACACATTGCCAGGCAAATATTTCCCAGTTTGGAAACCTTAAGAAGCATTATGAAAACAGTTTTATGGAGGAAATAGTGAAAATGAGGGTATAGTAAATGGAATAGATACAATTATTCATCATTAATTGAAAATTAATTTTCACCCTCTCAGTTTTAAGGTACAAATCTAGTCATGGCTCATATATGAATCATAATCTTTCTATCATTTGTCTATTAATAGTAAAGTTATTAGTAGAACTAAGTGTTGGTGGTTCTGGAAAATATGAGAATTTCAAGTGAATTCCATTTTAAGAGAACCTCAAAACTTCATGCTAGAAGTTAGTTTTGCCAGTAGCATCCCCTCTCCTTTATATTTTGATCTATTATAATCATACCAAAAATATCAAATGAAGACCAAGGCTTTATTAATGGATGTCCAGTAACCCCAAAAGTTATCTCCTCCCAAACCTTTTCTTGGCTTGGAAAGTGCTGCTAGAACTCATGTCTAAAATTGGCCTTCCTACTATCTCCCCCAAAGTTTGGTATTCTGCCTTGAGGGAAAGACAGTGCACTGGAGGCTGTATGGAGAACTGAAGTCTGCCTTACAGAGGTGGTCTCTGATACAACAGCATCCAGAAAGCCACCCTCTAAACCTGCTCTTGGAAAGCCATTTTGTATCCTGACCCTGTTAAGGCAGATGAATCTCACCCACTAGGCTGTGTGTGGTGCAGGTAGGAAGAGGTTGGCCAGAAGCCTGGCAGCTCCTACCCAGCCCTCATCCTAGTGGTGGTTCAGTTGGTGGAAGTTCCATTCTGATGGACTTAGGCAGAATGGAAGAGAGGAAAAGTAATGATTTGCTTTATAAAGGGTTTTTTTTCAGTGGCCTGAGGGTATAAATGGAGGTAATACTAGTGGTAGAGTCACTGAAGATGTAAAGCAAGCATGTCACACTCGCTGCCCAGGGCCAAATGCAGCCCACAATGAATATTTTTGCAGCCCAGCCAATATAATGGTATGTAAGAGACATTTTAATTAAAATTTCATAATTAAATTTTTACAATATCCTGCTATACATAATTATTAATAACAAACTATAACATTCGCTAATTACTGATTACTAGAATTGTGTTGCATTCATTTCCCTCCACTAATACTAGCAGCGAATATTTTAGTAGCCAATTGCCATTGTCATTAGTCATAGACTGACTTGTTTGGTGTGCACAACAGGAAATATTTTCTTTTCGGAGAACAAGAAAAATAGGTTTATTTGCATTATGCTTATTTGTGCAGTTATTCAGTGTCTGGTAAGTTAATGTTCAAGAAAAAATACTAATTTTTATTAAAATGTTCTTTTATTTATGTTAATAATGACTCATTTACTTCAGCCTTTTATGTTCAACATGTCTCTATCAAAATAAACATATGTTTCTATGAAAATTGGAGCTTTTGTTTTTTGGCAGCCTACTTAAACCTTGTTTATATGGCCCATGTTAGCCTTTGAGTTTGACATGCTTGGTGTAGAACAAGTATCTAGAAGTGATCAAATTCTCTTACTGCTGTGCTTTCCTGAGCTCTGGAGCTCAGTACTGCCCTACCACCAGCCCTGTGTGTGTGGGCTCGGCATGACTAGACTCTGGCCAGGGCAGTCCTCCCGCTAGTGAGCACTTGCTGTGTCTTGTCCTGGAACATTTATTATGTCACCACCACTTGACATAGGAAGAGCACTTTCCACTTGTCCAAGTCAATGGGCAGTGTTAATTTTTTGTGTCTTAAACAACTCTGAAGTTGGCCCCTTGCCAGCAGAAACTTGTGTTATAGCATAATGACCTAAAATACCTGCCAGTGCAGGCTGACATGGTCCTGGCTGAAGCCTGCTCCCTCTCCTAGTCCCTGCTCCCACCCTCACCCGCTCCCTCTAGGCCCAGGTCACACTTAGCAAGCAGATCAGCAACTCCCAGCTGTGGGGGTGGCTAGCTTAAGCAAGCACAAAAATTAAAATCCTTAGCCTGATAAGGTTGTAATGGTCAGGCTTTTAGCACTTGAGGAGGATGCTGAATCCTTCATCCCTGGGACCCAAGACCTTTAAGCTAAGGGGTAGCACTCATAACTGGAATGGCCTGTCTCCTAAGAGCCCAAGGGAACAAAATCATTGCTCCCTTAACAATAACATCAAGAAAATAGGTTGGATTCTACAGGTTGCTCATACTGAAAGAGGATTACTTTCTTTTTTAAGGATGAGAACTCTAGGAGTCAGGGAAGGACCTCCTTCAGGCTGCCTGATACAGCCTGTCCAGAGCTGGTGTCCTCCAGGCCCCTCCCCAGGGTACGAATGGTGGTTTGCACCAGCTCCCATTGTTTTCATATGGTTTCTCTGGGCTTCGGTGCTGCTGCCACTCCTGCAGGGTTAGGGCATGGTGGCATTGGACAGTAGTGTGTGGTGGGTTGAAAGATGAGTTTGGGAGTCCAGCTAGGGATTCAGATTCCTTCTTTACCTGTTCTCACTCTGTCCTAGGGCAAGGCCTAATATCCCAGTGCCTTCTGAGTTACTCTGAGGATTGAATGAGCTAATTGAATGAAAAGTGTTTAGCACTTTTCATAAGGCTTCTCAATCTCCAGTGAATCTTGCATATTCTTCCTGTTTTATAGGTGAAGAAACTGAGACTCAGATTCGGTGACTGCCAAGTGTACTCAGCTAGTATGTCAAGATTATAGAGTCCAGGTCTATCTGATCCAAAGCCAGTGCTTTTTTCACCCCACACGCAGCCTCCCTGAACAATGACCCTTCCTCACATATTTTTAGATTGTTACCATGTTTTTTCCATGTCTTCCCCTTTTCCAGGCTGACCAGACCCTATTTCTTTCTCTCGCCCCATCGCCCTCATATGCATAATCTTAAAGCTCTGTGTAGCCCTCTATACCAGTTGGTTGTCCAGGTCTTATTTGAGCTGTAGGGCTGTTGCTCTGGTGAGGCTGTGCATAGTCCACTTAGGACAGGCAGGGACTGTGGCATTGCCCCTTCTACAGTAACCACCAGGCCTTGCAGGCAGAATCGGTACTTCCAGTACCCAGCTAGCCTTGGTGACTAAACATATTATCTATGAAAGTCACTGAGACTATCAATCAATCAATGAAACTAAGTTTTCTTTTATAATTATTTATGTCTAAATAGCTAGTATTCTCATGAACCTTTAAAATACATTTTTGTTGGTTAGAGAGAGAGAGAGAGAGAGAGAGAGAAACATCAATGATGAGAGAGAGAGACTTCAATCGGCTGCCTCCTGCACACTCCCTACTGGGGATCAAGCCTGTAACTCAGGAATCGAACCATGATCTTCTGGTTCATGAGTCAACTCTCTGTCATTGAGCCATACTGACAGGGCTCACAAACTTTTATATTATATGTGCTCCATAGTAAATACCCAACAGAACTTTAAATATCTAAAATTATGACCACTTAGCTATGTAGCTGAAAAAGTTTCAGTAACTGGTTGACAAAATTGTTTGTGACTCTTTTAGATTAGTCCATTCTTCCTTAGCCTTGGCAGAGGTGCTTATCCAGGGACCTTGTTGCTTACTAAGGGGTCCGTAGAAACAGCCAGAACTTGGGGATGTATATATGTTTAATGGATTTTTAAAATGCTAACATCTAAACTTTCCTGCTATAGAATCCATTCGAAATACCCCCAGCACTGACACCATGCCAGCCTCCTCGTCTCAGACATGCTGTACTGATCACCAGGATCCTGAAGGTGCTACAAGCTCCTCTTACTTGGCCAGCTCCCAAGAGGAAGATTCAGGCCAAAGTCTTCCTACCGCCCATGTTCGCCCTTCCCACCCATTGAAGAGCTTTGCTGTGCCATCCATCCCACCCCCGGGCCCACCCACCTATGATCCCACACTGCCAAGCACACCATTACTGTCCCAGCAAGGTGAGTGAAGACAACAGCATTGGAGGGACCCTTTAACTCTGGCTTATGGCAAAAAATCACCTCTTCTTTAAAGAATAATAAAGCAAGTACCCTTCAAGTTTCTCCCAGCAGTTTGGAGTAGCAGGGTGTCACCACCCCTCTCAGGGAGGATGTGCGCTTTTTCCTTTGGGAACAGGAGACCAATTGATGGGGAGTGAAGGCTGACTTTTTATAGGTTGCTTTGGGTGCAGGATCCTTGGTGGTCATACCCAGTGGCATGGCTGTGAGCAGCAGATAATCCTCTGCTCAGCCTCCCAGAATTGACTCTCTCCACAGGGTCCCGACAAGCCAAAGGAGGGGCAAGGAGGCCAATGCTTGGAAATAAAGAGGAACCTTAGGAAATTAATTCCCTGAGTCTCCACAGCCAACTCAAAGTCCTCTGACCTCAAAGGCATGCCTTTCCCCTACTTTTCTACATTATTATCTATTGCAATGGTTTGTTTCAGAATAAGTCAGTGGTTCCCAAGCTTTTTGGTCTTTTTTTTTTTTTTTTAATAAATCTTTATTGTTCAGATTATTACAGGTGTTCCTTTCCCTCCCCCTCCCACCATAGCTCCCCTCCACCCAATTCCCCACTCCACCCCATGCCCTTACCCCCCACCTCTGTCTTCATCCATAGGTGTAAGATTTTTGTCCAATCTCTTCCCATACTCCCAAGACCCTTTTCCCCCTGAGAATTATCAGTCCACTCCCTTTCTGTGTCCCTGATTCCATTATATTCACCAGTCCATTCTGTTCTTCAGACTTTTTATTCACTTGATTTTTAGATTTACTTGTTGGTAGGTATGTATTTGATGTCTTTTTGTTGTTCATAATTTTTATCTTTACCTTTTTCTTCTTCTTCCTCTTCTTAAAGACTATCCTTCAGCATTTCATTTAATCCTGGTTTGGTGGTGATGCACTCCTTTAGCTTTTTCTTGTCTATGAAGCTCTTTTTCTGACCTTCAATTCTGAATGATAGCTTTGGTTGTAGATTCATCACTTTGAATATTTCTTGCCACTCCCTTCTGGCCTGCATGGTTTCTATTGAGAAATCAGCTGATATTTGTACAGGTACTCCCTTTTAGGTAACTAACAGTTTTTCTCTTGTTGCTTGTAAGATTCTCTCTTTGTCTTTTGCCCTTTGCATTTTAATTATGATGTGTCTTGGTGTGGTCCTCTTTGGATTCCTCTTGTTTGGATTTCTGTGCGCTTCCTGGACTTGTAAGTCTATTTCTTTTTTTAAAATAAATCTTTATTGTTCACATTATTACAAAAGTTCATCATTTTTTTTCCCCTCCACCAGGTTCCTACCACACCCTCTGCCCTTCCCACCCCACCCTCCCCCACAGTCCTCATCCATAGATGCACAGTTTATGTTCAGTCTCTTCTCACACCTCCCACTCCTCTTTTCCCCAAGGGAAAGTTTTCTGTCATTATTTCTTCTAATAGGTTTTCAGTGTTTTGATCTCTCTCTTCTTCTGGCACTCCAAAAATTAGGATGTTGGTATGCTTAAAGTTGTCCCAGAGGCTCCTTACATTATCTTCATATTTTTGGGTCCTTTTTTCTTTTTCTTTTTCCAGTTGGGTGTTTTTTGTTTCCTCGTGTTTCAAATCTTTGGTTTGATTCTTGGGGTATGTTGATCTACAGTTGAGTTTCTGTAAATTCTTTATTTCAGACAATGTATTCTTAATTTCTGACTTGCCCTTTTCCTTTTTTTTTTTTTTTTTTTTTTTTTTTTTGGCATTCTCATTTAGGTCCTTAAAGGTCTCATCAAGTTTATCAGCAGTTTTTAGAAGATTCTTGAGTAACCTTATAAATGTGGTCCTGAACTCCATGTCGTCCCGTAGTTTGCTTTCCTCCATTTCCCCCTTTCTTGACATTCCTCTGTGCCTTCGCATTTTAGCTGCTTCCCTGTGTTGATGGAGCAGCTTTGTGTGGTAGATGATCCACAGGGAACAGTAGCTCAGCCTCCCCAATCACCCAAGGTGGACAGTCTTGGTACACACCTTTATGGTGTAGTTAAGCCTTGATTGCTGTTGGTACCTTGGGAGGAATTGTCCTTTAGGCCAATTGGCTGTGTGGACCCACGTTTATAATGGAAGAACTGCTGTGCTGGAGACATGCTATGGTGTAGGACTTGTTGCAGTGGGGCTTTGGTGCTTACTGAGTCTGCCTCTTAAATGTGTCAGTTACGGATGTGCAGAGTTGAAATCTGTGTCTCACACTGACCACTAGGTACACTGGCTTCTGGATCTCCAATGGGGTGCAGGTCAGCTATTGTCTGAGGTCACCCTACAGGAGCTACAGCAAGAACTACAGTCCTCTCTTCCCTGCTTGGGATTTGTAGATTATGGAGCTGTCTGAACCAGTTTGCTAGTTAGCAGTGGTAGTGAAGGCCATTCATATGCAAAAGCTGCTGCTTTGGGCTTGGGTGTGTTTGTAGATTGTACAGGGCAGAGTCTTAGGGTGTGGCAAACAGCAATGGCTGGCAGTGAGCCATCCTGTGCCTCCGACCTCATCCCATGTCTCACACCCCAGCTCAGCAAACAATTGTTCCTCCACGCAGCTCTGCAAGCCAGCCACCCTCACTTTCCGACCCGAAGGCAGACAGTCCAGCTTCTCCCTGTAGGAGTTTGGGTCTCACACATCTCCCCTACAGGTTAAAGAAAGCAACGCCCACCACCAGCCAAGATCCGCTGCCAGCCCATATCATGCACCATTGTACCTCAGTTTTTCAGCGTTTGTGTGCTAAATACTCCCCTCTCTTTCCATCTGGTTGTAGAACTTCCACTCAGCCAAGCCCTCCTGTGGTGATAGACATTTTGCCTTTCTTTTTTTTTTTTAAATGAATCTTTATTGTTCATATTATTACAAATGTTACTCATTTTTTCCCCCCTCCATTGCTCCCCTCCACCAGGTTCCCACCCCACCCTCTGTCCTTTCCCCACCCCCCATTGTCCTCATCCATAGGTGTACAGTTTTTGTTCAGGCTCTTCCCGCACCCCCTACTCCCCTTTTCCCCGAGAATAGTCAGTCCACTCCCCTTCCAGACCTCTGATTCTATTGTATTCACCAGTTAATATTGTTCATCAGGTTTTTTAATTCCCTTGGCTTTTAGTTTCACTTGTGATAGTTATGTATTTGTTGATCATAATTTTTATCTATATCTTCTTCCTCTTCCTAAAGAACCCTTTTCAGCAATTCATATAATTCTGGTTTGGCGGTGATGAACTCTTTTAGCTTTTTATTATTTGTGAAGCTCTTTGTCTGGCCTTCGATTCTGAGTGAGCGCTTTGCTGGGTAGAGTATTTTTGGCTGTAGGTTCTTGCTATTCATCATCTTGAATATTTCTTGCCATTTCCGTCTGGCTTGCATGGTTTCTGTTGAGAAATAAGCTGACAATCGTATGGGTGCTCTTTTATAGGTAACTACCTGCTTTTCTCTTGCTGCTTTTAATATTCTCTCTCTGTCTTTTGCTCTTAGCATTTTAATTATGATGTGCCTTGGTGTGGTCCTATTTGGGTTTCTTTTGTTTGGGGTTCTGTGCACTTCCTGGACTTAATAAATCTATTTCTTTCCCCAGGTGGGGGAAGTTTTCTGTCACTATTTCTTACATTATTCTTTTGGTATCTTCTTCTCTCTCTTCTTCTGGGATCCCCATAATTCTGATGTTGGTTTGCTTGAAGTTGTCCCAGAGGTTTCTTACACTACCTTCAACTTTCTGGATTCTCTTGTCTTCTTGCTTCTATGGAGGAGTGTCCTCTGGCTCTTTGTGTTCCAAATCTTTGACTTGATTCTTGTGACCTTCCATTCTGTTTTTAGGACTCAGTATAATATTTTTTTTAATTTCAGACAATGTATTCTTTATTTCTAGTGGATCCCTTTTCATCTCCTCATAGGTCTCGGCCTTTTCTAGAAAATTCTTGAAAAACCTTCTAAGCGTGGTTTTGAACTCTATATCCAGTAGCTTCTTGTTCTCCATTTCTTTTGATTGTGATCTGTTTCCTTGTCTTGGCATTTTCACAGCTTCCCTGAGTTGGTAGGGTGGCTTTGTGTGCTAAGGTGTCCTATATAGTTCAGTGGGTCAGCCTCCCAGTTACCTGAGGTGGACAGTCTTGGTGTAGCCCTTTGTGGGCTGTGTGTGCAGTCTTGTTGTTAAGCCTTGCTTGTTATTGGTATCACTGGGAAGTGTTGATCTCCAAGCCAATTGGCTATGAGGATCAGAAGTGTCTCAGCCAAGAGGGTTTCTGTATTTCGCTTGGATGGGGCGGAGTCTCATGGTGGCACAGCCAAACTTTGGTGAATCCCGCAAGATTGGTTGCAGGCACGCGCACCTCTTTGGTATAGGCGCAGAGCAGCTTTGGATTCCTGTCTGTTTCTCCCTAAGAGAGTCCTATTCGCGGCTAATGAGAAAGCTAGCCACTGGAAGGGCTTCTGTGCTCCGCTTGGATGGGGCGGAGTCTCAGGATGGTGCAGACAAGCTTTGGTCAGCCCCTCCCTATGAGGGTCTGGTTTCTGAGTCCCGCAGTAATGGCCACTGGCTTCACACACCTCCGAGAGATCTCTGCCCACTGCCTGACAGTCTGGCCTCTCCCTGTCGAGGGCCATCTATCAGCGCAATAGGGTGGTTCTGTTTTCCTCCCAAACAAGAAAGTTAGCCGCACATTAGCTGTCTGCCCTCTCCTCACGCAGGGAGTAAGCCATCAGCGAACTCCGCCTGCCCTCTCCAAGCTCCACAAACAAGCCAGCAGCGAAGTCGGGCAGCTGCCTTTTCGCACGCACAGTTCTCTGCACCTTCACAGTTCCTGAGGTTCAACGTGCCTTCTCTCTCCATCCCAGATGGTAGCGCCTCCTTTCAGCCAGCCGTCTGGCGCTTCAGGGTGATGTTTCCCCTGTTTTCCAGTTCTAAATTCAAATTTGTTGTGGTTGGTTGCATTCAGTTGTCTACCCTATGCCGCCATCTTGGTTTCTCCTATCTTTTTCGACATTTTGTCTTTTAGTTGTAGGTTTGAAATTGTACACGGCCGCAGTTTAGGTGTGTTTACCTACGCCACCATCTTGGGTTCTCCTTTAAGCTTTTTGGTCTTAGGACCCCTTTATACTCTTAAAAGCTGCCACCACCACAAGAGCTTTTCCTCAACATTTACTGTATTACCAATTAAAACAGAATTTTTAAAAATAATTCTTTATTGTTGAAAGTATTACACAGTCCTCCTTTTCCTCCATTAACTCCCTCCAGCCCACCCCTACCCAGGCCTTCATCACCCTATTGTATGTTTCCATGAGTTAGTTATGCATATATGCATACAAGTTCTTTGGTTGATTACCACCCACCCTACCCCACCTTCCCTCTGAGATGCCACAGTCTTAAAACAGAAATTATAAAACTATTTTACTCATTTTAAAATAGCAATACATCTGCCCTGGTCCTGTGACTCAGTTGGTAAGCCAAAATGTTGCAGGTTTGATCCCTGGTCAGGGCACTTATAGACATATTGGATACAGCCAATCAATGTTTCTTTCTCCCTCTCTCTCTCTCTCTCTCTTTCTCTACACATATACTCTTTATCTCTCTAAAATCAATAAAACATCCTTTGATGACAATCAAAAAACAATAATAAAAAGCAATACATCTATCATATTAAGATAAATAGCATATTTTAATGAAAAATTATTTTTTGAAAAGAAAAATGTAGTTAGTGACATTGTGTTACAAATCTCTTTTGCAAATCTCTTTAATGTCTGACATAATAGAAGACAGTTTCATTCTCCTACCTGCTTCTGCATTCAGTCTGTTGTAATATGTTGTTTTGTTTGAAGTATAAGAAGAAAATATGGGCTCACAAATATGTGGTCAGATAAGGGAAAAGTATTTTTAAAACTTTTTTTCCCAGATAATTGCAGATATTCTTTTTTGATATTACAACAAAACTCAGCAATTTGTAGTTTCTTATAGTTTATGTGTAATTTGGAATCAGAAATCATCTCTGCTTCATTAAAATCCATCTATCTTGTACTTTGAATGCATAATGTTGAACACACCACACACATTAATCATTTTGAAAATGTTTGCTTATTAACTTATACAGATCTTCCAAATCTTGATATGTTTTATTATGTAATATCTAAAAACATATTCATTAATATCACCAAAGTTTGTAACTATTGAGAAGCTCTCAAATTTATGGTGGCAGTCCTGGCCAGGGGTTAGAGTGTCAGCCCACATATCCCAGGCCTTCATCAGAGCGCATGTGGGAGGTAACCAACCAATATATCTCGCACATTGACACTTCTCTCTTTCTCACTCACTCACTCTTTCTCTCTCTCTCTCTCCCCTCCCCAACCCCCAATCCCTTCTACTCTCTCTAAAAATCAAGGGAAAAAATAATATCCTCTGGTGAGGATTAACAAAAAAAATCAAAAACTCATGGTGGCAGATAGATTTCTGTAAGATTGGTTGTTACTTCACCTCTTTCATTTCTGATTTTGTTTATTTGGGTCCTCTCTCTTTGCTTCTTGGTGTGCCTGGCTAGAGGTTCATCAGTCTTGTTTATCCTTTCAAAGAACCAGCTTTTGCTTTTGTTGATCTTCTGTTTTTTGTTTTTTTGTTTTTTGGTGGGTTTTTTGTTTTGTTTTATTTTGTTTTGTCTCTCTGTCATTTATTTCCGCTCTGATCTTTATGGTTTCCTTCTGCTTACACTGGGCTTTTCTTACTGCTCTCTTTATTTTCTTTTTTTTTTTTTTTTTAATATATGTTATTGATTTTTTACAGAGAGAAAGGGAGAGGGAGAGAGAATTAGAAACATCGTGAGAGAGCAACATTGATCGGCTGCCTACTGGGGATGTGCACAAAACCAATGTACATGCCCTTAACTGGAATCGAACCTGGGACCCTTCAGTCCATTGGCTAACACTCTTACTCACTGAGCCAAACAGGTTAGGGCTATTGCTCTCTTTCTAACTCTTTGAGTTGTAGGGTTAGATAATTTATTACCATTTTTTCTTGTTTTTTGAGGTAGGCCTGTAGAGCTATGAACTTCCCTCTCAAAACTGCTTTCACTGTGTCCTATAGATTTTGGATTGTTGTACTTTCATTTTCTTTTGTTGCCATGATGCTTTTTATTTCTTCCTTGATCTCTCTGGTAACCCAATCATTGTTTAATAACATGCTATTTAACCTCCAGGTGTTTGGATTTTTTGTGTTGTTTTCATTGTAGTTGATTTCTACTTTGATGCCATTGTAATTTGAGAAGATGCTTGATATGAATTCTTGAATTTGAAGAGACTTTGCCTATTTCCTAATATGTGGACTATCTTTAAAAATGACCCATGTGCACTTGAAAAGAATGTATATTCTGTGACTTTAGGGTGAAATATTCTGAAGATGTCAATTCCATCATCTGGTGAGTTATTTAGGGTTGCTGTTTCTTTGTTGATTTTTTTGTTTAGAGGATTTATCCAGTAGTGTTAGTGGGGTATTCAAGTCACCTACTATGACTGTTGCTGTCAATCTCTTCCTTGATATCCTTCAGAAGTTTTTTTTTACGTATTTGGGTGCTCTGTATTGGATGCATATATGTTTACCATAGTTATATTTTCTTGCTGAATTGCTCCCTTTAGTATTATGAAGTGGCCCTTCTTATCTCTTGTTATGGCCTTAACTTTGAGGTCTAATTTGTCATATATGAGTATTGCTTCTCCACTTTTTTTTTTTTTTCCATTCACCTGAAAAACCTTTTTCCATCCCTTCACCATCAGTCTGTGTGAGTTCTTTGTTTTCAGGTGGATTTCCTGTAGATAGCAGATATATGGGTCATGCTTTCTTATCCACTCATCTACCCTATGTCTTTTAATTGGGGCATTTAATCCATTTACAAGGGAGATCCCTTAGAGGTAACTTTCTGTCTCTCTCTGGCAGCCTTTAAGATGCTTACTTTGTCTTTGGTGTTTGCCATTTTAATTAAAATGTGTCTTGGTGTCAGTCTTTTTGGGTTCATCTTGTTTGGGACTCTGAGCTTCTTAGAACTGTGTGAGTTTTTTCTTCTTCCAAATATCAAGGACGTTTTCTGTCATTATTTTTTCAAACAGGTTTTCTATTCCTCTCTCAGTTTCCTCTTCTTCTGGAACCCCTAATATGCAGATGTTGTTTCGTTTTCATGTTGTCCCAAAGTTCCCTTAGTCTTTCCTCCTGTTTTTTAAGGTTTTTTTTTTTCCAGTTGCTGCTCTGCTTGGGTATTTTTTCCTACCTTGTTTTCTAGCTCACTGATTCTCTGCTTCTTCTAATCTACTATTGATTCTTTCTATTGTGCTCTTCATTGAAGTAATTTCATTTTTCATTTCTTTTTGGTTCCTCATTTCCTCTTGGTTCTTACACATATTACTGAATTTGTCTTCCATCCTTTTCAGTGTCCTTATGGTCATTGCTCTGAATTCTCTCTCTGACAAATATGCCTCCATTTCGTTTACTTCCTTTCTGGTGATTCCTTCTTTTTTTTTGTATGGGGCTGTTTCTTTGTCTATTCATATTTGCTATTCTCAGGGTGTCTGATTATGTAGCTCTCTTTCTTTTGCATTGACTTAAAGACACAAAATACAACACAACAAGACACAATGCACAGGGCACCAAATACAAATGTATTCACAATACCAATAATCCCAAACAAAGGTGACCACCAAAGAAAAGAGAATTAGGGGAGAGAAAATATTGCAAAAATAATACTGAGAAAAGAAAGAAATGCAAGAGAGAAAAGAAAGAGAAGAAAAAAGAAGGGGGGAAAAATATATGTATATGGGGGAAAAACTTCAAAAAAGCAATAGCTAATCCAAAAAATGCAAACAACAAATACCCTAACAACAAACACACTGCTGAATCTTAGGAGGCAGAACTTATTTCCAGAAGGTAAGGTCAGAGAATCGAATGAATGGGAAAATGTCCACGATTCAGTATAGAGGAGGAGAAAGAGAATGAGTGTATAAGAAGGAAAGTAAAAAACAAAATACTAGTACCAAAAAAGAAAAAAAAAAGAAAAAAAAAAAAAAATATATATATATATATATATATATATATATATATATATATGTAAAAGAAAATTTATATATTAAAAAAACTCCCCTTTCTTTAATCTGTCTATACACTGAGTGGCCAGATTATTATGATCTCTGAATGCATAATAATCTGGCCACTCAGTGTATATCCTATATAATAAAAGGCTAATATGCAAATTGTCCCCTCTACCAGGAGTTCAACCAGCAGGCAGGCCGGCCAACTGCCCATGTCCCCTCTCTCTAGCTAGGCTGGCTGGACCCCAGCCATGCACGAATTCATGCATCGTACCTCTAATGTATGTATACACACACACACACACACACACACTGAGTGGCCAGAGTATTATGCATTCAGGGATCATAATAATCTGGCCACTCGGTGTATATTCATTTATTATTGGAAAAGGAGAATAGAGAGTAGATAGGCCAGAGTTAGTGATTGGAATTAATTAAGCTATTAGTAGAAGAAGAAAACAAGCAAGGAGAAGAAAAACAGAAGCAAACAGAAGGGGGGAGGGGGCCGGGGGAGGAATCACAACAAGACAGAAAAAGGAAAAAGGAAAAATATTTGGCTAGTGAAGAAAGATAAGAGAGAAATATGCATGGACTTGAAGCATGGGAGAGGAAATTAGATATGTGAGTAAGATCAGTTTTAAAACAGGAGTAAAAAGAAAGTATAGAGAAAAACTAAAGCAGAGACAGAGTAAGAGAAACAGGATGAAAAAGGGGGAAAGTAAGGAAGAAAGTGTTGGCATAAAGGAAAAAATTGAGATAGAGTAAAATAATGCTAAAATAAAAATAAAAATAGAATGTAGAACACTGATCCCAAAATAAAATAAAATAAAAAATAAAACTTTTTTAAAAGGTAAAATAATAGCAGTAATAATTTAAAAGGTGAAATCAAGTGAGAAAAAAATAGTTTCTTAAGTAAAAGGTAAATAAAAAAGTTAAGTAGTGAAGGTTATTCACTTCCTCTACTGTTCTGCCTGGCATGTACGTTTCTTGTCAAGTAGTCAGCACAGTGTTGAAATTCCCTGCGATCCATTGCTCCTGTGTGTCATAAGCCACAACCTTGTTTTCAAGCAGCGGGATCTCTCTGCTCACTTTGTTTCTCTATCTGCCTTCAGTTATATTTACACAAGTGTCAATTTCTAACACAACCCTTGGGTGGCAGTGTTTCTGTATTAATTTCCAAGACCAAATAGCTCTTCAGCCCAGTGTATAAACTCTTCTTTCCCTGCTGCACTTAATACTGGGTTGAAAGGATGTACTGATCCAGAGCTTGTTTCCTGCTCATCTCTCCTTATTCCAATCCCCAGTTTCTACAGAAACAACTTCCCCTGTAGTCTCGGTGAGTGTTTTTAATTAGAAGATACTGTGTACTGGGCTTAGTAAGCAAAAGCAAGGTAGTAAAAAAGACAAAGGAACCATGCCAACACGCATCTTTCTCCCCAAAGCACTGTGTGCCTAGTAAAGAATTTCAGTCTGCCTTTCTGGGGCTTATATCTAGAGTCCCCCTCTGCCAGAAACCCTGTGGACCCCCTTCCACATTTAAGGGTACACTGACCCCAAGGGCCATGGATTTAGTGGAGCGCAGTCTCCCTCTGAGACTCTAGTCCTCGCTGCACTCGTTTCTCCCTCCAACCCAGAGATCAGATCTTACCTCTCTCCAGGGGATCTCTGACTTTTCTGTTCAAGGATTGCTTCACCAGCTGTGTTTAATTTGCCAATTCCAGGTGGGTGTTATCTGATTCAGCTGTTCCTTCTATATGCTCTGTGAGAAGGCTCAGGGCCCATAAGCGTATTCAGCAATGCTTTGTCTCCCCCTGGACAAACTTTTTAGGTGCCCATGGCCGCAGAGGCTGGAGTCTCTGTGTTCATGGGTTTGCAGCCGAGGCAGCTGGTCCCTGGGTATTGTGGTTTCAGGTCCCGGGAGGTATCCAAGGTCTCCCCGGTTGAAGGTAAGGCTGGGCTTCCCATCACAGCCGCTCTTCCCTTTAATATGGTGCCATCTCTGCTGCAGAACTGGCTACTCCGAGAGAGATTTCAGCAGTAGTAGAGGCTGCCTGGCTAAGGGAACCTGGTCCACCAGTCCCCAACAGTCCTGTGGAATATAGCTGTTCCTTACTCACAAATACACATGTCCACACATTCTCCTTTCACTCACTCACACACTGTCTTGCAACTTGCTGGCCTGTCAGCCACCATCATGGATCCAATTTCTTACTATTTGTACCAGTCAATAATACGGATTTTTTTTCAATAGACAGAGTTACCCATATGTTGATATATATATATATATATATATATATATATATATATATATATATATATATATATATACACGATTTGATATGTATGCTATTTTGTTAACAGCTAGCTTCAAAACTTCGTATGTCAAATTTGTTGAAGGTGTTAACATCATAAATATTTTTATGCTTAAAAAGGTTGAATTTCGCCCTAACCAGTTTGGCTCAGTGGATAGAGTGTCGGCTTCATGATAACGCACCATCATACAACTTCAAAACCAGTTAAAGACGCGTTAAAACATCTCAGCCACCCGCCGTATTCACTAGACCTTGCTCCTTCACATTACCACTTGTTGCCAATGGATGGCACATGTACTTTCTGAGCAGCACTTCAAAACGTATGAAAAAGTGGAAAATTGAGTCTCTGAATGGTTTGCCTCAAAACAAGAAAAGTTCTATTGGGACGATATCCACAAATTACCTGAAAGATGGGGAAAATGTGTAGCTAGCAATGGACATTACTTTGAATAAAGCACTTTTGATGTTTCTCTTGAAATTATCATGTTTTCTTTGATTTCAAAATCAGCCATTATTAACCGGTACACCTTGTATTTCTAAATGCAAGATTTTAAAAACTCTAATTTTACTCGAAACTTAATGTCCATTGTTTTTCTTGAAGTGACTGGCTTACTTCATTCACTTACTAGAAAATGTCTGCCAAATGCTTAAGTCCAGATAACTGGCTTGTCAGTCGCTTTGAACTAACATTGGTGTTCATGAAACAAGTGACAGTACAGTTCACAACACGGGCTGCCCCAGGTGTCTGGTGGGAACAGTTCTCCCACCTTGGTATACAGCAGCAATCCTGTGTGCATACTTTCCACTTTATCATATAGAATATTTAAAAGTTGTGTAATCAAGATCCAGATTTAATAAAATAATTTTTACTATTTCATAAAGAATGATCTTAAACTGACTGCTTTTAAACTGCAAGTGTGTATCAGTGAGCGATTTTACAGTTTGGTGCCACTACCTTCACCTATGCTTGGGCTCTAGCAGTTTTACCCACTGTTGCTTTTGTACCATTAGTGTAAGGGCAAAAATACTGTAGTATGATTATCAAAAGACTTTAATCTATCAGATATCCTGCAAGGGGTCCATGGATCACTATATTACCGTGTTTCCCCGAAAATAAGACATCCTCTAAAAATAAGACCTACTTACAGTTTCCTTCTGAGTGAAATATAAGGCATCCCCCCGAAAAGAAGCCCCCCCCCCCCAGGCTAAACATGAGAGATTTGGTCCACTGATTCTGAAAGAAATGGAGTCACAAGAAATTCACCAGGAAATTCAGGAATTAGATTGTTATGATGATGTTCCAGAAGGTGATGACATGATTGTCATTGAATAAATGAATAAATTCTTGATATTGTAAGATTCACAGTTTGTCTGGTTTGTGTTGACAACTACCATACTACCATACCGTATACAGGTAATAAATTTCCTTCATTTTCATTTAACAATAAATTTGTACAGTATTCTTCTTCATGGAAAAATAAGACATCCCCTGAAAATAAGACCTAGCGCATCTTTGGGAGCAAAAATTAATATAAGACACTATCTTATTTTCGGGGAAACAGGGTAGAGGCCCACTAAACTAGGAGGTTAATTTTCTAAAGCCAAATGTAATATTTCCTCTGGCCTCTTGGATGCCCTGCTTTCTCCCTCCTTCCATCTTGTTCCGGGGCCTTCTTAGTGCCAGATTGCTGCACTGGGTCTGGGTGTATCCCTCACTAAGTATATCCCTTCATGCGGTTTGGTTGGAGCAAGCTTAACTACACACCTGACACTGCCCTCTCCCCTCAGCTCTGAACCATCACATTCACTCAATGAAGACGGCCTCCGTTGGAACCTTAGGAAGGAGCAGGCCTCCCATGCCCGTGGTGGTTCCCAGTGCCCCCGAAGTGCAGGAGACCACGAGGATGCTGGAAGACTCCGAAAGTGTAAGTTCATGGGACCAACAGCCCGGCCAGCTTTCCAGGAGCATGTCCCAGGACATGAGTGTGCAGGTCCTACTGATGCTGTGCTGGGCCAGAGTTTGAAGCAGGTTCTCTCATTCACTCTGTAGACATGCTTAATGGAGCATCTCTCTGAGCCAGGAACTGTGTGGAAGCTTAGATCTGCTTTCTCTTACACTCACTCTGATGTATCTTGGATTAGCTTATCTTACCAGCCTAGCTAGTGATTTTTTTTTCTCCCCAACCCACCACCCTCCTTTTTTTAATCTACTCTCTCTCTCTGGTCCTCTTTTCTTGGTTTAAGTCATCCACGTGTTCTTTCACCCTTCAGTCCTACTTCCTGACCTTTTCTGGGCAAGATGATAGAGGGGAAGATTCCTAAGTGGATACTTTCACACGAAAAATAAACGGGCTCCCTAGCTGGTTTGGCTTAGTGAATAGAGCCTGCAGACTGAAGGGTTCTGGTTTGATTGCAGTCATGGGCACATGCCCAGGTTGTGCGCTCATCCCCAGTAGGGGGCATGCAGGAGGCAGCCCATTAGTGATTCTCTCTCAACATTGACGTTTCTCTCTCTCTCTCTCTCTCTCTCTCTCTCTCTCTCTCTCTCTCTCTCTCTCTCTCTCTCTCTCTTCCTCTGAAATCAATAAAAATCAACAGGACTTCTCCTTGCTTTTTCTCTCTTGCATTCCAGTAAATATGTCTGAGACTGCATTTCCAACTATAGGACTCTTTAAGAGGAAAGCTCAGAGCCCAGAGATTATGGGACAAATTGATTGTGACAGAGACCTAGATAAACTGAGAAGATTGTTACTCTGGACAGAGTATGTTGGAGGAGAGGCATGTTGCATTGTGAAGAAATGAGTGGCTGCTGGCTTGGGGGCTGAGTGGCCTTGGCACCTCCTTCAGTCTGGTTCCTCTGGGCCAGCAGGGTTTCCATTGTCTAGTCTCTCTGGGGAACTTTACAGACCCTCAGGCCCTCTCTGGGCTCGTCTTCTGGATGGTTCCTCCGGTCCGGTCGCACCCAGTAACAGTGTTCTCTTTTCCTTAGAGCTATGAACCAGATGAGCTAACCAAAGAGATGGCCCACCTGGAAGGACTAATGAAGGACCTCAACGCCATCACGACAGCATGACGTCCTTCACCAGGACGTGACTCCAGAACTGAGTCTAGAAGTCTTGGGACTCAGCTTGGGAACAAGGAATTGTACAGAGGATGAGAGACAGCACTTGAGAACACAGTGTGAACACGCAAACAAGCCTGCATCTGCATGGGGCTACTTCTGGTCAGCCCAGAAGAAGCCCATGTTGAGGCAGCTTCCCTTTACCTACTGGTACACTGCAGGATCGGGCACCATGGGCCAAAGTTTTGTGTCTAGGGAAGAGGCAAGAAACCTAGCCTCCCTTTTACTTTGTGGTCAGGCTGTGTCTTCGTGCTATGACTGCATCGCCTTTACAGAGTGTAGACATTGGCATTTATGTACAGTTTTATTTGCGTCCTATTTTACCTTCAGAAGAAAAACACTATTAAACCAAGGAAGTCGTGGTCTTCTTCACAAGTGATTGACATTTGACTTGTCTGAATTATGTATGGAAAGTCATCGACAGCGTGGGTTGTTCCAGGGGTAGGCTTGTTTTTTTGTTTTTATTTTTTAATTATGAGTTTGCATCCCCTACCAGCTGTTAACCCATCACTTTGAGGGGGGAAGAAATGTTGCATTGCTGTTTGTAAGCTTTTTTATTATTTTTTTAATTATAATTATTGAAGGTCTGACTTTCTCCTCTCATCACTGTGAGACTTCAGATCTATTTGAATCATATGTAATATTGAAAGGACTTATTTGTTGCTTCTGTGCAGTTTCAGTATTGGGGTGGGAGGGAGGGTTGGGAATAGGAATTGGAGTGGCTGCTGAGTTCCTGTGAGTGTTTCCATTGTACTTTTTTCAAGAAGCCTGCGGAGAATGGAAGCATCGTTATTGTCCTTTCCTGGCACGTCCATCTTTATTGTCACTAAATTGCAACTGGAGTTTCATGTGGACTAGTTAAAAATTTCTTCTGTGCAATAGGTGGGTTTAAGGATTTAGCTGCCCTGTGTCTTGGTCAGATCCTGATGAGAGTGCCCATACTGAGCAGTCAGGTACTGTATTCCCACTTGCAGGGGTATTGCAGACAGGGCAGCCCTGCTCCTGGGCAGTCAGAGAACAGGGTGAGCCTTTTTCCTGCTTTTGTCATCTGTTCCCACTGGGAAAGTTGAGGTTTAAGGAAGGAACTTTGTTTCCTCTTAGGACTCCTTGCATCTCTCCAGTTCCTGTCTTCAGCCAGCCCAGCTCTCCCTTCCATGTTGCAGTGGCTGCTTTACCCCTGAGGTTCCCACTTCCTTCTGAATGTGGTTCTTAAGTAGCATTGGATAGGGACAGTGGTGAGGGGCACAGGAGGCAGCTTTCCCTCCTTCATCTAGCAGCTCAGCTAAGCTGGTTAGAATGGGCAGCAGAAGGTTTCTGAGGTACAGTGAATGGCCTGGCCACTCACAGAAGCCTTTGTCTTTGCAAATAATTCATTTTTTTTTTTTTCTTAAAAAAGTAAGGACCTGAGTTTTTTGTTGTTGTTGTTTTGTTTTGTTTTTTATATTAAGAATATATTATGAAAAAATACAGGAAAGCCCTTCAGGCATTTCCCCCAAGAGAATGTGGAAGGCAGTAGAGAACAGCAGTTGCCAACCGGTGGTCCATGGGGTCTGAAAGGGCGACCACTGCTCTAGCCGATGAACTCTTTGTATTTATTATTTTGGGGCAATGAAAAGTGCAGTGCTGGGACTCCTGCTGCCGCGCCCCTGTTCACAGATGGTACTACCAGGCAGGGTTCTGCGAAGCCAGTGCACTTAAACTGACCCTGAAAAGAGCACTCACCAGGCAGCTGATTCCCTAGGAACTGGCTCACCTTCGCCCAAAGAAACATGCTCGGTGTTCAGGGCATTTCTTCTCATGAATCTTAACACCTGTTACCTCAGGGCCTTGGTACCTGGACACTGCCACCAAGCTGGGGTGGGTGGGGGACTATTTTTAAATAAAGTAACTGCTCAAAGTTGGGAATTTTTTAAAATTAAGAAAAAGGAAGCTATTCTGAATTGCACCTTTTCACAATTTAATACATTTTCTTACATTTCCTGTGGTTTTTTAAACGAAGCCATTGTATGTGTTATAATGTCGTAGGTGAGCAGCTGCTCAGCAGCTTTTTTCAGGAGCATCTGGAACAGATGTGTCTGCGCCTTGTTGCCTGCAGGGCCCTCAAGGGCTGCTGGGACTACTTGCTGTACACACTTGTTTGGCCTTTTCTGTAGTTGATGCTGTAAACTCTATGGCTTTTTAAAAAACAATTTCATGTTTTTATTTAGTATTGGAAATCCAATACACTTTTTTAATCCATTCAAACTCTGGTCTAAGTGTTATTTTCCTTTTTTCCTTAAGAAAACAACTTGGGGTCCCCTGTTTCCCAGCCTCAAATTGACTTCACCATTTCCCTCACAACTATAAAGGCAGAAGTTCTCAGGACACCGTTGAGGTGTGGCCAGAGAGCCAGGAGACTGCAGGCAGAGGTTTCCCATTAGCCCTGAAGATGAGTCCTGTCCCCACCTCTCACTGCTGCCCAGCAGGGACTGAGCAGCCTGAGGAACCACAGATGACTTCTGTCAGAAAACCCAGCAGAAAAGTGCACCTGCTGAAGGGTGTGTGGGCCTAGTCTGTGGCAGTGCCCTGGGCAGCAGCTGAGCCAGTTGGCACATGACAGAGCACCCACAGTAGGCCTGGGCCTTCCCACTCCCAACCCTCCTCTCTTGGGTGTATGACACCTAGAGCAGTTATCTACAAGGAGTCCCAACTTTTCCCAGGCTGCCTAGCCTCACACATTTGCTTTGTGCCTTAGCTCAAGCTACTATAACAAAAATACATTGACTTAATTAGCAAACATCTATTTCTCAAAATTCTGGAGTTGGGGAAGCTCAGGGTACCAGAGTTTTGCTGGTGTCTGCTTCCTGGTCCATCCTATCTAATAAAAGTATAATATGCAAATTGACCATACCTCCGCTACACCCACCAGCCAATCAGGAGCGAATACGTAAATAAACCCAACCAAGATGGCTGTGGCCACAGAGAGCAAGAGGGAGGCTTGGGTTTCCCTGGCAATGGAGGAGGCCAAGCTTTCTGCCTGCCCTTGCCAGCACAGGCCTCCACTCAATGCTACAAAGTTTCAATGACAGAAAAGTAAGTCCCAACAAAAATGATGGCAGCCACAGAGCTGGAAAGAGCAGGAGATGGAGCTTTCCACCTGCCCTGGCCTGCTTTGGCCTCCTCTCAAGGCTATAAAATTTCAATTATAGAAGATAAATAAGTCCCAGATACCAGGGCCTCCACTTGGATTGCCAGGGGAAGTGGCCAGCCTGCAAAACAACACAGGATCCTTGCTCAGGCCACCCTATGCCCCAAGGGAGCCCCCACCCTGATCCAGGACACCCTTTATGGCAAACCATCTAGCCCCCACCCGTGCGCCAGGTCTCTATCTAATCCTACCTAATGAATAATATGGAGTCGGAATAGACAGTTTTGTCCTGAGCCTCATCCTGGAGCAGAGCGGATAGAGGGAGCAACTGAAACTATTGGAATTCAGCCCAAATTTGGCGAGGAGATGCAGCTGGTAAGATAGTTTGCACCCAGAAAGGGCAGAAGTCCCTGGAAATAAGGTAAAATCAAGGATCTAAGTGGGAGTATCTGCCTAGCTTCTGTGTCCAAAGAGGCAGGGGGAATCTACAGGGTGCTGGGCCACATCCCTGATGACAGGCTAAGCATCAGTCTGTGAGAAAATAAAAGGGGGGGAAACCAAGGGACTGCGGGAGGTTGGGGATTTTGGACCTTGGAGTCTGGATGTTAGCTCTGAGCAAACTCTGAAAGGTTAGCTGGATCGTGCAGTGCCAGCAAGAGATAAGCTCTCAGGGATGCAGTCCCTCCTCACACTGCGGCCTGTGCCTCCTCCCACTGAATCTGGTTCATGGGACCTTTTGGATACACTTACCCGTGGCTGAAGTGCAGGAGAAGGTGTGGGCTTGTGGAATCAGGTAAGAGTGGGTGGTGATCTAGGGGAGGTGGTGGTGGGTTTGTTGCTGAGTCATCTAAGCCCAGTTGCCATTTTCTCCTGAGAGAGGGCCCTGCCCTCGGGTCTCCAGGCAAACAACATAGCCACACCCAAATCACACCTTGAGTAAAACAAGGAATCTGAATACTCCCTGAGGATATAGGAAGGGCCTAAAGACTAATCTTTAGCCCCAGCAACCAGGAAACTGACAAACAGAACTGTACAGACAAATGGAATCATAAGCCAGCCAAAGGAAGACACTCTACTTTTTTTTCACTTTTTTAATTTTTCCCTTTTTTCTTCCTTCCTGCTTACCTACCTATCTTCCTTCCTTCCTTCCTTCCTTCCTTCCTTCCTCCCTTCCTTCCTTCCTTCCTTCTTTCCTTTCTTCCTTCTTTCTTTCTCTTTCTTTCATTCTTTCTTCTTTTCTTCTTTTCTTCTTTGTTTTGCTGTTCTGGTTTGTTGCTTTTATTCCTGTTTGCATTATTTCTCATCACTATTTTTTATTTGCTATTTTTAATTTTTTATACCATTTTTGCAATCAATTTCTTTTTGTAAATTTATCATTTTTTCTTCTCATTCTCTTTCCTTTCATTCACTTGTTCCCTTTCTACTTTCTCAATACTAAATTGAGGTCCTCCCCATATTCATCCAATTCTCAGTCTTATTTTCACTATATAAGTTTAGCCTCTACAAATTCTGCTCCAATCCTCTTATTCTTTTGTCTTTTATCCCATATCTTTTTCTCTCTCTTCCATAGCATTTGTGCTCTTTTCGCTGTCCTATATCTCTTTTCTCAGGGGGTCACTTACACTTGGGTTTTTGGTGTGAGTACATCTGTGTTTAGTTCCCTCGATGTTGAGTCTTGTTGAGGTAAATTTTATCCGATCAGGCCAAGGAGCTTGAGAGCAAGCCACATAACCAGACACCTGGAGAGGAAATTTCATCCACAAAAGGGTCAACAGCACCCCAGAAACAACTACAGAGGCAGGAAGAACGTGACAGTGAGTAAAAGAGCATGAGTGAATGAGGGAGTAAAAGAAGAGCGTGTGGTCAGGTGGGGTATATGTGTGTAAGTGAGTGAGTGAGGAACAGTTAGATCCCACAAGACCTTCAGGGGCAGGCTGATCAGGCTCGCCTAACTAGGAGGCTTCTGCCACAATCGCAAACAGTACCAGAAGGCCAGCTTATCCTAAGGGGCCTCGCCTTTTTTGAAGGGGAGAGCTGCTGTAACTGGGTTCCCAACCTCAACTCCAACCAGAGTGCCCTCAGATGACACCTGGGACTCTACATCCACCCCTGCCAGGGCCACACTACCTAGGCTGAGATCCCATGGTCAACGAAGCTCCAGCTGCCCAGGGCACAGGCTCCTACGAGTTTGGAAGCAGGTTGCCCTCTGACCGGCCCAACGCTTTAGCCCAGGGCACTGCAACCACGTGAACAGCAGACATGTGAGCAGCCTGCTCCTGTCCAAGGAACAGCAGACCCCTGAGGAACCTGCCACAGGCCTAAGAACAGCAGCTTCATGTGGCCTGCCCCTGTCAAAGGAGCAGCAGCTGAGGGAGCAGTAGGTTCATCAGCAACCTCATAATCAGCCCAACCCCGTCCAACGAACAGAAGTTATATGAGCAGCCTCCCCCACCAGCCAGAGGAGGCACCCACCAGAGGAACTGCAGCCAACCGGAAAGCAGCTGCTACCATAGAACAACTGCAGCCAGAGAAGTTACTGCCACCTGAGGAGTAGCCCCTGCACAGCTTGACATCTAGATCATTCGGTGAGACCAAAAATGGGTAAACAAAGATGCCACCAAAGGAAAGAAAAGGAGGAAAAGACAGAAAAACAGCTAAGTGACACAGAGGCATTCAATGTCAGAAAAAGAATTCAGAATAAGGGTCATAGAGTTCAAAATCGGATGGAATAAAAAAATTAACACCCTATGCAAGAGTCAAGAAGAAAGGAATGAAAAAATCAACTTATGTAAGAATTAAGAAATGAAGAGTGATATAGATGCAAAAAAAAAAAACAAAAAAAAAAAACAACACCATGGAAAGCTTCAACAGTAGACTAGGAGAAGCAGAGGACTGAATTAGTGAACTACAAGACAGGGAAGCAAAACACAGCCTAACTGAATTGCAATTGGAGGGGAAAAAAGACAGGAGAAGAGCCTAAGGGAGCTATGGGACAACATGAAACAAAGCAACAAAGAATAATAGGGGTGCCAGAACAACAGGAAGAACAAGTGTTAAAACTATTTGAAGAAATAATGTCAGAAAATTTCCCTGGTGTAGCAAAGAAAAAGGTCATACAAGCTCAAAGAGTCCCAAACAGGATGTACCTGAATAGATCCACACCAAGACACATCATAATTACTATGGCAAATATTCAGGCAAAGAGAGAATCTTAAAGGCATCAAGAGAGAGACAGAAAGTTACATACAAGGAACCCCCATTAGATTATCAAATGATTTCTCAACAAAAACACATCAAGCCAGAAAAAAATGGAAAGAAATCTACAAAGTGATGCAAAACAAGGATCTAAATCCAAGAATATTTTATCCAGCAAGCTTATCATTCAAAATTGAAGGACAAATAAGGAGCTTCACAGACAAAAAAAAAAATGCTAAGGGAGTTTATCACTACTAAGGCAGCAATGCAAGAAATGCTAAAGGGACTGGTGTAAAAAGAAAAGGTAAGAAGGAACATAGTCTCAAAAAATAAAAATGGCTACAAATATGTACCTTTCAATAATAACCTTAAATGTACTCAGACTAAATGCTCCACTCAAAAGACATCGAGTGGCTGAATGGATAAAAAAAAAAAACATGACCCATATATATAGTTGTCTACAAGAGACCCACCTCAAAAAAAAAAGGACTCATACAGATTGATAGTGAAGGAATGGAAAAACATCTTTCAGGCAAATAGAAATGAAAAAAAAGCTGGAATAGCAGTACTTATTTCTGACAAAATAGACCTCAAAGTAAAGGCCTTAACAAAAGATAAAGAAGGCCACTTCATAATAATAAAGGGATGATACAACAAGAAAATATAATCCTGATAACATGTATGCACCCAATGTAGGAGCACCCAAATACATAAAAAATATCTATACTGGAAGATATCAAGGGAGAAATCGACAACAATACAATCATTGTAAGAGACTTTAATACACCACTGACATCACTGAATAAATCAACTAAACAAAAAAATCAGCAAAGAAACAGCAATTCTAAATGACTCACTAGAACAGATGGACTTAACTGACATCTTCAGAGCATTTCACCCGAAAGCCACGGAATATACATTCTTCTCAAGTGCACATGAGACATTTTCAAAAATAGATCACCCAATAGGGCCACAAACAAAGTCTCCCCAAATTCAAAAAGATTGAAATCATATCAAGCATTTACTCAGACTACAATGGCATAATATTAGAAATAAACTATAATAAAAACATTCCAAAAATTTTAAACACTTCGAAGCTGAATAGCATGCTATTAAACAATGATTGGGTTAACAATGAGATCAAAGAAGAAATTGAAAAATTTCTGGAGATTAATGACAATAAAAACACAACAATACAAATACTATGGGATACAATGAAAGCAGTCCTGAGAAGAAAATTTATAGCTCTACAGGCCTACCTCAAAAAACAAGAAAAAGGGTCAATAAATAATCTAACTCAGCAACTCAAAAAATTAGAAAGAGAGCAACAAGAAAATGCCACAGTGAGTAGAAGGAAGGAAATAATAAAGATCAGAGCAGAAATGAATGACATAGAGACAAAAAAAAATCAATAAAACCAAGAGCTGGTTCTATGAAAGGATAAACAAGACTGATGAACTGCTAGCTAGGCTAACCAAAAAGCAAAGAGAGAGGACCCAAATAAACAAAATCAGAAATGAAAGAGGTGAAAGAACAACAGACCCTGCTGAAATACAAAGGATTATTTAAAAATACTATGAAAAACTCTATTCTAACAAACTAGACAAGCTGGAGAAAATGAACACATTCCTAGTAAAATACAACCTTCTAAAACTTAATCAAGATACTAAAAATCTCAATAAGCAGATAACTATGGATGAAATTAAAGCAGTCATCAAAAAGCTCCCAGCAAACTAAAGCCCGGGGCCATATGGCTTCACAGGGGATTTTAACCAAACAGTCAAGGAAGAACTAAAACCTATCCTACTTAAACTATTCCAAAAAAAAAATTCAAGAGAAAGGAACACTTCCAAGCTCCTTCTATGAAGCCAGCATCACCCTAATACCAAAACCAGATAAAGATAACACAATGAAAGAGAATTACAGGCCAATATCCCTCATGAACATAGATGTCAAAATCCTCAAAAAAATTCTAGCAAATCTGATCCAGAAGTACGTCAGAAAGATCATACACCATGACCAAGTAGGATTTATCCCAGGGATACAAAAATGGTACAATATTTGCAAATCAATAAATGTGATATATCACATAAACAAACTGAAAAATAAAAATCACACAGTTATATATATTGATTCAGAAAAAAGCATTTGACAAAATTCAGCACCCTTTCTTGATAAAAACTCTCAGCAAGGTAGTAAGAGAAGGATCATACCTCAACATAATAAAAGCCATATATGACAAACCCATAGCCAACATCATACTCAATGGGCAAAAACTAAAACCATTTCCTCTAAGAACAGGAACAAGACAGGGATACCCATTCTCATCACTCCTGCTTAACATAGTGCTGGAAGTACTAGTCATAGCAATCAGACAAGAAAAAGAAATAAAGGGCATCTGAATTGGAAAAGAAGAAGTAAAACTATCCTTATTTGCAGATGACATGATACTGTACATAGGAAACTCTAAAGACTCCCTTAAAAAATTATTAGAATTAATAAATGAATTTGGGAGAGTAGCAGGATACAAAAATAAATTCCAAGAAATCTATGGAATGTTTATACACCAATAATGAACTTAAAGAAAGAGAGACTATAAAAGCAATCCCATTTACCATCACACCAAAAAATTAAGATACCTAGGAATAAACTTAACTAAGGAGGTAAAAGACCTATACACGGAACACTTCATAACACTGAAAAAATAGAGGAAAACGTAAAAAGAACATACCATGTTCATGGATTGGCAGAATCAACATCATCAAAATGTCCATACTACCCAAAGCAATCTATAGATTCAATGCACTTCCCATTAAAATATCAGCAGCATATTTCACAGACCTAGAACAAACTTTTCAAAAATTCATCTGGAACAAAAAAAAAAAAAAAAAAAAAAAAAAAAAAAAAAAAAAAAAAAAAAAAAAAAAAAAAAAAAAAAAAAAAAAAAGACCTTGAATAGCTACCGCAATCCTGAGAAAGAAAAACAAAGTAGGATGGATCACAATACCAGATATCAATCTATATTACAAAGCCATTGTTCTCAAAATTGCCTGGTATTGGCACAAGAACAGACATATAGATCAATTAGAATAGAATAGAATAGAATAGAATAGAATAGAATAGAATAGAATAGAAAACCCAGAAATTGATCCAAATCACTATGCTCAATTAATATTTGACAAAGGAGGCATGAACATACAATGGAGTCCAGACAGTTTCTTCAATAAATGGTGTTGGGAAAATTGGACAGATACATGCAAAAAAAAAAATGAAACTAGATCACCAACTTACACCATACACAAAAATAAACTGAAAATGTATCAAGGACTTAAAGATAAGAAGGGAAACCATAAAAATACTAGAGGAATGTATAGGTAGAAAAATCTCAGACATATGATGCAAGAACTTCAGCAATGATACTGCTCTTAGGGCAATGGGAGCTAAAGAAAAAATTTTAAAAATGGGACTACATCAAAATAAAAAGCTTTTGCACAACAAAGGAAACTATCAATAAAACAACAAGAAAGCCCACAACTTATTTGCCATGATATCAATGATAAGGATTTAATCTCCAACATTTACAGGGAACTCATGCAGCTCAACAAAAAGAAGATAAACTACCCAATAAAAAGATGGGAAGCTGATCTAAATAGACACTTTTTGAAAGAAGACAGAAGGAAGGCCAAGAGACATATGAAAACCTGCTCAAAATCTCTAATCATCAGAGAGATGCAAATCAAAACAACAATGCGATACCATCTTACACCTGTCAGAATAACTATTATCCACAAGTCAACAAATGACATGTGCTGGCAAGAATGCGGAGAAAAAGGAACCCTCATGCACTGCTGGTGGGAATTCAGAGTGGTGAAACCACTCTGGAGAACAGTATGGAGTTTCCTCAAAAAACTAAAAATGGAACTCCCATTTGACCCAGTGATCCCACTTCTAGGAATATATCCCAAGAAACTAGAAACATCAATCAAAAAAGATATATGCACTCCTATGTTCATAGCAGCACAATTCACCATAGCTAAGATTTAGAAACAGCCTAAGTGCTCATCTGCAGATAAGTGGATTAAAAACCAGTGGTACATCTACACAATGGAATACTACGCTGTGGTAAAAAAAGAAGAATCTCTTATGATTTGCAACAACATGGATGGAGATGGAGAAAATTATGCTTAGTGAAATAAGCCATACAGAGAAAGATAAATATCACAATTAACAACATAAACTGATGGGATATATATATATATATATATATATATATATATATATAGAGAGAGAGAGAGAGAGAGAGAGAGAGAGAGAGAGAGAGATAGAGAGAGAGAAATGCCAATCAGAATGTATAACCTCAGGGAATAAATTGAGTTAACCAGAAGCTCAAGAATGCCTGAGAATGCCTTTCTAGCCATACTAGCAATCATATGTACAGTAATATTACCTGGGGCAAATGGGGAAGTATTTTGTACTTATGCTCCTGACACTTCACAGGTAAGACCCCTTACATGGGCTGATCCCCCACCTAATGTAGTCACCAATAATACCAAATACCTTGGTCATCCAGGAGAACCATGGGAGGGGCAAGAAAATGTAATTACACAGGGGTCTCCACCCAGCTTCCCTTTTGTATGACACAAAATCAAAATACTGCCCCTTTGTGTGTAAAATTAAAGATCAGTTTTTGGCTTGTGTTGACACCAAAGAAAGGGTGTCACTACTATCACTACTAGCCCCTTGGAGAGGGCCAGAAAATGTAACTAAGACCTGCCCATAGAAAAAGAAATGGACAGCCAGTATGAAATGGAATTGCCATAGCCTAGAACAAAAAATATCCTTACATGATATTATTCTACAGTCATTAAAATTTTTCCCAGATTTGTGTTATCCCAATTACTTATAATAGTACCTTGAACCCTTGGGGATCAATAAAAAATCATCTTTTTGGTGCTTGGAGACAAAGGTAACACATCTCTTAATAGTCTAAAATTACAAAAGCATAATATGCAATTATCCCAAGCAAATTTACAAACCAATTCTTTGAATATCTGGCAGCAATTTAAAAATGACATGAAAGGATTTAATATCCTCCATTGTGTAGAGGGCTTCCTGGGAAGGCACCTGAGCATTCTATATTGGCCCCTCTTACTCTTTTGGCCAAGAGGGACCCTTTTTTCACAATCCAATTGCCCACAGCTGTTGCCTGAGCTTTCTGTTCATGTCCAGGTTGAAGCCTTGTGATGACCGGTACCATGGATCTGTCTCTCACCCAATGGGGCGATCTGGGCCCTCCCTGGAGAAGAAACCCGGGTTCCCCAAGATATGTGATCAATGCTGGGGCCCCGCCAGCAGGTGTGGGAATCCTAAGGCAGGAACTGGATGTGGAGGCCACGGGGGCATAGGATACCAAGGAGACAGAACTGAACCTCACATCACCCTGTTTGGCCCCAGAGGATGGCTGGTTAGCCGGTGATGGGTAAGATTCCTCAGGAAAGGAACAACCTAAGACAGGCACAGTTGAAGAAGGGCCATCAGGAGAGAACATGGAGGTCAACTGAGGTGGGGCACAGACCCTCACCCCCTCAACTTCGCAGAGGCCTGAAACCTCACCCCTGCTGAGGGAGTCTCCTGCCCCTATGGCTGCTTAACTTCCCATGCCCAGTTCAAATCAGGACCCAGGTAAAAGACAGAGACTTGTCTGACAGCAGCTGCCCTCGCACTACAACAAGACTTGTTTGAGTTATCTTGTAAACATGGTGTTTTTGATATCTAAATCCAGCCTACCACAAGGAATGCTCAGGGCCTACTCAAGAAGGCAAATAATCCTTTCCCCTAATATTTATACAGTAAAATAAGGTTGTTATAGAGTAATAAATTTGACAGTAAAATAGTAGACAAGTTTTCAGGCTAATTTAAATTGCTAATTGAAATAAGTGAATATTGACTTGGGAAACCAAGATGACGGCATAGGTAAACGCCTAACTGCAGCCTCGTACAACCATTTCAAAAAATACAACTAAAATACAAAATGGACATTATCCAGAACTACAGGAAAATTGACTGACTGGAAATTATACAACTAGAAGGAAAGAGAAAACCAGAAGGAAAATCAGAGGCGCTATAAAAGCTTAAGGTACGAAGACAGGATAGTGCGCATGGGAAGAGGACTGAGTTGGAGAGGACAGAGCAGCTGAGTGCCTGGCTGGCGTTCCCTAGCAGGAAGGAGATAAAAGCTCCAGTCTGTGCTGAACCCCAGTTCTGACTGCACTGAACCCCAGTTCTGGGCAAGACCCTTGGAACCCAGGCTCAGACAGAGGGAATCTAGACTGTAAGGCGGAAACTCAGGGGAGCAGCGAAAGAGTTTCGGAGGTGTGCACATTGCTTGCAGATGATGGACTGTTGACTGTGCCACTGGATTGCACTAGTGGGAAAGAGACAAAAGCTCCGGATTACACTGAACCCCAATTCCAACCCCACTTCCAACTGCACTGAACCCCAGTTCCAGGCTCATTGGGGGAGAGATTAGACTGCCTGGTAGCAGGCGAAACTCAAGGGCACCTTTCTCTTAGAGGTGCTTGCAGCGAGTACCAAAGCACTGAGTACCAAAGGACACTGAGGAACATTGAGAATCAGGAACCTCATAAGGTGGGGCAGACAGTAAGCCAAGGCTGTAGGCTCCACCCTGAAACTCCACCCCATCCAAGCTGAGTACAGAGGCTCTTGAATAAGGCTGTATCCCAGCATAGACACAGCTGATCCTCACAGCCAATTGGCCTGGAGGTCAGTTCCTCACAGTGATACCAACAACAATCAAGACTTAACTATAACAAGGCTGTACACACAATTCACAAAGGGGTGCACCAAGAGTGTCCACCTCAGATTACTGGGAGGCTGACTCACTGAACCATATAGGACACCTTAACACACAAAGCCACCCTACCAACTCAAGAAAGCAGCGAAAATGCCGAGACAAGGAAACATCACAAACGAAAGAAATGGAGGACAAAAAGCGACTGGATATAGAGTTCAAAACCACGCTTATAAGGTTTTTCAAGAATTTCCTAGAAAAGGCAGATAAAATAAATGAGACCTATGAGGATATGAAAAGGGATCAACTAGAAATAAATAATACATTGTCTGAGATAAAAAGTATTATACAGAGTCCTAAAAACAGAATGGAAGGTCGCAAGAATCAAGTCAAAGATTTGGAACACAAAGAGCCAGAGGACACTCCTCCGCAGAAGCAAGAAGACAAGAGAATCCAAAAAGTTGAAGATAGTGTAAGAAACCTCTGGGACAACTTCAAGCGAACCAACATCAGAATTATGGGGTCCCAGAAGAAGAGAGAGAGCAAGATACCGAAAATATATTAAAAGAAATAGTGACAGAAAACTTCCCCCACCTGGGGAAAGAATTAAACTTACAAGTCTAGGAAGCGCATAGAACCCCAAACAAAAGGAATCCAAAGAGGACCACACCAAGACACATCATAATTAAAATTCCAAGAGCAAAGACAAAGAGAGAATACTAAAAGCAGCAAGAGAAAAGCAGGTAGTTACCCATATGATTGTCAGCTGATTTCTCAACAGAAACCATGCAGGCCAGTCGGGAATGGCAAGAAATATTCAAGGTGATGAATAGCAAGAATCTACAGCCAAAAATACTCTACCCAGCAAAGCTATCATTCAGAATCAAAGGCCAGATAAAGAGCTTCACAAATAAAAAATAAAAAAACTAAAGGAGTTTATCACCACCAAACCAGAATTATATAAATTGTTGAAGGGGGTTCTTTAGGATGAGAAAGAAAATAAAGATAAAAATTATGAACAACAAATATGTAAATATCAACAAGTGAAAAAGCCAGGGGAATTTAAAAAATCTGATGAACAATATTAACTGGTGAATATAATAGAATCAGAGGTATGGAAGGGGAGTGAACTGATGATTCTGCCCTCAAGGTTCGCCCACTACTAGGCAGTCTAGTCTCTTCCCCAATTAACCCAGAACTGGGGTTCTGTGCAGTTGGAAGTGGGGTTCAGTGCAATCCAGAACTTTTGTCTCCTTCCCGCTAGGGCAATCCAGTGGCACAGTCCGTCCTCTGCATGCAATGTGTGTGACTCTGGGGCTCTGCCTTTCGCTGCTCCGCCTTACAGTCCAGATTCCCTCCTGTATGAGCCTGGGTCCCCAGGGTCTAGTCTAGAAGTGGGGTTCATTGCAGTCGGAGCTGGAGCTCAGCACAGTCCGGAGCTTTTGTCTCTTTCCTGCTATGGCAATCCAGCAGCACATTCAATAGTCAGTCCTCTGTGCGCAATGTGCGCAAATCCTGGGCTCCGCTTTACAGCTTAGAATCCCTCTGTATGAGCCTGGGACCCCAGGGTCTTGCCCAGAACTTGGGTTCAGTGCAGTTGGAACTGGGTTCAGCACAGTCTGGAGCTTTTATCTCCTTCCTGCTAGGGAATGCCAACCAGGCACTCAGCTGCCCCTCCTCTCTGGCTCTGCCCTCTCCCCACGTGCGCATCCTGTCTCTGTACCTTAGGCTTTTACAGCTCCTCCAATTTTCCTTCTGGTTTTATTTTTCCTTCTAGTTATAGAATTTCCAGTCAGGCAACTTTCCTATAGTTCTGGATAATGTCCACTTTATATTCTAGTTGTATTTTTTGAAATTGTTGTGTGAGGCTGCAGTTAGGCATTTACCTATGCTGCCATCTTGGTTTCTCTCTCTTATTCAGGTCTTTGTTAAAGATTGTCATATCAAAGAAACTGCAATTTCAAGTTTACTCACAGAAAAAAATTGTAACTTGGAAAGTTTCAAAATAATAAATCTAACCCAGAATCATAATTTCCCAAGGGAAAAATGTTCTCTGGGCTTACTTTTACAGCATTCTTAGTTCAGTATACATCCACATTATTCAAAAAGAAAACACACATTCTTATTATATTGCATTTGGAAATGGACTCAGTCACCCATGTTCTCCAAAAGCTCAATTGTCAATTATCAAAATTTGTCAATTTTGTTGATCTTTTCTGATGATCATAATTTTTTTTAATTCTCCATTCCATTTATCTCTGCTCTAATCTTTATTATTTTCTTCTTTCTGCTAGCCTTTCTTAGTTTGCTTTTGTTTTCCTAATTTCTTAAGGAGAATGCTTGGGTTACTGATTTAAGATCTTTTCACAAACATAGGAACATATTGCTGTGTATTTCCCTCTGAAAACTACTTTTATTGCATCCCACAAATTCATTATGGTATATTGTGTTTTTGTTTCCATTCATCTCAGTTTACTTTCTAATAGTCCTTGTGATTTCCATTTTGACCCATTTTTTAATTTCCATATATTTGTACATTTTCTACATTTTATTTTGTTATTGATTACTAATTTTATTAGATGGTGGTCATAGAACATACTTTATATAATTTCAATCTTTTTAAATTTATTGAGACTTGTTTTGTGGCCTAACACATGGTCTAATGTTTCATGTGAACTTGAGAAGAATATGTATTTTGCTGTTATTAGGTGGAGTGTTCTAGATGCCTGTTAGATGCTCATAAGTTTATATTGTTGTTCAAATTTTCCATTCCTTGCTAATTCTCTATCCAATTGTTCTATCCATTATTAAAAGTGGAATATTGAAGTCTACAACTATTATTGTTGAATTGTTCATTTCTCCCTTCCCTTATGCCAGGCTGGCTTTATTAATTTGGGGGCTCTGTTGTTAGAAGTATATATGTTTATAATTGTTAAATATTCTTGATGGACTGACTCTTTTATTATCTTAACATACCATTTGTCTTCAGTGACAATTTTGTCTTAAAGTCTTCTTTGTCTGATAATTAGCATAATCAGTCCAGCTCTGTTTTGGCTAATGTTTTTATGACATATCTTTTCACATTCTTTCAACTTATTTGTGCCTTTGAATACAAAGTATGTTTCTTATAGACAATATATAGTTGGATTATATTATTTTCTATATTATTACTAGAAGCCCAGTTCACAAAATTCATGCACGGAGGTCTCTCAGCCCAACCTGCACCCTCTATAATCCAGGAACTCTCAGGGGATGTCCTACTGATGGCTTAGGCCCACTCCCCGTGGTTCTCTGCTCTCTGTGGGCCTGGAGGTTTTGCTGCAGTCAAGGAGATGCAGCCCCCATGCCTTGCTCTCTGCTCTCTCTCTGCCATGCACCATGCGAAGGAAACCCCAATGCCCTGCAGTGTGCTCTGTCTGCCAGGCCTGGAGGCTTTGCTGACACCAACACAGTAAGGAAGCCTCCATGCCCTGTAGTCCTGGCTCTGTCTGTGGGGCTTGGGGGTGTTCCAGCTGCCACCTTGCTAAGGAAACCTCCATACCCTGCTGTCTGGGCTCTGTCTGCAGGGCCTGGGGGTGCTCCTGCTGCTGTTGTGCTAAGGAAGCCTCCATGCCCTGTTGTCCAGGCTCTGACTGCCCTGTCTGGAGTGGATCAAAAACCGCTCTGGAGGCAGATCCAGCCTCGTTACTCCTGCGGACAGGCCGGACACTCCAGCAGCAGAGCTGAGGGGACTGAGCACCACCATCTTGTGGCTATGGGGGCCACTATTTTTGTTGCAGAATGATGGTTAATTTGAATATTACTCTATTATTAGATAGGATTATATTAATACATAATAATGTATCTCTAATATAATATATTTCATCATATGTTATATATTTATATATTAAAACTTTAATTTTATGTATAATTTTATACTATTTATATTTATTTTATTTATATAGTTCATTCTACCAACTTCTGTCAATTAATTGGAGTGTTTAACCTATTTGCATTTTAATTACTGATAAGATAGGATTTACATGGGCATTTTGCTATTTATTTTCAATATGTCTTTATTTTTGCCCCTCTGTTTCTCTGTTATTGTGCTAAGTAAATATTTTCTAGCACATTCTTTTCACTCCCTTGTTAAAAGGCATGAATCATAAAAGAAAAATTGGATAAATTGAACCTCATTAAAATAAAAAATGTTTATATGCAAATGCTAATATGCAAATAGACTGAATGTTGGAACAATCAGTTGCTATGATGTGCGCTGACCACCAAGAGGAATAAGCAGAACGTGGCGGGCATTGACCTGGATGGTGGAGCAGGTAAGTGGGGACACAAGACCAAGATGGAGTGCCAGTTGCTGTCATCGGGGTGAGGCTTGGGTGGTTACTTAAAATTCTTTGCTCCCATGCACCACAGTCCCACCTGGCACTCACACCTGCAGCCAGCACCAGAGCTACTGCTCCCCATGCCTAGTGCCAGTCCCAATCACTCAGCGCCATCAGCAAGTGTGAGCAGCATCTTCCAGCCCCAATTGCCCCTGAGGGCTTCACTTCCCCATGCTCCTGAGGGGTGGTCAGGGCAGCAGCCACCACTCACACCCACTGATTACACTGCCTCCACTTGTACCTGCTGATGGTGCAGAGTGATTGGGGCTGGTGCTACGGTGTTTCCCCGAAAATAAGACATCCTCCAAAAATAAGACCTAGTGCATGGAAAGATAAGATATCCCCTGAAAATAAGACCTAGCGCAACTTTGGGAGAAAAAAATTAATATAAGACAGTGTCTTATTTTAGGGGAAACAGGGTAGTAGTGGTGTGAGTGGGGTTTCTGCTGTCAGTGTGTAGGAGCAGGTGCAGCAGGAGTGGGGTTGCCAGCAGATAGGGAACCAGGGGCTGCAGCAGGAGTGTCTTGCCCCTTTGCCTACCGCAGCCTCAGGGACCACAGTTCCTTTCAAAGTTCATAAATTCATGCACTGGGCCTCTAGTATAGATAATAAGAAAACAAATTACCCCATAAACACAAATGGATAAAGATCTGAATAGTCACTTTACCAAAGAACCCAGATGGATAGCCAATAAACACCTGAAAATATGCACAATATCTTTACTCATTATAGAAATGCTCATTAGAACCAAAGTTAACATTGCACATCTTCTTGAATGGTAAAAATAAAAGACAAACAGTATCAAGTGTTGCAAGGACATACAGTAACTGGAACATTCATGAACTTGCTGGAATGAAGTATTCCAGCTTTGGAAAGTCACCTGGAAGTTTCTTACCAAGTTAAACATGTACTTACCAGATTCCTGAACAATGCTACTTCCGGTACATGATAAATGAAAATTTACTCAATATAAATGAAAATCCATGAAGACTTGATTATGAATGTTGATAGGAGCTTTATTCTTTATAGCCAAAAGCTGGAAACAGCCCAATTATTCATCAATGGGTGAATGCATAAACAAATTTGGTACATCATACAAGGATACACAAAACAACATGGACATATTTTAAAAGCTTTAGACTAAATCAAAGAAATCAGACACATGAGATGACATTCTGTGTGATTCCATTTATACAAAATGTTTTAAAAGGCAAAACTTGCCCTACCTGGTTTGGCTCATTGGATAGAGCAGACTAAAAGGCCCCAGGTTTAATTCTGGTCAAGGGAATGTACCTTGTTGTGGGCACATCCCCAGTAGGAGATGTGCAGGAGGCAGCTGATTGATGTTTCTCTCTCATCGATGTTTCTAACTCTCTATATTAAAATAAATAAATAAAATATATATTTTAAAAAAAGGCAAAACCTCAGATTCAGAAAGCAGATCACCAGGGTGAGGAGTGGGAGAGGGGAATGGTCTGCAAAGGTATTATATATAAGACAATTTGGAGGATGATGGGAATATTCTACAATATATCTTAATTGTGGGGGAGGTTATAGGACTATGAAAAACTGTCAAAATTCATTGAACTGTACACTAAAAGTGGGTGACTTTTGTTATATATAAATTATATCTTGATAAAGAAAATAGACACAATTAGCAAATAACAATAAAATACAAAATATTAAGACTAATTCTAACAAAATATACAAATGAAGACAATTATAAAACTATATGAAAGATTTGGCAGAGACAGTAAATGTCCAGCAAATATTCCATGTGCTCCCACACACATTGTAGTTCCTTCATTTACAGGTACATCATGGCCAAGTGACAATAGAATATGAGAGGAAGTGAATGTGTCAATGCGGGACAGAGGTCATTCATAACCAGTCATTTTTCACAGTTGTCTCTTCTCCGCCCATAGTGATATTAGAGACCAGAGATCCAAATTGATATCAGTGGATTTTACCTTCATTGTTTTAAACCAATATAATTTGGGGCTTTTTCTATTGGGTAGCTAGTGCTAATTACCCTGACTAATACACAAGACATTAAAGAAGAACCAGAAGCAGGAAGAGTTACACCATTTTCATCAGTATGAATACAAATTTTAATAATGTTTATGTAATTTCAAATCACAAGTTCATCAAGTTCATGCAACAAACTCATTGTACAATGTGTGTGGTAGCACAGACTAGAATAGTCACGATGTTCCTTAAGAAGAAGATGGTGGAGATCTTGCTCTGATAATAGCAACATACTTTAAAAAGCTACAGTAATTAAGACAGGGTACTATTTGAACAAGGATAGACATGTTAACAGTACTGAATAGAAAACCTCAACATAGACCAACATCTGATATATAAATGACCTTATAAATTATTAGGAATAATGTTGTCCATATGGAATTGAACTATGCTTTGAGTTAAAATCAGGTTAAAGACTTAAATATGAAAAACAACACTTTATATTTTTATAAATTAATATAGGAGAATATATTTATAACATCAGAGTAAGAGAGATTTCTTAAACCAACAAAAAAGGCACTAAGAAGTACTAGACATTTTTTTTAATATTGCTAAATTTTACTTCATTAAAATGTAAAAATTCTGTTAATCAAAGAACACCAAAAGAAAAGTGAAAATAAAGCAATAAATGGGCAGAAGATATTTGATGTGTGTGTGTGTGTGTGTGTGTGTGTGTGTATGTGTGTGTGTGTAAAACTCCCATGAATCAATAAAAAAGGAACAAAAGGAAATTGGGCAAAATGCATGAAAATATATTCCTCAAAAGAGGAACTCAAATGGCAAATAAATACGTAAAAATATTCGTCCTTACTAGAAATTAGGGATTTTCCCATTAGGACACAATTAGATATCACCAGATTAGAAAAAATATAAGAAAATCTGATGATCTCAATTATTGGTAAGAATGACTCTCAAACACTGCAGTTGAGAGTGTAGGACTACTTAAAACAGCCTGGCATTATTTTGTAAAGTGAGAATTAATTTATCCTGTGATTCATTTATTCCCCTCCTAGACAAAGAGTTTAGAGATTTTTTTACACATCTTATCAGAAGCTGCAAACAAGAACATTTGTAGTAGCAGTGTTTATAACAGCAAGAACTGAAGCTGATCAAAACATCTATCCCCAGAAAAATGCATAAATGGTGGCATATTCATATACTGAAATGCTATACAGTGAAATATACTGAAATGCTATACAGTGAAAATGAGATAACAATACTCCAGGCACCAACAAGATCTCAAAATTACAATATTACTACAGAATACATAGAAGATGATACTACTTACATAAAGTTCTAAATCTTACAAATATATTTAGTGGTATATGATCATGGAGGGGGGATGGCTACCTCTGAAGCAGGTGATGAAATGGTGATAATTTGTAAAGAAACTTAAACATTAATAAACTGGACTAAAACTAGTCTGCTTTTTATTATCATGATGCATCAGCAATTCCAAACAATATTATTGAAAAAATTCTCCTCCCCACATCTGCTTCCAGTCTCCATCTGATATAAAACTGAATACATTATTCAGAAATATTTTATTTCTCTAGTAAAAGTATCATGAGGAATAAGGGAATGATAGAACTAAGTTCAGATGAGAGGAGTTCTGGTCAAGACAGTAGAATAATTGGACACTGTGCTCATGTCATCCCGTGACCACACCAAAATCACAACTAAATTATAGAACAATCAATCTGTAGAACCACCTGAAATCTAGCTGAACATAAGTCCTCTATTAAGGATATAAAGAAGAAGCCATGTCAAAACTTGTAGGAGGATCAGAGACATGGAACAGGCTGTATAGCATTTCAGTATATGAATATGCCACCATTTACATATGCATTCTTCTTGGGCTATATATTTTGATCAGTTTCAGTTCTCACTATTACAAACACTGATACTACAAATGTTCTTGTTAGTAGCTTTTGATAAGATGTGTGAAAGGATAGATCTCTAAGCATTGTGTCTAGGAGGCAAATAACCCATGTGTAATGGTTAAGAATTTGGAAGAATATCTCAACTGCAAAGGTCCCCCTTAGGAGTAAAAGGGTCCTGGCCTCACACCAAGCTACCCAGCCTGTAGCACAAGTGCTGATAAGAGGAGCCCAGAAAACATTTGGCTGTGAAAATTAGCAGGGATTCCATCTTTCTGGGTGAGACAGAAGGCTGCTAGAAACCCAGGCATCCACTTAGGGAGCCCATACACAGATTCTTGCTCACAAGCACTCACCCTGGGCTCCTGCAGATGGACTGTGGCTCAGGAGATGCCAGAGACATACAGGGAGAAACTGAGTTGTGTGGCTTCAGGGTAGAGCTGGAGGAGCAACCATCATTGTCCCAGTGTTGAGCCCTTGCCCTGACAAGGCCAAATCTGAATCTCCATTAGTCTGGTAAACTCCACTCGTGCCACCCTGACAACTTCCTGGGATTCAAGCTCACCCAACTCATACACCACCTGAGGCTCTTTCAACAGCAGACTCCAAGCCTTGGCCCATGATAAAGTCTTTCTTTAAAAACACTCAAAAGTCTACATGTCCCAGACAGGCAGTGGTTTGTCTCTGTGTAGCCTGTATCTTGCTTAGTGGCCCCAGGCTCAACACTGATGCCATATCTGAATCTGCATTAACATAGTACCACTACCCTGTTGACTTCCTGTCTCACCCAACTCTCTTGCTTCCCAAGGTTCTTTCAGTGGCTGAGCTTTATAAGTAACCAGCAGGCAGCAGCTAGTCTCAAGGTGCCTTGGGCATTTTGCTGACTTACCACAGGCCTCATACTAGTGGCAGTTGGCCTTGGTTCACATCACGACCACTTTCACATGTATCCAGATCCAGCAGAGGCAGCTACCAACTACAGATCACTTTGTAGCACCTAACAGATAGCCACGACCTGTCATAGGTAGCAACTGATATTGGCCTGAACCAGACACTCCCAAGAGGCCCCAGAACCAACACACACAGTGGCAAGCTTCAGACTACGACAGAGTACTGCCTAATTAGCTCCACAAACAGCTTGCCCAAAATGTGGTCCCAGCAGGCACCAGAGCCTACTGGGGAAAATCCTGCCCTGTGGGGATCTTCCCTCACACAGCAGCACTTCTGCTGTGGTCTGGCCAAGCCTCACAGATAATCAGTCTGGGGGTCAACCTCACCCACTGATATGCTAACAGAAATCAAGGCTCAACTACAGCAAGAGTTCACATATCACCCACACAAGGGACACTCTTGGAGCACCCAGCTCAGATGATCAGAAAGACTGAGTCACTGGATTCCACAAGATATATATTACATAGGCACCCTGCCAAGACTGGGAGACATAGCATATCTACCTAATACATAGAAACAAACATAGAAAGATATCCAAAGTGGGCAGACAAAGAAACATGCCCCAAATGATAGAACAGAAGGAACCTCCAGAAAAATAACTAAATGGCAAGCAATCTACCAGAAACAGAGTTCAAAATACTGGTTATAAAGATGCTCAAGGAACTTAGTGAGAACTTCAAGAAAGAGCTAGCAAGCACACACAAAAAAGTACATAAAAATCATAAAAGAGAACCAATCAGAAATGGAGACTACAATAACTGACATGAAACCGAGGACTGAAGCATTGATTTGGAAGACAAAGTAGCAGAATATACCCAATCAGAGCAGCAAAAAGAAAAAATAATTGAAAAAATGAAGATAGTTTAAGGGACCTCTGGGACAACATCAAGCATACTAATCAAAAGGGTACTAGGAGGAAGAGAAAGGCCTCTCAGGGGGCCTGTCATTCCATTGTCTATGTCAACTCTCTGAATCAATTACCTGTGTGTAAACATGCATGTCTGTTACTTGTGCACTTGTGACTCTGTGTATATACATTCAAAATAAATCAATCTTGGACTGTCAGATGGACAGTTTAAAAGCTTTTAAAAAAATAAAGGGAAGAAAAAAGACATTCATGCAAATGGGAAATGAAAAAAAAGGTGTGGTAGCAATATTTATATTATACAAAATAGACTTTAAAGCAAAGGAAAATAAAACTACAACAACTCAAAATCTATGGGACACAGCAAAAGTAGTAATTTTATTTTCCTTAAGAAAATAAATTAATTTTTATTTTCCTTCTTAATTTCCTTAAGAAGGAAATTCATAACGATAAAGGTCTACCTCAAGAAACAAGAAAATTTTCAAATAAACAACCTAATCTTACACCTAAAGGAACTATAAAAAGAACCACAAACAAAGCCCAAAGTAAATGGAAGGAAAAGCCTAAGCGACTGAATAAACCAACAAAAGAACCAGTTGCTGTGCCTCACACTGACCACCAGGGGACAGACACTCAATGCAGGAGCTGCCCACTGGTGGTCAGTGTGCTCCCGCAGCCAACCTCCTGCACTAGGCCAACTTCCCATGGTCTCTCCCCCTGGCTGGCTAGCCAGTCCCCCCCCCCCCCCCCAGCCCCTATGGGCCCTTATCACCAGCCAGACTGAGGGACCCCACCTGTGCATGAATTCGTGCACCAAGCCTCTACTAAAATAATAAAGATCAGACTGGAAATAAACAAAATAGATCCAAAAAAAAAAAACTATACAAAAGATCAATGAGCCCAAGAGCTGGTTCTTTGGAAAGATAAACAAAATTAATAAACCTTTATCCAGACTCATCAAGAAGAAAAAAATAAAAGAGAGAGAAAAGACCTAAATAAATAAAATAAAAAATGAAAGAGAAGAGACAATCATGAGAAATACTCTCAAGGGGTGAACTTACAGGCACCAGCACCCTGCTGAAGTGAGTTATGCCCCATGTTATGCCCAGCAGATCCTCCATTATAGTTTTGACCAGTCTTTGATGATCCTTGAGATAAATCCCTCCAGTTGACATGCCAACAACAATAAAAGCTCAATTACAAAAGGAAAGTATGCATAGCCCACATAGGGGATGACCTGAAGAGTCTTGCTAGGGTGGCCAGAGTGGCTATGCCACTGGGCCCCATAGGAGATCTACTATGTAATGCCACTCTACCAAGATCATGAGACAAAGCCGCTCAACCTAATACACAAAAACAAATATAGAGAGAGCCGCAGCCAAAATGAGGAAACAAAAACAAAAACAAAAGAAAATGTCCCAAATGAATAAACAGAACAAAACTCCAGAAAAATAAACTAATCAAAGTGGACACAATCAATCTATAGATAGGAAGTTCAAAACACTGTTTATAAGGATACTCAACGAACAAAGGGAAAAAATAGATTAACTCGGTAAAAACTTCAATAGGCAGAAAACATAAATATGCAGATAAAACACATTAAAAAGGACCAATCAGAGATGAAAAATTCAATAACAGAAATAAAGAATGCATTAGAAAAAATTATTAGAACATTAGATGAAACAGTGATTTTGAAGGTAAAGTAGCAGAAAACACCCAATCAGAATAACAAAAAGAAAAAAGAACCTCCCAAAATGAGGATAGTTTAAGGGATCTTTGGGACAAATCAAGTATATTAATATTCACATCATGGGGGTGCCAGATGGAAAAGTAAGAAAGGAATTGAAAACCTACTTGAAAATTATAATGAAAAATCTTTCCTGACTTAGCAAAGGAAATAGACATACAAGTCTAGGAAGTTCAGAGAGTCCCAAACAAGATGAACCCAGAGAGGTCCACACCAAGACATATCATAATTGAAATGCCTACAGTTAAAGACAAAAAGAGAATATTAAAAGCAGTGAGAGAAAGGCAGTTAGTTAGCTACAAGGGAGCTCCCATAAGATTGTCAGCTGAGAGAATTTGCAATCAGCTGAGAGAATTTGCAACCAACTGCTCCCAACACCAGTTGAATTTGCAGATGACCTGCAGGGCAACCAACATGAAAAAAGCAAAAAAGCAAAAAAATAGCTGAAGTGAGGCTGATCTGAAATATTGTGAAGCTGGAAAGCAGAGAAAAGACAGAGTAGACAAGAAGAGGTTGAGCCAACTTATGCAAGTGCATGGCTGGGAAGCTGGAGAGATTTTGTGGCAGTGGAGCCCCTGCACTTCTGGGAGTGCTGGGTCTCAGCTCTGTGAAGGAATCCCCAACTCAGAAAAACAGAGAAGGGACAGGTTCCCTATGTAGCACCAGCTAGAGAGAAGCCGTGGAGATTTTATACACCTTGAAAGCTCTAACCACAACAATCAGGCAAAGAGCATTCCCTTTGTTGCAGATCCAGGGACAATCACTCTGATCTGGGATTGGGGGAGTGGCCATGCAGCAAAGCTCCACACTTCAGAGCTAGCTGGTGAGGAACTGATTGATACATCCAGCAGTAACTAAGAAGGCCTCCATTCCCTAGTAGGACATTGTGTAGAGAGGTGGAAGGGAGACTGGTCTGTGTGTCTATGGGAGGAAAAAAGAGAGAGATGGGACTTCCCTATTTCACTTCCACCTCAAATGCACTGAACCCCCAAACTGTGAATGTGCTAGATTTGCCTTGTTCTGCTATGATCTAAACCAAAGAAAATGGCTTGGGGCTAGAAATCTGCACTGATACTGCTCAGTCTGATGGCATGAGAGACACAGACATTTGGCCAGTCAGATCCTGGGCAAAGGCCCCGCCCCAGGTCAGCCTGCTGCACAGAAAAATTGAAGTGCCAACCAGGGCTGATCTTTTTTTATCCCCTCCTACTCTGAGTGAGGGAGTACCAGGGATCCAGGTGGAGCTGAGGTGTTGTAACAGTGTCTCCCAGGTGGGTCTCTGTCTGTAAGACCAAGGGATGTGTGCTGAGCCCTTTCATAGCATTACAGGGAAGCAGACCCAAGCTCCCCAGTGAGTACAGTTAGCCTAACCCTAAGAAAAAGAGGAAGTGCCCATCCGCACTTCTACAAGATTACAAGTACTACCCCCAACATGAGTCTGTTTAAACCACATACCCAGATCCAGGCTACCCCAGGCAGAAGAAAGATCCATGGGGAAAGGGAGAGCAACTAAGATAAGGGACATTCAAGGGGTGAGACTCTAGGCCAACCAATCTCTGGGCTTCAGAGGCCCACCCACTGGGCTGTTTGGGACTCTGCCCTGCCAAAAGTCATATGGGTGGCTGAAAGCTAGGCATGGATATCCACTGACATTGATTGCCCCAGAGAACCTACTGGACAGCCTATGACCTGCACACCAAGGGACCAGTATTGGGCAACATCAAACTAAAACCTAGTAGCACTACAAATAGCAGATCCAAAGGATGAGTGCAATAGGCACCAGGATCTGTGTAGCAGAACTCCACATTTTCTTTATAATTTTCTTTTTATTTCTTTACTAGAGGCTTGGTACATGAAATTTGTGCACAGGGAGGAGGGAATCCCCTCAGCCCAGCCTGCACCTCTCCAATCTGGGACCCCTTGGGGGATGTCTGACTGCCAGTTTAGGCCTGATTCCAGGGATCGGGTCTAAACAAGAAGTCAGACATTGCTCTCACAATTCTGGACCACTGGCTCCTAATTGCTCATCTGTCTGGTCACCCCTAACTGTCCCCCCTGCCAGCCTGATTGTCCCTCACTGCCTCTATGTGCCAGCCTGATAGCCCCTAACTCCCCCTCCCTCTGCTGACTGGTTGCCTCTAACTGCCCCTTGTGCCTGCCAGGTTGCTCCCAACTACATCCAGCCCCCACCAGCCTGATTGCCCTTAACTCCCCTCCCCTTTGGCCTGGTCACCTCTTACTGCCCACCTTTGCTCTCCTGGTCACCCTTAATTGCCTCCCTGCCAGCCTGGTCGCCCCCCAACTGCCTCACCCCCCCACTGGCCTGGTTGCCCCTAACTGCTGCCCCTGCCAGCCTGCTCACCCCTCACTGACTACTCCCCCTGCCAGCCTAATCGTCCCCAACTGTCCCCCCTGCCAGCCTGATAACCCCCAGCTGCCCCCCTCTGCTGGCCTGTTTGCCCCTAACTGCCCCCTTCCCCCCACCAGCCTGGTTCCCCAACTGCCCCACCTGCTGGCCTGGTTGTCCCCAACTGCACCCTTCTGCCGACCTGGTGGCCCCAAGCAGCCTGCTTGTTCAGTCACTTTGTCATCCTTTACTAACCCCCTGCCAGCCTGGTCACCCCATGCAGCCTGCTTGCTTAGTTGTTTGGTCATCCCTCACTAACTCCTCTGCCAACCTGGTTGTAGGCAGCCATCTTGTGAGGGTGCAAGGGTCAATTTGCATATTGCCTATTTGTTATATAGTATTATTATTTTGTATATAATTTTCTCTTTATTTTTTAATATTTCACTTAATTTCTTCTCTTTTATCTCTCATATCTTTTATTACCATTTCCTTTTCTCCATATGGTTTTTCTCTTTGTTCATAATTTTTTTTCTATTTTTCTCTTCTGCTTCTATATTATTTTATTTATTATTATTTCCCTTTAAACATTATTAAATATATGTATTTTTCTTATTCTCTTCTATCCTTATTTTCTTTTTTTCCACCTTCTTTTCTTTCACATTCTTCTCTTTCATTTTCTTCTTTCTGCTCTAATTCCTTTGGTCTCCTGTATTATAGTATTCTCTTTCCATCCTTTCTTCTTCTTCTCTTTTCTTATTCTTTTTTTGTTGGTGGTGGGGTTGTTTTTTTATTTTGTAATTGTTCTTGTTATTATTTTTTATTAGGTGTGTGGGTGTTGGTTTCAGTTGTTTTGTCTTGTTTTATTCTATGAGCATCTGCATAACAGTTTACACAACATGGTTGGGGTTGAGCCTCATAGTCAGCCAGCCTGAGGATCAAATCCTCAAAAATTACAAAAGCAATCAAGAGCCAATTGCAGAAGAAGACCCTCATAATCCACACAAGTAAAATTTCTAGAGCACCCAGTTCAGAAGATAAAGGAGGCTGACACCAGTGGGTCCCACAGCACACCCATTACAGAAGGTCACACCACCAGGACTAGAAGTCATAGCAAATTTACTTGATAAATAAAAACAAGCACAAAGAGACTGCCAAAATTGGGAGTTAGAGAAACAGGCCCCCAAAGAAAGTAAAAGGGAATTCTCCAGAATAAGAGCTAAAAGGAATTGAGATAAGTGATTTATCCAATATAGCATTCAGAATAATGATTATAAGAATGATCAACAGCATGAAAAAAGATAGAAGCTATGAAAAACAACTAGTTGGAAATGAAAAATGACATATCAGAAATAAAAAATACACTGGGAGGAATAAACAGTAGAGTAGAGGAAGCTAAAAATCAAATCAGCTAACTAGAAGACAGGGTAGAATAAAAATCACTCAATTAGAGAACCAAAAAAAAAATAATAATAATTCATGCAAACCAAATTTTGAAAAAGCTGGGATAATAATACTTATATCTGATTAAATATACTTCAAAACAAAGGCCAGAAAAATGACAAAGAAGGTCACTGCATAATACTAAAGTTATCATTTCAATAAGAGGATATAACCCTGATAAACATACATGCACCAATATTGAAGCACCTAAATATATATTTTTTAAAAACTTGGAGGACTTTAAAAGAGAGATTGACAGTAACACAGTCATAGTAGTGGATTTTAACACCCCACTAACTGGACAGATATTCTGGACAAAAAAATAACAAATAAACAGTGACCCTAAAATCAGATGAATTTAATTGACATTTATAGAAAATTTCATCCCAATAATACAAAATATACATTCTCCTCAAGTGCACATAGAACATTCTTAAATAGATCACGTCTATTATAATACAAAAGAAGTCTTAATAAATTAAAAAAGATTGAAATTATATCAAGCATCATTTGGATCACAATGACATAAAACTAGAAATCATTACAATGAAAAATACTCAAAAATATTCAAATACATGGATACTAAATAGTATATTATGAAACAATGAATGGGTTATCAATGAGTTCAAGGAACAAATAAAAAACTTCCTGGAAACAAATGAAAATGAACACACAACAACCAAAAATCCTGAAAGGGAAGTTCATATCATTACAGACCCAAAAAGTAAGAAAAATCTCAAATAAACAATCTAACTCTATATCTAAAAGAAGTAGAGAAAGAACAACAAACAAAGCCCAGAGTAAGTAGAAGGAATCCTATTTAATAAAGAGGGAATATGCAAATTGTCCATCATGCCATCACAAAGATGGCAGCACCCATAGCCACAGATGGTGGTGTTCAGTCCCCTCAGCCCCGCTGGAGTCCCCCAGTCCTTTCAGCCCCACCAGGGGAGGCGGTGGCAGGCACACAGTGTGGCCAGAGTTCCACAGTCCTTTCAGTCCAGTAAGGGGGAGAGGGGGAGGCGGTAGGTGCACAGTGCATCCAGACCCACCCTCAGCCCCCCAATTGCCCAGTGCTGGCCCGAGGCACAGGCAAGCCACAGATGGTAGCTTCCTGACGCCCAAGCTGCAGGCAAGCCTCGGATGCCAGTTGCCAGCTGCCCAGAGCCACCCAAGGCTCAGGTAACCAGGGTTGGCCAAGGCTTGCACTGCTGGCAGTGGTAGCAGCAGAGGTATAATGGGGTCATTGCCTTCCCCTGATTACTGGATCACCTCCTGCCCCTGAGAGCTCCTGGACTGTGAGAAGGGGCAAGCCAGACTGAGGAGACCCCCCCGCTCCAGTGCATGAATTTTCATGCACCAGGCTGCTAGTTAAACAATAAAGATCATAGTGGAAATAAATGACATGGAGACTGAAAAAAATACAAAAGACCAATAAAACCAAGAGTTAGTTCTTCAGAAAGATAAACAAGATTGAAGAACCATTAGCCAGACTCATCCAAAAACAAAGAGAGAGGATGCAAATAAATAAAATAAAAAATGAAAGGGGTAATGTAACAGTGATATCACAGAAATATAAAGGATTGTAAGAAAATACTAAGAACAACTACATGCAAACAAATTAGACAACCTGGACAAAATGGACAAATTCTTAGAAACATACAATCTTCTAAAACTCAATCAGGAAGAATCAGAAAATCTGAATAGACCAATAACAACTATTGAAATTGAAACAGTAATAAAAAAACTCCCAGTAAACCAAAGTATTTGACTAGACAGCTTCTCAGGTGAATTTTACCAAACATTCAAAGAAGAACTAACACCTATCCCCCTCAAACTCTTCTAAAAACTTCAAGAGGAAGGAAGGCTTGCAAGTTTTCTTTATGAGTCCAACATTATCCTAATTCCAAAACCTGACAAAGACACTAATTATAAATAAAGTTATAGGCCAATATCCTTGTAGACCACAGATACCAAAATCCTCAACAAAATATTAGGAAATTGGACCTAGCAACACATTTAAAAGATCATACAATATGACCAAGTGGGATTTATTCCAGGGATGCAAGACTGGCACAATAATTGCAAATCAATAAATGTGCTACATCACAAACAAAATGAAGGATAAAAATCATATGACCTTATCAATAGATGCAGAAGAAGCATTTAACAAAATCCAGCACCCATTTATGATTTTTAAAAAATTATCTTCAAATTATCTCCTGCATTGAGTCAGTGTACATCATAGTGATTGGTCGACTGGTCAATCTGGTCCTTCTTCCATTCAGTCTCTGGGCTTTTATTATATAGGATAGCATTGGAAGTCCTAGTAACTACGATCAGACAAGAAGAAGTAAATAACATCCAAATAGGAAAGGAGGAAGCAAAACTGTCATTATTCCCAGATGACATGATATTGTACATAGAAAACCCTAAAGAATCCATCAAATAATTACTATACTTAATAAGCGAATTTGGCAAAGTAGTAGTATACAAAATTTATATCCAGAAATCAGTGGCATTTTTATACATCAATAATGAACTCTCAGAGGAGAAAAAAAAATGGCAGCGGAATAGACAGACATGTCCCGAGCCTTGTCCCTGAGCAGATAGAAAGAACAGCTGAGGGTTGCACTGGGAGTGTTTGTTAGCGAATTAAGGTACAGCTATACTCCAGGAGGTGAGGGACAGCTGTATGGGATTCCCCTGACTGGGAAGCCCCCACTGCTGCTGGGTTCCCTCCCAGAGCCAACAGCTCCGACAGCTCGGAAACGGGGAAAGTAGATGTTACCAGAAGCCTAAAAATCTACAACTGTAGTACCCACTGAACAGCTGAAAACCCAGAACACCGGTCCCCAACTGGCACAAACATGCAGATTCAGAGGAGCTCTACACTCCACCACAAAAAGTGTATCCCAGATTTCGCCTGGGATAAGGTGAGGTCTCTGGTCCCTGCAAGAGGGAGAAACGCACATACTGTGGGAGCTGAAGGACCGGGGCTTAGAAAAATTTGTGGCTGTTGGGGCTGGCATGATCTGTGAATGTGGAAGGGGGTCCTCAGAGCTGCAAACAGAAGGGATCTCTAAAATGAAACCCATTTTGATCTGATGCAAAAGGACAGCCTAAAAATATTTTAAAAGTGTGCCACGTGCTTAGATACAAGGGGGGAAAAGGTAGTTTGCACACTTGTGCTTTTCCTTCTTCAAATCCTTGCTTCTGATTACTAAGCACAATACATAGGATCACCCTATGAGACTGCAAGGGAAAGTTGTTTTTCTGGAACCTGGGGATCAGAGCAGGGAGTGACCATCAAAGAACCAGCTCTTAGACAGCCCACTCCCACAAACTGGTATAGAGTGCCAGAGGGAAAGCAAAATCTAAGCACAGGCTAGAGAGGCCCTATAGATCTGGAGGTCAATCCAGAAACACTGCCACCCAGGGGTTGAATCACAAATTGACTCTTGTGTAATCACAAATAAAGAAATACAAGAAATTAAGACACAATGCCTGCTTAAAAATCAGGAATATTTCAAAACACGGAGGAGCAGTGGAACGCAGAGAACTGCAATGCTGTCTTGACTGGGAAGCAGGTGTACTAAACAGAATAATAGAGGAAGTGAATGATCTTCACTACTGCACTTTTTTTTTTTCATCTTTTACTTAAGAAATTATTTTTCCTCACTTGATTTTACCTTTTTAATTATTACATTTTTATTTTCAATCAGTATTATTACTACTACTATTTTACTTAAAAAGTGTCATTTTATTTTCTCTTTAGTTTATTTTGGGATTAGTGTTCATCTTTTCTTTTCTTTTTTTAAATATATTTTATTGATTTTCTTACAGAGAGGAAGCGAGAGAGATAGAGAGCTAAAAACATCAATGAGAGGGAAACATCGACTAGCTGCCTCTTGCACTCCCCCTACCGGGGATGTGCCTGCAACCAATGTACATGCCCTTGGCCGGAATCGAACCTGGGACCTTTCAGTCCGCAGACCGACGCTCTACCGCTGAGCCAAACTGGTTTCGGCTATTTTCATCTTTTCTTTAGCATATTTTCACTCTATCTCAACTCTACTTTTATGCCATCACTCTATTTCTAACTTTTCTCCTTTTGGTGTCCTGTTTCTCTTACCCTTTTCCTGCTTTAGATTTTCCCTATTTTTTTTTTTACACTCTGTTAAAATTTCACCCTACTTACCGTATTTTTCGGACCATAAGACGCACTTTTTTTCCCCCCAGAAGTGGGGGGAAAAAGTCCCTGCATTTTATGGTCCAAATATAGCCTACACATATACTGTAAAAAAAAAGTTTTTTTACTTGCCCGGCTCTGTGTGGTCTCTGTGTGCTTGCCCGGCTCTAAAATGGTTCTAAATGCTGCTGTTTACTTTACAGGGTTGATTACATGTGTTTATGACTGTGATGTTGGGTTTTAATGCACATAAAATATTTTAGGACACTATTTGTTTCAGAATCTTTTTTTCTTCATTTCCCTTCTCTAAAAACTGGTGCGTCTTATGGTCCGGTGCGTCTTATGGTTGGAAAAATATGGTATATATTTAATTTCCCATCTCCTGCTTCAAGTCCAAACACATCTCTCTCTTCTCTGTCTTCACTATCCAAAAAATTGTTTTTCTCTCTATCCTTTTGTTGTTGTTTGCATGAATGTTGATTATATAGATTTTTTATGCTTTTTTTTGTGAGATTGTTTTGCTTACTTTTTTTTTCTTCTGTTTTCCCTTGCCTCACTTGATATTAGTTGTTGTTTGTAGTTTGTATTAATCTCCAAGTATTTGTTGCTGGAATTTGTTGGGATTAGTGGCTGTTCTATTGGAGTTTTCTCCCCAAAAATATAGTTTGTTCCCCTTTTCTCTCTTATTCTCTTTCTTTTCTCTCTTACTTTATTTTCCTTTTTCCAATTTCATTTTGGCACTCCTTTCTCTTTTAATTATTATTTTTTCTCTCTTATTTCTCTTCTATCCCCTAATTTGCCTTTCTCTGGTGGTCACCTTTATTTGGAGTTATTGATATTGTGAATACATTCCTGTTCAGTGCCTTATGCATTTTACTTGGTTGTATTGTATTTGTGCCTTTAAATCAACGCAGGAGAGAGAGAGCTACATAGCCAGACACCCGTAGAAGAGAGACCATGGGGAGACAAAGAAACAGCCCACATATGAAAGAAAAGCAGGCATCGCCAGAAAAGGAAGTAAATGAAATGGAGGCAAGCAACCTGACAAAGAAATAATTCAGAGAAATGGTCATAGAGGGATTGAAAGGATGGAAGACAAATACGACAATATGAGTAAGAACCAAGAGGAAATGAAAAAGAATCAAGAAAAAAAATGAAAAATGACATCGCTGCTGTAAAGTACTCAATAGAAAGCATTAAGAGTAGAGGACAACATCAGTGAACTAGAAGACAAAGTAAAAAAAATACTCAAGTAGAGCAGCTTCTAGGAAAAAAAAAAATTAAAAAGCAGGAGGGGAACACAAGGGAACTTTGAGACAACGTGAAACAAAAAAAATCCACACATCGCTTCTCGGCCTTTTGGCTAAGATCAAGTGTAGTATCTGTTCTTATCAGTTTAAAAAAACATCCACAAAATAGGGCTTCCAGAAGGAAAGGAAACTAAGCAAGAAATAGAAAACCAGTTTGGAGAAATAATGACAGAAAACTTTCCTGATATAGGAAATAAAAAACCCACACAAATCCAAGAAGCTCACAGAGTCCCAAGCAAAATGAATCCCAAAAGACTGATGACAAGGCACATTATAATTAAATTGGTAAACACCAATGGCAAAGTAAGAATCTTAAAAGCAGCTAGAGAGACACAGAAAGTTACCTACAAAGGAACCCCCATCAGACAAGCAACTGATTTCTCAACATAAACTCATCAGGTCAGAAGGGAATGGAATGAAATACACAAAGTCATGCAAAGGAGGGGTCTGAATCTAAGAATATTGCACACAGCAAGGCTATCAATTAAAATTGAAGGTGAAATCAGGAGCTTCACAGACAAAAAAGGACTAAAGGAATTTATTATGACCAAACTGACAATGCAAGAAATGCTAAAGGGTCTGCTGTAAAAGAAAAGAAATAGATAGTGAAGAAGGAACACAGGGGTAAAGAATTAAAATGGTAACAAATAAGTACCAATCAATAATAATTATAAATGTAAATGAATTAAATGCTCCAATCAAGAGACATAGGGTAACGGATTCTATAAGAAAACATGACTCATATATTTCTCTCTACAAGAAACACAACTCAGAAAAAAAGACTCACACAGATTGAGGGTGAAAGGATGGATAAAAGTTTTCTAGGAAAATGCCAAGGGGGAGGATCCAAGATGGCTGCACAGGTAAACACCTAACCGCAGCTGCACACAACAATTTCAATAAAATACAACTAAAATATAAAATGGACATTGCCAGAGCTACAGGAAGTAGACTGACTGCAAATTCTACAACAAGAAGGAAAGAGAAAACCAGAAGGATAATCAGAGGAGCTGTAAAAGCCTAAGGTACAGAGACATGATACGCACGCACGCACGTGTGGAGAGGACAGAGCCGGAGAGGAGGGGGAGGCTGAGTGTCTGGTTGGCGTTCCCTAGCAGGAAGGAGATAAAAGCTTCAGACTGTGCTGAACCCCAGTTCTAGGCCAGACCCTGGGGGCCCAGGCTCAAACAGAGGGAGCCTGAGCTGTGAGACAGAATTTCAGGGGAGCGGCGAAAGGCAGAGCCCCCGGAGTTGCGCACATTGCGCGCAGAGGATGGACTGTTGACTCTGATGCTAGATCGCCCTAATGGGAAGGAGACAAAAGCTTCGGACTGTGCTGAGCCCCAGTTCCGACTGCTTTGAACCCCAGTTCTAGGCCAGACCCCGGGGACCCAGGCTCATACAGAGGGAAACTGGGCAGTAAGGCAGAAACCCAGGAGAGCAGTGAAAGGCAGAGCTCTCAGGAGAAGGGATAGTTGGCTGTGCTGCAGGATTGCCCTGGTGGGAAGGAGACAAAAGCTCCAGACTGAGAAGAGCGTGATAAGGAGCAGGAGCCGCCTCCAGGCGCTGGCAAGGAGCTGGGCAATAGGGCCCCTGGGGGGGAGGTGCCACTGGGCCCTCGACCGCTAATCACGGGCCTTGTAGCCAAGGCTGGGGGCTACTTCCTGGGCGGTTCCAACCCTGGCAACAGGCTGAAGCCGCACAGGAGGCCACAGAGAACAAAGGGGCAATGTGGGCCAGCCTGCTGAGCTTCTAGGACAAGGAGGAAGAAACTGAAGTTTTCAATGTGAAGAAGTCAAGTTATAGCAAAAAGATAGTAAAATTACTTAAGAAAGAATACAAAGAAGATCTTGAAAAAGCGAAGATTAAGACAGAACTCAACTCATCAGCCAACATTGAAACACAAATGAGTTTAAAAAAAAAAAAAAAGACAGAATTTCGGGGTGGCGGCGGCCAGGCCCAGAGCGGCCAGGCCCAGGGCAGTGGTAGCCAGGCCCGGAGCAGCCAAGCCTGGGGCAGTGGCAGCCAGGCTTGGGGTGGCGGTGGCCAGGCACAGGGCGGCCAGACCCGGAGCAGCCAGACCCGGAGCAGCTGGGCCTGGAGCAGCAGCAGCCAGGCCCGGAGCAGCGGAAGCCAGGTCCAGAGCAGCAGCAGCCAGGCCCCAGAGCAGCAGCAGCCGGGCCCATAGCAGCTGGGTGCAGAGTGGCAGAAGCCGGGCCCAGAGCAACCAGACCCGGAGCAGCAGCGGCCAGGCCCGGAGCAGCTGGGCGCGGAACAGCTTGATCCTCGCCTGCCCATGCCCCAGGGCTGCTTCTCAGACATGGCTGGAAACTTTTGGGGGAACTTGAGGGTCTGCTGAATCAAGTAATGAAGGCTTAGATCTGGATGTGTTGAGTTGTTGTAGCGCTGGGGTGTTGATGTGTGAATGCCTTATGTGGGGTCTGGATGAGGTTGGTTGATCTATTTGGATGTGTCTTTTATTTGAAGTGTATCCTTGGGAATGTGGAGGTATTATTGATTTGAGAAAATGCTAAGTAACTGATTTGCTACCTGAAAAATTTAAAGTTCTAAAAGTTTAAGGTCTCTAGCCAAAAAGAGGTTTTAAAGCTAACACCTTAATTTTAATGGAGAAAGGGTAGGACATGCCCTTCCTACCCAGAACAGGTAATCCAATTCCAGCCAGCAGTTATCTTTAAACAATGTGTTCATTTACATTTGAATGGCTACGCCTTTTGATAGCCCAAGGGCAAGTTTACATGTAAACAAGTTTGCTTCTCAGTTCCCAGGGCAGAAAAAACAAGGTTTAAAATTATTAGATTTTAAAATTTATTCTTAAAAATATAGAAGTTTATTAATTTAAAAAAAAACAAGGAAATTGAAAAACCTGATGAACAATATTAACTGTTGATTATAATAGAATCAGAGATACGGGAGGGGAGTGGACTGACAATTATCAGGGAAAAGGGGAATGGTGGATGCGGGAAGAGACTGAACATAAACTGTGCACCTATGGATGAGGACAATGGGGGGTGGGGAAAGGGCAGAGGGTAGGGTGAGAATCTGGCGGAGGGGGAAAAAATGAGGAACTTTTGTAACAATAAAGATTGATTTAAAAAAAAAGTTTTCCAGGCTAACGGAAATGGAAAAAAGAAAGCTGGGGTAGCAATACTTATATCTGACAAATTAGATCTCAAAGTGATGGGCATAATAAGAGATAAGGAAGGCCACTTCATAATACTAAAGGGAGCAATCCAACAAGAAGAAATAACTCTGGTAAACATATATGCACCCCAAATAGTAGCACCCAAATACATACAAAAACTCCTGGAGAATATCAAGGGAGAGATTAACAGCAATAAAATCATAGTAGGAGACTTTAATATCCCACTATCACCATTGGACAAATCCTCTAAACAAAAAATCAGCAAAGAAAAATCAATCCTAAATGACTCATTAGACCAGATGGAATTAATTGACATCTTCAGAACATTTCACCGCAATGCCACAGAATATACATTCTTTTCAAATACACATGAGTCATTTTCAAAAAAGGACCATATGTTGGGTCATAGGCAAAGTCTCTTCAAATTCAAGAAGATAGAAATCATATCAAGCATCTTCTCAGATCACAGAATCATAAACCTGGAAATCAACTACAATAAAAACAATCCAAAAAAATCAAACACATGGAGAATAAACAGCACGCTATTAAACATGACTAGGTTACCAGAGAGATCAAGGAAGAAATAAATAAAAAAAAATGTAATCACAACAAATGATAATGAAAACACAACAATCTAAAATCTGTGGGACACAGTGAAAGCAGTCTTGAGAAGGAAGTTCATACCTCTACAAGCCTACTGCAAACAAAAAAACAAACAAACAAAACAAAACAAACAAACAAAAAGATAACACAAGAAACAATGGTAATATACTACCTAACTCTACAACTCAAAGTGTTCAAAAGAGAGCAACAAGAAAAGCCCAGTGTAAGCTGAAGGAAGGAAATAATAAAGATCAGAGCAGACATAAACAACATAGAGACAATACAAAAGATCAATGAAACCAAGAGCTGATTCTATGAAAGGATAAATAAGATTGATGAACCTCTAGCCAGTCTCACCAAGAAGCAAAGAGAGAAGACCCAAATAAACAAAATCAGAAATGAAAGAGGTGAAATAACAACAGACTCCACAGAAATACAAAGGATTATTAAAAAAAATACTATGAACAAGTCTATTCTAACAAACTGGACAATTTGGAGGAAATGGACATATTCCTAGAAAATATAACCTTCCAAAACTCAATCAGAAAGAATCTAAACTGCTCAATATGCCAATAACTATGGAAGAAATTGAAGCAGTCATAAAAAAGCTCCCAGCAAACTAAAGCCCGGGGCAAGACAGCTTCACAAGGGAGTTTTACCAAACACTCAAGGAAAATCTAAAACCTATCCTCCTTAAAGTATTCCAAAAAATTCAAGAGGAAGGAACACTTCCAAGCTCCTTCTATGAAGCCAGTATCACCCTAATACCAAAACCAGATAAAGATAACACAATGAAAGAGAATAATAGGCTAATGTCCCTCATGAACACAGATACCAAAATCCTCAACAAAATTCTAGCAAGTCGGATCCAGCAGTACATCAGAAAGATCATATACCATGAACAAATTGGATTTATCTCAGGGATGCAATGATGGTAAAATATCTGCAAATCAATAAATGTGATACATCACATAAACAAATTGAGAGATGATAATCACATACTTGCTGGAAAACAAATCAGTTTCATTAAAAAAGAGATGTTGAAGCCAGGAAGACTGGTCAACAACTTTAATTGCTCTAACCTTTAGTTGAGATATTGTTAGCTGAAGCAGAATCTACCTTGTTTGTCCCATGAAAGTTTCTGTTATTTCCTGCCTAATGGCTACATGTAAATTTCTGTTTATGTCGCCTATAATGTTTTCCCCAAAGCCTCAATAAAAGGGGATGGCAGGGCCAGAGCAGGGAGTAGTAGTCCACTAGAGTTGGACTATCGCCTGCCCCCCCCCCCCCCCCCATATTGCCAAATTGAATTTCTTCAAGTCTCTTTTCATTTGTGTGTGGCCCTTCTCCAGAAGCTGAACCCTGAATTGGAACTCTTTCTATGCGGGCTTTGAAAGAGAGTCCTGTACATACTCATATCAATTGATGCAGAAAAAGCATTTGACAAAATCCAGAACCCTTTCTTGATAAAAACTCTCAACAAGGTAGGAATAGAAGGATTATTCCTCAATATAACAAAAGCTATATATGATAATCCCACAGCTAACATCATATTAAATGAGCAAAAACTAAAACCATTTCCCAGAAGAACAGAAAAAAATAAAAAAAAACAGGGATGCCCACTCTCACCACTCCTGTTCAACAGAGTACTGGAAGTATTAGCCATTGCAATTAGACAAGAAGAAGTAATTAAAGGCATAAAATTGGAAAAGAAGAAGTAAAGCTATCCTTATTTGCAGGTAACATATTGTACATAAAAAACCCAAAAGACTCATCAAAAAACTAATAGACTTAATAAATGAATTTGGCAATATAGCAGGATACAAAATTAAAGCCAAGAAATCTATGGCCTTTCTATACACCAATTAACTTACAAAAATAGAGATTAAAAAAGCAATCACATTTACCATTACACCAAAAAAATTAATATACTTAGGAATAAACTTAACTAAGGAGATAAAAGACCTATATGCAGAAAACTACAGGACAATGAAAAAGAGATAGAGGAGGATATAAAGAGATGGAAGAACATACCATGTTCATGGATTGGTAGAATCAACATCAATAAAATGTCCATACTACACATGCAATCTATAGATTCAATGCACTCCCCATTAAAATATTCATCTGGAATTTAAAAAAAAAGACCCTGAATAGCCACATCAATCCTGAGAAAAAAAGAATAAAGTAGGAGGGATCTCAATACCAGATTTCAAGCTGTATTACAAAGCCACTGTTCTCAAAACAGCCTGCTACTGGCACAAGAACATATTTATACACCAATGGAATAGAATAAAGAATCCCAGATCAACTCTCCCCAGTGATACCAACAACAAGCAAGGCTTAACAACAAGACTGCACACACAGCTCACGAAGGTCTTCACAAAGACTGTCCACTTCAGGTGACTGGGAAGGCTGAGTTCCTGGGCCCTGCTAAGAAACCTTGCACACAAAGCTACTCCATCAACTCAGGGAAGTAGCTTAAATGCAGAGAAGAGGCAAGCCACAAAGGAAGGAAATGGAGGAAAGCAAAAGAATGGACAAAGTTCAAAACCACAGTTATAGGTTTTTCAAGAATTTTGTAGAAAAGGCTGATAAAATAAAGAAGACCTTTGAGGATATGAAAGGGATCAACTAGAAATAAAGCATACAGTGACTGAAATAAAAAATATTATACAGAGGCCTAAAAACAGACTGGAAGATCGCAATAATTAAGTCAAAGATTTGGAACATAAAGTGCCAGAGGACACTCCTCTACAGAAGCAAGAAAAGAAGAGAATCCAGAAAGTTGAAGATAGGGTAAGGAGCCTCTGGGACAACTTCAAGCGAACCAACATCAGAATTATGGCGGTCCCAGAAGAAGAGAGAAAGCAAGATACTGAAAACCTACTGGAAGAAATATTGACAGAAAACTTCCCCCATCTGGTGAAATAAATAGATTTACAAGTCCAGGAAGCACACAGAACCCCAAACAAAAGGAATCCAAAGAGGACCACACCAAGACACATCATAATTAAAATTCCAAGAGCAAAAGACAAAGAGAGAATATTAAAAGCAGCAAGAGAAAAGCAGTTGGTTACCTATAAAGGTGTACCCATATGATTGTCAGCTGATTTCTCAACAGAAACTATGCAGGCCAGATGGGAATGGCAAGAAATATTCAAAGTGATGAATAGCAAGAATCTACAACCAAGATTACCAGCAAAGCTATCACTCAGAATTGAAGGCCAGATAAAGAGCCTCACAAATAAAAAAAAATGCTAAAGGAGTTCATCACCACCAAAACAGAATTATATGAAATGCTGAAAAGTATTCTTTAAGAAGAGGAAGAAGATAAAGATAAAAATTATGAACAACAAATACGTAACTATCAACAAGTGAATCTAAAAACCAAGGGAATTAAAAAATCTGATGAACAATATTAACTGGTGAATATAATAGAATCAGAGGTATAGAAAGGGAGTGGAGTGATGATTCTCAGGAAAAAGGGGAGTGGGGGGTGTGGGAAGAGACTGAACAAAAATTGTACACCTATGGATGAGGACAGTAGGGAGTGGGGAAAGGGCAGAGGGCGGGGTGGGAACCTGGTGGAGGGGAGCAATGGAGGGGAAAAAGCGGAACAATTGTAATAATCTGAACAATAAAGATTTTTTTTTAAAAAAAATCAATAAACAACAAGGATATGGAGAAAAGAAAACTCTAGTGCATTGTTAGGAATGAATATGGGTGCAGTCACTATGAAAAATAGTACATAACTTTATTTAAAAAAAATTAAAAATGGAACTGCCTTTTGACCCCATGATCTCACTTTTAGTTATATGTCCTAAGAATTGCAAAATACCAATCAGAAAGAATATATGTACCCTAAGTTTATAATAGCATTATTTTTAGTAGCTAATATCTGGAAACAGCCCAAATGCCCATCAGTAAGAGATTAGATTAAAAAAAAAAGCTGTGGTACAGTTACACAATGGAATACTATATGGCTGCAAAAAAGAAGGATCTCTTACTCTTTGAGACATCATGGAGAATATTATGCTAAGAGAAATAAGCCAGTCAAAAAAAAGCAAAATATAACATGATCTCACTTACATGTGGATTCTAAAGAACAAAATAAACTGTTGAACAAAATAGGACCAGAGGAATGAATGCATGGAACAGGTTGGCAGATGGCAGAGGAGAGGAGGATGGGAAGGACAGGCAGAGATCAACCAAATAATACATAGGACATAGATAATAATATGGTGAATGCTAGGAGGGGCAGGGGCAGAAGCAGGGTGGAGAGAGGCAAAGTGAGGTGGGGGAGAGATATATTTAATACAGTCAACAATAACAAAATACTCTCAGCTGATTTCTTAACAGAAACTTTGCATGCCAGAAGGGATTATCATGAAATATTCAAAGTAATGAAAAGCAAGTATCTAAAACCAATATCACTCTAACCAGCAAGATGTAATTTAGAATTGAAGATCAGACAGAAAGCTTCCCAGACAAGAAAAAGCTAAAGGAGCTCATCACTACCAAGCCAGTATTATAAGACATGTTAAAGGGTCTTCTTTAAGAAGAAGAAAAAAATAATTGGCAGTAACTACATATCTATCAACAATTACTTTAAATCTTAATGGATTAAATTATCCAATCGAAAGACATAGAGTGGTTGAATAGATAACAAGATCCATACATATGCTATCTACAAGAGACTCACTTCAGATCAAAAGACATCCAAAGACTGAAAGTAAAGAGATGGAAAAAATATTTCATGGAAATGGAAAAAAAAAAGAAAAAGAAAAGAAAAGCTGGGGTAGCAAAACTTATACCAAACAAAATAAACTTTAAAACAAAGTCTATAACAAGAAACAACCCCCCCTCTACCCCACAGAAAATCCACATCTAGGTATTTATACAAAGAAACCCAAAACACTAATTCAAAAAGACATATGCATCCATATGTTCATTGCAGTATTATTTATAATAGCCAAGATAAGGAAGCAATCTAAGTGTTCATCAATAGACTATTGGATAGAGAAGAGGTAGTGCATAGTATATACAATGGAATATGACTTGGCCACAAAAAGAATTAAATCTCACCATTTGCAATAAAACAGATGAACCTAGAGAATATTGTGCTTAGTGAAATAAGTTGAATAGAGAGGGCCAAATATCATAATATTTCATTTACTTGTGGAATCTAAAGAACAAAACAAACAAACAAAACAGGAACAGACTCATAGATATATGGAAATTTTTGATTGTTACCAGAGGGAAGGTGATTTTGGAGCTGAATGACCAAGGTGAAGGTATTAATAAGCACAAATTGATAGTTCCAAAACAGTCATGGGGATGTAAAATATAGCATAGGGAATATAGTCAATAATATTGAAATAACTATATATGATGCCAGGTGGGTACTAGATTTATTAGGATAATCACTTCATAGGTTATATAAATGTCCAATCACTGGGTTGTACAACTGAAACTAATATAATATTGTATGTCAACTTTATTTGCAAAATAAAAAAATTATTAATCATAAAAAGACCTGTACTTGAAAAACTACATGACATTGAAGAAATAAATTGAAGCAGATACAAATAAATGAAAGCACATATTGTGCTCATGAATAGAAAAAAATTGGCCTCATTAAAATGTCTATATTACCCAAAGCAACCTATAGATTCAATGTAGTTTCTATCAAAATACCAATGGCATTTTTCATAGAACAAGAACAAATAATCTAAAATTTATATGGACCCACAAAAGACCTTGAATAGCCATAGTAATCTTAAGAACAAAATTGGAAATATCACACTACTTGATAGCAAACTATGCTGCAAGGCTATAGTAATCAAAACAACATGGTACTGGCATAAAAACAGGCATAGAGAACAATGGACCATAATAGAGAGACCAGGAATAAACCCATGCCTATATGGTCCATTAATACATGACAAAGAAGGCAAGAACATACAATGGGGAAAAGACATTCTATTTAATAAATGGTATTGGAAAAATTAGACAACAACATGCAAAAAAATGAAAGATCTTCTTCACTGATACTGCCCATAGGGCAATGGAAGCTAAAGAGAAAATAAACAAATGGGACTACATCAAAATAAAAAGCTTTTTTACAGCAAAAGAAACCATCAACAAAACAACAAGAAAGCCCACGGTGTGGGAGAACATATTTGCAAATGTTACCACTGATAAAGGTTTAGTCTCCAACATCTACAGACAGCTTATACAACTAAATAAAAGGAAGATGAATAATCCAATTAAAAAATGGGCAATGGACCTAAATAGAATATTTTCAAAAGAAGACAGAAGGAAGGCCAAAAGGCACATGAAAACATGCTCAAAGTCACTAATTATCTGAGAGGTGCAAATCAAAACAACAATGCGGTACCATCTCACACCTGTCAGAATGGCCAACATCAACAAATCAACAAACGACAAGTGTTGGCGAGGTTGTGGAGAAAAAGGAATCCTCTTGCACTGCTGGTGGGAATGCAGAGTGATGCAACCACTGTGGAGAACAGTGTGGAGTTTCCTCAAAAAACTGAAAATGGAACTCCCATTTGACCCAGTAATCCCACTCCTAGGAATATATCCCAAGAAACTAGAAACACCAATCAGAAAGGATATATGCATCCCTATGTTCATAGCAGCACAATCTACAATAGCTAGAATTTGGAAACAGCCTAGGTGCCCATCAGCAGAGGATTGGATCCAAAAACTATGGTATATCTACACAATGGAATACTATGCTGCCATAAAAAAGAAGGAATTCTCATCATTTGCAGCAACCTGGATGGAATTGGAGAACATCATGCTGAGTGAAATAAGCCAGTCAATGAAAGAGAAACACCCCATGACCTCACTTATTTATGGATAATAAAGAACATTATAAACCGATGAACCAAAAGATAGATATAGAGACAGTAAAGCAATAAGCAGACTGTCAAATTACAGGTAGAGTAGGGAGATCTAGGGGAGATAATATATCAACCGAAGGACTTGTATACATGCATATAAGTACAACCAATGGACATAAAACTCTAGGGAGGGAGGGTATGTATGGGAGGAGGGGGGGGCAATGTTAAAATATGTTATATATATATATATAACTGGCAGTAATTAACACGGCATTTTTGGCCAAAATTGTATTGCCATCATTAATTACATTCTCACATTTACAAAATATTATCTTAAATTTGCTTTAAAATGAATCTTATTGCTGCCTAAAAAAAAAAAAAAAAAAAAAAAAAAAGAAAGAAAGAAAGAAAGAAAGAAAGAAAGAAACTAGACGGCCTTCATACAACATACACAAGAATGAACCTTAAATGTATTAAAGGGTTCAGTGTAAGACCGGAAACCATAACATTCCTGTAAGAAAACACAGGCAGTAATCTCTGACCCCTCCTTAGGTAAGGGAAACAAAAGAAAAAATGGAAAAATAAACAAATGGACCTATATCAATCTAAAAAGTTTTTGCAACAGTTGGTTAGAACGTCATCCTGATATTCCAAGGTTGAGAGTTCAATCTCCGGTCAGGGTACACATAAGAAACAATCAATGAATGCATAAATAAGTGAAATAACAAAGCAATCTCTCTCTCTCTCTCTTTCTATCTTTCTCTCTCTCTCAAATCAATTGAAAGATAAAATAAATTCAAAGTTTTTTCATAGTAAAAAAACAAAACAAAAGACAAACACCAATACAAAAAGATAATCTACTAAATGGGGAAGATATTCACCAATATTACTCTGATAAGAGGTTAATATTCAAAATTTATAAAGAACTTCTTAGCACCAAAAACAAAAGCAAATAACCCAATTAAAAATAGGCAAAGTACTTATATTTAGAAAGACTATACATAGCCAATAGACATATGAAAAGATGCTCAACATCACTAATTTCACACCAGTCAGAATGGCTATCTATATATATAAAAGCCTAAGTGACCATCAGTACAGAACGACAGGAATGACCAGAACAACCAATCACTAGGATGCACACTTATCTCCAGGGGGCAGATATTCAACACAGGAGCTGTCCTCGTCCCGTAGGCCCCAATCTCTGATGGGGCCTGCTAGTCAACCTCCTGGTCCCTCCCTGCAGCTGGGCCCCAGGCTGGGATGGGGAACTGGGGGTGAGTAATGATGGATGCAGGTAGTGAGAGAAAGAAGAGGAGTGAAGCAGGGAGGTAGAGAACCATGCAGTGGTGGCGCATGGGCAGTGAGGGAAGGAGGAGGTGGGGAGGCAGGAAACCTGATTGGCTCTGATTGCTGAGCCTGTAGTTATTAATAAATCAACAAACAACAGGTGTTGGAGAGAATGTCGAGAAAGAGAACCCTGTTGCACTGTTGGTTGGACTCAAATGGGTGCCCACTATGGAAAACAATATGGAGGGTCCTCAAAAAATTAAAAAGTATAACTTTTTTGATGCAGTAATTCCACTTCTGGGTATTTATCTGAAGAAATCTCAAACACTAATTTGAAAATATATATATGTTCATTGAAGCATTATTTACAATATCCAAGATATGGAAGCAACCCAAGTGCCCATCAATAGACAATTGGATAAAGTTTAGTACATATATACAATGGAATTTTACTCTGCCATAGAAAAAAATAAAGTCTTAACCACTTGTGACAACATAGGTGCACCTGGAGGGTATTATGCTTAGTGAAATAAGTCAGACAGAGAAAAATAAGTTCCATCTGATTTCACTTAATATGGAATCTAAAGAACAAATAAAATCACAAACAAAACAGAAACAGACTTATAGATACAGAGAACAAACTAATTGTTCCCAAATGGAAAGGGGCTGAGTGAAAAAATGAAGGGATTAAGAAATACAAATTGGTAGTTATAGAATAGTCACAGGAATGTAAAGTACAGCATAGGGAATATAGTCAATTATGTTGTAACTAGAGGCCCAGTGCACGAAATTCATGCATGGGAGAGAGGGAGGGTGGTCCCTCAGGTGGCCTATACCCTCTCCAATCCAGGACCCCTCGGAGGATGTCTGACTGCTGGTTTGTCAGAGATCCATCTTGCAATCTGGGACTGTTGGCTTCTAACCACTCGACTGTCTGTCAGCCTGATTGCCCCTAACTGCTCCCCTGCTGGCCTGATCACCTCTAACTGCCCTCCCCTGTCAGCCTGATTGCCCTCAAGTGCCCTCCCTTGCCAACCTAATCACCCCTAACTGCCCTCCCCTGCCAGCCTGATTGCCTCCTAACTGCTCCTCCTGCCAGCCTGATTGCCCCTAACTGCCTCTACTTCAGCCCTTGCCACTGTGGCTTTGTCGGGAAGGATGTCTGGTCTAATTAGCATATTACCCTTTTATTAGTATAGATAGCTATGTATGGTGCTAGCTGGGTACTAGAATTATTGGGGGGATCACTTCATAAATTATAGAAATGTCTAACCACTATGCTGCACACCTGAAACTAATATAAAATAATATTGGATGTTAACTTTAAAAAATAAAATAAAGCTCAGATGAGTACTTTTCCTTGGAGAGAGGGAGAGTGATGTTTGAGGACTGACACAAATGTTGAAAAGTATTTCCTACATTCAATTTCTGAGGGATTGACCTATGGATGCTTATCATATTTTATTTACGTACAATCCACAATCTATAATGGTTTATCTAATGTTTTTTCAACTTTATGATGGTGCCAAAGTGATACACATTCAGTAGAAGCCCTACTTCAAATTTTGAATTTTGATCTTTTTATTAGTTAATGATATGGAGCATGATATTGTCCTTGATGCTTGGCCCCACAGCACCCATGTAATGTAAGTGTTCTGAGCCTTTTAAGGTAGGCTAGGCAAAGCTACGATATAGGTTAGGTGGGTTAAATACATTTTCCATTCACAATATTTTCAATTTACAATGGATTTATCAGACTATAACCTCATTGTAAGTTAAGGAGCATTACATATTTATTATGTATTTGTTTATATTTTCTTCTGTATATACAAAATATTCTACCTCAAGAAAAAGAAAATTGAAGAAGCAAAATCATAAGGGATTGATTGGTGTTGTCCAGTCCTGTGCACGTGCCTAGGGTGGAGCCAGCACAGGGTGGGAGCTTGAGATGACACAGTGTATTAGAAGCTTCAAACTCAAGAAAGAATATAAAGGCTACAGTGGGTCAGAAATCACATGGCAGCAGCAGCAGGCACCTAGCCTGCACAGCGTAGGGGATGTGGAGCCTGAATCAAGGGGAAAGGTGGGAGGTCCACTCCTCCAGGCTAGGGAAGCCATAGCAATTTCTAGAAAGTGCGTGCTCAGTAAGATGGGGGCCAAGGTCAGAGGCCCAGGAGCACTGTCCTTTGTGAGAAATAAGAGCCCTTCAAGCTGAGGCTGAACAGAAAGGTGGTAGCTCCTGGGTGGGTCAGCAGGGTCACATACTGCTGGGAGGGCACCACTACAGGAGCCACTGATGACCTGTCTAGAGCTCTTCCATGGAGATAAGACAGGAGCCAGACTGAGATGGCAGAGCAGTGACTCTGGAGGGAAATGAGGTCAGCAGTGGATGCAACCCTCAGAAGTTTGGCTGAGATGACGAGGAACAGCAACTAAGAAAAGGCAAAGTCCAGGGAGGCATTTTATTAAACTTTTAAAATGCTCTTTTAAAGTTCCTAATCTGGTTTAGCCCTACCAAAGCAGAAAAAAAAGGGCCTCAGACCTTACCCTTATGCTGGCAGCTGAGCCCCAGAGATGGTCACTGGGGCTGAAGCATAGCTGCAGTGGCTTGAGGAAGGGAGGTGCTATCTACTGACTTGTTCAGAGCTGCTGCTAGATGTGATGGGAAAAGAGAAAGAAAACTGACATTTAGTTGTTTTTATTTTATAGAGAATACACCCTTTTTTGCCTGCCTGCACCTGACAGACTGCTCCTACCACCTGGCCCTGTGCCACTAGTGGGGAGGGACAGGGTTGATCCCCAGAACCTGGGTGTGCATCTTGGTTCCTTCACATTCTAGCTGACTGGTCTAGGCAACCTCCTCACTTTCTTTGAGCCTCTTTGGCTCACTGAACTTGAGGCTAACTCTTACCTCATCAGTGTTATTGTGAGGACGGAGGGCAATAATAGGATAGCTCAAAGAGCAGAGCACATGGTAACTACTTACTAAGTTACCTTTTAGATCAATGTTATCAACCTCAGAACCATTGCTGTAGAGCCTAAGACTATCGGAAAACACAGATATTTATGTTATGATTCATAACAGTAGCAAAATTATAGTTATGAAGTAGCAACGAAAATAATTTTATGGTTGGGGTCACCACAACATGAGGAACTGTATTTAAGGGTTGTGGCATTAGGAAGGCTGAGAACAACTGTTTTAGAGTAAAAAAACAGAAGACGTGGCTAGTGTTGCCCTGCCTCCCGGCCTCAGAAGTTTGTCCCTGTGCAGGTGCCTGGGGTGGATCCAGTAGGGTAGATAGGGTGGTGGGTGGGAATGAGTGTCCTTGCAGAGGGTCCATCCAAATCTGAGGTGTGAGTGTCCACTCCTCAGATTTGGCTGGACCCACTACACTCTCTCTCATGGTGCTCAGCAGTCGCTGTCTGCAAGGGCCTCCCCAGATCCTCAATGGCTGGGCATAGGCCCTCCCCTCAGTCCTTAGGAAGCACCACTGCCTGGGCCACAGGGTGCAGTTGTCATGGGGATGATGGGCCTGCTGAGCTGCCTCCTTAGCAACAGGACTTCCAGGTCAGTTACCATGGAAACAGCATCCACTCAGCCATTGGTGATGGGAACCAGGTTCCCTGCCCTTTCTGAGGACTTTTCTTTCTACCATGAGGGTGGGGCACCACAGCACTCCCTGAGCAGCCAGGAGCCCCCAGGGACTTGGCTTTTCCAATGGCAGATCACTGTTTCTCTCTACTGGGCAAGGTCACAGGCTTACAGGGACCTTCTGCACCAGGGGTGGCAGAGACTATCATCTGAGGGCTTTACAAGGGGTCTAAGGGCCAGGCCTAGCAGCCTCCCCTTGCAGTGGGGAGTGGGCAGAACTTTCTAACAAGGCCTAAATTCAGAGGATGCCCTCAGGTTCCCTAACCCACACAGAGTCCAAAGTCCTTGGCCACTCTGATAGGCAATCCTCTTTCCTGGTCATGAGATCTCCAGCTCGGTAACCTTTTGTTCCCTAGCTGCCCTCCAGCTTCTGAGGGCCTAACTGACCAGGCTAAGATGGTATAGCCCTGTTTTTTAGCCATCTGGAGCTCATGTGCACATTACTACCCCCCTCCTCCTTCAGGGAGCATCAGGTAGTCCCAGGGACTCTGGCAGCTGGGGTGGGAAGGATCTCAGTCAGGGTCTCCCCCACCACTGACAAAGGATGCACACACATTCTCTCATCCTCCTCCTTACTCTCACCAGCCCACACACAGTGCACAGCTGCCTCCAGTGTCCACAAGTGCTCTAGGCAGGGCAACGGCCGCCAACCTTTTGGACCTCAAGGACCACAAGTTGGCGATCAGTGCTGTAGGAGACCTGTCCACTGTCCTCCACAGCCTTGCTCCTGAGCCTCCAGTATTCATTCCCCAGCAACTTCATTCCCCCCTCAATCCCTGGCCCCTAAAAAAAGGCAGCATTATTGGATTATTTATTTATTTATTTATTTAAAGAAAATATGCAATACGGCACATTTACCGTTTTCTGTTTTAAAAGTGGAAGATTTGAAAATTGTTTGTGGGGATAGAAGGGCCTACTGACTGGACTTGGCTTCCCTAGCCTCCAGAGTGGCTGCACTGGGTCAGAGCTTTTATAAAATGTGTATGCGTGTGTGTAGAGGGTACTGAGGCCAGCCCTGATAACAAGGGTGTGTCCTCACTCCTCATGCCACTGAACCCTCCACACTCACTCCTGTTCCTTTCCTATTTCCAGGGCTACTGTGGATATAGATTAAGTAAGCCTTCAGGGGTGTGTGCAGAACTCAGATTGAGGTTTCTGTTTAAAATTTTCCAGCTCTGAGAACTCCCTGGGTCTGAGGGGACTTCTGCCCAGTAATGACAAAGGCCAGGTGGCTCCCTAAGACCCAGGATCCTCACCTCCTCCTGTCCTGAAAAACAGCTTCCCATTGCCTGTGGCCCATCACTGGAGATATTGACCTGTCCCACAGCCCAGGACAAAGCCAGCATTTAGCTGGAGCACAGAGGAGAGCTCTTGGAGCATGGATCAGTCTTCCTTACTATTCAGGTCTTGGTAGCAAACCTGCTCCTACCCTGTAGAGGCAGACCACTGAGCTTGACTCTAGAATCTTGTTGGAAAGGAGGATTATACCTAAGGAGCTTCTATAATCTGAGCTGCTTTCACAATGACTCCCACTCTGAACCTGCTTCTGGCTCCTAGTTACCTGCAAAATCAGGGCCAATCTCCTTAGCTTGGCACCCATGGCCTTCCCTCTGACCACCTGGCTCCAGGATCTCCTCCCAAAGTCCCCAGCTCCACACTGTACATTTATCTTCATCATATCCCCACTGAGCACTCCATCCCACCCACCTTTCTAACTTCCTTCCTTCCCTTCCCCACCCTCTCTAACTTTCTAACACTTCTCACATCTCAATGCACACACATTGGCTCAAGCCTACCACTGGCCACACACCTTTCTTAGGCCCTTCGGGAAGCCCAGCCATCTCCTATGCCCTAAGGTCATAAGTCCTAGAGCCATCAGCCAAAGCTCCCTGGGCTCTCACCATAGCTTGCTGGAGCAATGGGCTGGGTGTGAGGAGAGGCAGAAGAAGCATGACTTATTGAGCACCTACTATAGAATGTTCCTGGTACTAGGCTGGGCATTTCACATATTCTGCTTTTCTCATCCTGTCCTCATATATACTTGTAGGACGGCACCATAATTATTCCCATTTTACATTTGAGGTAACAGACTCAGAAAGGTCAGATAATTTGTCCAAGATCACACAGATAAGGCAGGGCTGGAATTCAGACCAGGTCTGGTTCCCTCCATAGTCTGGTCTCTCCCTCTGTATCATGCTTGAACACTAACTCAGCCCCTCTCAACAGTTTTTTAATGGAAGGAACCTAGGCTTTGGCCTAAGCAGGCATAAATTAGAATCTCAAATCAGGCCCAGCTCTGTTACACCTAGCTACATGATTCTGGAAAAAGTACCCCAAACTCAAGTTTTCTCATCTGTGAAATAGGGAGAATCAAAGTACTTATCCCATGATCTTTGTGAAATGGAAGGAGTTAATGTGTGTAAAATGTTGAAACAGTGCTTGGCACAGAGCAGACTCAACCAGAAGTACCCTCACCTCCCACTGTGCCGACAGGGAACTGAGGGCCACAGCGGGGACAGGATGTGCTTGAGGACCTACAGGAGGCACAGTTCAGAGTCCTCTGCTTCCATGTGGTGAGAGGTCAGGCTAGAAATGGATATGAAACCAGAGATGGGGAGAGAGGGGCCTGCTGAGAGGTATTGGGGTCCTCTTCCCTGAGGACTGGAAAGAATACTCCCCCCAGACCTTGCGATGCCCAGCCTGTGGGCTATGGTGGGCTGCTGGATGTAAGGTGACCTGGGTGTCCCGGCAACATTGGGTTAAATGAAATTGCACACATGTGAGTGGCTATCTACATGGCTCAACAGAGTGCTACATAGCTTATACATATACATTACATACATATACAGATCTTGCTAGGTTTGTAGTAAAAAAATGCAAAATTCTCAGGACCTTGGCCCCATTTTGTTCCAAGGACTCAGGAGACTGGGGCTCCCCAGGAAAACCACCAATGGCAGCCCCTAGAAGACTCCCAGCAGTGAGGCACCAAGTTCACTGCTAAGGGAATGGTGGTGGCTGGTGCCCTAAAACAAACACAATGACAGGTCTGCTCTAGGGACCCCAAACATGGGTAGGCCTCACCCCTGCCAAGGCCCAGCAACACACCTCCCAACCTTGCTCTGGCTTTTGCTTTTGAGCTTTGCCTAACTCCCCCTACTTCTGAGTATTAAAATAGTCTATAAAAGCAAGTGACTAAAAATTTATAGCTCTAAGAATACCTGGTTATTTTCTGCTGTCTTTTGTTTCTCTGGTGTGAGGTTTTTTTTTCTTTTTTAAATTATGATTATTATTAGTGTATCTCCTAAATCACAGTTAAACCTGAAGGAAGAAAGAAGAGAGAAAAGAGAGGAAGGAGCCCCAGTTCATAGATTGGATGGCAGTTTGGATCGCACTGGCTCAGCCCTGGCCCCAGGTTCCCTCTGGGAAGCAGCAGTCAGAGGGGACTCCCCAGAATAGGCGGCTCTTGCCCCAAACAAACAAAGAGGGGGTGGCAAAGAACCTGAGGATGTCTTCTGAGGCAGATTGACATGATGGCCCGAGGAGGCACCATAGGGCCTCCCAGGGGGATCAAGGCCCCCACTGCAGCCCCCAGTTTTAGGGAAAAGTGGGAAGGCAGCCACAGACTCCCTAGAGAAGTGTGGGGAGGCTCTGTGGAGGGTCTGTGCCCCATCCTGGGGTAGGGCCGGCTGAGAGGCTGAGATGAGCTTGATGTCCTGGGTTAGGCGGCCTGGGGTGACAGGTGGTGTGCCCCAGCGCTGGGGAACCTGGAGTGGTGGGGGGCTGGTTATAGGTGGCAGGAGCAAGGAACCATGGGAGCCAGGGGCCTGAAGTGGAGCATTTGGAAAAGTTCTTGGGGGGGCTGGGCTGTGGCCAGGGGGGCTGAGACGTCTTTGGGGGGTAAAGGCTATATGATAAGCCTCCCCAGAGGCCCCTGCCATTGATGGATGCTCAGGCTGCCATGGAGGTGTCTCTGGCATACTTGGTGATCCAGCAGCCAGACCTGAAGACAACTCCCCAGGAGGCTGGTCAAGCTGCCCTGGACTAGAGGATGGGGACCTGGATGAAGGTGGAGGTGGCAGGAAATGGGCCAGGAGTCCCAGGCCTCCCTGGGGCCCTGGTAGTGAGGGTAGTGGCTGGTTAGCCTGTGGGGAGTTGGTGCCTGGCAGTAGTGGGGTGAGCAGGGGTGAGTCGGATGAGGAGAGGGAGCCACCCAGTGCTTTGTGGAAGAGGCCAAATCCGGCTATGGTGGTGGAAGCTGTGTTGGCGGATAGTGTGGGAGCTGGAGAAGAGCCACAGACCCTGGGAGGTGGAGAAGAGCTGGATGAAGACAGGAGAGGGCTCAGTCCAGCGGGTGCAGAGAATCCAGCCAACTGTTGGATGTGGAAGGAGGAGGAAGATGGTGTATCCAACTGGGATAGGCTGCTGGTGGGTGAGGCAGAGCCCAGTGCAGAAGGGATGAAAGACTGCAGCCGCTTCAGATGCCTGGGTGTCTGCCCAGGCCCGAGGCTGCTGAGCTTGGGGCCTGGGGGAGGGCGGAAGATGGCAGTGGGCAGACGTGGGTGGTGGGTGAGGGCTATGGCTACAGAAGTGGTGGCTGCGGCTGCCTGCAGCGGTGCCTGGATCAGTGGGGTCCAGATGACAGGTGTGGTGGTCGGGGTGGCGGAGGTGGCAGCCTGGATGCGGTGTGCACAGTGAGCCATCTTGCGGTCGTGCTGCACAATCTGCTGGATGATCTCATTCTCCTGGTAGTTGAAGACACCTGAGTTGAGGTCATGCTGGACTTTGTGGAGAAGAATGGAGTTCTTCTTGCCTGGGCCACAGAAGGAAAGCAGGGGCTCAGGGCAGAGGAGAGGGGGAGCCTGGTCCACCTCCCTTCTGCCCTCTTGCCCAGTCCCCTCACCAATGCGGTCCAGGCGGTCCAGTGCCACCGTCTCGAAGGCCCGCCGCATCATGGGGTACTCCTCCAGCACCTCGTTGAAGTTGTCCACACTCAGCGAGTATAGGCGGCAGTAGGTGTCAGCGCGCACACTGGCTGTGCGTCTGCCCCGTGTCAGCAGGCAGATCTCTGCTGGGACAGCAGGAGTCAGGGTGGCCTCCTAAGGACCTCCTCCCAACCTTGTCCTGGGTCCCCACTACCTAGTACAGATGCTTGACAGATACATTCACAAGTCACCCATTCCATGCACCTTTCCCATCTCTGGGACCATCTCTCTGTGCTGGGCTGACCGACACCTACCTCTAGGCAGTGCCCATGAAGGGCCTGAAATGTTTTTCTCGGTCTCTCCAGCCCATTTCCCTGTCCCCTCAGGGTCTCCTGGCCACTCACCTCCAAAGTAGGAGCCATCTGCCAGCTTGGTCTCCTTGTTGCCCTTGGTGAGCACGCTGACCACTCCGTGCTGGATAAAGTACATCTTCTTGCCAATGGTGCCTTCTCGGATGATGTAGTCCCCCGGCTGGAAGACCTCAAAGTGCAGTTTAGTCAGCATGGATGTCACGAAGTTTGGGTCCGCGTTGGCAAACAGTGGCATGGAGGCCACCAACTTCCGGCAGTTAAAGTTGATGATCTCCTGCTCCCCAGAAAGGGTGGATTGGGAAAGAGGGAGGAGATGAGCAGAGTTACCAGGCAGAAAGGCATGGATCCCTTTCTGCCTGGCCACCACCCAGCTCACCTCCCGAAGTGGCTCGCTGAGCTCGCCCAGGATGCTCTCCTCATCGAACATCTTGCCCTGGTAGCGGTGCTCGTAGTAGTCATGGATGCGCTGCCGAGTGTCGGGCGGGAGCTTGTGGAAGGACATGTACTGCTCCACCTGCTTGTACTAAGTCCAGGGACAGAGAGAGAGGCTGTTACCTCTTAGCCGGCCAGCCCCACTACCCTGGTTGGCCTCACCTGACCTCAGCTCTGCTGGTGGCTAGAGTTGGCATTAATGCTGTGGGTGCACTTGGATGACCTTGGCTCCTTAAGCTTGAGGTCATCAGTGTGGGTATGGTCACACTGTGCCCCATACAATGGCCCTGACTGCCAGTAGCTGGGATGGAGGAGGAGCTCCATTCCAGTGACCGGTTTTCAATGTGCTCAATACTATGGAGATGGCCAGGGAAAGAAGGACTGTCGAAAGCCCAGTTACAAGAAGCCAACTGTCCAGGAAGTCAATGACATTTCCTCTAAACATTGGTCCCTCTGTGTTACACTGTGGACCAGAGAGGCCTTGCTGACTTGGGAAGAAGTTCTTTCCCACCAGTGGTAATAACCCGGCAGCATCAGCAGGACTGGGCTGCAATGGGTTACAAGGGCTGGAGGCTGAAGCCAGCCATCATGTGGCACATCATGTATTCCAACATGGCCGGGACTGAGACTAAGTCACTTTGTTGGAGAGCATCTATAACCCAGGGGAGGGGCCTGGGACAGCAGGGACCTTAAACATGTTTGAAATAGAGATTGTTGAACCTGCCCATCCTGGGGTGCTGCTCCAACCCACCTGGATTGCGGGTGGGAAGTGGACCACAGGCACTAATTGGGCAAGAACAGATTTTTCCCACAATGGAATGCAAGGGAAGTTCCTACCCAAGGAATAGTCATAATAGGCAGCCTACTCTCATATATCAGTGCTCCAAAGAGGTGGGGACATAGTGCTGCTGCAGAGATGCTGACGGGAACCTGGGGGCTTGGAGATGACCTTTCTTAACAGTCTTCCAGCCAAGCTGGCCCCTGTCTGCTGTAAGTTGTGTCAAGCAACAGGAAGCAGTGACTCTCTGTCTGGCTATAGCTGTACTTTTTTTTAGAATTCCCCATACATAGAGAAGCAATTAGGGTGGGGGGCAGGGTCTGGAGGTAGGACAAAAGTTAGAAAGTTGTTAAAGGGGTCCAGGTAAGAAAGAGTAGTGGGGACAGAGGAGGATGTAATATGTTTAATAGATATTTATGGGTGAATTATACATCGAAGAGCTATTAGCTAAAGGATGAAATGATGGCAACTCTCAAATGAAAAGCCATAGGCAGCTTGATTCTGCTGGACAGTAGACCCTGATGTGTTTTTGTTTTTTTTTTAATTATCCCTAATGGTAGTCCCAGACTGAGCCTCCGTTCTGCTCACACATTGAGCCTCAACCCTGCTCACAGGCCGGGCCTTCATGCTGGGCTATGTTAATCTCTTACCTGGCCCTTGAAGCACTGACCTTTATACCCTGACTCCACTCTCCTTTCCCTCTCTCGTCCCCTCACTTCTAACCAGAACCCTTTGCTCTAATCGGGTTTATTTCTTTACCACCCATCTATTAATATATACCTTTGCTCATGTTCATCATAATCACTGGCCTAGCATTTTCTTCTCCCTCCTCCTTCCTCTGCCTTCCCAAAATGACCTTCCCACCCTCTTCTGGTTCTTCAGGCTCTCCCCAGGCTTTCCTCTTCATGTCATGGGACCTGGGATGCCATCTCTCAGTCATCCCATCAGGAGACAGTACCTGAGGCAGACACGCAGGCAGTTCATAAATACATACTGAGCCCTACTATGTGTTGGACACTGGGGATCCATGGGGACTGGCCTACCCTCATGGAGCTATGACCTGGATAGGGAAGATGGATATTAAACAATTGGCTAATATAATTAATTAAGTAATGACAGAAGTGCGACGTGTAATGAAGGAGAATTTGAGGGTGTCACTGGGTCACATGATGTGTGGAGGATGACTGGGTCCTGGAAGGCTTCACCAAGGAGGTGAAGTTTAGGCTGAGATGTGGAGAGAAGGGGTCAGGTGAAAAGAGATAGGAGGGTTCCAGCTTGAGTCTGTGTGAAGACCCCGAGGCAGGGAAGGCACATTCAGGGAGGCTAGCAAGGCTGGTGCATAGAGGGCTAAGGAGCCCATGGCGTGTTCTGAGCATGAGAAGCGGGGGAGCGCTTACATGCCAGGCTGAGAAAACACACTTACTCTGCATCTTGGAGTAAGAGAAAGCTATCAGCAGTGATATGAGCAGATTTATATGTTTTAAGTGCCAATGCCTTCTGCCATCTGGAGAATGAAGTGGAAGGGGAAGAGGGGTGTCTGCTGGCTAATAAATGTTGAATAGCTTACTCTGTAGGGTCACCCCTCATAAATACCATGATATAACCCTTGGTATTGTCCCCATTTTACAGACAAGCAAATGGGACTTAGAAATGTGATGTTACATGCCCATGTTCAATGGAGAGCTTGTCAATGGGGAAGCTGGGCTTAGAACCGAGGCAGCCTTTTACTCCAGCACAGCCACTTAGGAAGCTGCTGCGTGATCCAGGCAGATGCCAGCTGGATGATGGGGACGAAAGGAAGCATTAATGACTAAGAGACAACAAGGATGGCTCCTAGTTTCTAGCCTGGGCATTTGTGCTACTGTGTCCACTAACAGGATGGGCAAGAGTAGAGGTTTGAAGCAAAGAAAGCAAGGGAGACTGTTCTCATTTCAGATGCAATGAAGTAAAGGTGTCCAGGGAGGCATTTAGACAGTGCGGGATGAGAAAGAGTGGGACTGATTATATCATTTGGAGCCTGCTGCATAGAGACGGACATGGAGCATGGGGATTGGGTGGTAAACCCATAGCACCCAGGAAGACAGGAGAGACAGAAACACAGAGAATTAAGCTCAAACTACCAAGAGACACAATGTATGAAGACTGAAAAGACAAGCAGTCAAGGAGAGCAAGGAGGACTAGCCTGTGAGGAGGAGGAAAGCCGATATTGTGTGGTCACGGAAAGCAAGTGTAAACCAGGGGGCAGTGATAACTGTCAAATGGAATGAATGCCCCAAAGCTCCACACAAGATGTGGACCCAAAAGGTGCTAGCCACACAGAGGGCACTGGCACACTCACCTTCACTGGGTTAAGATACAGACTCAGTGTCCATAAACAATGCGGAATTTTTGTATATTTTAGAAAAATATAAAAAAGAAAGAAAGACTGCAGCAGAAAAGTCAGCAGCGGAAGCCAGATGATGGTGGCAGGCTAGACATCCACTGGGGGCCTTGTGGGGACCCACTGGCTGGAGCCTGTGCTCCCTAGGGACCAATTGGCACCCTGAAATAGCCCAAAGTGGACACAGCTTTCTGTCCTACCTTCTCCTGGTATTGGCGTCTGGAGGAGTCCAGGGACTGGATCAGGGCGGTGGCATGGCCGATGAACATGGCGTAGCAGGTGGCGCCCACAATCATGCTGAGCATGGTGAGCCACACGTCAGACATGCCCACGGGCGCCTGCCGTCCATATCCGATGCACAGCATGTGACTCATGGCCTTGAACAGCGCATAGGAATACTGCTTTCCCCAGGAGCTGTTCTGTAGGTAGGTACACAGACAGAGGGTGGAGTGGTAGTGAAGGCTCACACCACTGAGAGAGCAGGCCTTCTCACCAGCACCTAGAAAAGTCCCCACCACTTCCCATCCCTCAACTCTTTCCCAGCTGTTAAGCCCAGGGCTCCCACTTTGCCAGTGGCTGAAAGCCTTGGAGAGGGGCAGGGAGGTCCATAATGGCAACCTATGTGACTGAGTGAATTCTCACTTAGGCTTTTCTCTTGCAGTGGGGGATCAGGATCAAATGAGAAGTCTAGAAAGGGATAGGAGTAGTGTAGCCCCCATCAAACCTCTCAGCCCTCACAGAGCAGCCTGGGCCTCTTGAGCAACAAAAGACTTCAGGCTGAGCCACACACACTGCTGTCATCTGCTTACTAAAATAGCTCCGTCCCCTTACCCACAACTGCTGTCAAGTAAAGCCCATTTCCCCACTGACCTCAATTATAAAAGCAGATATGTTCCCCCTAGGGGGACAGACTCTCAGATTAGGCCAAAAACACTGTCCTCATTTTGGGTGAGCAAAATCTAAAGTGCTGCTGAGCTGATTCCCTTCCTACATGAACCTTGCCTGCATCTATCCGAGGCTGTGGCCACCAGTTATCCTCTCCCAACAAAAGGTAAATTACCTGGGACATACAATGCTTGAGGTGAGGGAAGGGAGAGAGGGAGGTAACTGGCTATTTTTGTCTCCAAAGCTAGTTGTGTCTCAAGGAAGCCTCAGTGTGCGAACAAGGGTCAAAAGGGCCAGCTCCTGAATTTAGTGCATGTGTGGTCTTGTCAACCTCACATGGAGGAAAATGTCCCAGATGAGGGGGCCCCAGATGAATCTCAGTGCTGGCCACCTCCCCAAAGCTTCTCTGCTCACACAATGAATATGTTAACAATAATGTGGAACCTACCTTACTGCATAACCCACAGAACCCCTTGCCAGAGCCTCAAGCACTTCCAGGGTCACCAGGCTGTTCTCAGCACCTGAAGGCAGGCACAGGAGCTGCACGCCATGTTCAAGGTCTCTGAGACCATACTGGACAGAGCTGAGCTGGTATGGTGCTCAGTCCAAACCTGGGTGGGAGGTCTGGAAGGACTGATCTAAAAAAGTGGAGGGGGCCTGAGCACTGGGGGAACAGGAGGGACTCCCCAGCTGCCTTCAGTCAGAAATTCCAGCCTTATTGCTGGGGACTCAGGAATTCAATCCATATAGCTGATTCATTTACACTTACCTCATCAAAAGGCTGTTTTCTAAAGTCCTATTTGATACTGAAAGATGTTTGGAATCTCTTTCACCTCTTGAAGTCCGCTTCCCCTACTCAGGGGCCCTGGAGATCTGCCTACAGACCAAACCAAACTGGCAAGTCCCCCTGGACCTGTAAGCATAAGGTTCCCGGACACAGAAAGAAGCTCACAGGTCCAGGGGGTCCTCCATCCCTCCTGGAGTCCACCCTGTCCATGGAGGGATGGGGCCTCTGCCCTATGGCTTCCCTAGACTCAATTTCAACTTCTCTCAACCACCCACAGGTTTGGAAGGGATCAGGCTCAATCTGATCTGTCCTCCCTACTTAGGACACCACCTATGATCAGGATGTATGTGTGTATGTGGGGTGGGGGATGAGGGAATGACAGGAGTAGGAGGACAGTCCAGCTCTGAAGCTGGAGCAGAAGGTAGCCACTGTGTGTGATCTGGGAGTCTATGCCTGCTAACAACAGTGTCGTCCCTCTCATGGTTCTCTTTACTTGGGCTTGGCTTTCAAAGGTGGATCTGTGAGTAGGAAATTAGACTTGAGTGGCTGGGATGGGGCCTGCCCTGGGGTCCTGATCAGGGGTCGGATCAGCATTACCTTCAGATCACCTCTCTGTGGGTGGCCCAGTAGCCAGCAGACCACCAACAGGCAGGTTTGGAGCCAGCTGGTTCTTGGCACATGCTCAGAGGAAAACGACAGGACAATACAACCTTACTAGGGCCCTGTATTAATTATAATAAAATTTATATTTTGGTTTTGACCTTTCCCCTATGGGTTTTTCTGTATGCATTATGGATAAGGGCATGCCCAGAAAAAAGGTACTGTCTGTTAATGATGCCTAAATACAAATGCAAGTCTTTACCTAGAAAATCCTTCTTTTAAACCCAGGACTTTGGGGCCATTATCTCTTGCGTTTGCGCTCTACCTTCAGGGAGCACACCCATGCCATTTCCTTTCTCCTTCCCTTCCCCCACAGGCACATACCTCCCAGCCTCTAAAGGACCACACAAGACTTGCACCCAGGGGAGGAATGGGCAGCTGCAGTTCAACCAGGGCTAACACCTAAACCTGTCTCCAAGGCCCCCTTTCTCGGAGTTTCCAGTGAGTTAAAGCAGCCCAGCCATTCTCTCTTTCTCTCTTTCTCTTTCTCTGAGTGGCCCACTCCTTGTTTAAAATGTATCTTCAATAAAACCCATTTTGCTTTACTTTCATTTTCGTTGATCTTAAAATCTTTTTTGCATCAATGAAAAGAACTGAGGTCCCAGTCAGTAATCCCAATAGGTAACAGGTCTGCCTTTGGCAAACAGGCAGGAGGGCAAGAGACACCAGTCCAGCTCTGCCATGCCTGATAGAATCCAAGGAGCCTAGTTTTAGTTCCTTTGGGTGAAATCAGCTCCAAATAGCCAGGCTCCCAGTTGCAGTGAGGCTGTAAGAAGGCAGAGGTAGCAGCATCTGGCCACGAGCTCTGTGACAGACCTGTACTAGGTAAAGCCATGTCCCTGGCACCTCCGGGTCCTATATGTTGAAACTCAGGAGTTTTAAGTTGTGTACCTGCTCTGCCCCTCAGTGCCGCATCAGCCCCCTCTGCCCACACCAGGGCCCGGCTGGGTGCTCACCACCATGCTGTTGATGGACACCCAGCAGTCGTCAGGGAAATCCTGCAACATGGGGACCAGGAACTGCAGACAGCCGTCCCAGTGGCACAACAGGAGCATCATGCCGATGAGGTTCACGATGCGCACCACAGCGCTGGCCAGGTCGTAGGTCATGTGGAAGATCTGTCCACAGAGGTAAGTGACCAGGTGAGTGACCAGGAGGGGGGAACACCCCCACCCAGTCAGACCCTGCAGCTTTGAGTGGCACTGCTCTGCACACACATGGTAGTGCGCCCAGCTCATTTTCAGGTCAGGCTATGGCTAGAGTGGGAAGGTGTCAGGCCAGGCCCTGAAGAAGCAGATTGCAGGTGCAAGGCCCCACAGGGATCTGTGCAGGTGTGTGTGTGTGTGTGTGTGTGTGTGTGTGTGTGTGTGTGTGTAGGGGGACTCCCATAGTAAGTCCAGCCATCCAGGATCTCTCATCTCTTACAAAGCGGCTTCTCCTACCCTGGGGATTTGCCTATAGGCCAAATTAAACAGCCTGGGAGAAGAATGAGGGGTGTCTGGGATTCCCAGATCTGGAGAGGAGAGCACCTGGAGCCCCATACAGACCTGAAGTGGGTAGAGAAATAGTTTTATCAGCTTGTCTAGATCATGAAACAACAACAAGGAGAAGAGCCAACCAGCCTGATGCTCCTCAGGGGACCACAGCCTATTCACGACAGGGGCATGGTATTTCCCTAAATCAGTCACAAGACTCTTAGAACTCCCCCAAGGCCAGTGGGTTTTGCCTAAGGCAGCCATGGAACTGCAAGGAAATAGCTGGGATACACAGGCTCCAAGTTCACACAGACTTTGATCTCAGGCCCTCTTCCTATCCAATTTCCAGCTGTGGAACCTTCAGAAGATATCTAAACCTTTTTGATATGTTTCCTCATCTAGAAAATTGCAACAAAAAATTCTTACCTGTGTGGGTTGTCTAAAGAATTAAAATCTATACTAATAAAAGGGTATATGCTAATTAGACCAGGTCGACATCTTCTGGATGTCCCACTTCCTTCTGGATAAAGCCACTATGGCAGGGGTTGAGGCAGAAGCAATTAGGGGTGATATCAGGCAGGCATGGGGGAGCAAGCAGTTAGGGAGCAATCAGGCCAGTGCCGGGTGGGCAGTAGGGGGTGATCAGGCTAGGGGCACAGTTAGAGGTGATAAAGCAGGCAGGCAGAGCAGGGTGATCAGGCAGGCAGGCTAGGGGGATTGCAAGAGGGATGTCCGACTGCAAGTTTAGGGACCTGGCCTAAATCAGCAGTCAGACATCCCCAAGGAGTCTCAGATTGGAGAGGGTGTAGGCTGGGCTTAGGGACTCCAACCCCATGCACAAATTTTGTGCTCTGGGCCTTTAGTATACATATAAAATGCTTAGTATTAGGTGTAGAAGTGTTCAATAAATTGATAATGGTTATTAATAATCTTCATGATTAGTTAATAGGTATTAGTAGTAATGCTCTCCTATAAAGGTTAATAAAGTACAGCCCTCTCAACTCCAGCCCCCTGCCACCCGTCCATTTCTACAGCTGTGACTTCAAATGAGAGATTGAACTATGGCTGGGCAGGGCTAAGGGTGAGCACATCACAGTATCCACATTCCACCTCCCTTCTCCCAGTAATGCCTCTTGGTTCAGTTTCAGCAGGAAGCACCAGTGGATGAAGAGATGGACAGGAAGTCTAGAGGGAGTTCTCTAGAAGTTCTGCCTTGCCTCTAGCCTTAGAGACTTTGGAGTATGACCTCACTCTTAGTTCTGGTTCCTTCATACTATGCCCAGGCTTCCTAAAGAGGACTTTGAGCCAAAATTACTGACTTTTCAAATGCCTATAAGTTTACAAACTAGTTTAAGCCCATTTCAAGATAGGGAAACTGAGGCCCAAATAAACAGACCCTAGATATTTCTACCCCCATCTAGTGGTCCTCTAACTGCAGCTTCATACCTGGTGGCAGGATATTCTGATACTAGTGACCTCAGCTTCTCCTTCTGAAATGTGAGTTTAACCTGGGGTCTAGATTTTGAATCACTAAAGATGAATACTATTTTTCCATCATCCACAGGGCACACCCTCCTGTGGCCCCATTAGTAGTAGACTCTGAATGCAGACATGCTGTGAAATCTTCAGGATGAAATGGACCTTGGAAAGGTTCATGGAGAATGTCAGCTCCAACTTGCCCCATCATCCTTCATGAACAAGTCATCATCTCACTTAAACTCACAACAAACTTTGCTGAACATATTGTTGATTTACTACATTTTACACTAAGGTTCAGAGAAGCAAAGAACTTGCTCATGGTTATAGTGGCAGCACAGTAGAGGCAGAATTGAACCAGGGCTGCCTGCAGATTGTCAGATTGGCCCGGTGACAAAAAAGGTGGTTATTTTACAGATAAAACAATTTAAACCCAAAGTGACTGGGTTATGTCGCCAGATTTACAGCAAGCTTGGTCCAGGGCCACGTGGGACTCCTCAGCACCTGGTCCCAATCAACCCAGTGCCCTATGCCCTGCAGCCTAGCCCTACTGGGGCACAAGAACCAGCCCCAGGGTTGTCAGTGGGCCAGGTCCTGGCTAAACTGATACATCTTAGTGTAAGGAGTGGTGGACACTAGAGACCAGGCAGGGCAGTTTGGGATGGCAACCAGGGCTAAGTAGGGACTGGGGCCTGTGTCTGGGATGCAGAATATACCCAAGCAAGACCCTGGTGTCGCTGACCAACCCTCTGCTGCTGGCCATGCCCCAGACTTGAATCCTAAACCCCATAGGCTCTCTCTGCCGCATCTCAATCTTGCAGCAGTTCCTATGTATTATACAAGCACCAAGCTCTGGCTCTGTGGAAAGACTACACTTTTGCCTCTTTAACACTTAGGTGAATACATTGTTCTATGACCTTGGGCAAGTCATTAGCCTTTCAAATTCTTGGTTGACCAGGATGTCACCAGCTTCCCCAAGTGACACGGGACCAATCATGAGGAGGGCCAGTGACATGGGATCATATAGCCTCAGAGATGGCCAGCACCTGCCCTCACTTCCTACCACACTTCAGCCTCCCCTCTACTAAGAAGCTAGCTACCGTATTTTCCGGCGTATAAGACGACCCCCTAATTTTACAGTTAAAACATAGGTTTAGGCCTATATTCACTGTATAAGACTACCCCCCACTTCCAAGGCAACACCAGTTCTTTTTTTAATAGACAGCCTCTCTAACTCAGCCAATCCAAGCAGGCTTTTTATGCATGCAAATTATACATCTTCTGTACCCGAAGCTACACTGTGTTCTTGTAAAAAGCCTGCTCAGATTTGCCAGAGTCAGAGAGGCAGTCTATTAAAAAAAGAACTGGTGTTGCCTTGGAAGTGGGGGGTAGTCTTATACAGCGAATATAGGCCTAAACCTATGTTTTAACTGTAAAATTAGGGGGTCGTCTTATACGCCGGAAAATACGGTATCTGCCCACCACTTCTCAGGGTTGCTGGAGAAATTGATGTGGCTAAAAATGTGTTCTGTCACCTGGACACATACATACATAGGATCATTATTATTAATTTCCTTCATTTCTGAGCTGGACTGAATGTTTGTCACCCCCAAATTATTTTGATGAAGCCCTAATCCTCAATCTGATAGTATTAGGAGGTGGGGCCTTTGAGAGGTGATTTGACTATGAGGTTGGAGCCCCATGAATGGGATTAGTGCCCTTCAAGGAGAATACATGACAGAAATGATCTACAAACCAGAAAGCAGGCTCTTACCAACCATGATGGCACCCTGATCTCATTTTTCCAGCTTCTATAACTGTGAGAAATAAATGTTTAAGACACCCCCTCCCCCCACTCTGTGATATTTTTCTAGAAGAGCCTGACCTGGATAATAGGAGCTAAAAAGCTAAAGGAAGCCTTGGATCACTTTTTGAAAGTGTCTCAGATGGCCACTGCCTACAGTAACTGTTTTGTTTTGTTTTGTTTTCTGTGAACCACTTAATATTTTGTGTATCAAGGGTGGCACATTTTTATGCAATATCTTCTTTTCTTTTTGTATTACCTATGTTTTTCTTTTCTTTGTAACTAATTATCTTCTAAAATCAGGTCATTGTCTAATTTTACCTTTATTGTGATCTCAGCAATGAATATGGTAAAGCAGATGGTAGATAGGGTCTCAGGGTAAAGGTGATTATGGGGATCAAGGCCATCCAGTGTAGACAGTGACATGTGAAAAAGCCCCACTCTGTGCAGGTACAGCTCACAGGGAATCTGCCTTTGCCTTTGTGGGAAGAAAGAAGGTGCCCTTTTTTGCCGGAAGTCACAGACTACTTTACCCTACAGAGGACATGTTGGGGGTAGTGCCTGGTATTGGGCTGAAGAAGGATGTATTTGCTGGGAGGTTAGTAGGGGGATGATGGGCATTTGGGTGGAGGGGAGGTGTACTGTGGATAGCTATCAGACACTAGAAAGCCAAAAACACCAACATGGAAAAGTCTGACTTTCATGCAAAGAGTTGGTGGGGGGCATCCATTCAGGGCAGGAGGGTACCCCAGATAGTGAGGATCCAGGTGTGGTTGCTGAGAGCAAGGCTGGTTGTTGCTGGGAGAGGTTGTCAAACACTGTGGGCTGGAGCCACAGGCCACCTGCAAGACTGCTGCACTGTGCAAATATTTGTCTTGCTCTTTATTCTTTATTACAGTCCCCTTTTATGATATTGGTTCTGTCTATGGGGGTGAGTACCTTCATTTCTAGGTCTCAGCAAACCTTGCTGGATGAGCAGCCTGGGAAGCCCACTGTCTGTACCCCAGATGGCATTTGGGGGAAGCTCCATTCCCACTCCCTCTGTAGTGTCTCGACCCAGTGCAAAGGCCAAGTGACGATTCCATTTTGGGCAGGTGCTTTCTCTGCTCTGAACCTCAATTTTCTCATCTGTGTCAATAACTGCCAGCTCCTGTGCTGTCTTGGGGTCAGGGGAGAGATACTCAGTACATTTCCTTTCCTTCCCTCTTCCAACCCTCAAAACAAAGAGTTGATTTCTTAATCCAGGAGAGACCAAAAACTGCAGTTTCCACCAGTCCTCCTCTTAGGGCCTGGGTGAGTTCCCTCCCAGGGGCTTGTTTTCTCCACAGGAAAGAACAAACTTCTGGTGTCTCAGGAATAAGCAGCCATATGGAGGACAGAAATCCCAAGCTTAAGGGAGTAGCTGCTCCAAGTATATCCCAGGCACAGCCTGGAGATATATGAACTGAGGTGTCATGCTGAGTCCCTTTCGGGGCCTATAGTGAGGGCCAGGACCACCCCTCTGTGTTTATCCCAAACCTCGATTCTGAGAGAGATGGGAGAAATCAAGGCCCACACAGAGAGGAGGCTCATTAGGAAGTCACACAGCCACCAGGGCCTGGCCTTTTGCCTCCATCCCCCCACCCACTGAGCTAAGCTGCCAAAGGTAGGAAGGAAGAGGCTTCTGAAATGGGTTACTGGGGTCCTGGGCCCTTTCAACAAACATCCAAAGAGGAAGAGACCAAAGGGTTTCTAACAATAGCCTCAGTGCCTATAACAAGCTCACACCTCAGAGGGAGGGAAAAGGGTTGGCTGTGAAGGGGGATGCTGACCTAGATCACCTAGGATGGAAGCAGGAGGTGTCATCCTACGAGATGGCAGCCTGCATCTGCCAAGACCTTCCATGAACCCTAACTCCTAACACCTGCTACTAATGTTCAGAAACTCTCTGACTGGGGTACTGGGCTGGACTAGGGGAGACAACTAAAGCTGTGGGTCAGGAGTCCAACATCTCTGGAGCTTCACCATGGGGTCCTCAGGCAAGCTTTTCCCTCACCATGGGAGGCTCACTCCTCAGTCCCCCTGAAGTTGTAACAATGTCCTCAGGATCAGCTAAGGTGATCTCACCAAGGGAGGCTGGGATAGGGACTAAGCCCCAGCCTTTGAGAACACCAGATCATAACTGACAGTCAGGAAACAGGTCCAAAGAAGGAAGAAGATTCACATAGGAAGTTGAAGGAGATAGGGCAGGGTTTTCTCTATTAAATACCTCCCTCACCAGGTCTCATGCAAACTGGTGACTCAAAAGTAACCCTTCTACTGCTTCCAGCCAAGTGGAGACTAAGAGAAACCCAGGGGCTGGAGTAGGCCATTAAGGATTGGATATAGGGTACTTGGGGCTAGCTTAGAAGCCCCAATCTAATCCAAGGGGTCTGGTGGTTGTTCTTGGATGGGCAGTGTGCCTAGCAGAAACTGCATAAAACAATTTACTCCCCAGTTGGTAGGCAAAATAGGGGTGCTGTGTGGAGGGGTGGGGAGCCATCCATCTGGTCTCCAGGGATCTCCCTTCCTGCCCATGAGACTGGGTAGTGATACACAGTTTAGAGCCCTAATCTGAAGTCTTCTAGGGCCTCTAACTATCCTAGGGAAACTCCAGAGCCAGAGCTTGCTGTACCAGTTCTGAGTCACCCAGAGGGCAGCCAGGCCCAAGGGGCAATGGGGACAGAAGCCCTGCCCTGAGTTCCCAAGATGTATTGTGTGGAAGACACACTTATCTCCTGTCTCAGGACTACCCTGCCCAGCCACTGGAAGCTCTGCCCACTCCCCCAAATGCTGCAGCCCCAGGCCTGGGCTTAGGGGAAACAAGGCTAGCCACCAGGGACTGGGGCCTGGAGTCATGAGTTGATGCCAAAGAAGGAAAGAGCAGCCACTGCATTTGATGACAGTCTAGCAGTGAGTTCAAGATAAACAGAGGTTGGGTTTCTCAGGGACTGAGTGAGCCAATATGGTCCTGCATTTCTACTTGGGACAGAAATCAAGACAAGCCTCTCAGGGTGTTTCAGTAACTACACCTTCATTCTTCCTCTGCAGCCTCTCAGAGTGGCCCTACGACCCTAACACCATCACCATAGCCACTGGCCCTTCTAAGCCATGTGCTCAGGCCCACATGCCAACCTCCCTCTGCACCTAGATGTCCCCCAGCTATCTTAGACCCAATCTATCACATGGTAATCCTTCACCCACAGCCTTCAACTTGCTCTGCTGCCTACCTTCCTAATCCCAGTTGAAAGCTGTCCCTAACAAAGGGAACAACAGAATCAAAGTCAACCTTCTTTCAGGTCACCTGAGAAAACAGGAGTCACATGGAACCTGGTCAGGAGGTCTAGGTCAACAACCCTGCCAGTGGGGCAGCTGACCCTCTGATCCTCAATTTCCTCACCTGACAAGTCAGGGTAATAAACACTGCCCTGTTTGTCTAGCAAGCTGAGAACCAGTGAAATAATGGGTAAAAAGTATTTGAGAAAAAGAAACGCCCTAGAGAAGTACTAAGATAACTGGTAGGTAAGAGCCTTTATTTTATTTTTCTTTTTATTATTTTAATCCTCAGGTGAGGGTATGTTTTTATTTATTTGAAAGAGAGAAACATCAATCAGCTTCCTGCCACAGGCAACTGGATCGAAGACTGAACCTACCACCTAGGTATATGCTCTGATCAGGAATCAAACCCACAACCTTTTTGGTGTGTGGTATTGCTCCAACCAACTGACCTATCCAACCTGGGTGAGAGCCTTTATTAAGTGATTCTTGGCACCAGGCTTTACATAAAGGGTTTTACAAACATCATTTCATTTAATCCTCCCAATAATCCAAAGAGGAAGGTACTACTTATATCCACTTTGCTGGTAAGAGACTGAGACTCAAAGAGGCAATATGGCACTAAGGTCACACAGGTAGGCAGTGTGGGGCCAGCATTTTAACTCAAATCTCCACTGTGTCATTTTAGTTCCAAAGCTCTCAAACATTGCCCTATACCATACAGGGACTGCAGATTGCTGGGAACCAAGAACACTAAGTGGGTTCTAATCTAGCTCTGCCAGGTATCTGCTGCATGACCATGGGCAAGTCATTGCCACTTCTCTGTCAGTAGAAAGAATGCAAATTTTTGAAGCAAAAGAGAATTTCTGCATGGAGTAATTCCGATAGACTAGTATAGGCACTTCTGTGGCATAGGTGCTCGTGACAAGTTGCCAGTGCACCAACCACAGGATGGGTGCTCCTGGCTGGGGTAGTTCTTCCTGTCCTGTGCCTGGGAACTTTGTATCCTGTATCTGGGAAATATCCTAGTTGAGCAGAGGTCCTGGAGAGTAAGAGAGCAATATCAGCAGTAAGCTGAGGCAGGAAACGCACATCTGCAGAAACTTTAGGACCCCCGGGTGGGATGTCTCAAAGAGCACTTCTCTCCAACTTCCAGGCTGGCCTGACTATTGCTGCTGCCAAGAGATGCAACTTGGGTGGTGGCAGATACAGATGGAAACACCTGGCAAGACCATCTGTTGTTTCAAACCCCAGCTGGTAGTCCCCTCTCTTTCCCCCATCCCAGACAACTGCATTCAGCTCACAGAGTAGTAAATTTTGTTCAGAATGGTGTTGGTTTACCTGTTTTCCTTACGATTTATTATTTAGTTCCTGTAATCTGTGCTCCACCTTTTGTGCATACACAACTCTAGACTCCTGGTGCTTTCACTCTCTAGAGCAGGGGTGGGGAATAATTTTTCTGCCCAAAGCCTTGGATATTTATAGCATAATTCCCAGGCCATATAGAATTATCAACTTAAAAATTAGCTTACTTAAAAAAAATTAGCCTGCTATATTTAGTCAAACATTTAATTAACTCACCGATAATGCCTTGGCAAGGCCAGACCAATTGATTTTGCGGTCCTTATAAGGCCCATGGGCCAGATGGTCCCCATTCCTGCTTCAGAACCAGGCTGCTGGAAACTACTTTGCCTGCTGCTAGCACTGAGGGTGGAAAGTCCTCTGAACCAATGGTTGGCAGATAAGGGGATATAAAAATTCTAACCACCTTTCTCAGTGCATCAGCCTGCACACTGAAGGGTTGTGGATTTGATTCCCAGTCAAGGGCACCTGCCTGGGTTGCAGGTTTGATCCCAGCCCCTGACATTCCTGGTCAGGGCACATTCAGGAAGGCAGCCGATAGATGTGTCTCTCACATTGATGTCTCTGTCTCCCTCTCTCCCTCCACATTCCACTTTCACACACTCTCTCTCTCTCTTTTTTTAAAAAAAATATATTTTATTAATTTTTTTTTACAGAGAAGAAGAGAGAGGAATAGAGAGTTAGAAGCATCGATGAGAGAATCATCAATCAGCTGCCTCTTGCACACCCCTTATTGGGGATGTGCCCGCAACCAAGGTATATGCCCTTGACTGGAATCAAACCTGAGACCTTCAGTCCACAGGCCGACACTCTATCCACTGAGCCAAACCAGCTTCAGCGACATTCCACTTTCTCTTAAAAAAAAAAAAAAATCAATGGAGCCCCAGCTGATTCGGCTCAATTGGTAGAGTGTTAGTCCACAGACTGAAGGATCCCAGGTTCAATTCTGGTCAAGGGCATATAACTTGATTGCAGGCATGAGCAGGAGGCAACCAATCAATGTGTCTCTCTCACATCGATGTTTCTCTCTCTCCCCCTCCCTTTTACTCTCTCTAAAAGTCAATGGAAAAATATTCTCTAGTGAGGATTAACATTAACAACAAAATTAATGAAACAAATGTCCTTGGGTGAGGATTAATAAAAACAATAAACTTTTAACACATCTGAGGCATGGTATATACTATCCCAAAAGGTCCCCATGGGATGGGGCCCAAGTAACCCTTCATGGTATATACCCTTGCTTAGCTTCCTTCCTTCCTTTCCCTTTCTCTCTTCCCCAGTTCCTTACTATATCTTCTTGGAAACAATTCCCACTAAAAAAATCACTTTCATACAAATCTTTATCTCAGGGTCTGCTCCAGAAGGACCCAACAAAAATCTGGATTCCTGTTTCTCATGATAAATCTGTAGATCTAGCAACCCGAGGCCATTCCTACTTGGTAACAAGTGGCTAGAGCTAGACAGAAGATGTTCTCCAGTTTTTCCCAGTCTACTTTATTCCCTAATGCTTTCCAACTGGCCCATTTCACCATTCACATTCCCTGTTTGGCCCCTATAGGATTATGAATTTGCAATCTTTATAATATAGTGCAGTGGTTACCAGTGCATGCTCTGGAGTCTGGGTTTATGAATTACTGATTCTGTGACCTTAGTAAATCCCTTAATCTTTCTATCTCTAAGTTTTCTCATTAAAACATGGTTCCTGGGTATACCTATATAGTATCCTTTATGGATATTAGAGACTTAAATGGGATATTGCCTATAAAGTGATTTGCCGAGTATCTAGCCCATGATATTCAAGGAATTATTAATATTTGTCCCCCTGGTGTAGGTGTGCCTGCTAAACTCTGACAGCTCACTTTCAACTATCTTGAGATTATTTTCTGGCCCCTCAGATCCTGTGGGGGAAGACAATCTTCCCCCAAGAGATCTGCGTCTAAGTACCCACCTCTTCCCACTGGTGAATGTATCTAATGAGGCGGGAGAGACGCAGGAGGCGCAGGAGACTGAGAATCTTGGTAAAGCGGACGATGCGCAGGGCCCGGGCTGTCTTATAGACCTCTGAATCAATGCGTGTCTCCACAATGAGGAAGATGTAGTCCACAGGGATGGAAGAGATGAAATCCACCACAAACCAGCTTTTGAGGTACTTCATCTTAATCCGCTGTGGGTCTAGGATGATCTCTGTGTTATCTTCCACCACAATACCTGTGCGGAAGTTGAGGACCAAGTCGATGAGGAAGAATGTGTCTGACACCACATTGAAGACAATCCAGGGTGTGGTGTTCTCATCCTTGAAGAATGTGATGCCCACAGGGATGATGATCAGGTTCCCCACCATCAGCAGCAACATGGTCAAGTCCCAGTAGAATCTGCCCAGAGACAAAGGGGTCAGTTGCTAGAAGGATGAAGAGAATGAGTCACAAACTGAGAGAAATTCTGAGGGAGAGTAAATGTAGGAGAGAAATCTCGAGAGGTTCTATGACACTGCGGGAGCCAGGGCAAGACATGGAAAGAGGCTCTTCTTTCACTAAAGGTACTAACTGCCTGCCCCTCCAGGAGCTCCCTAACGACAGGCTTTCTACCTGTATCCCTATGCCCCCAGTAAGAGTCAAGCTGAAAAACAAAGAAAACAATGGTATCATAGAGAAGTACAGGGCTATTTAATGGTAGTAACAGTTCACCCAGAACTACCCTGGGCTCAGGCCAGGCTGCTCCATCCTCTCTGAGGGACAGCTGATGCTGAGGCAGGCTAGCAGACAAACATGCCCCCCAGACCATGACCAGAGAGCAGGGAAGGCCCAGGTTCCAGTCCTGTCTTTGTCACAGATGCTGTGTGACATCAGGCACATGCCCTCCCTGCTCTGGGACTCATTTTCCCCAATGTGCAGTGAGGGGTAGAGCTTCAACACTCAGTCCTAAAATTCTGATCTGGCTTCTGGAAGCACCCTTTAACCTATATCCTAGCATTAGAAAATGCCAGGCCATCAGAGATTTTCATTCTTTTTTGTTGTTGTTTAAATTTCTTTATTGATTAAGGTATCACATATTTGTCCTCATCCCCCCATTCCCATCTCAAACCCCTCCCCATGCATGCCCCCACTCCTCTGTTGTCCTTGACCACTGGTTAGGCTCATATGGATACACAGAAGTTTTCATTCTAACATGAGATTGGGGTAGTTATATCTTTAAAAACATGAAGTGTTAATGGAGCAATTTCAGATACCAATGAGTTACCACTCAATGCAATGAAGTGAGACCAGATGGGGCTTATCTGCATTATTTTTGATAAGCCCTAAAAGAAACTGCAAGTGCTTCCTGAGGGAGGGAAGCAAAGCCTCTGAGAGGTAAGCAATATGAGGAGGTAAGAGCCACTCTCAAGCCTCCCACCTGGCCTGGTAGGGGCCCCTCTGAAGTGTGCAGACAGCATAGATGGGCAACGTCTGGGCAGTGGTCACCAACCTTTCTGACCTCACGGACCATCAGTGGTCCACAGACCACTGGTTGGTGACCGCTGGTCGATAAGGTATAAGCAATCATCCTGGAATCATCCAAGACCAGCCACCCAGGACTGGCCTTAAAACAAAGCACTTGCAATCCAACACCCTTTCTTGATAAAAACCCTCAGCAAGGTAGAGTTTTATGACAAACCCACAGCCAACATCATACTCAATGGGCAAAAACTAAGACCATTCCCTCTAAGAACAGGAACAAGACAGGGATGCCCACTCTCACCACTCCTGTTCAATATAGTGCTGGAAGTACTAGCCATCGCGATTAGACAAGAAGAAGAAATAAAAGGCATCCAAATTGGAAAAGTAGTAAAACTGTCCTTATTCGCAGATGACATGATACTGTACATAGAAAACCCTAAAGACTCCATCAAAAAATTATTAGACTTAATAAATAAATTCGGCAAGGTAGCAGGATACAAAATTAATGCCAAGAAATCTATGGCATTTCTATAAACCAATAATGAACTTACAGAAACAGAGACTAAAAATGCAATCCCATTTACCATCGCACCAAAAAAATTAAGATACCTAGGAATAAACTTAACTAAGGAGGTAAAAGACCTATACGCAGAAAACTACATGACACTGAGAAAAGAGATAGAGGAAGATGTAAACAGATGCAAGAACATACCATGTTCATGGATTGGTAGAATCAACATCATTAAAATGTCCTTGCTACCCAAAGCAATCTATAGATTTAATGCACTCCCCATTAAAATATCAACAGCATACTTCACAGACCTAGAAAGAACACTCCAAAAATTCATCTGGAATTAAAGAAGACCCCAAATAGCCACAGCAATTCTGAGAAAGAAGAATAAAGTAGGAGGTATCTTAATACCAGATTTCCAGCTGTATTGCAAAGCCACTGTTCTCAAAACAGCCTGGTACTGGTACAAGAGCAGACATACAGACCAATGGAATAGAATAGAGAACCCAGATATCGACCCAAATCACTACGCTCAATTAATACCCTGTTTCCCTGAAAATAAGACAGTGTCGTATATTAATTTTTTCTCCCAAAGTTGCACTAGTTCTTATTTTCAGGGGATGTCTTATCTTTCCATGCCCTAGGTCTTATTTTCGGAGGATGTCTTATTTTCGGGGAAACACGGTATTTGACAAAGGAGGCATGAACATACAATGTAGTCAAGACAGTCTATTCAACAAATGGTGCTGGGAAAATTGGAAAAATACATGTAAAAAAATGAAACTAGACCTCCAACTTACACCATACACAAAAATAAACTCAAAGCGGATACAGGACTTAAACATAAGACGGGAAACCATAAAAATACTGGAGGAATCCACAGGTAGGAAAATCTCAGACACATGCCGAAAGAACTTCTTCACTGATACTGCTCCTAGGGCAATGGAAGCTAAAAAGAAAATAAACAAATGGGACTACATAAAAATAAAAAACTTTTTCACAGCAAAGGAAACCATCAATAAAACAACAAGAAACCCCACTACATGGGAGAACATATTTGCCAACAATATCAATGATAAAGGTTTAATCTCAAAAATTTATAGAGAACTCATACAACTCAACAAAAAGAAGATAAGCAACCCAATAAAAAAATGGGCAACTGAGCTAAATAGACACTTTTTGAAAGAAGACAGAAGGAAGGCCAAGAGGCACATGAAAACATGCTCAAAGTCATTAATCATCAGAGAGATGCAAATCAAAACAACAATGCAGTACCATCTTACACCAGTCAGAATGGCTATCATTAACAAATCAGCAAACAACAAGTGTTGGTGAGGATGTGGAGAAAAAGGAACTTTTTTACACTGCTGGTGGGAATGCAGACTGGTGCAGTCACTGTGGAGAACAGTATGGAGTTTCCTTAAAAAACTAAAAATGGAACTCCCATTTGACCCAATGATTCCACTTCTAGGAATATATCCCAAGAAACTAGAAACACGAATTAGAAAAGATATATGCACCCCTATGTTCATAGCAGCTCAATTTACCATAGCCAAAATTTGGAAACAGCCTAAATACCCATCAGCAGATGAATGGATTAAAAAACTGTGGTACATCTACTCAATGGAATATTATGCTGCAGTAAAAAAAGAAAGAGTTCCAACCCTTTGCAGCAACATGGATGGAGATGGAGACCATTATGCTAAGTGAAATAAGCCAGGCAGAGAAAGATAAACATCACATGATCTCACTCATTTATGGAATATAGTGAATGGCATAGACTGACGAACAAGAACAGACCCAGAGACTGAGTAACATTGATCAGAATCTCAAAACCCAGGGAAGGAGGGGATCGCTGGGGATAAGGGGGAGAAATCAACCAAGAGACTTGTGGGCATACATATGAGCCTCATCAATGGACACAGATACCATGGGGGTGGAGTATGAGTGAAGGGTAGAGGATAAGGGGGGGGATAAGAACACATAATATTATTAAGAGAGAGAGAGAGAGAGAGAGAGAGAGAGAGAGAGAGAGAGAGAGAGAGAGAGAGAGAGAGAGAGAAAGGAAGGAAGGAAGGAAGGAAGGAAGGAAGGAAGGAAGGAAGGAAGGAAGGAAGGAAGGAAGAAAGAAAAGAAATGTGTGAGGTAACCAGAACCTCAAGTATACCTGAGAATGCCTTTACTGCCATGCTAACAGGCATCAGCTGTACGGTAATATAACCTAGGGCTATTGGTTAAGTATTTCTGGACTTAAACTCCTAATCCTTCACTGGTGGGAGCCCTTACTGGGCTGATGACACCAAACACCTTGGTCATCCACAGGTGGGACAAAAAAGAATAATTATATAGGGATCATCACCCATCTCCCCTTCTGTATGACACAAAATTAAACCACTGTTCCTTTGTGTGTAAAATTAAACAGAAATTTCTAGCTGGTGAGGACACCAAAGGAAGGGATCATCACTCCTTCCTCCTGGGAGAGGTGTAGAAAATGAAACAAAGACCTTGTCTATGCAAAAAGAAATTGACAGCCAGTTTAAAATGGAATTTCCATGGCCTAGAGCAAAGAATATCCTTACATGATATTATTCCACAAGGTCACTATAATTTTCCCCACATCTGGGTTATCCCCATTACCTATAATAGTATAATAGTACCTCACACCATGGGGTATCAATAAAAAATCATTTACTTTATTTTATTATATATATTATATATATATAATATATATATTTGTTGCTGGTGCTTGGAGAAAAGGTAACACAGCTCTAGATATTTTATTTTATTTTTTCCTTTCTTACTCTGCCCTTTATCAATTTTTTTATAGTATCAGGAATATATTTTTTAATTTTTTTATTATTTGTTTTTTACATATTTTATTGATTTTTTTTGCCCCCCTCCTTCCCTCCCACACATCCCCTCCCTCCCCAGAGTTTTATGTCCATTGGTTGTACTTATATGCATGTATACAAGTCCTTTGGTTGATCTATTATCAACCCCAGATCCTCCTCCCCTCCCCGCTGTAATTTGACAATCTGCTTGTTGCTTTACTATCTCTATATCTATCTTTTGGTTCATAAGTTTATAATGATCTTTATTATCCACAAATGAGTGGGGTCATGTGGTGTTTCTCTTTTATTGATTGGCTTATTTCACTCAGCATGATGTTCTCCAATTCCATCCAGGTTGCTGCAAATGATGAGAATTCCTTCTTTTTTATGGCAGCATAGTATTCCATTGTGTAGATGTACCATAGTTTTTGGATCCAATCCTCTGCTGACGGGCACCTAGGCTGTTTCCAAATTCTGGCTATTGTAGATTGTGCTGCTATGAACATAGGGGTGCATATATCCTTTCTGATTGGTGTTTCTAGTTTCTTGGGATATATTCCTAGGAGTGGGATTACTGGGTCAAATGGGAGTTCCATTTTCAGTTTTTTGAGGAAACTCCACACTGTTCTCCACAGTGGTTGCACCACTCTGCATTCCCACCAGCAGTGCACGAGGGTTCTTTTTTCTCCACAACCTCACCAACACTTGTCGTTTGTCGATTTTTTGATGTTGGCCATTCTGACAGGTGTGAGATGGTACCGCATTGTTGTTTTGATTTGCACCTCTCGGACAATTAGTGACTTTGAGCATGTTTTCATGTGCCTTTTGGCCTTCCTTCTGTCTTCTTTTGAAAATATTCTATTTAGGTCCATTGCCCATTTCTTAATTGGATCATTCATCTTCCTTTTATTTAGTTGTATCAGCTGTCTGTAGATGTTGGAGATTAAACCTTTATCAGTGGTGTTATTTGCAAATATGTTCTCCCACACCGTGGGCTTTCTTGTTGTTTTGTTGATGGTTTCTTTTGCTGTAAAAAAGCTTTTTATTTTGATGTAGTCCCATTTGTTTATTTTCTCTTTAGCTTCCATTGCCCTATGGGCAGTATCAGTTAAGAAGTTCTTATGGCATACATCTGAGATTTTGCTGCCTGTGGATGATTCTAGTATTTTTATGTTTTCCAGTCTGATGTTTAAGTCCTGTATCCATTTTGAGTTTATTTTTGTGTATGGTGTAAGTTGGTGATCTAGTTTCATTCTTTTGCATGTAACTGTCTAATTTTCCCAACACCATTTATTGAAGAAACTGTCTTGACTCCATTGTATATTCGTGCCTCCTTTGTCAAATATTAATTGAGCATAGTGATTTGGGTTGATATCTGGGTTCTCGATTTGATTCCATTGATCTATATGTCTGTTCTTGTGCCAGTACCAGGCTGTTTTGAGAACAGTGGCTTTGTAATACAGTTTGAAGTCTGGTATTAAGATACCTCCTACTTTACCCTTCTTTCTCAGGATTGCTGTGGCTATTCGGTGTCTTTTATTGTTCCAACTGAACTTTTGGAGAGTTCTTTCTAGGTCAGTGAAATATGCCGTTGGTATTTTAGTGGGGAGTGCATTGAACCTATAGATTGCTTTAGGAAGTATGGACATTTTGATGATGTTGATTCTACCAATCAATGAACATGGTATGTTCTTCCATCTGTTTACATCTTCCTCTATCTCTTTTTTCAGTGTCATGTAGTTTTCTGCATATAGGTCCTTTACTTCCTTAGTTAAGTTTATTCCTAGGTATCTTAATTTTTTTGGTGTGATGGTAAATGGAATTGCTTTTTTAGTCTCTGTTTCTGTAAGTTCACTGTTGGTGTATAGAAATCCCATGGATTTCTTGGCATTAATTTTGTATCTTGCTACATTGCCAAATTCATTTATTAAGTCAATTAGTTTTTTAATGGAGTCTTTTGGTTTTTTTAAGTACAATATCATGTCATCTGCAAATAAGGATAACTTTACTTCTTCTTTTCCAATTTGGATGCCTTTTATTTCCTCCTCTTGTCTAATTGCAATGGCTAGTACTTCCAGTACTATGTCAGGAGTGGCGAGAGTGGGCATCCCTGTCTTGTTCCTGTTCTTAGAGGGAATGGTTTTAGTTTTTGCCCATTGAGTATAATTTTGGCTGTGGGTTTATCATATATAGCTTTTATTATGTTGAGGTATGATCCTTGTACTCCCACCTTGTTAAGAGTTTTTATTAGGAAAGGGTGTTGGATTTTATCAAATGCTTTTTCTGCATCAATTGATATGACTATATGATTTTTATCTTTCAATTTGTTTATGTGACGTATCACGTTTATTGATTTGTGGATATTGTACCATCCTTGCATTCCTGGAAAAAATCCTACTTGGTCATGGTGTATGATCTTTGTGATGTTCTTCTGGAGTCAATTTGTTAGAATTTTGTTGAGGATTTTGGCATCTATGTTCATGAGGGATATTGGCCGGTAATTCTTTCATTGAGTTGTCTTCATCTGGTTTTGGTATTAGGGTGATGCTGGCTTCATAGAAGTAGTTTAGAAGTATTCCTTCTTCTTGGATTTTTTGGAATAGTCTGAGGAGGATAGATTTTAGCTTCCTTGAATGTTTGGTAAAACTCTCCTGTGAAGCCATCTGGCCCTGGGCTTTTGTTTGCTGGAAGCTTTTTGATGACTGTTTCAATTTTTTCCCAAGTCACTGGTCTATTGAAATTTTTAGATTCTTCCTGATTGAGTTTTGGAAGTTTGTATTTTTCTAGGAATATGTCCATTTCCTCCAGGTTGTTCAGTTTGTTGGCATAGAGTTGTTCGTAGTATTTTGTAACAATCCATTGTATTTCGGTTGGGTCTGTTGTTATTTCACCTCTTTCATTTCTGATTTTGTTTATTTGGGTCCTCTCTCTTTGTTTCTTGGTTAGCCTGGCTAGAGGTCCATCTATCTTGTTTATTCTTTCAAAGAACCAGCTCTTAGTTTTGTTGATCTTATGTATTGTTTTTTTGGTCTCTATGTCGTTTATCTGTGCTTTGATTTTTGTTATTTCCTTCCTTCTGCTTACACTGGGCTTTTCTTGTTGCTCCTTTTCTAACTCTTTGAGCTGTAGAGTTAGATCATCTGTTACCTTTTATTCTAGTTTTTTTGCAATAGGCTTGTAAGGCTATGAACTTCCCTCTCAAAACTGCTTTTGCTGTGTCCCATAGATTTTGGATTGTTGTGTTTTCATTGTCATTTGTTTCCAGGATGTTTTTAATTTCTTCCTTGATTTCTCTGGTAACCCAGTCCTTGTTTAATAGCGTGCTGTTTAGTCTCCATGTGTTTGATTTCTTTGGATTATTTTTATTGTAGTTAATTTCCAGTTTTATGCCATTATGGTCTGAGAAGATACTTGATATGATTTCTATCTTCTTGAATTTGAAGAGACTTTGCCTGTGACCCAAAATGTGGTCTATCTTTGAGAATGTTCCATGTGCACTTGAGAAGAATGTATATTCTGTGGCTTTGGGGTGCAGTGTTCTGAAGATGTCAGTTAATTCCATCTGGTCTAGTGAGTCATTTAGGATTGATATTTCTTTGCTGATTTTTTGTTTAGATGATTTGTTGAAGGGTGACAGTGGGGTATTAAAATCTCCTACTATGATTGTATTGCTATTAATCTCTCTCTTAATGTCCTCCAGCAGTTTTTTTTTTTTATGTATTTGGTTGCTCCTGTATTGGGTGCATACATATTATATTTACCAGGGTTATTTCTTCTTGTTGGATTGTTCCCTTTAGTATTATGAAGTGGGCTTCACTGTCTCTTATTATGTCCTTCACTCTGAGATCTAATTTGTCAGATATAAGTATTGCTACCCCAGCTTTTTTTTCATTTCCATTTGCCTGGAAAACTTTTTTCCATCCTTTCACCCTCAGTCTGTGTGCATCTTTTTTTCTGAGGTGGGTTTCTTGTAGACAACAGATGTATGGGTCTTGTTTTCTTATCCAATCTATTACCCTATGTCTTTTGATTGGAACATTTAATCCATTTACATTTAAGGTTATTATTGATAGGTACTCATTTGACGCCATTTTTATTCTATACCCGTGTTCCTTCTTCACTTCCTATTTCTTTATTTTTACAGTAGACCCTTTAGCATTTCTTGCATTGCTGGTTTGGTGGAGATAAATTCCTTCAGTCTTTTTTTGTCTGTGAAGCTCCTGATTTCCCCTTCAATTTTGATTGATAGCCTTGCTGGGTACAGTATTCTTGGATTCAGACCCTTCCTTTGCATGACTTTGTATATTTCATCCCATTCCCTTCTGGCCTGATAAGTTTCTGTTGAGAAATCAGTTGCTAGTCTGATGGGATTTCCTTTATATGTAACTTTCTGTCTCTCTCTGGCTGCTTTTAAGATTCTTACTTTGTCGTTGTTGTTTGCCAATTTGATTATAATGTGCCGTGGAGTCTGTCTTCTGGGATTCATTTTGCTTGGGACTCTGCGAGCATCTTGGATTTGTGTGGGTTTTTTCTTCTCTATTTCAGGAAAATTTTCTGTCATTATTTCTTGAAATACTTTTTCCATGTCTACCTCAGTTTCCTTTCCTTCTGGAACCCCTATTATTTGAATATTATTTTGTTTTGTATTGTCCCAAAGCTCCCGTAGGCTCTCCTCCTGCTTTTTAATCTTTTTTTCTAGTTGCTGCTCTACTTGGGTATTTTTTTTTTTCCATCTTATCTTCTAGCTCACTGATGTGGTCCTCTGCTTCATCTAGTCTACTCTTGATGCTTTCTATTGAGTTCTTCATGGTAGCTATGTCATTTTTCATTTCTTCTTGGTTCTTCTTCAATTCCTCATGGTTCTTCTTCAATTCCTCATGGTTCTTCCTCATTTCTTCTTGGTTATTGTCAAATTTTCCTTCCATTCTTTTTAGCCATCCTAGGATCATTATTCTGAATTCTTGCTCTGGTAGGCTGCTTGCCTCTGCCTTGTTTACTTCCTTTTCTGTTGATGCCTGCTTTTCTTTCATGTGCGGACTATGTTTTTGTCTCCCCATGGCCTCTCTTCTCAGGATGTCTGGTTATGTGGTGTTCCTTCTCCTGCATTGATTTAAAGGTACAAAATACAACACTACCAGGTACAACACAAGAGGCACTTAACAGGAATGTATTTATAATATTAATAACCTCTAATAAAGGTGACCACTAGAGAAAGGCTACTTAGGGGATAGGAGAGAAGGAAGAAAGGTAAAAATAAAATAAAGAAAAATTTTTAAAAATTAAAATTAAAATAAAAAAAAATTAAGTAAACAAAATTTAAAAAGAGGGATAAAGAGATAGAAAAAGAAGAAAAAAAGTAATGACAAAATGAAGTTGGAAAACAAGGGAAAAAAAGAAAAGAGAGAGAGAGAGAGAAGAAGAAGAAGAAGAAGAAGAAGAAGAAGAAGAAGAAGCAGCAAACTAAAAAAGAAATGGGAAACAAACTATATATTTGTGGAGAAAATTGCCATAGAACAACCACTGCACCCAGCCAATGCCAGTAACAATACTTGGAGATTAATACAAACTACAATATCCACTATTATTAAGTAAGGCTATGATATACAGAAGTAAAAGAAACAAATAAAAACAGAGGATTTTTTTAAAAAAAAATCAAAAAACAAAGCAACAATAACAACACAGGAATAAGCATAACAATTTCACTAACAAGCATAAAAATTCACAATAATCAACCTTCACTCAAACAATGCGAAAAGGATAGAGGGGGGAATAGCTTTTTTTTGTTTGTTTTTTTAACTAGTTAATATAGTGCAGAGATTAGTATTTATACACTTGGATCAGGGGTTGGAACTTAGGTCTATAAGTATAGTGAGAGCTTTAGCAGGGGGTATACAGAAAGAACAGAGGAAAAATTAAAGCTGGAAAGGGATAGGATAAACCGTAGACTAAAAGGGTAAAGTTTAGTAAGGGAGTGATGGTGTAAAGGTCGAGTTGAGATAGGGTTGAATGATGCTATAGTAGAGATTAAAATAGAATGAAGGTTACTCCCAATGTAAAATAAAGAAAAAATAAAATGGTACTGGAGAGAAAAAAAAAAAAAAGAAACAAAAATTGCAAAATAGCAGTAGTAATAGTGATGATAGAGATTGAAAAATGTAATAATTAAAAAGGTAAAATCAAGTAAGAAAAAAAAGAAAAAAATCGTTCCTTAAGTAAAAGATATAAAAAATGAAAATTAAATAAAAGATGTAAAAAATGAAAATAAAATAAAGTATAGTAAAATTAGCATAAAAATGTCCAGTAGTGGTCATTCACTTCCTCTGTTAATGTATTTGGCACTCCTGATTCTCGGACCAGTCTTGCAGTTCCCAGCATTCCACTGCACCTCAGATTCGTAAGGAAATCCTTACTTTTAAGTAGGCTATATCTTAGTTATTTGTGTCCATTTATTTTTGATTAATTAAAAGATAAAAGAAAAGGGGGGGAAAAAAAGGCAGTTTGTAATTCAGCTCTTAGGTGTCAGTGTTACCGGTTTGACCTCCCAGTCTTTTTGGTTGCTCTGGCCTTCTTTCTCTATGGCTCTAGCTGGCAGGGTGTCGGCTGGCTCCCAGACTATTTCTTCTGGCTCTGATCCCTTGTTTCCAGGAAAGAAATTTCCCCCTGCAATTTCCCTGGATATGCCCAATTGGGCAGACCTTCCCTAGTCTTCAGAAGCAAGGGGGTGAAGGGGATCAGGAGCCAAGGTGTCCAGATGTTCCGCCCTTGGCGGGACAGCCGCGATTCTTAACACTCTGTCCCGTGACCCCTGGCGTTTTAAAGAAGTCCCGCTTCTGGGGAGGATTTCGTCAAACCCAGCACTAGGTGTCACTGCAGCCTTCTTTGGGAGCAGCTCAGCTCGGCGGGCGGTAGTGCTGCGCTCCCGGCTACTGTGGAGGTGGGGCCGGAGCTCCCCAGCTACCGTAGCTGCCTGCGCCGTGGGACCCAGATCCCTCAGGCTATCCCCGCAAACTCTGACCTTTCCATGGGTGACTGAATAACTCCCTTGAATCCACGTGTCTGTGCCAATCCGGGCGTCTCAGCTGCTCGATGGACCTCCCAGCTGTGGGCTTTCCAGGCCTCAGAGAAGCTCCTCCTTTTCTGGTATGATGGCGCAGCCTTCCCTCTGGGAGAGCTCGCCGGGAGAGCTCGCCGAGGCCACGGCAGTGCTGGCCACTTGGTCAGGAAATCCTGCCCAGTGGACTTTCCTTACCTTCCTTGAGAATTCCGCTGCCCCTTAGCTGCCAATCAACATTTCCTGAGCGACTCAGACGCTGATTCTATCTGTTCTGGGACAGGAGTCAGAACAAGTCCGACTGTTCGGTTGCCATCTTCAAGCTCCGCCCCCCAGCTCTAGATATTTTAGAATTACAACAGCACATTGTACAATTTTCCCAAACAAACATACATGTCTGGCAGCAATTTAAAAATGACATGAAAGGACTTCATCCCTTCTACTATGCAGAGGGCCCCCCTGGGAAGGCAATTGAGCATTCTACAATATATTGGCCCATCTTGCCATTTTGGCCAAAAATGAACCTCTTCTTGTGGTCTAGGTGCCCACAACTGTTGCCTGACCTTTCAGTTCATGCCGAGGCTGGAGCACCATGGTGGCTGGTACCACGGATCTTTTGCCCACCCAGTGTGGGGAACTGGGCCCTCTCTGGAAAACAAACATGGGTTCCCAAAAATATGAGATCAATGCCTGGGCCTCGCCAGCAGGTGACGGGTTCCTGAGGCAGGTGCTGGGTATGGAGCCCATGGGGGCATAGGCTACCAAGGAGACAGAACTAAACCTCACTTCACCCTGCTTGGCCCCGGAGGATGGCTGGTTAGGCAGAGACAGGTAAGATTCCTCAAGGAAAGAACAACCTAAGACAGGCACAGTCACAGAGGGGCCATCAGGAGAGAACTTGGGGGTCAACAGAGGTGGGGCACAGACCCTTACCAATGCCCCCTGCAACATGGCAGGCGCCTGAACCTTCTCCCATTCTGAGGGAGGTCTCCTGCCCCCTTGGCTGCTTCGCTTCCCATGAGCAGCTAAAAGTGGGACCCAGGTAACAAACAGAGACTTGGCTGAAAACAGCTGCCCTTTAACTGCAACAAGACTTATTTGAGAGGACTCATACCCATGGTGTGGGCAAGTGGGTTTTTAATATCCAAGTCCAGCCTAGCAGCAGGAATGCTCAGGCCCTTCTCAAGAAGAGAAATAATCAACTCCACTAGTACACACATGGTAAATGAGATTGATGCTAGAGTGTTGAGTATGACAGATGAATGGTAGCCAATTTCTCAGAGGAAAGTAATGTGGCTAATGGAAATAAATGAATATTCTAAAAAAATACAAAAAACGAATGTACTGTTCAAAAAGCTGTTCCTAAAGGGTTAACAAAAATTCTTACTGGCAGAGTGTCCCACAGTAAAATTGCACAACATGTTACAAACCTAAAATAGTCATAGTGTAGCGTAAATAAGTTAAAATGTAAAAGCTATCAAGAGTACAGTATAAAATTTCCAAACGTTTCCTATTATTTAAAGTAAAAAAGGGGGTGACAGTGGAAGAATATCATGTAAGGAAAAATATCCTGAGAATAATTTACATCTAAAAAATTTGAGCTTTAGAAAATTAACCTTCATTCAAAACGCTAATAGCAATATACCCATGAAAATACACACATGGTGACAAAACAAGTCAGGGGAAAATCATTTGTGGGGGAAAAAATGGAAAAGAGTCCCAAATAAAATTTAAAGAAAATATCCCTTTATTAACTTTTGGTGGAGAATATGTTTGTATATTTTCAGAAAACAACTCCAAGATCATCTGGAATCCTGTAACAGAGAGAAATAGGCAGAAGCGCTCTAGCCATAAAGACAGAAGAGACACAGTATTCAGAGATGGAAGATGCTGATGATGCCTCAGCATACCAGCAGACAGCAGCTGCGGGTTGCTGAAGGATGCCCAGGACCAAACCAGAGACGGGCGGACCTGCATTACCACCATGTGTCCACCAACCAGATCTGAAATATCATGGCTGGAATGTACACATAAAGAACTATCTGGCATTGAAATTGGGACTCAAAAAAACTGTTGGCCCAGAAAGGAACTCACTACAGACTGATTCATTTGCCTCTCAGCATAACCATTATGTCTTGTTGCAGTTTAGGTTCTTAACAAGGGTATTTCTTGGATCACATGATCTCACACATCTAGAGGAAATAATGAACATAAACAGACCCAGAGAAAGAGAACCAGCGATCAGACTCTCAAACCTCAGAGGGAAAGTAAGGGAGGGTGAGGGTAAGGGGAAGAGATCAACCAAAGGACTTGTGTGCATACATATGGGCCTACCCAGTGGCCATGGACAATGGGAGTTTGTGTGTGGGGGGACATATCTAGGGAGGGGTTTGGGATGGAATGGGGGAATAAGGACAATTATGTGAGACCATAATAAAAAATAAAAAAAAAAGCACTTGCACTGCAGGGATGTTTTCTTCTGTTACTAATTTATACAGTTAGACAATAACAGATAAATATATTAATATATTAATCTTTATTTAATAAATCTTAATTAATAAAGAAATAAGAGCACATATCTCAATGTGGGGTTGGGAGAACAAGAAGAGGTACCAAAGAACTTATATACTTATATGCATAGCCCATGGACATGGGCAATAGGATAGGGTAGAGAAGACCTGGGTCGGGGGAGGGGAGCTAGCTGATTTGGCTCAGTATATAGAAGAGTCCTGGGTTGTATTCCTGTCAAGGGCATATGCCCAGGTTGCAGACTCAATTCCCAGTAGGGGGTGTGCAGGAGACAGCTGATCAATGATTCTCTCTCATCATTGATGTTTCTATCTCTCCTTCTCCCTTTCTCTCTGAAATCAATAAAAATACATTAAAAAAATTAATATTCTACTGCAGGGAAGCCAGGAAGAAGGGTGTGAGAAACAAGCACACAAGGTTTCCCTGAGTCTTCAGAGGATTCCACCACAACCCTGCATGAAGAAAGAAAAAATTCTTTTCTAGGTATGAAAGAAAAAATTACTTCACAGCAAACTGTTTTCTTTACCAGACTCAAAATGGTGCTATGAGTCAAGGAGAGAGCAAGGCCTGCTTCACAGAGGTGGGCAGACAGTGTCCTACATCTCACAGCTCAGGGAAGGGCAGCTTTTGGAGAGACTGCCTCTGACAGTTCAAGGTCTCAAGATAGGGCCTCAAGTCAGAGACTCACTCGACTAGTGCTTCTCATTCTAAGACTGATGGCAAGAGGTCAACTTCAGCTCCTTTTCTGCCCCCAAACCCACCAGCCTTTTTTCTAGATCCAATCTGCCTATGACCTGAGAACCCAACCTAAGACCTGAGAGCCTATCCCAGCCATCACACTAGCACACAAAACACAGCACACCTTGCTAATGACTCAGGGGCCCTAGGAGAATGGCTTCAGTGTCTAAGGCAGCGTTTTTCAACCGCTGTTCTGCGGCACATGAGATGTTGCCTGGTGTGCCGTAGGTGCAGACAAGACAAGAATTTTATAATTTTTCACTATTTTGTTTACTTAATATTTCATAATAAAGTAATTATAAAATACTTTCTTTGTGTTTATTTGATTCCTATTCAAGAGAATTACTTTATATATAGTCAATATAGGCACAGAGTTAAATTTTTTAACATTTTCTAATGGTGGTGTGCCTCGTGATTTTTTTCATGAAACAAGTGTGCCTTTGCCCAAAAAAGGTTGAAAAACACTGGTCTAAGGGGTGTTTTTAGCTGTGAACACTCTCTTGCCCAGCCTCATGCACATCATCCAAAGACAGCTGCAGACACTAATTAAATGCCACACACATGTATCCCTATTTACACACAGTGTGTAAACACTCCTGCATCCTCATGACCATCACCTCTTTTCATTTAATCTCTTGTGAAAAACAAAGCAAAACAAACAAACAAAAAATACTGTGGCACAGAAAGACCACTGAGGTTCCTGTAGTCCTCTGTACATAAAGCTAATAATACACTCAAGCTGGAGGAGTTTCTAAAATTAACAGAGCGAGCACAAGCAGCTGCGAATGCTGACTCGGTCAGACCTACCATTCCAGTGGATTTCTACGCTCTCCCAGCTCTAGTGCTTTCAATTATAGACCAAATTTGACACAGTAAACTCAGAGTTGTGACTATTAGTCAGAATGAAAGGAATTTTTTTTTGTGTGTCATTTAATTTAATTTTATTTAGTGGTCTTCATAAAATTAAATTAAATGACACAAAAACACCCATTTCCTTTCATTCTGACTAATAGTCACAACTCTGAGTTTCCATATGCTAAGGGATATTTCTGGTGCCTGATCTGGGCTGGGGTTGGAATACTGGAGCACTTCTACTCACAAACTACTATGCTGGAGCATTTCAGGGCTACTCAAAAGGCAGTGTAATGTGGTGGGGGAAAAGAAGCACAGGCTCTCAAAGCCAGCCAACTTGGGTTTAATTTCTGGTTCCATCATTTACTAGCAAGCCACTTAATTTCTCAATGCCTCAGTTTCCTCATCTGCTGAATGGGGATAATAACAGAACCTTATTGACTGAATCATTATAAAAATTTAATGTTTGTAATATGTTCTGACCTTTGCCTAGATATATTATTAAATAAGTAAATAAGTAACTCAAAAGTCAAAAAATTCTGAGAGAAGTGGTGAGGGAGGAGGAAGATTTAATCTTCTAGGGAAAAGCCAAAGCAAAGCATCTCCTGGGGGTAGGGGTGAAGGGTGACTCAATGGTTTTATAAGAGTCAACAGTGGGAGAAACCAAGATGGCGGCATAGATAAACACCTAAACTGCTGCCTTCCACAACAATTTCAAGACTACAACTAAAAAAACAGAACAGACATGATCCAGAACCACAGGAAAACTGGCTGAGTGGAAATTTTACAACTACAAGGAAGAGGAAAGCACACTGAGAATCAGAGGTGCTGCAAAGGACTGAGGTATAGAGACAGGTGCACAGAAAGGAAGGGTGGCTGAGGAGAGGGAAGGAAGCCCATGACTGCATTGAACCCCAGTTCTGGGCAAAATGCCTGGGCCCAGGTTCATATGGGGGGAGTCTGGACTGTCAGGTAGAGAAAGGCAAACAGACTCAGAGACTTGGGGAAGCCGCAGCAGGCAGGGGTGTGTAGGCGTGCATGCAAGGGCAGGGCTGACAAGAAGCCAATACTGTTTGCTCAGCCCTGATACTCAGCCCCATCCAAGCCGAGCACCGAGGCTTTTAGAATTTTGAAAGTCTGGTCCTATAAGACTGTCTCCAGCATAGGTCTCCTGGCATAGACACAGCTAATACGCATAGGCAATTGGCCTGGAGGTCAATTCCTCCCAGTGATACCAACAACAATCAAGACTTAACTATAGCTGAAACCGGTTTGGCTCAGTGGATAGAGTGTCGGCCTGCAGACTGAAGGGTCCCGGGTTCGATACTGGTCAAGGGCATGTACTTTGGTTGCGGGTACATCCCATGGGGTGTGTGCAGGAGGCAGCTGGTCAATGATTCTCTCTCATCGATGTTTCTAACTCTCTATCCCTCTCTCGTCCTCTCTGTAAAAAATCAATAAAATATGTTAAAAAAAAGACTTAACAATAAAAAGGCTGTACACACAGACCATAAAGGGGTGCATCAAGAGTGTCCACCTCAGGTGACTGAGGAGGCTGACCCACTGGGCCATATAGGAAACCTAGCAAACAAAGCTACCCTACCAACTCAGGGATGCAGCGAAAATGCGGAGACAAAGATCACTAATGAAAGAAATGGGGGGACATAAATGACTAGATATAGAATTCAAAATCATAGTTATAAGGATTTTCAAGAATTTCCTGGAAAAGGCTGGTAAATTTAGCCAGACCCTCGAGGATATGAAAAAGGACTAAATAGAAATTAAACACACACTGACTGAAATAAAAATAATATATATATATATATATATATATATATATATATATATATATATATATATATATATATTATTCAGAGACCCAACAGCAGACTAGAGGAATGCAAGAATCAAGTCAAAGATTTGAAATACAAAGAAGCAAAAAACACTCAACCAGAAAAGCATATGGAAAAATAATCCAAAAAGATGAAAATAGTGTAAGGCCTCTGGGAAAACTTTAAGCATAACAACATCAGAATTATGGGGATGCCAGAAGAAGAGAAAGAGCAAGACATTGAAAACCTATTTAAAGAAATAATGACTGAAAACTTCCCCCACCTGGTGAAATAAATAAACTTACAAGTACAGGAAGCACACAGAACCAAAACAAAAGGAATCCAAAGAGGACCACACCAAGATATATCATAATTAAAATGCCAAGGGCAAAAGACAAAGAGAGAATCTTACAAGCAGCAAGAAAAAAGCAGTTGGTTACCTACAAGGGAGCACCTATATGACAATCAGCTGACTTCTCAATAGAAACTATGCAGACCAGTCGGGAGTGGCAAGAAATATTCAAAGTGATGTATAGCAAGAACCTACAACCAAGATTACTCTACCCAGCAAAGTTATCACTCAGAATTGAAAGACAAATAAAGACCTTCACAGATAAAAAGAAGGTAAAGGAGTTAATCACCACCAAACCAATATTATATGAAATGCTGAAATGTATTCTTTAAAAAGAGGAAGAAGAAGAAAAAAGTAAAGATAAAAATTATGAACAACAAATACCCTGTTTCCCCAAAAATAAGACAGTGTCTTATATTAATTTTTGCTCCCAAAGATGCGCTAGGTCTTATTTTCAGGGGATGTCTTATTTTTCCATGAAGAAAAATACAGTACACATTTATTGTTAAATGAAAATGAAGAAAATTTATTACCTGTATACGGTATGGTAGTATGGTAGTTGTCAACACAAACCAGACAAACTGTGAATCCTACAGTATCAAGAATTTATTCATTTATTCAATGACAATCATGTCATCATCTTCTGGAACATCATCATAACAATCCAATTCCTGAATTTCCTGGTGAATTTCTTGTGACTCCATTTCTTTCAGAATCAGTGGACCAAATCTCTCATGTTTAGCAATAGCACTGTCTTTAAATGAGTACTTCTTGTCAAGATAGCCTGCTCGCAGTGCATTTGCAATGCAACTGTCAGTGATTTTCTCCCATGAATTCTTCACCCAAGTCACAACTTCTTACAGTTTAGGTTCTACAAAGTTTCCACGCTGATTTCTCTCCATTCTATTTTCAATGTGGTCATTAATTTCCATGCACAAATTGTCTTTGAATGGCTTGTTTATTGCAATATCAAGAGTGTGGAGATAGGCCGTCATTGCTGTGAGAATCATTATCTGATCTATTTTTATTTTGTGAAGAAATGTCTTCATGTCTTTAGTGCGGTGAGTGCTGGCTGCATCCCAGACTAGCAGACCTCTTTGGCTCCCTTGCATAACAAGCGGCGGCATTAAATCAACCCATTTCCTTATAACTGCTGTGTGGCCCAGGCTTTTTCAGTTTCAAGAATAAAAATGCCCAAAACACATACAATCTTTTCCTTCTTGCCCTTAGAAATGATTAAAGGTGGGATTTTAGTGCCACCCAGACGAATTGCCAAAATACAGGAAACAGGTGCACTTTCGTAAGCAGTGGAGGGAATGTACACTAAGGAGGCACCCCGCTGTTCAATTGTTGTTTGAGATGATTGGCCCATAAACACTGCAGTTTCATCCATAGCAATCATGTTGGAAAGATTGTATTTAGAGAAGTCAGCATCATCAATAAACGACTTGAATGCAAGTACCTGCTTAATAACTTGAGCATCTTCCAACCTAAACAATGTTGTACTGGTAGATCTTCTTAAAGACAGTTCACTTCGCTGAAAGAAATTATCCAGCCAGTGTTGTGATGCTTTGAAGTCTTCGGGGCTATGTCAAACTGTGGTGCCATTGCAAGGGCAAATTCTTGAATCTGAGCCCTATTCACAACCAAAGCCTTTGCTCTCCTGTCAACAACCCATTCACAGATCAGATCTTTCAGCTCGGAAAATAATGGTTGCCTACCTGATACACACTTGCGCTTTTTAGCATTTCCCTGGTCCACTTGTTCAATGAGGTTACCATACTCTGCTCGCCATTTTCGGACCAATCGGATACTCAACATCTTCTCTTTGCAGAAAGCAGTAAGATTTTGGCCCCAAGAATCTTCCACGATTCCTTTCTTGTACTCCACGGAGTAGCTTTTTCTTTTTGCACTCATTTCTAGGGGTAAAAAAAAAAAGGACTTTTGTGGTATCAAGGTGGGGGGAGGGGGATCACTTAAAATGACACGGGGGGGGGGGATCAGAGGAGGGAATCAAAATGGCACAGGAGAATCAGAGGGGGAATTACCATTTTAGTAACCCCTTTTGATCTTCCTGTGTCATTTTTGATTGCTCCCTCTGATCCTCCTGTGTCATTTTAAGTGATCCCCCTCTCCCCACCCCTGTGCCACTGAACACCTTCACCAGACATCCCCTCTACCCCTTTATCAGACACTTACCTCCTGGGGCCTGCCTGGGGACTGTCACTGGGCTTGCTGGGGCCTGGATCTGGGCTGGAGCAGGTTTTGCCACTGACTGAGAACCTTCAGTTATCATGAGGACGGCCGCGAGCATCAAGTAGTGTCACCAGAGACAGACAAGCACTCAGCACCTTCGCCATGTCCCATCTGCTCTAATCTTCCTGTTCTTCTACATGCATCTGTGAAAGTCTCCTCCTCTCTCCCGCCCCACGCTCACTGCTCACTCTGACCTCCCCTCCGCCTCCACACAGCAGTATCGTCAGGACTCCGCATAACGTCACTGGTTGCTAGACGCCAGTCCTAGTGACCAGTTTACAGTAAATTAATTTTCATTCTGAGACAGAGCCTTGGGGGGGCCTTATTTTTGGGGGGATGCCTTATATTTCACTCAGAAGGAAACCTGTAAGAAGGTCTTATTTTCGGAGGATGTTTTATTTTTGGGGAAACACAGTACGTAACTATCAACAAGTGAACCCCAAAATCAAGTGAATTAAAAAATTGAGAACAGATTAAACTAGTGAATATAATAGAATCAAGGGCTTAGAAAGGGAGTAGACTGATAATTCCCAGGGGGAAAGGAGTATGGGGGTGCAGGAAGAGATTGAACAAAAATTGTACACCTACAAATGAGGACAGTGTGAGGGAGGAAAGGGCAGTGGGTGGGGTGGAAACCAGGTTGAGGAGAGCTATGGGGGGAAAAAGGAGAAACTATTGTAATAATCTGAACAATAAAGATTTATTAAATAAATAAATAAAAGAGTCAGCAGTGGACACCAGTGATTATAATATTCCCTGAACAATAAGACGACAGCAGCTATTCACCTTGGTAGATGGATGCCAATTCTCAGGGAGCTCATGGTCCAGTCAGAGGATAAGGCATAGATAGAAAACAAACTGGACCATAATGTAAGAAACCATCCCACCCAGCACTCCAGGCATATGAAAAGGTGGGCTCCTGGTGCCCAAGAAGGGCGAAGCCAGGAAGTGCTTCTGGAAGAGGTGTGAAGTGGGGCTTTGGGAGCTGCCTTTGGCCTCACAGAGGAACCTTCCTTACTCTTTGCCAGATGGTGACACAGACTTCTGAAAGCAGAGCCAAACCAGAGCAAAAATGAAATTCAGAACCACAAACAGTTCCCAGCCCTCTTGCCAGCCCCACAGTGCTGGTCTAGCCAGGGGAAGTTGGCAACAGCTTCCCCACTGGCATCTTCCACTTCCTGGCACCTCTTATTCCACAATTCTAGTGACCAGAGTCATCTTAAGTGATGCCTAATGTTCCTGGGGATTTCCAGTAGGAACTCCTTGGTGACTGGAAAACCTATATTCCTGAAGATCCCCAAACACTTCACACATTGAGTGCTTGCTTTGGGCTTTCCATGCATTATTTCACTGAACCCTCACACCAGCACGAAAGTGGCTGCTATTATCTGTATTTTACAGATTATAACTCTGAGGTTCAGAGAGAAGTAGCCATCTTCCCAGACAACACAGCTAGTGAGGAGCTGGGAGGTCTATGGGACTCCAGAGTCTGACCTCTTGGGATTTTAACAACCTTGGTGGGATTCAGGAAGGCGGACAAGCCTTTCTCAGACCTTTGCATCATACTGGAGAGGTGGCCACCTCAGCAGGTGAAGTCCCTGGTCCAGAGACAAGAGAGAAGAGAAGGTTGCAAAGAATTTTCAAGAGGATCCATCCTCATGATGCTAGAGCCTTATAAGGTACTTCCCAGAGTGGGCAAGGTAGCACACCTTTCTTTTTTCTTTTTTGTTAATTATCACCCAAAGAAATTTTTCCATTGATTTTTAAAGAGAGTGGAAAGGAGGGGAGAAACAGAGAAACTTTGATGTGAGAGAGACACATCAATTGGTTGCCTCCTGCATGTGCCTAGCCTACAACCGAGGTTAAGTGCCCTTACAGGAATAAAACATTGGACCCTTCAGTCTGAAGGCTGACCTCTATCCACTGGGACAAACTGCTAGGGCAAGTAGCACATCTTTAAAGCACTAAAATAATCTGTCATCAGCAACCAGTAAGGTCCAGTTGCAGTTGTCCTGTAGAAGGGAAAACTAAGGTCCACAAAGGATGGAATTATAATATTTTTAAATCCTTGAGCCAGATGCCCATGTTCCCCTAGCATCACACTGCCCCTAAAATCATTCATGAATAAATCCCACAGTCCAAGGAATGCATCCATGGTGGTAGGTGGTGGACTCTGGCAGGGAAGCAGTGGACAACTACCCTCAAACATGCTGGAGTTGGCACACGTCTGAATTAGAGGCATTGATCTCTCCAAAGCCAGATGACTCTCTACTATTGTATGTAGTGTTCTCTAAGCTGGTAGGAAGTCTTGGTCAGAAAGAGGCCCTGCCTCAGGGCCCAAGGCCTATCTTCCCTCAATCCTATACTTTACTTCCTACCTGAGCCAACAGATCCACCCAGGCAAGCAGCTAGAGGGCATGGCCTACAGGCCAGCTTTGGAGAAGCAGGTTCCATGCACAGGAGGAGGGAGGGACCACAAAAAGCCAGATAGCTTTCTACACTGACACTTGAAGCACTTCATGGTTTGGTCTCAGAGGAAGGGCATGGCCTCAAGGCAACTGAGGGAAGAGAAGATAAGAGGCTCCTGACTCTAATCTCAGAGACTCAAGGACCAAAGACCCTTTCCTTCCTGAAGGTTTCCCTGGATGGGGTTAGAAGTGGAGGTCTCAGAACAGGATGAACTCTATTAGCCTCCTCTTGTCCCCATATGCCCATGCTTGCCTTTGAGCACATATGCTCATACACACACATTAATGCACATATACATGTCTACATAGCTGCACACATATACATATAGGGTGGCAGACAAGCAGTTTTACACAGAGTTTATTCTTACATTATTATTTATTAGTTTTAATCAATTGTATTAATTATTAATTATTTTCTTATTTTCCAGGCAAACCAACTTGTGCCCCACCCTATATGCACAAGCATAAACATACCCAGGATTACATTTTTCTTCATATGTACTCCTATGAATTTTTGCCCTCATACATGCATCCATTTTCACACATGCATATTTTCTTTTTTTTATTACTTTATTAAGGTATTACATATGTGTTCTCATCCCCCTATTATACCCTCAAACTCCCCCACACACACTCATGCCCTCACCCCCAGTTGTCTGTGTCCACTCAGGCAAACTTATATGCATGCATACAAGTCCTTTGGTTGATCTCTCCCCCTTATTCCAACCCTCCCCTACCTTCCCTCTGAAGTTTGACAGTCTGATTGATGCTTCTTTGTCTCTGTATCTGTTTTTGTTCATCAGTTTATGTTGTTCATTATATTCCACTAGAGGCCCGGTGCATAAAATTCTTACACAGGGGTGGGGTGTCCCTCAGCCCAGCCTGCAACCTCTCCAATCTGGGACTCCTCCAGGGATATCTGAGTGCCTGTTTAGGCCTGATCCCAGCAGAGCAGTTGGACATTCAGGCCTAATCGGGCAGTTGGACATTCCTTTCACAATCCAGGACTGATGGCTCCCAATGATGCACATGCCTGTCTGCCTGATTGCCCCTAACTGCTTCTGCCTGCCAGCCTGATCACCCCCTAACTATTCCCCTGCCAGCCTAATAGACCCCTAACTGCTCCCCTGATAGCCCAAATGCCCCTGCCCTCCCTTGCTGGCCTGGTCAAACCTAACTGTCCTCCCTTGCAGACTTGATCACCTCCAACTGCCCTCCCTTGCAGACCTGGACCCTCCCAACTGCCCTCCTCTACAGGCCATCTTGTGGTGGCCATCTTGTTTCCACATGGGGGAGGGCATCCTTGACCAAATGGCGATGGCCATATTGTGTGTTGGAGCGATGGTCATTTTGCATATTACTCTTTTATTAGATAGGATAAATGAGTGAGATCATGTGATATTTATCTTTCAGTTACTGGCTTATTTCACTTAGCATAATGCTCTCCAGTTTCATCCGTGCAGTTGCAAATGGTAAGAATTCCTAGTACCATAGTTTTTTAATCCACTCATCTGCAGATGGGCACTTAGGCTGTTTCCAAATCTTAGCTATGGTGAATTGTGCTGCTATGAACATAGGGGTGTATATATCCTTTCTGATTGGTGTTACTAGTTTCTTGGGGTGCATTCCTAGATATGGGATGACAGGGTCAAATGGGAATTCCATTTTTAGTTTTTTGAGGAAACTCCATACTGTTCTCCATGGTGGCTGCACCAGCCTGCATTCCCAGCAGCAGTGCACAAAGGTTCCTTTTTCTCTGCATCCTTGCCAACACTTGTCATTTGCTGATTTGTTGATAATAGCCATTCTGACAGATGTGAGATGATATCGCATTGTCATTTTGATTTGCATCTTTCAGATAATTAGTGACTTTGAGAATGTTTTCATATGTCTCTTGGCCTTCCTTCTGTCATTTTTAGAAAATTATCTACTTACATCCATTACTCGCTTTTTGATTGGATTGTTTCTTTTGTTAAGTTGTATGAGTTCCCTGTAAATGTTGTATTGTAGATTAAACCCGTATTGGTGATAACATTGGCAAATATGTTCTCCCACACAGTGAGCTTTCTTGTTGTTTTGTTGATCGTTTCTTTTGCTGTGCGGAAGCTTTTTATTTTGATGTAGTCCCATTTGTTTATTTTCTCTTTAGTTTCCATTGCCCTAGGAGCATTATCAGTGAAGAAACTGCTTCAGCATATGTTTGAGATTTCGCTGCCTGTGAATTCCTCTAGTATTTTTTATAGTTTCCTGTCTTATGTTTAAGTCCTGTATCCATTTTGAGTTTATTTTTGTGTATGGTGTAAGTTGGTGGTCTAGCTTCACTTTTTTTTTTTTTTTTTGCATGTATCTGTCCAATTTTCACAACACCGCTTACTGAAGAGACTGTCTTAACTCCATTGTATGTTCATGCCTTCTGTCAAATATTAATTTGGTATAGTGGTTTGGGTGGATTTCTATGTTCTCTATTCTATTCCATTGATCTATATGTCTATTCTTGTGCCAGTACCAGGTTGCTTTAAGAACAGTGGCTTTGCAAAATAGCCTGATAGCTGGTATTGAGATCCCACCTACTTTGTTCTTCTTTCTCAGGATTGCTGCAGCTATTTGGGGTCTTTTTTATTCCAGATGAATTTTTGGAGAGTTTGTTTTAGGTCTGAGAAATATGCCATTGGTATTTTAATGGGGATTGCATTGAATCTATAGATTGTTGTGGGTAGTATGGAAATTTTGATGATATTGATTCTATCAATCCATGAACATGATATGTTCTTCCGTCTTCCTCTATCTCTTTTTTCAGTGTCCTATAGTTTTCACATATAGGTCTTTTATCTCCTTAGTTAAGTTTATTCCTAGGTACCTTAATTTTTTTGATGTAATGGTAAATGGGATTGCTTTTTTAGTCTCTCTTTCTGTAAGTTCATTATTGGTATAAAGAAATGCCATAGATTTCTTGGCATTGATTTTGTATCCTGCTACATTGCTGAGTTCATTTATTTAGTATAATAATTTTTTCATGGAGTTTTTAGGGTTTTCTATGTACAGTATCATGTCATCTGCGAATAAGGACAGTTTTATGTCTTCTTCTCCAATTTTATGCCTTTTATTTCTTCTTCTTGTCTGATTGCAATGGCTAGTACTTCCAGTACTATGTTGAACAGGAGTGGTGAGAGTGGGCATCCCTTTCTTGTTGCTGTTCTTAGTGGAAATGGTTTTAGTTTTTATGCATTGAGTATGATGTTGGCTTTGGGTTTATCATATGTAGCTTTTATTGTGTTGAGGTATGATCCTTCTATTCCCACCTTGCTGAGGAGTTGGTTTTTTTTTTGTTTGTTTGTTTGTTTGTTTGTGTTTTTTTGTGTTTTTTTTAATCAAGAAATGGTGTTGGATTTTGTCAAATGCTTTTCTGCATCAATAAATATAATTGTGATTTTTATCTCTCAATTTGTTTATGTGATGTGTATCACATTTATTGATTTGTGGATATTGTACCATTCTTGAATCCCTGGGATAAATCCAACATGGTCATGGTGTAGGATCTTTCTAATGTTCTGCTGGATCTGACTTGCTAGAATTTTGTTGAGGATTTTAGCATCTATGTTCATGAGGGATATTGGCTTATAATTTTCTTTCATTGTGTTGTCTTTATCTGGTTTTGGTAATAGAGTGATGCTGGCTTCATAGAATGAGCTTGGAAGTGTTTCTTCCTCTTGAATTTTTTGGAATATTTTAAAAAGGATAGGTTTTAGTTCTTCCTTGAATGTTTGATAAAACTCCCTATGAAGCTTGCCCAGGCTTTTGTTTGCTGGGAACTTTTTTATGACTGCTTCAATTTCTTCCATAGATATTGGCCTATTGAGATTTTTAGAATCTTCCTGATTGAGTTTTGGAAGGTTGTATTTTTCTAGAAATATGTCCATCTCCTCCAGGTTGTCTAGTTTGTTGGAGTAGAGTTGTTCATAGTATTTTTTAACAATCATTTGTATTTCGGTGAGATCTGTTGTTATTTCTCCTCTTTCATTTCTGATTTTATTTATTTGGGTCATCTCTCTTTGCTTCTTGGTGAGCCTAGCTAGAAGTTCATCAATCTTGTTCATCTTTTCAAAGAATCAGCTCTTGGTTTCACTGATTTTTCATATTGTTTTTTCCCCTCTGTTATTAATTTATGTTCTGATCTTTATTATCTCTATTTTTTTCTTCTCACTCTGGGCTTTTCTGATTGCTCTCTAATTCTTTGAGTTGTAGAGTTAGATGATTTGCTAACATTTTTACTTGTTTTCTGAGGTAGGCCTCTAGAGCTATAAACATCCCCCTCAGGACTGCTTTCATTGTGTTCCATAGATTTTGTGTATTTATTGTCTTTAGTTTTCAGCATGTTTTTAATTTCTTATTTGATCCCATTGGTAACCCAATCATTATTTAATAGCATGATATTCAGCTTCCAAGTATTTGAGTTTTTTGGATTTTTTTTTTTTTTACTGTAGTTTATTTCCAATATTATGCCATTGTGGTCCGAGAAGATGCTTGGTATGATTTCAATCTTCTTGAATTTGGGGAGACTTTGCTTGTAACCCAGTATGAGGTCTATTTCTGAAAATTTCTAATGTGCACTTGAGAAGAACATATATTCCATGGCTTTGGGGTGGAATGTTCTGAAGATGACAATTAAGTCCATCTGATTTAATGAGTCATTTAGGATTGCTGATTTTTTAATTAATTAATTAATTAATTTTTCTTTTGTCTGGAGCAGTGGTCAGCAAACTCATTAGTCAACAGAGCCAAATATCAACAGTACAACAATTGAAATTTCTTTTGAGAGCCAAATTTTTTAAACTTAAACTTCTTTTAACACTACTTCTTTAAAATAGACTCACCCAGGCTGTGGTATTTTGTGGAAGAGCCACACTCAAGGTACCAAAGAGCCACATGTGGTTCGTGAGCCACAGTTTGCTGACCACTGGTCTAAAGGATTTATCCAGATTCTCTCTAAAGGACTTTATTAAAGTCCCTTGCTATGATCGTATTGTTGTCAATATCTCCCTTGATATATTTCAGGATTTTTTTTGTGTGTGTGTGTGTATGTGTGTGTGTGTGTGTGTGTGTGTGTGTGTGTGTTTATGTATGTATTTGGGTGCTCCTGCATTGGGTGTATATATGTTTATCAGGGTTATACCCTCTTGTTGTATTATGAAGTGGCTTTCCTTATCTTTTATCATGACCTTCAATTTGAGGTCTATTTTGTCAGATATAAGTATTGCTATCCCAGATTTTTTTCCTTTCTATTTGCCTGAAAAATATTTTTCCATCCCTCACTTTCAGTCTGTGTGAGTCCCTTGTTATGAGGTGGATCTCTTGTATACAGCATATATATGGGTCATGCTTTTTAATCCATTTAGCCACTCGATGTCTTTTGATTGGAGTATTTAGTCTGTTTCCATATGAAGTTATTATTGAAAGTTACTTTTTTGTAGTCATTTTTATTTTTGTGCCGGTGTTCCTTTTTACCTTTTTATTTCTTCTTTTTACAGCATTCCCTTTAGCATTTTTTGCATTGCTGGTTTAGTAGTGATAAACTCCCTTAGCCTTTTTTGTGTGTGTGTCTATGAAGATCCTGTTTCCCCTTCAATTTTGATTAATTGTCTTGCTGGATAGAGTATTCTTGGATTCAGTCCTTTGTAATACTTGTATACCTCCTTGCATTCTCTTCTAGCTTAATGTGTTTCTGTTGAAAATTTACTTGATAATCTGATGGGAGATCCTTTGTAGGTAACTCTCTGTTTCTCTCTTTCAGACTTTAAGATTCTCTCCTTGTAGTTAACATTTGCCATTGTAATTATGATGAGTTTGGTCTTTTGGAATTCATCTTGCTTGGGACTCTCTGTATTTTTTTATCTTTTTTCTTCCCCATATCCGGGAAGTTTTCTGTTGTTATTTCTTCAAATAGATTTTCTAATCCTTGCTGCTCTTACTGTCCTTCTGGCAGCCCTATTATATGTATGTTACTTCATTTCATGTTGTCCCAAAGCTCCCTTAGCCTCTCCTCCTGCTTTTTAATTTTTTTTCTCCAGTTGCTTTTCAGAGTGCTTGTTTCTCTATCTCATCTTATAATTCACTAATTCAGTCCTCTACTTCTTCAAGTCTACTGTTGAAACCTTCTATGGTGTTTTTGATTGTAGCCGTATCACTTTTAATTTCTTGCTGATTCTTACATAGATTGTTGATTTTCTCATCCATCTGGTGTATGAATTGTATGACCATTACTCTGAATCCTTTTTCTGTCATGCTGCATGCTTCAATTTCACTAATTTCCTTTCTTGGCAACTCCTCATTTTCTTTCCTGTGGGGATTGTGTTGTCTCCCCATTCTGACTATCACCAGAAAGTTCAAACATTGAGTTGCATGGGCCTGGGCCATGTGCAGTGGAAGCTTCATACCACCCAAGTGTCACTGAAGAGCTCCTACACTAAGACATGTGGCTGCCATGGGTTGGGGCGACCCAGGTTTGCTCAGGGACAGCATTACCAGTGCTCAGTGTGGCCTCGTGTGTGCACCTAGAATCAGGGATCCTACCTGCGACACACTGAAACAGAGACCCTGATGCCATGTGCCAAAGAATCAGAGTCCCCTAGCGTGTGCCAGTACCAAGAGTCGAGTATCAGAGTCTCTGTTGCTTCGTGTGGCCTCATGCTGAGAATTAGAGTCCCTGTGTGCAAATGCACCAAGAAGTGGAGTCATTGGCTCTTAGTGCAAATGCACTGGTAGTCAGGGATCCCAGGCACACACGTTAAGAAACAGACTCAAGTCACTAGTGTTCAGTGCTGCCTCCTGCCTGGAGAATCAGAGTCCTGGTCAACTTTGGGGACTGGATTGCACAGTAGCATTGTGTCAGCAGGAAATCCACTCCTGTGCTGTGGAAAACCAACTTCATTGTGCGCTTTCCCAGAATCAAAGTCAGGTGGCACTACCGCCCTGAGTGGGCTTCAGGTATGGTCACCCAATTGTGTTGTGGGGAACAGATTCCCAGTGTCCACTCACTCCCAGGCTCAAATGCCTGTAGTGATGCTGTGGCCTGTATGAGGGTGGGTCTATCAGTTAGTATGGTGGTGCCAGGGAGCCTGCAGGGAAGTGGATAAGCTCTGTGATTCACAGAAATCTGCGACCGGAATGTCTGGATTCTTGGTGTCTGTTGGTCTGCAGCTGTGGTCTCAGGTCTCTATCCCCAGTGGCTATAGTGTCCTGGTTTTTTGTGTGTTGTTTTTGTTTGTTTGTTTGTTTGTTTCTTTTGAGAGCCAAGTTTTTTTGTTTGTTTTTTTAATTTTTTTAAAATTTAATAAATCTGTTTCACCCTCCATAGCTCCCCTTCAGCTGGTCCCCATCCCACCCTCTGCCCTTACCTCCCCCCACACACCACTGTCCTCATCCATATGTGTATGATTTTTGTCCAGTCTCTTCCCATATCCCCAACTCAGACATCCCTTTCCCCCTGATAATTATCAATCCCCTTCCATTTTATGACCCTGATTCTATTATATTCACCAGTTTATTCTGTTCCTCAGATTTTTAATTCACTTGACTTTTAGATTCACTTGTTGATAGATATATATTTGTTGTTCATAATTTTTATCTTTACTTATTTCTTTCCCCCCCCCCCCTCTTTTTAAAGAACACCTTTTAGCATTTCATATAATACTGGTTTGGTGGTGATGAACTCCTTTAGCTTTTTCTGATCTGTGAAGCTCTTTATCTGCCCATCAATTCTGAATGATAACTTTGCTGGGTAGAGTACTTTGGTTGTAGGTTCTTGCTATTCATCACTTTGAATATTTCTTGGCACTCTCGTTTGGCCTGCATAGTTTCTGTTGAGAAATCAGCTGATAGTCATATGGGTGCTCCCTTATAGGTAACCAACTGCTTTTCTCTTGCTGCTTGTAAGATTCTCTCTTTATCTTTTGCCCTTGGCATTTTAATTATGATATGTCTTGGTGTGGTCCTCTTTGGGTTCCTTTTGTTTTGGGTTCTGTGTGCTTCCTGTACTTGTAAATCTATTTATTTAACCAGGTGGGAGAAATTTTCAGTCATTATTTCTTCAAATAGCTTTTCAGTGTCTTGTTCTTTCTCTTCTTCTGGCATCCCCATAATTCTGATGTTGGTATGCTTGAAGTTGTCCCAGAGGCTTCTTACACTATCTTTAACTTTCTGAATTCTCTTCTCTTTTTGCTTCTCCAGAGGAGTATCCTTTGCCTCTTTTTATTCCAAATCTTTGACTTGATTCTTGCATTCCTCTAATCTGCTGTTGCGTCTCTGTATAATATTTTTATTTCAGTCAGTGTATGTTTAATTTCTAGTTGGTCCTTTTTAATATCCTCAAAGATCTCATTAAACTTATTGGCCTTTTCTAGGCAATTTTTCACAAACTTTATAACTGTGGTTTTGAACTCCATGTCCAGTCATTTGTTCTCCTCCATTTCATTTGTTTGTGTTCTATTTCCCTGTATCCTCATTTTCACTGCTTCCCTGAGTTGGTAGGGTAGCTTGGTGGGACTGGGTGTCCTATATGGTTCAATGGGTCAGCCTCCCAGTTACCTGAAGTGGACACTCTTGGTTTCCCCGTTTGTGGACTGTGTGTACAGCCTTTTTGTAGTTAAGTCTTTTTTTTTTTTTTTTAATTACCAAAGTTCCTGAAAAAAGAGGACTAGTTTATTTTTAGTATTAAGGAAGTTAACATTAATTCTCATTATTCAGACTCATCCATAATGAAAGTCACCAGCTTACAAAGTTGCAAACCTATACAGTGTCTAACAACTCCCACTAATTGTTAAGGACTTACACAAAAAAAAGGTTATGTGCATAGAAAAGATCAAAGAGTAGAAAGTGCCAATCAGAGGTATCCAGAGAGAAAGAAGGTTTTCTGTGACTGAAATAACATTTCCTGTCCATGGTTCTGGAATAAAGCACTTCTATTAGGAGCTGAGAAATTGCTGGTATCCCAACTGGATGCCTTAGCTCTCTGCCATGCCAGTTTTGGCCAGCCTAATGCAATCAGTTGGAGAAAGGCCTGGAGAAGAGCAGGAAGAAATGCTCAACTTCTGATCAATCTCCAGCCCCAAGGGTAGGGCTGAAGACTGAATACAAATATACTCAAAGCTTGACCCTGAATGGCTGTAGGCCAACTTGGAAAATGAACCACCTCGTATTTGAGTCAAACCTGCTCTGAACAGCCAGTGTGCTTCTATTCCAGGGCCCTTGTCCTGGAAATTCTTGGGAAAATGGGCATCAGAGGTGAGAGGCTGACATAGCTAGCGTTCTGTGATTTAAAAGGTCATCACTCACACAGATGGAAGCAACAGCCCTTAACACTATCCTTTAGATTATCAACATGATTCTACCTTTAGGGCAGCAGGGCTGAGTAAACCTTAATGATTTCAGGTTAGGCAGACTCTTGCGTCATAACCATTGTAGAAGCTATCGGTTCTACTCTATAAAATCTATGTGCAGTAGAGATCCAGGAGGCTGGGTCACTTAAAGACTGTGGCAAAACACATGGTCTTCAAAGATTTGCTCTTCGTCTAGTGAGAAGCTCTTGTCACAAATCGGACAATTCAAAGACAGAGTCTCAACGGGCTGCTGCTGCTAGATGTGATCAAAAACGTTGCCAGCGATGCTTGATTTACAGGTGGGACACTTACTGATGGAGGGCACCGCTTTCTTGGATGTCAGAATAGGGGTTTCCAAAGATAAGTCCTGGGTGTTGTCCTGCTCCTCCTTGATCCGAAGGCACTTGGTACGGCATACTGTCAAAATCCAGATCCATGTAACTCATCAGCCTGACATTATCCCTCTTCAAAAGATCATTTTCTCCTTCCAATCTCTCTTTCTCTTTCAGTAGAACATTATATATCATCTTTTCATCACTCAGCCTTTTGACAGGTCCAAGTTTTCATCTGTTAACTCCTGCTGTTTCTTCGTTGCAATAGCTTCTTGCTGCTTCAGCTTCTCCACTGTCTTCTCTAGCTTCTGCTCGTGCTTCCTCTGTTCCATTAAACTGAGAAAGAGCTAGCCATTTTCCCTTTTCAGACGTTCCAACTGCTCTGTCTTATCTTGAGCTTTCTGAACAAGCGTCTCCATTTCTTTCTCTTGAGTAGACAGCTGTGCTTGAAGCTGATCCACTCTGACTCCCATCTTCTGGTTTTGTTCTTTCAGTTGTAGCAGCTCTGTCTCCTAACTGTCCTTCTGCTCCTTGACTTTCTGTTCCAACTTCTTGTTGATGCTCTGTAAGGTTTCTAGCTCCTCCTGCTTTTTTTGGAGCTCAGCCTGCATGTCTGAGTTCTGCTTCTGGAGGCTGACACAGCTGTCCTTCAGCTCCTGGTTTTCCTTGCAAAGCTCATTGTTGTGTTGCTCAATCTCTTCCACCTCACCCTGAGTGGTAACAACCAGGATGTCCTCCTCACTTTCTGGACGGAACTGGAAAGGGATACTTGCTCCCCGGACCACACCATCCAGATCAACATAGCAGAACTGGTAATACTCATCATCCTTTGGCAGGCAATAAGCTTTGAATTGGACTTCTTGCTATTTGGTTGATAAGTTGTTTGGGTCAACAGGCAAAGTAATCCACATGAAGGTGTAATATTCACAAGTTGTCTTCCATCCCACTCTAAAAATTCCAATCCAATCCCTTCGAAGGGGAGTGAATTGCTGGGTGAGGGTGTAATAGCACGTGACATCCCCTCCAGGAACATAGAACTTCTCCACACTGTTAAAGATGACCTGAGAGAAGTGACAGTGGTCCCGCAAGACAGCTGACGTGGGTGGGTTTCCTACCGACTTCTCCATGGCAGGGTCCAGGGATAGCAGCCAGCCACGATGCCACAGGTCTGGGTCTGTAGTTAAGTCTTGATTGTTGTTGGTGTCACTGGGAGGAACTGACCTCCAGGCCCGCTGTGTCTATAATGGAAGAATTGCTGTGCTTGAGACATGTTTATGGGGCACGACTTGTTCCAGTAAGGTTTTGATGCTCACTGAGTCTGTCTCTTGAATGTGTCCCTTATGAGAGTAGTTGAAATATTGTGTCATCTCACACAGACCACTAAATACACTGGATCTCCAATGGGGTGCAGGTCAGCTACTATCTGAGGCCACCCAGCAGGAGCTACAGCAAGAACTATAGTTTTCTTCTCTTTGCTTGGGATTTGGCAGTTTTGGAGCAGTCTGACTGGAGCTGCAGTTTATTTGGTTAAGCTGCCACAGGGCAGGCCATTTATATGCAAAAGCTGCTGTGTGGAGCCTGGTTGGATTTGTAGAATGTGCGGGGTTGGGGCCTAAGGGATGGGTGGTAACAACCAGGATGTACTCCTCACTTTCTGGACGGAACTGGAAAGGGATACTTGCTCCCCGGACTGTCACTAGGCTGGGGCCTGGCAAACAGTGATGGCATCAGTCAGCCCTCTCTGCCTTTCCACATTTCCAAGTCCCTGCTTCTCTATGCTTCAGCACAGTAAACAATGATTGCTGCACGCACCTCTGCAAAAAAGTCACTCTCACTTTCAGACCCGATGGCCGACAGACCAGCTTCTCCCCATAGGCATCTGGGTCACCTGCGTGATCCCAAAAACTGGAATTCAAAGTGATCAGGAGCTTGTTTCCTTTTGGGTTGAAAAAAAGCCGTGCGTTCAGTCACCCACAACCAGCCTGATTCGCATGCCTCCGTACCGCAGCTTTTCAGCTTTTCAGCGCTTGTGCTCCATTCAGCCAGCTTTCCCATGGTTCTGGGTGATAGATGTTTTATCTTTTAGTTGTAGTTTTGAAACTGTTGTGCGAGGTGGCAGATTAGTTGTTTACCTTTGCCACCATCTTGGTTTCTCGAGAGCCAAGTTTTTAAAACTTAAACTTCTTCTAATGCCACTTCTTCAAAACAGACTCACCAGGCCGTGGTATTTTTTGGAAGAGTCACACTCAAGCGGCCAAAGAGCTCGAGAGCTGCAGTTTGCCAACCATGGTCCTAGCCGGTTTGGCTCAATGGATTGGGTCCTGAGACCAGACTGAGTGGTGCTGAGGCCAGGATCCTAGTCTCATGCAGCTCTGTTTCTCAAGATGGTGTGGTCTCTGTACCCGTACTGGCCATCCCAGAGTGTCTGTGGTGGAGTGGGGCTCCATCATGTAATATTGCCTGGTTTGGCAGCCCCTTGGAAACTGTCCCTGGTTCATAAATGCAGAGACCACACACGTCCACACTCTCCTCTATCACTCCCTCACTCTCTCCCTCCCTACCTTCCTGCCAATCGCCATCTTCCTTCCTCCAACACATGCATATTTTCTTGCACATCCACTTGCATTCATTTTGACACAAATTATATCCACTTGGAATCCTGTCAGCTGGAAGAAAATGTCTTTTGTCAGCTGAAAAGGGATCTCTTCTAAGACTCTCTCAAAACTCTCTCCAAGTGAGCCTCTGGCTTTGGATCTTCTAGACTGCTGCAGACTCCAGGGCCTGTGTCCCTACAGTGCTGGATGTAGGCCAGGGTCTCCATGCTTTCTCCTAGGTCCGTGGCATACCCAGGGTCTTTCTTTTATCCCCCTCCTCTATGCAAATGGTTCTCACTCAGACACCACTCCTAGCACCAGATGTGCATTCCAACTGCCATCTGGAGGACCAAGTCTAAGGCTGAACTCAGCTGAATGGCAGAATATTTCAGTCACCTAGGCTCTAAATCTCAAGTCAATCCTTAGCTACTTACTCTTTTCTCCCACCTATCTCTGAAAGCCCACCAAGCTATTACCAAGTCCTATTTGGCATCCTCTATATTGAGTCCTGAACCTGTCCCCAGTTGCTCTATCCTAGATCAGTTCCTCACCACTCCTCACCCAGACCCTTTCCCCTGCCCACCTGGTTCCAGCCCCTACTCTCTTTTCTCCACCTCACATGTCCTCTGGGTTACATTTCTAATCAGCAAGTGATATGATCATATCACTCCTGCTTAGACTCTTTTGGTGAATCTCAATAACTACAGAAAATAGTTTGAGCTCCTTGATCTAGCATCTCCTAACCCTCTTCCCTCTTTGCTTTCCTGCTCCCTTTATATCGATAGTAGCCAGTTGGACACTTGACCTCTGGCCCTATCTCCATCCTGGTCCCTTCTGAGAACCATTCCATCCCTCTGGGGCCCTATCTTTTGAGGTCATTTCCCTCCTTCACGGCCCAGATCAATTGCTTCCTCCTCCACCATCTGCCTAGCCCTGCTGGTCTATGTTAGCAGTTGTCACACCCTGTCCCTTTCACCAGGTACCACTCCTTCCAGCCTCCCCAAAATCATAGAACCTAAGGATCCAGGAGTCTTTGTGTCACAAAAAGAAATTGGAGCTTGGAGATTTCCCCTCCATTTCTGATCTATCCCTTGCTTTTTCAGGCCCCGCAAAGGGAATTGCCCAAGTTAATCATGAAGATGATGAGAATGAAGGAGGATAGTGTCGACACTTGTTGGGTATTTATTTGCCAGATACTACTCTCAGTCCCTTACATGGATTATATCATTTAATCCTCAAAAAACCTCTATGAGGTAGATACTATGATTATGCCCACTTTACAGATGAGGAGACTAAGTCATAAGAAATGGAGACATTTTCTATATATGATGGATTAAGAACTCAAACCCAAACAGCCTGACTCCAGAGACTCACCTCTAACCACTCTACAGAAATATAAATCCAACCAGAAGTATTTTCTCTCTCCCAAATGCTATGCTTCTTTCTACTCTTCTTCCTCCCAAACCCATCTCCTGCACTATCTTCAATGGACCACATCCTCAACTTCATTCACTGACTCCTCTGCTTCTTCCCTTAAATGAATCTCAATTATCACTCTCTCAAACCCCATAGACCTCAGGGTCAGGGTGGGGTCAGCATCCTCCCACCTCCATCTCTAATCTCAAAAGAGCAATGTTTTCTCTCACCCCATTCTCCTTTCCTTCCCAATCCCTTATCCCTGTGGTTGGCAAACTGAGGCTCGTGAGCCACATGCGGCTCTTTGGCTCCTTGAGTGTGGCTCTTCCACAAAATACCATGGCCTGGGTGAGTCTATTTTAAAGAAGTGGTGTTAGAATAAGTTTAAATTAAAAAAATTTGGCTCTCAAAGGAAATTTCAATCGTTGTACTGTTGACATTTGGATCTGTTGACTAATGAGTTTGCCGATCACTGTCTTATCCAATCATGTCAAGTCTATTCTTTGGTGTCCCATGAACTTCCAGTTGGCTAGCCCTCTGATTCTTCCATAAGAACCCTCCTTCCTCTCCTCAGCCCTACTAGACATAAAAGTCCACCTCAACTACCTTTCTTGTACAATCTTTCTGGCACCCTCTTCACAAGATCACAACCCTTCAACCCTTGTTAAGTTTCCATGTGCAGGAAATCCCACAATCTCAGAGGAGTCCTACTAAAATTCAAATGCCTTAACTCCTGTGCTTAATTTTCTCATCAAGGTTCCATACTCAGCTGGGCCTTCACCTCTGCCAGCCCATTCTCCCAGGAGTCCCTAGAAAACTTCCCCTCCCATTCTCCTATGACACCTATTCTGAATTATACCCTCTCTCTTCAAAGCTCACTCTCAACAGATAATACTACCTTCTACCTCCTGCCACTGGACTTGCTTAATCCTATGTTGCTTAATTCTCCCTCAACCCTTTCCCCTCCTTCAGTCACAAGGGAATCAGAGACATTTTCACCTGCCATCATGACACCATTTCTTCCCCAGGGATCTTAATCTATAGATTACCCCTTTTCATCTATATCTTCAATCTCCCTCTATACTAATCCTTTTCTGTAGGCTTTTTCCCCCCCACTCTCTATACTTAAAATAAAATCACTTCCTTATCCCTACTGTCATGTCTCTTCTCCCATCAGAACCAAGCTACCTGAAAGAGGTGTCACTATCCAGACTTTCTCCCTTCCTTTCCATCCCCAATATTCCTTCAGCAACATCTCCATGTTTGCCCTGCTGCAAAATTCAGTGGGCACTTTCCAGTCCATTTCCTTGTGGACCCTCAGCCTCATCTGACACTGTGCGCCATTCTGGGGAGACACCCATCCCGGTTGGCTTTTCTCTGTTCTCTCTGCCTCTCCTTTACCTCTCTTGGATGGATTCCTATTCCCCTGCAAGACCTTTAAATGTTTTGCTCCTTTAGGCCCTTGCCTCTTATCCCTCTTACATTATCCCTGTGTGACCTCACAAACTCCCATGGCTTCTTTATTCTGCTGGATTTCCAGCTAGACCTCTCTCTCAAGCTCCACTTGCTGCCTATATATCTACACCTGGATGTCCATGGGAACGTCACTCTGGATATCTACAAATATAATCTTCCTCACCTTTGGCACTCAGTCATGTGGGTCTTATGCTCTGTTGCAGACATATCCAGCAACTTTCAGTACCCCAAACACACCATGCTTTCGTTGGCCAGTGGGTTTTCCTACACTGTCAACTGCCTGGAACTCTCTCCCCAACTATGGTTCAAAGGAAGCATTACTTCTCCTGGGAATCCTTCTTTGCACCCTCAGAAATCTGGTTAGGCGCTTCTCGTGTGTGCTGCCCTAGCACGGTATTAATCACACTGTGATGAAATTTGGTTGTCTATGTTGTGATCTTGACTCTCTGAACTTGGCACATTGCCTTTTATATAGCAGGTCCTTAAAATATGTGAATGTGTAGAAATATGTGAATGGTGAGTGAAAGAGGAGCTCCTTGGAGCCATAGGTTGAGTGGCATGGAGCCCAGCAGAAGCTCTATGAAATGGGAAGCCCTCTGAAACCCTGACTCCTTTCCATGAGGCTTTCACAGGCCCCCAAGACTCAGGCTCCCAGCAACATTCATCAGCAAATGGCCCCCACCTGGTGCCGAAGATGATGGTGGAGATATCACAGAGCAGAAGGGAAGGTGCTGGAATGGGGAGGAGGCAGATGAACAAGAGATGGGCCTTAACGGTTCTGACAGAGTGGGATGAGAGGGAGGTTTGTGGGTTAAGAGTGGGGAGATTGTGGCCAAAGCCTTCAGTTAAGGCCATGACTGTGTTTCTAGCTTGACCACCACAGGCTCAGGTGGCAGAACACACCATGCCCCTCATTACAGGCATGCCCCTCAGTAGGCATCTTAAGGATTCTCCCTTCTTCCAAATAGGCCTAGCACAAAGACCTAGGAAGTGGGGGTAGTGGGGAGAGGTGAAGGGCAAGGCAGGAAGCAGTTTGATCTCCTGGATTCCTTCTCTGTTCCCTACTTTGCAGACCCAGGATGTGTGTATGCTTCTCAAAAGCAGAATTAAGTTCCCTTCCTTGTCTGAGATGTGAATGCATAGCTGGGCCCAATAAATTTATTAAATGGATGGGTGGGTAGATTAAAGACTGTTTCCAGTGGGGAAAGGAGACTGCCAAAAGTAAAAATAAAAAAGAATGTGCTAAAATGTTAACACTGATTATTGCTAAATGGTGGAATTATGAGTGATTTGTGTTTTCTCCATCATACCTTTCTATAATCTCTAAACTCTATATTTTCAAAAATATGGGCAAATATTATCTTTATAGTTAAAAAATAAATCCATATTTAAGCAATGACCAGTGTCCCATTCTGTGAAGAGTGCCGTAATGGCTGTGCAGACATGAGAAGGTGTGGGTGACACGAAGATCTGGAGAGTAGAGCTTTCAGGGGAGGCCAATGATGGAGGAGAGAGGAGGCCTCTTGAAGGGCAGATGTGACAGGCAAAGGACACCATGTGAGGAGACACACTTGTGGGCACTTTCCTCACCTTCCCTCCCTCAAAACATAAAAACTGTTTAGAAGCATGGACTTCCCTGACTGAAGTTGCTAAGTGGTTAGAGTAGGGGTGTCGAACTCAATCAGAGAAGGGGCCAAAATCTAAAATCCAGCCTAAATCGCAGGCCGAATGGTTTACTGAACAGTCATAAACTGTCATTGTGATGGAAACGCAGTGGAGTGCAGTGATGACAGCGAGGTGCGGGCCACATTGCAAGGCCTGGCGGGACGGATTTGGCCCGCGGGCCTTGTGTTTGACACATGTGGGTTAGAGTGTTGGCACTAAAGGGTTTGATTCTTGTTCAATGACAGGCACCTCAGTTATTGGTTCATTCCCAGCCCTGATCCTGGACATGTGCAGGAGGCAACCAGTCAATGTATCTCTCCACATGAATATTCCCTCTCTTCCCTCTCTTCCCTCTCTCCCTCCCTCCCTCCTTCTCTCTCTCTGAAAAGCAATGGGAAAAAATATCCTCAGGTTAGGATTAAAAAAAAAAAAAGTATGGATCCTGTTTATTTCTCTCTGAGGCAGAGTTGCTGCCTACCTCCCTCTCACCTACCCAAAGGAGCTGCTGGCTGCCTGGGGGTGGGGGGAAGTAGGGTACTCAGGAATTCTTCTTACCTGGGCCCCTGGGGCTGGCATTTTAGCCTTCTCCTCAACCTGACTAGAAACCTGCCTTTCACAATCTTACCAGGCTGGACCCTCAGCTCTGGCCTCTGAGAAGAATATACCCTCTACCCCTCAGATCTAGTCCAACTTCCCCACTGCTTCTCCCTGACCCTGGGGTCTCCCCCACTATAGTAGATGAATTGCTCTCTTCCTCTCACCCTCTCCTGGCCACTGGGGTTCTATTTTTAATCCACCTCAAAATCTCTGACTCAGAGTCACACACAGGGCTTCCAGATAGCTGCTCCCTGGGCCTGGCACTCCTTCCAAAACAGATTCAGAGTCAGGGGCACCTAATGCTTGGTTTATGGGTGGGCTGTTTGTTTTTGGTATCTTTATTTTATAATTTTTCTAGGATTATCAATTATGAAAGGAACACAATTTGTTTTTGTAAACCCAAACAAAGATGTCCCTTTACTTCTGCCTCTTCACGTTCCTCTCCACCCTAAGCTGAGGTCACAGCCCCTCATCATAGTGTGAGGGCTAGTCTTGGACATTCCGTGAAGACAGGTGAACTGTGTGAGGTCTATAAGGGACTGAACTTCCCCTTCCTCTTTGGTGAGCCTTCAATGACAGACATAGCACACAAATCACTTGGGCTCTTACTGAGCTGCAGTAGGTGTGGGGTGACTGCCAATAGGCTCCCAGGTGACGGAGATGCTGTGTTCCAGAGACCACACTGAGTAGCCAGGCTAAAACAAATGGTATGTATGGTTGTTAGGCATTCTGGTGTTTAAATACCTGGCTGTGTGGCCTTGGATAAATCGCTTAACCTCCTGAGTCTGTTTTCTCATGCAAAATAAGAACATTAATCCCACCTCTTAGGATTCAATTAGATAATGTTTAAAATATGCTACACAGTGTAAATACTCAGTGCATGCTGGCTGTCATTATCATCATCATTCTTGTGACCTGGCCTGAGGGCTATGAGGATCCTGAAGTGTGTGGACTGGTTCCATCTATAGGAGTCCTTGGTCTGGAGGACAGACAGACCCAGCCACTTCACAGGGGATCTGAAAATTGAGGTCAGCTCTGTGGGTAGATGGGGCCATAAACCAACTCGAGGGATGGGAGTGAGGAGTTGTCTGGTTCTGGAGCTCCATAGGCTGGGGAGAGCAGATGAGAAATTAAACTAGGCTTGAGAATGTGGACAGAGAGGAACTGTCCTGCTCCATTACCTGATGGATACTCAAGACCCAAAGAGGAGGGGCCTGAGTGTGTCCCATGGGCAGGAAAGTCAGTGTTTGTGATTACAGGAAGAGGCCTATGCTACAAAGCAGAAGGAATCCAGGTGAGGGAGTGGTATGAGAATCTTGGATTCTACTCCCATCCCCATTCCTAATTTGCTATGTGCTCTCAAACAAATCCCTGCTTCTCACAATACCTTCCTCAGTTTCTCCATTGGTTTAACAATGTTCAGTTTCCCATGAACATCTGCAGTGTGGAGGCTGAAGAGGCCAGACAAGGGTAGCTGGCCAGATGAAAGCCTTCTGAGAAAGGAGTGTACATCTCAGAGAATTGTGACGCCCCTGCCCCAACCTAACACAGTTGTGAAGAAAAGACAGGGACATCTTGAATGCCAGACTTAGTAGTCAGGACTCTTCTAGGGATATGGGGAGCCATGAACTTTGCAAAGGAAGGGCTCCTTAAGGAAGGGATTGTCACTGCATTTTCTCAATGGCACAGCTGAATGCAAGCCTGGGCATAGGAATGCTAAGGTATGAACTCATTGCTTCTCTAATGGACTGAGATCCCCTCTAGAAACCGTAAATATGTGCCAGATAGACACACTAATAGATACAGCAGAGTTATCTGTTCTACAGCATCCCAAGCTGCCCAGATGCATCTTAACCTCTCTGAGCTTCACTCAGCTGATGAGAACCTCTGGGAGAAATGGGGGAAGGGACTAGCAACTGGAGAACTTCCCATATCAGTTTATAGGAAACAAAGAAGGCTCAATATGGCTCTCCCCACTCAGGAGAATGGGATAAAAATAGGATACTGCTTTGAAGGAGCACATGAGAGCAACCTCAGGGGAAACTAGGTAAGAGAGCTCACCTGCTGCTGCAGCCAGAAGCACCAGTGTGAAGGAGAAAGGAGATGGATTAGGGTCAGAACTTCCTAAAACCAAGTAACAATGGGGGCAAGGGTAATGATGACATTGTTTCTTTTTGGGGGGAGGGGCTGCCCCATAGAAGGCAGCTAAATATTGGCATTGGGAGGATGTATATGGCCACCTTCTTGCTGGGATGGAGGTCTCTTGGGCTGCCTGGGCTCTGAGAATGTGAGCCGGTCAGGACCCCGCTGCCTTTCCTCCAGGAAACAGTCTGACAAGGGATATGTTTCCTGGGGTCCCACCAGCCCCAGAGTTTCCTGATTTTGATTGCTAACAACCTGCAAGGAGGCAGGGGACTGATTTTCTAGAGACAGGCCCAACATGAATGGGGTTAGGTGACAGTGTCACTCCAGACTCTTGAGAACACTGCAGGGCTACAGCAAACATGGTGCCATCAGGGAATTGCAGACCGTACATGTGGAAAGCACTTTGTGGGTGACAGAGGAAGAATCACCTGGGTGCTCCCAAAATCATACCTTCCTGGGCCTCACCCAAAGAGGCACAGGCATCTGTAATTGTATGAAGGGGCTGGTAACTTTGTGATTGCCCACTGAAGCTTTGAGGGTCTTGCTCAAACTAAAATCCAACCCATCTCTGGTTCCATTTTAGATGAGAAAATCAAGGCCCTGGGAAGTGAGGCATCAGCTCAGCCCACAAAACTGGACAGGTCAAGTTTTCACCAGGCCTCTCTATTCACACCCTTGGACTCTTTCTCCAAAAGGTGCAGAGCAAGGCAGCTGGATGATAACTGCCCAGAGCCTGTGGGACAGGATAAAAGGCTAGTTGAGTTTCTTCCCTTGCCAATTCCAAAGTTGATTGTTCTGCTGGCCTGTTTCTTGAGACTCATCAATCATAGTTTGTCCAGTGTGACTTGAATTATTCGAGGCCAGGTCTGAGCTTCCAGGAAGAGATGTTGCCCCATGAGGAGACGTGGCTAAGAACAAATAAAAAACCTGATCTCTATTCCAAAAGGGGAGAGGGTGGACTCAACAGAGCATACCAATACCATGAAGCATGCCAGGGAGACCCTGGCTCCATCCCCCAGGATAAGGGCAGAGCCTCAGCAGAAAGAGGCCTTTAGGTAAGGAATCACCACCTACCCTAGGAGCACGTCTGGCTGGCCTGGCTGCATTTCTGTAAAAGGGGGAGATTCTCATCAGTTCTGCTTGTGGGTAGCTGTCCCTGCCTCACTGGCTCAATTTGTACTAATGGGGTCAGGATTATGGGTTCAACACTTATTTAGCCAATTAGCTTTTCTCTCCACTGAATACAGAGGGAAAGGACTTTGCTGAGGTCACACAGCAGAACAGGATCAGGGTCTGGAGGGTAAACTCAGTGTGAAAGGAATGGACAGTCACAAGTAGGGAAAGGTAAGAACAAGAGGACCCAGGGCTCCAGGATGGATCAGACCTGGTGCTGTACCAAGACCGGCCCAATCTGCACAGTCCCTCCTGCTGGATCAAGTTTCTTCTAAAAGGTGCAAATGGCATGAACTAGAACTTTGGGTCTGAGGGTCTTTCCTGTTCCTGGGGAAGGGAACGGTAACCATACCCTCTGGCAAACTATAAGTGGGAGAGCTTTGGTAGTGAAAGGGGATGGGGAGTGAAAGGGCCTGTGATGGGGAACTTCAGGGTAATTACTTCTGGGCTCCAGGCTACATGCTCAGTAATGTTATTACAGCAGCAACCATGCTTTATGGGCCCTAATACATCAGAAGAAGGGGATCTCCTCAGGTTGTGCAGCTGGGGCTAAGATCCTGTGGAGCTCCCTTAGGGAACATAAACACACATGCACACACACACACATACACACACACACACACACACACACACACACACACACTCAGCATCAGAGCATTATCTGGGGCAGTGGGGTCAAAGTCCTCACAGGTGAAGGGTAGAATTTAGGAAGAACAGGTCCAAAGAGGCAGATTCTAAGTAGCCTGCCCTCAGGGCCTGCCAACACCCACCCAAGCCAGGCAACCCCTTACCTCAAGCTTCCAGATATCAGCTGCCAAGAAATTGTACAGAATGCTTCTCTCTTCAGATCCAGTTCCAATCTGCTTCCTCCAGGAAGTCTTCCCTGACCATCAATCCATACAGGTTTACATTTTCTCTGCCCTCCCCTAAACCAGATCCCGGGACCTTAAGAGGAGCTGAATCTTTTATCCTCTTAGCTAGGTGGATAGTGACCCCCACCCTCCGTAATGGGTGAAAACAGTCTTATAATGAAACATCTGGTCTCTGAGGTCACACACCCCACCTTGGCTTGCCCCACCCCAAGCCCAGAAGACAATATATTAGCCAACCCCATGTTATATTTTAAAGCCTTGTTCATGCAGACATAACATGTCTACCCACATAGGTAAATGCTTAGACAGACACAAAATCAGCAGCAGCTAATTATCAGGCCCCACCTGAAGGTCCTGCTGCTTGTTCTGCAATTTGTGGGAGCCCAGAGGCGGGGGTGCAATGAGGTGCAGGGTATCTCTTTGTCAAGCCAGCACACCTATCTTCCCAACCCTGAGCACTGCTCTGCAGGAGTCACAAGCTGGCTGCCTGGCTGAGAAGACAGACACTAACCCACAACAATCAGAAAGCAAAGCAGGGTAGGAGTAGTCACATGTGAGACTTGGTTCTGGCATCCAGAAGAGGTGGTACTGTTCTTTACTTATAATTTATATGTTACCTCCCAGAAAGGACAGATTAGCTATTTGACCAATTAGCTGGCTCAGATTGGCCAAAGAGGTGTAGGAGCTTAGGGAGCTTAAAGGAAGAGAGGACTTCCTAAAGGTGAGAGCACAAAGAAGGGGTTGGCAACATGCCCATACTGCCCCAAGATGTAGTGTCTCAGGGACAAACTGGGTTGGCTTAGAGGCTTTGTTCCTGACCTCAGACCAAAGCCTTATCTTGGTCCAAGGCTGAACTTTGACCCTGAAAATAGACTCAGCTCTAATCCTGATCAGTTTGGGCCCAAACTGTGGCCTCATATTGAGCCTTAGCCCTGTTTACACACTGAACCCTCATTTGCTCACACACTGTGCCCCAACATGCTCACATGCTGAGCCCCGACCCTGCTCACACACTGAACTCAGAACCTATTCACAGACTGAGCCCCAACTGTGGACAGAAATTGAGCCCTAAACCACATACTGACTCCACTTCCTCACTTCTCTGAGGATGTAATAAATAGATCATGTGAACACCTGTTTCTCTGGTGTAGAGAACATAGATACATGCCATTATCTACTTGACCCCTTCCCTTTTGAACCCCAATCACTCATATCATGGAATAGGTGCATCAATGTCACTGTTTGTGGTTCCAAAATCTCAAATGTCTCCACTCCTGTCAGAACCTGCCAGGGGAGGAGCAGGTGGGCAAGCATCCTACTCCAGCATCCCTGAGAACCTCAGCCCCAGAGTGTGGGGTTAGGACAGGCATGTCTCAGCCTCCAGATGCTGCATCTTTGGATAAAGAAAGTCTCCCTTCTCATTGGATGAGCTTAAATTAAGAAGAGATCCTGAAAATACCTCTAACCCCAAACTTTAGGCATGGAGCTAGGAAAATGATTTTAAAAAACTCCAATGACAAGAGCATTAAGTAAAAGCCTTCCCTGGCTGAGGACACCATCAGGTGAGACTGTAGGGCTATAAGACCCTTGCCTCCATTTGTTATATAACCCACTTGAGTTTCAGTTTTATCTCTGACACAGTCTTATCAGTGACCTTAGGCTAGTAACTTGCCCTCTCTAGTTCTGTGCTCCCAATCTACATATATATATATATATATATATATATATATATATATATATATATATATATATATAAAGCTAATATGCTAAGTGTCCCTCCACCCATCTGACCAGTCACCATGATGTGTACTACCACCAGGGGGCAGACGCTCAATGTAGAAGTTGTTATGACTTGTGTTGGCCATTTACAGAGAAACAGCAGCATGGACCTAGCGCCCACCAAGCAATACTCAGCTTCCCCCAAGTGGGACACAGGCCCCCCACCATCCCAGAGTGACAGCCCACCAAATCACAGCCCGCACTGCCATGGCATAAAATGCAATCCACAGCCCAGCCCAGCCCAGAAATGATGGCTGTAGGCATCAGGTAATGACATCATACAGCAATGCCCACCTCCCTCTCCCTAGTGACAGGACATCTATAATAATAAAAGCATAATATGATAATTAGACCAAACGTCCTTCTGAATGACCTTCTGGAAAAAGCTGGGGCTGGAAGGGAAGCCCGGGTCCTAGGTACCAGAGGGAAGCCAGTGCCAGCAGCTGGGGGAAGGAAGGCCTACTCTTTTTTTTTTTTTTTTTTTTTTTAATAAATCTTTATTGCTCAGATTATTACAATTGTTTCTCCCCCCCCGCCCCCATAGCTCCCTTCCAACCGGTTCCCACCCCACACCCTCTGCCCTTACCTCCTCCTCCAACCCCACTGTCCTCATCCATAGGTTATACGATTTTAATCCAGTCTCTTTCTGCATCCCTACACCTCTTTCTCACTGATAATTATCAATCCACTCCCTTTCTTTGCCCTGATTCTATTATATTCACCAGTTTATTCTGTTTCTCAGATTTTTAATTCACTTGATCTTCTTCCTCTTCTTAAATAATACCTTTCAGTATTTCATATAATACTGGTTTGGTGGTGATGAACTCCTTTAACTTTTTCTTATCTGTGAAGCTCTTTATCTGCCCTTCAATTCTGAGTGATAGCTTTGCTGGTAATCTTGGTTGTAGATTCTTGCTATTCATCACTTTGAATATTTCTTGCCATGCCCATCTGGCCTGCATAGTTTCTGTTGAGAAATCAGCTGACAATCATAAGGGTGTGCCTTTATAGGTAACCAACTGCTTTTCTCTTGCTGCTTGTAAGATCCTCTTTTTGTCTTTGCCCTTGGCATTTTAATTATGATGTGTCTTGGAGCATTCCTCTTTGGATTCCTCTTGTTTAGGGTCTGTGTGCTTCCTGTACTTGTAAGTCGATTTATTTCACCATGTTGGGGAAGTTTTCTGATATTATTTCTTCAAATATGTTTTCAGTATTTTGCACTTTCTCTTCTTCTGGCACCCCCATAATTCTGATGTTGGCCTGAAGTTGTCCCAGAGGCTCCTTACACTATCTTCAACTTTCTGGATTCTCTTTTCTTCTTGCTTTTCCAGAGGAGTGTCTTTTGGCTCTTTGACCTGATTCTTGTGTTCCTCCATTTCTGCTGTTGGATTTCTGCATAATATTTTCCAATTTAGTCAGTTTATGTTTAATTTTTAGTTGGGTCTCATGAAATTTATCAGCCTTTTCTAGAATATTCTTGCATAACCTTATAACCGTGGTTTTGAATTCTATCCTCCATCCTTTCATTTGAGATCTATTTTGTTTGAGATCTATTTCCTTGTTTCGGCATTTTTGCTACTTCCCAGAGTTGGTAAGATGGCCTTGTGTGTTTGGTGCCCTATATGGCCCAGTGGGTCAGCCTCCTCAGTTACCTGAGGTAGACACTCTTGGTGCTCCCCTTTGTGGACTGCATGTACAGCCTTGTTGTAGCTAAGTCTTTATTGTTGTTGGTATCCCTGGGAGGAATTGACTTTCAGGCCAATTGGATGTGGGTATCAGCTGTGTCTATACCAGGATACCTTCTGTATTGGAGACAATCTATAGGATCAGACTTGCAAAATTGCAGAAGCCTCTGTGCTCAGCTTGGATGGGGTGGAGTCTCAGGGCTGAGCTGACAGTCTTGGTTTCTCGTCAGCCCTGCCCTTGTGCACTTGCCTGAGTTTTTGCCTGACCTCTGCCTTCCATGGCTCCCCTGAGTTTCCGCCTGATCATCCCAGATTCCCCATGCAAGAGCATGGGTGCCCCAGGGGCTTGCCCGGAATTGGATTGCGTCTCTGTAGTCTCCTTCTAATTCCTTCCGCTACGAAGAGGCAGCGGCAACCTCACTCACACACAACTATAGACCCTGCCCACTGCAGCTCCTGGCTCCCCTCGTCTCCCAGTCTGAGTCTCTGGGTGCCTTTCTCTACAGTCCAGACTCCAAGGAAGGCCTACTCTTGCATGAATTTCATGCATTGGGCCTCTAGTGTACATATTTATAAAAGGCTAATAAGCTAAGTGTCTGTCTGGGTAATTATGTCATGTAGCAGCACCTGGCTTTCTCTCCCTAGTGACTTCAGCCCAGGAACATGACTTACTTTATTTCTTCAGCCCAGGAACATGACTTACTTTATTGCCAGGTGGAAACATTTAACATTGTAACCAAATGTCTGTGAAGCATTTTCACGTGCCTCATCTCATTTGATCCTCACAGAAGTCCTGGAGTAGGTAAATGGGAGACTCAGTGGAATCCTATTTTCTTTTCATTAGCTGGAAAATGGAAATTTAGAAAGCTTAGAAACCTGACCCAACTGAAAAGAAGGAAGAAATGGAGGACCTTGAAAATGATGTTAGGTTTTCTCACTGCACAGAATATAGTCAAACACTGATGCAGTTAAATATTTTATCTTTATTCTTCCTGTGTGATCTACAATAATAATCTGCTTCATGTTGATATTTACTGCTGTGTTGTGGACAATTACCTGAAAGAGAAGTTGGGGTGCTTCACTGGGCTGGAAAAAATTTAGCTAAATCAGAAAGCAGGTCAAATTAAACAAGTTTATTCCATATCTACACTAATAAAAGAGAAAAATGTTAATTTTCCTTCACTATGCCCACAGCCCATCAGGAGTAATATGCAAATTAACCCAGCAAAGATGGTGGGTAAATTTGCATATGCAGACAGCAGAGGCAGAGGCCCTATGCAGCCATTGGAGTTGGGGACATGGGCAGGCGGTGGGAGGCAGCACTTGAAGCCACCTGAGATGGGGACTCGGGCTTGCTGCCTGCCTGGGTCCAAGCTGCCACACCACCTGCCTGGGTCCAAGCTGCCTTGTGATCACAGGATTAAAGAGCGTGGGTCCAAGCTGCCCTGCTATCATGGGGCAAAGAGCCTGGGTTCAAGCCACCCCACGATCACAGGACAAGCAGGCCAGACCGAGCTGCCCCACGATCATGGGGTGAAGAGCCCAGGTCCAAGCCGCCCGTGATCATGGGGCGAGCAGGCCAGGTCGAGCTGATCCACAATCATGGGGAGAACAGAACAGGCGAGGCCAAGTTGACTTGTGATCATGGGGTGAACAGGCCAGGCAGAGCATGGTCAAGCTGCTCTGCAATCCCAGGCGAAGAAGCCACTCTGCTGAACAACCTGCGCTATGAACCTATTCCCCTCTAGCCTGCAGCCATGGGAAGTCTCCCTCTCCCCAGAGTTAGGAGCACCAGCCCAGGTCTACCCAGCAGCCTGGTCTGACTGCAGGGGTAAGTTCCTGCAGGCTGGGGTTTGATCCTTATGCATTAGCAGTAGGAGACCAGTGCCTTTGTTACTGCTTTGTGTCCCGGTTTTAATTGGACAAATGCCCGGCGGTCCCAGTGGCCAGCTTAGCAAAATCTTTTAGGAGGAGAATTCTGTCTGGGTTTCCTCAAATTCCCTCAGCCCCTACTCACCCCTCTGTAAAGGTACAGAACAAGTGAGGCCCCTAAAATAAAAATCAGCTGTTTCATGAGTATGGCATCCCTTCCTATTTTAAAGGAAGCTGAGTTCCATGTGTACTATGCTATGATATCTGAGGCACAGGACAAGGGAGACCCTAAGTGTACTATGTTTTGATATTTCAGTCATTCTTTATTGTTCAATGTAATTTATTTATATATGCCTCAGTTTTGTAATAGTTAAATTGCTAGAATAATACATCTTGCTATAAAATATTACTAGAAGATCAAATAATCCAGTGACATTTACTGTTACTTTCTATAAATGAACACAATCTCTGGTATGCTAAAGTGATAGGTATTACAGAAATATTCAGATAGAGAGACCTACAGGCTTGATTACAAGTGAGGTTTACTATCACAATCCAAATCTATTGCTTGAAAAAAAGCAGAGAACCAACTGGAAAGTGAACCAAGTATAATCCCTTGAAGGGAAAATGTAAATTGGATAAGCTTTGCTATTACAGGAGCAAGAAGAAAAAATTCAGATGCAAGAATGAAAACCACATTGCATCCACTCTAAGTAGCTGTTAAAGAAAAAGAATGGTATACTATAAAAATACTTAATATAGATTGTAAAGACATTTGTTCAAAGAGGATTTCCTAGAGTAGGTGGTATTTCAGTTAATTTTTTTTAAATGTGAAGAGGTTAGCTAGATAAGAAAAAGGTGTAGGGGTCCCAAATTGCAGAGGGTGCAGGCAGAGCTGGGGGAATCTCCCCCTCCATGCACAAATTTCGTGCACCAGGCCTCGTGTGTGTGTGTGTGTGTGTGTGTGTGTGTGTGTGTGCACGTGCACATATGTATGTGTGTGTGTGTGTGTATATATATATGTGTGTATATATATATATATATATATATAATCTGTGGCTAAGTTGACTTGTGCATGTGCAATACATATAAAGCTCTCACTAGCGCTAATCACACATATGTTTCCATATGTCATTGTTGATTGTGAATTTGGTTGACACTTCTATTATAGAGAAAGGGTGAATAGCAATATTAAAATATTTCTTCTAACTAATTTCCTTTCAATGTGCATGAATTTGTGCACTGGGCCACTAGTTTATAAGATAAAGAAGCTTGTTAAGGCCTGTAGCTGGTATTCTGAGACCTGATATATTTCCCATGCCAGCTGAACCCCAGCTCCTCACAGCCCTTTCACACAGATGGATGTGGTCAAACATTAACTGCAATATTTTTAGTCTCAGTGGAATGTTTTATTGAACTACTTTAGTGATTTAACTTTGTAAAGCTAACAAAAAAAAGAAGGAAGAGAAAAGAGGCATAAATATGATTTTAGAGTCCTAGAGGCCAGGTTCAAATGCCAGTCTGGTTCTTTCTGGCTACATGATTTGGGGCAAATATTCACCCCCCCACACACACACCCCCATCAAAGCTTGTTTTCTTACCTGTAAATTGGAGACAATAGAACCTATTTTTCTGGATGCTATGGAAAGTAAATGAAATATAAGGTATAAAACTATTAGCACAGTCTGGCACATGGTAGATGGTTCGTAAATGGTGGTTACTGATCTGTGAATCTCCCTGCTCTTAGTCTCTATTGATTTGAGTCTAGGATTATAAACTCAGATAGCTAAATGGGCATGAGTTACATTATTGGGTGTGGGATAGGTAGGCTGTGAGCAACCAGAGAGCAAAAGCCACTTTAAAGAGGGCAGTCTGTAGTCTGCTCCAGCTCCCTACTGTGGGGTGGCAATGTGGGCCCAAAGTTGCTAGGGTTTCCAATTTTTCAAGAGAAACCCAAAAGCAAAATTTTTATGTTACATCTTTTCATTTTAAAACATTATCTCAGATTTGTTATGACACATTATGCTAGCCAAATATCTAGACACTGTAATTGGTCCATGGGATAAATGCTGCTTAGTAATCTCTGGCCTCAGTACTTCTATCTCATCTTGAGCACCCACAGTGGTAAAGAGCTCAGTGTTGCCTCTCTGTGATGCCTCTCTCCTCCATTCTGGACAGGAGCTGATGGTAGGGAGTGATTCTGAGTGGCCTCCTAGGCTTTGGGATCACAGATTTCCAGGTCCCTGACAATGCTTTCTCAGTAAAGCCTGGCTGGCAGAGAACATCCTCTCTAAAGCCAAAACAATGTCCCTGCCCTCCCCATGGCCTGCTCTGGCTGGGAAATGTGGATTCTTCATCATCCTCTGGGCTCAAGCAAGATGGCCTGGCCAGCCTCAGTAGCCCTTCTATTAATTAGGAACTGGCAGTAGCAGCTTTGTAAGAGCCCTTGAGCCAAGATGTGTGTATGCTGGATCTGGCTGCTTCCTTAGTTTTATAACAAACCCCCCAGGGACTGGGGCTAAATTTTCTGCTGCAGAGAGAATGGCAATTGCACAGGCCACTTAGATTATGACACTTGTCAGCCCCATCATCTGTTTGTGGACTGGGTAGACTTTCTTCCAGGATAGGAGAGGTCAAAGAGAAGTAACCGGTGAGCCCAGCCCACAGGGGAGTCTGCTTGGCATGTATGGGGCAGGGGAGGGTGGCATTAAGATTCAGACAATCCCTCACCACACCTTAAGGTGCCAAGGCAACTGCTCTTAGAGGATGCCTCTGTCCTCCCAGTCATCCAGTCGGAGCCATCTCACACTGGCTCTCCTCTCCCAGAACCTCTGGACTCTCACTGACAACATCTGTTCCTTTCAGGGAATCTCACTGCAGCACAGTAGTCACTGCCCCTCCTCCTTCTTAGCATGGGAAAGAAGCTGCCAAAGGAATGGATGAATGAGGGCCCTCTGGCTACCTGGCCTCCTCTTGTTCACTCCATCCTAACAGCCAGCATCCAGGGTCATCCAGGGTCCAAGCAGCCATGCAGGAATGGAAGAAGGTTGTGAATCCGACACCCCAGGTTTGTAGCCTACCTCTGTGGCTGAGGTCTGCTCAGAGAGTTCACAGAATTTACCCTGCTGTATTGGGCACTGGAGGTCAAAGGGAGAAGACAGAGTGTCATCAGGGAACTTAGTTAGGGAGCCCGGGCTAAGCACAAAACAAATACAGGTTCTGAACTTCAGTACTATAAACATGTTCTGGGCACCAGCAGCATCGCATCACCTGGGCATTTATCAGAAATGCAGAATCTTAGTCCCCGCCTCAAACCTAATGAGTCAGAATCTGTATTGGTGAATTGGATGACATGACAGTGTGAGAAGCACGGCATTATAATAAACCTAAAGCTCCATTCAAATGCCATGGAGAGAGAGGAATGATGGTAGCTGCAGTGACCTGAGAGGGCATTCCAGAAGACCTGGGGTCCTAAAGCATGAGAGAGGAGAGAAGATAGACAGGCAGACATCCCAGAATTGTGTGTGTGTGTGTGTGTGTGTGTGTGTGTGTGTAGGGCGGTAATGGCTAAGGGAGCAAATGGGGCATGGCTGGACAGGGGAGAGGCCCCTGCCTAATTATGTAGAAACCAGACCAGGGCCTGAAGTCATGCAACAGGGAGAACATGGAGTCCAGGCCTCCCACCCAGCAATGTAAGGTTCCTGACCCATGGGGTTTCTGTACATTATTGGCATCCAGGGAGACCACAGCCTGAGCATACCCACCACTAGCCATAGTCTTATCAGGTGGAGCACACCCTCATCATGAGAGAATCCTGCTGCCCACTGTGCCAGCCAACACAAGCAGCTCACCTTGGAATTCCACTCTGAACCAAGGTGCCTTTCCCCTTCCACTTGCACCACGCCTGCAGCACTTTCAGGATTTCTACACTAATAGCAGAAGCTGCATTTCTGGGCAATGGCCCTGGAAGGTCTACTCTAGGAGGGACCACAGAATCTCCCAGCCCCAGAGTCAAAGCTGCTGCCTTCTGCTTCACTAACTCCTACCTGAACAGTCCTTCCCATGGTTGAAAGGGAGAGGTATAGGTGTGAGACTGAGGAAACAGAAACTAGTCCCCAGGCAGAGTATCTTTTCATCTTTAGGCATCGAATTGTGTTTTCATTTCCTCCCATTGCTGGCAATGGGATGCCCAAGCCTCAGATTACAAAGGGCACCAGGAATGCCAGGTTTAGGAGGCTAGCACCTGCTCCTACCAGGCCAGAACTCTCTTCTGGGATGGCCTAGACTGGAGTGAGGTTCACAACCTAGATGGTCTTCAACTTAGAGGGGCCAACAGATCCCAGAAACTGAGTGTGATATTGTGTGTCTGGATGCACATTTATCTTTTTGGATAGAGATTTCCAACAGGTTCTCAGTTAGGTTCTCTGATTCAGGTTCAGAACAACTCGCTTGAGCCAAGGACAGAGGCCTGTCTAGTCTGCCCAGGAGTAAGGAAAGGCTCAGTGGATAGAGTGTCAGCCTGCAGACTGAAGGGTCCCAGGTTTGATTCCAGTCAAGGGCATGTATCTTGGTTGCGGGCACATCCCCAATGAGGGGTGTGCAAGAGGCAGCTGATTGATGTTTCTCTCTCATGGATGTTTCTAACTCTCTATCTCTCTCTCTTCCTCTCTGTAAAAAGAAAATAAATAAATAATTTTTTTTTTTTTAAAAAAAAGGAAGCAGTGTGGACAGGGGCTGTATGGCTCACCACAGCATCACTGTTCTCTGACAGGGAGCTGAGCTTCTCACCTCTATGGGTGATCACAGTTGTACAATTCATGTCTGACATAATAACAGGCAATGGGATTCCCATTTTCCAAGGTGAAATCTGAGGCTCAGACAAGGCTCATAACCTGAGCAGGGCCCCATAGCAGGCAGGGATGAGGAGCTGATGTGAGGTGAGCAATGGCAGTGTGTAGGGCCAGTTATCAGCACAGGAGGCTATTGGCCTAGCTTCCATGATTTGGGGGCCCAGATGTTCTGCCTCAATAAAAGGACCCTGTCTTCCCTTTCTTTCTTTTCCCTTTCCTTCCATTCCCTTCCTCGTGGCTCAGGCTAGTAGATGGAAGGGGTAGAGGGATGAGAAGGGCCAAGCATCCCATTCTCAAGGCCAAGATAGAGCTAGGAGCACAGGAGTGGCCCCAGAACTGACATCCCACATAAGGACTTCCCTGCTAGTCCCATGTCTACCCACAAATTCCCAGACACCTGCTCAGACATCTAGATATACAAAGCCCCCCTCCCCAGGCCTATAATCCCCATCCCTTCCTCCATCCCCCCAAAGCCTCACCCTTCAAAGCCTGATCAACTTCTGGGAATAAAACCAGGTACATCTTCACATGGGGTTCCCAATCCTTTTCTCTCCTCTTGGAAAAACAAGATCATGGAGATGCTATTTTTATTTATTCTAGGTTTCCACTGCCAAGCAACTTCCAGGATATGGCTTATGTGGAAGGAAGGACCTGCCCAGGACCCAAGAGCCCAACCTACCTTGGGCGGGAGCCTGGGACAATGCCCTGAGGGGCTGTGTGTCCTGGCCTCTTCTTTTACCAAACCTTATATACAAGTTTCAAAAGGCAAGTGAGTACCGTAGTAGAAGAGGAGGGAAGGGGAGGCTAGACAAGCCTTAGGAGCCTGGAAGTGTCATGGGAGTAGTCAGGGCATGATGTGTGGAGGTGGGGGTAAAGGGTGAGCAGAAGCAGAGGTAGCCAAGAAAAGCCTATCATTGAACATGGCCAATAAATATGTGGGTCCCTCAGAGCACAGCCCACTCTCCAGCCCTTAGAAAAGGCACCAGCCTTCTTCCCCCAGGAATAGATGTGGGAAGCAGCCCATGACAGCAAGCTCTGAACTCCAAACCACACATTCAATCTATTATGGTTTGCTAGCAATTCTTTATTAAACCAATGCTGCTGGATCAATGCATCCTGCCCATCAAAATGATGAATAAATCCTCAACTGGCCCAAGCAATACTTGCAGAACTTCTTGTAAAGCCTGAGCTAGCAATGGGATTAGCGCCATATGGAGGCCCAAGGCTAGTGGCTGAAACTTGAGGGCTGAGGCTTGGGGTGCTGGGTTAGGGGCAGTGAGTGAGGTTGGGTTGGGTGTGGCAGTTTCTAAGCTTAAAGATTTAGCTAGGTCTTTGCCTCTTGGACCTGCTGAAAATGACATCAGCTGCGCTGGCTTAGTGACAGGAGAGGCCTGACCACTGCTCCTCCAGAAGCTCACACAGATGGTCTTTCTTAGATTTCTGTCCTCATACCCAGCCCAGCAGCAAACAACTACCAGGCTGCACACAGAGGATGTGTTCTTCCAGCTACTGGTTCCTGTTGCTTATTGGACAAATCCAAATTCAAAGCCCAGTCTGACTTTTTACTGTTGTCCATTTTTCAATTTTGCTGCATACACCCCTCCCTAACACATCAACCTCCCCCTCCACCAGCTGGCCTGCAGATAATGGAAGATTCTACAGCAATGGACTGCAGATAGACATGCTAAGGTAGGTAGAGGATCAGGAAGGCTCCCATAGATGAAGTCAACCCAATCCTACTTCTACACCATCCAACAAAAGGAGATATTGGGAAGGCACAGCCCAGTGCCCAAATGTTCAATCAAAGTCTATTGTTGATGAAGGACAGGTGTGCCTGGCATTGGTCCCTCACAGTCCCCAACTCCTGGATGGTGATGAGAACCCTGAACAGAGGTTTTCAGACAACAAAGAGGTTAGAGAGCTGAGCAAGGGAAGGGAGGGAAGGAGGGCCTCCTCAACAATCTCAACTGGTTGATATTGGCACAGCTTATCTCCCACCAGGGAGTTCAGAAGGAAGAAACCCAGGACATCCAGAGGATTGCCTACTCCTCCCTAGCTCAGGCTGCAGTCCTCGAGGCCCAGTGCTGATCAGAAGAGAGGCCACACTTTAGAGAGCTGGCACTGGGAACCAACCGCAATTCCTGACGGGAGGGCTCATATTTGTTTACGCAATGTGAAGACCTTCTGGAAACAGGAACTTTGGACAATAAGGTTTGGAAGACTAGTCCTTCAAAAAATAAATAAATCAATGTTTAAAAGAAAAAAGAGGGGAGAGGCCTTCTGGTCACCTATTTTAAGTGTTACCTGACTGGTCATTCCCAGCATGAGAAATCTCTCTCATTGGATGGAAATGGCTTTGTTCTCATAACAAATCTACCTTCCCCGAAGTTTACAAAGATGACTCTGAGTTGACAAAATGCTCATTGATAGTGGTAGACAAGCAGGATAGGCCAGTAAGAGAGCTCAATATGGGGCAGGGCTCAGAGAATAAATTAAACCCAGCTCAAAAGGTGGGCTGTTTTTTAAGACCCTCACTTTAATCCTGTGTATCAATAAAGCCCAAAGGAGCACTGGGGACCCAAGACCTTGGTTGAGGTAGGGGAATCCCTGATTTCAACTTCAGAGGCAATCACCAATTTCTCTTTTTGCACAGGCCCAGGGTGGTATCTGCTGTGCAGTGGCATCTGACTCAGGTAATGGAGGAGGGGGCAGGGTCCCTCTCCTTGACCGGCAGTCACACCGTTTGTTTGGGGCCCCACAGCTGACCCATGAAAGACCTAGCAGTTGCTAGAACTTGGGCCACTGGAGTGAGGACAGTACACTGTATAAACTTGGGGTCACATGACAGCTGCTCATCAGTCAGGGTATAGGGCATCTTCACTGACCACTGTGAGCAAGGTCATCCTGTCCTGCCAGTCTGGATACCAGCTACCGAGGATATCTACTCCTGGCCTACCACTTGGCATGAGGGACTGGGCCCAGAGTTAATGTGGATACAGAGGACTTTCATCCTGGGCATGAGGCCCCCGTGACCTCAGTCCTCCAGAGGTTCAGCTCTCCCTCCCCAGCTACAGCTTCCCAGGGCACCAGAGGCAGATATTAACAGCATAGGAGTCAGCACCCAAGGAACTGGCCCAACTGCCAAGAGGTCTGTCTCTCTTCATGGCCCTGTTCTTCAGGCTGAATGGACTGTCTCTAGGATGACTACTCTGACTCTGTGGCCCAGAGGAGATATATGGCTTAAGATGGCAGGGCTAGGCCAGGATTGGAACACCTTTTCAGCCAGCATTTAATATGGCCAAGGTCTGCAGCCCAGAATACAGAGGAAAGTTCCCTGCACTCTGCAGGAAGGAGGTCTGGGGATGTCTTGGAGCTTCCAGTGTGAGAAAGGAAAGTAAGTTAACTCTGGCTGAGAGACAGGTCTGATAAGGAGCATCCCTGCGACAGACAGCCCTGAGCACATGGGCTTCCTTACCTGAAGTCGCTGTAGGGGTGGATAATCCAAAACCCAGCTGACTTAACTCTCTCCTGCTCCCGCTCCACGGCTTTCTGGCTGCCAAACATCCTCAGGGAGAATTTGTTGACCCCCGGCTGGAGCATGGCCCCGAACTGGCGCTGCATGAAGCCAGCCTGATCCAGGTGCACCTCGGCCTCGGGGAGGATCTGGTCGCCAGTAGCCGTGCCTCCATCCACTTTGATAGCAGTGTCCACGGAAGGCTGCTCGCAGGAAATGGAGGCTGACTGCGGCGACAGCGACTGCTGGAGTGGCGGTGGAGAGGCTGAGGTCTTCGCCGAGGAGCAGGGGCGCTCAGGCTCACCCTCCAGGCCCGGAGGCGTCCTGTCCTCGCCAGAGGACGCGTCGCCCTCAGCAATGAGCCTCCTCTCCTCCACGGAGTCATGCAGGTGCCTGTGACTGCTGCTGCCACCCGCTACGCCGCCGCCCCTGCTGCCCAGAGAGGCCAGGCTCCCGCAGAGGCGCCGACAGTCTCCGTTTGTACTGGACTTGCCCGTACCACGGGCGGGCCCCTCGCCGTCCACCGCCCCAAGGACCGCGCCTCGAGACTCCGGACCGCCTCCGGCTACCGAGGACGAGGGCAGTGGCCGCAGCTGGATGCTCCTGCGGCTGGGATCCTGGAGATCCCCAGCACCTTCCTCCTCTGCGTCCTCTTCCTCGTCCATAATCCACGCCTTGGCCCCCACCTGCTGCGGAAGGCTGTAAAGTCGCTTGCGCATGGACGGCGGTAGCTTGTCCATGGTGCCAGGGCCGGGGATCCGACTGGGGGCACCGGCGCAGGGGACAGTCCAGGTCTGCCTGCCAGTCAGTCCGCCCACGGCGACGCGTCCTTCGCCGCCGGCTCCAGACTGCCTCAGGCGCCCATGCTCCAGCAGGCTGCCGCCGCGGGGAGGTTCCCAGTCGGGCTTCTGGTCCCTGGGCTCGCCGCGCCGCGTCTCCGCCCGGGCCGGGCGCGGAAACCCCGAACTCCCTCCCCTCCTCTTGCGTTCTGGGGCGCGGTGCGCGGCCGGGCTCCAGACGCCCCGCCCCACGGGGAACAATGGGCTCGGGGAGAAGCTGCTCAGGAGCGCAGAGCGCAGGACTCGCGCGCCTCCCGGGCGTATGACCCGCGGGCAGACGGGCTATTCGTCTGCCCGGCTGCCCGGGTTTTATGGCCAGACCCGCACAACCTTGCCTCGCCTCCTCTGGATGAGCCCGGCCGGCCCATCCCAGGGCTTCTGCCGCAACCAAGCGGAGCCCAGCTGTCCACCTAGCTTACATCGGCGGCCGCCTTTCCCTGAGCGCTTTCCAGCATCGCTCAGCTCCCGGGCCCCAGAATATTCATGAAGCCGCCGCAGCTCTCGGGTTGCTGTAGGAGCGGCTCACTCGGCCCAGAGGGCCTACCTGGGCTCCTTAAAGGGGCAGCGACGGAGGCAGGAGGCTGGGAGGTGGGCGGGGACCAGGGGCGGGTCTGGCTGGGGGCACTAGGTGCACTCTCGCCAAACCTTAGGACCTGGGGTGAGAGCCGTCCTTAATTCTAAACCCTTAATATATTTCCTCGGCCAAGGGCTGGGAGAGTACCCCAAGTCTAGGGTTGCGATAGGAGTTGCCAATCTCCCCACACCAGCGTTGAGTGGCAGGGTTTCCGCGGTCTTTCCTCCGAGCTTTGGGTTCACCTTTCCAGAGCGGCTTTGCTTCTCAGTTGAGTCTGAGATCCTCCTGGGTGAGGCGGGCCTGTGGTCTGGATTCTGAGACGCGCCTGGAGAGTATTTTCTGGGAAATGCGCTGCTTGGAGGCTTATTCTTGTGAGAGGCAGGAGGGGGGCAGGAAAAGGGGGGGGGGGGGCGGGAGTGGGTAAATCCGCCGGCCTCTCCCCTGCGGAGATTTGCAGCATCCGGGCAAGGAGCTGCTGAGGGAAACTCCGGGACCCCACCAGGACGCGCACGCGGGTAAGACCCAGCTCTTTGAGGTAAGACTTTGAGGAAATGCACCTGCAAGTAACCACGGCTTCGGAGTCTAAATGCACGCACCTCTCCCGGAGTGGTTCCCATTGCGGGTTTCTGAGGCCAGAGGCTGCTAGCGCTCTGGAACTAGCTTTGCACCTCCTTCTCCCTGGATTCTCATCCAGACAATGACATCCCTCTGTGAAACAAAGCTAGGGGTATTCCTGCTCCTACCCACAAGCACCAGAACACAGCCCCACTCCCTTTGAGTCTGCTCTCCTCCCCCAGCCTCAAGTCAGCTGGTGGTCCTCTCTGTCCATGTACAGTCTCCAGGCTGATGGACCAATTCCACCAGCTCAGCCAGAGATACAACGCAGCTCTGCTCTGCATCACCCTGACAAAGCCCGGCCCCTCCCGTCCACACCAGTTGGGCTGCCAGACCCCCTTTCCTGACCTGACCTGGGGTCACCAACCTCTCAGGGCAACATTCTATTGTAGAATTAGCTCAGAAGTGGAGATGGAGCATTAGAAGGAAGAGACTTGGCCAAGGAAGATTGAAATTTAGGTTAATGCTAAAGTGGACCCTCACCAAGATAGGAGGTAAGCAGTAATATCCCCTAGCTCTGCCGTCTCTCTGAAGAATAACATGAAGTTTTTCTTCAAAGGATTTTTTTATTCTCACTCATAGCCCATTTGTGACCATCTCTCCTACCCCATTCAAAGAAGAAAATTTGGAAGCAAGATGGAGGGGAGTGGGTAGCCTGACAGGGGCTTTTCTGTTCTACCCACTGGATTACAGGACTTCCCATAGAGGGAGGGAGTGACTAGGGTGATATCACCATTAGCTGGCATTTCAACTTTTGAGCAGCTCTGAACTGACACTTCCCTGCATAGATGCTGGGAGGCCTAATCCCTACACATCCTTGGGTCTCCTTGAAAAGGATGTTCTTAATCAGCTGTGATCCCTGCCTGCCCTTGTATGCCAGGCACATGGGGATACTTCCATTTAACTCATTTGTGGGCTTCTGTGTCCAGCAGGGAACTAGTCTGCCCTACCCCAACTTCAGAAAGTCAGCCCAAACAGGCTTCCCAGTGGCCCATGGTAGGAAAAGCCCCTTCTCGAAGAACTTTCTTCTGGACCCCAAAGTGTTGGTCATGTCCTCACTTTGGGTCCCCATGGTCCATGAGCTCCTGTCAACCCGAGCACTTATTATACAGTATACTCCGTGTCCCCTTCATGACTGAGCTCCCTAAGGATAGGATAGTTCCAACTCATTTCAGGGATCTCAGCACTAATACAAGGGTGGCAGAGAGCAGGATCAATAAATGTCAACTCTATGCATAAGTAGAGGGACCCTGGAAGTTAGCTAATGCCATTGAAGGGGATCCTCAAAGGAGACAGAAGATATGATCAAGGTTCTGCTGCCACAGGTTGACCAACGGTCAGAGCCCCTTAACTCCTCCTTTTCTAGCACCTCACCTGCCCTCAGTTTGGTCAGCACTACCCATTCTGGGCCACCCTTGGGTACAGAAATGACCACTGAATAAAACAGGCACACAGTATCCCCTGATGAAACCTGGCCTCTCCTTGTCTCTGTGTGAAAACCCTAAAAGAGGACAGCAGTGGCATTCCAGCAGTCTGGGAACAGGGAAGGAGATCTTACTCTGACAGATTCTAAATTGTGGGGAATCTAGACTATCTACACTCAGGAAAGAGGAGAAATTCAGGACAGGAAAGAAGTGGGTACTAAATCACGCCTCGCCCTGTAAGAGATTTGAAAATGTGGGGTGGCTATGGAGGCTTCCTAGAAGAAGAGGCCATATTTGGGGAGACATGTGTCCAGCACTTCATTTGTTAAACTACATGGAATTGTGTGGGCCAAATATGGCCACACTTTTATAATTTCTCATGGCTCTAGCTAACATTCTTTTAAAAAATAAGAATTCTTTACTGTTGAAAGTATTACATTTGTCCCCCTTTTTTCCCCATTGACCCCCTCCAGCCCACCCTAACTCTACCTCCTCCCCCCCCCCAGGCCTTCAGCACCCTATTGTCTGTGTCCATGGGCCATGCATATATATATACATACAACGTTTTGTTGATTAAACCCCACCCACCCACCATCCCCCGCCTTCCCTCTGAGATTACACACTCTGATCCATACTTCCACGTCTCTGGCTCCACTCTGTTCATCAGTTTATTTTGTTACATAGATCCCAAATATGAGTGTGATCATGTGATATTTGTTTCTCTGACTGACTTATTTCACTTAACATGATACTCTCTAGGTCCCTCCATGCTGTCTCGAAGAGTAGACATTCTTTTCTGCTGCCTAGTGGGCTTCTGTACCACAGGTTTTTTTGTGTGTGTGTGTGTGTTTTTTTATCCACTCATCTACTGATGGGCACTTGGGCTATTTCAGGTCTTAGCTATTATAAATTGTTGTCATGAACATAGGGGTGCATAGATGTTTTCTGGCAGGTGTTATGGGTTGTTGTTTTTTTGGGGTTTTTTTTAAGATATATTCCTGGAAGTGGGATGGATCACTGGGTCAAATGGCAGTTCCATATTTAATTTTTTGAGGAAACTCCATACTGTTTTCCATAATGGCTGCACCAGTCTGCATTCCCACCAGCAGTGTACCAGGGTTCCTTTTTCTCCTCATCCTCGCTAGCAGTTATCATTTGTTGATTTGTTGATGGTAGCCATTATGACAATGGTACCTCATTGTCATTTTGACTAGCATGTCTCAGATGATTAGTGACTTTGAGCATTTTTTCATATGTCTCTTATCCATCTGTATGTCCTCTTTGGAGAAGTTTCTATTTAGGTCCTTTTACCCATTTTTAAATTGAATTGTTTATCTTCCTTTTGTTAAGTTGTATTAGTTCCTTATATTTTTTAGATATTAACCCTTTATCAGATGTATCATTGCCAAATATATTCTCCCATATATTTCATTTTGTTGATTTATTTATTTATTTATTTATTTATTTATTTGCTGTGCAGAAGCTTTTTATTTTGATGTAGTCCCATTTGTTTATTTTCTCCTTAGTTTCCTTTGCCCTAGGAGATGTCTATAAACATATTGCTACAAGAGATATCTGAGATTTTGCTGCCTATAGTTTTTACTAGGATTTTTATGGTTTCAAGACTTACATTTAAGTCTTTTACTAGTATCCATTTTGAATCTATTTTTGTGTATGGTGTAAGTTGGTGGTCTAGTTTCATTTTTTTGCATGTATCTGTCCAGTTTTCCCAATACAGTTTATTGAAGAGACTCTCTTGACTCCATTGTATGCCCTTGTCTCCTTTGACAAATATTATTTGAGCATAATTTCTTGGATTAAATTCTGGGTTCTCTGCTTTGTTCCAGTGATCTATTATATACGCCTGTTCTTATGCCAGTACAAAAAGGCTGTTTTTGTTTTGGTGGCTTTGTAGTATAACTTGATATCTGGTACTGTGATTCCTCTAACTTCGTTTTTCTTTCTCAAGATTGCTGCATCTATTTGGAGATTTTGTTGTTTGTTTGTTTGTTTGTTTTGTTTTTGATTCTGTATAATATTTTGGATTATTTGTTCTAGCTCTGTGAAATATGCTGTTTGTATTTTAATAGGGATTGCATTGAATCTGTAGATTGCCTTGGGTAATATGGACATTTTAATGATGTTGATTCTACCAATCTATGAATATAGTATATTCTTCCACTTGTTTATATCTTCTTCTATTTATTTTTTCAACATCCTGTAGCTTTCCAAGTACAAGTCTTTTTCCTTCTTGGTTAAGTTTATTCCTAAGTATATTACTTTTTTGTTGCAATGGTAAATGGGATTGTTTGTTTATTTTCTCTTTCTGTGAATTCATTATTGGTGTATAAAAAAGCCATTGATTTTTGGATGTTGATTTTGTATCCTGCTATATTGCCATATTCATTTATTATATCTAGTAGTTTTTTATGGAGTTTTTAGGGTTTTCTATGTACAATATCATGTCATCTGCAAATAATGAGAGGTGTATTCCTCCTTTCCAATTTAGATGCTGTTTATTTTTTCTTCTTGTCTGATCACTGTGGCTCAGATTTCCAGTGCTGTGTTGAATAAGAGTGGTGAAAGTGGACAACCCTGTCCTGTTTCTGTTTTTAGGAGAAATGGTTTTAGTTTTTGCCCATTTAGTATGATGTTGGCTGTAGGTTTGTCATATATGGCCTTTATCAAGTTGAGATATGCTCCCTGTGTTCTGACTTTGCTGAGAGTTTTTATCAAAAATGGGTGTTGATTTTTGGTGAATGCTTTTTCTGCATTTATTGATATGATCATGTGATTTTTGTCTTGCAATTTGTTTATGTTATGTGCCACATTGTTGTTTTGTGAATATTGTACCAGCCTTTCATCCCTGGAATAAATCCCATTTGGTCATGAAGTATGATCTTTTTAATATATTGCTGGCTGCGATTTACTAATATTTTTTGGAGGATTTTAGAACCTATGTACAGGGATATTGGCCTGTAATTCTCTTCATTTATAGTGTCTTTATCTGATTTTTATCATTAGGATAATGCTGGTCTCATAAAAAGAATTTGGAAATGTACCTTCCTCTTGGATTTTCTGAAATAGTTTGAGGAGTATAGATGTTAGTTTTTCTTTGAATGTTTGATAAAACTCCCATATGAAGCCATCTGGACCTGAGCTTTTGTTTGCTGAGAGTTGTTTTATTTATTTATTTTTTATTACTGCTTCTATTTCATCAGTTGTTATTGGCCTATTCAGGTTTTCTGATTCCTTCTGATTCAGTTTTGGGAGATTATATTTTTCTTTTCTTTTTTTCATTTTTTTATTAAGGTATTATGTGTACATATCTTACCATTGCCCCTTCCACTCTTATACATGCCCTCCTTCCCCAGAGTTTTGTGTCCATTGGTTATGCTTATATGCATAACTTCCCAAAGTCCTTCGGTTGATCTCTTATCTCCGCCATATCTCCCTACCCTACCCGCTATAATTTGACAGTCTGTTAGTTGTTTTACTGTCTCTGTATCTATCTTTTTGTTCATCAGTTTATTATGCTCTTTATTATCCATAAGTGAGTGAGATCATGTGGTGTTTTTCTTTCATTGACTGGCTTATTTCACTCAGTGTAATGTTCTCCAATTCCATCTAGGTTGCTGCAAATGATAAGAATTCCTTCTTTTTTTATGGCAACATAGTATTCCAGATGTACCATAGTTTTCTAATCCAATAATCTGCTGATGGGCACCTAGGCTGTTTCCAAATCCTAGCTATTGTAAATTGTGCTGCTATGAACATAGGGGTGCATATATCCTTTCTGATTGGTGTTTCTAGTTTCTTAGGATATAGCTGGTGAGATTACTGGATCAAATGGGAGCTCCATTTTTTTCTCGAGGAAACTCCATACTGTTCTCCACAGTGGTTGCACCAGTCTGAATTCCCACCAGCAGTGCACGAGGGTTCCTTTTTCTCTGCATCCTCACCAGTACTTGTTTGTTGATTTGCTGATGATAGCCATTCTGACAGGTGTGAGATGGTACCACATTGTCGTTTTGAATTGCATCTCTCAAATAATTAGTGACTTTGAGCATGTTATTGTGTGCTTCTTGGCCTTCCTTCTGTCTTTTTTTTGAAAAGATTCTATTTAGGTTCATTGCCCATTTTTTAAGTTGTATAAGCTGTCTGTAGATGTTGGAGATTAAGCCTTTATCAGTGATAACATTTGCAAATATGTTCTCCCATACAGTGGGCTTTTTGTTGTTTTGTTGATGGTTTCTTTTGCTGTGCAAAGCTTTTTATTTTGATGTAGTCCCATTTTCTCTTTAGCTTCCATTGCCCAAGGGGCAGTATCAGTGAAGAAGTTCTTTCGGCATATGTCTGAGATTTTGCTGCCTGTGGATGCCTCTAGTATTTTTATGGTTTCCCTTCTTATGTTTAAGTCCTGTATCCATTTTGAGTTTATTTTTGTGTATGGTGTAAGTTGGTGATCTAGTTTCATTTTTTTGCATGTATCTGTCCAATTTTCCCAACACCATTTATTGAAGAGACTGTCTTGACTCCATTGTTTGTTCATGCCTCCTTTGTCAAATATTGATTGAGCATAGAGGTTGGGGTTGACATCCGGATTCTATATTCTATTCCATTGATCTATATGTCTGTTCTTGTGCCAGTATCAAGCTGTTTTGAGAACAGTGGCTTTGTAATACAGCTTGAAATCTGGTATTGAGATCCCTCCTAATTTATTCTTCTTTTTCAGGATTGCTGTGGCTATTCGGAGTCTTTTTTTTATTCCAAATGAATTTTTGGGGAGTTCTTTCTAGGTCTGTGAAGTACGCCATTGGTATTTTAATGGGGAGTGCATTGAACCTATAGATTGCTTTGGGAAGTATGGAAATTTTGATGATGTTGATTCTACCAATCCATGAACATGGTATGTTCTTCCATCTGTTTACATCTTCCTCTATCTCTTTTTTCAGTGTCGTGTAATTTTCTGCATATAGGTCTTTTACCTCCTTAGTTAAATTTATTCCTAGGTATCTTAATTTTTTTAGTGTGATGGTAAATGGGATTGCTTTTTTAGTCTCTGTTTCTGTAAGTTCACCATTGGTGTAGGGAGATTGTATTTTTCTAGGAATTTTTCCATTTCATTCACATTGTCCAGCTTGCTGGCATATAGTTGTTCATAATATTTTCTTACAATTCTTTATATTTCTGTGATGTCATTGGTTACTTCTCCACTTTTGTTTCATTCTTACTCCCATCTGTAAGCAAGAGAACCAAAGCGCAGAGAGATTAAGTAACTTGCCAAATGTCCCACTGTAAGAAAATAATGGAGCTGGAACTTCATCCAAAAGTTCTTCAGGCAAGGCTCTCCTCTGTTGCCCAGCTAACTCACCCAGGTGGGATGGGAGTAGGCACTGGCGAGGGAGGGAGAAGTAGTTCAAAGTATGGCATGGCTAACGCAGAAAGAAGATAGAGAATGGAGCCTCCCTGCTCTGTGTTCTCCCCGTTGCCCCATGCAGGTCTCATGTCCTCTCCTTTCTAGTGCTGCTGAAAAATCCTGGGGTCTGGTAACACAATAGACAGGACTTGGGGACCCCAACAAAGGAAGGCCCTGCCTCTGGTTTCCAGTTTGTCTTGCCACCTGATTTTTTTTCTTTTTCTTTTTTTTTCTCAATTTTGCCTGAAGATCTGTGGCTCTCAGCTTTGGTGGGGAACTGAGTACCTCCAGGAGACAGAGGTGCTTCCTGAAGAGCTGCAGAGAGTCTGCATATTCTTGGAATGCAAACCCAGAAAAGATCTGAATCTAAGAGAGAAATTCTGAAGAGGATGGGCTTTCTTCCCTGGAAGTGAGGTTCAGAAGACCTTGTTCTTACTTAAAGGTGCAGCTCTAGTATAGGGCTGTGGCTCCCACACCACGTAATGCCAAGATTTGGACTAGTTCTCCTTGAAATTTAACAAGGGGTAAGAACAGTGTAGGATATTTTAGGGTAAGATTGTCAACTGTCCTTTCTTAGAAGGCTGTCTTTTCCCTAGCATTATAACCTTGCTGCATTTTCTGTGTTAAAGCATTTTTTAATGAAATCATAATGCTAGGAGATGGCATTCTTTAGACCCTTGGCTAAATAAGAACTTTGCATAGGGTTCTGTTTTTGTTCCCCAATTATTTATTTACTTAAGAGAGAGAAAGAGAGAGGCATTGATATGTTGTTCTACTTATTTATGCATTCATTGGTTATTTCTTGTATGTGTTCTGACCATGGATTTTGGGGTGTATCCCAAAAATCATTTTGAGATGTTATTGGTCTGTGAATTCCAAAAGTCTGGGAGCCCCTGTTGTAAACAATAGAACATGAGACAGGCAAACAGAAGCTCTACAATTAAATATTTATCTGTTATGTACATCTGTGTATGCCTCAGTCTTCCTCGGGTATAAACTTGGTTCGATGATGTGTACTTCATAATTTATTGTGAAGGCTAAATGAGAAAAGGAATGCACCAAGCTGGATATCTCGCAGTAAGTTCTCAACAAACAATGGATGATGGAGGATTGAGTGAAACTTTCATTGGCCAGTGGAGGGGGAGATGTTTCAAAACTGATTTAGGTCATATGTTCATCTTAAAAATTGATATTAGGACAAAAGTGGTGTCTTGCTATACAGAATTGCTTTCTGTGAATTCTCTACTCTGGCCAGATCTCCAGATGGCAGACTATTTTCTCTCTGGGATGAGCACTTGCCTAGATGGGATCAGAGGGACATGACTCAGAGGTCTTACTCATTACCTTGTGTTTAAACCCCCACCAAACACAAGTGCAACTTTTTCCTTCTGTTTTGTGTAGATATGGTCTTCATAGGGCATCTTCTGCTCTACTCAGAGGCAGGTTTGCTCTGTGGAGTCCTGACCTGGGTACTAAGCCCCTGAGAAGGAGCACTGTCAGCTGCTACATTCCCTTGTTTTATTTTGTTTTTGTTTTGTTTTGCTTTGTTTTGTCCCAAGGTTTTCTGGTGGAGAAACTAGAGGAGGAAGGAAGAGGTGCACAGGAGCAGCCCTATTGGGAATGGATGTATGGAGAGAACAAATCAACCACTCAGTCTTAACCAAAGCCCTTGAATGTCCTTCCTTGAACCCAGCCACACATGGATGGAGGCAGAGAGGTGCCCTTGTTTAGGGATTTCTCAACCTGATTAAAACAGCACAAGTTCATTTCAGAGAGTTATAATCAAGAGACAAAGTAAGCTTCAGAAGCTCAGAGCAATGATGTCCCTGAGTATGATCAAGGTAGGCTTCCTGGTGGAAGTGTAAAGTGAACCAGGTTTTCTAAGCAGTAGTGTGTGTGTGTGTGTGTGTGTGTGTGTGTGTGTGTGTGTGTGTATGTGTGTGTGTGTATGTGTTTTTCTTATGGGGGGAAAGTGAGAGTAACTGGCAGGAGTGAGGCCTGTTGAATTCTCTCAGTGGGGTAAATAAGATACTGCCAGAGATAGGGCTAGGGTAAGGGTCCACCTTAGAGACCCACTAAGCTGTTGCTCTAAGCTGGCACTAGAATAAAGTCTGCTGTCTCTATGAAAGGAGTGTATTGAGTCCTTCTGATCCCCTTCTTTCAACACCCTGATCCCAAAACTGGCTGTAAAAACCACATGCCCACCCTCTCCGAATGGCATTAGGGCACCAGTGAAAGAAAGCCTGGTTATCAGTTGGGCTTGCCACCTGCTTTTTTTTTTTTTTTTTTTTTTTCAATTCTGCCTGGTTTCTTTAGAATCTGAGAGTCTCCACCATCTGCCTCTTTTCAGGACCCCACCTGTGAGTGCTGGGAGCCCAGCAGAGCCCAAAGCTCTTTCATCTCCAGGCCTGCCCTGGCTCCATTGCCCTTGATCTCTTCACACTCCCCATTCTGCACTCCTGGCTGTTCTCTCAGGATTCTGCGAAGGCAGCGACTGGGACATCATGCCCTTCTCCACCCGGGGAGGCAGAAGAAAGATGTGCTGACAGCTCAGCACAGTCTGGATTATGTCTCTGTGTCCTGCTGGCTCCTGGATGTCTGGGCCACCTGGACTTGGAGCCAGGCTAGAGAGTGAGGCATTTGGGGTAGAGGGAGGCCCCCGAGGTGCTGTCTGAGCAGTGCTGCCAAGGAGTAAGTACCAAAGACTCCTCTGTTCCAGTCTGGAATTTACCATAGATGAGAGCTGATGTGAGTTTAGACAGGGGCCCCAAGGGTGGTTTCTACAGCCTAGGCTGGAGGTGTTAGTGAGGGAAAGGGAGAGATAGGATGGCCTGAGAGAGGGGAGGAGGTTTGGCAAATGGACAAGGGCAGTGAGTGGAGGTAGCCTAGTGAGGAGAGTAAGGCAAATGGGCTTTCCCAGGAAGTGGCCGAGGAGGTGGATTTGGCTCACAACCTCCCTCACACACACCATGGGCCTCTCCTGAGCTTGGCTCATGTGTGCTATTCTCCCTGCTGTGCCCTCGTTCTCTTTCCCCTTTCTCTACATTTTCTTCTTCCCCCAATTTCACATCATTCCTCTTATTTATCCAATCATTCACCCATTTATTTATTTAGTATACTTATGTAGTATTTACTAGATGATGGCATAAAATCCAGCCCCTAATCACTGGGCATCTCAGACTGCAGCAAGAATAAGAAACAGAAACTCACATAAGGAAGCCAGGAACAAGTGTCATGTGATATGGACAAGTGGCTGGAGAGCAAAGGAGCGGGGAGGAAAAACATAGAAGAGAGAAGCAGGGGAGATGATCATGTTTGAATTGGCCTTTGAAGAAGGCAAGTGTGATTTGGAAAACTGGAGTCAGAGAGGTGGGACACAGTGCACACAGTGGGCACAGTGTAGCCAAAGACAGGCAGATGGGAGTGTGTGCACTGGGGTGGGTGAGCTGGCTAAGAAATTGCAGCCCTGGTGAATTGGTTCTGGAAGCAAAGGGGAGCGACTGGAACTGATTAAAGACAAGCCAGGACTTTGAGGACAACCATCAGGTTGTACTCTGGGAGCTCAGCCCTGTGCTCAGCTCTGCAGTGAGTAAGCAACAAAATAAGATACAGTTCCTGCTCTTGGAAGCTCACAGTGGGGTCAAGGAGATAAAAGTAATGCTCCCAAACCATTCAGTCATCCTGTCAGAGGCAAGGATCTGGACCACTGACCTTAGGGTGCATAGTGAGTGAGCACAGCCAGGGTCCATTGGCTGGTTTCTTTTGTAAAGTCCCATGGTACAGCCTCCCTCTCACAAGCCCTGCACATCAGGATAACCTGCTATTACATGAGCCTTCCACTGGGTGCCTTCCAGAGAGAGACAGTTCCACTGTGTAACGAGAGCTGTGCCCCACAGGCCACTCTGCAGAATCCAGAGCGGAGGCAGTGGCAGAAAGAGGCTATGACAGACACTGTGACAGAGTCTACAAAAGAAGGCTGTGACAGGGTCTGTGACAGAGACTGTGATGGGGGCTATGACAGGGACTGTGATAGAAGCTGTGACAAGGGCTGTGACAGGGACTGTGATAGAGGCTGGAATAGAGGCTGATAGAGAAGGATGGAACTGTGACATATTGTGTTAGGGCTATGATAGGGAAAATGAAGGGACTGTACCGGGGTTGTCACAGAGGTGTGACAGAGATTGGGACAGAAATATGACTAAGTCTGGAACCACAATCAGAGTTGGGACAATAGCTCCTGAGCCCAGGCCCGCACTCCCACAGTCCATAGCACAGTTGGTAGTAACAGCAGCAACACAGAAAACAAAGGCCTAGCCAGGCCCAGGCATTTGTGGAACTGTCAATAGGCTGAAGCTGCCACAGGAAGAGAGTGAGAGAAAGGTTAGTGAGGCTGTTTCCCAACCACTCTGCCATGAGTTCCTGAGTCTTAGTTTCCTTGATAATACCTGCATTGGGGAGAGTTCAGGTGGCAGACTGAGGAAAATGCAAACGTGGACTGATCTGTGAGACTCCTAGGTATTGCAAAGGGTCCCTGAATCTCCATTCTCCCCAAGCACAGCCTGTTGATGGAATAAGGAATGCACCTTCCATATAAACAAACAACCATTTTCCTCTGTGTGGGTGCTAGGGAGCTGAATAAAACACCAGTATGTTTTGAAGTATAACTGAATTCATAGTCATGATAGTTAAAATTTGTGGAAAGCTACCTCTGTAACCATGCCAAGTGCCTAGCATAGATTAGCTCACATAATCCTGCTGACCCTGGCAGGTAAGTGGTATTATCCCCATTTTACAGATGACTAAATTGAGGCTAAAGAAGTTGACTAACTCTCCAAGCTCCCACAGTTTGTAGGCAGTTATGTCTGACACAGTCTCTGACCTTCATGCACCACAGTCAGCTTTCTCAATCACAGTAGTTATCATGTCAGATATATTTCAAAGTCTCAGAATATTTTTCATTAAAAAATAGGTTCTTATACTGGAACTTACTGGGAAGTATCCCTTCATTTCACTGGAATTTTTGGAACTCATCTGCTCTCTGTTCCCTACCCCGGGCACCAAGCTGGGCATTGGGGGTGAGCAGGGCATGATTTTCTGCCCCAGGAGAGCACAGAATAGCTATAACGATTTCAATGGCCGTGGTTGTCATTGCATCTTTTGGTCAGGCTCTCACTGATCAATGAGGATTATAAACAGTTCTGGCCAGGCAGTCCTGTCCTCCTCTCTCACTGTGCTCACCCTGAGCCTATTCTTATGGCTTTACTGCCTTGTATTATCCCCCTTCTTGAGTCACATTCAGAAGAAAAATTCTCTGCCAGACTCCTTGAGAAGACAGGGCCCCTTGGCCTCTTCACAGAAGACCCCCTCTTTTGCTGTTCTTGAGGGATGGCTCCTCATTCTCCCAGACTCCCTCATGATTAGGAAGTGAGGCAGCTACACCCTATGGCTTTTCTCAGACTACTGTCTGTTTACCACCCATAAAACTCCTCCCCCCGTACCCTTCTGAGGCTCCTACAGTCATCATCTCATGGCTGTCACACAGAGATTGTACCCATCTGGCTTCCTCTCCATGTAAGCCCTAGAGAGAGCTTTATATGAACCTTGGCCCTGACTAGTTTCAGAAACCTTCTTCTTAACTTCAGCCCCCACTTCTAAGGCCCACTTAGCACTGCTCCACCTTTACAAGCTCATATTTGGGCTTAGTTTGACTCCAGCTGCACTCTCTCCATCCCACCTTCCCTTGTTCTTCCAGGGGAGAACAAACTCTTATCATTGAACTCACTGCTTGTGTTCCTCGTTGAGCCCCCTTCTTTCTCTGCTGCCCATCACATCTAATCTTTTTAAAAGTCTGGGTTTCACTTGCCTTCCTTTCTCAATTCCCACTCATTCCTTAACCCGGTGATCAGGCTTCACTCCCATCATGTCGTTAGCAAGACCAAATTCACCTTTCATTCCTTGGCCTCTGAGAATTTTGTGATACTGCTGACCTCTTCCATCTTCTTGAAACACCCCCTTCCCTTGACTTTAAGGACACACACTCTTCTTATTTTCATTCTATATCTCTGGCCAGGTCCTCAGTTTTCTTGGTGTGAAGAAGAGGGCTTACTCACATACTGGCATTATTCCTGATTCTGTTTATGCCTATTTTTCTCTGATGTGATCTTTTTCCCTGGCCACTCTCACCCAGGCCCTTGGCTTCAATTCACATCCATGCCTCAGTCAAACCTCTCCCCTGGGCTCCAGGCCTGTTTATTCAGTGGCCTCTTACAAACACCTCAGACACTGCATGCTCTTCCCCAAAAACCCCTGTTTTTTCCCCACTTGATAAATGACACCAACATCCTTCCAATGGCTGAAGCCAAAAATATGGGCATCACTCCTGACTCCTTCTCCCACCCACCTCTCACATTCAAGCATTTCAAAAGTTTTGCTATTTCTCCTTCAAAAATATCTCTCAAATATGTCTACTTCAACACGTAATCCTGACTTTTAAAAGAAGTGGTGTTAGAAGAAGTTTAAGTTTAAAAAATTTGGCTCTCAAAAGAAATTTCAATTGTTGTACTGTTGATATTTGGCTCTGTTGACTAATGAATTTGCCTATCTCTGCCCTAGACAAAGGGAGGTGGAGGTGAGTAGAGAAGGCCCCAGCCCATTTTTTTAAAATGACCCATTGGGAGACAGCAAGACCTAGGCGACCTATGAGGAAATAAGTGATTAAATAGTACTCAGCCAATGAGAAACTGGAGGAGGTCTAAATAAATAGGTTATGTCCTTGCCCTACATGTGATCCTGTAAAATGGGCACTCCCTCTTGAAAGTGTTAGTAAAGGTCTCATTTTTGCCATGCTTCTGTTTCCTAATTCGTCATTTGAAATTTGGTCAGGTGAGTCATTTCTTACAGTAGGGAGGTCAGACACTGGGCAATACAGAGGCCCACCTTCTTATCAATACTGGGGGCCCAGTGACCTCTGGTTCCAGGGAATAATGGCTTTGGGAACACTGGAAGATGTACCATTTGGGAGCAGTACTGGTAGTCACACACAGGTCACTGTCAAAGTGGCTTTGCTGGCAGTATAGACTGAAGTAGGACAAGAGAGGAAGAATTGCAGAGAAGCCATATGGGGATTGCAGTGGGGTGAGGCTTCGGCATATGTGGGCTGCCTTTCTGGAACTCCCAAAATACTGTGGCAGAGAAGGAAGAGGGCAGAGGTCTTAGAGGTGCAAGAAGAGAAACAGCAGGAACGTGGAGAAATGGATGTTAATGGAATTTTATTTATAGTCCCAGGCTCAAAGGTTCTGATAACATTTGTGTTAGGTTGCTCTTCTAGCTGACTACTCCCGCCCTGTCTTACACAAGATAGGTGGTTAAGCAAATAATGATTTCCAAACTCTTTTCATCCCTTTCCCCCATTTTCATTCAGTTTTTATCTTTTTCTTAATGGAGTTGAAGGGGCACTTTTTATATTAGAGAGAGTATTCCTTTTTCTATCATTTAATGCTACACATACTCATCCCTTACTCTCCCAGTTTGTTACTGCGATTTTGTTGTGCAGTATTTGCCATGCAGAAATTTTTATTGTTATGCAATGAAGTATATCAACTTTTTCTTTTATGATTTATAACCTAGATATCTCATTTAAAAAGCTCTTCCCCACCCCAGAAAATATTCACTTATATTTTTATAAATACATTAGCATATACAGATATATTACATCTTTCCCATTAATTAGAAATGCCTCTTTTCACATACACCACATTTTATATATATGCAAATTATATATGCATTCTATATCTGATTTGATTCCCTATTTCTGTTCATAATCTACTTCTCTCCCCAAATATTGCAAATGTGCTATTACCTGTTTAAAAAAAAAAAGACACTCTCTTTTCTACTGCTCATCTTTCAGATTTATCTTAGTTATTTCTCTCTAGATTAACTACAAAATCATTTTATTGTGTTAAAAATCATGTTGATGTTTTGATTAGGACCATGTTGAATTTATAAATTCATTTAGGAAATATAGATACGTTTACATCATGGTGCCCTCCCCTCCAAGAGGATGGTCTGCCTATATTTAAATCTTTTGCATCTGAGGAGAATCCTGCCATGGTTTCAACCCTGGTGCAGCCTTTTCTCTCATTTTTGTTTATTTGTTTCTTTTATTTTTCTTTCTTTCTTTCTTTCTTTTCATTTTTGTCAAATTTTGGAAGGGTATTTTGTAAACCTACATTTAAGGCACAATGATTTTCAAAAGTCTTCAGATTTGCACTGAATTGAGGGTGAAGACAGGGTGGTGAGCTAAAACCAGGGGTGTGGGTGAAAGTCTGAAGGAAAGTAAATGCTAAATGAGAGGAACAGAACCTTGCCAACATTAATGAGAAAGTGGATTTGGTGAATGTGGATGAGAGAGTACACAGAAGAGATAGGTAAAACCAGCAAAAAGGTGTCAAGTAAGTCAGAGAAAGAAAGCTCAGCAATGGCCATCCAGGGAGACCAGAGTTGCAGTAGGTTTGTGGAGGATGACTGTGTTGGTTGTGACAGGTTAGTAGTAATATTTAAACTGGGACACTTGAAGAAGACTCTGGTACAAGAGGGATAAACTATAATTATTCTTGGTAAACTGGAACACATGGTGACCCTAATTAATGATCTCTGAAAAAGTGGTCTCAGTGGGTGATGGCAAAGGTGTCCATGTTGTGTAAAGTGAAGAGTTAAGACAGTGAGAATATTATAGAATGTTCTTTTTAGAAGCTTAGCCATAAGGTAAGAAAAGAGTTGAGTCATAGCTGGAAGGAAATTAAGATTGAAGGAGGTTTATTTGCATGTTTGTTTTCTAGGCTTGAGAGATTTGTCTGTGGGGGGGGGGGCACTTACCAAAAATTAGAGGGATTAAAGATACAGGCTATAGAGAGAATTATTACTGAAGAGAGGAGATATAAGAGGGAAAGGAAGAAATATCAGCAACTCATGGAAGACACAACATTAGTCTGGAAGAGAAGGAAAGACAGTTCTTGATATGAAAGACAAATAAAAGAACACATGACAAACACAAAAAGCTGAGTTACAGGGAAGGAGTCTGAGGGAACTAATTTAACTTCTCAAGAATGGTGGCTGAGAAGGAGGTGGACAAATCTGTAAGGGGCAAAAGCTCCAAAAGGAAAGAATTGGGAACACTTTACCCCTTCTCTTTTTTGGGGGGGGGGGAGGGGAGGGAAGGTGTCATGGTTACATACTCTCTGATGGATTAAGATGGTTCTGAATGAGGTCCAGTGGTGGGGAGTACCTAGACAGATTTTCCAAACTCAATGCCAAGCCCTAAGCTGGCAGGGTCTGGCTGGTATGTATCTGGGGCTGGAAGCCTCCCCCATTCTAGGCACTTTGAAATGTTGGGGCTTTCTCTGGAGAACTACCGTAGAAATTGCTTACACATCTGGACCCATAAAGACATCACTGTGTTGATGAACAAAAATGCTAAGACTGTGTAGAAACAGGTTCTATCTACAGGGACACCTTAGGTGGCTACAGAAGCCACAGCTAATCAGCAGTTCCAGTGCTCTTGTCTCCTGGCTTTGGATGAACCATCCCTTTTCAGGAACTCCTTGATGTTCTTGGACAATTCAGTGTGGAAGAAGAATCCAAGACAGAAATAATATATTTTTTGTTCATTTGGATTGGCTTGAGTGGTTAATATGGAATTTAACTTATTAATACCCCAACTTAATAAAGCAAGTTTATTTCATAAAATACAATAGTATGTAACCATACAAAATAATATAGGAAAACAGAATAAATAATTTTGATTACATGAAAAAATACCCAGGACATATTAATTAAAAATTAGTATAAACATGACAATCTGATTTTTTAAAAGAATATGCAATACTACAGGCCAGGTGTATGAAATTCATGCACAAGAGGGGGGTGTCCTTCAGCCCAGCCTGCACCTTTTCACAATCCCACTGTGAGATTGGGCCTAAACTGGCAGTTGGACATCCCTCTCACAATTTGGGACTGCTGGCTCCTAACCACTGGCCTGCCTGCCTAATCACCCCTAACCACCTCTGCCTTGACCTCTGCCACCACAGCTTCATCCAGAAGGACATCCGGAAGGTCGTTCAGCTGTCCAATCTAATTAGAATATTATACTTTTATTATTATAGATATCTCTGGATAGCCAGATATAATATAGATAGATAGATAGATAGATAGATAGATAGATAGATACTAACAGTGACTGTTTCTGGGTGGTGGAATGTGGAAATAAAGGTGATTTTTCTTTTTAATTACCTTTATTTTCTAAATTTCCTATGAGGTGCTATATTGAATTTTTAGTAAGTTATTTTTTTAAAGGCTTGCCAAGTAACCATGGGACCCCATCTAGAGCCACTGCATGCTCTCTCCAGCTGCACACAATAGTTTCTCATTCCAAGGGAAAACAACCTGGCCAAATTTAGCAGTGCAACTTGCCTAATGCTGCTCTGAGGTTGCCCATGGGACACATCCCCCCATCTGGGGCTCCATAGGCAGCCCACTATCCTTGAGCTGGAACCTTCAATCAAGGTGACATTAATGGAACTTCTCCTTCATGAATTCCATGCTTACCAAGCACTACACAAAGCTGTGGTTGAACCAACAGACTGTGGGCAGAGGAGTGAGGACACTGCTAATCAAGTGGTTTCCTCAGCTATGTGGGGAAAGGCACATTGCCAGACCAGAACTAAGAGGGAAGGTCTTTTCAGTTCCAGTCAGAGTCCTTGATGAGTTCTCTACAACATCCAATTTTAAGTTGGATGGTGAGCACATACATCCTGCCCTGGGATGTTGGTCCTTCCTCCATTTATCAGTTAGTCTAACTCAGAAAAAGCCCTTGAAGCAATTGCTGAGATTAAAGACCTTGCTTCCAGGTCAGCCCTATTGGAAAAGAGCCCATTGACACTTTCTACCTACATTGGACCGGTGTGTGTCAAGCCATAGCTGGTGAATATGAGTGGGTCTCCAGTGGCCCATGAGGATAGGTCTGAGGACTACCTGACCCTCTGCTCTTTCCAGAACCTGAGCTATTTTTGTTGTAAATCATCACCCAAGGATATTTTTTTCCCATTGATTTTTAGACAGAGTAGAAAGGAGAGAGAGAGAAAAGGGAGAGAGAGAGAGAGAGAGAGAGAGAGAGAGAGAGAGAGAGAGAGAGAGGTGAGAGAGATGATATATCAATTTGTTGCCTCCCGCACATGCCCTGATCAAGGCTAGGGATCAAACCTGCAACTCAGGTTAATGCCCTTGACAAGGAATTGAACCCGTGACCACTGAACAATGCTGGCAGTGCTTGGTGAGCATGGCATTCATATAACCAGAATCACAGCCACCGTAAACATCAGTCCATTCCTTCTAAGAATCCCTTGAATATTTTAGTCTTCCTAAAGCCTTGCCTCTCCCTTTGGTATTGGATCCATATGGGCTCCAGATAGTTGTCTGCAAAGACAAGAGAAGGGTAAGTTCCATTAATATCACCTGGATTGAAGGTTCCAGCTCAAGGATGGTGGGCTGTCTATGGAACCCCAGATAGGGAATGTGTTCTCTGCTTGGACGTGTCTCATGAGCAACCTCAGAGCAGCACTAGGCGAGGTGCACTGCTAAATTCTTCTTCTTCTTCCTCTTCCACTTCCTAAGGAATATTCTTCAACATTTCATGTAATACTGGTTTGGTAGTGATTAATTCCTTTACCTTTTCCTTGTTTGTGAAGCTCTTTATCTGACCTTCAATTCTAAATGAGAGCTTTGCTGAGTAGAGTAATCTTAGTTGTAGGTCCTTGCTATCAGCACTTTGAACATTTCTTGCCATGGTCTGCAAAGTTTCTGTTGAGAAATCACCTGACAGTCATATGGGCACTCCCTTATAGGTAATAACTTTTTTTCTCTTTATGCTTTTAATATTCTCTTTTTGTCTCTAGCCCTTGCCATTTTAATTATGATCTGTCTTGATGTGGGCCTCTTTGGGTTCCTCTTGTTTGGGATTCTCTGCGTTTCCTGGAAATATAAGTCTATTTCTTTCACCAGGTAGGGGAACTTTTCTGTCATTATTTATTAAAATAGATTTTCAATATCTTGCTCTCTCTCATCTCATTCTGGTATCCCCAAAATGCAAATGTTGGTTCACTTGGAGTTGTCCCAGAGGCTCCTTATACTATCTTCATATTTTTGGATTATTTTATCTTTTTACTCTTCATATTGGATGTTTTTTGATTCCTCCTATTTCAAATAGCTAGTTTGATTCTTGTAGTTTCTCTGTAAATTATTCTCTATTTCAGTTAGTGTATGCTTAATTTCTGAGTGGCCCTTTTTCGTGTCTTTGACTTTCTCACTAAGATCCTTGAAAGTCTCATGAAGATCCTTGAGTAATCTTTAAAAAAAAAAAACAAAAAAAAAACACACATATTTTATTGATTTTAGAGAGGAGGGGAGAGATAGAAACATCAATGATGAGAATCATTGATTGACTGCCTCTTGCACACCCCCTACTGGGGATCGAGCCCTCAACCTAGGCATGTGCCTTTGGCCGGAATCAAACCTGGGAATCTTCAGTCCACAGGCTGACACTCCATCTATTGAGCCAAACCAGCTAGGGCTTGAGTAATTTTATAACCATGGTTTTGAACTCTGTATCCAAAAGTTTGCTTGTTTCCATTTCTTTCATTTGTGGCATGGTTATTTGTCTCCCCATTTTAACTGCCTCCCTGTGTTTGTTTCTATGTATTAGGTAGAGCTGCTATGTCTCCTGGAATTAGTAGAATAGCCTGGTGTAGTAGGTGTTCTGCAGAGCCCAATGGCTCAGCCTCCTCAGTCACTTGAGCTAGGCACTCTAGTGTGCTCCTGTGTGGGCTGTGTACACAGACTTGTAGTTGAGCCTTGATTGCTGTTGGTATCACTGGGAGAAGTTGACCTCCAGGCCAATTGGCTTTGAGGACCAGCTGCAATTACAGTGGGAGAGCTGCTATGCAGGAAAAACCCCAATGGAGCAGTATTTGCTTCAGTGGGGCTTTGATGCTCACTGAGTTTGCCCCTTTAGTGTGTCACTTGTGGATGTGTAGAGTTGTAATCTGCTATGGTCTGAAGCTGTCCAGAGGGTACACTGGCTCTAGGGCCTTCAGGGAGGTGCAAAGTCAGCCACTGCCTGGAGCTACTCAGCAGGCATTATTTGTATTGGGCTTGGAGGTGCCCAGGCAAGGCCCATTTCTGAAGCAAGGCAGGATTGTGTTAGTGCAGTGTCTTGGGCCTTTTATTTATAGGTTTTGGGCTCAGTGATCCAGCTGCAGATTGTTTGAGAGATTTTAGCAGTCTGAAGCCTGAACAAGGACAGGCCATTTATATGCAAAAGCCACAGCAAATTAGATGGAGCAGGGTCTTAGGGAATCACCCAGTGGAGCAAACAGATACAGCTGCCAATACAGGAATAATGACTCCTGTGAGCATCATTGTCTGGGAGAAAGACTCCCTTAGTTCCTGTCCCAATGTCAGACAACTGGTTCCACCTCATATATGTGTGCATCCTCCAAAGGCTTGCCTTGGCACTGGGGCTCAGAGGAAGCAAGACCTTATAAGTTCAGTTCATGCACCAGCCCTCTAAAAGGAACTCCTGGGTCTCCAGTGGCCTCCGTATCACTCAGTCCCCATTTATGCTGGCTTTTTACAGTCTGTAGTTATAGGGACCTTTCTTCCCAGTTCTGGAACCCTGGGCTGGGGGTCTGGTGTGGGGCTGAGATTCCTTGCTCCTCACAGTAGTCTCTGCAGAGATGATCTCCTTCTGGATTAATAAAATGACACACATGTAGGTGATTGCTCAGCTCTTTCTGTGCCTCCTCCCCTTCTACCAGTTTCAATGTGCTTTATTCTTTACTTATTTAGTTGTAGGACTTCCATTCAGCTAGGTTTCAGGTGCTTCTGAATGATGGTTGTTCTGTATTTTAGTTGTAATTTTGATGTGGTTGTGGGAGATGGCTAGTACATGTGTTTACTGTTAGGATCACCAAAGGAGGAATGAACAAGGCCAAAGTGGTAAGGGATTATAAATTTTTAAGGTCATCTGGATATCAGATGGGTTGAGCCCAAAATGGTACCAGCACCCAGGGATGGAGAGTAAGAGATTTTAAAGGACTCTAGGCGGGCTTTTTCTGGGTGGAGAATTCTCTGTGCATGTCCAGATTCTAGGAAGGTCTGCAGAGGAGAGAAAATGGTCTTAACAAGTGGAATGTAGTCTAAGTGAAAGGGAATGTCCATTGTGAAATAACCTAAAGGTCAATTCTCAGGGGAGGTGATACCAATTCAATGATTTGATTAAACCTAACATTTACCCATGAGCTTTTGATCCCTGAATAAGATGTCAGCACCTGCTCTATGGGAAGCTCATTAGGCAGCCAGACTTATTTGCTCAGCACAGCAGGGCCATCCCTCCAAGAAGAAGCACCTTTGTTGAATAGCAGCAGAAGTAAAGTGGAGCAAGTAATCAGCACCTCCATGCTCTTATGAAGATTCCATGCCATCTCTTGTACCTACTAGCTCTCTCTGAGCTTCTGACAAAGACAGTGAAGGAAGCACAGGATTCATTTCTGACTTATGTCTGATAGGTATTCTATAAATATTTGTTGAATGAACAAATGACTGAGAGAGTAAATCAATCAATGACCTAATTTGTGGACATAGAGGCCTTACCTGGGTGGATGAAGATATAGACTCTTTTTAGACTAGAGACATATAAACAAAAAATATCTTTGGTACCTGGCCAATAGAAAAAAGAAAGGCTAAGATGCCAAGGTTTGACTATAATTAAAAAATGTTAAGCATTAATTACTTTTATGTATTAATCATGATGCTTTACTTTTATTTATTTATTTTTAATCTTCACCCAAGGATATGTTTTTATTGATTTGAGGGAGAGAGGAAAGGAGAGAGAAACGTTGATGTGAGATTTGCTTTCCATATGCACTCTGACTAATGATCAAACTCTCAACCTGGGTGTTTGCCCTGACTGCGAATTGGTCCTGCTACCTTTTGGTGTATGGGATGATGCTCCAACCAACTGAACCACACCAGCCAGGGCTAATCATGATACTTTAAAAACTTGTGCCCAGAAGTACAAAACCAAGATGGCAGCATAGATGAACACCTACACCGCTGCCCGGCACAACAATTTCAAAACTACAGCCAAAATACAGAATGGACATCACCCAGAATCACAGAAAAGCTGGGTCAGCGGAAATTCTATAGCTAGAAGGAAAGAGATGGGCACATGAAGACTCAGAGGAGCTGCAAAAGGCTGAGGTACAGAGACACATGCGTGGAAAGGATAGGCTACTGAGTGCCTGGCTACCTTTCTCTAGTGGGAGGGAGACAAATCTCACAACTGCACTGAACCCCAGTTCCAGGTGAGACTCTGGGGACCCAGACTTATATGGGGGGAGTCTGGACTGTCGGCAAAAGAGAGGACCGCACGGAAACTAAGGAGAGCCACAAAAGGCAAAGGAGGAGCATGCTCACAAGTGAGAGCAGAAAGGACTGACTGCTGAGTATGCTGCTGGCTTTCTCTAGGGGGAGAGAGATGGAAGCTCCTGACTGCACTGAATCCCAGTTTCGGAAGAGACCCTGGGGACCCAGACTCATATGGAGGGAATCTGGACTGTCGGGAAAAGAGAGGAGTACACAGAAACTCAGGGGAGCCATGAAAGGCAAAGGTCAGGAGGTGTGCAGAGAGGACTGACTGCTGAGTGTGCCATTGGCTTTTTTTTTAGCAGAAGGAAGATGGAAGCTCCCAACTGCACTGAACTCCAGTTCTGGGCAAGAATCTGGGAATCCAGATTCATTGGGGGAGAAACTGGACTGTCTGGCAGTGGGCAAAACTCGAAGGCGGCATTCTCTCAGAGGTGCTTGCAGTGATGCCCAGGGGCCTCATAGGCTGTCTGCCCAGGCCAAGGCTGTCTGCTCAGCCCTGAGACTCTGCCCCATCCAAACTGAGTACAGAGACTTTTGCAATTTTGCAAGTCTTGTCTCATAAGGCTGTCTCCACATAGAAGTTCTCTTGGCATAGACACAGCTGATCCTTACAGCTTGGAGGTCAATTCCTCCCAGTGATACCAACAACAATAAAGACTTAAGTACAAAAAGACTGTACACATAGTCCACAAAGAGGTGCACTAAGAGTGTCCACCTCAGGTAACTGGGGAGGCTTATCCACTGGGCCATATAGGACACCTAGCACACAAAGCTACTCTACCAGCTGAGGGAAGCAGCAAAAATGTGGAGCCAAAGAAACAGATTACAAATGAAAGAAATGGAGGAAAACAAACAACTGGATATAGAGTTCAGAACCATGGTTATAAAGATTTTCAGAAATTTCTTAGAAAAGGCTGATAAATTTAGGCAGACCCTCAAGGATATGAAAAAGGACCAACTATAAATTAAACATACACTGACTGAAATAAAAAATATTATAGAGACCTAATAGAAGACTAGAGGATCACAAGAATCTAGCCAAAGATTTGAAATACAAAAAGGCAAAAAACACTCAATCAGAAAAGCAAAATAAATAAATAAAATAAAATAAAATAATAATAATCCAAAAAGATGAAGATAGTGTAAGGAGCCTCTGAGACAACTTCAAGCATAACATCAGAATTATGGGGGTGCCAGAAGAAGAGAGAAAGCAAGATACTGAAAACCTATTTAAAGAAATAATGACTGAAAACTTCCCCAACCTGGTGAAAGAAATAGATTTACAAGTCCAGGAAGCACATAAAATCCCAAACAACAGGAATCCAAAGAGGACCACACCAAGGCACATCATAGTTAAAATGCCAAAAGCAAAAGACAAAGAGAGAATATTAAAAGGAGCAAGAGAAAAGCAGTTAATTACCTACAAGGGAGCACCCATACGATTGTCAGATGATTTCTCAACAGAAACTATGCAGGCCAGACAGGAGTGGCAAGAAATATTCAAAGTGATAAATAGCAAGAACCTAAAACCAAGATTACTTTACCCAGCAAAGCTATCATTCAGAATTGAAGGTCAGATAAAGAGCTTCTCAGATAAGAAAAAGAAAAAGGAGTTCATCAACACCAAACCAGTATTATATGAAATGCTGAAAGGTACTCTTTAAGAATAGGAGAAAGAAGAAAAAGGTAAAGGTAAAAATTATGAATAACAAATATATATCTATCAACAAGTGAATCTAAAAATCAACTGAATTAAAAATCTGATAAACAGAATAAACCGGTAAATATAATAGAATCAGGGGCATAGATAGGGAGTGGACTGAAAATTCTGAGAAGGAAGGGGGTGTGGGGATGTGAAAAGAGACTGGACTAAGATTATATACCTATAGATGAGGACAGTGGTGGAGGAGGTAAGGGCAGAAGGTGGAGTGAGAATCATGTGGAGGGGATCTATGGGGGGATAAAAAGAGGAACAATTGTAATAATCTGAACAATAAAAAATTAATAAATAAATAAATAAATAAACTTGTGTCCAGCCGGAATGGCTCAGTGGTTGAGTGTCAACCTGTGAACTAGGAGGTCATGATCAGGGAACATGCCCTCATTGTGGGGTCGATCCCCAGTGTGGAGTGTGCAGGAGGCAGCTGATCAATGATTCTCATCATTGAGGTTTCTATCTCTCTTCCCTCTCCCTTTCTCTCTTAAATAAATTTTAAAAATATTTAAAAATAAATAAAAACTTGGTCCTTGGCACTGAAACCACAGATTATCAAGTCCAACAAAACCCAAGTTTCACATAAGAAAACTGATGCCCAGAAAGAGAATGGAGTGTACAAATTCCACTAGGATGATGGAATTAAAGCAGGATCAGCTGTCTTGATTCCTAGCCTGCCAGTGTGGCTGGAGACCTGGGGGATAGGGAAGTTCTCTTATAAATGTTAGTTTGGCACTTACTAGATGCTGCATACCTACTACATTCCAAGCAAGTTGCTAAATACTCATGCCACAATGGTGAATAATGTCTTGGCAAGACAGGAAACAGGCAATTATAATAAAGAAAGAGCGCCCAGCTTTGGGAACCCACGATCGGGTGGGGGAGCTTGAAATGGGGAGCAGACACTCCACACACTCCATTTAGAGCCTTTCCAGGAGCATTCCCCCAGCATTCTCACACCACTCTATCTCCTACCTGCCTATAAGCACTTATCTCCATGGACCCAGGCGCCCAGATAAGAGTCACACCTTGGAGGCTAAGGTGATAGATAAGCATGGCAGGCTGCTTAGACAGATGGGACCTCAACAGCAGTGTCAGGCTTCAAAGGGAGGCCCTAAGAAGAAAAGGACCTGCTATCCTGTATGATGGGGATGTGGAGAGATGGTGTGCACCCCATGATACAGGCTTGAGCTCCAGGATCCCTTCGAGCTCCAGGATCACTTGCACTTCCAGGCAATGAAACTAGGTTCTGCTTTCAACCTAAACTCTGTCTTGTGTTGAGGCCAAAGCTTCCTTGTCTCTCTGCTGTATTTCTACCTCTCTCCTCCTATTGGCTGATTCTCCATCTCACTGAAAACTCACCCCTCTGCCTTATCAGTTCATCCTGCACCATTTCTTCCATCCTTGTTTATTTGGAAAGTTCCTGAAAGTCAATCTCTTCTGGAGAAGTTCGGAGGTAGAGGCAGATATGGAGATACAGATACAGGACTACCTATGATCATCCTCCCCTCTCTTTCTCCTCCTCCTCCTCACCTCCCTAGGACTAATAAGAGGCTAACCTAGACAGGGGCTTCTGAATCACTCAGAGGTCCCTCAAGATAGGAAAGGCATATTCACACTAGGCCATGGAGGAAGCTTAATAAACAGTATCTACACAGGGACACCAACAAGAGACAATGCAGCCCCCCATAGAGAAACAGTGGGAAGCAGCTTCTACCTCTGGGCTAACGGAGCAAATGGAAGGAACAATTACTGGAATCTAAAGTAAGGAGCTCTCCAGAGAGGGCCACCTAATAGAAGCTGTGCCCCTTCTTAGAGGAACAGAGCCCACCTTCAGTGGCCTGGCAAGCAGAATATCACAGAACAAATACCATGACCTCTGGGGAGACAAAAACATAGTCTGCACGTGAAAGAAAAGCAGGCATCACCAGAAAAGGAAGTAAATGAGTCAGAGACAAGCAACCTACCAGAGCAAGAATTCAGAGTAATGATCATAGGATGGCTAAAAAGAATGGAAGAGAAATTTGACAATAGCTAAGAAGAAATGAGGAAGAACCATGAGGAACTGAAGAAGAGCCATGAGGAACTGAAGAAGAACCAAGAAGAAATGAAAAATGACATTGCTACCATGAAGAACTCAATAGAAAGCATCAAGAGTAGACTAGATGAAGCAGAAGACCGCATCAGTGAGCTAGAAGATAAGATGGAAAAAAATACCCAAGTAGAGCAACTTCTAGGAAAAAAGATTAAAAAGCAGGAGGAGAGCTTTGGGACAATACAAAACAAAATAATATTCGAATAATAGGGGTTCCAGAAGGAAAGGAAACTGAGGTAGACATGGAAAAAGTATTTCAAGAAATAATGACAGAAAACTTTCCTGAAATAGAGAAGAAAAAACCCACACAAATCCAAGATGCTCGCAGAGTCCTAAGCAAAATAAATCCCAGAAGACAGTCTCCAAGGCACATTATAATTAAAATGGCAAACAACATCGACAAAGTAAGAATTTTAAAAGCAGCCAGAGAGAGACAGAAAGTTACATACAAAGGAACCCCCATCAGACTAGCAACTGATTTCTCAACAGAAACTTATCAGGCCAGAAGGGAATGGGATGAAATATACAAAGTCATGCAAAGTAAGGGTCTGAATCCAAGAATACTGTACCCAGAAAGGCTATCAATCAAGATTGAAGGGGAAATCAGGAGCTTCACAGACAAAAAAAGACTGAAGGAATTTATCTCCACCAAACCAGCAATGCAAGAAATGCTAAAGGGTCTACTGTAAAAATAAAGAAATAAGAAGTGAAGAAGGAACATGGGTATAGAATAAAAATGGCGTCAAATGAGTACCTATCAATAATAACCTTAAATGTAAATGGATTAAATGCTCCAATCAAAAGACATAGGGTAACAGATTGGATAAGAAAACAAGACCCATACATCTGTTGTCTACAAGAAACCCACCTCAGAAAAAGAGATGCACACAGACTGAGGGTGAAAGGATGGAAAAAAGTTTTCCAGGCAAATGGAAATGAAAAAAAAGCTGGGGTAGCAATACTTATATCTGACAAATTAGATCTCAGAGTGAAGGACATAGTAAGAGATAATGAAGGCCACTTCATAATACTAAAGGGAACAATCCAACAAGAAGAAATAACCCTGGTAAATATGTATGCACCCAATACAGGAGCAACCAAATACATTAAAAAACTGCTGGAGGACATTAAGAGAGAGATTAATAGCAATACAATCATAGTAGGAGATTTTAATACCCCACTGTCACTCTTCAACAAATCATCTAAACAAAAAATCAGCAAAGAAATATCAATCCTAAATGACTCACTAGACCAGATGGAATTAATTGACATCTTCAGAACACTGCACCCCAAAGCCACAGAATATACATTCTTCTCAAGTGCACATAAGACATTCTCAAAGATAGACCACATTTTGGGACATAGGCAAAGTCTCTTCAAATTCAAGAAGATAGAAATCATATTTAGTATCTTCTCACACCATAATGGCATAAAACTGGAAATTAACTACAATAAAAATAATCCAAAGAAATCAAACACATGGAGACTAAACAGCATGCTATTAAACAAGGATTGGGTTACCAGAGAAATCAAGGAAGAAATTAAAAACATCTTGGAAACAAATGACAATGAAAACACAACAATCCAAAATCTATGGGACACAGCAAAAGCAGTTTTGAGAGGGAAGTTCATATCCTTACAAGCCTATTGCAAAAAACTAGAAAAAAGGGTAACAGATGATCTAACTCTACAAATCAAAGAGTTAGAAAAGGAGCAACAAGAAAAGCCCAGTGTAAGCAGGAGGAAGGGAATAACAAAAATCAGAGCACAGATAAACGACATAGAGACAAAAAAAAACAATACATAAGATCAACAAAACCAAGAGCTGGTTCATTGAAAGAATAAACAAGATAGAAGGACCTCTAGCCAGGCTAACCAAGAAACAGAGAGAGAGAACCCAAATAAACAAAATCAGAAATGAAAGAGGTGAAATAACAACAGACCCCACCGAAATACAACAGATTGTTACAAAATACTACGAACAACTCTATGCCAACAAACTGAACAACCTGGAGGAAATGGACATATTCCTAGAAAAATACAAACTTCCAAAACTCAATCAGGAAGAATCTAAAACTCTCAATAGACCAGTGTTTGGGAAGAAATTGAAACAGTCATCAAAAAACTTCCAGCAAACAAAAGCCCAGGGCCAGATGGCTTCACAGGAGAGTTTTACCAAACATTCAAGGAAGAACTAAAACCTATCCTCCTCAGACTATTCCAAAAAATCCAAGAGGAAGGAACACTTCCAAACTCCTTCTATGAAGCCAGCATCACCTTAATACCAAAACCAGATAAAGACAACTCAATGAAAGAGAATTACAGGCCAATATCCCTCATGAACATAGATGCCAAAATCCTCAACAAAATTCTAGCAAATCGTCTCCAGAATAATATCACAAAGATCATACACCATGATAAAGTAGGATTTATTCCAGGAATGCAAGGATGGTACAATATCCGCAAATCAATAAATGTGATACATCACATAAACAAATTGAAAGATAAAAATCATATAGTCATATCAATTGATGCAGAAAAATCATTTGATAAAATCCAACACCCTTTCCTGATAAAAACTCTCAACAAGGTGGGAGTACAAGGATCATACCTCAAAATAATAAAAGCCATATATGATAAACCCACGGCCAACATTATACTCAATGGGCAAAAACTAAAACCATTCCCTTTAAGAACAGGAACAAGACAGGGATGCCCACTCTCGCCACTCCTGTTTGACATAGTACTGGAAGTACTAGCCATTGCAATTAGACAAGAGGAGGAAATAAAAGGCATCCAAATTGGAAAAGAAAAAGTAAAGTTATCCTTATTTGCAGATGACATGATATTGTACTTAAAAAAACCAAAAGACTCCATTAAAAAACTAATTGACTTAATAAATGAATTTGGCAATGTAGCAGGATACAAAATTAATGCCAAGAAATCCATGGCATTTCTATACACCAACAGTGAACTTACAGAAACAGAGACTAAAAAAGCAATTCCATTTACCATCACACCAAAAAAATTAAGATACCTAGGAATAAACTTAACTAAGGAAGTAAAGGACCTATATGCAGAAAACTATTCAATACATGACACTGAAAAAAGAGATAGAGGAAGATGTAAACAGATGGAAGAACATACCATGTTCATGGATTGGTAGAATCAACATCATCAAAATGTCCATACTTCCTAAAGCAATCTATAGGTTCAATGCACTCCCCATTAAAATACCAAGGGCATATTTCACTGACCTAGAAAGAACTCTCCAAAAGTTCATTTGGAACAATAAAAGACCCCGAATAGCCACAGCAATCCTGAGGAAGAAGAGTAAAGTAGGAGGGATCTCAATACCAGACTTCAAACTGTATTACAAAGCCACTGTTCTCAAAACAGCCTGGTACTGGCACAAGAACAGACATATAGATCAATGGAATAGAATTGAGAACCCAGATATCAACCCAAATCACTATGCTCAATTAATATTTGACAAAGGAGGCACGAATATACAATGGAGTCAAGACAGTTTCTTCAATAAATGGTGTTGGGAAAATTGGGCAGACACATGCCAAAGAATGAAACTAGATCACCAACTTACACCATATACAAAAATAAACTCAAAATGGATGCAGGGCTTAAACATCGGACAGGAAACCATAAAAATACTAGAAGCATCCACAGTCAGCAAAATCTCAGATGTATGCCAAAAGAACTTCTTCACTGATACTGCCCCTAGGGCAATGGAAGCTAAAGAGAAAATAAACAAATGGGACTACATCAAAATAAAAAGCTTTGCACAGCAAAAGAAACCATCAACAAAACAACAAAAAGCCCACGGTGTGGGAGAACATATTTGCTAATAACACCACTGATAAAGGTTTAATCTCCAACATCTACAGACAGCTGATACAACTAAATAAAAGGAAGATGAATGATCCAATTAAGAAATGGGCAATGGATCTAAATAGAATATTTTCAAAAGAAGATAGAAGGAAGGCCAAAAGGCACATGAAAACATGCTCAAAGTCACTAATTATCCGAGAGATGCAAATCAAAACAACAATGCGGTACCATCTCACACCTGTCAGAATGGCCAATATCAACAAATCAACAAACGACAAGTGTTGGCGAGGTTGCAGAGAAAAAGGAACCCTCGTGCACTGCTGGTGGGAATGCAGACTGGTGCAACCACTGTGGAGAACAGTGTGGAATTTCCTCAAAAAACTAAAAATGTAACTCCCATTTGATCCAGTAATCCCACTCCTAGGAATATATCCCAAGAAACTAGAAACACCAATCAGAAAGGATATATGCACCCCTATGTTCATAGCAGCACAATCTACAATAGCCAGAATTTGGAAACAGCCTAGGTGCCCGTCAGCAGATGATTGGATCCAAAAACTATGGTACATCTACACTAGGGGTGTCGAACTCAATCAGAGAAGGGGCCAAAATCTAAAATCCAGCCTAAATCGCGGGCCGAATGGTTTACTGAACAGTCATAAACTGTCATTGTGATGGAAACGCAGCGGACTGCAGTGATGACAGCATGGTGCGGGCCACATTGCAAGGCCTGGCGGGACGGATTTGGCCCGCGGGCCTTGTGTTTGACACATGTGATCTACACAATGGAATACTATGCTGCCATAAAAAAGAAGGAATTCTCATCATTTGCAGCAACCTGGATGGAATTGGAGAACATCATGCTGAGTGAAATAAGCCAATCAATGAAAGAGAAACACCACATGACCTCACTCATTTGTGGATAATAAAGATCATTATAAACTGATGAACCAAAAGATAGATACAGAGACAGTAAAGCAACAAGCAGATTGTCAAATTTCAGTGGGGAGGGGAGGAGGATCTGGGGGAGATAATAGATCAACTGAAGGACTTATATACATGCATATAAGTACAACCAATAGACATAACGCTCTGGGGAGGGAGGGGATATGTGGGAAGGAGGGAGGGGGAAAAATCAATAAAATATGTAAAAATAAATTAATTAATTAAAAAAAATACCATGACCTCTTTCTCCTCTCCCCTAGTCTTCTGTGGTGTCCTAATGGTTAAATCCAACCAGAGGCTAGAGGGCAAGGAAATCCATTGAAGCAGTCCATAAAGATCAGCTTCCAGGCACAGAGAAGGGTGGAGAAGTGTGGACAGTGGGATCTAGAGGGCCAAACTGAAGACATCAGCTCATCTGACAATGTTCAGGATACCATGCTGAAGTAATGACCATGACAACTCTACAAATCAGGCATTATTATCATCCCCATTTTAGAGAAAAAGAATCTGAAACTCAGAGAAGTTAAGGAACTTATTCTAGCCCTTAGCTAGTGAATGGTAGAATACAGATTTGAACCAAGGCAGCCAGACTCCAGGCTATGGTTATCTATGTCTTTGTTCTGAATCTGTCTCTCCAATATAACTTTCTGCAGTGGTGGGAGCATTCTATATTTATACTGCCTAAGGCAGTAGCTACTAGCCACACATGGCCATTGAGCATGTGAAATGTGACAAGTATGACCAATGAGAAACTAAGTTTTAAATTTCTTTTAACTTTAATTCATTTTTATTTGAATGGCCACATATGGCTACCCTATTGGACCACACAGGTCTAGATCTTACTTTGTGGGTCTTTAGCCATTGGATCCAGGAAGGAAGAAATGCTATCTGTCTTACTCTGCAATTCACAAAACTTTGAGGAGTGGATTAAGTCACAAGGTCATGGGGATGTGAGTTGGGGATGTGAGTAGACATGGGTTCAGAAAAGACATGGAACCTTCAGCTACCATCCCCCATCCTAGGCTAAAGTATCTCTCTAGATACACCTTTCCATCCTCTCCTGGACAGGAATAACCATGTAAGTAGGAGAGCAAGTTGCTAGGGGCAGGCTCCTAAAGGGAAAGGGGCAAAAGATGCTTGGTCACCTTCTCTAGCTGGACATACTGGTTAAAGTAATGAGACTGTGGTAGATCCACTTCTCTGAGATTTTATTGCTATTGCTACTTGGCCTGGGGCAGGGCCTGAACACTTTTCACACTTTTTGATCAGGAGTTTTTAACTACTAGGGTTCTATGCACTGCTCCAAGGTTGGGGGGTTGTGTGGGCAGGGGGGTGTGAAGCCCCTGAAATTGTGTATAAAAAACATTGCATACTTGCAGGCTTGTGTTTGTTTCTAGAAGAAGGTACACAGGCTCCATCAGATGCCAAAGGAATCTGTGACACAAAAAGACCCTCATCCAGGTTTTTAAAGGAAGAAGTTCCTTCTGCTTGCCTGGCCCTTCCCCTGAGGTTCCTCTTCCTCTTTTGGGTTTCTTATCCAGAGCCAGCTGGGGTCGTGTGCCTCTTTGTTCACCTGGACATAGCACTGGGCCTCTATCAACTGCGCTATTTAGGAGTGCTGAGCTCACTGCAGAAAGCAGGTCTGCACCTTCCCCCTCCAGAAATGGCCTCTGAGTCTGTAGGCTTACAGGAAGGAGCATGAGTCCTAGAGCTAAAGAAGACTTGCACTTCATCATGGATCTGTGCCACTTTGACAACACAATGAACTCCCATGATACTATTTCCTCGTCTATAAAATGGGGGGAATGATGCTTCTCTACAGAATGTCATGAGGATTAACTGGAGTAATGGTTATCAATTGTCAGGCCCATGCCCTAGCCGGTTTAGCTCACTGGATAGAGCATTGGCCTGAGGACTGAAAGGTCCCAGGTTTGATTCCAGTCAAGGGAATGTCCCCAGAAGGGGGTGTTCAGGAGGCAGTTGATTGATGCTTCTCTCTCATCGATGTTTCTAACTCTCTATCCCTCTCCCTTCCTCTATGTAAAAAAATCAAAAAATATATTTTAAAAATAAAATAAAGTGTTAGGCCCTCAATAAATGTTAACTGTTTTCAGGCACAATTGGATCCAGTAATTTTCTCTAAAGTGTTCCTGGCAGGAGGTTTCCCAGCCCCCATTTGGAAAGCTTTTGCTGTGAGAAAGTTTTTATGTCAGCTAAGAAGTCTTTGAATTGAAGTGACAGAAATTAAACTCAAATGGTTCACCATCAAAGGGAATTCATTAGCCTAAGACAGTGGTTGGCAAACTCATCAGTCAACAGAACCAAATATCAACAGTACAACTGAAATTTCTTTTGAGAGCCTAAAACCAACTTCTGAGCATGGGCCACAAAATTTCAATTGCACTGTACATGCATGCCCGCACAAGGTATTTTGTGGAAGAGCCACACTCAAGGGACCAAAGAGCGCATGTGGCTCATGAGCCATGGTTTGCCAACCACTGGCCTAAGAAATTGGGAATAGTAGGAGTGGAGGTGACCTCAAGGGCTCCAGAGAGCCAAACAATGTCATCATCAAGACTTTCCTTCTCTCCCTTCACAACTCTTGGCTTTGCTTCTCTATGCAATGCAGTCAACAACTTTTAGCATATCTTATCACCAGACCCAACCCAAAGAGAGCATTTTTTCTCCAAGAGACCATATGTAAATTCCCAGGGAATGTGATCACATGCCCATTCAGAGCCAATCACTCTGGGCAGAGCCATGGGAAATTATGATTGGCTAGGTTTTGTCATAAGACCTGAGGATGGGAGATACTGTACTTTGAATAGTAGCTATATTAAAAGTATGTAGTGTGTGGGAGGGTAGGGTCCCTAATTGGGAGAAAGCTATCTCTAGAAGCCTATGGAGAACTAATGGATGTTCACTACTCTTTCTCCTTACATTGCACTCAATTCTCTGTCCTTCTAACAACCTTCACTCCAGCATCACTCCTAGTTTGAGCCTCAGAGATATGCAGAGTCATCCTGACCTCCCCAATCTTCTTTTTTCCAAGCAAAGTTATTCTAGTTGTTCAAAGTTATCCTCTATCTCTGAGTGTATGATAGGTTCCCACCCCCAATTCCTTCTCTACTCCTGGGCAGAGGGCAGCGATGTGGTAGAAGTTGGAATGGGGTCAGACTGGAGAAATATCTATTGGAATGCAGGAAGATTATGGGGGGAGGGGTTTTAGTTTCCCTTAATGCTGATCAGTGACCTGGTATCTCTTTTAGCTACACAAGGGGAGTTGACCATGGAGGAAAGACAAGGAAGGAGAAGAATGTATGTGGGAAGAGGAGGAGGCAGAGTAGGAAGAACTGGGAAGAGGAAAGAAGCAGGGGAGGTAGAAGGAAAGGTGACAAGAGATTGACCAAAATAATGGGAAGAAACTTAAGTTCTCTAGAAACACTAAGGCTAGGAAGCACAGTGAAATACTTTAAAAGGTACCCAGGTGTGTGGCTTAGACTGAAAAAGCTCAAAGCTGGAGCCATCCCATGGATGGCCAGGGTAACCTTCCTGGAAGAGGAGGCCTTGAAAGCAGAGGATTATTAGAAAGCTTGGCTCTGGGATCTTGTTTCAAGAAGCATAAACCTCTGATTGCCCATCTAGAGAGCAGTGGACAGGCTAGCAAAGGAAGGGGCTTCTGCTCTCCTCTCTAGTCTGTTGGGCTGTTCTGCAGAGGTCACTCCTAGGCTAATGAGGAATCTTCCTGAAGTTAAAACCAATTAAGCAACAAACCACTTCTGATTAGTTCTTTCTCTCTATGTGAATTTTAATGAAAAGCCTCCTCTCCCCCTTCCTACTGCCCAAGAACCCTGGGGGTTAACCAGCTTTTGATCTGCCTGGAAGAGCCTTAAAGAGACTTTGAAAAGTCTAGAGAGAAAATAGAGAAGTTGGGTAGGGTGGGCTCCTAGCAACTTTCCACAGCATAGCAAGCCCTGCCAGTCAGCCTGCATTGCCTCTTGCATTTCTGAGTGCTACTGTGTCCTCTGGCAGGGACTGCTCTCAGAGAGTAAGACAAGGGGTGAGGGCACAGAGACAGTGGTACAGAAAGATGGTAAAACACAGCCTGGGATCTCGGCTTGCTCTATTTAAAGAGCCTACACATACATTAAAAAGGTAGTTCATGACAAAAGCTAGAAGTGCTGGATGAAAGATGTGTTACTGGGTGGGGAGTACCAAGTTGTATGGAGGCAGATAGTTCCCTAACTATCTGCCTCAGGGCCACAGGAGGAGGCAGAACAGTGGACAGAACTCAATTTTATGGGGATATACCGAGCGACTCTAAATCGTGAGCCCTCCACTCTGGCTTTCCTGGAATACTGCCAATTCCTTGCCTTTTTTCTGTGGACTCTTATGACCCTCCCATGAGATGTTACAAGGGAAAAATCCACTGTAAGCCAAAGGAGACTGGGAATAGTGTAGTGAGTATGCAGCAGATGATAGGGCACCGCCTTCTTTATTGCCCTGAACTCTCAGCAGGAGAAATCAGCACTACAGCTATTGGGCCCTATTCAGTTACACACCATCTCCATTTTATGGTAGCAAACTAAGACCAACATTTTTAACTGTGTCTTCAGTACAAACAGGAGGGCATGCTACAGAGTCACAAGGTTTAGCTCTCTTTATCCTAAAATGGGCACCCTCTAGAACTTCTCCTCCCTCCTTCTCCACCCCCCCCCCCCAAGGGACCTAGAAGCCCATGGAAAGTAGTTGAGATCCAAAGGATCAGAAAGACATTGTTGCCTCTTCTTCTAGCAAAGGCTCTGTTTTGAAGGAGAATAAAGTCCATGACATTGGCTAGAAATGGGAAAGGGAGAAATATCTCCTGGGGTCCACTGACAAAAAGAATAGAGATTGATTTTTCTGCAGGTTCCTTGTCACTGCCTCCCTACTCTTCTCCCCTCCCAGAGAACCTTCTCCTTCTCTCCTCCATTGTCCCTCCTTCCTCCACCCATTTTTCCCTCCCCAATCCATGCTGGCTCAGGGTGAGGATTCCAGAGAGACTTGACCAGGCCCTGGCTGCTCAGGGAAAGCCAGTGATTCCCTGAAAGCCAGCCATGCTTCCCAGGTCAGAGAAAGGCAGCATTTCTGGCTCAGAAATCTGAATGATGACAAATTTAGAGCTGCCTCTAAGTCCAACTGTTTTGGCTTCCATTTGTGTACCTAGAGCCAGCCTGGCCCAGAAGATTGGCTTTCAACTAGGGCTCTGCAGCCCAGAGCTATGGCCAGCTATTCCAGGCCTTCAGACTCCCCTGCACCTTTTCTGTGTCACTATCAGGCATCTTGGCCCCTCTGGTTGGCTTTACTGCCCCAAATTTCTGGAACATGCTGACTGTATCCTTCTCATGCAATGGTGATAGATGAGGGAATAGATTGGTAGCAAGGGACAGAAGAATCCAGTTCGTACTAACTTGGGCACAAAAAGGGACTTTATTGGGGGATGTGATGATACCAGGTTTTCTCTTTTGAGGAGCCAGCCAGTGTCAGGTATGGGATATTGGCAAACATATTCCAAATAAAAGAAGGGTTGAGCAATCAACATAGGAAGAGTGGGGATACTGTTGGGCCTTGGGAATATCTAAACCCAAGAATCCGTCTTCCTCCTTCTATCTCCATCCCTGTCTCTGCTTCTCTCAGACTGTATATCAGCTTTCTACACCTCCCAAGCTTCACCCCTCCCAACCTCAGCTCCTGTAGAGAATAGGCTTTTATATCAGCACCAATTGAAAAAATTCCAGGGAAGTCTGATTGGCTCACCTTGAGTTGAGGTCTGCCCCTAGAACACTCAGCCAAGGACTGAGGCTGGAGTAACAATATGGCTTCTCCCATGGGAACCCTATGGGTGGAAAGGTGGAAGGAGCAATTTACTAGGACACTGAGAGGAGTGACAGAGAGACAAATCAATAGGTATCTACTTTATCTACTGTATCACTATAATGACTGTAGAATTTTTTGTAGACCCTGTTACAGAAGCTTAGTGAATATTACTTTCACCTACTCTGGTTTGCTAGAACCATGGACAGCTGGATATACTTTCTTCCCTTATCCATAGCTTCTGACATGTCATCCTCACTCATGGACTTCCCTCACCTGTCAACCCAGATGATGGTCCTTTTAGCCACACTTGCTGTCTTATCCCAGCATCCTCTCGTCCTGGTCACTTTTACTCAGCTGTTAGGATAGAGTTCAAAGATAGGAGCCAGCTGACAGCAGCTGCCTTCTACTACTAGACTTGTTTGAGTTGTCTTGTAAGCATGGTGTGGGGAAGTAGGTTTTTTATATCTAAATCCAGCCTACCACCAGGAATGCTCAGGGCCTACTCAAGAAGGCAAATAATCCTTTCCCCTAATATTTACATGGTAAAATAAGATTGTTTTAGAGTAATAAATTTGACATTAAAATAGTAGACAAGTTTTCAGACTAATTTAAATTGGATAATTGAAATAAGTGAATATTCTAGAAAAACTAATTGCACTGGACAAAAAGCTGTTCCTAAAGTGTTAACTAAAAATTTTTTTGTTAGTTCATCTCAGGATAAAATCTCACAACAGGAAATAAATCTAAAGCAGTCATATTATAGTGCAAAAAAATAAAATTTAAAATCTATCAAGACTACATTATAAAATTTTCAAAAGCCTCCCAATATTAATATTTAAATCAAAAAAGGGGAAAGTAGAAGAATATCATGTAAGGAAAAATATCCTGAAAGTAAATTACATCTAGAAAGTTTATACTTTAGAGAATTAATTATAATGCTAACAGCAAGACACCCATGAAAAACACACATTGTGTCAAAACAAGCCAGAGGAAAATCATTTGGGCAAAAAATGAAAAAAGATCCCAAATGAAATTTATAAAAAATATATTCCTTTATTAACTTTTGGTTGATAATATGTTTATATATTTTCAGAAAACAACTCCAAGACCATGTGGATTCTGGCAACAGAGAGGAATTGACTCCAACCATGAAGACAGAAGAGGAGCAGTCCAGAGATGGAAATTGCTGATATCTAAACCCAAGAATCCGCCTTCCTCCTTCTATCTCCATCCCTCTCCCTGCTTCTTTCTGACTATATATCAGCTTTCTACACCTCCCAAGCTTCACCCCTCCCAACCTCAGCTCCTGGAGGTTGACATATTAGCAAACAGCCGTTAGGTGTCGCTAAATGATGCCCAGGACCAAATCAGAGAGGATTGGACCTGCATTACCACCATTTGTCCACCATCCAGAACTGAAATATCATTGCTAACATGTACACATAAGGAACTGTTTGACATTGAAATTGGGTCTCAAAAGAACTGTTGGCCCAGAAGAAAACTCACTACAGACTGATTCATATGCCTTTCAGCATAACGATTATTGCTTGTCTCATTTTTTATTCTTATAAGTATATTTCCAGTAGGACATGATCTCACTCATCTAGGAGAAATGGTGAACAACATAGACTGATGAACAAGAACAGACGCAGAGATAAGGAGCCATGGGTCAGACGTTGAACCTCAAAGGGAGGGTGGGGATAAAAGGGAGAGATCAACCAAAGGACTTATGTGCATACATCTGAGCCTAACCAGTGATCAAGGACAATAGGGGGTGAGGGTATGAGTGGGGAGCGGTCGGGGATTGGGATGGGGGATTGAGGCAAAATATGTGATACCTTAATCTATAAAGAAATTAAAAAACAAAAACAAAGATAGGAGCCAGGATTTGGAATTAGATATACCTAAATTTGGACTAAATGCCACCATTTAACTACCTATTGGGTCTTAAACAACAACTCTAAAAAAGTGGAGAAGATAATAATATCTAACAGAATTATGGAACAGGTTAAAATAAATGATGAATGAAGTTATTGGCACATAGTAGGCATTCAGTAAGTGACAGTCTGTAAAAAGCCACACCAAGGTATAGAGTCTTCTCAGCTCTCTATTCAAACAACAAGATCACTCTATCTGAGCAGGACCTATTTGTGGCAGGTGGGAGAAGAGTAGTGGCGATTCTCTTCTAGTCCCAGGCTCTGGGTGCAGGCTGGAAGGAGAGAACCTCTGTCCCAATTCCCAGCTAACCCTACATCCATCTCTTCAGGCCAACCCTGGGAAATCCTCTGTTTCCTGGAAGAATGCTAACACTCTGGTGAAAGATCTCAGGCCTACCATTGGCCTCAGGAAAAGTGACTGATTCCTCAGAGCTTGTCCTGAGAACAAAGTGGAGCAGGAGAAGAATACCTTGCATTGGACTCTGGCCACATCTGTCCTGGGGAAGCTCCAGGGAAATGTTTTAGGCCACAGGGAAAAAGCCTGATCATGGGGCCATGATCTGCTTAAATCAGCCTTGTATATCACCATAGGCTGTCCCTTCTGAGGAGGTAGCCATATCAATATCCCATAGATCAGGTATGGGATATTGACAAACACAATCCAGATTCACCCCCTTTTGGGCCAGAATTCATGAGTTCCTGGCTGATAGGTGTCATAGTGATGGAAGTGGGGTGCAACAAGGAGGAGCAAAGACATGGGCACACACATGCAAGCACACTCTCAAACACACATGTACCAGAAGCCGTACCTGAAGCCTCCCAAATGCCTAATAATAGTAACTGAGCCTGCATTTATAGAGCACTTACCATGTATCAGCACTGGGTTAACTTTTCTGTGTTCATTATTTCACTGAACCCTTTCCATGACCCCCAGGAGTGGGCATTAGTATCCCTGTTGATCAGATGAGGGAATGGAAGTCCCAGGTTAAGTAACTAGCCCAAGGTCATTCAGAATGTGACAGAGACATCATTCAGTTCCACATCTGGCTTATTTCAAAGCCCGATCACCCTGCTGTCCACCTGGATACTACAACAGACACAGGTTTTGTTTGTTTGTTTGGTTGGTTTTGGTTTGTTTTTTTATTTATTTATTTTTACATTTTTTAAAAATTATTATCTGTGTACATATTTTAACCTTGCCCCCCCTCCCATACATATCCTCCCTCCACAGAGTTTTCTGTCCATTGATTGTACTTATATGCATATACGTATACAAGTCCTTCGGTTGATCTAATATGCCCCCCCAGGTCTCTCTACCCTCCCGGCTGTAATTTGACAGTCTGCTTGTCTCTATATCTATCTTTTGGTTCATCAGTTTATAATGTTCTTTATTACCCATAAATGAGTGAGGTCATGTGGTGTTTCTCTTTCATTGACTGGCTTATTTCACTCAGCATGATGTTCTCCAATTCCATCCAAATTGCTGAAAATGATGAGAATTTCTTCTTTTTTATGGCAGCATAGTATTCCATTGTGTAGATGTACCATGGTTTTTTGATCCAATCATCTGCTGACAGGCACCTAGGCTGTTTCCAAATCTTAGCTATTATAAAATGTGCTGCTATGAACATAGGGATGCATATATCCTTTCTGATTGGTGAAACTAGCTTCTTGGGATATATTCCTAGGAGTGGGATTACTGGGTCAGATGGGAGGATTTTTGAGGAAGCTCCATACTGTTCTCCACAATGGTTGCATTAATCTGCATTCCCACCATCAGTGCACAAGGGTTCCTTTTTCTCTGCAACCTCGCCAACACTAGTCGTTTGTTGATTTGTTGATGTTGGCCATTCTGACAGGTGTGAGATGGTACCGCATTGTTGTTTTGATTTGCATCTCTTGGATAATTAGTGACTTTGAGTATGTTTTCATGTGCCTTTTGACCTTCCTTCTGTCTTCTTTTGAAAATATTCTATTTAGGTCCATTGCCCATTCTTTAATTGGATCATTCATTTTCCTTTTATTTAGTTGTATAAGCTGTCTGTAGATGTTGGAGATTAAACCTTTATCAGTGATAACATTTGCAAATATGTTCTCCCACACCGTGGGCTTTTTGTTGTTTTGTTGATGGTTTCTTTTGCTGTGCAAAGCTTTTTATTTTGATGTAGTCCCATTTGTTTATTTTCTCTTTAGCTTCCATTGCTTTAGGGGCAGTATCAGAGTTCTTTTGGCATATGTCTGAGATTTTGCTGCCTGTGGATGCTTCTAGTATTTTTATGGTTTCCCGTCTGATGTTTAAGCCCTGCATCCATTTTGAATTTATTTTTGTGTGTAGGGGTGTCGAACTCAATCAGAGAAGGCGCCAAAATCTAAAATCCAGCCTAAATCGTGGGCCGAATGGTTTACTGAACAGTCATAAACTGTCATTGTGATGAAAACGCAGCGGACTGCAGTGATGACAGCGTGGTGCGGGCCACATTGCAAGGCCTGGCGGGACGGATTTGGCCCGCGGGCCTTGTGTTTGACACATGTGGAGTATGGTGTAAGTTGGTGATCTAGTTTCATTCTTTTGCATGTATCTGTCCAATTTTCCCAACACCATTTATTGAAGAGACTGTCTTGACTCCATTGTATATTCGTGCCTCCTTTGTCAAATATTAATTGAGCATAGTGATTTGGGTTGATATCTGGGTTCTCAATTCTATTCCATTGATCTATATGTCTGTTCTTGTGCCAGTACCAGGCTGTTTTGAGAACAGTGGCTTTGTAATAGAGCTTGAAGTCTGGTATTGAGATCCCTCCTACTTTACTCTTCTTTCTCAGGATTGCTGTGGCTATTCGGGGTCTTTTGTTGGTCCAAATGAACTTTTGGAGAGTTCTTTCTAGGTCAGTGAAATATGCCGTTGGTATTTTAATGGGGAGTGCATTGAACCTATAGATTGCTTTAGGAAGTATGGACATTTTGATGATGTTGATCCTACCAATCCATGAACATGGTATGTTCTTCCATCTGTTTACATCTTCCTCTATCTCTTTTTTCAGTGTCATGTATTGAATAGTTTTCTGCATATAGGTCCTTTACTTCCTTAGTTAAGTTTATTCCTAGGTATCTTAATTTTTTTGGTGTGATGGTAAATGGAATTGCTTTTTTAGTCTCTGTTTCTGTAAGTTCACTGTTGGTGTATAGAAATGCCATGGATTTCTTGGCATTAATTTTGTATCCTGCTACATTGCCAAATTCATTTATTAAGTCAATTAGTTTTTTTAATGGAGTGTTTTGGTTTTTTTATGTACAATATCATGTCATCTGCAAATAAGGATAACTTTACTTCTTTTCCAATTTGGATGCCTTTTATTTCCTCCTCTTGTCTAATTGCAATGGCTAGTACTTCCAGTACTATGTCAAACAGGAGTGGCAATAGTGGGCATCCCTGTCTTGTTTCTGTTCTTAGAGGGAATGGTTTTAATTTATGCCCATTGAGTATCATGTTGGCTGTGGGTTTATCATATATATCTTTTATTATATTGAGGTATGATTCTTGTACTCCCACCTTGTTGAGAGTTTTTATCAGGAAATGGTGTTGGACTTTATCAAATGCTTTTTCTGCATCAATTGATATGACTATATGGTTTTTATCTTTCATTTTGTTTATGTGATGTATCACATTTATTGATTTGCGGATATTGTACCATCCTTGCATTCCTGGAATAAATCCTAGTTGGTCATCACCTTTGTGATGCTCTGCTGGAGCCAATTTGCTAGAATTTTGTTGAGGATTTTGGCATCTATGTCCATGAGGGATATTGACCTGTAATTCTCTTTCATTGAGTTGTCTTTATCTGGTTTTGGTATTAAGGTGATGCTGGCTTCATAGAAGGAGTTTGGAAGTGTTCCTTCCTCTTGAATTTTTTGGAATAGTCTGAGGAGGATAGGTTTTAGTTCTCCCTTGAATGTTTGGTAAAACTCTCCTATGAAGCCATATGACCCTGGGCTTTTGCTTGCTGGAAGTTTTTTGATGGCTGTTTCAATTGCTTCCCAAGTCACTGGTCTATTGAGATTGTTAGATTCTTCCTGATTGAGTTTTGGAAGGTTGTATTTTTCTAGGAATATGTCCATTTCCTCCAGGTTGTTCATTTGGTTGGAATAGAGTTGTACATAGTATTTTGTAACAATCCTTTGTATTTTGGTGGGATCTGTTGTTATTTCTCCTCTTTCGCTTCTGATTTTGTTTATTTGAGTCCTCTCTCTTTGTTTCTTGGTTATCCTGGCTAGAGGTTCATCTATCTTGATTATCCTTTCAAAGAACCAGCTCTTGGTTTTGTTGATCTTATGTATTGTTTTTTTGGTCTCTATGTCGTTTATCTCCACTCTGATTTTTATTTCCTTCCTTCTGCTTACACTGGGCTTTTCTTGTTGTTATTTTTCTAATTCTTTGAGTTGTAGAGTTAGATAATTTGTTATCATTTTTTCTTGTTTTTTGCAATAGGCTTATAGGGATGTGAACTTCCCTCTCAAAACTGCTTTTTCTGTGTCCCATAGATTTTGGATTGTTGTGTTTTCATTGTCATTTGTTTCCAAGATGTTTTTAATTTCTTCCTTGATTTCTCTGGTAACCCAGTCCTTGTTTAATAGCGTGCTGTTTAGTCTCCATGTGTTTGATTTCTTTGGATTATTTTTATTGTAGTTAATTTCCAGTTTTATGCCACTATGATCTGAGAAGATGCTTGATATGATTTCTATCTTCTTGAACTTGAAGAGACTTTGCCTATGTCCCAAAATGTGGTCTATCTTTGAGAATGTCCCATGTGCCCTTGAGAACAATGGATATTCTATGCCTTTGGGGTGGAATGTTCTGAAGATGTCGATTAATTCCATCTGGTCTAGTGAGTCATTTAGGATTGATATCTCTTTGCTGATTTCTTGTTTAGATGATTTGTCAAAGGGTGACAGTAGGATGTTAAAATCTCCTACTATGATTGTATTGCTATTAATCTCTCCCTTAATGTCCTCTAGCTGTTTTTTTTTTAATGTATTTAAGTGCTCCCGTACTGCGTACATATATATTTACCAGGGTTATTTCTTCTTGTTGGATTGCTCCCTTTAGTATTATGAAGTGGCCTTCATTATCTCTTGTTATCTCCTTCACTCTGAGATAGAATTTGTCAAATATAAGTATTGCTACCCCAGCTTTTTTTCATTTCCATTCGCCTGGAAAACCTTTTTCCATCCCTTCACCCTCAGTCTTGTGCGTCTTTTTTTCTGAGGTGTGTTTCTTGTAGACAACAGATGTATGGGTCTTGTTTTCTTATCCAATCTGTTACCCTATGTCTTTTGATTGGAGCATTTAATCCATTTACATTTAAAGTTATTAATGATAGGTACTCATTTGATGCTATTTTTATTCTATACCCCTGTGTTCCTTCTTCACTTCCTATTTCTTTATTTTTACAGTAGACCCTTTAGCATTTCTTGCATTGCTGCTTTGGTGGAGACAAATTCCTTTGGTCTTTTTTGTCTGTGAAGCTCCTGATTTCCTTTTCCATTTTGATTGATAGCCTTACTGGGTACCGTATTCTTGGATTCAGACCCTTCCTTTGCATGACTTTGTATATTTTATCCCATTTCCTTCTGGCCTGATGAGTTTCTGTTGAGAAATCAGTTGCTAGTCTGATGGGGGTTCCTTTATATGTAACTTTCTGTCTCTGGCTGCTTTTAAGATTCTTACTTTGTCATTGGTGTTTGCCAATTTAATTATCATGTGCCTTGGCGTAGGTCTTCTTGGATTCATTTTGCTTGGGACTTTGCGAGCATCTTGGATTTGTGTGGGTTTTTCTTCTCTATCTCGGGAAAGTTTTCTGTCATTATTTCTTAAAATACATTTTCCATGTCTACCTCAGTTTCCTTTCCTTGTGGAACCCCTATTATTCAGATATTGTTTTGTTTTGTATTGTCCCAAAGCTCCCGTAGGCTCTCCTCCTGCTTTTTAATTTTTTTTTTTCTAGAAGCTGCTTTAATTGGATATTTTTTTCCATCTTGTCTTCTAGCTCACTGACATGGTCCTCTGCTTCTTCTAGTCTACTCTTGATGCTTTCTATTGAGTCCTTCATGGTAGCGATGTCATTTTTCATTTCTTCTTGGTTCATCTTCATTTCCTCTTGGTTCTTCTTCAATTCCTCATGGTTCTTCTTCATTTCTTCTTGGTTATTGTCAAATTTCTCTGCCATTCTTTTTAGTCATCTTATGATCATTGCTCTGAATTCCTGCTCTGGTAGGTTGCTTGCCTCTAACTCGTTTACTTCCTTTTCTGGTGATGCCTGCTTTTCTTTCATGTGTGGGCTATTTTTTTGTCTGCCCATGGTCTCTCTTTTCAGGATGTCTGGTTATGTGGTTTTCTTTCTCCTGCGTTGATTTAAAGGCACAAAATACAACACTACCAGGTACAACACAAAAAGCACTGAACAGGAATGTATTTACGATATTAATAACCTCTAATAAAGGTGATCACTAGAGAAAGGCAAATTAGGGGTAGGGGAGAAAGAAGAAAGGTATAAAAAGAGAGAGGGGGGAGGGAGACAAGAAGCAGACTAAGAGAGAAAGGGGAAACAAACTATATATATATATGTGGAGAAAATTCCCATAGAACAACCATTAATCCCCACAAATGCTGGCAGCAATACTAGGAGATTAATACAAACTACAATATCCATTATTATTAAGCAAGGCTACAATAAACAGAAGTAAAAAATAAACAAAAACAAAGAAATTTAAAAATACTAAGCAAAAATAACAAAAGAATAAGCATATCAATTTCACTAAAAAGCATAAAAATTCAATCTAATCAACATTCACACAAACAATAATAAAAAGGATAGAGAGGAAAACAGGGTTTCTTTCTTTCTTTTGTTAACTAGTTAATATAGCGAAGAGAGTCGTATTCATGCACTTGGAGCTGGGGGTTGAAAATTAGGTCTATAAGTATGGTGAGAATTTTAGCAGGGGGAATACAGAAAGAATAGGGAAAAACTAAAGCCGGAAAGGGATAAGATAAACAGGAGATGAAAAGGGTAAAGGTTAGTAAGAGAATGATGGCATAAAGGTCAAGTTGAGATAGGGTTGAATGATGCTACAGTAGAGATTAAAATAGAATGAAGACTAATCCAAATGTAAAATAAAAAGAAATTAAAATGGTACAAAAAAAAGGAAACAAAAAAATGCAAAATAGCAGTAGTAATAATGATTGAAATTAAAAAATGTAATAATTGCAAAGGTAAAATAGCAGGAGGAAAAAAGAGGAAAAAAGAAAAAATTCATTTCTTAATTAAAAGATGTAAAAAATGAAAATAAACTAAAAGATGTAAAAGATAAAAATAAAATAAAAAATAGAAAAATTAGCATAAAAATGTGCAGTAGTGGTCATTCACTTCCTCTGTTATTATATTTGGCACGCCTATTTCTCGGTCCAAACAGTATTGTAGTTCCCTGCTTTCCACTGCACCTCAGTTTTGTAAGCTAGTCCTTATTTTTAAGTAGGCTGTTTCTTAGTTATTTGTGTCCATTTACTTATGATTAATTAAAAGTAATTTAAAAAAATAAAAAATAAAATAAAATAGAAAGAAAGGTAAAAGGGGGGGAGGGGAATCTGTTTGTAATTCAGCCCCTAGGTGGCAGTGTTCTGGTTTGACTTCCCAGTCTTTTTGGCTGCTCTAGCCTTCTTTCTCTATGGCTCTATGTTTTGTTGAGGAAAGCTGCCTGGGTGCCGGCTCCCAGATTGTTTCTTCTCACTCTGATCCCCTGTTTCCAGGAAGGCAATTTCCCCCTGCAGTCTCCCAGGATATGCCAAACTGGGCAGTCCTTCCCTAGTACTCAGAAGCAAGGGGGTGAAGGGGATCAGGAGCAGGATGGGTCTGCGCCAAGGTGTCCAGATGTTATGCTTTTGGCGGGATAGTCTCAATTCTTAACAACTTGTCCCGAGTCCCTTGGTGTTTTTTAAAAAGACCTGATTTGGGGGAAGATCACGCCAAACCCAGCACTGGGTCTTGCAGTGCGCGATTCTCTGGAGCACGGGGCTGCTGGTGGCGCGGGGCCACTGGGGCGCGCTGCGGATACAGGGCCACGGTGACCCAGAACACTCTGACCTTTTCCCCGAAAACTCTGACCTTTCTGTGGGTAATTGAAGAACTCCCTTGAATCCACGTGTTTGTGCCGATTGGAGCATCACAGCTGCTCGATGGTCCCCTCTGCTGTGGGTTTTCCAGGCCCCAGAGAAGGTCATCCTTTCTTGGTAAGATGGCGCAGCCTTCCCTCTGAGCCCAAAGCTCTAGGAGAGGTCTCTGCCACTGCAATGCTGGCTGCTTGGTCAGGAAATCCTCTGTCCGGATATCTTGAGATCCATTCCCACATATGTTCACACACACACACATACACACACACACACACATATTTGCCATGTCATACAGATCCTTTGGGGGATAATCCCTTTTATTTCATACAATAATAATACTTTCCCACTGAAGCTAGGGTGAGGCCTGACCCCCGTTATTAGCCTAGGGGAGGCAATGGGAGGCTGTAGTCCTAGTAAGTATTGGTAGTATGGGGGGCACCTCTGCTGGCTCAGAGGATTCCTGGTTCTCAAAGGCATCTACTGAAATATATTTGCATGTATCAGGGTCCTGATTTCACCTTCTCAGGGTACTGATTTTAGCAAAGACTTGTAAGGGCTGTGAATTCATCTTCCTTTGTAATCAAATATAGGCCTAATTTTCAGCACAATCTTTTGTTTATCTGAAGGGTCATGCTAAACATTGCCATGCTGGCCCTATAGCCTTCTCAATGTATCTTGATTTGATAGTAGGTTCGCTATTTTTCCCTTCTAGGTTTCTATAGTGGTTAACAGAAGCCAACCAAATTTGCTTTGAGTTTCAAGAAAATAGAAAACCCAATTTAAACTGTCTTTAAAAATAAAGGGGCTTTATTGGATCACATAAGTAAAAAAGTTATAGGTGGTGTGTAGGCTGATTTAGTTCAGAGGGACCATGTTCTTTCCTCTGTCTGCTCTGCCTTCCAAGACTCCAGTTTTACCTTAATCCTGGCTTTCTTCATGGTACTAAAATGGCTACAGAAGATCCAGGCTTTGTGTCTACTAATCATGCCAAATCTGAAAAACACGTGCTCTCCTGCTGGCTCTCTCAGAATAAAAGGCAATTTCTTTTTCATATCACATCCTAGACCACTGACACTTGAGTCTCCTTGGGCATATTGTGTCACATCTTCATCTTGGAATCATTATTCTGATTATCTTGGGATAAGCAGGATCCACCATGGGTTACAGTGGGGAGGTAGATGCATGAAAAAATGCCTGGGTATTGATATAATGCTGGTAGGCAGCTAACAAATAATGTACTTAAATATATTCCTAATTTTTATGATGAATTTGTGTTTCTTTAGAAGTTTATAAACCATAAATGTAAATGTATAAATGAATATATTATACACTATTGTATACATGTACTATATACTAGTAGCCAAGTGCATGAATTCATGCACATTGAAAGAAAATTAATCATAATTCCTGGGGTGGCTCTGTGGCTCAAAGGCTAAAGGCCGTCTGCAGAGTGAGGGGGTGGGGGAGAGAAAAAAAAGAAAACTCATGCTCAGGGCTCTCAGCACTGGCTCTGTGCAGGGACTAATGCAGTCAGTCCAGGGTGGTGGCCTGTGGGGCAGGACTGGAAAAGATGGGCTGGACACGCCCTGGAGCCAACCTCTCATGGTCCCTCCCCTGCTGGCTGCCCTGGGGCAGCGTGGTGGCTGGAAGGGTGTTTGCAGAGTGAGTGGGATTTCCTCCGCAGGTGGGGTCCTTCAGCCTGGCCTGTGGGGATCAGCCCAAAATTGACTCCTAGAGGGATCCCAGAGTGTGAGAGGGCACTCTGCAAAGTTGCTGTCATACAGTGTGTGAAACGCAAACATAAGTGCGCAGTAAACCAGATTCAGGGCTGATAGTGCCCCAGGAACAACATAACTCACGGCCAAAGGTACAATAACACAGCCCCACAAGGAATCGGGCTCCCTCTTCTTTGGTTCTGGGGTACATCACCGAAGAACTGCCGCTGCAAAGTCACTGCAGCTGGGCAGCTCCTGTATTGAGCATCTGCCCCTGATGGTCACTGCACATCATAGACGGTCTACGGTCGGATAGTCACTTAGCCTTTTATATATATAGAATACATAAATATGTTACTGTGAGCTCTTTTGTACTCATAATAATAACATTATATATGCGGGAAAAAGTAATAAACTCCTTTCATGAGCCTGTTCCATAGTAATGTATAGGACAAGGCCAGGATTCTGAAATCAATCTTAACCTGATAAACAATTAGGGATAATATGAGCAGAATGGAACAATTATCAATAAAACTGAGTGGTTACCCAACTAATCAAGGAGCCAGTGGCCATTGCACTGCAGCAGTGACCTCAGCCACAATTACAGTTATTACTTAGGAATCACCATCACTCATAGTTTCACATATAACTGTCAGATCTACTTTCAGCCACCAGTGCTGGGCACCTTGCAGCCAGTGAATCCTCATTTATGCCTAGCTTATCACTGTACCAGGAAAGATGGATCCCCACCATTAGACACACAGCCTCAAGGGAGGTCAGAACTGTCATTGTCAAATACCAATTGAAATACGGACTAAGGGGAACAAAGAAAACTCAGCAGAAGTCTTCCTGGTCCTCTGTTGTATTTAGTGAAGAGAGATGGCATCAGAGTCCAGACAAACCAATGTCAAAATGAGCTGGATCATTATAGCTGTGTCATCTTGGGCAAGCTACTTCACCTCACCACACTTGAACATTCACATCTTATATAATAAAAGCCTAATATGCTTAGTGTCCTGCCGTTCATTCAACCAATCAAAGCTTAATATGCTGATGATATGCTTAGACCACTCAACCGCTCACTATGACATGCACTGACCACAAGGGGGAAGACAATCCAAATGGTAGGTTAGGTTACTGCTGGAATCCAGTGATCGGGACTGAGTGAGATTATCCGGACACACCCTGGAGCCTTCCCACAGTCCCTCCTTGACTGCCCAACTGCCTGCATCCTTCTCCAGCTCTAATTGTGCACTGGTGGGGGCCCTCAGCCTGGCCTGCACCCTCTCACAATTCAGGACTCGTCAAGGGATGTCTGAGAGCCATTTTCAGCCCGATCCTGCAAACCAGGTTGAGGGACCCCATTGGTTCACGAATTTCTGCACTGGGCCTATAGTCTATAAATAAGAAATGCAATAATTTCCTTGAAAATTGTTTATGAATATTTACCAGTAGTGATAATTAAAATTAAGTGTCCAACTCAGTGCTTGGCACACAGTAGGGAGATAATCAATAACTATCTTGTTACCATCTCAAGAAACTGGTTAAGAGGATCCAAGATGGCTGCGCCCAGGTGAACACCTAGCCGCAGCCCCACACAACAATTTCAATAAAATACAACTAAAATATAAAAGGGACATTACCCAGAACTACAGGAAAGTTGACTGACTGGAAATTCTACAACGAGAAGCAAGGAGAAAACCAGAAGGAAACACAGAGGAGCTGTAAAAGCCCAAGGTACGGAGACACTCGGCTCGCGGAGAGGACGGAGCCGGAGAGGAGGGAGGCCGAGTGCCTGGATGGCGTTCCCTAGCGGGAAGGAGATGAAACTCCTATTGTGGCTGAAACCAGTTTGGCTCAGTGGTAGAGCGTCCGTCTGCGGATCAAAAGGTCCCAGGTTCGATTCCGGTCAAGGGCATGTACCTTGGTTGCGGGCACATCCCCGGTAGGGGGTGTGCAGGAGGCAGCTGGTCGATGTTTCTCTCTCATCGACATTTCTAGCTCTCTGTCTCTCTCACTTCCTCTCTGTAAAAAATCAATAAAATATATTTTAAAAAAACAAAAAACTTCTATTGTGTTGGGCCCCAGTTTTGACTGCTCTGAACCCCAGTTCTAGGCCAGACCCCGGGGACCAGGCTCATCCATAGGGAGCTGGGCTGTAAGGCGGAACCCCAGGGGAACGGCGAAAGGAGGTCCCGGTGGCGCGCACATTGTGCGCAGAGAAGGGACAGTCGGCTGTGCTGCGGGATTGCCCTGGCGGGAAGGAGACTGGGGCTCCAGTCTGCTCTGAACACCACCTCCAACTCCACTTCCAACTGAACTGAACCCCAATACCATGCTCATTGGGGGAGAGCATAGACTGTTTGGTAGCAGGCGAAAATCGAGGGCACCTATCTCTCAGAGGCGCTTTGCAGCGAGTACTGAAGGACCCTGAGAACCAGGAGCCACATAGGGTGGGACTGACGGAAGCCAAGGCTGTAGGCTCCACCCTGAAATCCCGTCCCATCTGTAGCTGAAAAATGGACAACCAAATAGATCACAAATGAAAAAAATGGAGGACAAAAAGCGACTGGATATAGAGTTCAAATCTACCCTTATAAGGTTTTTCAAGAATTTCCTACAAAAGATGGATAAGACCTATGATGATATGAAAAGAGATCAACTAGAATTAATAAGGAGTCAACAAGAAATGACAAGGGATCAACAAGAAATAAAGAATACATTGACTGAAATAAAAAATATTATACAGAGTCCTAAAAACAGAATGGAAGTTCACAAGAATCAAGTCAAAGATTTGGAACATAAAGAACTAGAAGACACTCCTCCACAGAAGCTAGAAGGCAAGAGAATCCAGAAAATTGAAGATAATGTAAGAAACCTCTGGGACAACTTCAAGCGAACCAACATCAGAATTATGGGGGTCCCAGAAGATGAGAGAGAGCAAGATACTGAAAACATACTGAAAGAAATAGTGACAGAAAACTTCCCTCACCTGGTGAAAGAATTAGACTTACAAGTCCAGGAAGCGCACAGAACTCCAAACAAAAGGAATCCAAAGAGGACCACACCAAGGCACATCATAATTAAAATTCCAAGAGCAAAAGACAAAGAGAGAATATTAAAAGAAGCAAGAGCAAAGAAGGTGGGAAGGGCTGCTATAAAGGAGCACCTATATGATTGTCAGCTGATTTCTCAACAGAAACCATGCAGGCCAGATGGGAATGGCAAGAAATATTCTATGTGATGAATAGTAAGAACCTACAGCCAAAGATAATCTATCCAGCAAAGCTATCACTCAGAATCGAAGGTCAGATAAAGAGCTTCACTAATAAAAAAAAAGCTAAAGGAGTTCATCAACACCAAACCAGAATTATATGAATTGCTGAAGGGGTTCTTTCAGAAGAGAAAGTAAATAAAGATAAAAATTATGAACAACAAATACGTAACTATCAACAAGTGAATCTAAAAATCAAGGAAATTAAAAAAATCTGATGAACAATATTAACTGTTGAATATAATAGAATCAGAGGTATGGAAGGGAAGTGAACTGACGATTCTTGGGGGAAAGGGGAGAGGGGGATGTGGGAAGAGACTGAACATAAACTGTGCACCTATGGATAAGGACAATGGGGAGTGGGGAAAGGGCAGAGGGTGGGGTGGGAACCTGGTTGAGGAGAGCAATGGTGGGGGGGTGGGGGGCCGGAAGGAGATAAGGAACATTTGTAATAATATGAACAATAAAAACTTATTAAAAAAAAAAAGAAAAGAAACTGGTTAAAAAACCTCAGACAACCCAGGGGCTTACAAATGTCCTTGTAAGAAGATTAACTTTATGATTTCTAAAGTAAGGAAACTCAGCCACTAGCCTTTCCATAACTTCACCCCTATTTGTTGGCTTGAACTATCCATTCATCTATGCTGTCCCTGTCTCTATAAATATAATGGGCTGACAATTATGAGTGCTGGAAACAGCTCTTCCTGATCTGGAATTTCTAACAATTCAACTTCCAGAAGCTATTCATGAATTATTTCAAGGGACATTTTACTGGCAATCACTTACGCATACAGTGGACTTCCCAGGCCTGCTCTACACCCAGGATCATGAGAAAAGCAGGGATAAAAGTTGCTTCTTGGAAATTAACACACTAGTTCATGACTCATAAAAGGAAGCTAAGAAAAGGACTGTGGTACTAAATGAGAAAAGGGAACTATTTTTATCCAGAATTCTCTATATGTCAGGCATTGTGCTGCCTTTCAGGATCCTCCAAAGAACCCTAAGATACAGGTCATGGATTCCCATCGTACAAGTGAAGAAACTGAAGCTCAAAAAATTGCCCCATCTGGCAAGGGGAGGATCTGAATTTCAAACCAAGGGCTCTTTGATGACAAAGTTCTTCTCTTATTTCTCAGAGGTAGTGGTGTTGGTATTTGGAGCAAGATATTTTTTATTGCTTGATATTTAACAATTTATTTGAGCATTAAAAGTCAGTGGCAGAGGATCCAAGATGGCTGCACAGGTAAACACCTAACCGCAGCTGCACACAACAATTTCAGTAAAATACAACTAAAATATAAAATGGACATTGCCCAGAGCTACAGGAAGTCGACTGACTGAAAATTCTACAACAAGAAGGAAAGAGAAAACCAGAAGGAAAATCAGAGGAGCTGTAAAAACTTATGATACAGAGACATGCTGCGCCGGAGAGGAGGGGGAGGCTGCCTGACTGGCTTTCCCTAGCGGGAAGGAGATAAAAGCTCCAGACTGTGCTGAATCCCAGACCCGACAGCACTGAACCCCAGTTCTAGGCCAGACCCTGGGGACCCAAGCTCAAAGAGAGGGAGCCTGGGCTGTGAGGTGGAATCCCAGGGGAGCAGCGAAAAGCAGAGCCCCCGGAGGCGCTCACATTGCGCACAGAGAAGGGACAGTTGGCTGTGCTGCGGGATTGCCCTGGTGGGAAGGAGACAAAAGCTCCAGACTGGGAATAGCGCAATGAGGAGCAGGAGCTGGCAAGGTGCTGGGTGCTGGCAAGGAGCCAGATGACAGGGTCCCTGGCGGGGAGGTGTCGCTGGGTCCTTGACCGCTGATCGCCTGCCAGGGAGCCGAGGCCTGGGGCTGCTTCCTGGGTGGTGCTGACAGGCTGAAGCCGCGCAGGAGGCCACGGAGAACAAAGGGGCACCTCAGGCCAGCCTGCTGAGCTTCCAGGATGAGGAGGAAGAAACTGAAGAAGTTTTCAATGTGAAGAAGTCAAGTTATAGCAAAAAGATAGTAAAATTACTTAAGAAAGAATACAAAGAAGATCTTGAAAAATCGAAGATTAAGACAGAACTCAACTCATCAGCCAACATTGCAACATTAAATGCGTTAAAAAAAAAAAAAAAAAAAAAAAAAAAAGAATGTTGGAGCGGCGGCAGCCAGGCCCAGAGCGGCCAGGTCCAGGGCAGTGGCAGCCAGGCCCTGAGCAGCAGAAGCCAGACCTGGAGCAGCAGCAGTCAGGTCCGGAGTAGCCAGGCCTGGGGCAGTGGCAGCCAGGCCTGGGGTGGTGGCGGCCAAGCCCAGGGCGGCCAGACCCGGAGCAGCCGGGCCCAGAGCAGCAGCAGCCGGGCCCAGAGCAGCTGGGCGCGGAGCAGCCAGGTCGGGAGCAGCCAGGCCAGAAGTGGCCAGGCTTGGAGCTGCAGGGCCCGGAGCAACAACAGCCAGGCCCGGAGCAGCCGGCCAGGAACAGCTCTCTCCTCACCTGCCCATGCCCCAGGGCTGTTTCTCAGACATGGCTGGAAACTTTTGGGGGAACTTGAGGGTCTGCTGAATCAAGTATGAAGGCTTAGATCTGGATGTGTTGAGTTGCTGTAGAGCTGGGGTATTGATCTGTGAGTGTCTTGTGTGAAGTCTGGATGAGGTTAGTTGATCTATTTGGATGTGTCTTTTGTTTGAAATGTATCCTTGGGAATGTGGAGGTATTATTGATTTGAGAAAATGCTAAGTAATTGATTTGCTACCTGAAAAATTTAAAGTTCTGAAAGTTTAAGGTCTCTTGCCAAAAAGAGGTTTTAAAGCTAACACCTTAATTTTAATGGAGAAAGGGGAGGACAAGCCCTTCCCACCCAGAACAAGTAATCCAATTCCAGCCAGCAGCTATCTTTAAATAATGTGTTCATTTACATTTGAATGGCTACACCTTTTGATAGCCTAAGGGCAAGTTTACATGTAAACAAGTTTGCTTCTCAGTTCCCAGGGCAGAAAAAACAAGGTTTGAAATTATTAGATTTTAAAATATATTCTTAAAAGTATGATATAAAAGTTTATTAATTAAAAAAAAAACAAGGAAATTAAAAAACCTGATGAACAATATTAACTGTTGATTATAGTAGGATCAGAGATACGGGAGAGGAGTGGACTGACAATTCTCAGGGGAAAGGGGAGTGGTGGATGTGGGAAGAGACTGAACATAAACTGTGCACCTATGAATGAGGACAATGGGGGGTGGGGAAAAGACAGAGGGTGGGGTGGGAACCTGGTGGAGGGGGGAAAAATGAGGAACTTTTGTAATAATATGAACAATAAAGATCTATTTAAATAAATAAATAAATAAATAAATAAATAAAATAAAAATGAAAATGAAAATAAAATAAGTCAGTGGCAGGTCCAGATAATGAAACAATTAAAATTGCACATGTTCAAGCCTCTCCTCTGGAGGTGGGACACTGTAGGCCACACATGTCAAACACAAGGCCCGCGGGCCAAATCCGGCCCACCAGGCCTTGCAATGTGGCCCGCACCGCGCTGTCATCACTGCACTCTACTGCGTTCCATCACAATGACGTGCGGTGACATAGGAGGCTTGTGATCTCGCCAGCCGCCTCGCCGCTCACTGTACTTGCTATCTATTACGCATGCGCATAGATAACAAGTCACGCGAGATTCAGGAGGCGTGACCTATAGTCCGGCATCCGATGTGGTTGTGCGGGTGGCAGAGCAGAGGAGAGAGTGAGTGTGCGGGCATAAAAAATACACAGCAGAAGCTGCCAGTTCCTGGCATAAAGTGCAGGCATAAAAATCGCAACAGAATCTGCTATCTGTACCCAGCCAGGCATTTATTGACTGACTTTTTTTCTCTCCACTCCATCTGCCAAATCAAGCTATCCCTGTGCAGTTTTCAACTTTTTCCTTCTAACGTAGATTTCCAATAAACTACATCTTTTACTGCCAATATTGATCCCAAAATGTCCAGGAAAAGAAAAGTTGAAGGCAGACAATTTAATGACAAATGGGAAAATGAATACACGTTTGTGCTTAGAGAGGGCAAACCAGTGTGTATATTGTGTTATGAGACAGTGTCGGTGATGAAAGAGTACAATATACGTTGTCATTTTGACACCAAACATAATGTTAAGTATGGCAAATATACTTTGGAAGAAAAGCATAAAATTGTTAAAGAACTAAAAGGCAAACTACAATACAATCACAGCAGCAAATGTTTACAAAGGCTACAGCGAAAAATGATGCTGCAGTGAAAGCAAGCTTTATAGTGGCTGAAGAAATTGCCCGTACTTCAAGGTGTTTTTCAGAGGGTGCCTTTTTGAAGCAATGCATGCTAAAAGTGTGTGAGCAAGTATGCCCAGACCAGATACAGAGTTTTCAAAATGTCAGTTTGTCAAGAAACACCATTGCAGATAGAGTTCAAGAACTCTCAGGAAATCTATCATCACAGCTGGCCGAACAGGCATGCAGTTATCTCGCTTTTTCACTTGCTATCGATGAAAGCACAGACAACACTGATACAGCGCAGCTGTCCATCTTTATACGTGCTACGAAGACCGACCTCTCTGTCACTGAGGAACTTTTGGATGTAGCTGCCATGCATGGGACGACGACTGGTAGAGATATATTTGAGGCTGTGGAGAAATCTATAAATAATTTTAAATTACCCTGGGAAAAGTTGGTGGGGCTAACTACCGATGGCGCACCTTCAATGTGCGGAGAAAAGAAAGGCTTGGTTGGACTAATGAAGGAAAGAATGCAAAAAAGTCACTGCCACACACCCTTGATTACTTATCATTGCATTATCCACCAAGAGGCTACGTGTGGAAAAGTTCTGGACATGAATGACATAATGACCACAGTCATTAAAACTATTAACTTTATACGGGCACGTGGCCTGAATCATCGCCAGTTCCAGCAGTTTTTACAGGAGGTGGGTGCAGAGCATGGAGACATGCCATACCACACAGAAGTAAGATGGCTGAGCAAGAGCGCAGTCCTCAAAAGATTTTTTGAGCTCAGAGAACAAATTGCTCTTTTCATGGAAAGTAAAGGAAAGCCCTTGCCTGAACTGTCGGATCCCGCCTGGCTATGTGATTTTGCTATGATGTGTGACATATGCGAGCATCTCACCCAACTGAATCTGAAGGTGCAGGGATGCAAACAAGTCATCACGAAGATGTCTGACATGATCACAGCATTCCAGCGTAAACTTCAACTATGGAAGTCCCAACTGGAACAGGACAATCTTGCCCACTTTCCCGTTTGTTTGAGTATCTCAACCACTATTTCTGGTACTTTTCCTTGCAGTTGGCTGGCTACCAAAATTAGCCGTTTACTAAGTGAATTTGAGTGGCGCTTCTCTGACTTTAGAACACAGCACTCAGGCTTTGACATCTTTGCCAATCCTTTTACAGTTGATGTCAACAATGTGCCCCATCACCTTCAGATGGAGATAATCGAGCTTCAGTCTGACAGTGGCCTGAAATCAAGGTTTCAGGATGTTGAAATTGAGGACTTCTACCCTCTACTGCCCCCTGACTCAATGCCAGAGCTCCGACTTCATGCTGCCTGTATTCTATCCATGTTCGGGAGCACCTATCTTTGTGAACAGATGTTTTCAATAAGGAATCTGAACAAAAACAAGCACAGATCACGCATTACCGATGACAACCTCCATGCTGTTTTGAGGGTTGCTACAGCCCAAGAAATAAAACCGAACATTGACTCATTGATCCGGGGAAAACGGTGTCAGACATCTAGCCAGAAAACAAAACAATGAGCATTTTAGGTACATTCCAATATTACTGTTTTGCTTGATACCAATATTACTGTTTTGCTTGATAGCATATGAGTTGGTTAACAGCACTGTTAAGGAAAAGATTGTTCCACTCATTTTAAATTCACATTTCTGGTTAACATTGTCAGTTTATGACTGTTCAGTAAACCATTCGGCCTGCGATTTAGGCTGGATTTTAGATTTTGGCCCCTTCTCTGATTGAGTTCGACACCCCTGCTCTATAACATAGTTGAGAGACAATGTTCAGAGAACCACTGAGAGCCACTTAGATAGCTAGATCTATTATAAGTCTATCTATAATATATAACTCAAACAATATCCTATTTGAGAATGGGATTCTCACGAAGGGGAAGAGGAGAAAGGGAGTCTTGCAGACCTGGCCATGATGTTCTTAACAGGTGGGGAAATACATTTGTGAAACTGAGTTGTGAGTTCATAATGTTCCTCTATTCATAGTGTGTGCATGAAAACATATGTGTACTTGAATTAGGTATGCACAGGTCCCAATCACCTGGACCCCCTACCCTCTTCCTCCACATTCATATAAGTACCCCTCTTAAATATATCTAACATGCATCCCATTACAGACTTCCCATCATACTTCTTCACTTCATCTTTCCCAGACAAATGGAAGCGGTCCTATCTTTAGTCACAGATCCCACCAATTCATCCTGCACACCGCTATCAACACAACTTTGTAAAAGATAAAGCAGACCACATCACCTCTAATTTAGAACCCCATAATTTCCATTGCCTATAGCAGTCTTTGGAGCAGACCCTGGACCTAACTGAAATGTTCAAATAGAACACAGTATGTAAAATGAAAATTGCTCTGTGGACTTATGGGAACTCCTAGGCCAGGTTTACCAGGACTTTCATGATCTCTCCCCTGCCTACTCTTCAGCAACATCTTTTAACTGTATAGAATCAATGGGGCTTGAAGGCTAAGTTCAAGGATTCTAGAACCAATCTGCCTGCATTCCAATCCTTGCCACCTCCTAGCTGTACAAAACTGGGAACATTGTTTCATCACTCTGTATTTGGGTTTCCTTATTGATAAAATGGGACTTCTTTAAAGAAATAGATTAGCTTATATTTGTGGAGAACTTAAAATAGTTCCTGCCACTTAATAAGTGCTCAGAAAATGTTAACTATAAAAATGTTTTTTCTTAATTGATTTTAGAGAGAGAGAAACATTGATGTGAGAGAGAAACATCAACTTTTTGTCTCCCAAATGTGCCCCAAATAGAGATCAAACCCACAATCTGGGTATGTGCCCTGACTGGGAATCAAACCTGCCATCTTTTAATGTATGGGATAATGAAAGGAGAGAAGTGTCCCTGTCCCCCACTTCAAGCTATGGATACCACACCCAACTGAGTCTTTTTAAATCATCCTGGCCAGGACCTGGATACTCCTGCAGAATCCAATGCCATAAAGGAAGGGAGAGCAGCTCAGAACAGAGACATTCAATGTGTGAGATCCAAGGCAGACCCTGCCTCTGGGCTATGGATGCCCTGCCTGCCAGATTATTTAGGGATCAACCCTGCTGACTTCAGTCAGGTTGCTCAGAACCAGGCAGGAACAGTGATACACAATGGCTTGCACCCAGACAACCTCCCAGGAGGCCCAAGACCAATATAGTAAGGGGCCAGATTCAACAACATTGGAGCAAAATCCAGCAAGCTTCACAAACAGATTCAAGGGTTTTTGCTTTTTTTCTCTTTCTTCTCTATTTTTTTTTCATATATCTTATTACTCTTTATTATCTATTTTTCTCTTTATTGTTCCTTTTATATTTTAATTTTCCTTTTCTATTTCTTTTTCTGTTTTTCTCTCCCTGTTTTAGATTTTGTTTTATTCATTATTATTATTTAAAAATTATTATTATTTCATTTATTATTTTTCTTTCCTTTTTAATTCATATTCTATTTCTGTTCTCTTCCTTCTTTTATTTTATATTATTTTCTTCCTTTTTTCTCATCTAATTATTTTCATCTTGTGTATTTTAGGATTACTTTTTTCTTTTTATGTTGTGGTTGTTATTTCTGCTATTGTTGTTGTTTTGGTGTATATTTTTTAATATTGTTTTCAGTTTGGTTTCATTTTGCCTTGTTTTGTTTTATCAGCACCTGCATAATAGTTGGCACAATTTCGTTGATGTTGATACTCATAGCCAGCAAGCCTGAGGGCTGAGCCCACCGACAAATAAGACAACAGTAATCAAAACCCAAATACAAAAGGAGGGCCTATATAACTCATACAAGGGACATTCCTAGAGCACCAACTCAGAAGATAAAGAAGACTAAGCCACTGGGTTTCACAAGAAGATCACCCCACCAAGACTAGGAGGTGTAGCAGTCTTATCTAATACATAGAAACAAACATAAAAAAAACAGCAAAAATGGAGAAAGAAAAAACAGGCAGAAAGAAAGGAAGAAAGGAAGAAAGGAAGAAAGGAAGAAAGGAAGAAAGGAAGAAAGGAAGAAAGGAAGAAAGGAAGGAAGAAAGAAAGAAAGAAAGAAAGAAAGAAAGAAAGAGAAAGAGAAAGAAAGAAAGAAAAAAAGAGAGAAAGAGAGAGGGAGAGAGGGAGAGAAAGAAAGAAAAAAAGAAAGAAAGAAACCAAAACAAAACAGGAGGGATCTCCAGAAAAAGAGCTAGATAAAATTGAGTTAGGCAATTTATAGAAACAAAGTATAAAGTAATGGCTTTTAGAATGCTCAATTTCTTGAAAAGGGACATAGATCCCATGAAAAACAACCAGTTGAAAATAAAGAATGACCTACTTGAAATAAAGAATACCCTGAAGCCCTAGCTGGTTTGGCTTATTGGATAGAGCATCAACCTGTGGACTGAAGGGTCCCAGGTTCAATTCTGGTCAAGGGCACATGCCCAGGTTGCGGGCTCGATCCCAGTAGGGGACGTGCAGGAGGCAGCCGATCAATGAAACTCTCATCATTGATGTTTCTATCTATCTCTCTCATTCCCTTCCTCTCTGAAATAAATTAAAAATACATATTTTAAAAAGAATACCCTGAAAGGAATTAAAAATAGGTTAGAAGATGCAGAGGATCAAATTAGTGAATTACAAGACAAGGAGAGCCTGGCTGGCATGGGTCAGTGGTTGAGCATCAATCTATGAACCAGGAGATCACAGTTCAGTTCCCAGTCAGGGCATATTCCTGGGTTATGGGCTTGATCCTCTGTGTGGGGAATGAAAAAAACAGTCAATCTATGATTGTTTCTTTCTCATCGTTGATGTTTCAATCTCCCCCTCTCTTTCCCTTCCCCTCTGAAATCAATAAAATATATACTTAAAAGAATAAAAAAAAGAAGAAGACAAGGAGAAAAAACACTCAGTTGGAGCAGCAAAAGAAAAAATACATAAAAAGCATGAAGACAGTTTAAGGGAACTTTGAGACAACATGAAATGGAACCACATCCACACCATAGTGTTGCCAGAGGAAGAAGAAAGTGAGCAAGGGCTAGAGAACCTGTTTGAAGAAATAATGACAAAAAACTTCCCTAACCTGGTGAAGGAAAAAGTTACACAAGTTCAGAAAGCACAGATAGTTCCAATAAAGATGAACCCAAAAAGACCCACACAAAGACATATCATAATAAAAATAGCAAATGTTAAAGACAAAAAGAAGAATCTTAAGTGTAGGAAGAAAGACACAGCCAGTTATCTATTAAGGAGCCTCACATAGGGCTGTCAGTTGACTTCTTAACAGAAACACGAAAACCATAAGGGAATTTCAAGAAGTATTCAAAGTAAAGAAAACCAAGTATCTGAAACCAAGACTACTCTACCCAGCAAGGCTATCACTTAAAATTAAAGATGAAATAAAGACTTTGCCATACAAATACAAGCTAAAAGAGTTTGTCACCACAAAACCAGCTTTGCAAGAAATGCTAAAGGGATTGTTGTAAGGAGACCATAGAAAGAAGAAAGAGAGAGAGAGAGAGAGAGAGAGAGAGAGAGAGAGAGAGAGAGAGAGAGAGAGAGAGAGAGGAGAGAGAGAAAGAGGAGAGAGAGGAACATAGACATAAAAAATTAAAATGGCAATAAATAAGTACCTATAAAAGATAAACTTACACCCTAGCTATTTTATATCAATGGTTAGAGCAGTGGCCTGCAGAATAAAGGGTTGTAGGTTCAATTATGGTTGAGGGTACATACCTTAGTTGAAGGCTCAATTCAGGTGTTGATCAGGGTATGTGTCAGAGGCAACCAATCAAATCGATATTTCTCTCTGTGTGTGTCTCTTCCCCCTTCCTTTCACTCTTTAAAAACCAATGGAAAAATATCCTTGTTGAGGATTAACAATAAATAAATAAATAAATAAACAAACAAACAAACAAATTTACATATAATTGGATTAAATGCTTCAATCAAAAGACATAAGGTAGTTGAATGGATAAGAAAATATGACAAAATATACTTCAAAATAAGGGCCATAAAAGAGACAAAGAAGATCAAAACATAATACTACAGGAATCCTTCCAACAAGAGAATATAACCCTGGTAAACATATATGTACCCAATATAGGAGCACCCAAATATATAAAAAAAAAACTTCTAGAGGAGTTTAAGGAAAAGGTCATTAGCAATACAACCATAGAGTACATACACACTGAAATCACTGGATAGTTTTCCATAGCAAAAATCAACAAGGAAACAGTGACCTTAAATAACACACTAGATCAGATGGATTTAATGGATATTTATAGAATATTTCATCCCATAGCTGTAGATTATATATTCTTCTCAAGTGCACATGGAACACTTTCAATTAAAGACCAGATGTTAAAACACAAAATAAGATTTTACAAGTTCAAGAAGATTCAAATCACATCAAGAATCTTCTCAGATCACAATGGCATGGAATATGGAATTAGAAATAAACTACAGTAAAAATACTCAAACACATGAATGCTAAATAATGTATTAGTAAACAATGAATTGGTTACCAAGATCAAGAAAGAAATAAAAAAAAAAACTTTCTGGAAACAAATGAAAATGAACACATAACAATCCAAATTTTTGGGACACCATTAAAGTTCATAGCATTACAGGCTTACCTCGAGAAGCAAGAATATTTTCAAATGCATGATCTAACACTACAACTAACTGAACTAGAAAGAGAACAATGCTAAAGGGATTGTTGTAAGGAGACCAGAGAGAGAAGAGAGAAGTAAAGTCCAAAGAGAGTAGAAGGAAGGAAATAGTCAAGATCAGAGCACAAATAAATGACATAGAAACTTAAAAAACAAAACAAAACAAAACACACAAAAAAAACCTAAAAACATCCTAGCTGGTTTGGCTCAGTGGAATGAGTGTCAGTGATTGGAACGAACCCAGTGGAAGGTTCCTGGGTTCGTTCCAATCAAAGGCACATGTTCAGATTGTGAGTTTTATTCCCAATAGGGGGAGTGCAGAAGGCAGCTGATCAATGATTCTCTATCATTGGTGTTTCTCTCTTGCTCCTTCTCCCTTCCTCTCTGAAGTTAATAAAAATATATTTTTTTTAAAAAAGAGAAAAACAAGAAGGAGTAGTGGGGGAATGATTTAGAAATATTTCCTAAATCTCTACTTCAAACACAATGTATCTTAATGTTTCATTTGATCTACTAAAGGTGGCAGGGCTACCTTTAGGATATGAGTATTTGAACCAATGACATTTTACATATCTGCTTCAGTATGTATTCTGAAGATATAATCACAATAAAGCATAGAATTAACTATATAAAAATTAAACCCTTTGTGCTTTCTGTTCATTCTTTAGAAATAAAAATTAATGTAAAACATGTTATATTAAAACCAAAATCACAAAGAAAACAAACAAGTAACCACTCAAAAACAAACAACCACACACACACACACAAACAAAACCCCCCCCCCCCCAAAAAAGATAAATGAAACCAAGAGCTAGTTCTTTAAAAAGATAAACAAGATTGATGAAACTTTAGCCAGACTCACCAGGAAACAAAAAGAGAAGACCCAAATAAATAAAATTAGAAATGAAAGAGGCAAAGCAACAACTGATATCATATAAATACAAAGGATTGTAAGAAAATACTATGAGCAACTACATGCCAACAAATTTCACATCCTGGGAAAAATGGACAATTTTCTAAAAACATACAAACTTCCAAAATTCAACCAGAAAAAATCAGGAAATCTGAATAGATAGATAACAACTAATGAAATTGAAGCAGTAATAATAATAATAATAATAAAACTCTCAGCAAACAAAAGTCCTGGCCAGATGGCTTTTTACCAAACATTCAAAGAAGAATTAACACCTATTCTCCTCAAACTATCAATAGTCAAAAAAATTCAAGAAGAAGGAAGACTTTCATGCTCTTTATCTAAGTCCAGCATTATCCTAATTCCAAAACTGGACAAAGACACTAATCATAAAGAAGGTTATAGGCCAATATCCCTGATGAACATAGATGCTAAAATCCTCAATAAAATATTAGGAAATCGTGCCCAGTAATATATTTAAAAGATTATATAACATGACTAAGTGGAATTTATTCTGGGGAAGCAAGATTGGTACAATATTTACAAAGCATTAGATGTGATAAACCATATTACAAAATGAAGGATATAAAGCACTGACCATATCAATAGATGCAAAGAAAGCATTTGATTAAAAAAAAATCCAGCACCCATTTATGATAAATATTCTCAGCAAAGTAGGAATAGAGGAATCATACCACCACATAATAAATGCTATATGTATCTAACCACAGGCAACATCAAACTCAATGGGAAAAAACTAAAAGTGTTGCCCTTAAGAACAGGAATAAGACAGGGATATTTACTTTCTCCACTCTTATTCAAAATAATGCTAGAAGTCATAGCCACAGTAATAAGACAAGAAGAAATAAAAGACTTCCAAATTGGAAAGAATGAAGTGAAACTGTCATTATTTGCATATGACATGATATTGTACATAGAAAACCCTAAATACTCCACCAAAAAACTACAATATTTAATAAACGTAGTTGGAAAAGTAGCAGGATACAAATTAAACATATAGAAATAGATGGCATTTTTATACACCAATAATGAACTCTCAGAAAGAGGAAATAAACAAAAAATCCCATGAGTTTATTCTTGTGTATGGTGTAAGTGGGTGGTCTAGTATCTTTTGTCCAACATATCTTTTATTTTCTGTAGGACTCTCTTTTCCCTAGTTGCTGTTTTTTTCATAGCAACCTATTCTTGTTTTACATATACAACAGTTTTGCATTAAAAACCTTCTCTGAATATTTTAATTATATAGTTTTTCTTCAATGTTATCTCTGTTTTCTGGTCATTTATCCTTTTTTTATAATATATTTTAAATTGATTTTAGAGAGAGGAAGGGAGAGAGATAGAGAGATAGAAACATCAATGAGAGAGAAACATCATCAATCGGCTTCCCCCTACTACACACCCACTACTGGACATCAAGCCCACAACCCAGGCATGTGCCCTTATGGGTAATCAAGCTGGTCAATGTTCAATCACTGGGCAACACTGGCCAGGTAGCTTAATTTATTCTTTCTTGTAGTATCTTTATTATGATGGAGATATTTCTCAGATGTCTGTAATATTGTTGGTTGCTATTTAAGAATGAGTCACTAAAAAGCTGATTGGAGTTGTATAATGGCTTAGGTTTTAGGACTTATGAGCTTTACTTTATTTTTAGGTTATCAAATAGGAAATTTGTTTCTCCTGAAACAACCCTCTGCCTGAGTAAAGATGTCCTGTGGTTAGGTGCTTTATGTGCAAGTTGTAAAAAGGTATTCATTCATAGACTTTCAATTAATTCATCTGTTTTCAGCCCACATTTTACTCCTGCCCTCTGTGAGTATATGCCATCTCTGCTGGCGTTCTTAGCTTTCTTATAGACTACATTATGCTGCCAGTATTTTCCAGGCTATAGTTTCCCTTGCCTTCATCAGTTACATTTTCTTATGATGGCTTAGGTTTTAGGACTTATGAGCTTTACTTTATTTTTAGGTTATCAAATAGGAAATTTGTTTCTCCTGAAACAACCCTCTGCCTGAGTAAAGATGTCCTGTGGTTAGGTGCTTTATGTGCAAGTTGTAAAAAGGTATTCATTCATAGACTTTCAATTAATTCATCTGTTTTCAGCCCACATTTTACTCCTGCCCTCTGTGAGTATATGCCATCTCTGCTGGCGTTCTTAGCTTTCTTATAGACTACATTATGCTGCCAGTATTTTCCAGGCTATAGTTTCCCTTGCCTTCATCAGTTACATTTTCTTATGATATTTTCCCTTTGGAAACTTGTTGAAACCTCTCTTCTACTTTCCTTTGTGATCACAGTCTTTTTTTCTTCTCGGTGAGTTGTTATCTTTATATATTAACTAGGGGCCTACTGCATGAATTCGTACAGGGCAGACCAGGGCTGGGCCTATCGACAGAAGGAGACAGCAGGAGGTTGGCAGGCCAGCCTGCCCTGATCAGGTTCCAATCAAGGCCAGACTGGCTGGGGGGAGGGGACGTGGGTGATTGGCTGGCAGTACCACTCCCAATTGGCGGGGGGGGGGGGGGGGGGGGGGGGGAATTGGGGGGGGGGGCAGCCAAGGGGGAGTGTGGGTGCTGAGCCAGCCAGCCCCACACCGAATGGGATAGAGGGGGCAATTGATGCCAGCGGCTGGGGGAGGATCTATGGGAGGTTCGCCAGCTGTACCTGCCCCTGATTGGTGTGGGGGGCTATCAGGAGTGGGGCCACCCAGGGGGAGGGGCTATGGGAGTTAGCTGCTGGCCTTGCCCCTGATTGAAGTGTGTGTGTGTGTGTGGGGGGGCAATTGGGAGAAGATCCAGCCATGGGGAGGGGCTGTGGGTGGTGGGCTGGCCAGTCCCACCCCCAAATAGGCTGTGGGGGTTGATTGAGGGCAGAGGCAGCAGGGTGGTTGGCCAGCTGGCCCTGGCACTGATCATTGTGGGGGGCCAAATGGGTGATGGAGCTGTCTGGGGGAAGGGGCCTCAGGCTGATCTGGGTGGTGAAGGTATAACAGGGGTGGAGCCACAGGAGGTTGGCTACTGGCCCTGCCCCCAATCAGTGTTGTGGACCAATCGGGGGTGGGACCACAGGCAGTTGGCCAGCCAACCCCATCCTTGATTGGGGAGGGGAGGCTGATCTGGAGTGAGAGGGAGCTGGGGAAGGGGCTTCAGGAGGTTGACTGCCTGCTCTGCTCTCTATTGGGGTAGAGGTGCGATCAGAGATGGGGCTGCCTGATGGGAGGGGCTGTGGGCCAATCGGGATGGGGTAGGCCAATAGGGGGCGGGGCCTGCCTGAGGGAGGGGCCACAGGAGGTTGGCCAGCCAGCCCCACCTCCAATTGGGGATGGTTTGCTGGCCACAGTGGGGGTCATAGTGACCAGTCATTACAGTCATTATGGCGTTCTGGTTGCTGGCTTTATATATATATATATAAAGCTAGTGGCCCAGTGCACAGATTCATTCATGGAGTGGTCTCTCAGTCCAGCCTATACCCTCTCCAATCAGGGACCCCTTAGGGGATGCTGACTGCCAGTTTAGGCCAGATCCTACAAGGATTGGACCAGCGTCTCTGGGCCTATCTCCAAGCCTGATCAGAGAGGCAGGGCTGATCAGCAGCCCCCACAGAGCCCCAGAGAAAAAAAGGTGTGTTGGTGGCCAGGCACAGAGAGAAAGAGAGAGGCAAAGGCTGATCAACAGCTGCCATGGAGGCTATGGATCAGACCTTGCTTCTCTCTTCAGGTCTCTCTCTGAGCCTAATCTGCAGCCCCCTTGGCTGTCAGTGCTGGGTCGTTGCACCTGCAGGGGTGGCAGTCACTGCTGGGTCACCACAGCAACACAACACTGACTGCAGGACTGACTTCTGGTCAGTTGAAGCTTTTGTCGTTTTGGACATTATGAACTCTGGGTTTTTATATATTAAGATATGACAATACATTTAGTCTTTTAAGATATTCCTTTATTTTTAATACTTTTTTGACATTTAACTATATTGATGTTTCACCTGATAATTTGTAATTACTTTTTTGAAGATGTGTTGTATACTGTATGCATGGGGTTTTCATTTGATAATTTGAATGTATTTTAGTATTATGTTCTTCTGTTTGATAGCTTTTAAAAAAATAAAGTGTTATTGCTCAGATTATTACAATTGTTTCTCTTCCCACCCCCCATAGCTCCCTTCCACCTGGTTCTCGCCCCACCCTCTGCCCTTACCACCCCCCTCCACAATGTCCTCATCCATAGATGTACAATTTTAATTCAGTCTCTTCCTGCACACCCCACACCCCTTTCCCTTTGATAATTATCAATCCACTCCCTTTCTTTGCCCCTGATTCTATTATTTTCACCAGTTTATTCTGTTCCTCAGATTTTTAATTCACTTGATTTTTAGATTCACTTGTATTTGTTGATCATAACTTTTATCTTTTTTCTTCTTCGTCGTCTTCTTAAAGAATACCTTTTGCCAAACCTGGTTTGGCTCAGTGGGTAGTGTCAGCCTGTGGACTGAAAGGTCCTGGGTTCAATTCCGGTTAAGGGCATGTGCATTGTTTGTGGGCACATCCCTTGTGGGGGGTGTGCAGGGGGAAGCTGATCGATGATTCTCTCTTCTATGTTTCTTTCTGTCCCCCTCTCTTCCTCTCTGTAAAAAATCAATACAATATATTAAAAAAAAAAAAAAAGAATATCTTTCAGCATTTCATATAATACTGGTTTGGTGGTGATGAACTCTTAGCTTTTTCTTATCTCTGAAGCTCTTTATCTGCCCTTCAATTCTGAATGATAACTTTGCTGGATACAGTAATCTTGGTTGTAGGTTCTCGCTATTTATCACTTTGAATATTTCTTGGCACTCCCATCTGGCCTGCATAGTTTCTGTTGAGAAATCAGCTGATAGTCGTATGGGTGCTCCCTTATAGGTAACCAACTGATTTTCTCTTGTTGCTTATAGGATTCTCTCTTTGTCTTTTGCCCTTGGCATTTTAATTATGATGTGTCTTGGTGTGGTCCTCTTTGGATTCCTCTTGTTTGGGATTCTGTGCACTTCCTGGACTTGTAAGTCTATTTCTTTCACCAGGTGGGGGAGTTTTCTGACATTTTTTCAAATAGGTTTTCAGTATCTTGCACTCTCTCTTCTTCTGGCACCCCCATAATTCTGATGTTGGTATGCTTGAAGTTGTTCCAGAAGCTCCTTATATTATCTTCAACTTTCTGGATTCTCTTTTCTTCTTGCTTCTCCAGAGGAGTGTCCTTTGACTCTTTGTATTCCAAATCTTTGACTTGATTCTTGTGTTTCTCCAGTCTGCTGTTGGATCTCTGTATAATATTTTTTATTTTAGTCAGTGTATGTTTAATTTTTAGTTGGGTCTCATTAAATTTATTTGCCTTTTCTAGGAAATTCTTAAAAAACCTTATAACCGTGGTTTTGAACTTGGTATCCAGACTTTTGTTCTCTTCCATTTCTTTCATTTGAGATCTATTTCCTTGTCTCGGCATTTTCGCTGCTTCCCAGAGTTGGTAGGATGGCTTTGTGTGTTTGGTATCCTATATGGCCCAGTAAGTCAGCCTCCCCAGTTTTACCTGAGGTAGACACTCTTGGTGCTCCCTTTGTGGACTGCATGTACAGCCTTGTTGTAGTTAAGTCTTGATTGTTGTTGGTATCACTGGGAGGAAATGACTTTCAGGCCCATTGGATGTGGGTATCAGCTGTGTCTATTCTGGGATACCTTCTGTATTAGAGACAGTCTTATAGGCTCAGACTTGCAAAATTTCAAAAACCTCTGTGCTCAGCTTGGATGGGGTGGAGTCTCAGGGCTGAGCTGACAGTCTTGGCTTCCTGTCAGCCCTGGCCTTGTGCTTGAGCCTCAGGTTTTTGCCTTCTGTGGCTCCCCTGAGTTTCCACCTGACAGTCCATATTTCCTGTGCAAGAGCTTGGGTGCCCCAGGGGCTCACCTGGAATTGGGTTGGGTCTCTGTAGTCTGGAGCTTCTGACTCCTTCTGCTATGGAGAGGCCACGGCAACCTCCGCGATCAGACCTCTCTGCCTGCACTCACTCACTTGTGACTGTAGACCCTGCCTGCTGCAGCTCTCAGCTCCCCCAGTCTCCCAGTCTCTGAGTCTTCAGGTGCCTTTCTCTACAGTCCGAATTCCACCTGTATGAGCCTGGTTCCACGGGGTTTTGGCGTGGGTTCAGGTTCAATGCAGTTGGAAAGGGTTTAGTGCAATTGGGGACTTCCTTTCCCCTCCTGCCAGCCAGGCATTCGGCCGCCCTTCCTCTCTACACACGAGCGTCTCCCTACCTCAGCACTTTGTGGCTCCCAATCCGATCTGTGAGTCTCTCTCCTTCTTTCTAGTTGTATATTTCCCACTCCGCCAGCTTTCCTGTGATTTTGGATGATGTCCATTCTGTCTTTTAGTTGTTGTTTTGAAATTGTTGTGCGAGGCAGCAGCTTAGGTGCTTACCTAGGCCACCATCTTGGTTTCTCTCTGTTTGATAGCTTTATAACTCTAACTTTATATAATTAATTATAGCATATAGGTAGGTTTTGAAAATCCACTCTAATAATCAATCTATAATAATAAAAGCCTAGATGGCCCTTGAGTGTGACGTCATCACAATATGGCCACCACAAGAGGGCCACTACAAGATGGATGCCATAAGATGGCTGCCACAAGATGGCCACATGCACAGCAGAGGCAGGCCCCAGTGGCTGCTCTGCACAGAGAGACCTAGGAGTCCCATGGCTCCGTGTGGCACAGAGGATGCTAGTCCTGGCATCCCCACAGCCTTGTGTGGGAGAGATGGGTCCCAGAGGTGGAGGTGGATCACGGCAGGGGAGGGCAGTTGTGAGTGATTGGGCTGGCAGGGGAGGGCAGTTGTGGGTGATTGGGCCAGTAGGTGAGCAGTTAGGCATCAATCAGGCCAGCAGGGGAGTGGTTAGGGGGTGATATACAGAAGCTGGTATACAGAAGCAGTTAGGGGCAATCAGGCAGGGAGGCAGGCAAGTGGTTAGGAGACAGCAATCCCAGATTGTGAGGATTTGCAACTGTGTAGGGATCAGGCCTAAAGCATCAGTCAGACATCCCCCAAGGGGTACCAGATTGCAGAGAGTGCAGGCCATGCATGAATTTTGTGCTTTGGGACACTAGTTTGTTTTATAATAGATGAGTATCATTTATTTATATTTTTGAATATGTATGTATTTGAAATTTTAGTACCAACTTATGCAACATTTCTGTTCACCATTTATGCTTTATTCTTTCCTTCTGTTGATAGATTTTTATTTATCCCAATCCTTTTTTTTTTCAGTCTACACATTTGAAAAGTATAGATTGTACTTCAATTCTTTAGTAGTTCCTTTAATTTTTTGAATACATATGCACTTAACTCCTCACTTTTCCAATAAAACTTTTATTAATCACTAGAGGTGTGGTGCACAAAATTCATGCATGGGGGTGGGCCTCAGTCCAGCTTGCACCCTTTCTAATTTGGGACCCCTTGGGGGACATCCCTCTCACAATCTATTGTAGGACCACTGTCTCCTAACTGCTTGCCTGCCTGCATGTATGCCTGATCGCCCCTAACTGCTCCTCCCCCCTCCCCGCCGCCCCCTCCGCACCAGCCTGATCACCCTTAAATATGCCCCCCTGCTGGCCTGGTCACCCCATGCAGCCTGATGTTGAGTCATTTGGTTGTCCTTCACTTACCCCCCTGCTGGCTTTGCTGCCCCCAGCAGCTTGCTGGTTGTTACTATTACTGTAATGATGTCCTGGACAATTTGCATATTCCTCTATTATTAGATAGATTTCAGTCCTACCTTCAGACATTGTCATGATTTTACTCCTCTTTGAACACTTCTCATCTTCCATCTTATTACATTTGTTCAGAGTTTCTATTTTACATTTTTAAAACAAGTAATATATTTTTCTGTCAATAATTAAATTTCTCTACATTTTAGACAAATTTCTGTGATGTCATTATATATATATAATATATATATATAATATATATATATATATATATATATATATATATATATATATATTCCTCAGTAATTATTTGATTGAGTGTCTGGGAGTATGAACTCTCTTAATTATTATATTGAATATTTATAATTTAAATTGAGCACTGAATAAATACAAAACTATTGTTCCTAAGGGAAATACAGTGTTAGGCTTCTGTAAGGCTACATTTACATAAACCAAAAAATCTATTGTTAGGGCCATTGAGCGAGGAATGCACAAGGCCAAAAGTGGTAAGGGATTATAAATTTATCAGATCACCTGCAAAACAGATGGGCTGCCTGAAATGGCATCAGCACGTAGGGATGGGGAGGCAGAAATTTTAAAGCACTCAAGACAAGTTTTTTACAGTGGGAAATTTTCTGGGTGGGTCTGGATCCTGGGTAAATCTTGAGGGTAAAGTTACTGGTCTTAGCCAAAGGAATGTGATATAAGTGAAGGTGAATGTCTATTGAAAAACAATCTTAAGGTCACTTTCCCAGGAGATAGCATATTGATTCGATTATTTGATCAGACATAACATTCCAGTCTTTTTGTTTTATAGAATAGGGATGGAGGTCATTTTTTCTATCTCAGAAGGGACATTGAGATCATAGGGGATGGATTTTGATTGTAGCCAGCTGGTATTCTGTATAGATTCCTCATGGTTGGAGTGAGGTATTCCAGCACCGTGATTTCCCCAAGAGACTAATTGATGAAGGCTTGAAAGAGGTCCTGAAGAAAAGATGAAAAATGGCACAGAACACGTGGGCCAAAAATGAGGATGAGGAATAGGAATGTTATGGTCCTATGAAGGAAAGTAGTCAGGTATATCAATTTATATTTATATTCTTTAGCCAGTAGTTCCATGAATTTGATTGACGCTCTCTAATATTTGTGGCCCTTTCTGTTAATTATTGGGTAGTATAATATCTCTGACTAGGCCAGACCTATTTACATAAAAATAACATTTTTCTTCCAGAAAGAGGCATAGACTCCTCTTTCTCTACAGTTAGGGGGCCTAGTCCTCTCCAATTTTGGAGGTTGACAACCAATAGTGAATCTATCTGATCCTGAATTTGAACTAAACTTTTGGCAATGTCATCTAGGTGTTTATGCAGGTTCTTAAACAGGAATTGGAAAATATGATGAGCAGTGGATAAGCCCCCTATACCCATTGTCTCATGAGGCTCATGAGCCACATGCGGCTCTTTGGCCCCTTGAGTGTGGCTCTGCCACAAAATACCACTGCCTGGGTGAGTCTATTTTGAAGAAGTGGCGTTAGAAGAAGTTTAAGTTTAAAAAATTTGGCTCTCAAAAGAAATTTCAATTGTTGTACTGTTGATATTTGGCTCTGATGACTAAAGAGTTTGCCAACCATTGTCCTGCTGAGATACCGAGGGTTGTGAGGAGAGTATTATCTGGATTGCCCTTTTGTGTCAGATATGATGGGTTATGTGGACAGGTAAAGATTGATTATTGGGGGTGAGGGGGGGCTTTATCTACATTAAGTAAGAGATATACTAGACTACAGGTTCCTATCCAATTGATCATCCTGTTTTGAGTAGAACTCTATCTCCTGCTAAGAAAGAATGTAGAGAAAAATCCCCAGCACGTGTTAGTGTTTGATTAAGTTGCTGGATTGAGTTTGTATGTGATACCCAATTCTGAGGAAACCTGTTGAGTGACTCATCCTGAGGCAGCCAGTGTCACTTGTCTGATATTTCCGCTTTTCTGTGTCTGGAGCTGAAATACAACTGAGGCTTAGATGTTATCTTTAGGGAGGAAAAGGCCAGGGGGTCTAAAATGCTTACTAGTGACACTCTAGGGGAGGATAAGTTACCCTGGAGAAAAGGTTCTTACTCTTCCAGTTTTGCCCCTTGCTAAGCATCTGGAGCTTTCTTCCCTGGTGAGTTTCTGTACCTGGCCCTTGCACTGGGGGTCTAACATTCTGAGGGTCTGTCTAACATTTCCCTCCTCAAAGATTTTTGGCATTGGATTCTTTCAGAGAAATCAAACGCTAACATGTGCTAGGAATTTTCTGTAACTACTTCCTCTGAAAGGGGGCAACATTTTTCTTGAGAGCCGAAAATCCTTGCTCTCTGTCAGAGGAATGATGAGGACTAGGCACAAAAGGAAGTTGTGATGGTGGCTAGGGGTGGTATTTCCTGGGTACAAGTAGGGTTGGTAACCTAGTGGAGCAAATTGTGTTATAAATTTTAGTATTACAAGGGCAAAAGCCAGAATGACAAAAATTAAACAAATGGCCCAGAGGAAGGAAATACTGATAGACATTAGTTTGGAGAGTTGTAGCCAAATATTATAAAGTTTATATTTTCAGGATCAACATAGAGTTTTAAATATATACATATAAAGAACAAGCAATATGCAAGATTTTAAAACATTGCGCATGGGCTTGGAAGTGGGCAGCCTGGAGTCACTCAGGCCACCAGAGCTGGCGGCATCTCTAGATAACGGTGCAGGGCCAGGCACCGGGATGCCCAGAACTACAATTTTTGACATCAGCTCTCCTGGGACCCTCAAGGAACACTAGAGTCCAGAACATACGAAGGGAGAGAGAAAGCTACATAACCAGACATCTGGAGAAGAGATACCATTGGGAGACAAAGAAACAGCCCACATATGAAAGAAAAGCAGGAATCACCAGAAAAGGAAGTAAATGAATTAGAGACAAGCAACCTATCAGAGAAAGAATTAAGAGAAATGGTCATAAGGTGGCTGAAAAGAATGGAAGACAAATCCGACAATATGAGTAAGAACCAAGAGAAAATGAAGAACCAAGAAGAAATGAAAAATGACATCACTGCATAAAGAACTCAATAGAAAGCATCAAGAGTAGACTAGAGAAGCAGAGGACCACATCAGTGAACTAGAATACAAGGTGGGGGGAAATATCCAAGTAGAGCAGCTTCTAGAAAAAAAAAATTAAAAATCAGGAGGAGAGATTAAGGGAGCTTTGGAACAACATAAAACAAAACAATATCCGCATAATTGGGGTTCCAGAAGGAAAGGAAACTGAGGAAGGCATACAAAACCTGTTTCAAGAAATGACAGAAAACCCCACACAAATCCAAAAAGCTCATAGAATCCCAAGCAAAATGAACCCCCAAAACCCAACACCAAAGCACATTATAATTAAATTGGCAAACACCAACGACAAAGTAAGAATCTTAAAAGCAGGCAGAGAGAGACAGAAAGTTACATATAAAGGAACCTCCATCAGACTAGCAACTGATTTCTCAACAGAAACTCATCAGGCCAGAAGAGAATGGAATGAAATATACAAAGTCATGCAAAGGAAGGGTCTGAATCCAAGAATACTGTATCCAGAAAGGCTATCAATCAAAATTGAAGGTGAAATCAGGAGCTTCACAGACAAAAAAAAGACTAAAAGAATTTATCTCCACCAAAGCAGCAATGCAAGAAATGCTAAAGGGTCTGCTGTAAATAAAAAAAGAAAAGAAAAGGAAAAGAAATAGGAAGCGAAGAAGGAACACAGGGGTATAGAGGAAAAATGGTGATAAATAAGTACCTATCAATAATAACTTTAAATGTAAATGGATAAATGCCCCAATCAAAAGACATAGGGTAACAGATTGGATAAGAAAACAAGACCCATATATCTGCTGTCTACAAAAAAAACCCTTTTCAGAAAAAAAGACGCACACAGACTTAAGGTGAAGGGATGGAAAAAGGTTTTCCAGGCAAATGGAAAAGAAAAAAAAGCTAAGGTAGCAATACTTATATCTGACAAATTAGATCTCAAAGTGAAGGACATAACAAAAGATAAGGAAGGCCACTTCATAATACTAAGGGAAATAATCCAACAAGAAGAAATAACCTTGGTAAACATATAAACACCCAATACAGGAGCACCCAAATACATACAAAAACTCCTGGAGGATATCAAGGGAGAGATTGACAACAATACAATCATAGTAGGATAATTTAATACCCCACTATCACCATTGGACAAATCCTCTAAACAAAAAATCAGCAAAGAAACATCAATCCTAAATGACTCACTAGATCAGGTGGAATTAATTTACATTTTCAGAACATTTCACCCCAATGCCACAAAATATACATTCTTCTCAAGTGCACACAGGTCATTTTCAAAGATAGACCACATGTTGGGACATAGGCATCGTCTCTCCAAATTCAAGAAGATAGAAATCATATCAAGCATCATCTCAGATCACAGTAGCATAAAACTGGAAATCAACTACAATAAAAACAATCCAAAGAAATCAAATACCTGGAGACTAAACAGCATACTATTAAACAATGACTGGGTTACCAGAGAGATCAAGTAAGAAATAAAAAATATCATGGCAACAAATGACAATGAAAATACAACAATCCAAGATCTATGGGACACAGCAAAAGCAATCTTGAGAGAGAAGTTCAAACTCTACAAGCCTACTTCAAAAAATAAGAAACAGCCAAAACCGGTTTGGCTCAGTGGTAGAGCGTCGGTCTGCAGACTGAAAGGTCCCAGGTTTGATTCCAGTCAGGGGCATGTACGTTGGTTGTGGGCACATCCCCTATAGGGGGTGTGCAGGAGGCAGCTGGTCGATGTTTCTCTCTCATCGATGTTTCTAGCTCTCTATCTCTTTCCCTTCCTCTCTGTAAAAAATCAATAAAATATATTTTAAAAAAAAGAAACAATGGTAATAAATTACCTAACCCTACAACTCAAAGAGTTAGAAAGAGAGCAATAAGAAAAGCCGAGTGTAAGCAGAAGGAAGGAAATAATTAAGACTAGAGCAGAAATAAACGACATAGAGACCAAAGAAACAATACAAAAGATCAATAAAACCAAGAGCTGGTTCTTTGAAAGGATAAACAAGATTGATGAACCTCTAGCTAGGCTCACCAAGAAACAAAGAGAGAGGACCCAAATAAACAAAATCAAAAATGAAAGAGATGAAATAACAACAGACCCTGCTGAAATACAAAGGACTGTTACAAAATACTATGAACAACTCTATTCCAACAAACTGGACAACCTGGAGGAAACGGACAGTTCCTGGAAAAATATAACCTTCCAAAACACAATCAGGAAGAATCCAAACAGCTCAATAGGACAGTAACTATGGAAGAAATTGAAGCAGCCATCAAAAAGCTTCTGGCAAACAAAACTCCAGGGTCAGATGGCTTCACAGAAGAGTTTTACCAAACATTCAAGGAAGAACTAAAACCTGTCCTCCTCAGACGATTCCAAAAAATTCAAGAGAAAGGAACACTTCCAAGTTCCTTCTATGAAGCCAGCATCACCCTAATACCAAAACCAGATAAAGACAACACAATAAAAGAGAACTACAGGCCAATATCGCTCAGGAACATGGATGCCAAAATCCACAACAAAATTTTAGCAAATTTGCTCCAACAGTATATCAGAAAGATCATACACCATGACCAAGTAGGATTTATCCCAGGAATGCAAGGATGGTATAATATCTGCAAATCAATAAACGTGATACATCACATAAACAAACTGAGAGATAAAAATTACATAGTCATATCAATTTATGCAGAAAACGCATTTGACAAAATCCAACACCCCTTCTTGATAAAAACTCTCAACAAGGTGGGAATAGAAGGATCATACCTCAACATAATAAAAGCTATATATAATAAACCCACAGCAAACATCATACTCAATGGGCAAAAACTAAAACCATTTCCCCTAAAAACAGGAACAAGACAGGGATGCCTACTGTAACCACTCCTGTTTGTCATAGTACTGGAAGTATTAGCAATTGCAATTAGACAAGAAGGCGAAATAAAATGCATCCAAATTGGAAAAGAAGTGATTTTTTCATATTTAGAATATATTCCTAGGAGTGGGATTACTGGATCAAATGGGAGTTCCATTTTCAGGTTTTTTGAGGAAATTCCATACTGTTCTCCACAGTGGCTGCAGCAGTCTACATTCCCACCAGGAGTGCACCAGGGTTCCTTTTTCTCCGCATCCTCTCCAACACTTGTTTGTTGACTTGTTGCTGATAGCCATTCTGGCCGGTGTGAGATGGTACTGCATTGTACATAATTTGCATATGACATGATATTGTATATTAAAAAAAGACCCCATCAAAAATTAATAGACTTACTAAATGAATTTGGCAATGTAGCAGGATAAAAATCAACACCAAGAAATCTATGGCCTTTCTATACACCAATTGTGAACTTACAGAAAGAAAGACTAAAAAAGCAATCCTATTTAGTATCGCACCAAAAAAATTAAGATACCTGGGAATAAACTTAACTAAGCAGGTAAAAGACCTATACTCGGAAAACTACAGGACACTAAAAAAAAAAAAAAAAAAAAAAAAAAAAAAAAAAAAAAAATGAGAGATAGAGGAAGATGTAAAAAGATGGAAGAACATAGCATGTTCATGGATTGGTAGAATCAACATCATTAAAATGTCCATACTACGCAAAGCAATCTATAGATTCAATGCACTCTCCATTAAAATACCAATGGTATATTTCACAGACTTAAAAAGAACTCTTCAAAAATTCATCTGGAATTAAAAAAAAAAAAGACCCCAAATAGCCACAGCAATCCTGAGAAAGAAGAATAATGTAGAAGGTATCTCAATACCATATTTCAAGCTGTATTACAAAGCAATTGTTCTCAAAACAGCATGGTACTGGGACAAGAAAAGACATATAGATCAATGGAATAGAATAGAGAATCCAGATATCAACCCAAATCACTATGCTCAATTAATATTTGACAAAGGAGACCTGAATATACAATAGAGTCAAGACAGTCTCCTCAATAAATGGTGTTGGGAAAATTGGACAGATACATGCAAAAGAATGAAACTAGATCACCATCTTACACCATACACAAAAATAAACTCAAAATGGATACAGGACTTAAACATAAGACGGGAAACCATAAAAATACTCGAGGCATCCACAGGCAGCAAAATCTCAGACATATGCCAAAAGAACTTCTTCACTGATACTTCGCATAGGCCAATGGAAGCTTAAAAGAAAATAAACAAATGAGACTTCATCAAAATAAAAAGCCTTTTCACAGCAAAAGAAATTATCAACAAATCAACAAGAAATCCCACATATTTGCAAATGTTATTACTGATAAAGGTTCAATCTCTAACATCTATAGGCAGTTTATACAAGTTAATAAAAGGAAGATAAATGAGCCAATAAAGAAATGGGAATGGACCTAAATAGAATCTTTTCAAAAAAGAACACAGAAGGAAGGCCAAGAGGCACATGAAAACTTGCTCAAAGTCACTAATTATCCGAGAGATACAAATCAAAACAACAATGCAGTACCATCTCACACCAGCCAGAATGGCTATCAGCAACAAATCAACAAACAAGTGTTGGAGAGGATGCGGAGAAAAAGGAACCCTGGTGCACTCCTGGTGGGAATGTAGACTGCTGCAGCCACTGTGGAGAACAGTATGGAATTTCCTCAAAAAACCTGAAAATGGAACTCCCATTTGATCCAGTAATCCCACTCCTAGGAATATATCCTAAGAAACTAGCAACACCAATAAGATAGGATATATGCACCCCTATGCACATAGCAGCACAATTTACAATTAGTAAGATTTGGAAACAGCCTCGGTACCGGTCAGCAGATGACTGGATCAGAAAACTATGGTACATCTACACAATGGAATACTATGCTGCCATAAAAAAGAAGGAATTCTTACCATTTGCAGCAACCTGGATGGAATTGGAGAACATCATGCTAAGTGAAATAAGCAAGTCAATGAAAGAAAAATACCACATGATCTCACTCATTTATGGATAATAAAGAAAATTATAAACTGTTGAACAAAAAGATAGATACAGAGACAGTAAGGCATTAAACAGAATGTCAAATTACAGCAGGAAGCTTAGGGAGAGATGGGAAGATAAGAGATCAATGGAAAGACTTGTGTGCATGCATATAAGCATAACCAATGGACTAAAAACTCTGGGGGCTGAGGGCATGTATGGGATTGGGGGGGCAATTGTAAGATATGTACACATACAATATAATACCTTAATAAAAATGGAGGGGGGGGGGACAAAAACCTTGCACATGGCTCATTGAAGTGTGTACTGAGCACTGGAAACAATTCATAAATGCCTTAATATGTGGATTGCAAACATTTAGAATACTACTACCAGATGCCTTCCTTAGGGAATTATTACTCTTGGCTTGTCCAGTGTCACTGACAAAATCTCCTGTTTGAACTCGGCTCTGAGTCTTTGCAAGTTCCTTCCTAGAGCAGACTGAAATTTCTGGAATATTATTTTAAAACATTATATCCTATTGGTGCCCTCTAGAGGCAAAACACACACACACGCACGCACGCACGCACGCACGCACGCACGCAGGCATGCATATAACATACAGACAAATACATAAAGATCATACACACAATTTAAATTATAAATTTTTCCTTTGCTTTTGATGATTTTTAAGAAGTATAGAAAAGGGGAGAGAAGTTCCTAAATACCAATCAGGAAGACCTGTTGCACCTTTCAATGATAGTGTCAAGAACTGTGAATGAGCAGTGGAAATAAAGAAAGTCTAGGCTCCAATCTAAGGACTTAAGCAACAGGAGAGAGCCTGGGTGGAGTTGCTTTAGCTTACTATGTCAGGTGTTATCTTTTCTACAACTTTCACAAACCTTTCCAATTTCTTCACTCTTATAAATCTTAATTTTCCAAAGAAAAAGAAAAGGTAAGCATTTCTTAGGTTGACACTTATGAACACATTTTAAACACATTCTTACTTTCAAGAAAATACACTTTCAGCAAATTACAAGAGACCTTCTGTAATAAAAGCCAAGAGCAGGTGAATTTAAAACTTGTCAGGCAATCAATGTTTCAGTATTATTTAGTAATATTTAGATGTTTATAATTTAATTCAGCAATGGTCCAAAGCTTTAAATTACCAAAGACTTTGAAAAATTATGTAAAGGTGAGAAGGGGGTGGGGAGCAGGCCCCACAGCTTGTTCTAGGAATTCAATTTCCAGGCCTCCAGCTGCTTGGATTTAAAACCGCTACATTTTCCCTTAGAAATAACATGCTAAGATTTGGGTGATAATGAGTTCAGCTTCTGATAGTAGCAGGACTGTTAAGTAAGCATTTGCAGCCATTAGCCTCCTCACCTCTACAATGCATCTTAGTAGACACCCCCTCTATCTACTCTTTTCATGTTCTACCTTGGTACCTGACCAGGGCTACCACACATCCTCTCATAAAGCTCAGTTGTCCCAAACCAAAGTCACCTATCTCAGTTTCGTTCTCACCCCACAGAGCCAAGCCATTACCTTAAGTCTATTAACTCCCATAATATAAGACTGAGGGGACAAAGGTTCCAGCAAATTCAGGGAGTGCAGAATAAATGGCCCCAGAGACAATTAAAAAGGAGATTGGCTTACCTGCCACCACAATCATTACCCAAGGCTCTGTCCTGGTGATGTAAGTTTGTGGGGCCTTGTAAAGGCCTGGGAAGCTTTATTCTTTGGTGGCCTGTCCCAGAAAGTCTGGGAGCTCCAAACCTGATCCAGTGGGTGGCCTTGCTAGACTGGCTGAGGTCCAACCTGGAGAGGCCAGACTGTAGTCTGATTTCCAGTGGTCTTCCCTTCTGCACCTTGTGCAGGGACCACTCAGGGGTCTCAGATTTGGGCAAAACTTGGCACAGTGTCCTTCCTTGTTGCATTTGAAGCATGGGCCTGGTGGAGGCTTAGCCCCTGACTTACCCTTGGGTGGAGGCTTAGCACTTCACTTAGGGTTTGTGAGAACGGTGGCTAGGAGCTGGAAGCCTCCTTCTGGACCTCAGCCTTGGCCTGCTCTCACCTTGTTTTGGATTTGGAGCTTCTCATCTCTATTAGTAAAGATTTTAAAGGCAGGTTAACAACATCTCATTTTTTTAAAATCTTTATTGTTGAAAGTATCTTACCTAATAATAGACAAACATGTAAATTGACCATACCTTCACTATGCCCATAGCCAATCAGAGTGAGTATGCAAATTACCCCCTCCAAAAAAGATGTTTAATTTGCATACATAGGCACCCAGTACCTATGTCCCAGGAACATCCTGGCACCCAGGTCACTATGAGGTAAGGCCGCATGGGCCCAGACAGCCTAGGAAGGGCCTGAGCCAGGGAGCTCCTGGGCAGGGACAAGCCTGTGGTCAGAATGAGGGGGCAGAAGCGGAGCCTGCGATGGATCGAAGAGAGCTGGGGGTCCGCTCCTGCCCAAGGCCAAAAGCCTCCACCAGAGGTTTTCAGCCTTGGGCAGGAGTGGAGCCTGTGATCCATCACAGGGAGCCTGGGGCCCCCTGCCCAAGGCCGAAAGCCTCTGAGCAGGCCCCACAGCTTGTTCTAGGACTTCAATTTCCAGGCCTCCAGCTGCTTAGATTTAAAACTGCTACATTTTCCCTTAGAAATGACATGCTAAGATTTGGGTGATAATGAGTTCACTCTTATAATTGTCTCTGGGGCCATTTATTCTGCCCTCCCTGAATTTGCTGGAACCTTTGTCCCCTCAGTCTTATATTATGGGAGTTAATAGACTTAAGGTAATGGCTTGGCTCTGTGGGGTGAGAACGAAACTGAGATAGGTGACTTTGGTTTGGGACAACTGAGCTTTATGAGAGGATGTGTGGTAGCCCTGGTCAGGTACCAAGGTAGAACATGAAAAGAGTAGATAGAGGGGGTGTCTACTATGATGCAGTGTAGAGGTGAGGTAGCTAATGGCTGCAAATGCTTACTTAACAGTCCTGCTTAATAGAGGCTTTCCGTTTGGGTAGGCCTAGACAGGAGTGGAGCCTGCGATCACAGGGAGCTGGGGGTCCCCTGCCCTGGGCAGGAGCAGGGAGAGCCCAGCCCAAACTGAAAGCCTCTGGTAGAGGCTTTTGGCCTGGGCAGGCCTAGGCAGGGGAGAGCCAGAGATCAGAGGGAGCTGGAGGACCCCTGCCAAGGCCTAAAGCTTCGGCCAGAGGCTTTAAGCCTGGGCAGGGCCCAGCCCTCAATGGGTGTGAACTATAGAGGAAACACCTTTTCTGATCGCTCATTGGCTAAGTTTCCTGTATGCCACTAGTAATATTCTTAGTAACTTGAGTATAAGAATCCAAGGTGATCTAGGGTTTTCCCACCACACTCCTGGGGGAACAAACAAAAGTCCGCTGCTGGAGGGCTAAGAAATGTCATATCCTGCCCTTGGCGGTTTGACTCAATGGATAATGCCTTAGCCTTGCCAACAGCAGGGTCTGTGTTTGATTCTGATCAAAGGCATGTACCTAGGTTGCAGGCTTCTTTCTGGCGGGGGCCCAGGTCAGGGCTCATGCAGGAGGGATTTATTTATCTTCTTTAATTGAAACTTTGTAGCCTTGTGGGGAGGCCTGGGCCGGCCAGGGTGTGTGGAAAGCTTGCCTTCCTCCATTATCTGCAAAACCCAAGCCTCCTGCTTGCTATGTGGCAGCAGCCCTCTTGGTTGGGTTAATTTGCATACTTGTTCCTGATTGGCAGCTGGGCGTGGCTTGTGGGTGTAGCAGAGGTACAGTCAATTTGCATATTACTCTTTTATTAGATAGGACTTGTGTTTCTCAAAGTGTTCAAAGTGTTTCTCTAACTTTGATGTTTCTCTCTGTCTTTCCCTTTCTCTTCCACATTCTCTAAAAGTCAATGGAAACATATCCCCAGGTGAGGATAAAAAAAGAAAGAAAGAAAGAAATGCATATCCTATGAAAAACACATCTTGAAAATGCCTAAAGAAAGTTGTCATTTTTTCTTGGTGAAGGGACTGGAGTCCGTGTTGATGAAAACACCTTGGTGGCTGTGGTGACTGGCGGTGGCTGTAGTGACTGGCAGTGGCTGCAGCAGCAGGGTGATAGGGCTGGTGCCTTCCCCTGATCATCCCACAAAGGGATGCCAGATCATCAGTAGGACATCCCCTGAGGGCTCCCAGTATGTGAGAGGGGGCAGGTTGGGCTGAGGGACCCTCCACTCCCAGTGCACAAATTTTGTGCACCAGGCCCCTAGTCCTATCTAATAAAAGAGTCATATGCAAATTGACTGTACCTCTGCTACACCCACAAGCCACGCCCAGCTGCCAATCAGGAACAAGTATGCAAATTAATCCAACCAAGATGGCTGCTGCCACATAGCAAGCAGGAGGCTTGGGTTTTGCAGATAATGGAGGAAGGCAAGCTTTCCACACACCCTGGCCGGCCCAGGCCTCCCCACAAGGCTTCAATTAAAGTTTCAATTAAAGAAGATAAATAAATCCCAATAAAAACGCTGCAACCACAGAGTAAGCAGGAAGCTTGGCTCTGTTCAAGGCTACAAAGTTTCAATTATAGAAGACAAATAAATCTCAGATACCAGGGCCTCCACTTGGGTCACTGTGAGGGGTGGCCAGCCTGAAAGCCAACACAGACCCCTCACCCAGGCCACCCTATGCCTCAAGGGAACCCCCACCCTGATCTGAGACACCCTTCAGGGCAAACCAGCTGGCCCCACCCATGCACCAGGCCTCTATCCTATCTAATAAAAGAGTAATATGCAGATTGACCATCACTCTAACACACAAGATGGCTACCCCCATGTGGTCAAAGATCCTGCCCCATGTGGACACAAGATAGCCACCACAAGATGGCCAGCAGGAGAGGGCAGTTGAGAGGGACCAGGCCTGCAAGTGAGGGCAGTTGTGGATGATCAGGCCTGCAAGGGAGGGCAGTTGGGGGCAATTGAGCCTGCATGGGAGGGCAGTTAGGGGTGACCAGGCTGGCAGAGGAGGGAAGTTGGCAGCAACCGGCCCTGCAGGGAAGGGCAGTTGGGGGGACCAGGCCTGCAGGGGAGGGAAGTTAGGGGCAAACAGGCTGGCAGGGGAGCAGTTAAGCATCAATCAGGCTTGCAGAGGTGATCAGGTTGGCAGGCAGAAGCGGTTAGGGGCAATCAGCAAGGCAGGCAGGTGAGCAGTTGGGAACCAGGAGTCCTGGATTATGAGAAGGATGTCTGACTAAACGGGCAGTTGGACATCCCTCGAGGGGTCCCAGTTTGGAGAGGGTGCAGGCTGGGCTGAGGGACACACACCCCCGTGCACGAATTTTGTGTATCTGACCTCTAATTATATGTCTCTCTTTTTCCCATTGACCTCTTCTAGCCCACCCCTGTCCCCCACCCCAGGTCTTCACCACCTTATTGTCTGTGTTTCCTATGTTCATAGCAAGGCAATTTACAATAGGTAAGATTTGGAAACAGTGTAAGTGACCGTCAGCACAAGAGTAGATATAAAAGTTATGGTACATTTACACAGGGTAGGTGTTTGGGAAGAGATCAACCAATTAACTTCTATACATATATGCATTAAAACATTTCTTACATACCGTTATATTGACTGGGCTGCAAAAATATTTGTTGTGGGCCACATGTGGCCTGTTGGCTGTGACTTTAATATGCTTGTTGTGTATGGTGTCAGTTGATGGTCTAGTTTCATTTTTTTGCATGTACCTGTCCAATTTTCCCATCACCATTTATTAAAGAGACTGTCATTATTCCATTGTATGCTCTTGCCTCCTTTGTAAAATATTAATTGAGCATAATGGCTTGGATTGATTTCTCTTCCATTCATTTATATGCCTGTTCTTGTGCTAGTACCAGGCTGTTTTGAGTACAGTGGCTTTGTAGTATAATTTGATATCTGGTATTGTGATACTTCCAACTTTGTTCTTGTTTCTCAAGATTGCAGTGGCTATTCGGGGTCTTTTTCAAATTCCATATGAATTTTTGGAGTGTTTGTTTTAGGTCTGTGAAATATGCCATTGGTATTTTAATAGGGATTGCACTGGATCTATAGATTGCTTTGGATAGCATGAACATTTTAATGATGTTGATTCTGCCAATCTATGAACATGATATATTCTTCCATTTGTTTATATCTTCCTTTCTCTTTTTTTCAATGTCTTATAGTTTTTTGGAGTACATGCCTTTTACCTCGTTGGTTAAGTTTATCCTTAAGTATCTTCATTTTGTGTGTGTGTGTGTGTAATGAATGGTAAATGGGATGTTTTTTAGTTTCTCTTTCTAATATTTTATTATTAGTCCATAAAAAATGTCATAGATTTCTAAATATTAAATTTGTATCTTCCATGTTGCTAAATTCATTTGTTAACTTTAGTAGTTTTTTTATGGAGTCTTTAGGGTTTTCTATATGTAATATCATGTCATCTGTGAATAATGTCAATTTTGCTTCCTCTTTTCCAATTTGGATCCCTTTTAGTTCTTCTTCTTTGATGCTATGGCTAGCACTTCCAGTAATGAGGACTTTTTGATGGTTTTCTGGACCTGTGACTATTTTTCAAAAGTTTTTGGCAAATGTTTAGGCCTAATTGGCATGTAAATTGGGTGTTCAGAAGAAGGATTCCCTCTTAGGAGGAGGATCTAACATGGTTTATTTCCTTAAGGCCTCTGTGAGATGGAAGAAAAAGCAAGCTGGGTTTTCATCAGGACCTTCAGTGATTTTATTAAGTTTGTCATAATTGATAAATTTATCATATTGCCTTTTTGAGTCTGGCAATAAGAAAGGTGATTATATGGCCACAGAGCTGGCACCCTTGAGAATTAACCTGATAGTCTCATCTCAGGTCAGTTTTGAGATCTGTGTCAGGGTGAACTGTGTTCACCACTGCATCCTATCTATGGGGGACATTAATGTGGTCCTGAGCTGCTAGCCAAACATGCTCCTTCTTCTCTGGGGTGAGAGGAGGACAGGATGACATAGATGGCATACCAAGTCAGGTCATAGGACTGGGTCAAGTATTCAAATTCCTTAATAAAAGTGGTTAGGTTGGTGGAAAAAGAACTTAGTCTTTTTGCATTCTGGGAAATGTGGGTATGAACATAGAGAATGAAACATGGACTCAGACTATGACCTCAGTTCCAGATAACTCCCTTGGGGATAGAATAGGCATAAGAATAGAAGTGGCTGTTGAGAAAGGTGATCTTTAGGTGGCCCCAAAACGTGTGCTAGTTGGGGGGAAAGGTTGTTTTGGAACTTGTGTTCTAGGGATTTGGGCTCTCAGGGATTGGGGGAGAAGGTGATTGCTGGTTAGAAGAACCTGGGTTTTGGGAATCTACTGCGGGTGAGAGAGGTGATGTGTAAGGGGCAGAGGTTGGTGGTCTGCTGGATCAATGGTAGATTCAGAATCAGAAGTGTTTGGGATATGATGTTTTGTGTGAAGGAGAAGGATCTGATAGGTAGAGCAGGACTGTCAGAGAGAGGGTCAAAAATGAAGGGTGAAAAAGGCCTGGATGTGGGAACTCTCTGATCATTTCCCATTGCAGTGACAGCAATTATCTAAATCTTACAACATGTTGAAATGAAAAGGGTTGTTTTCAGGCCATTGAGACTCATTTATATTTTGGCCAAACAGTGTTACAAAAGAATATGAAGAGTTTGGGCCTGATCTCTCCTGTGAGTCTAAGGCAGTTGAGATTTTTAAAAAATATATTTTTACTGATTTCAGATAGGAAGGGAGAAAGAGATAGAGATAGAAGCATCAATGATGAGAGAGTGTCATTGATTGGCTGCCTTTTGCACACCCCCTACTGGGGATTGAGCCCTCAACCCAAGCATGTGCCCTTGACTGGAATCAAACCCAGGACCCTCCAGTCTGCAGATTGATGCTCTGTTCACTGAGCCAAACCAGGTAGGACCGATTGAGATTTTTAAGGAGACAGCCAAGTGGGATCATTTTAGGGAAGTGTTGAGGGAGTGTTCCCCATGATAAGGAAAATAAGCATGGCCCACGAGAGAGGAAGGGTGGTGACAGACCTTAAGTCCAAAGGTGACTATTTAGGGCAGGGGTCTCCACTGCTAAACAAACCACCATGAGAAACAAGGAATGACCCTCCATACGGGGCATCTCCAATCCAGAAAGACCTGAGGCTGAACAGTGGAGGAGTCTTCTGGCCCAGTGCTGGGACTTTCCAGAAGTCAGTGAGAGTAAGTGGACAGAAAACTTGAGAGAAGGTTAATTGTGGAATGTCATTCACCTAAAGAAGATTGGCTGGTGTGTGATGGAAGGTCAGCAATGGAGAAGGAGAGGTTCCTGATCCAGTATCTTCCTTGACTGGTTCAGGAGGGCCCATTAGGGAGGGAGGCCTAATTGAGACACGTGATCGTGTCCCCTGAGTAGTATTCAGAGGTAAGCCTAGGCTGAGTTGCTGTTGCCTACCATTCTCTGAGTAGCAAATTTGGGTTCACTGAAGCTGGAGCAATGGTTCCCCTTCCCCATGGAACCCTCCCAGGTTTCAGCACCAATTGTTATGGTTCCTGAAGGAGGAACACATGAGACCAAAAGTGGTAAGGAATTATAAATTTATTAAGTCATCTGCAAACCAGATGGGTTGCCCGAAATGGCATCAGCACCCAGGGATGAGGAGTCAGAGATTTTAAAAGACTCTAGGTGGGATTTTTTGGTGGGGAATTATCTGGGTGGATCTGGGTCCTGGACAAGTCTGAAGGGGAAAGTCTGGCTGGTTTTAGCAAATGGGATGTTGTCTAAGGAAAATGAAATGTTAGTTGCAGATCTAAAGGTCATTTTCCCAGGGGAAGTGATATCAATATAATTATTTGATCAGACCTAACATATAAAACCTTGTATAAATTATGTGTGTTCCTGTTTAAAATACTTTAATTTATATTGCTGATTCATTAACAAAGAACTCATAGATAGATGTAGTTAGATATAGATATAGATATAGATATAAACATATAACAAAAAACAAGATAGCTTGTATCAAAGGCAAGGCAAGCATCTCTGGGATCAGAAATCCATAATGGTGAGCAAGGATGAAGCCAGAGGCATATGAGTTCTATGTTAATGAACCAACAATATATATCTATATAATACAGAGGTAATATGCAAATTGGTTATTATACCATAACAGTAATTACTGTTCAATTGGCTGCACTAGCAGTAGGAGCTGGTGGGCGGGGACTTGCATTGCTGGGACATGAGGCTGCCTCCTAGCCTGGCCCTGGCCAGGGACGTTAGGCTGCCTCATTGGCTCCTCATATGAAAGGTGATCTCAGATCCTCATTTTTATTCAGTGTAGTGGAGCATGGGAATTAGTTTATAGGATCCAGTTCCACTTGGGGAAATGTTACTAAAGTAGATGTAAAATGGGGTCATATTTATTCACTCACAGGCTTGCTGTAGAACAGACAGAGTCACCATCCTCACAGAATTCAGGATGCTCCATGTGCAAACCTAGAATGAAAAGTCAGCAACACCCCACATGGCCAAGAACTAGAAACTTCCCTTTAAAATGAGCATATGCAACAGAACTGTGAATTCCCGGAAGGGCCAAGAGGAAAGCCGTCCTTGAGGTTAATTTAATAGTTTAAGGTGCAAAACTGGCATCAGAAAGTAGTGGCATAACACCGAGGCCATGGAGTCACGTGGCAACACTGAGACTGTGGGACCCCTGAGACGAGCAGTTCCCAACACTGTGGAAGCCCCCTGCCCCCACCCCAGCCTCTGGATGCAGGTTACAGATGACCACGTGCACAGGGATGAGGACTTCGGGCCCTTGGTGGAAGGGTTAGGGGACAGAGGATCTCCTCTCATAAAGTCTCCCGCTGATGGCGTCACCAGGTGATGTCACCAGGTGATGTCACCAGGTGATGTCACCAGGTGATGTCACCTAGGGGCCGTTCAGGCAGTTTCCCTGAAGAGGGGATGTGTGCCCAGCTCAGAGGCAAGGAGGTGAAGGCTTGGAGGCCATGCAACTCCCAACAGCCCCTGTAGTGTGGCCAGAGCTGAAGCTGCAGGTCCATCTGGCTGTCGTGGGGCCTGGACAATGGGAGCCCAGACCCACGGGCCTTCCTAGCTAAATCACTCCCCTCCTGCATCCCTCACCAAACCAGGGACTGACCCTCATTCTCCCCAGAAGACCCCAGAAGCCCAACCTCCCAAATGGTGACCTTTGAATGTGCGCTCTCTTCTTAATATTTCAGTCTCAGAAACTAACACTTCCCTTAACCCCCTCACCTCTGATCTAACCTTTAATAGGAGCCATTGCCAACTACATTTGGTCCAGAACCCCTCTCCCCCTTTTAGCTCCCCACCTTCCTCCATGGAAGCTGCTATTGCTTCCTATGAACTCAAACAAAATAAGATTACTCAAAGAAGAATATGTTCGAGCAAAGTCCTTGAACTAAAGAAGAAATAAAGTAACTAATATACACAAGACAAGTTAACTTCAAAGGTAATCAAGTAATTGCAAAGGAAAGCTACCTGGGACATTTTAATAATATTTAATCAAAATATTCAGCACTGGAGAGGGTGTGATGAAACAGACACCTGATAGCACTGCTCCAGAGTATAGGGGACATCATTTCTGGAGACAGTTTGACAGGATGTAGCAAATATTCAGGCTTCTGGGCTGGGTGACTACATTTCCTGGTATTTATCACACATAATAATCAAAAAGTTAGGCCAGATATCATCCTACCTAATAAAAGAGCAATATGCAAATTAACCATCACTCCATTATATCCACAAGCCACACTCACCAACCAATCAGAGAAAGTATGCAAATAAACCTCAACCAAGATGGCTGCAGCTACAGAGAGCAGGAGAGAGGCTTGGATTTCCCAGGAATGGAGGAAGCCAAGCTTTCCACACACCCTGACCAGCCTAGGCCTCCACTAAAGGATACAAAGTTTCAATAATAGAAGATAAATTCCAAGAAAAATGGCTGAAGTCAGGGAACTGGAAAGAACAGGCTAGGGTTTCCCCCAGCAATGGAGAAAGCCAAGCTTTCCACCTGCCCTGGCCAGCCTAGGCCTCTGCTTAAGGTTACAAAGTTTCAATTATAGAAGGTAAACAAATTCAAACAGAAGTGGCGGTCTCCACAGAGCAAGGGAGCTTGGCTCCACTCCAGGCTACAAAGTTTCAATTGTAGAAGGTAAATAAATTCCAGATACCAGGGCCTCCACTTGGGTCACTGGGGGGCATGGCTAGCCTGCAAACCACTACAGGCCCCTTGCCCAGGCTGCCCCACACCCCAAGGGAACTCCCACCCTGATCCAGGACACCCTTCAGGGAAAACCAGCTGCCCCCACCCATGCACCAGGCCTCTAACCTATCTATTAAAAGAGTAATATACAGATTGACCATAACTTCAACACATAAGATGGCTGCCCCCATGTGGTTAAAGATCCTGTCTCCATGTGGATACAAAATGGCCACCACAGATGGCCAGCAGGGGAGGGCAGTTGGGAGGCACCAGGACTGCATGGGAAGGCATTTGAGAGACCAGATCTGCAAGTGAGGGCAGTTGGAGACAATCAACCTTGAAGGGGAGGGCAGTTAGGGGTGACCAGGCCGGCAGAGGAGGGAAGTTGGGGGCAAATAGGCTGGCTGGGGAGCAGTTAGACATCAATCAGGCTGTCATGGGAGTGGTTAGGGGGTGATCATGCTGGCAGCAGAAGCAGTTAGGGGCAATCAGGAAGGCAGGCAGGCAAGCAGTTGTGAGCCAGCAGTCCTGGATTGTGAGAGGGATGTCCGACTGCCCATGGGATCAGGTCTAAATGGGCAGTTGAACATCCCTCGAGAGGTTCCAGACTGGAGAGGGTGCAGGCTGGGCTGAGGAACATCCCTCTACTCCGTGCACGAATTTCATGTACCGGGCCTCTAGTCATAATAATAAAGGCTAATATGCAAATAGTCATCATGCCATGACACCGTAAGGACTGAACAGCAGGGGGTTGCATGCGAGACAGGCAGGGGGAGAGGGGACGGGGGCTTGCATCGTTGGTGGGTGGGACTTGCACTGGCCTGGGATGTGAGGCTGTCTCCCGATCCAGCACCAGGCCAGGGGACGTAAACAGCAATATTGAAATATTTCCTCTAATTATTTCCCTTTCAATGTGCACGAATTTTGTGCGCCAGGCCACTAGTCTATACATATAAAGAGGTAATATGCTAATTTGTCCATTACAGTGTTCGAGTCATGACCAGGCAGGAGCTGGTGGAGAGGGATGGGGGCAGGGACTTCCACTCCCAGCACAGGCATGCACAGGCCTGCCCAGCACTAACTACATGCTGTCTCGGAGGCGGATGCTGCTCCCTACTGGTGGGTGGGGATGGGGGCAGCTGGCCAAACCTGAGTTCAGCTTTGGTGGAAGCAACAGGAGCCCAAGGCCACTCCAGACTCTGCAGGTCCCAGGCCAGACAGTGACTCAGTGGCAGGCACTGTCTCCATGCATGGTGCCCAGGGGTGTCTGCAAGGGGTGTGGGGCCTTGCCGTGAGCTGCTGCACCACCACTGCTGCTCAGTGGGAGCCCAGTGGTCTGGAGCCGGAATGGGTGTGCACAGATTGCTGCACACCCCTCCCCGCCCTGTTCAGGCCCCAAGCCTGCCTCTGCAGCCATCCATAGACCCTGCCCCACACTTCAAGCAGAAGGAGGAGGCTCACGGTTGCAGGTGTCCTAGGCCACACCACCTGCACCTCCGCCTGCCTGGCTAGCAGAGAACAGAGTGTCATGGGCAAGCTGCTCCCACCCTTGGTGGTGGAACAGGGAGAAGGGCGCTGGGTGGAGGGAGGGGACCTAAGTTGGGGTCCTCCCAGCTCAGGGAAGAGGCCTGGCCTGGGCCCGGTGGGGAGCTTAGGAAGTCTGGCTGAGCAGGCACCAGTTCATACCAACTGTTACTCTGCCATCTTCCTCCAGTTCTCCAAGCCAACCCTCCTGCTCCCCTTCCTGGGGAAATAGGTTCCGAGCCACCTCCCTGAGCTCAGACTGTGAACCTGGAAACTCAGGGAAGAATGCCAGGTAGGGCCTGGGGGGAGAGGGGCAGAGGGGGAGAGGAGTGGGGTGGGCAGTGCAGAACTACCAGGGCAGACTGCTTTGGTGTCTCGGTGAACTTTGCAACCAACCCAAATAGGAAACCGAGAAGGGAGAAGCTGGGAGCTGTGGAGTCTCAGTGCTTTATTCACTTGAAAACAGCACCACTTGGAATGTGAGGCAGCTGTACATTCAGCTGAGAAATGAGGCTGAAACCCACTGTTGCTGGTCAGTCCGAGGCCCAAACATCCACCATGAGAAGGAAAAAATGGAGGGAGAGCCTACAGGAAGGGAGGATAATTGAAGGAAATGTATCTAGACTTTCCCCAGCCCTTTCCCTCTTTCCACTGCCTACAAAAGCCCAGGCCCAGCCACAGTTCTGTCTCCATCTTTTAGTTCCCTGTTCTCCAACCACAAAGGAAAGAAATAAGGAAGGAGTCCATGCTGCCTCCAGAAAGTATCTATATACCTGATCGCCCAGTCACTTCTTGCAGAGGTAAGCCAGACTGTGGCTTAGGCCTGCTCCCCATCCGCTCCCCAGGAGGAGTGGGCCTAAGCCATCAGTAGAACATCCTTGAGGGCTCCTGGACTGTGAGGGGGGCTCAGGGCTGTGGGACACCCCTCCCCACTGAATTTTCATGCACCAGGCCTCGGTATGTATGTGTGTATATATATATATATATATATAAAACATCTGAAGGAAGCTTATCTGAAACACATCCTATCTAACAGAGGGAATATGCTAATAAACTATCACTTCCTCACAAAGATGGTGGCACCCACAGCCAATAAGGAGGGAATATGCTAATTGACTGCCATTCCCTCAAAAATGGTGGTACCCACAGCCACAAGATGGTGGTGCCCAGTCCCCTTAGTCCCACTCAGGCAGCAGGTGTGTGGTATGGCCAGGCCTGCCCCAAGGCAGGTCCAGCTGCTCTGCATGCCTGCCTCTGAAGTACCCCAGTCTCCTTAGACCCCTAGCCTCCCAGGGTTGGCTCAAGGCACAGGCAAGCCTCAGATGGCAGCTGCCTAGCCACCCAGGGTTGGCCCAAGGCTCAGGTAACCAGGGCCGGCCAAGGCTTGTGCTGCCGGCAGTGGCAGCAGCAGAGGTGTGATGGGGGTGTCACCTTTCCCTGTTTGCTGGGTTGCTCCTGCCCCTGAGTACCCCCAGACTGTGAGAGGGGGCAGGCCGGGCTGAGGGGCCTCCCTCCAGTGCATGAATTTTCATACACTGGGCCTCTAGTCCTATATAATAAAAGGGTAATATGCAAATAGACCAAACGGCAGAACAACTGAACAACCAATCAAAGCATAATATGCTAATAATATGCTAAGGCTGCTCAACCACTCGCTATGATGTGCACTGACCACCAGTAGGCAGATGCTCTGACCAGTAGATTAGCTTGCTGCTGGGGTCTGGCCAATTGATCAAGATGGGTCGGACACACCCTGGAGCCCTCTCTCATTCCCTCCCCAGCCTGATCATGCACTGGTGGGGTCCCTCAGTCTGGCCTGCACCCTCTTGCAATCCATGACTCCTCAGGAGATGTCAGAGAGCCAGTTTCAGCCCGATCCTGCAGGCCACTCCCAATGGGAGGACACCAGATGCAAGGCGTGAGCCTCTCCCAATCAGGACTGATTGGGTGCAAGCCCGTGTCAGGCACAGTGGTTACAAGATGAACAAGAGCAGTAGGAGCTGCAGGCAGTATTGGACTGAAGGTTTCAGACTTATGCCTACAGGCCACCCAGAAGGACACCAACCATGCACAAATTCATGCACCAGGCCTCTAGTTTCTTCATAAGGCACATCATAACTTCTTGAACTTAGGAAAACAAGGCACCACTTGAGCATTATACTTGGTGGCCATTTTAAACAGCAAAATCACCAACAAAAAGCACAGAATTACAAACAAATAAACAAAATGTGTCATGAGGTAGATTCAAAAAAGGATAACTGCTTATAATATGGGAGCTGAAACTATCAAGTGGAGTAGCATATGTTTTGAACTCAGCTGGGACCATAAGCATTTGACGTCTCAAAATTTCCCTCTCAATGCATATGTCTGTAAATGACCACAAAGGGTGTCATGTATTGATTTGGGGGTTATAAATAATTTTTTGTGAGCGGGCAATTTGCAAATAGGGAATCTGAAAACAATGAGGATTGACTTTTCACAAAGTTAAGGCATCCATGTAACAAGTACCTAAGTCAAGAAATAAAACATTTCCAGCATCCTTTCAGGCCCTCTTCAAGGGTAGCCACTGTCCTGACTTCTAACATCTTATATTAGTTTGTCCATTTTTTTCACACTATATCAATGTAAGTATGTGTTGTGTACTCTTGTGCCTGACTTCTTGTCAATATTACATTACTTGAGGCCTGGTGCACAAAATTCATGTACATGGAGATTGATCCCTCAGCCCAGCCTGCGCACTCCAGTAGTCCTGGAGCCCTAGGGAGATTTCCAACTGACAGCTTAGTTCTGTTCCCCATGGGCCTAAGTCAAACATCTTTAGTGATGCCATGGAGGTGGGAGAGGCTCCCGCCACCGTTGTTGTACTTGCCAGCCATGAGCCTGGCTTCTGGCTGAGTGGTGCTCCCCCTGTGGGAGTGCACTGACCACCAGGAGGCAGCTCCTGCATTGAGCATCTGTCCCCCTCGTGGTCAGTGCACATCACAGGGACCAGTCGTTCTGTAGTTCAGTCGATTTGCATAATAGGGTTTTATTATATAGTATTCATGCATATTGTTGCAAGTCATAATAGTATTAATCACTTTAAACATTTTTGTCCATCTGTTCTGTACAATTAATTTTGTCTGAAGTGAATTTGTATTCCAATCGTTGCTTTGTTGTCTTGCCTAGAATATTTCTTGTGCTTTAAATTTCTGATTTTCAGTGGGAATCTTTCTGATTCTTCATCTTTCCCTTACTTTCTAGTAATGGAGTGGATATGCTGCTGCCTTGCCTTGTCCCCCATCCCACCACAGACTCCAGTCCAGAACCAAATCTTATAGGGGTGTGTTTCAGCATATCTGTTCTGATGAAAGATTGGAGATACCCAGTCTCAGAGCCTGCATCAGACTTGGCTCAGGTCCTGCTCATGAGGCTATAGCTGTCCACCTGACTCCTTGGGTCCCTATTTTACTGGAAATAGTTACACTAAGTAGCAGTGTGGAAGCCTTTCTAAGTCACCTTGAAAGTAGTGACAGCCCCCTCCAGCTCCTGGATTTGTGCAGGAAACCTTACTCTATTCTACGCCTTATGTGGAACTGTTTCGTTCCTATTTCTCTCCTGAAGTCAGTCTCCTGCCACCACTGCCTGGGTCCTGACCTAGAGCCCAGCATGCCTTTGGCTTCATCCTTGTTCACCATTATGGATCTCTGATCCTAGAGATGCTTGCCTTGTCTTTGATGCTTGCTATCTTTTTTTGGTTATCTCTTTTTATATTTGACCTGTCATTGCTATGTATCAGGAAATGGATGAAGTTGAGGAGTGGTTTTTAACTATGCTATCCTGTCTGACTTCTGTATTGCTTTGTTTTAACAGAGGATAACAAAGCCATTTGTTTCTGAGATAAAGTATTGTTTAAGAGTCCTCATTCAGATGGAACCAACCAAATGTCTATCAATGAATGAATGGCAAACAAAATGTGGTATATCAATATAATGGAATATTAGCTATTCCAAGAAATAACTAACCATTAAAAAGAATTACTGGTGCATGTTATTACATGGATGAACTTCATGTAATTCTGAATAAAAGAAGCCATACACAAAAATGCCATCCTATCTAATAAAGAGGGAATATGCTAATTGACCCTCATGCCATAGCAAAGATGGTGGTGCCCAGAGCCAATAAGGAGGGAATATGCTAATTGACCAACCCACCCTCAAAGACGGCAGCGCCCACAGCCAATAATGATGGAATATGCTAATTGACTGCCATGCCCTCAAAAATGGTGGCACCCACAGCCACAAGATGGCAGCACCCAGTCCTCTCATCCTTGCTATGCCTCCAGAGTCCCCCAGTCCCTTCAGACCCCCAACCTCCCAGGCTGGCTGGAGGCACAGGCAAGCCTCAGCTATTGGCTGCCCAGCCAACCAGGGCTGCCCAAGGCTCGGGTAACTAGGATTGGCCAATGCGTGCACTGCCAGCAGTGGCAGCAGCAGAGGTGTGATGGGGGTGTCACCTTCCACTGATCACGGGGTCACCTCCTGCCCCTGAGGGCTCCTGGTCTGTGAGAGGGGGCAAGCTGGGCTGAGAGAACCCCCCTCCAGTGCATGAATTTTCATGCATGGGGCCTCTAGTATATTATGATTCCATTTATATGAAATATTCAGAACAGATAAATCCATAGAGACTGACAGCTGATTGATGGTTTTGGGAGCTAGGGGGAGAAAAAAAATGGGGAGTGACTTCTAATGGGTATAAAGTACCTTTTGGGGTGGTGAAAATGTTCTGGAACTCAATACTGGTGATGGTTGCACTACACTGTAAACATAGGAAATGCCACTGAATTGTGCACTTTAAAATGGTTAAAATCATGAACTTTATATTATGTGAATTTTACCACAGGCAAAAAAAAGTATCCACTCTTTTTCACATCTTCCTAACTGCTACTGTTTGAATAGATCACTCCTTTGCAACAACACAATACCTAATTTACACTTTTGCTGAGCATCTTTCACATTACTCCGCAAATTATTTGTTCCTCTACTGGACTATAAGAGAAGAACTATGTTCTATTCAGATTTGTTTCTTTATTACCTTGTTTAGTGTCTGGCACAGAGTAAGCCCAATAAGTACGTATTGAATAAATGAATGAGTACATTAGTTGAATTCAAATGACCGCTCAAAAATTTCACTCTTCTTTAGGGTCTCTTAATTTATTGTTAAAATTATCCCCTAGAGAATTTTATTTTCATTGGGAAACATATTTTAATGCATTAACTCAGAGCTGAAGCCTTTGGTGTTAGGGCCCCTCCTAAAACTCTGACCTCCCAGCCTTTGACAGTCCTAATCTAGCATCTACTGGAGGTATAATCAGAATGGCTGAAGGCTCAGTTATACAAAATATTCTCAACAACTATGCTCAGAAATGCTTCTGCTGAGTCACCCTCCAGCACAAAGCATTTTCTTTACAGTGCTTTCATCTGTCCTCAGATATTGCAGTCTCCCTCTATAGAGGATAAGCAATGCACCAAATTGGAAGAGACTTCAAAGGGGTATGTCTGTCTATGCTCCAATGTATGCTTGCAGGCTTCAGGGTTATAAATTTCCCAAATATACCAGCTATCAGATTAAAATTTTGAGATACAAAAATTTATTCCTTAGCTTTAGGTTCAATTCTTCACAATATGGCTAAAGATATATTTATTGTTCCAACTTGTGTGGAGATTCCCTCAGCATTAACTCTTTATACCCTCAAAACCACCCCTTTCACTCTTCCATATTAAAATTTGCAATTCTTTTGTTTAAAAAAAAAAAAAACTAAAACTAAAACTAGGAACCTACCATGTGCCAGGAACTCTGGATTCCAACATCTTATATTATATAATAAAAGGCTAATATGCAAATCAACTGAACAATGGGATGACTAGTTGCTATGATGCACACTGACCACCAGGGGTCAGATGCTCAATACAGGAGTTGCTGCCTGGTGGTCAGTGTGCTCCCACAGGGGGAGCATGGCTCAGCCAGAAGCCAGGCTCATGGCTGGTGAGCACAGCGGAAGTGGCACAGCGCTAAGGATGTCCAACTGCTGTCTTAAGGGTTTGCTTGAAGTTCCTATTTCTGACTCTAACCCAGCTTTGTAAGATATAACCCTATATTTACCAGCTTACAAACATTTTACTAACATATTACCCTTTGTGTTTTTAATAAATGGAAAAAAATCAGTGTTAATCTTTCTTTATGTGCCAATAGTCAGCAGCCTGTGGGCAGGTAGAGAGTGTCTGTGCCCAGCCACATGGAAATCCCTTTGATTACCTGAAATAGAGATATAAAGCAGAAGCTTGAAAATAATTGCTTTATAGCAATTTAAATTCCATGGAGATATCCCTTTATGACACAGCATCCCCCAGTCTGACATCACAGAGTCACCTCATCTGATTTGATTAATGCAAACAGGACTTTTTCTGGGAAATCCCACAGCCACCAACAGTGCCCTGGAGTTCTCAGTTACTCTATGGTCCCCAGAACTGAAGTTGGGGGATATGGCATATTTCTCTATCATCTAGGAGACCCAAGGAGACTGAAGCCATTGCTTTCTTTGTTTATTCAATATCCTAGGGAGAAGGGATATATGTGGTCCCTGGTCTGCTTTGAAAGGGATATGCTAGGATTCCAAAACCAGTCTTCCAACCTGCCTCCAACAGTGATGCTGACTACTGTGGCAACCAGCAGCTCTCTATCATTAAGCCACCTGAAAAATAGTTCTACAGTAAAAGGATTTAGTCACCTGTCATTAGTTGGTCCTGATCACAAATGCTATTATTTGGCTACATCTGGTCAGCAAAGCATTTGAAGGTCTGCTTTGGATGTGAGAGTGACTTCTCCTTCCTAGCAATGCCTTTTGTACCATCTTCTTGTATGTAGCTATATTGTAGCTAAATATATGCCTGCTTGTCACTGTCTTAGTTTGGGTTTTCCAGAAGTTAACCCTAGGACAAAGATTCAAGGTCAAGGAATTTATTTTAAAGATGATCCCAGGAGACACTGGTAGGAGAAGAAGGCAGGGAAAAGAAGCTATAAAAATATTATTACCAAGCAAGTTACTGGGTGAACTCTGGGAAACAGAATATTACACAAATCTCAGAGTTACAGCACCTGAGGAGTGAGGAAATTGTGATATTTACATGCCCATTTCCAACAGCCATTGGTTGACGGCCATTCCTCTGTAACATTAATTCTATGACTATATGGGGGGAAAATGAACCTTAATTTCTACTTCATTTTACACAAACAATTTAATGCAAGAAAGAGCATATGCCTACCCTAGCTGGGTGTCTCAGTTGGTTGGAGCATCATCATGTACACCAAAAGGTTGGGGGTTCAATTCCCTGTCAGGGCACATATCTAGGTTGAAGTTTCGTCCTCAGTCGGGGCATGTATGGGAGGCAACCAATCGATATTTCACTCTCAAATAAAAATAAAAATAAAAAAATAAAAAAACACCAACCAACAAACAAACAAAACTATCGTAAGGTGAGCATTAAAAGAAAGAAAGAAAGAAAGAAAGAAAGAAAGAAAGAAAGAAAGAAAGAAAGAAAGAAAGAGCGAGCATATGCCTAGATGTAAGAGATAGAACTATAAACTATCTACAAGAAATCAAAGGAAAATATGTGTAAAACCTTAGGATAGGCAAAGATTTCTTACACAGAAAGAATAAATAAAATGCATCTGAAACTAATAAATTGAACTTCATTCAGAATAAAATAATTCTGTCCTTTGAAAAACATTAATAAGAAAATGAAAAGACAAGTCATAGCACAGGAAATAATACTTTCAATACATTTATCTCACCAAAGACTATATCTATAATATGTAAAGAACTCTGACAAATCAATAATGACAAAAGATTGGAACAGACATTTCATAGAATACAGTATACAAATGGCTAGTAAGACATTTGAAATGGATCTCAACATTATTCATCATCAGGGGAATGCAAATTAATGAGATATTACTATACATCCACTAGAGATGCTAAAACTAAAAAAGGCTTGACAATCCAAATGTCAGTGAGAATAACTGGAACTCCTATATTTTTCTGGTAGGAGTGCAAAATGGTACAACCACTATGGAGAACTCTTTGGCAGTTTTTAGGATTGTTTTTTATAGGGTTAAACATGTATCTCTTTAGAGTCCAGAAATCCCACTCCTAGGTATATATTGAAGACAAATAATAGCACCTATCTACAAAAATATTGGTACAAAATGTTTATAACAGCTTAACCAACAGAAAACAACCCACACATCCACTATCAGGTGAAGAATTAAAAAACTGTGATATCTTACAACTAGTAGCCCTGCACAAGAATCCATGCGCCAGTAGCTCACCAGTAGCTCACTGCCACCCTCCTGTAGCTCCCCCTACCCCTCATTCCCCTGACCCTTCTCACAGCTTGCTGCCCTGCCCCCTCCTATAGCTCTACACCACCCGCTTGTAGCCAGTAGCTTTCTGCCCACTACCCAGCCCTCCTGTAGCTCCCTCTACCCCTCGCCACCCATAGCTTGTTGCCCTGCCCCCTCCTGTAGCTCTCCACAGCCTGCTTGCTGCTCACTGCCCCACCCTCCTGGTGATCCGATCATTATGTGGTTGGTCATTTTACTTCACAGGGTAACAACCATTTGCATGTTACATCTTTATTATATAGTATAGAATGTAAAAAGGATGAAATACTATACACACACCAATATGGATGAAGCTAAAAGACAATTATATTGAACAAAAGAAACAGATACAAAAGAGTACATTCTGTATGGTTTCATGTATATTAAGTCCAGAACAGAAAAGCCACTCTATTGCGATAAAAATCAGATCAGAGATTGCCCTTGGGAGTTGGAAATTGACTGGAAGGAGGAACTCCTAAGGGAATTTGGAGCTTTTAAAAAATATTCTGTTTCTTGTTTGGGATGGTGGTTCCATGAGTGTATGTAGATGTCAAATCTCATCTAATTGAACATTTAAGATCTGTGCTTTTTATTTTATAAAATTATAACCTAATATATATTGCAGATTTGTCTTTAAAAAAGAAAACACAACAGCCCTAACTGGTTTGGCTCAGTGGATACAGTGTCGGCCTGCAGACTGAAGGGCGCCTGGTTCAATTCCATTCAAGGGCATGTACCTTGGTTGCGGGAACGTCCTCGGGGGGGGGGGGGGGGGGGGGGGGGGGGTGCGGGAGGCAACTGATGGATGTTTCTAGCTCTCCAGCTCTCTCCCTTCCTCTCTGTGAAAAATCAATAAAATTATATATTTTAAAAAACACAACAGCCATTAAAATATGAAGTAATTTGCTTCATTTTCTGCCTTCCCACTAGATTATAAGCTTCAGAAGGTTAGAAGCCACGTATGTTTTTTTCTCTATTATCTCTATTATATCCCCAGCACCTAGTACAGTGTCTAGGACTTCTTGAATTTGTTACTATCATAGGTTTTTAATGAGCCTCTGTTATAAATGGTGGCTTTCTATCTCTCCTTGCAGACATGGTCTGTTCTTGGCAAATGCTTGTTGCCCCAGAAGTTTGAGCATAGGTGTATTGTCTAGGATGGGAGCTTAAAGATGGGAACCCAGCAATGCCCTAGGTGTCCTTGGGCACTGATAGGCTCCCAACTGTGAACACCATCTGCTCTTGTGAAGGGTGTCTGACAACATCCACAGCCCTGGACCTGGAAGGTGAGAACCTCTGAGACCAAATGTCAGACTCCCACTTCCATCCTTCTGCCTGTAGGGAGTCACAGGAAGTAATTTTAACCATGCAAAAGGAAAGTACCAACATGTATGCTGCCTTGTAATTTACCAAGTATTTTTCCACAAATGATCTTATTTTATCCTCCCTAAGACCCTGTAGGTAGGTATTTACTAATCCTTATTATTTTACAAGAGGTTAAGTGTAACAGCTGGCAAGTGGTAGGGCTGGGCTTGAAACCAAGTTTCTGACCATTTACTACTATATTAAATGCACTACGGCTGTGTCATTTAAGGACCTTCAGCAGTTTCTGAAATCTGGCCTCTTCAAGCTCTACTGGACTAATGAAAAGATAAGTGACAAATATCCCTTGCCTTGGATAAATAAATTTCAGGAGCAATTTATTCTATATGCACTGAAAGATTAACCTGCCTGGACAACCATTATGATAGTTACTGCCCCATGCAAATTTTCCATGCTCCTCACCACCTATAAAGTTCGCTCTTCTTAGCTGCTCTTCAGTGCTCTTCTGCCCAGCTTACCTTTGTGGCCTCATCTGCACCAAACCTTGCCTTCTGGCTGTATGACACTATCCTCATCTCTGCAACTCTTGCTCCTAAACTTGGTCTTGATATGGAATCCCAGGGTTTTGTTTTTTTTTTCCATCTTCACTTGGGAAACTTTCTCACCCTTCAAGTTAGGACTGAAATGCCATTGCCATTCTCATTCATAGTTTTTACTTCATCTGAATCCTTTGAGCCCACAGTTTATATCTTTCACATGGCAGTGTCAGTGCCTTCCTTATTAGATCTTGAGGTACTAAAAGGCTAGATGCATGCCTTAACCATTTCTGTCCACTATGGTGGACTAGCATAGCTGCATACTGTACATATTTAATCAGTGCTGTATAGAGTGAATAAATTACCACTTCTCTAACCATTGTGCATTTAATACCCTTTGACATGTATATTAATAGTTTAAAAAAATGTTTGCATTATAACTTTATTTTATGAATATGGTTAATATAGCCCCCACTTTCTATATACATTGCTTCTGATTGACAGACTGGATTTGACAGACTAAATTCTTTGCAAGTGGAGTGGATATATGGACAGATTGTGGAGTAGAAGTACACTTGTACTCTGGCTGTATAACCTTGGACAAACTGCTTCTTCTCTTAGGAGCTTATTTTACCTCCATCTGTTCAATAGGGGAAATAATCCCTATTTTGCTTTTTTATTTAATCACCAGAAATAACAGATGTAGACTACAGATCTCCCAGATCTGCCACTTAATTGACCTACTGTTTGAGACACACCTTTTTGATGGCAGCATTCCATCCAAAAGTTCTCTTTTGGAAAGAACTTGGTGATCTGAAGGCAGTATTTCTAGGAGGCTGCAGTATGATGAGGAAATTATCCTACTGGAGGTTGAGTTGTGGTAGGTTAGAGGTGGCAGGGTCATTATCATCTGAAAGGTTGCTGCGGGGAAGGAGAACACAATGGTTTTGGCAGCCTGAGAGAGCGGTCTCGTCCTGCATACGATTACCGGGTGTTGGCCAGTTTTCGTAAATGTCTCCTGAGGGAAGGTGAGGGCCAGAATACTGCAAAGGTGGAATCAACTATCACTGATAAGTGGCCCAGGCCCACTTCCAGTTGGAAGTCACCACCTCCACTTTGCCCTCCAAGAGGACAAGGCCCCTGGAGGTCCAGAACCACACCCACAACCCGAAAGCCCCTGCGGGAGGCTTTAGCGCCTGCCCATTGGCTTGCACTCAGGGGAAGGCGGGCCCTACACAACCGCACTTCCTGATTGATCAGCTGCGTGATTGGCAGACGCCCGCTGGCTGTGAGGGCCAGAAATGGCGGAGGAGGCGGGGAGAAAGCAGGCGCGCCTCGGGCTGCCAGGTGGAGACGCGGCCCAGTGGCCTCTGGAGCGGTATGGCCGTTTCATGCCCTTGGGCACAGGAGAGCCGTCTGGACCTGGCCTGGAAGCTGGGATGGCCTCTTCCCCTTCGTGGAAGGTGAGGCCTGAGGGCAGGAAAGGCCGCGAGGCGCTCACGCCCGCGGGGTTGGAGGTGTGCCGCCGCCATACCTTACAGATGGTCCCGAATGCCACGGAGAGAGGAGGAGAGGAGGAGGGGACACCGAGGGATTGGCAGGAATGGTTAGCAGATAGCTAACAGAAAATTAATAGATAGTAGTATAAGGCATAATTGAAACCCAATACGTTCTCAAATAACTTATTCAGAGATATCTTTGAATATCAATTATGTGTTAGATATTATTCAGGAGATTGAGACATATCAGTGGACAAAATATAAATGATCTCTACCCCCATTTATGTTTTTAGTCTAGTGGACAACTAGTACTTATCTAAATAGCAGTATAATTATGTAAACCAATTCCACATCCCTTATGTGGAAGGGAGGTTTGGATAGTCCAAGTTATGGACAGCCAAGCCTTCACACAGAAGGACTCAATTGGAATCCTAGCATTGCCACTGAATACCTGTGACCTTCGTGAAGTTACTTATCCTCCCTGTACCTTAGTTACTTTATCTTAAAATAGAGATTATAATAATACCTACTTCATCAGATTGTTGTATTGAGTATATTTAAATATATAACTCATCTAAAAGAGTTCCTCGTGTAAATTATATAAGGGTTTGCTATTATTATTATTATTACAATTTCTTGCCCTAGTGTTATGTTTTAACACTATGGGTTACTAAGAAGTCAGCTCCTTTTGGTCTATTTTAATTATTGCATGTGGCCTGTGGGGTTTTGGGTTATGAGCGCATGCGCGCGTGTGTGTGTGTGTGTGTGTGTGTGTGTGTGTGCACGCGTGTGCATGTGTGTGTGTGTGTGTTGTGTGTGTGTGTTGTGATTTGGACAGCCGTGGGTAGAAGAGTAAAACAAAACTAATAGTCCAGGTAGAGGACACAACGTGTGCAAAGACCCTGCATCTGGAGAAATCTTAGCATGTGTAATGTACATAGAAAAAGAGTAGGGCTAGTGCTTATGGAGAACAAGGAGAATGAGGTTCTCTGGAGAAGTATACATAGATACCTTATGAACATTGTCCCAAAACCAATAGGAAGCCACTGAAGGGTTTTAAGTAGGGGTATTTTCACCTTTGGAAGATCACTCTGGCTGAAGTATGGAGGTGAAATTGGAGAAGAATATGAGTAGATTCAGGAAGGTCATTTATAATGCTATTGCAATGTGGTAGGTGATAATGACTTAGACTGGAGGGTAAGGGTGAGAGGGGAGGATGGCAGTAGAAGTGGGAAACTGAGCACACAAAATCTCTTTTGGAAGCAAAAAAGACAGGATTGGAGATTGATTGGATGGAGTGGTGAGAATAAAAGACTTCTGGGTTTCTAGGGTAGATAATTTGGGGATGGAAGACAAACAGTGAGGGAATAATCCAAGACTTCAGTTTTTAGTGAGTTGAGTTTAAATATATTTATGAAGCATACAGGTGGAGATGTTGAATAGGTAGTTGGATGTACTGGTCTAGACTCAGAAAGAAAGATCTGATCTGAAGATGTAAAAGTGTGGTGGGCATGGAAGTGTGTCATCAGCATGAAAGGGATGTTTATAGTTATGAGATTATCTGAGATTCTACCAAGCCCCAAGGTAGCATTTGTAGGTTAGGTAGAGGGTACAGAGTCCCTTAAAGTTTGACAAGGGAGAGAGTTGGGAGGCATCCAGGAGAGTTATTTTAAGAGGGAGAGAACAAAGAGAAAATGATGACTATAGCATGTCCATTGGATTTAGCAGCACGAAAGTCCTTATGGTCTTTACCAAGAGAAATTTTAAGAGTGAATGGAGTGGAAACCAGATGGGGTGGGCTGAAGAGTGACTGTAGGTGAAGAAGTGGAGCCAATGTGCATAGTTGAGAGACTTTGCTATGAATGTGAGTAGAGAGGGGGCTTAATGAATTGTTCACCAAATTCTAGAATATTAAAACTAGGGGCACTACTTAAAGCTTAAAAATCATTATATCTAGGAGCATAAAAAAGGCATTAAATACCTAGTTGTACTCTTGTGGAATGCTGTACCCTGAAAAATTATATAGGCTGCAAATGCAAAATGGGGTGAATAAAGAGTTAAACGCAAGAATAACTTACCGATAAAAAGATCTTATATAGGTTGTCCCCCAAAAAATATCTACACACCTTATCAGTTAATATGGCAACTTTGAAAATGCAATGTATTTTAATAAACACTGCCTTTATGATTGTTCAAAGTTATGTGTATACATTTTTGGGACAACTTATATATATATAAAACAAACTAACCTGGGGAGTTTAAGGGCATATTTAATTTTTGAGACTACCCAACAAATTCCTTGATACCTGTTCTTAATACCATATAAACCCATTCTCCCGAAACATCTGGTTTGGGTGCATTGGTACAGATTCAGGGTTAATTCTTAGATTCATCCTGTAAACCAGAGGCCATGGGCATTTGACCATTTGAAGTTGATTGTCATTACATCTTTCCCCTTCTTTTTGCAAAGCTCTTCATAATTACAATAATTATACAGAATAGCACTTTTCCAGTTTTCAAATGTTCAGCATAAAGCCAGGCTGCAATGAAAATAAATGAGGTTGCCGAAACCGGTTTGGCTCAGTGGATGATAGAGCGTCAGCCTGCAGACTGAAGGGTCCCGGGTTCGATTCCAGTCAAGGGCATGTACCTGGTTGTGGGCACATACCCAGTAGGGAGTGTGCAGGAGGCAGCTGATCAATGACTCTCATCAATGTTTCTAATTCTCTATTTCTCTCCCTCTCTGAAAAAAATTAATAAAATATATATATTAAAAAAAAGAAAGAAAATAGATGAGGTTGGCTTTTGTAGTGCTTTTGAAAAGTGAACATTTGTACCTTCTTTTGAATTTTTGCTAAACCATCTTACCTCCTGTGATCAGTTTCAGCTTAGGTCTGTAATTTATTTATTTTTTTGAAAAACGAACGAGAAAATAAGATTTGTTCTGTTTTGCAATAATAATAATAAAAGGTGAGCCTTCTAAAGCACTACACTAAGTTCCATGTGAATTTCTTATTTTAAAAATGCGCTACTCTTCAGCTGCCAGGCTGGGAGCGGCCAGGCCCGGAGCAGCCAGGTCGGGTGCAGCCAGGCCCGGAGCAGCAGCTGCCAGGCTGGGAGCGGCCAGGCCCGGAGCTGCCGGGTCGGGTGCGGCCAGGCCTGGAGCAGCAGCTGCCAGGCTGGGAGCGGCCAGGTTGGGAGTGGCAGTGGCCAGACCCGGAGCAGCTGGTTGTGGAATGGACCAGAGCAACAGAGGCCAGGCCTGGAGCAGCCAGGCCTGGAACAGCTCGCTCCTCACCTGCCCCCGCCCCAAGGCTGCCTCTCAGACATGGCTGGAAACTTTTGCGGGAACTTGAGGGTCTGCTGAATCAAGTGATGAAAGCTTAGATCTGGATATGTTGAGTTAGTATAGCGCTGGGGTGTTGATTTGTGAGTGCCTTGTGCGGGGCCTGGATGAGGTTGGTTGACCTATTTGGAAATGTCTTTTGTGTGAAGTGTATCATTGGGCATGTGGAGGTATTATTGATACGAGAAAATGCTAAGTAACTGATTTACTATCTGAAAAGGGATTTACTATTGGGGAAAGGGAGGGAGGAAGAGACTGAACATAAACTGTGTTGGAGGGGAAGTGGGAACCTGGTGGAGGGGGGAAGAAATGAGGAACCTTTGTAATAATATGAACAATAAAGATTGATTTTTTAAAAAATTTTTAAAAAGTATAAAAATAAAATAAAAAATAAAAAAAATGCGCTACTCTTAGTAAAAAAAAAAAGGTATATGAAGTATAAAAATATATTATTTTGGTCCTGGCCAGTGTGTCCAGTGGTTGGAGCATCGGCCTGCACAGCAAAGGGTCTCTGGTTTGATTCCCAATCAAGGGCACGTACCTCAGTTGGGGGTTCACTCCCTGACACACCCCAACCCCATGGAGTATATGTAGGAGGCAAAAAATCGATGTGTGTATGTGTCCCTCCCTCCATCCCTCCTTCCCTCTTTCCTTTCTATTCCCCTTCCCTTTCCTTCCCTCCCCTTCCCTCCTTCCCTCCTTCCTTCCTTCTCTCTCTTTCTCTCCTTCCCTTCCTTTCACTCTCTCTCTGAAAAGCAATGGAAAAAATATCCTTGAGTGAGGTTTACAACAACAACAACAAATTATTATTTTGGAGGATAGAGTCATTCTGGTCTTTTTTTTTTTTTTTTTTTTTTTCCTACTAAGGAACTTTCAAGTTCAACCTTGGTTGAACCTATTTTGAATCTTTCCCATTTTTCCACAATTATGTGGAGAATCTGATCTCCTAGTATTTTAGTTGTTTAATTACAGAGAATACTTTCACCATAATGGTTATATGCTAAGGCAAAGATGTTGAATGAAGAGAAAAAATGAATAGTACAATAAGAAGTCTGTGACATACTAGTAAACAATCTATATAGAATAACATGTATATATTGATTTGACTTACTTATCTGAATTGAATTATTCTTGTTAAAAGTTACTATCTGGACATAAATTAAATACAAATTGAAAGCAAATAAACTTTTTGTAACACTATAAGAAAAATCAACAGTTTAGAACTATGTTATTCAGATTTCAAGGCTTATATTATAGAAATCACTTGGGGATTCTTTTTTAATGCAAATCCTGATTCAGTATGGGAACTAAAATTCTGTAGTTCTGACCAGCTTCCAAGTGATGCTGATGCTGTTGATCCTAGGACCACAGTTTGAGAGGCAAAAATTAAGAAGAATGAAATGGGCAGTCATGAGTAAAATTACTAAAATGAATGAGGTAAAGCAATCAGTTTCATAATAAATATGCAAATGTTTTCCTAATCGGGTTAATATTTAAACCATTTGCCATTTAAGGGGAATGAGAAAATGAAATACAAACTTGAACTTCATTTTAATTCCTCACATCTGTTAGCCCAGCCCTTCTAAAAATGATGGTCATAATAACAGATTGGTCCATTTAATGTATTTTATGTCTGAATATAATTCATTCTAATTTGAGAATAATTTTGAAATGTGATGTTAATTGCAGGTTGCTTTCAAATTAAAGTTTTCCAGATTCCAAGGATTTCTCAGATATGCCCTAATTTGGTTGAAACTGACAACTTATTTTTTCATTTCAAAGGGGAAAAAAATCATTCTTTAATTTTGATAGGAGGAACTTAAAATAATTACTCTACTTAGAAATTACAAAATAGAATGTGAAGTTGTACTTGAAATGAACTTTAAAGTGTGAATTCAGCACAAGATATATTTTGAGTCCTCTTAACTGTCCTTTTTTTCTCTGTATTCCTAGTGCTTACATATTTCCTAGCATATGATAGGAATGGTAAATGTTTGACTGAATGGTAACTTTTCTGAACTTTTTATATAATAATGTAATAATTATGACATCATAGCTACTATTTATTAAGTATTTACTTTGGCAAATTTTTACAGTGGCCCTATGAAGCAAATATTTTTATATCCATTTTATAGATAAGTGAAACTAAAACAGAGGTTCAATGGCTTACCCAGGAACATAAAAATAATGAGTGGGAAGAAAGAATTCAGACTCTATGTTTCCTGTTTCCAAAGCATGTACTTTTAACCCATTATGATGTTTGTCTTAGAAGTGTCAATATTTTAAAAAAATATTTTGTCAAAGTTTTTATTAAGAATACACTTGAAACAACAGAATTATGAAAAAGAAATTTTGAGATATTATCATCATAATTTTTTATTCATGAAAAGCTTCAGAATAGAAAATTTAATAGTTCAATCATTTGTTGAGAATTATTTAATTTTTAAATTAAAATTTTTTAAATTACAGTTGATATTTGCCATTATATTAGTTTCAAGTATACAGCAAAGTGGTTAGACATTTATATAACTTACAAAGTGATCTTCCTGATAAGTCTAATACCCACCTCTCACCATAGCAGTGTTAATATTTTATATGAGACAGTAGTTCAGTTATGTAGATGAGAAATTCAAAGATCAACATAAAAGGTAAAAATAATAACTTTTTAAAAGATAATTTAAAGTTTATTAAGCCTCAACAAAAATTATTATTATTTTAGGGTGTGTTGATTTTTTCATTGAAAAAATTTTAAAAAATATTTTTTAATTGCAAGTTGACATCCCATATTATATTCCTTTCAGGTGTACAGTATAGTGGTTAGACCTTTTATAACTTCAGAAGTGTTCTCCCTGTTAGCACCAGTGTGGCTAAGTCAGTTGGAGCATGGTCCCATACACTGAGAGATAGCAGGTTCAATCCCCAGTTGGGAGTGTGCAGGAGGCAGCTGATCAGTGTTTATCTCTCTCCCTTTCCCTCTCTGAAATCAACTTAAAAAAAAAAATGATCTCTGATAATTCTAGTAAGGCAGCTGATTGGTATTTTTTGTATCTCTCTCTCTCTCTCTCTCTCTCTCTCTCTCTCTCTCTCTCTCACTCTCACTCTCTCTCTCTCTCCTTTTCTCCCTTCCTTCCATTTCTCTCTGTGAAATCAATTTTAAAAAAGATATAGATCTCACTGAAACCGGTTTGGCTCAGTGGATAGATCGTCGGTCTGCGGACTGAAAGGTCCCAGGTTCAATTCCGGTCAAGGGCATGTACATTGGTTGTGGGCATATCCCCGTTAGGGGGCGTGCAGGAGGCAGCTGATCGATGTCTTTCTCTCTCATCGATGTGTCTAGCTCTCTATCCCTCTCCCTTCCTCTCTGTAAAAAAAATCAATTTAAAAAAAAAAAGAGATCTCCCTAATAATTCTAGTAACCATTTGACACCATACATACATAGTTATTACAATACTAGAGGCCCGGTGCACAAAATTCATGCACTAAAGTTGGGGTCCCTCAGCCTGGCCTGTGCCCTCTTGCAGTCTGGGAGCTCTTAGGAGATGTCTAACTGACAGCTTAGGACCCCTCCCGGGAAGTAGGCCTAAGCCCGTCAGTCAGACATCCTTAGCGCTGCTGTGGAGGTGGGAGAGGCTCTTGCCACTGCTGCTGTACTCACCAGCTGTGAGTCTGTCTGGCTTCTGGCTGAGCAGTGCTCCCTCTGTGGGAGTGCATTGACCACCAGGGGGCAGCTCCTGTGTTGAACGTCTGCCCCCTGGTGGTCAGTATGTGTCATAGTAACCAGTAGTTCTACCATTTGGTCAATGCATTAGAAGCCTGATGCATGAAATTCATGCAAGGAGCTCAGCCCTCGCAGCCCCAGTTTTGTCCAGGAGGCCAACCAGAAGGTTGTGCAGACAGTCATTCTGCTGTTTGGTCTAATTAGCATATTAGCTCTTTATTAGATACTAGAGGCCCGGTGCACGAAATTCATGCACAGGATAGGCGGTGGGGTGTGCGGGTGTGTCCCTTAGCCCAGCCTGCACCCTCTCCAATCTGGGACATTCCTCTCACAATCCAAGACGGTTGGCTCCCAATTGCTTGCCTGCCTGCCTCCCTGATTGCCCCTCACTGCTTCTACCTGATCACCCCCTAACCACTCCCATGCCAGCCTGATTGATGTCTAACTGCTCCCCTGCCAACTTGTTTGCCCCCAACTTCCCTCCTCTGCTGGCCTGGTCACCCCTAACTGCCCTCCCCTGCAGGGTTGATTGCCTCAACTGCCCTTCCTTGCAGGCCTGGTTCCTCTCAAATGCCTTCCCATGCAGTCCTGGTGCCTCCCAACTGCCCTCCCCTGCTGGCCATCTTGTGGTGGCCATCTTGTGTCCACATGGGGACAGGATCTTTAACCACATGGGGGCAGCCATCTTATATGTTGAAGTGATGGTCAATCTGCATATTACTCTTTTATTAGATAGGATAGAGGCCTGGTGCATGGGTGGGGGCCAGCTGGTTTTCCCTGAAGGGTGTCCCAGATCAGGGTAGGGGTTCCTGTGGGGCAGCCTTGGCGAGGGAGGGGCCTATGGTGGTTTGCAGGCCAGCCATGCCCCCTGGCCACCCAAGTGGAGACCCTAGTATCTGTGATATATTTATCTTATACAATTGAAACTTTGTAGCTTGGAGCAGAGCCAATCCTCCTGCTTGCTCTGGGGCTGCCGCCATTTCTGTTTGGATTTGTTTACCTTCTATAATTGAAACTTTGTAGCCTTGAGTGGAGGCCTAGGCCAGCCAGGGCAGGTGGAAAGCTTGGCTTCCTCTGTTGCCTGGGAAACCCAAGCCTCCCTCCTGCTCTATGTGGCTGTAACCATATTGGTTGGGTTTATTTGCATACTCACTCTGATTGGCTGGTGGGTGTGGCTTGTGGGCATGGCTTGTGGGTATAGCAGAGTGATGGTTAATTTGCATATTACTCTTTTATTAGGTAGGATGATTACTGACTATATTCCCTATGCTGTACTTTAAATCCCTGTGATTATTTTGTAACTGCCAATTTGTAGTTCTTAATCCTTTCCTGATTTTCACTTAGCTCCAACCCCCTCCATTGGCAACCATCAAAATGTTATTTATATCTATGAGTTTGTTTCTATTTTGCTTAAAGATTTTATATGTAAGTAAAATCATGGTATTTGTCTTTCTCTGTCTGACTTATTTGACTTAGTGCCATGGTCAGCAAACTGCAGCTTGCAAGCCACATGAAGCTCTTTGGCCCCTTGAGTGTCTCTTCCACAAAATACCATGGCCTGGGCGAGATTATTTTAAACAAGTGGCATTAGAAGAAGTTTAAAAAATTTGGCTCTCAAAAGAAATTTCAGTCATTGTACTGTTGATATTTAGCTCTATTGACTAATGAGTTTGCCGACCATTGACTTAGTGTAATACCCTTTAGGTCCTTCTGTGTTGTTGCAAATGGTAACTTCATTCTTTTTATGGCCATGTTATATTACATTATATATTGTACCACATCTTTTTTTATCTAGTTGTCTATCAGTTGGCACTTAGGTTGTTTCCAGATCTTGGCTATTGTAAATGAAATGTCCTTCTTTGTCTTAAAGTTTCTTTTAAAGTCTGTTTTGTTTTATATAAGTATTGCTTCCCAGCTTTTATTATCATTTCCATTTGCATGAAATATCTTTTTCCAAACCTTAATTTTCTAGAGGCCCGGTGCTTGAAATTTGTACACAGGGAGGGGGTGTCCCTAAGGTCCCCCCTGAGGCATATAGGACCTCAGTCCCACACCAGACTCTTCTGCCCAGACTTGTGTAGCTCTAGGGCAGAGGCTACTTCCTCCACATTCTCCCAAACCTGAATTTTGCCCCCCCTCAGGGCACTAGGCCCACCGTCCCAACTCCTGATAGCTCTGTCCACCTGAATTCAGGTTCCTAGCAGAATCTGGGATAGACCAAGTAGTGTGGCTTTAGGATAGGGTCATTTTTCCTTTGCACATATAACCAGTGTAGAGCCTTTCCTTCACACAGCCAAATCTTGATCTGTTTGGGCTTGGTAAACTCTGCTAGTGAAACCCTAATGACTCCCAACTCATCACAAAGGCCTGCAAATACCTGGTGGGTGGCAGCTGGACTTGGTATACCCTGAGACTTTTGCTGAGTGGTTTCAGATGAAGCACAAGCACCTTGTTTGAACCTGTATCAGTCTGGTGAACACCACTTGTTCCTACCGAGAACCTACCTCATGCAACTTGAGTATTACCAGAGGCTCTTTCACTAATGGAGCCAAACAGGCAGCCAGCAGATGGAGGCAGATGGAAGAGGATCTTGAGGTGCCTTGGGCCTATTGCTTGCCTGCCCCTGGACTCTGCTAGTGGAGGATAGCCCTGATGTGCAGTTTATTTCTTTCCATGCACACCAAGGACCAGCAGAGGCAAGCCATGAACTGTGGATCACCCTCCAAACAGGTTGCTCAGGTCCAGTCCCTTCCAAGAGCCCCAAAATAGACATATCCAGTGGCCAGCTTCAGACAAATTCAGAGCAGGATCCAGTTATCTCCACAAGCAGCATATCCAAAAGGAAATCTTGGCAGGCACTAGACCCTCCTGAGGTAAATTCCACTTTATGTGGTCAGCATCTGCACAGCAGATCATATATTGTGGTTGGCGTCAATTCTCACAGTCAGCCAGATTTTGGGTTGACCCTCCACGCAAATGGGCTAATAGCAGTCAAGACTCAATTACAACAGGAGAGCTCACACAACCCATGCAAGGGTCAATCCTGGAGGGCTCAGCTCATGTGATCAAAGGGATTGTACCAAAGTACACCTACTATATAAGGCCACTCTACCAAGACTGGGAGATATTGCAGATCTGTCTAATACACAAAACGAACACAAAGAGGAGAGACAATGAAACATGCCCCAAATGAAAGAACAGGAGAAATCTCCAGAAAAAGGGCTAAATGAAATGGAGGCAAGCAATTTACCAAATATAAGGTTCAATAAAAAAGATTATAAGAATACTCAAGGAATTTAGTGAGAACTTCAATAGCATGAAAAAAGACACAGAAACCATAAAAAAGAATGAGTTAGAAATAAAGAATACAATACCTAAAATGAAGAATACACTAGGTTGGATGAAACAGTATTAAATTAGTGATTTGGAAGACACCCAATCAGAAAGTTAAAAACAAAAAAAAAATTTTAATGAAGATAGATGCAGAGACCTTTGGGTGAGCATGAACTGTTAAAAACATCCACATAGTAGGGATACCAGAAGGAGAACAGAGAGAGTGAAGGATTGAGAACCTATTTGAAGAAATAATGGCCAAAAACTTCCCAACTTGGTGAAGGAAAGAGACACACAAGTCCAAGAAGTTCAGAGAACCTCAAAAAAGATGAACCTAAAGAGGGCCACACAAAGACGTATCATAATTAAAATTGCATATTTTAAAGACAGAGAATTGTGAAAGCATCAAGAGAAAGATAGTTACCTATAAAGAAACTCCCCAAAACTGACAAACATTTCAGGCCAGAAATTGTTGACATGAAATATTCAAAGTCATGAAAAGCAAGGACCTACAACCAAGATTACACAGCAAAGCTATCATTTAACATCAAAGGAGAGAAAAATGAGGGGGAGGAGAACCAAGATGGTAGCCTAGTTAAGCACCTCAGCTGCTGCCTCGTACAACAATTTCAAAACAACAACCAGAATCAGAACAGACATCATCCAAAACCACAGGAAAGCTGGCAGAGTGGGAAATCTACAACTAAAAAGAAGGAGAGAGGCTCACGGATCGGATTGGGAGGTGCAAAGCGCTGAGGTAGGGTGAAGTGTGCGCAGAGAGGAAGTTCAGCCAAATGCCTGGCTAGTGGGAGAGGAAAGGAAGTCCCCGATTGCACTGAACCCTTCCCGACTGTACTGAACCTCAGCTTCTGCTGAAATCCTGTAGATCCAGGCTCATACAGGTGGAGTCTGAACTGTAGAGAAAGGCACCTGGAGACTCGGAGACTGGGAGAGCCAGGAGCCACAGTGGGCAGGATCTACAGTTGCACGCCAGTGAGTGCAGGCAGAGAGGTCTGACTGTGGAGGCTGCTGCGTCCTCTCCACAGTGGAAGGAGTCAGAAGCTCCAGACTACAGAGACCCAACCCAATTTCGGGCAAGCCCTTAGGACACCCATACTCTTGCACAGGGAATCAGGACAGTCAGTGGGAAACTCGGGAGCCGCAGAAGGCAGAGATCAGGCAGAAACTCAGGCGAGCACACAAGGGCAGGTCTGACGGGAAGCCAAGACTGTCATCTCAGTCCGGAGACTCCGCCCCATCCAAGATGAGCACAGAGGCTTTTGCAATTTTGCAAGTCTGATCCTATAAGACTAAGGTGACCAGATCATCCCGCTTTTGGTGGGAGAGTCCTGATTTCTAACAATTTTTCCTGCATCACACAGCGTTTTTAAAAAGTCCTGATTTTTGGAAAGAATCTCAAATTTTTCAAAAAATCGGGACTTTTTAAAAAAAATCCAATACAGAAAGTATCCCAGGGTAGACACAGCTGATACCCACATCCAATTGGCCTGGAGGTCAATTCCTCCCAGGAATACCAGCAACAATCAAGACTTAACTACAACAAGGCTGCACATGCAGTCTACAAAGGGAGCACCAAGGGTATCTACCTCAGGTAACTGGGGAGGCTCACCCACTGGGCCATATAGGACACAGAACACACAAAGCCATTCTACCAACTCTGGGAAGCAGCGAAAATGCTGAGACAAGGAAATAGATCTCAAACGAAAGAGATGGAGAACAAAAGACTGGATATAGAGTACAAAACCATGGTTATAAGCTTTTACAAGAATTTCCTAGAAAAGGATGATAAAATAAATGAGATTTTGAGGATATGAAAAGGGATCAACTAGAAATAAAGAATACATTGTCTGAAATAAAAATAAATATTATACAGATCCTAAAAACAGAATGGAAGATCGCAAGAATCAAGTCAAAGATTGGAACACAAAGAACCAGAGGACACTCCTCCACAGAAGGAAGAAGACAAGAGAATCCAGAAAGTTGAAGATAGTGTAAGAAACCTCTGGGACAACTTCAAGCAAACCAACATCAGAATTTTGGGGGTACCAGAGGAAGAGAGAGCAAAATACCAAAAGCCTATTGGAAGAAATAGTGACAGAAAACTTCCCCCACCTGGTGAAAGAAATAGACTTACAAGTCCAGGAAGCACACAGAACCCCAAACAAAAGGAATCCAAAGAGGACCACACCAAGACAAATCATAATTAAAATGCCAAGAGCAAAAGACAAAGAGAGAATATTAGAAGCAGCAAGAAAAGCAGGTAGTTATCTTTAAAGAAGCACCCATATGATTGTCAGCTGATTTTTCAACAGAAACCATGCAGACCAGACGGGAATGGCAAGAAATATTCAAGGTGATGAATAGCAAAGAACCTACAGCCAAAATTACTCTACCCAGCAAAGCTATCACTCAGAATCGAAGGCCAGATAAAGAGCTTCACAAATAAAAAAAAGCTAAAGGAGTTCATCATCGCCAAAACAGAATTATATGAATTGCTGAAGAGGGTTCTTTAGGAAGAGGAAGAAGATAAAGATAAAAATTATGAACAACAAACACGTAACTATCAACAAAAAAACAAGGGAATTAAAAAAATCTGATGAACAATATTAACTGGTGAATATAATAGAATCAGAGGTATGGAAGGGGAGTGCACTGATGATTCTCGAGGAAAAGGGGAGTGAGGGGTGCGGGAAGAGACTGAACAAAAACTGTGCATTTATGGGAGGAAACCAAGATGGCGGCATAGGGTAGACACCCGAATGCAGCCTACCACAACAAATTTGAATTTAGAACTGAAAAACAGGGGAGGCATTGCCCTGAAGCGCCAGACGGCTGGCTGAGAGGAGGCTCTGCCATCTGGGAAGGAGAGAGAAGGCACGCTGAACCTCAGGAACTGTGAAGGTACGGAGAACTATGTGCGCGAAAAGGCGCTGGCTTAATCCCGGTGCGGAGAGGAAGGGCCCGACCGAGATTGCTGCTGGCTTACTCCCTGCACACAGAGAGGGCGGGCCGGGCTGAGCTCGCTACTGGCTTACTCCTGGCGCGGAGAGGGCTAACAGCTAACGCGGCTGGCTTTCTTGTCCGAGAGGAAAACAGAATCACCCTATTGCTCTGATAAACGGCCCCAGACAGAGAGAGGCCAGGCTGTCAGGCAGTGGGCAGAGATCTCTTGGATGTGTGTGAAGCCAGAGGCCATTACTGCGGGACTTGGGGAGGAGCCGAAGGGAAAACATAGTTTGTCTGCACCAACCCGAGACTCCGCCCTACCTGTGGCTGAGCACAGAAGCTCTCCCAGAGGCTGGCTTTCTCTAAGGAGGGACTTGCAGGAATCCAAAGCTTGTCTGCGCCTTTACCAAAGAGGTGCGCGCGCACCTGCAACCAATCTTCCAAAACTCTCCACGAACAGGACTTTTCTAAGGCGAGACTGACAGGGAACCAAAGATTGTCTGCAACACCCCGAGACCCCGCCCTATTCAAGCAGAGTACGGAAACCCTCCTAGCTGAGACACTGCTGATCCTCACAGCCAATTGGCTTGGAGATCAACGCTTCCCAGTGATACCAACAATAAGCAAGGCTTAACAACAAGACTGCACACACAGCCCACAAAGGGCTACACCAAGACTGTCCACTGCAGGTAACTGGGAAGGCTGTGCTACTGGGCTCTACCAGAATACCTAGCACACAAAGCTATTCCATCAAATCAGGGAAACAACTAAAATGCAGACAAGAAGAAGGACACAAAGGAAGGAGATGGAGGAAAAGAAAAGATTGGACATTGAGTTCAAAACTACAGTTATAAGGTTATTCAACAATATCCTAAAAAAGGCCGATAAAATAAATGAGACCTATGAGGATATGAAAAGGGAGCAACTAGAAATAATAAGGGATCAACAAGAAATGAAGAAAACATTGTCTGAAATAAAAAATATTATACAAAGTCCTAAAAACAGACTGGAAGATCGCAAGAATCAAGACAAAGATTTAGAACACAAAGAGCCAGAGGACACTCCTCTGCAGAAGGGAGAAGATAAGAGAACCCAGAAAGTTGAAGATAGTGTAAGAAACCTCTGGGACAATTTCAAGCGAACCAACATCAGAATTATGGGGATTCCAGAAGAGAGAGAGCAAGATACCGAAAGAGTACTAGAAGAAATAGTGACAGAAAACTTCCCTCACCTGGGGAAAGAAATAGAATTACAAGTCCAGGAAGCCCGCAGAACCCCAAACAAAAGGAATCCAAGGAGGACCACACCAAGACAAATCATAATTAAAATTCCAAGAGCAAAAGACAAAGAGAATATTAAAAGCAGCAAGAGAAAAGCAGGTAGTGACCTATAAAGGAGCACCCATAAGATTGTCAGCTGATTTCTCAACAGAAACCATGCAGGCCAGACGGGAATGGCAAGAAATATTCAAGGTGATGAATAACAAGAACCTACAGCCAAAAATAATCTACCCAGCAAAGCTATCACTCAGAATCAAAGGACAGATAAAGAGCTTCACAAATAAAAAAAAGCTAAAAGAGTTCATCACCACCAAACCAGAATTATATGAATTGCTGAAGGAGGTTCTTTTGGAAGAGGAAGAAGATAAAGATAAAAATTATGATCAACAAATACGTAGCTATCAACAAGTGAATCTAAAAACCAAGGGAATTTAAAAATCTGATGAACGATATTAACTGGTGAATATAATAGAATCAGAGGTATGGAAGGGGAGTGGACTGACGATTCTCAGGGAAAAGGGGAGTGGGGGTGCAGGAAGAGACTGAACAAAAACTGTGCATCTATGGATGAGGACAATGGGGGAAGGGGAAAGGACAGAGGGTGGGGTGGGAACCTGGTGAAGGGGAGCAATTGAGGGGGGGAAGAGGATCACATTTGTAATAATCTGAACAATAAAGATTTATTTTAAAAAATCTGAAGAACAAAATGATCTGATGAATATGATTGAATCAGGGACATAGAAAGGGATTGGACTAACAATTCTCAGGGGGAAGGGGTTCTAAGGGGTGCAGGAAGAGATTGGACAAAAATCTTACACCTATGGATGAAGACAGGGGCAGGGGTAAGGGCATGGGTGGATTTGGGAATCAGGTGGAGGGGAGCTATCCAGGGGGAGGGGAGGAAGAGGAACACCTGCAATAATCTGAACAATAAAGATTTATTTATTTTTTTAAAAAAGAATCAGGAAGGAAAAAAAAACCCAAAACCATGACACATACATATGCTGTCTACAGGAGACCCACCTCAGAACAAGGGACTCAAACAGACTGAACGTGAAGTGATGGAAAAATTTCTATCAAATTAAAATGAAAAAAAAAAGTTGGGTTAGCAATATTATATCTGACAAAATAGACCTCAAAGTGAAAACTATAACGAGACAAGGAAGGCCACTTCATAATTCTAAATGTACTGAGACAACAAGAGAATATAATCTAGAAACACATATGTCTCCAATGCAGTAGCACCCCCCCCAAAAAAAAAAAAAAAAAAAAACTTCTGGAAAATATCAGGGGAGAGATTAAGAGAAATAAAATCATAGTAGGAGACTTTAATACCCATTAACATCACTGGAGAAATCTTATAGACAAAAAATTAGCAAAGAAACAGCAGTCCTAAATCACTCACCAGATCAAATGGAATTGACATTTTTAGAATATTTTTCCCCAAAGCCACAGAATATACATTCTTCTCAAGTGCACATGAGTTATTTTCAAAGATAGATAGATTGCAGAGGCAGTCTCTCCAAAGTCAAGAAGATTGAAATTATATCAAGCATCTTCTCAGATCAGAATAGCATAAAATTAGGAATCAATTACAATAAAAACAGTCACAAAAATTCAAACACTTAGAGGCTGAATAGCATACTATTAAACAATGAGTGGTTACCAAATAGAGCAAAGAAGAAATAAAAAACAACCTGGAAGTAAACGACAGTGAAAATACAACAATCCAATCTTTGGGACATAGTGAAAGCGGTCCTGAGAGGGAAGTTTATAGCATTACATGCCTACCTCAAGAAACATGAAAAAAAAAAAAAAATTGGTAACCATCTAAATCTGCAACTTGAAGAATTAGAAAGAAAGTAACAAGAAAAGTCCAGAGTGAACAGAAGGACAGAAATAATAAAGGTCAGAGCAGAAATAAATATAGAGACAAAAACAAAACAAAAAACCAGCACTCACACACAGACACAAACGATACAAAAGACCAATGAAACCAAGAGCTGGTTTTTTAAAAGGATAAACAAGATTGATGAACCTCCAGATTCACCAAGAATCAGAGAGAGAGGACCCAAATAAACAAAATCAGAAATGAAAGAGGGGAAATAACAACATACCCAGACCCAACAGAAATACGAATAGTTGTAAAAAAAATTAAAACCAAAAACTATGAGTAACACTATTCCAACAGACTGGTCAACCTAGAAGAAATGGACATATTCCTAGAAAAATATGACCTTCCAAAACTCAATCAGGAGGAATAAAAAACCTGAATAGTCCAATATCTATAGAGGAAATTGAAGCAGCCATCCAAAAACTTTTAACAAATAAAAGCCCTGGACCAGATTACCTCACAGCAAAGTTTTATCAAACATTCAAAAAAGTAGAATCTGTCTTCCTCAGATTATTCCCAAAAAAATCAAAATGAAGGAACACTCAAAGCTATTTCTACCAAGCTAGAATTAACCTAATCCCCAAACCAGATAAAGACAATACAAAGACAATTATAGGCCAGTCTCCCTCATGAATATAAATGCCAATATTCTCAACAAAATTCTAGCAAATCTAATTAGGCATTATATTAAAAAGATCATACACCATGACTGAGTGGGATTCCCGAGAGCCAAGGATGATACAATATCCACAAATCAATAAACATGATACATTATATAAATAACATGAGATATTAAAACCATATAATCATATCCATTAGTGTAGAAAAGGTATTTGACAAAATCCAACACTCTTGATAAATTCTCTCAACAAGGTGGGAATAGTAGGATCATACCTCAACATAATAGAAGCCATATATGAGAAACCCACAGCCAACATCATAATGGGCAAAACCTAAAACCATTACCCCTAAAAACAGGAACAAGACAAGGATGCCAACTCTCACCACTCCTGTTTGACATAATATTGGAAATGCTAGCCATCATAAGCAGACAAGTAGAAGTAAAAGGCATCCAAAATGGAAAAGAAGAAGTAAAACTATCCTTATTCACAGATGACATGATATTGTACATATAAAACTCCAAAGAATCCATCAAAAAAACTACTAGACTTAAATTAATTTGGAAATGTAGCAGGATACAAACACCCAGAAGTCCATGGCTTTTCTATACACCAATAATAAACACACAGAAAGATAACTAAAAAGCAATCTCACCATTACAGCAAAAAAATTAAGATTCCTAGGAATAAATTTAACCAAGGAGATAAAGTATCTTTACTCAGAAAATTTCAGAACGCGGCAAAAAGAGATAGAAGAAGACATGAACAAGTGGAAGAATATACTGTGTTCATGGATTGGTAGAATCAACATCATTAAAATGTCCATAATACACAAGGCAATCTATTAATTCAGTGCAATCCCAATTAGAATTCCAATGGTATACTTCAAAGACCTAGAACAAACTCTTCAAAAATTTATCTGGAATAAAAAATATTAAAAAAAAACACAAACCCTGAATAGCTGCAGCAATCTTGAGTAAGAAGAGCAATGTTGGAGGGACCACAATACCAGATATCAAGCTATATTACAAAGCCACTGTTTTCAAAACTGCCTGGTGCCGGCACAAGAATGGACATATAGACCAATGGAACAGACCTTCAGAGAACCCAGGAATCAACCCAAACAACTATGCTCAATTAATATTTGACAAAGGAGGGAAGAACATACAATGGAGTAAAGGCAGTCTCTTCCATAAATGGTGGTGGGAAATTTGGTCAGATACATGGGAAAAAAATTAAACTAGACCAACAACTTACACCATACACAAAAATAAACTAAAAATGAATAAAGGACTTAAACGTAAGATGGGAAACTATTAAAAAAAAACAAAACAAAAAAAAAAACTTGCACCAAGAGTGTCCACCTCAGGTAACTGGGAGGCTGACCCACTGAACCATATACAGTGGTGCCTCGCATAAAGAACGCCTCGCACAGCGAATGCTGCACACAACGAACTTCATTTCATGATTCATACAACGAACTTCGTTTCACACAACGAAGTCGCCCGAGCTTCCACGACCGCTTTGCCCGAGCTTCCACGACTGCTTCGCCCAAGCTTCCACGATCGCTGCCGATGTATGGCATCCTTCCGCGCAGGCACTGCAGGCAGTCGTTAGTCACTGCGCTTAACTTAAGCACGTATCGCGGCAATCGTTCTTCATTACGAATTAAATCACACACGTATCACGGCAGTCGTCCTTTTAAGTTAAACTCAATATTTTTTTTATATCATGGCTTCTAAAAAAAGCAGGAAGGTGATTTCTGTTGAAATGAAACAGGAAATAATTAGAAGGAGTGAATGTGGGGTAAAACAGTGTGACCTCGTCAAAGAGTTTGGCCTCAGCAAGACCACCATTTTCACCATTTTGACAAATAAGGATGCAATCAAATCAGCCAAAGTAGCCAAAGGAGTATCTAAATAAAAATAATAACAAAAAATTTATCTTTTTTTATGTCATCTTAGCATATTTTATGCTACAGAACGAATTATTTTTTTTAACATGTATTGTTATGGGAAAACACGTTTCACATAACGAACTTTTCGCATAACAAACTTGCTCCTGGAACGAATTAAGTTCGTTGTGTGAGGCACCACTGTAAGACACTTTAGCACACAAAGCCACCCTACCAACTCAGGGAAGCAACAGAAATGCCAAGACAAGGAAACAGATCACAAACGAAAGAAATGGAGGACAACAAGTGAATAGATATAGAGTTCAAAACCACGGTTATAAGGTTTTCAAGAATTTCCTAGAAAAGACCGATAAAACAAATGAGACCTATGAAGATATGAAAAGGGATCAACTAGAAATAAAGAATACATTGTCTGAAATAAAAAATATACAGGGTCCTAAAAACAATGGAAGATCACAAGAATCAAGTCAAATATATGGAACACAAAGAGCCAGAGGACACTCCTCCACAGAAGCTAGAAGATAGGAGAATCCAGAAAGTTGAAGATAGTGTAAGAAACCTCTGGGACAACTTCAAGCGAACCAACATCAGAATTATGGGGGTACCAGAAGAAGAGAGAGAGCAAGATACTGAAAACATATTGGAAGAAATAGTGACAGAAAACTTTTCCCACCTGGTGAAACAAGTCCAGGAAGTGCACAGAACTCCAAACAAAAGGAATCCAAAGAGGACCGCACCAAGACACATCATAATTAAAATGCCAAGAGCAGAAGACAAAGAATATTAAAAGCAGCAAGAAAAGCAGGTAGTTACCTATAAAGGAACACCCATACGATTATCAGCTGATTTCTCAACAGAAACCATGCAGGCCAGACGGAAATGGCAAGAAATATTCAAGGTGATGAATAGCAAGAACCTACAGCCCAAATTACTCTATCCAGCAAAGCTATCACTCAGAATCGAAGGCCAGTTAAAGAGCTTCACAAATAAAAAAAAAAAAAGCTAAAGGAGTTCATCACCGCCAAACCAGAATTATATGAATTGCTGAAGGGTGTTCTTTAGGAAGAAGAAGAAAATAAAGATAAAAATTATGAACAACAAATACATAATTATCAACAAGTGAATCTAAAAACCAAGGGAATTAAAAAAATCTGATGAACATCGCCGAAACTGGTTTGGCTCAGTGGTAGAGCATTGGTCTGCGGACTGAAAGGTACCGGGTTCGATTCCCGTCAAGGGCATGTACCTTGGTTGCAGGCACATCCCCAGTAGGGGGTGTGCAAGAGGCAGCTAGTTGATGTTTCTCTCTCATTGACGTTTCTAGCTCTCTATTTCTCTCCTTTCCTCTCTGTAAAAAATCAATAAAAATATATTTAAAAAAATTTTTTTCTTAAAAAAAAATCTCATGAACAATATTAAGTGGTGAATATAATAGAATCAGAGATATGGAAAGGGAGTGGACGATTCTCAGGAAAAAGGGGAGTGGGGGTTGTGGGAAGAGACTGAACATAAACTATGCACCAATGGGTGAGGACAATGTGGGTGGGGAAATGGCAGAGCGTGGGATGGGAACTTGGTGGAGGGGGAAAAATGAGGAACATTTGTAATAATACGAAAAAGATTTATTAAAATAAATAAAAATAAATAAAAGAAAAAAAACTTAGAAGAAGTCATAGACACCAAAATAGCAGACATTTGTCAGCAGTTGCTTTACCAATACAGTTCCTAGGGCAATGGAAACTAAGGAGAAAATAAACAAATGGGACTATATCAAAATAAAAATATTCTTGACAGCAAAAGAAACCATCAACAAAACAATAAGAAAGCCCACTCTATGGGAGAACATATTTGCCAATGTTATCTTCAAAATTTATAAGGAACTCATACAACTTAACAAAAGGTTGATAAACAGTCCAATCAAAAAATGGGCAAAGGAACTAAATAGACTTCGAAAGAGGACTTTCAGAGAGCCAAGAGACATATGAAAACATGCTCAAAGTCACTTAACATCTAAGAGATGCAAATCAAAACAACAATGAGATACCACCTCACACCTGTCAGAATGGCTATCATCAGCAAACAGCAAGTACTGGAGAGGATGCAGAGAAGAAAGAACCCTCATGCACTGCTGGTGGGAATGCAGACTGGTGCAGCCACTGTGGAAAACAGTTCAGAGTTTCCTCAAAAAATTAAAAATGGGTCTGCCATTTGACCCATAATACCACTTCTAGGGATATATCTCAGAAAATAGAAACATTAATTAGAAAGAATATTTGCACCCCTATGTTCATAGGAGCACAATTTATCATAACTAAGATTTAGAAACAGCCTACATGCCTATGGGCAGATGAGTGAATTAGAAAATGGTGGTACATCTAAACCACATGTGTCAAACACAAGGCCCGCGGGCCAAATCCGTCCCGCCAGGCCTTGCAATGTGGCCCGCACCGCGCTGTCATCACTGCACTCCGCTGCATTTCCATCACAATGACAGTTTATGACTGTTCAGTAAACCATTCGGCCCGCGATTTAGGCTGGATTTTAGATTTTGGCCCCTTCTCTGATTGAGTTCGACACCCCTAATCTAAACAATGGAATACTATGCTGTTGTAAAAAAAAAAAAAAAAAAAGAAAGAAAAGGAATTCTTACCATTTGCAGCAGCATGTATGGGACTGGAGAGCATTATGCTAAGTAAAATAAGTCAGTCAGTGAAAGAAAAATATCACATGATCTCATTCCTTTTTGGAATATAAAGACCATTATAAACTGATGAACAAAAGTAGACACAGAGGCAAAGAAGCATCAAACAGACTGTCAAACTACAGCGGAAGGATTAATGGGGGGTGGATGAGAGATAAACCGAAGAACTTGTACGTGTGCATTTAAGCATAACTAATGGATGCAAAACACTTGAAGAAGGGGTTGAGGGCATGTGCTGGGGCATAGAGGAGGCCAGAGGAAGGTCAATGGTAAAAAAAAAAAAAAAAAAAAAAGAGAGAGAGAGAGAGAGAGAGGGGGGGGGGAGAGAGATATGTACTACAATTTGTAATACTTTAAACAAAATAATAAAACCTCAAAAAAATGTTTTTCCAAACTAAAGAATTAAAAGACAAAACCAATTTTGTTATTATTAAAATGTATCTTTGGAGATTTCAGTTTTTCAAAAATATCACTTATTGATTAATGGGAAATTACCTAAAATACCAGTTTCTAATGAAAGAATCAAAGTTTAATCAGTTAACTAGATAGTCAGCAATTGCCAGCTGGTGGACCATGGACCAATAGCCGTCTATGAGGTCCAAAAGGTTGGCTTCTGCTGGAAATAGTTATACTTTTTTGCTGTCTTATACTATAGTATATCTTTCATTTTTCTCATTTATTTTTACTAGCATGATTATAATAATGAAGCTTAATTTTAAAATTTCACTGCATAACAAATAATTTTATTTCTGAAATTTATATGAAAATAATTTCATCACTTAGGAGATAAAGCTGTTAAAAAATTGTCCATTCTAGCTGTTCAGTCTTCTAGGCACATCACTGGACATAATAAGAATATATATATTATGCTAATTAACTGAGCATCATGACCACTCAGGAGGAGCTGTGTGCACAGATGGGCGGGAGGGGACTGTTTGCCACCCCAGCCCCAGCAGCCACAGGGAGGCTGGGGCTGGGGGCAGGCTGGGGTGGAGACACAACACACAGGAGCACCTGTCCCCAACCCAGCGGACACAAGGTGGTGGCCGCCGCCACTGCACAGGTCAGAGGCAGGTCCTGCCCAACCCCCACCCCCACCCCCACCTCCGTGGGGTGCCTCATCATGTGATTTCAATTGGGCGCTGGGCCTCTAGTATATAAGAAAGTGCTACGAGATATGGAGGGAAAGTAGGGTAAGGGAAACTGGAGTGTTAAGACAGGGCAAGAAAGTTACAATATACATAGGGTGATCAGGGTAGGCATCACTGAAGTAAAGCTTTAAAGGCATAGAGAGTTAATGAGATACCAAGGAATTCCACACCTATTTTTCAGTTGTTTCTTGTAATCCTTTATCTAAAGGACTTTATAGTATGCTTATACAGTTTGAAAATGTCTAATATAAGCCTTCCAAGGGGTTCAGTAAAAGTGGTAATTTGATTGCATCCCTGCAGTTGTGCCTTCCAAATCCAATTCAAATACCAGTGACCTTTCCTTGAGCAATTATTAAAATCAGTATTCATGTGGGCCAGAGAGTGGGTTAAAATCTTAGGATCCAGATAAAGAGAGCTGGTTGTTTTCCCCTGTAGGAGAAAGGAGGCCCTAGTCTTAGCAAGGAGCTGTAGGGCAAAGATAAGGATGCCCCATTTCTTGGGAGAGATACCCACCCATAGAATCTGGTGGATCACAAAGAAAAAAAGTACCAGCCTGTGTATTCTGAAATTCTTACTGGTCTACCATCTGCCAAGGAGTTGCAATAGAGTTGGACAGCTTACTTCTTTGAGTCCTTTCTGCTCTTCTGCAGAAGGCTGACACTCATGCACCTCCCAACACTAATAACTTAAGGTGTATTTGATTCCCAAGGGTTAAAATGAGGAGTAAGTTAGACAAAGGAAAATAAGTACATGCCCAGTAGTCTATGACAATGAAAAACAAACAGAAAACTCAGAACAGGTGGTTACTAGTGGAACAAAACTGCTTATGATCAACAGTAGCTTGAATCAAATAATAATAGTAACAATAATATTGTTATTATCATTAAGAACACATAAGGGAAGCCTTGGAACTGAAAACATTTATAAATATAAAAATTTAATAGCTTAATTAAAAAATTGGATGGACACTGTTGAGACCAAATTAGTAGTCTGAAAGATCAAGTAGAAAATACATTCAGAAACAGCAAAACTTTAAAGAAATCATGTGTGTAAGGTAATATGAAGAAGGGCTCAAATCCAAGAATTGATTAATGACAGGAGCTGAACTGATGGGGAAAACAGACTGAGGAAAGGCAATGATTAAACAATCAATAGAGGAGCTGTTGTACAACTGCAGAAAGACCTGTTACAGAAAATGGAAAAGGCTCAAGTTCCAGGCTTTGATTAGGGAAAATCTCAATTAGACACATTTTGATAATTTTCCGAATTGAAAGAAAAGGTCTTAAAAACCTCCAATTAAATTTTTAAAAAGTCTCTCTCCAACACTAGTGAATTCTAGAGAATGAACTCATTTTTTCTTAAAGTGGTAAATGAAGTGAAAGAATAAATTATTCATTCGCCTCTCCTATACAAATTGACCACTGGGTGAACTGTAGTAGATATGAGAACTTTTTATTTTGTTTTGTTTTTTGTTTTTTACTTTTCTAAAGAATATAAAATGTTTTTATATTCCAGATAATAAATAAATGAAATGATAAAATTAGAATATCAATGTTTTACAACCCCTAACTAACTGATTAGACATTGTGCATGAATAGCTGAAGCATCACAGAGAAACAGGAATCGCAGATTTCCAGGAAAATCAAACTACTATTAAGTGGTCTTGTCAAAAAAAGAACCCACAAAACTATAGCAACAAAAACTTAACCAGAATTTGATCAGACCTCTAGATTAAACTATGAATTCACAAGAAATACAGAGGACAAAAGATCACATTATACCACAAAACTGGAATCAGCAAAATCTATGCTTTAAGAATCTGCCACGTAGACTCAGTTATTTCAACAAATAAATTGGAAGGGAGGAGAGAGGTGAGTCAGGGAAAGACATGGAGGCAAACCTAAAGACACCAATCAATCATAGTGTATGGTCCTGTTTAAAAGAATTGACACTTATGAGACTTAGAAACTTGAATACTATTTGATAATATTAAGGAATTGTTGGAATTGTTATTTTTAGAGTAAAAATCTTATTATATTTTTTAAAGTCCTTGTAGAAATGAAATAATTGGTGAAATGGTAGAATGTCTGAGATTTGCTTCAAAATAACATAATGGACAAGGATAGGATATAAATGAAATCAGAGTGATAATTATTGAAGCTAGTGATATGTATATGAGGGCTTACAAAACTATTATGTCTAATTTAATTATGCTTGAATTTATTTATAACAAAATTTTTACAAGAGACATCCATCTTCTTTGTTCACCGGATAGAAGCAACATTAAGAAAAGTATTCAGCTTACTACAAAGGATAAGTATACTACTTGTCATGTCCTAACTCTGCTTAGAAATTCCAACTAATGTAACGCCTACCATAGTTCAGGAATTGAGGAAAAATTGCTTATTTCTGGCTTTTGGGAAATATTTTTAATATGATTTGGCATTTGGACAATATGGAAATCTCAAAGAAAAATGTTATTTCTAATAGCCAAGACATCATAGAAAAATATATTAATTTTAAGATGTCATAGAGAAAATATATCACATTCACATTTTCTCTTCTTTCTAGTTGCTAACTAAATGTAGCCTAATATTTAGGTCATCAAAACAATATGTATAAAAATACCACATGGTCCAATGGAAAAGAATAAAGAGCCCAGAAATAAAACCTTTCATATGCAATCAGCTAATACTTGTCAAGGGAACCAAAAATACTTAATGGAGAAAAACTTCAGTAAATAGAACTGGGAAAATTGGATATTCATATGCAAAAGAATTATATCACGCACAATATTAAATAAAAATGGTTTAAAGAGCCGAAACGGATTTGGCTCAGTGGATAGAGCATCGGCCTGCGTACTGAAGGGTCCCGGGTTCGATTCCGGTCAAGGACACATACCTTGGTTGCGGGCACATCCTCAGTAGGGGGTGTGCAAGAGGCAGCTGATAGATGATTCTCTCTCATGGATGTTTCTAACTCTCTATCCCTCTCTCTTTCTCTCTGTGAAAAATCAATAAAATATATTTTAAAAAACAACAATCATGTGGTCTTTAAAAAATAAAAAAAAATAAAAAATGGTTTAAAGACTTAAATGTAAGACCTGAAACCATTAAAACTCTTAGAAGAAAACGGAAAGAAAAAACTCTTTGACATTGTTCTTGCTGATGTTTTTTGTATATTACACCCAAAGCATAAGCAACAAAGGCAAAAATAAACAATTGGGACTATATCAAACTAATAAGCTCTGTATATCAAAAGAAATTACAAAAAAAGACAATCTATGAAAAGGGAGGAAATATTTGAAAACCACGTATCTGATGAAGAATTATTATCCAAAATATATAAGAAACTCTTACAACTCAATAGCAAAACAGCAAATAATCCAATTTTAAAGTGGGCAAAGGACCTAAAAAGACATTTTTTTCAAGATGTTTAGTGGCCAACAGGTACATAAAATGGTGCTCAATCATCAGGGAAATACAAATCAAAATTACAAGATATCACCTCCCACCTGTTATAATGACTGGGAGAGGCCCAGTGCATGAAATTTGTGCACAGGGGCAAAGGGGGTTGTCCCTCAGCCCAGGCTGCACCATCTCCAATCTGGGACCCCTCTCACAATCCAGGACTGCTGGCTCCCAACTGCCTGCCTTCCTGATTGACTCTAACAGCTTCTGCCTGCCAGACTGATCACCCCCTAACCACTTCGATGCCATCCTGATTGATGCCTAACTGCTTCCCTGCCAACTCATTTGCCCCCAACTTTCCTCCTCTGCTGTTTTGGTCACCCCTAACTGACCTCCCCTACAGGGTTGATCACTTTCAATTGCCTTTCCTTGCAGGCCTGGTGCCTCCCACCTGCCCTCCCCTGCTTGCCTGATCACCCACAACTGCCATACCTTGCAGGCTTAGTCCCTCCCAACTGCCCTCCCCTGCTGGCCATCTTGGGGTGGCCATCTTATGTCCACATGAGGGCAGGATCTTTGACAATATGGGGGCAGCCATCTTGTGTGTTGGAGTGATGGTCAATCTGCATATTACTCTTTCATTAGATAGGATAGAGGCCTGGTGCATGGGTGGGGGCCAGCTGGTTTTCCCTGAAGGGTGTCCCAGATCAGGGTGGGGGTTCCTTTGGGGTGTAGGGCGGCCTGGGCGAGAGGCCTGTGGTGGTTTACAGGCCAGCCATGCCCCCCAGTGACCAAGCACTGGCCCTGGTAGCTGGGATTTATATATTTTCTACAATTGAAACTTTGTAGCCTAGAGTGGAGCCAAGCCTTCTGCTCGCTCTGTGGCAGCAGCCATTTCTGTTGGGATTTATTTATCTTCTATAATTAAAACTTTGTAGCTGTAACCCTACCAGATTTGAGGCCCTAAACCTAACTGTCCCCTATACCTGGGCTCCTGCGCATTGAAGAGAGAAAAATCAACATCATATAGAAAATTGTTAGTTACATGCAAACAAGTGGTTAAAATAAGATGGAACTTGGAGACATTGTAGAAAATAGGTCTAGGCAAAGTACCAAAAATTACCATGTTTCCCTGAAAGTAAGACATCCTCCGAAAATAAGACCTACTTACAGGTTTTCTTCTGAGTGAAATATAAGGCATCCCCCGAAAATAAGGCGCCCCCTAGGCTCTGTCTCAGAATGCTATTGCTAAACATGAGAGATTTGGTCCACTGATTCTGAAAGAAATGGAGTCACAAGAAATTCACCAGGAAATTCAGGAATTGGATTGTTATGATGATGTTCCAGAAGATGATGACATGATTGTCATTGAATAAATGAATAAATTCTTGATACTGTAGGATTCACAGTTTGTCTGGTTTGTGTTGACAACTACCGTACTACCGTACCGTATACAGGTAATAAATTTCCTTTATTTTCATTTAACAATAAATGTGTACCATATTTTTCTTCATGGAAAAATAAGACATCCCCTGAAAATAAGACCTAGCACATCTTTGGGAGCAAAAATTAATATAAGACACTGTCTTATTTTGGGGGAAACAGGGTAGGTAGAGCAGAATAGTGGCAGATTCGGAAATTTCCAAAATATCGGTACAGCAGTCTGGTAGGGTTAAGCGGAAGCCTGGGCCGGCCAGGGTGTGTGGAAAGCTTGGCTTCCTCCATTGCCAAGGAAACCCAAGCCTCCCTCCTGCTCTCTCAGTGTCTGCAGCCATTTTGGTTGGGGTTGATTTGCATACTTTTTCCTGATTGGCTGGTGGGCGTGGCCAGTGGGTGTAGCAGAGTGATGGTTAATTTGCATGTTTTCTTTTATTAGATAGGATATGAATATTGCTTAGTCACAAAAAGAAGGAAATTCTGCTATTTGCAACAACATGGATGATCCTCATTAAGTAAAATAAGCCAGAGGAAGGCAAATACTAGATGATCTATCTCACTTATACATGAAATCTAGAAAAACCAAACTCATAAAAACAGAGAACAAATTGGTGGAGAATAGAGGACAGGAAAAGAGGGTAAGTATAAAGTGGGTGAAGGTGGTAAAAAGGTACAAACCTTTAGTTGTAAGATAAATATGTCCTGTGGATGTAATGTACAGCATGGTGATAATAATTAACAATACTAGTACATTGCATATATTTGAAAGTTGCTAAGAGTAGATACAAAAGTTCTCATCATAAGGCAAAAAGCTGTATGTGAGGTGATGGATGTTAAATAGACTTATTATGGTGATCATTTTGCAATACAGGGGTAGAGCAAAAGTAGGTTTACAGTATGAGTACATGAAACAAAGTCATGCAAGGGGCTCGGCCCTCGAATCCCCAGCTTCCTCCAGAAGGTTGTCTGGAAGGTCATTTGGCTGTCTTGTCTAATTAGCATATTATGCTTTTATTATTATAGATTATTAAATATTGTATTATTTTCTATATGAACAACTATTAACCTACTTTTGTCCCACACTGTACATACATATATCAAATCATTAGGTTATACATCTTAAACGTATACAACGTTATATATCAACTAGAAGCCCAGTGCATGAAATTTGTGCACGGGGGTGGGTGTCCCTCAGCTCAACCTGCACCCTCTCCAATTCAGGAGCTCTTAGGAGAGCTGCAGTCTGGCCTAAGCTTCAGTCTGTTCTCTCTCTGTAAGAGCCGACCAGGCTGAGCAGGAGAAGGTACCACCCCCATCACCCCGCTGCTGTTGCCAAGGTGTTTTCATCAGCATGGACTCCAGTCCCCCATGAAAATATGGCAACTTTCTTTAGGCAATTTCAAGATGTCTCTTATATAGGATATGGTATTTCTTTCTATCCTCACCTGAGGATATTTTTCCATTGATTTTTAGAGAGCATGGAAGAGAGAGGGAAAGACAGAGAGAAACATCAATATGAGAGGGACACTTCAATTAATTGCCTCCTGCATGAGCCCTGACCTGGGCCCCACCCAGGGAGGGGCCTACAACCTAGGTACATGCCCTTGACCAGAATTGAACCTGGGCCTGCCTGTTCACAGGCTGAGGCTCTATCCACTAAGCCAAACTGGCTAGGGCAGAATATAACATTTCTTAACCCCTCCAGCACCACACCTTTGTTTTTCCTCCAGGAGTGAGATGGGAAAAAACCTAGATCACCTTCTTGGATTCTTATTACCCAGGTTACCAAGAACACTGAGAGTGGCATACGGGGAGCTTAGCCAATAAGCAGTCAGAAAGGTGTTTCTGGCAAGCCTACTCACAGGGCCTGCTTACAGCCATGGTGCCTGGCAGGCCCTATTCTCTCTGGGCCAGTGCCATTCATAGCTTGCATCACCAGGCACACAGACCCTCCCACCCACCTGTGTGCAGCCTCCTCCTGAGTGGTCGTGATGTTATGGTGTCCGGCTAATTTGCATTATATATATATATATATATATATATATATATATATATATATATATATGTATGTATATATGTATATATGTGTATATATATAATGCAAATTAGCCAGACTCTATATATATATATGGAGAGAGAGAGAGAGAGAGAGACCCAGTACACGAAATCATGGGGCTGTGGGTCCCTCAACCCAGCCTGCACCCTTTCCAATCTGGGATCCCTCTCACAACACAGAACTGCTGGTTCCCAACCACTTGCTTGCCTGCCTGCCTGCCCCTAATCACTTCTGCTTGGCAGCCTGATAACCCCTTTACCAACTGCCTCTAACTTCCCTCACCTGCTGTTCCAATTACCCCTAACTGTCCTCCCCTGCAGGCCTGGTCATCCCCAATTGCCCTCCCCTGTGGGTCTGGTTCCCCCCCCACCAACTTTCCTCCCCTGTGGGCCTGTTCCCCCGCCAATTGCTCTCCCCTTCAGGCCTGCCCGCCCCCCTCCTCCTGGCCTCAAATGCCTTTCCATGCTGGCCCAATCACCCCTAACTGCCCTCCCTTGCCAGCCCAGTCACCCCTAACTCCCCTCCCCTGCAGGCCTGTTCGCCCCCAACAGCCTTCCCCTGCTGACCCAAGCACCCCCAACTGCCCTTCCCTGCAGGCCTGGTCCCCCCCCCAACTGCCCTCCCCTGTGGGCCTGGTCCTTCCCCCCGTGGGCCTGGTCCCCCACTAACTGCCCTCCTCTTCAAAGCTGTGTGTCCCCCATCTGCCCTCCCCTGTAAGCCTGGGTCCCCCCAACTGTTCTCCCCTGCAGGCCTGATTGCCCCCAACTGCCCTCAGGGCCTGTTTGGGTTCTTCTTGCTTTAGGTTCTCTGTGTTTCCTGGACATGTGTGACTTTTTCTTTACCATGTTAGGAATGTTTTGGGCTATTTCTTCAGACATGTTCTCTATCTCTTTCTCCTTTTCTGCGCTTCTGGCACACCTGCTATTCGAATATTGTTACATTTTCACATTGTAACAAGCTTCCTTCAGCTGTCCTTCTGTTTTTCAGTTTTATTTTTCTCTGATTGAGTGATTTTTTTTTCAATCCTATCTTCTAATTCACTGACTCAATATTCAAATTCCCCTAATCTGCTGTGTATTTCTTCTAAAGTGTTCTTTATTTATTTCTGTTTTATAGTTACTATATCTTTTCTCATACTGTTGAGCATCTTTACCTCCATTATTCTGAACTCTATATTAGATAAATTTCTTATCTCCATTTCATTTATCTCTTCTTCTGTAGAATTCTTTAGTTCTTTCATTTCGGGGTTGTTTCTTTGTCTCCTCATTTGGATGCCTGTTTGGTTTTGAGACTATGTATTAGGTAGATCTGCTACACATCAATTTCTAGTTTAGGACAGTGTCAAATGCTCTTTCTGACTAATTTAGATCAGGCAAAATTCAAAGCTTCCAGAGACTGCCCCTCTCTCTCCTGACTGATAGGATTTTGTCTTGAATTTCCCTGAGGCAGTTGTCCGCAGAGATGGCTAGAGTTTTTTTTTTTTTGTGTGTGTGTGTGTTTTTTTCAACAGGGTGGGAAAATTGCTTCTGCCTGGAGGCTAATTACTATTCTCAGTCTCTTAATGGCCTTCAACCATTTTTCACTGTTGGGAAAGATATTTTTCAATAAGTTATCTACTGTCTTTCCTCCAGATATGACTGCCCATATAGAAATCGTCTGGATAAGAAAGATGATCTCGGAGTTTCTGATACTAGGAAAGAGGCAGAAAAACAATAGTAGGAATAGTGCAGGGCTTAACATACTCCACCTTGACATCTAGAATGTTATTTGATTTTTAAGTTTGGAATTTAAAATGAATTAGAAAAAAGTTGGTAGATGCTCTTGAGTTTAAATATGGCATTAAAACTCCAAACCCCACATATGAAACTATAAGATAGAACATTGTCAATAAAATCCAGTAATCTTATGAAGTTATATTTAAGTTGAGTTAGATATGTTCATTATTTTGAACTTTGAGCCTTAATGTGAGCCAATAATTTCTTAGTACTTTTATAAGGATGTTTACTAGTATTAATGATATCAAAGCTGCTTATTCAGAGTAGTCCCTTAAGACCCAAATCCCTCTCTCTTTTTTAAAAAATATATTTTATTGATTTTTTACAAAGAGGAAGGGAGAGAGATAGAGACCTAGAAATGTCGATGAGAGAGAAACATCGACCAGCTGCCTCTTGCACACCCCCTACTGGAGATGTGCCCAAAACCCAGGTACATGCCCTTGACCGGAATCGAACCTGGGACCTTTCAGTCCGCAGACCAATGCTCTACCACTGAGCCAGACCGGTTTTGGCCCAAATCCTTCTCTTAACTACCTACTAGCGACCTGGTGCATGAAATTCATGCATGGGGCTTGGCCCTTGCAGTCATGGTGGCTTGCCTCGGCCTTTGCAGCCCAGTTTTGTCTGGAAGGTCATCCAAAAGGACATTTGGAAGGTTGTTCGGCTGTCCAGTCTAATTAGCACTTACGCTTTTGTTATTATATATCAGTTATGTCATCCTTGATATTTGTATTTAATTGCCTCAACTCCACAACTGTAGACCAAATTTAACCAGGTAAATTTAACAGGGATTAAATGCAAGGTCTTATATTTAGGTTCAGATGAAGAAAGTGAAAATACTGTATACCAACATAGATGATGCAATTTCTGAAAGCTTGATTGATCTAAGATCTCTCTCTCTCTCTCTCTCTCTCTCTCTCTCTCTCTCTCTCTCTATATATATATATATATATATATATATATATATATATATATATATTAAATTGATTTTTTACAGAGAGGAAGGGAGAGGAATAGAGAGTTAGAGACATCAATGAGAGAGAAACATTGATCAACTGCCTCCTGCACATTTCGTGCTATGTGCCTGCAACCAAGGTACATGCCCTTGACTGAAATCAAACCTGGGACCCTTGAGTCCACAGGTCGATGCTCTATCCACTGAGCCAAACCAGTTAGGGCCTATCTCCTTTTGATAGGCAATGTTACTGCAAGTAATTGAAGATAATTAGACCATACCAAAAGTATTATGGTCAGTTTGGGTCACCATATTTTAAGGGTGACACTGGCAAATTAAAGCACATCTAAAAGAAAGCATCTGTTTTTGTGAAATTATGAAATATGGATTGTGTAACTGAAAAAACTGAGACTCTGAAATCTCTCAGCACCCCTGTAAGACATTGTCCTCATTTTACAGAAAGGAAATTGAGGCTGAAAGATAATTAATAACTGAAAAGTGATTTTTGCAGACCTTACATTTTTAAAAAAATATATTTTATTTATTTTTTACAGAGAGGAAGAGAGAGGGATAGAGAGCTAGAAACATCGATGAGAGAGCGTCATCGATCAGCTGCCTCTTGCACACCCCCTACTGAAGATGTGCCCACAACCAAGGTACATGCCCTTGACCGGAATCGAACCCGGGAACCTTCAGTCCATAGACCGACATTCTATCCGCTGGGCCAAACCCGTTTTGGCCAGACCTTACATTTGATTCTCAATCTAGTATTTTGTTTGTTTCAAAAAGTTACACTTTTAAGAAGCTCGGATATTAAGCCCCTATATGAGGATAAACTTGAAACTCTAGAATAATTACAGATTAAATGGGAAGAAAGGAAACATTCAGGGTAGGAAGATTAATGTGAGAATATAGTTTGGTTATTGGTATTATGTTTGTTAGTATTACAAAAATATATTGCCTTATACATACTTTTCTCTCTTTATTAAGGTTTTTTATTCCAATGAAGAATCTGGATATCTTGTTCTCACCATAGTTATATCAGGTCATTTCTTCATTTCCCAAGGACAAACACTTCTGGTAGGTTTTATGCATATAGTTTAATATGCAAATATTTGTATCTGCATAGTTTTACATTAATTTCTGTATACTCAAGCTTCTTCATTCTCACTGAACTCCATCAAGTTCAACAAATAAGCATTTATTGAATATTCTATTACACTGCGAAATAAAGACCATACTAAGTATTGCCTTCCCTAAATTTTCTTGGGAGGCAAAGTGGATTAAATGATTGAGATGAACCAGTATTATAAAGGAATCTTAACTGGAGAGATTGGGTTGAAAACAGGCTATATTTATAGAGAAATATGTAGAGAGTTTTTCATCTAGGCTAATGAGCATAAAGAGAGATTCAAAGAAAAAGCTAAAAGAAAACGTTAAGCATGCTATTATTGCTTGGTATAGATCTCTATAAAACTCTAATTTGATAAACATGCATTGTTCTTTATTACAAATATGCACATATATTGTGGGAAATTTTTGTAAAGAAGAAATATAAAAAGGAGAATAAAAAGAATCATCTTTCTTGAAAGTTTATGCTTGAATTGGTATTTCATTAGAAACAAAATGGTTGCAGAAAGAAAACAATTATCAACTTCCAACCAAAAAGAAAGGAAGTATAGGAGAAACTAAGATAGTGGCATAGATAAACACCTAAACTGCTCCCTTGCACAATTTCAAAACTACAACTAAGACAAAATGAACATCATCCAGAACCACAGGAAGGCTGGCTGAGTGGAAATTCAACAACTAGAAAGAAAAAGAAAAGTACACTGAGACTCAGAGGAGCTGCAGGAGGCAGAGGTACTGAGACACGTGCACAGAGATGACTGGCAACTGAGGGCGCAGCTGGCCATTTTCAAGCTGGAGGGAGACAGAAGCTCTGGACTTCACTGAACTCCAGTTTTGGGCGAGATTCTGGGGGCCCAGACTCATACAGAGTGAAACTGGACTGTCAGGAAAGAGAAAAGCACACTAAGTCTCAGAGGAACTGTGGAAGGCAGAGGTACCGAGGCGCACATGCATAGAGGACAGGTAACTGAGTATGAGGCAGGCTTTCTCAAGCAGGAGGGAGACAAAAGCTCCCCACTGCACTGAACTCCAGTTCCAGGTGAGACTCTGGGGATCCAGACTGATTTGGGGAGAAACTGGACTGTCTGGCAGCAGGTGAAACCCGAGGGCAGCTTTCTCTCAGAGATGCTTACAGTGATTACCAAGGGAAACTGAGACACAGGGGACTATTAGGGTATGGCTGATGGGAAACCAATGCTGTCTGCTCTGCCCTAAGACTCTGCCCCATCGAAGCTCAGCACAGAGGTCTTTGCAAGTCTTTTCCCATAAGGATGTCTCCAACACAGAAGTTCTCCCAATGTAGACACAGCTGATCCTCACAGCCAATTGGCCTGGAAGTCAAGTCCTCCCACTGAAACCAACAGTAATCAAGGCTTACCTACAATAAGACTGTGCACATAACCCAGAAAAGGGTGCACCAAGAGTGTCCACCTTAGGTAACTGGGGATGCTGAGCCACTGGGCCCTATAGGACACCTAGCACACAAAGCCACTCTATCAACTCAGGGAAGCAGCCAAAATGCAGAGACAAATAAATCACAAATGAAAGAAATGGAAGAAAGCAAACGACTGGATATAGAGTTCAAAACCATGGTTATAAAGATTTTCAAGAATTTTCTAGAAAAGGCTGATAAATTTAGCGAGACCCTTAAGGATAGGAAAAAGGACCAACTAGAAATTAAGCATACACTGACTGAAATAAAAAATATTATACAAAGATCTAACATCAGACTAGAGGATCGCAAGAATCAAGTCAAAGATTTTAAATACAGAGAAACACTCAATCGGAAAAGAAAAAAGAATCCAAAAGATGAAAAAAATGTAAGAAGCCTCTGGGACAACTTTAAGCATACCAACATCAGAAGAAGAGAGAGAGAGCAAGATACTGAAAACCTATTAGAAAAATTAATGACTGAAAACTTCACCCACCTGATAAAAGAAATAGACTTACAAATCCAGGAAGTACACAGAACCCATTCAAAATAGATGATTAAGTAAAGAGCTTCCTGGAACCTCAAACAAAAGGAATCCAAAAAGGACCACACCAAGACAAATCATAATTAAAATGCCAAGAGCAAAAGACAAAGAGAGAATATTTAAAGCAGCAAGAGAAAAACAGTTAGTTACCTACAAGGGAGCACCCATACAATTGTCAGCAGATTTCTCAACAGGAACTATGCAAGCCAGATGGGAGTGGCAAGAAATATTCAAAGTGATGAATAGCAAGAACCTACAACCAAGATTACTCTACCCAGCAAAGCTATCATTCAGAATTGATGGGACTTCACAGATAAAGGAGTTCAACACCAAACCAGTATTATATGGAATGTTGAAAGGTATTCTTTAAGATGAGGAATTAGAAGAAAAAGATAAAAATAAAAATCATGATCAACAAATACATACCTATCAACAAGTGAATCTAAAAATCAAGTGAATTAAAAATCTGAGGAACAGAATAAACTGGTGAATATAATAGAATCAGGGACATAGAAAAGGAGTGGACTGACAATTCTCAGGGGGAAAAGAGTATGGGGGTGTGGGAAGAGACTGGACAAAAATTGTACACCTATGGATGAGGACAGTGTTGGGGAGGTAAGGCAGAGGTGGGGTGGGAACTGGGAAAAAAAAAAAAAAAAAAAAAAAAAAAAAAAAAAAAAAAAGAAGGAATTCTTGCCATTTACAGCAGCATGGGTGGAACAAGAGAGCATTATGCTAAGTGAAATAAGCCAGGCAATAAAAGAAAAATACCACATGATCTCACTCATTTATGGAAAATAAAGAACATTATAACCTGATGAACAGAAAGAAAGATACAGAGGCAGTAAAGCATCACATATATTGTAAAATTACAGTGGGAAGTTTGGGGAGTGTTGGGCATGGGGGAAAGAGATCAACTGAAGGACTTGTATGTATGCATATAAGCACAACCAGTAGACACATGACATGGGGATGGGATCATGGCATGTGAGAGGGGTTAGGGGAGGCTGGGGAAAGGTCAATGAGGAAAAGAATGAGATATATTGTATTTACTGCTATGTATAATACCTTAAACAATAAAATAAAATTTAAAAAAAATCTAATCCTCAAACCCAGCTATAAACTAATTTTAATTGTCTAAAATATTGCTCTCTTTTATTAGCTTAATAAATAATAATTGATCGGGATTATTGAAAATTTAATTTTAAAATACCCATTTTTCTGCTCGTTTTTTTTTCTCTCTGCATCTTATCTTTATATTCTGTAGCAGATCATTTATTCAGGATTTTTTTTCCTGTTTTGAGTGTAATTTGAACCTAACAAACTCTGAGCTCCAGGGAAAGTGAGTCAGAAGCAGAACTCTGTAGCTTAAGCCAGGATCTAATCTATATATATATATAAAAGCCTAAGCAACTGTTAAGACCAGACAACCAGCTAGTAGCTTCAATATGTGCTAATCACCAGGGGGCAGACGCTCATTGCAGGAGCTACCCTCTGGTGGTCAGTGTGTCCCCAAAGCCAATTTCCCATGGCCAGCCAACCTCCTGTGGCCAGCCAACCTCCCACAGTCCCTCCCCCTGTACTAGGCAAATGGCCCCAATCACCAGCCAGGCTGAGGGACCCCACCCATGCATGAATTTGTGCACCAGGCCTCTAGTTTTTAAATAAATCACCTGGCACCTAAACACCTCTCATTTATCATGAAGTCTTTTGGTATCAGGGCTTGGGATTGTCAAGTGATTAGTCATCAAGTTATTTTTGTAACCATATGCTGTTTCCTCTGAATCAGGATATTTGTAGCAAGTATGAGCACTTGATCTTTTCCATAAAAGTAAATTGCTATGTTTCCTTCAAAGCACTTAGGATCATATCTGGCATGGTTTTAAAGCTAATTAATTACCTAGCAAAGTGCCAGTGATTCACATGATGCCCTTCTGGTCTGCTCTAACTGGTGAGTGAGAGGTGTCTGAAGCATTAAAGAAACTAGCTCAGTGACAATCTACAGCTGGGGTCCTCAAACTTTTTAAAGTGGGGGCCAGATCATGGTCCCTCAGAGAGCTGGAGGGCCGGACTATATGAACTACTAATTCCTACCCACACTGCACATATCTTATTTCGCAAAAAGGTAACAAATACAATATAAATAAAATGAAGAACATTTATAAATAAACAGATCACTTACCAGTATTTCAATGGGAACTGTGGGCCTGCTTTTGGCTAATGAGATGGTCAATGTCCGGTTCCATATTTGTCACTGCTAGTCGTAACAAGTGATGCAAGTGGGCATCAGTTAATCTTGATCTGGTTGGAGATTTCAGATGATTCATTCTTGAAAAAGTCTGTTCACAGACATAAGTGCTACCAAAGATGGTTACCATTTTGAGTGCATGGTTCCTGATATTTGGATATGTCTCAGAGGGGAGAGATGCATAGAAATTCAGAAGGCTACTTGACTTGAATGCGTCTTTCAGAGAGTCACAATTCTGCAGTTCAGCCAGTTCCATTTGGTAAATTGTAAGGACATTTTCAATCTCAACAGAAAATGGGTTACGAAAAAGCTGTATGTCCTGTTCATGTAGATGAAGCTCTTTGAATCTAAATTGAAACTCCTTTTGCAACAATTCCAGTGAATCCACACATGTTTTCTTTGGGAATGCAACCAATGGTTTGTCCGCTGACAGGTTTTGAATTGTTGGGAGATGGCTGAAGTTTTCCTCCTTTACTTGTTTGATGAGAAGGCCTAATTTTACTTCAAATGCTTTCACATGCGATGCCATATCACAGATGAGCTTCCCCTTTCTTTGAAGTTGCAGATTGAAACTGTTGAGTAGCTCTGTCAGAAAGGCAAGGTGCCATTTCCATTCTGCATCATTGAGCTCTGATACTTCTTTGTTTTTTGAAAGTAGAAAAGCTGTAATCTGCGGAAGTAAGTCATAGAAACATTTCAAAACTCTCCCTCTACTCAGCCAACGGACTTCTGTGTGGTACAGAACATCCTCATGGGCAACATTTAGCTCAGACAGAAATTCCTGAAATTGTCTGTGGTTTAGTGCATGAACTCTAATGAAATTAACACAAGATACCACAATTTTCATAACAGAGTCCCACTTCAGTGATTTAAAACACAGCGCTTGTTGGTGGATGAGGCAGTGTATGGCAATTGGATGAGGATGGTTATGTTTGTCCATCTCTTGTTTAATGTGAGCAATTACTCCTCTCTTAGACCCCACCATGCTAGGAGCACCATCAGTTGTCACACTGGCTAGTTTAGCCCAGTCCAGCTCCAAACCATTCACAGTTTGGCAAACCTTTTCATATATATCCACTCCTGTGGTTGTACCTTTGATACTTTGCAGTGCAGCAAGCTCTTCTGTGACTTCAAAATACTCATTTGTCTCACGCATAAAAATGAGAAGTTGGGCAGAATCACGAACATCATTGCTTTCGTCGAGTGCCAAGGAAAAATACAATAGCAAAGTTTTTTTGCAGAGTTTTGCAAATGGTGCTGCAAATTGTCTCCCATTTCTTCAATCCTTCGTGTCATTGTAGCTCCTGAAAGACTCACTGTACTAAATAAATCGGCCTTCTCTGGACACATCTCTTTGGCAACAGAAAGAAGGCATTCTTTAACAAATTCTCCCTCCACAAATGGTCTGCCATTGCGCGCTATTAGCTTGGCAACTTGAAAACTTTCCCGCAGTGATGAAATATTGATACTTAGCTGCTTCTGCTTCACAAAAGTATTTTGCTGAGTTGTCAGTGTATGTTTCAGTTTTAATATTTTATCTTTTCTCACTTCTCCGACCAAACAATCATATTTATCTTTATGTTGAGTTTGATAGTGGCGTCGCAAATTGTATTCTTTGAACACAGCAACTATATTCTGGCATATCAGACACACAGCTTTTTCTTTGTACCGCGTGAAAAAGTAATCATAAGTCCACTGTTCTTTGAATATCCTACACTCGGAGTCAATTTTTCTTTTTCTTGACATCATTGTTTCCTAGGGATTCCAAATTGCTATTAGTAAAATACTAATATGTGTGTGTGTGTGTGTGTGTGTGTATATATATATATATATATATATATATGTATATACATATATATGTAATATATATATACACACACACACACACACAGTGTATGAACTCCCATTAGTAGGTCTCTGCCCCCGATGTGGACACTTACCTCTTGCAGGCTTTTCTAAGCAGACCAGCTCAGTCCCTGATGGGGTTCTGTTATATCTCCCTATATAACGGCCAAATTGATATGTTCGGAATCAGCATGTGAACACTGAAAAGGAAATGCAAAATGCATATAAAATTTTTAATGTAAACCCCTTTAAAAGGCTTTAATCGTCTTTTTACACTGGAGTTGACTTTCTGGTTTGGAATGGGCCTGGCTATATTAGTAGGAAGATGCGATCAGGGTTGCCTCATGGAAAAAAAAAGGCTGTTGGCTGGGGCGGCATGCTGTCAGTCTCAATTCTTCCACAAAGAGACTTGGTCCAAGTCCCCCCCCCCCCCCCCCGGCAGAATTTTGATTTCTCATATCAGCACCGAACACCTTCCCCCCAAAACTGGCAGAATTTTCCATATGGGCAATTCAGCACCGAACCCCTAACCTCCCCCCACCTCCCACCTGGCAGAATTTTGATTTCACATATCAGCACCGAACACCTTCCCCCCAAAACTGGCAGAATTTTCCATATGGGCAATTCAGCACCAAAGCCCTGACCTCCCAACCACCCCCCACCGCCCACCCCCCAACTGGCAGAATTTTGATTTCAGCACCGAACGCCCCTCCCCCCCAAGGGGAATTTTCATATGAGTCACCCCCCACCTCCCAATTGGGCAGAAACCCCCCATCTGGCAAAAATTTCTTTCTATGGCACTTTCGATCGACCTTTGGTGAAGGCAGTGGAGGGAGAGGAGGAGAACCTCACTGACAGGCAGGCACAGCACACAGACACCACGTTGCCTGGGTGTGAAGCGGGAGCCTTTTTACATCATTGCCGCGTAGCACAGCACAGACGTGCCTGTGCTGCGGCACGTCGCACACTCTGAGCCCCAGCAGGCACTGTGCTCTTAAAGAGGCAGAGGGGTCAGAGCGGCCGTGCAGTGATAGTGTATATGCAGGTCCTGGCGGCCGAACTGTAACACCTCGGCTGCGCTCACTGCCCAAAAAACCTGGCGGGCCGGATCAGACTCCTCTGCGGGCCGCATGTGGCCCGCGGGCCGTAGTTTGAAGATCCCTGATCTACAGCAAGGAAAATTGAGCTGGCTGAGGGTGGGGGCACAGATAGTTTTTACCACCATCCTTGGACATCAGGTTGTCTATATCTAATCTCTACATCCATTATTTTTCTCCCTTTAAAAAATATATGTTTTTACTGATTTTTTTAGAGAGAGAGGATGAGAGAAAGAGAAACATTGATTGGTTGCCTCTTGCACCAGGGATTGAACCCACAGCCAGGGTATGTGCCCTGACCAGAATTGAACCAGTGACCTCTCGGTGCACAGGACAACACTCAATCAACTGAACCACACCAGCCAGGACTCTCCCTTCTTTAAATGGCTTCCTTTGTTTATCTTTATTAATTATTTATGAAAACAAGAGCCAAGGAGAACATGAGTAACTAAAATGAAGTATTGAACTTTATAATTCAAAAACTTAAAAACCAAAAGCTTGAGGGTCTCTTTATTTAAGCATGTGGTGTGGCACCTCACCTTGGAATCATGTGGCATTCTGGACACTGTGCCAGAGATGGACAGCATAAGAAGATAGGTCAGTGTGTGATCGGAGAAAACGGGTAGGGATGCCAGACATTGGCCTTCTTTTGTTATTCAACAGACATGCACTGTACAAAAATGAAAACAAAGTTCTTCCTTTTGTGAAGTTTGCAATAAAGTAGGAGCTGAAAAGAGTGGTAGAGTGTCAGACACACACACAGACATTGTAATGTATATATCTCCTGACTGCTGAATTTAGTGCACACTTTTTAGCCCTTAGTTTCACTCCATCCCCTGAGTCCCCTGACACTACTGACCATTCTTTACTTGAAAGTCTCAACCCTATTAGCTTCCATATTTCTCTGTCCTAGACATAATTATTTGGTATTCGTTTCTAGTCTTTTGTCTGATGATAATTTGGTATTCCCTAGAGCAGTGTTTCCCAAAAATTTGACATATGTGTACCCCTTCTATAACGCTGAGTACCCCTCGTACTCATGAGAACTTAGAATTAGGTGCAGCTAAGCACGGTGCAGTGCATATCTTCACCAATATCCAGTGCAATGCATACCCCCACCAAACTCTTCCCATACCCCTGGGAGTATGCGTACCACACTTTGGGAAACACTGCCCTAGAGTACTGTGCCTTCTTTTTCTTCCCAACTATTTTTCTACTTCCAAAGAATATGACAAATTTTCATCAGTTAATGGTGGCTTCTTATAGCAGTGATTTTTGACTGGATGGGGAGCCAGTATCTTAAACAAAAAGGGGAGATACTCATGGGCATTCTGATGAATTCTTCCCTTAGGAAAATTTTGTGCCTATTTTTACCCCCTGGAACAATGGGCAGCCACGACAGGAACTCATGATGGTCAGTAGTGGCAGACACAGCATTTTGTTGGGATCACATAACAGGTCACTTAACTAATTCAGAAAAGACTGTAGAAAAGAGCCAGTAGGTAAGCTAAACTGAATTAATCAGATGGATAGCCTTAAAGAAGATTCAATGATATGGATTTTTAAAGATAGGAAGAGCAATAATTAAAAATCCAGGAATATATGAATGACAAATGGTTAGGTTCACAGACTTCTTTACTAAATCCCAAAATATTAGAATGAAAAAGTGCTTTCTGAATCCTAAACACAATTAGTGTATATCAAATAAAATAAGATGTTCTACATCATTTGATAGGCAATAAATTGGTGGGCCACATTACCCTCAAGAAATGATGCTGGCATGAAATGCTGTTCATTTTAACAGAGTTTTATTCTTTAGTTCATTTATTCAACAAAACATGAATAATCTTCTAGTATCAAACACCACACACACACACAGTAGTGAGAAAAAAAGACATAGCGCCTGCCTGCCTGGGACTTATAGCCTAGTGAAAAAACAGATGTGAAGTAAATAAGAGAGAGAGAGAGAGAGATACTATAAAAGAAAAAAGTCAAGTGCTATGGAAAAATGTAACAGGGTGACCTAATTGAGATTAGGGGTGAAATAAACAGTGATTAGAGGCTAAGCAAAAAGTCAAGGGGTTGAGGCAGAGAGAAGAGATATATGAAGTCTAAGGCAAAATGGCTTGGACAAATTGATGAAGAAGAACCATAAAATGGCTCAAATACTAGTAATAGGTGCTGTCAGGGAGGAAGGCCACAGTTGTTTCTACATAGCCACTGTACAGTCTTGATCTGAGTGGTTATTGAAATTGACCTGGTAGCATTTGCTAAACATTGTGATAGATACTGGGGATTCGAGGGTTGATAAGACATGTTTTAGAACCTGCCTCACCCTGCCTAGGGATTTCTTCTCATTATAAGCAGGGAGGAAAACACATAACTAGTTATAATAAAGCATGGTAAATACAACAGATCTTGTGAGAGCATAGACTTCCGAGGGGTCAGCCGGCTATGCCTTGTGAAGAATCCTATCTAATAAAAGAGTAATATGCAAATTGACCACTCCAACACACAGGATGGCTGCCCCCATGTAGTCAAAGATCCTGCCCCCATGTGGACACAAGATGGCCAGAAGGGGAGGGCAGTTGGGAGGGACCAGGCTTGCAAGGGAGGGCAGTTGTGGGCAATCAAGCCTGCAGACGAGGGCAGTTGAGGGTGGCCAGGCTGGCAGAGGAGGGAAGTTGGGGACAACTGGGCCTGCAGGGAAGGGCAGTTTAGGGGGGACCCAGGCCTGCAGGGGAGAGCAGTTGGGAGGGACCAGGCCTGCAGGGATGGGCAGTTTAAGGGTGACCAGGCCTGCAGGGGAGGGCAGTTAGGGCAAACAGGCTGGCAGGGGAGCAGTTAGCCATCAATCAGGCTGGCAGGGAAATGGTTAGGGGGTGGTCAGGCCGGCAGGCAGAAGCAGTTGGGGGAAATCAGGAAGGCAAGCAGGCAAGCAGTTGGGAGCCAGCAATCCTGGATTGTGATAGTGATGTCTGACTGCCCGTTTAGCGCTGATCCAGTAAGATCAGGACTAAATGGGCAATCGGACATCCTTCGAGGGGTCCTAGATTGCAGAAGGTGCAGGCTGGGCTGAGGGACACACACCCCATGCACAAATTTCATGCACCAGGCCTTTAGTGGTTGAGATAAAGCTGAGTTTTGAAAAATGAGTGAAAAAGGAAGGGCATTTCAGGAAAACGCTTTACAATGAAATCAATGTGAAAGGAGCATGACATGTTTGCAGAACTTCAGGGAGTTCAGTATGGCTCTAATCACTTTGTATGAGAGCTGAAGGAAATCACTCATGAAAGGCAGAAGCCATATGATAGAGAGGGAAGTGGGCTTCATCCTGTGGGTGTTTCTGTAGGCAGGGTGGGGGTAGGATGGGGGTGGAGAAGGGATGACTACATTGAAAAGGAGTGACTATGTCAGATTTTTATTTCACAAAGATCCTCTGGTAGAATATTGAAAAATTGGACCTGGAGGAGTTAGGAATATATTGTAGTAACTATGGGAAGAAGTGGTGCACCCTGATGTGACCATGACTGTAAATAGGGAGAAGGGTCAGGTGAAAAATCTGTTTGAGGATAATAAGTCCTTGGGGATTAATTGGTATTGGGGGAGGAGTGAGGAAAAAAGGAATCAGGCATGATACCAGGTTGCTCACTTGGGTGACTGGCTAGTGTGTAATGCCACTCACTGAGGCAACAACTTGCAGAAGTGGCAACGTGTGTGGAGAAACACTGTCACATTCCAATGAGGCAAGTTTACATGGAGAAATCGGTGAAATCACTGAGTGAAGAAGTCCCAAAGGACCCAAATGGACTAGACATGGGGAGAGGTAATATCAGGCCAGGGACAAGAGCTGTCATTTCTTTTACTTTTTTATAAATGTTTATTTTAGGATAGTTTTAGATTTACAGAAAAATTTTAAAGATAGTACAGAGTTCCCATAGTCTTAGCATTTCTTTAGGTCTTGCTTCAACCTCTTCTCTGAGTTTGTGTCATATTGGAATGTGTATCTTTGTTTGTAAAAATATCCTTGTATACATGCATGTGGTTCAAAAAGTCAAAGCAATGTAAAAAGGCATACAGTAAAACCCCTGTCCCATCTATACTGTTAACACCCATTCACTACAGATGACAATTTTTAAAAATATATTTTATTGATTTTTTACAGAGAGGAAGGGAGAAGGATAGAGAGCTGAAAACATTGATGAGAGAGAAACATCAATGAGCTGCCTCCTGCACACCTCCTACTGGGGATATTCCTGCAACCAAGGTATTATACATGCCCTTGACCGGAATCAAACCTGGGACCTTTCAGTTCACAGGCTGACACTATCTATTTAGCCAAACTGGTTAGGGCCAGATGACTGTTTTTATTAGTCTCTTGTGTACTGATCCATTTTTTAATGTAAATGCAAGCAAATAATAATACAATCATATGCTGCTTAGTTAACAGGATTTGTTCTGAGAAAAGTGTCATTGGACGATCTCATTGTATGTGAACATCAGAGTGCACTTACACAACCTACTACTGCAATTGTGTGTGTTGCACTTTTATGTGACCAGCAGTGCAGTAGGTTTGTTTACACCACATCACCACAAACTCATGAATAATGTATTGAGTTATAATATTCAATGGCTATGATGCCATTAGGTGATAAGGATTTTCCAGCTCCATTATAACTTACGGGACCACCAAGTCCTCTATTAATGAAAATGTTGTTGCACATGACTATATATATCATATGTTCCCTTCCTTTCTTATACAAAATGTAGTGTATTATAGACATTGTTCTGTAGCTTGCTTTTTTGCTGAACAGTATACCCATATGTACTCAGTAGCTACATATGAGCCATATGTAGCTACTGAATACTTAAAATACAAAGACAGAAGAGAGACTGTATAGAGACTGGTAGGAGGAGTGGAGGCAGGAAAGGGATGGTCGGTCACCCACAGACAGAAACTGAAATTCTAGAGAGATATCTCAGCTATTGGAGGTTGCCATTGAGAACTCTGGGACCTAATCTGCATGCTGGCACCCCCAGTAGAAAGCACCAGAACTGAGAAGGATACCCACATAACATCTGGCTGTGAAAATAGCAGAGTTGCTGTCTGCCAGGGAGAGATAACTAGAAATGCAGGCACCCTCTTAAAGGGCCAACACACAAAATTTAGAGGCATAACCTTGTGCTTCAGCAGAGGGAGGGCGGAATGGACTAGAGCTGTGTGAGCAGAAACCAGGATCGGGGGCTCTCAGGTTAGAGCTCCTGTGATGTATGCGGAGGTCATATTTCTCATGCAGACATTTGTTATACAGGTGGCCTTGTTTGGGGGGGAAAGAGTAGATCCACCCTGTTGGAAAACACATTGACCACAGTGTGGGGTGGCTAAGGCCCATTAAGAGACTGAGAACAATAAGCCTCCAGACAGAACAATTGCCCATCCTGTTGAGAAAAATTCTTGTCACACCTGTGCACAATTGCCTGAGGGCAATTCAAGATGAAATCCTATCAGTCTGTAGGCAGAGATGGTCTCTGGAGTCTGTGAATCCTTGACTGATCTAATTAGTCAGAAACAGCATCTGACACTGGCCTGCACTAGAGATTGAGAGGCATAACTGATCTATCTAATACATAGTCACAAGGCCAAACAGACAGCCAAAATGAGGAGACAAAGGAAGAAAACCCAAGTGAAGGAATGAGAAATTTCTCCAGAAGAAGAGATAAATGAAATGGAGATAAGACATTTATCTCACAGAGTTTAGAATAATGATGGTAAAGATGCTCAAAAGTGAATCAGGAAGAATCAGAAAACCCAAATAGGCCAATACCAATTGATGAAATAGAAACAGTAATAAAAAATTAAAAAATTAAAAAAAAAAAAACTCCCAGCAGCAGAAAACGGTTTGGCTCAGTGGATAGAGCGTCTGCCTGTGGACTCAAAGATCCCAGGTTCGATTCCAGTCAAGGGCACATACCTTGGTTGCGGGAATATCCCCAGTGGGGGGGTGCAAGAGGCGACTGGTTGATGTTTCTCTCTCATCAACGTTTCTAACTCTCTATCCCTCTCAATTCCTCTCTGTGTAAAATCAATGAAATATATTTTTTTAAAAACCTCCCAGCAAATAAAAGCCCTGGTCTGGACAACTTTACCAAAAATTCAAAGAATTACTACCCTGTTTCCCCAAAAATAAGACAGTGTCTTATATTAATTTTTTCTCCCAAAGTTGCACTAGGTCTTATTTTCTGAGGATGTCTTATTTTCAGGGAAACATGGTAGGTGTACCAGTTAATAATGCAGATTTTTTCAATAAATGAAGTTACAAATATGTTGATATATATGCAATTTGATATGTATGCTATTTTGTTGTATTGACAGCAAGGTTCAAAACTTCACATGTCAAATTTGCTGAAAATGTTAACATCATGGATATTTTTATGCTTAAAAATGTCAAATTTCATGCCAAAAGAATTTTATGGAAAGTTTTAATTCATTATTTTGAAGAATACTTGTGAATGATGGTTTAAAAGTTTTAAAAGTGATTATTTTGATGTGAAAGACAAAGAGTGCCCAGGTCAACCGAAAAAGTTTGAAGACCAACAATTACAAGCATTTTTGGATGTGTGTCACACTCTAAAACAGCTTGCAGGAAGTTTAAACGTTATTCTGCAAACAATTTCTGATCATTTACAAGCAATGGGGAAGATTTTAAAGGAAAGTGGGTGCCACATCAACTGAATGAAAGACAAATGAAAAACCGAAAGTCATCAGAAAAATGTTGCTTCAATGGCATGAAAGAAAGTCATTTTTGCATCGAATTGTGATTGGCGATGAAAAGTGGATTTATTTAGAGAATCCCAAATGCACAAAATCATGGTTTGATCCAGATCAATCATTAACATTGACTGCAAGGCCAAATTGCTTTGGAAAGAAGACAGTGCTCTGCATTTGGTGGGATCAGGAAGGTGTGGTATAGTATAAGCTTCTAAAATCAGGTGAAACCATTAATACTGATCTACCTACAACAATTAATCAAGTTGAACCACACTTTGACCATAAAACGACCAGAATGGGCAAAGTAATTTTGCTTCATGATAATGCACCATCACACACAATTCAAAACTAGTTAAAGACACCATTAAAAGATCTTGCCTGGGAAATATTACCCCACCTGCTGTATTCACCAGACCTTGCTCCTTCAGATTACCACTTGTTCCCATCAATAGCACACACACTTTCTTTTCTTTTCTTTTCTTTTTTTTTTTTTTTAGATATTTTATTTTGTTTTTTATTTTTAAATATATTTTTATTGATTTTTTACAGAGAGGAAGGGAGAGAGATAAAGAGCTAGAAACGTAGGTGAGAGAGAAACATCGACCAGCTGCCTCTTGCACTTCCCCCACCGGGGATGTGCCCGCAACCAACGTACATGCCCCTGACCAGAATCGAACCTGGGACCCTTCAGACCACAGACCAATGCTCTACCACGGTTTCGGCAGCACACACACTTTCTGACCAGTACTTCAAAACATATGAAGAAGTGGAAAATTGGATTTCTGAATAGTTTGCCTCAAAACAAGAAAAGTTCTATTGGGATGGTATCCACAAATTACCTGAAAGATGGGAGAAATGTGTAGCTAGTGATGGACTTTACTTTGAATAAAGCACTTTTGATGTTTCTCTTAAAATTATCGTGTTTTCTGTGATTACAAAATCCATTATTAACTGGTACACCTAGTAATACCTATACTCCTCAAATTGTTCCCAAAAAATCCAAGAGGAAAGAACTCTTCCCAGCTCTTTTTATGAGGCCAACATTATCCTAATTCCAAAACCTGTTAAAACAGTACAAAGAAAGAGACTTATAGGCCACTATCCCTGATGAACATAGATGCTCAAATCCTCAACAAAATATCAGCAAATCAGATCTAGCAATATATTAAGATCATACCCCATGACCATGTGTGATTTATTCCAGGGATGCATGGGTGGTACAATATTTGCAAAACATTAAATGTAACAAATCACATAAATTGAAAGACAGAAATCACATGATCATATCAATAGACACAGAAAAAGCATTCAACACCCATTTGTGATAAAAACAAACAAACAACTATCAGAAAATTGAGAATAGAGAGAACATATATCAATGTGATAAAGGCCACATATGAAAAAACTGCAGCAAACATCATACTCAGTGGGCAAAATCTAAAACCATTTCTCCTAAGAAAGGAACAAGACAGGGATGCCCACTTTCAGCACTCTTATTCAACATGGTGCTGGAAGAAGCAATAAAACAAGAAGAAATAAAAGGCACCCAAATTGGAAAGGGAAAAGTAAAATTCTCATTATTTGCAAATGACATGATATTGTACATAGAAAACACTAAACCAAGCTTGTCAAACCCAAATACAGGCCACATAAACAAGGTTTAAGTTTATGTGGGCCGCAAAAAAACAAAAGCTTCAATTTTCATAGAAATGTAGGTTTATTTCTATAGAGACATGTTGAATACAAAGAGCTGAAATAAACGAGTAATCATTAATATAAATAATAGAACATTTTAATAAATATTTTATCATGAACATTACCTTATCAGACACTGAATAACTACACAAATTAATAAGTGTAATGCAAATAAACCTATTTTTCTTGTTCTCCAAAAGCAAAATATTTCCTGTTGTAAACACCAAACAAGTCAGTCCAAGACTAATGACATGGCAATTGGCTGCTAAAAGATTCACTATGGAGAGAAATGTTGCGCCTGCATGTAAGGACCGTAAGGAAAATGAATGCAACATGATTATAGTTATCAGTAATTAGTGTACATTGTAGTTTGTTATTAATAATTTTATATAATAAAAGAGTAATATGCAAATTAACCACCACTCACTATACCCACAAGCCAAGCCCACCAGCCAATCGGGAGCGAATATCCAAATAAACCCAAGCAAATAAACCCAATCAAGATGACTATGGCCACAGAGACATGGGTTTCTCTGGCAATGGAGGAAGCCAAGCTTTCCACCTGCCCTTGCCAGCCTAGTCCCCCACTCAAGGCTACAAAGTTTCAATGATAGAAGATACATAAATTCAAACAAATAGCAGCAGCCATGGAACTAGAAAGAGCAGGAGGCTAGGGTTGCCTCCAGTAACGGAGGAAGCCAAGTTTTCGGCACACCCTGGCCAGCCCAGGTCTCTGCTTAAGGATACAAAGTTTCAATTATAGAAGATACATAAGTCCCAACAGAAATGGCTGCCACCACAGAGCAAGCAGAAGGCTTGGTTCTTCTCCAGGCTACAAAGTTTCAATTATAGAAGATAAATAAACCCCAGATTCCAGAGCCTCCACTTGCGTCACCAGGGGGCATGGCCTGCAAACTACCACAGGCTTCTCACTCAGGCCACCACACACCCTAAGGGAACCCCCTTCAGGGCAAACTAGACGGCCCCCACCCATGCACCAGGCCTCTATCCTTTCTAATAAAAGGGTAATATGTAGATTGCCCATCACTCAAACACAAGATGGCTGCCCCCATGTGGACACAGGATGGCCAGCAGGGAAGGACCGTTGGGAGGGACCAGGCCTGCAAGGGAGGGCAGTTGGGGTCAAACAGGCTGACAGAGGAGCAGTTAGGTGTCAATCAGGCTAGCAGGGGAGTGATTAGGGGGTGATCAGGCTGTCAGGCGGAAGCGGTTAGAAGCAATCAGGAAGACAGACAGGCAGTTGGAAGCCAGCAATCCTGGATTGTGAGAGGGATGTCCGACTGCCCAGTGGATCGGGCCTAAATGGGCAGTCGGACATCCCTTGAGGGGTCCCAGATTGGAGAGGGTGCAGGCTGTACTGAGGGACATCCCACCCCATGCACGAATTCCATGCACTGGGCCTCTAGTTATGTATAACAGGATATTGTAAAAATTAAATTACAAATTTTTTATTAAAATGTTTCTTTTGCTGGGCTGCAAAAATAGTCATTGTGGGCACGTGCAACCCATGAATCGTGAGTTTGACCTGCTTACTCTAAATACTCCAACATAAAACTATTAGATTTAATAAATGAACTTGGCAATGTAGTAGGATACAAACTCAAAACCCAAAAATCGATGGCTTTTGTATACACCAATAATGAATTTTAAGAAAGAGAAATTAAGAGAAACCAAGATGGCGGCATAGGGTAGACACCTGAATGCAGCCTACCACAACAATTTTGAATTTAGAACTGGAAAACAGGGGAAACATTGCCCTGAAGTGCCGGACGGCTGGCTGAGAGGAGGTGCTACCATCTGGGAGGAAGAGAGAAGGCACGCTGAACCTCAGGAACTGTGAAGGTGCCGTGAACTGTGCACTTGAAAAGGCGGCCAACCAACTTCCCTGCTGGCTTGCTTGCTGAGTGCGGAGAGGGCAGACCAGGCTGAGTTCGCTACTGGCTTACTCCCTGCAGGGAGAGGGCGGACAGCTAATGCGCGGCTAGCTTTCTTATTCGGGAGGAAAACAGAATCACACTATTGCTCTGATAGATGGCCCCAGACAGGGAGAGGCCAGACTGTCGGGCAGTGGGCAGAGATCTCTCAGAGGTGTGTGAAGCCAAGCGGCCATTACTGTGGGACTCAGAAACCAGACCCTCTAGGGAGGGGCTGACGAAAGCTTGTCTGCAGCACCCCAAGACTCTGGCCCATCCGAGCAAAATAGGACTCTCCTAGGGAGGGACAGACAGGAATCTAAAGCTTGTCTGTGCCTATACCAAAGAGGTGCGTGTGTTGCCAAAACTGGTTTGGCTCAGTGGGTAGAGCATCGGCCTGCGGACTGTAAGGTCCTAGGTTTGATTCTGGTCAAGGGCATGTACCTTGGTTGCGAGCACCTCCCCAGTGGGGGGTGTGCAAGAGGCAGCTGATCGATGATTATCTCTCATCGATGTTTCTAACTCTCTATCCCTCTCTCTTTCTGTAAAAAAATCAATAAAATATTTTTTTTTTTAAAAGAGGTGCCTGTGCCTGCAACCAATCTTGCGTGACTCATCAAGCTTGTCTGTGCCTATACCAAAGAGGTGCGTGTGCCTGCAACCAATCTTGCAGGATTCACAAAAGCTTGTCTGTACCACCCCGAGACTCCACCCCATTCAAGTGGAATACAGAAACCCTCCTAGCTAAGACATTTCTGATGCTCATAGCCAATTGGCTTGGAGATCAGCGCTTCCCAGTGATACCAACAACAAGCAAGGCTTAACAACAGGATTGCACACACAGTCCACAAAGGGCTACACCAAGACTGTTCACCTCAGGTAACTGGGAGGCTGACCCACTGAACCATATAGGACACCTTAGCACACAAAGCCACCCTACCAACTCAGGGAAGCTGTGAAAATGCCGAGACAAGGAAACAGATCACAAACAAAAGAAATGGAGAACAAGAAGTGACTGGATATAGAGTTCAAAACCACGCTTATAAGGTTTTTCAAAATTTCCTAAAAAAGGCCAATAAAATAAACGAGACCTATGAGGAGATAAAAAGAGATCAACTAGAAATAAAGAATACATTGTCTGAAATAAAAAAAATATTATACAGAGTCCTAAAAACAGAATGGAAGATTGCAAGAATCAAGTCAAAGATTTGGAATACAAAGAGCCAGAGGACACTCCTCCACAAAAGCAAGAAGATAACTTAGGAATAAAATTAACCAAGGAGGCAAAAGCCCTGTACTCGGAAAAGTACAGTATGTTGAAAAAAGAGAAAGAACAATATATAAACAAGTAGAAGAACAAAGCATAATTATGAATTGGTAAACAGGCCCATAGATTCAGACAATGAGGCATTGAAAGACTGAGGCTTGGGGCAGATTTGGGGTGTTAGGGGTCAATGGGGGGTGAAATGGAACATATGTAATATTTTTAACAATAAAGAGTTATTTTTTAAAAAACAATAAAAACAAAATAAAATTTTATTTAGTTGAAATTTTGATTTAAAAATGGAAGCAGTGTAAAATATTATATATTTCCATTAAACTCAATGTTATTGTTTTTTATGACACATTTCAATTTAACCATGGAAAATACAGATTGAGATATGGTTTGAGTTTAAAATGCACATCAGGGGAGAATCCAAGATGGCTGCACAGGTAAACACCTAGCCGCAGCTGCACACAACAATTTCAATAAAATACAACTAAAATATAAAATGGGCATTACCCAGAACTACAGGAAAGTTGACTGACTGGAAATTCTACAAGGAAAAGCAAGGAGAAAACCAGAAGGAAGCGTGGAGGGCTGTAAAAGCCTAAGGTATGGAGACATGCAGGACGTGTGTGGAAAGGACGGAGCCGGAGAGAAGGGGCGGCTGATTGCCTGGCTGGCGTTCCCTAGCGGGAAGGAGATAAAAGTTCTGACTGCTCTGAACCCCAGTTCTAGGCCAGACCCCAGGGATCCAGGCTCATCCAGAGGGAGCTCGGCTGTAAGGCAGAACCCCAGGGGAGTGGCGAAAGGAGGTCCTGGAGGCGCGCACATTGCGTGCAGAGAAGGGACGGTTGGCTGTGCCGGGGGATTCCCTGGTGGGAAAGAGACTGGGGCTCTAGACTGCTCTGAACGCCACCTCCAATCCCACTTCCAACTGAACTGAACCCCAGTTCCGGGCTCATTGGGGGAGAGCCTAGACCACATGTGTCAAACACAAGGCCCGCGGGCCAAATCCGTCCCGCCAGGCCTTGCAATGTGGCCCGCACCGCGCTGTCATCACTGCACTCCGCTGCATTTCCATCACAATGACAGTTTATGACTGTTCAGTAAACCATTCGGCCCGCGATTTAGGCTGGATTTTAGATTTTGGCCCCTTCTCTGATTGAGTTCGACACCCCTAGCCTAGACTGTTTGGTAGCAGGCGAAAATCGAGGGCACCTTTCTCTCAGAGACGCTTGCAACGAGTACTGAAGGACCCTGGGGATTACTGAGACTCAGGAGCCGCATAGGCCAAGGCTGTAGGCTCCACCCTGAAACTCTGCCCCATTAGGGAAGCTGTGAAAATGTGACAACGAAATAGATCACAAACAAAAGAAATGGAGGACAAAAAGTGACTGGATATAGAGTTCAAATATACGCTTATAACGTTTTTCAAGAATTTCCTAGAAAAGGTCGATAAGACCTATGAGGATATGAAAAGGGAACAACTAGAATAAATAAGGAATCAACGAGAAATGATAAGGGATCAACAAGAAATAAAGAATACATTGTCTGAAATAAAAAATATTATACAGAGTCCTAAAAACAGAATGGAAGATCACAAGAATCAAGTCAAAGATTTGGAACATAAAGAGCCAGAAGACACTCCTCCGAAGAAGCAAGAAGACAAGAGAATCCAGAAAATTGAAGATAATGTAAGAAACCTCTGGGACAACTTTAAGCGAACCAACATCAGAATTATGGGGGTCCCAGAAGATGAGAGAGAGCAAGATACTGAAAACATACTGAAAGAAATAGTGACAGAAAACTTCCCTCACCTGGTGAAAGAATTAGACTTACAAGTTCAGGAAGCACACAGAACTCCAAACAAAAGGAATCCAAAGAGTTCCACACCAAGACAAATCATAATTAAAATTCCAAGAGCAAAAGACAAAGAGAGAATATTAAATGCAGCCAGAGCAAAGCAGGTAGTTACCTATAAAGGAGCACCTATATGATTGTCAGCTGATTTCTCAACAGAAACCATGCAGGCCAGACGGGAATGGCAAGAAATATTCAAGGTGATGAATAGTAAGAACCTACAGCCAAAGATAATCTACCCAGCAAAGCTATCACTCAGAATCGAAGACCAGATAAAGAGCTTCACTAATAAAAAAAAAAAAAAAAGCTAAAGGAGTTCATCACTGCCAAACCAGAATTATATGAATTGCTGAAGGGGGTTCTTTCAGAAGAGAAAGTAAAGATAAAAATTATGAACAACAAATATGTAACTATCAACAAGTGAATCTAAAAACCAAGGAAATTAAAAAAAAAATCTGATGAACAATATTAACTGTTGAATATAATAGAATCAGAGGTATGGAAGGGGAGTGAACTGACGATTCTTGGGGAAAAGGGGAGAGGGGAATGTGGGAAGAGACTGAACATAAACTGTGCACCTATGGATGAGGACAATGGGGAGTGGGGAAACGGCAGAGGGTGGGATGGGAACCTGGTGGAGGAGAGCAATGGAGCGGGGGGGGGGGGGGGGGGGGAGGAACATTTGTAATAATATGAACAATAAAAATTTATTTTTAAAAATGCACATCATATTTCATAGACTTAGTTTACATTAAATATTTTAATAATAATATTTTACATTGTTTACATGTTGAAATAATGTTTGATCCATTAAGTTAAATAAAATATTAAAATTTTATCAGTTTCTTTTTGTTTTAATATGTGTCTACTAGAAAATTTAAAATTACATATGTGACTCAAATTTTTACTGGGTAGTGCTGATAAACTGTTTTATACTTCAATAGTATACCACTCTATAGAGTACCATACTTTATTTAACCAGCCCACTATTGATACATACTTGTTTTCAGTTTTTTACCATAAAAAATGCAGAATACTTAACCTAACCCATGCATCATTTCATACATGTATACGTTGATCTGTGAAATGAATTCCCAGTATTGGGGCTGCTGCACTAAAGAATAAATGCATTTGTACATTTGATATTGCCAAATTGCCCTCCATAAGAGCTGTACCATTTCCACTGCCCTAGCAAGGTGTCTGAATGCCAGTTCCCCATGTACTGCCGTTTTGAACTAGATCTATAGTTTCTTTATATAATAACTAGAGACCCGGTGCACGAATTTGTGTATTAGTGGGGTCCCTTGGCCTGGCCTACAGGATTGGTCTGAAACTGGCTTTCTGACATCCCCCAAGGAGTCCTGGATTGTAAGAGGGTGCAGGCCAGGCTGACATACCCCATTGGTGCATGTTCAGGGCCAGAGAGTGATGTGGGAGGTTGGCCAGCTGAGGAGGGACCACAGGAGTGCTCCAGGTCATGTCCAGCTCATCTCACTCAATCCCAATCGGCCAGACCCTAACAGCAAGTTAACCTACCAGTTGGAGCATCTGCCCCTTGGTGGTCAGTGCATGTCATAGCAACTGGACAACCAGTCGACTGTTTGCCCCCTGGTGATCAGTGCACATCATAGCGAGTGGTTGAATGACCTTAGCATATCATTAGCATGTTACGCTTTGATTGGTTGAACAGGTGACTGGACACTTAGCATATTAGGCTTTTATTAAATAGGATGACCAAATCTCTCTGCTAATTCCAAGAGAGTTTTAAGAAGAAATCACAAATAGTTTGCCCAATTTCATTTTGTATTAAAAAGAAGCATTCACTCTAGCTGATTTGGCTCAGTGGATAGAGCATCAGTCTGTAGACTGAAGAATCCCAGGTTCGATTCTGGTCAAGGGCACATGCCCGGGTTGTGGGCTTGATCCCCAATAGGGGGCATGCAGGAGGCAGCCAATCAATGATTCTTTCTCATCATTGACGTTTCTCTCTTTTGTTCTCCCTTCCTCTCTGAAATCAATAAAAATATATTTTATAAAATTATTTTTTAAAAAGAAGAGAGCCAGCTATTGATGAAACTCTTAGAGTCAACACTTTACAATTGACTCTTCTTTCTAATGGAAATGTCAAGGAATTAACCCTACACTGTTCACCTGGTCTATAAATTTCTATGAAATTTTTATCCTACTCAGATTTAGGAATGGAGATTTTGTCAGGGTTCCAATGGATAAAGGACAACATTTTCTTTTGTTTTCCAAGACTAAGAGATTTCTTGAGATCTACAGTGGCCATCCCTGGGTTGGGTAGTCTGACATTGCCTGGTAGAAAGGCAATGTAGGTTTTACATACTGTCAGTATATCAGTTTTCTGTCAGTATATTCGTTTTACTAAATGTTAACCATATTCAAACTTAACAGCCTAATTAACTGAGGAAATCTGCTGACAACATAATTGGAGTTCAAGAGCTGCCATAATCATTAGAGTCAACTTTATTTACTTTATTAATAAGCTACAGAAAAAGTTCATCTTCCTGTTTGGATCTAACTGTTTTTTCAGCTTTCAAGACTTGTGTGCCCTCTCCTGCCCTTTGCCTTTTTTGTTTGTTTTTCTCAGATTGAACTAGACACTCAGCATCTAAAACAAATTGCTTCAACTTTCTGTTTATAGGAATCTATACTAATAAAAGGGTAAAATTAGACTGGACATCTTCTGAATATTCTTCCAGACAAAGCCACGATGGCAGGGACTGAGGCAGAGGTAGTTAGGGGCCATCAGGCTGGCAGGGGAGAGCAGTTAGGGGTGACCAGGCTGTCAGGGGAAAGCAGTTAGGAGAATCAGGCCAACAGGGGAACAGTTAGGGGCAATTGGGTAGGCAGGCATAGAGGTTAGGGTTGACCAGGCTAGCAGGCAAAGGTGGTTAGGGGTGATGAGGCTGGCAGGCAGGTGAGTGGTTAGGAGCCAGTAGTCTTGGATTGTGAGAGGGATGTTCAACTGCCAGTTTGAGATCAGGCCTAAACTGGCAGTAGGACATCCCTGAAGGGGTTCTGGATTGGAGAGGGTGCAGGCTGGGCTGAGGGCCTCTAGTCTGACAATAAGATTCTTATGAAGATAAATCTCACTGTGTAGTTAGGGTGTGTCAGATAAGTCAATAAATTAGCATAATGGAAATCCTTGGCTTTTAGGAATGTAAACTCATCTTTTGGCAAATCCTAGAGGAACAGAAGAGTATTTATAGCTAGTCTGATGACAAACATTTACTGTCTTTAAAAGTTTGTTTTTCAATATGAAAAGGTTAAGAAAAGAAATAAAAGGTACCGAGACCAGTTTGGCTCAATGGATAGAGCGTCGGCTTGGGGACTGAAGGGACCCGGGTTCGATTCCGGTCAAGGGCATGTGCCTTGGTTGCGGGCATATCCCCAGTAGGGGGTGTGCAAGAGGCAGCTGATCGATGACTCTCTCTCATAGATGTTTCTGGCTTTCTATCTCTCTCCCTTCCTCTCTGTACAAAATCAATAAAATATATTTAAAAAAAAAAAAAAAAGAAAAGGTGAGACTATTCATGTTGATTGATGTTGATTGTGCAGGAAGAACACTGGGGCACAGGGACATATATATCAGGAGGTCATCCTGGCAGTTGGGATACTAATCCATCTACACATATACACCGAGCGACCAGATTATTATGATCTCTGAATGCATAATAATCTGTCCACTCAGTGTGTGTGTGTGTGTGTGTGTGTGTGTGTGTGTGTGTGTGTGTATATATATATAGATAGATAGATAGATAGATAGATATAGATAGATAGATATATATATAGATATATTTGAGGCCTGGTGCATGAATTCGTGCATGGCCAGGGGGAGAGGACATGGGCGGTTGGCCAGCCTTCCTACTGGTCGAACTCCTGGTTGAGGGGACAATTTGCATATTAGACTTTTATTATATAGGATATACACTGAGTGGCCAGATTATTATGCATTCAGAGATCATAATAATCTGGCCACTCAGTGTATATAAAGAGCCAGGGTCCATTATTTCCAAAACAGCTGAAAGCTCAACTGAACACCAGAAGTCAGTCCTGCAATAACCGGTCATCATGGTGACTATAGAAGGGGCTGCAATCACGCCCGGAGAGAAAAGTAGGATCTGATTGTAGCCCCCATGGCAGCCAGTGCTGGGTCCGCATGATGGAAATCAGTCCTGCAGTCAGTGAACATAGAGTCAATTAATATTAAGTGCACATAGGATCAATTAATATCTCTTTGCGAGTTGACAATATAAAGTACAGTGTAGAGCAATTACTTATATTATTTCACATAAAAATCTTTTCAACAAATATATTTTCCTTTATTTAAAATGTATCTTTATTGTTGAAAATATTACAGATGTCCCTTTGTTTTACTGTTGTTTTTCCCCCATTGATCTTCTCCACCCTGCACCCACCCCTGCCTGGCCTTTGCCAGCCTATTTTCTGTGACCATGGGCTATTCCTATCTAATACATAAAAATGTAGGAAAATTTAGAGACAATAAAATAAAAGATATGTCAGGTAAATATTGAACAGAAGAGCTGAAGTTGCTGCATGAATACTGGATATAGTCTTAAAGCCAAAACACAACTCATGGGATAGAGTTAGTCATTGTAACTAATAAAAGGTTCCTTTCACTAAAGAGATAAGATGGTTCCCAATACTTACACACATAACAGAACAGTGTAGGGGTTCAGAATGAGCCTCACCAGGATGTGTCTCAGTGGTATACAGATTTTTGAGCTAAGGGCAATTTTAGCTTCAGTTCAAGTGAAAATTCTGCCCCTCCCTTTAACTACCTAAAAAAGTTGAATTAGAGGCCTTGCCAATAATAAGACATCCTATATTAGGTCTAGTAATAATTAATGTCGTTTGCTAATACTTTTTTAAATCGAATTTATTTAAACAATACAACAAAATTTAATCAACAATATAGTTGCCATTGTTTTCTACTACTTGTGCCCAACGCTCAGGAAGCATTTTAATCCCTCTGTTGTAAAATTCTTGTGATTTTGATGCAAAAAATTCTGTCAATGCATTTTTGAGGCATTCTTCATTATTAAATTTTTTTCCAAGAAGAAAGTTTTGCAAAGAATGAAACAAATGGTAATTGGAAGGGGCAATATCAGGAGAATATGCAGGTTGAGGGAGAACTTCCCATTCCAACTGGTGCAATTTTTCAGCAGTGATTCTTACAGTATGCGGTTGTGCGTTATCGTGGTGAAGAATTACGCCCTTCCGATTAATCAGTGCGGGTTCTTTTTCTCTTAAAGCTTGGGCTAACCTTTCCAATTGGGCACTATACACTGCACTTGTAATGGTTTGGTTAGATGGTAAAAGTTCATAATGAAGAATTCCTTTAAAATTCCACCAAACACACAACATCACTTTTTTCGCATGCAAGTCAGGTTTCAGCGTGGGCTGCGGAGCCTCATTTTTGTCCAACCATTGAGGCCACCTTTTCAAATTAACATACAGCACCCATTTTTCATCTCCGGTAACAATTTGCTCTAAAAACGGCAAATGGTTTTGACGCGAGAGGAACGAACTGCAAATTGTGACTCTTTGATTACGGTTGTGTCCGTCAACTCATGAGGAACCCATTTTCCAAACCTTTGGACTTTGCCAAGTGCACGCAATTGATTGGAAATTGTTTTTTGTGAACAATTTAAAGTTGTCGCAAGCTCTTGTTGGGTAATTTGAGGATTTTGCACCAAAAGAGCTTGAAGAGCTTCTTGATCAAAATTGGACACACGGCCTCGACCACTCTTGTCATCTAACGAAAAATTTCCCTCGCGAAATTTCTCAAACCAACGCTGGCATTTTCTGGCGCTAACTGCATCTTGACCAAGAGCACTACAGATGTTTTTTGCAGCCTCACTTGCTTTTCTTCCTAAGCATGCAGTGCCGAATATGCTCTTCATCCGCCATCTTCTTAGCCCTAGTTTTGCAACAAAAACCAAACCAAACACAAACTTTTTCAAGCAAAACTTGTTAATTGCACTTCACACGTTCTGTAGATACCACGTGTTTGAAGGTTATGTCAATACAAGTCAACGCCAAGCAAGATTTTAAACGAATGTTTAAAAACGACATTAATTATTACTAGACCCGATATAATAAATTGACTAATATGCAAATTGATCAAACAGCAGACCAACCAGTTGCTATGACACACACTGACCACCAGAGGGCAGATGCTCAATGCAGGAGCTGCCCCCTGGTGGTCAGTGCACTCCCACAGCCAACTTCCCATGGCCAGCCAACATCCCACAACCTTGATTGGTCCTGATTGCCAGCCAGGCCAACGGACCCCCACCTGTGCACAAATTTGTGCAATGGGCCTCTAGTTTTAGATAATTAATCACATAGCTTTCTGTACCACAGCTACTCTTCACATCCCTTTTCCCTTTTATTGCTCATTTTGCTAATTGTTTTGTTTCAGGAAGGGTTTTCACTCATTGGCAGCAAGAACTGGTTGAAGATTGTGAGACGCATGGATTGTCTTCTGTTTGGAACAATGATAAAGGCAAGATGCTGTGTGGCCAACTGTTTTTAAGCAATTGACCACACCCTTCTCATTTTCTATGTGCACATGGGGGGTTTGGGAGTTTCCCTCTGCAGGTGAGATGGTACTGGAATAATACACATGTTTAAGAAAGGTTTGTATCTTGAGCAGAACATGAAACAAGGACTGTAGAAAGGTAGAAGCCAGTTAGTAAGAGGATGTTACTGAAGAGTCAGTGCTCTGACAAATCTGTCTGAGGAAGTCAGGCAGCCTTGCTCCATCACCCAAGCACAAAGTGAAGAGAAGTGGACTGTATCATTTGCCTTACTAGATGTTAAAAAGTTGTGTATTTTTGGCTCAGTGGTTAGAGTGTCAGGCCAGGCAGAGATGGGTTGTAGTTTTGATTCCTGGTGAGGGCACATACTTGGGTTGCAGATTACATCCTGCCCTGGTGGGGGCATGTGCAGGAGGCAACCAATCAATGTGGCTCTTTCACATCCATGTTTCTTTTTCTTTCCCTCCCTTCATCCCTTGCATTCTCTGTAAAAAGTAATGGGAAAATATCTTCAGGTAAGGATTAACAACAACAACAACAACAACAAACGTTGTGTACTTTTTAGTGATTCACTGAGTGTATCTTTTCATTTTTCTCTTTAATATTAAAAATTAAATTCATGCCGAAACCAGTTTGGCTCAATGGATAGAGCGTCGGCTTGGGGACTGAAAGGTCCCGGGTTTGATTCCGGTCAAGGGCATGTACCTTGGTTGTGGACATATCCCCAGTAGGGGGTGTGCAAGAGGCAGCTGATCGATGACTCTCTCTCATTGATGTTTCTAACTCTCTATCCCTCTCTCTTCCTCTCTGTACAAAATCAATAAAATATATTTTTAAATAAATAAATAAATAAATAAATAAAAATTAAATTCGTTTTTTATTTGCTGTCTACCTCTATTAAACATAAAGAATAAGTCTCACCAAATGTGGACTAGTCACCTGGATTGTTTTCTCTCTGAATTAGCTATAAAAAAATCTGTTAACATTCACTGAATAGATAATATTGAAATTTAGGTGAGAGTTCCTAATTTCTAATGTCTCATGAACTGAAAAGTCGGAAGAGGTCTTCAAGAACATTTAATAGAGTCCTAACTGGTTTGGCTCAGTGTATAGAGCCTGCAAACTGAGAGGTCCCAGATTCAATTCCAGTCAAGGGCATGTACAATGGTTGTGGGCACATCCCCAGTAGGGGGTGTGCAGGAGGCAGATGTTTCTCTGTCATTGATGTTTCTAACTCTCTATCTCTCTCCCTTCCTCTCTGTAAAAGATCAGCTATACGTGTATGATTTTTGTCCAGTCTCTTTCCATACCCCCAACTCAGACATCCCTTTTCCTCCTGAGAATTATCAATTTCCTCCCATTTTATGCCCCTAATTCTGTTATATTCACCAGTTTATTCTATTTATTAGATTTTTAAGTCACTTGACTTTTAGGTTCACTTGTTGATATATATGTATTTGTTGTTCACTGTTTTTTCTCTTGCTGCTTTTGATATTCTCTCTTTGTCTTTTGCTCTTGGCATTTTAATTATGATTTGTCTTGGTATGGTCCTCTTTGGATTCCTTTTGTTTGGGGTTCTGTGTACTTCCTGGACTTGTAAGTCTATTTCTTTCACCAGGTGGGGGAAGTTTACTGTCATTATTTCTTCAAATAGGTTTTCAGTGTCTTGCTCTCTCTCTTCTGGCACCCTATAATTCTGATGTTGGTACGCTTGAAGTTGTCCCAGAGGTTTCTTACACTATCTTCAACTTTCTGGATTCTTCTTGCGTTCTTCTAGTCTGCTGTTGGGTCTTTGTATAATATTTTTTATTTCAGTCAGTGTATGTTTAATTTATAGTTGGTCCTTTTTAATATCCTCGAGGGTCTTGTTAAATTTATCAGCCTTTTCTAGGAAATTCTTGAAAAACCTTATAAGCGTGGTTTTGAACTCTATATCCAGTCTTTTGTTCTCCTCCATTTCTTTTGTTTGAGATCTCTTTTCTTTTCTTGGAATTTTCGCTGCTTCCCTGAGTTGGTAGGGTAGCTTTGTGGGACTGATGTCCTATATGAGTCAGCCTCAATGAGTCAGCCTCCCAGTTGCCTGATGTGGACACTCTTGGTACACCCCTTTGTGGACACTGTGTACACCCTTGTTGTAGTTAAGTCTTGATTGTTGTTGGTGTCACTGGGAGGAATTGACCTCCAGGCCAATTGGCTGTGAGGACCCGCTGTGTCTATAATGGAAGAATTGCTGTGCTGGAGACACATTTATGGAGGAGGACTTGTTCCCGTAGGGCTTTGGCGCTCACTGAGTCTGCCTCTTGAATGTGTCCCTTATGAGAATAGTTGAAATCTGGTGTCATCTCACACAGACCACTAGCTACACTAGTTCCTGGATCTCTAATGGGGTGCAGGTCAGCTACTGTCTGAGCCCACCCAACAGGACCTACTGCAAGAACTACAGTTTTCTCCACTTTGCTTGGGATTTGGCAGTTTTGAAGTTGGAGCTGCAGTTATTTTGTTAAGCTGCCACAATACAGGCCATTTATAAGCAAAAGCAGCTGTGTGGAGCCTGGGCGGGTTTGTAGAATGTGCGGGACAGGGCCTTGGGGCGGGGCGGGGTCTCAGGACATCACTAGGCTGGGGCATGCCTAACAGCTATTGCTGCTGTCAGGCTTCTCTGCCTTTCCTTGTTTCTAAGTCCCCGCGCTCCAGCGCAGTAAACAGTGATTGCTATGCGCACCTCTGCAAAAAAGTCACCCTCACTTTCAGACCTGGTGGCCGATAGACCAGCATCTCCCCATAGGCATTTGGGTCCCCCACGTGACCCCAAAAATTGGATTTCAAAGTGATTGGGAGCTTGTTTCCCTTCGGGTTGAAAAAAAGCCGTGCGCCCAGTCACCTGCCACCAGCCCAATTTGCGTGCCTTCATATCTAGGATTTTCAGCTTTTCAGCACTTGTGCTCCTTTCTCTTTCAGCCAGCTTTCCCTTGGTTCTGGGTGATAGACATTTTGTCTTTTAGTTGTAGTTTTGAAATTGTTGTGCCAGGCAGGTAGCATATTAGTTGTTTACCTTTGCCGCCGTCTTGGTTTTTCCCTCTATATGTTTTTTTTAAAAATTACACCATGTCATATGTCTGATACTTGAGTTTTAATTTTTTCCTGATTATATATTACTATTTAAATTTTAATTATCTATAAAGACCAAAATAAAAAAATAGTCATAATTTAACCACTCAAAAACAATAATTATATTAATGACAAAAAAAGCTGGTTATCAGTAGGTTGGGGCAGGATGAATAGGGTAAAGGGGGTCAAATATATATTGACAGGAGATGAGACTCTAGGTGGTGAGCACACAATAGAATATACCAATATATTTTAACAATGTACACATGAAATTTACAGAATGTTATCACTAGCCAATATTATCCAAATAAATTTAATTAAGAAACAATTATATTCACATCTTGAAGCTTTTACTAGGCATATGTATTATATTAACGTTCAGATGCATATGACAGAAAATCCAGATATAATGGCCCCCAAAATTATTATATTACTAAATAAGAAATCCAGAAACAGGCAGTGTTAGCTAGCTTTGGCCCAGCAACTTCACAGTGCCAAGGTCAATATCTTTGCAATTCCATTGGCCTCTCACATTTACAAAATGGTACTACAGCTCTATTTTATTTCCATTCAAGGAAGACCAACTTCATCAGTTCATTTTATAAGGAAAGCATAAACTTTCCTATATAGCTCTATAATTCCCCAACCCCTAGGATATCTCTATTTCTGTCTCATGGACTAAAAAAAAAGTAATGTGGCCATCCCACATGGCAAAATGAGTGTTCGGCTTTTCTAGTCTGAGCTGTGGATTGGCTCATGGCACTGAACAGTATCTGCCATGTAGATACTTACAACTTTGGGATTAGAGCATATAGAGTGCTTTATATCCTGCTTTCTTGTCTTGTAACATTTTTATCAGAAGTATTATGCCAATGGATTGAATTAGAGAACATCATGCTGAGTGAAACAAGCCAGTCAATGAAAGAGAAACACCGCATGACCTCACTTATTTATGGATGGTAAAGAACATTATAAACTGAAGAACCAAAAGATAGATATAGAGACAGTAAAGCAACAAGCAGACTATCAAATTACAGCAAGGAGGTTAGGGAGATCTGGGGGACATAAGAGATAAACCGAAGGACTTATATACATGCATATAAGCACAACCAATGGACACAAAACTCTGGGGAGGAAGGGTATATATGGGAGGGAGGGGGCAATGGTATATGTACAAAGATAATAATTTAATTTAAAAAAAATAAATAAATAACATAAAATAGAAGTATTATGCCAAGTCATTTTTTAGTCTTTGAAAACATGATTCGTCATGGCTATATAGCAATTTTTTGTTTGGAAACACCATGATTCAATTAATGAATTATCAACTTTTCACTGTTACAAACATATTTTGATTGTCCTAAGAATTTATTTACAGTGTTCTTGAAATAGAAGTCTAGAAATTTGAACATTTATTTAGTAAATTTTCTCTTCAGATAGGTTGTCCATTTCTTTTTTTTTTTATTTTTTTTTTTATTTTACTTATTTATTTTTTTTAATATATTTTATTGATTTTTTTTGCCCCCCTCCCTTCCTCCCACACATCCCCTCCCTCCCCAGAGTTTTGTGTCCATTGGTTGTACTTATATGCATGTAGAAAAGTCCTTCGGTTGTCCATTTCTACAGCAGTAGCAATCTATAAGAATTCTCATTTATCCAAATCCTTTCCAATAGAGTGATACAGTTTACATTTAAAAACTTGTTCCCAATTTGATAGGCCAAAATGAGCATATTCCTTTAATTTTCATTTCTTTGGTAACTAATGAGAAGACACTTTTTTTGTGTTTGTTAGCTATCCATATCTCTTCTGTGAATTGTCTATCTACTGCTTTTGCCTAACTTTTATCTTCAGAGTAGATACTATCTGTAGGGAGATTGCATGTTATGGATGTGTATAGATTATATGTTACATAGAAATATATATTTATGTAATTTGTGCAACTAAATAATGTTCTACATAATATTTATGTATATATCATATAATATATAGAGTTTTAAATATTTAAGGTTAGGAAACTTTTGCCTGGTGTAATATGAGTGGTACTCTTTATCTCAGAGATATTTCTAGCTGCTTATTACTGGATTTTTTCTGTATTATTTAGCTTTCTTACTAAATTTTTATTAACTCTGATAATTTATTAATTTCCAGGAAAGTAATATTATAATTCACAATGATAAAGTTTTTATTTTCAATAGGTTATGTGTATTACTTTTCTCACCTTACTGAATTACCTAGACCTTCTAGAACACTGTAGTTATATGGTTAGTGTCATGCTTGACATCTTGCTGACCTGAATGGGCAGACACATTTAGACATTAAGAACATTTCTAGCTATTGATTGGATATTCTTTACATGTAGAGAGATATTGTTTCAACTATAGTTTACTAGAGGCCTGGTGCATAAAATGCATGGGTAGGGTCCCTAGGCCTGGCAGTCAATGAAGGCCAATCTGTGGGGCAACCAACAGGGTGATCAAGGGTCCCCACCCCCGCTGATATCCACCTTGGCTGGCCTGGCCCGACCCCCTGCTGCTGCTATCAGTCAAGCCCTGTGGGCTGGGGGCAGCTCCTGCATTGAGCGTCTTCCCCCTGGTGGTCAGTGCTGGCTCCCAACTGCTCACCTGCCTGCCTTCCTGATTGCCCCTAACTGCTTCTCCCTGCCAGCTTTATCACCTCCTAACCACTCCCCTGCCATCCAGATTGATTCCTAACTGCTCCCCTGCCAGTTGGATTGCCCCTAACTGCTCTCTCCTGCAGGCCTGGTCCCCTCCCAATTGCTCTCCCCTGAAGGCCTGGGTCCCTCCCAACTGCCCTTTCCTGCAGGCCTGGTTGCCTCCAACTTCACTCCTCTGCCGGTTTGGTCACCCCTGTCCACCCCTGCAGGCTTCATTGCTCCCAACTGCTTTTCCTTGAAGGCCTGGACCCTCCCAACTGCCCTCCCCTTCTGGCCATCTTGTGGTCGCCATCTTGTGTCCACATGGGGACAGCCATCTTGTGTGTTTGAGTGATGGGCAATCTACATATTACTCTTTTATTAGAAAGGATAAAGGCCTGGTGCATGGGTGGGGGCTGGCTAGTTTGCCCTGAAGGGGGTTCCCTTAGGGTGTGGGGTGGCCTGAGTGAGGAGCCTGTGGTAGTTTGCAGGCCATGCCCCCTGGTGATGCAAGTGGAGGCTCTGGTATCTGGGGTTTATTTATCTTCTATAATTGAAACTTTGTAGCCTGGAGCAGAACCAAGTCTTCTGCTTGCTCCATGGTGGCAGCCATTTCTGTTGGGACTTATGTATCTTCTATAATTGAAACTTTGTATCCTTAAGCAGAGACCTGGGCTGGCCAAGGTGTGCAGAAAGCTTGGCTTCCTCCATCATCAGGGGCAACCCTAGCCTCCTTCTCTTTCCAGCTCCGTGGCTGCCGCCATTTCTGTTTGGATTTATGTATTTTCTATCATTGAAACTTTGTAGCCTTGAGTGGAGGCCTAGGACAGCAAGGGCAGGTGGAAAGCTTGGCTTCCTCCATTGTCGGGGAAACCCAAGCCTCCCTCCTGCTCTCTTGGCCGCAGTCATATTGGTTGGGGTTAATTTGCATATTTGCTCCTGATTGGCTGGTGGGTGTAGCAGAGTGATGATTAATTTGCATATTACTCTTTTATTAGATTTTATAGAATAGAGGCCTGGTGCATGGGTGGGGACCAGTTGGTTTGCCCTAAAGGGTGTCCTGGATCAGGGTGGGGGTTCCCTTGGGGCATGGGGCAGCCTGGGTGATAGGCCTGTGGTGGTTTTCAGGCCGGCCATGCTTCCCGGTGACCCAAACAGAGGCCCTGGTGTCTGGGATTTATTTATCTTCTATAATTGAACTTTTGTAAACTTGAGTGGAGGCCAAGGTAGGCAGGGCTGCGAAAGCTTGGCTTCCTCCATCGCTGGGGCCAACTCAAGCCTCCTGCTCTCTCCAGCTCTGTGGCTGCCACCATTTTTTGTTAGGATTTATTTATCTTCTATCATTGAAGCTTTGTAGCCTTGAGCGGAAGCCTAGGCTGGCCATGGCAGGCGAAAAGCTTGGCTTCCTCCATGGCCGGAGAAACTCAAGCCTCCTGCTCTCTCCATGGCTGTAGCTGTCTTGGTTGGGTTAATTTGCATGCTTGCTCCTGATTGGCTTCTGGCTATGGCTTGTGGGTGTCGTGGAGGCACGGTCAATTTGCATATCATTCTTTTATTAGGAAGGATGTTTCTTTTTTGTATTTTTTCATGGTTAGAGGGGATAATGGTAACATTACTTTTTCTACTTAGGGAGAAAATTAAATGAATTAAAACCTGAAGGGAACCTAACAATGGCAATAAAGGGGTTGCAGGTCTATTCTGAATATGACACCTGACCATTCCAAGAGTTTTCTGTAACCTAAATACAGGGCTTTGCTTCATGGCTTCACTTAAACATTTAAATAGTAGGATTGTGAAGTGGAGAATCAAGGAATTTTTGCTCACAGGAATTTACAGAATTTTCCTGACTGTGGTTACATTTTCCAGTTAGCAGTATGATTTATGGATTTAATAAATGGAAAGTGTTATCACTAAGTTAGCACCTGAATTTCTTCTCAGAAGAAATTAAATAAAAGTACACTATATGGACAATCCCATTTGGGGTGACTTTTATGTAAGTTGACTTCTCTAAACTGGGCAGAACCCTATCTATAAAGAGGTAATATGCAAATTGATCCTTACGCCCTTGCACAAGATGGACGCCCCATGTGGTCAAAGATAGCCACTATGAAACCTCAGACTGTCAGTAGCCCTCGCTGCTGCAGCTTGAGGTGCACTCTATTTGGAGGAAGCCGGTGCTGTTTCTGGGGTTCTCGCCACCCTCACCCTCACCCTCATCAGCGTGAGCCAGTAATGTCTGAGCCAGCTTCTCAATGAAGTTCCCGGCTGAGCTCTTTTCTGTTTTGGCTAAAAGCCTCCATCAAGAGGCCGATTCGGAGTGGCAGCAGTGGGGATTGCAGGTCGCTCAGGCTTGCAGATGGGTCAGGGTCTGTGGAGAGTGGCCAGAAACCAGCAGCTATAGCAGGAAGGTTATAGTGAACAAGGCTACCTCAGCAGAGAGCAGATCAGGAGGATGGCTGCCAGCAGCAGTCATTATAAACATGTCCAAGGAGGCATTTATATATCATCTCTTGAAGGCAAGGAAATCTAAAGAACAGGAAGGATTCATTAATTTGGAAATGTTGTCTCCTGAGCTAGGCTTTACCATCTTGTCCTACCTGAATGCAACCGACTTCTGCTTAGCTTCATGTGTTTGGCAGGACCTTGCTAATGATGAACTTTTGTGGCAAGGGTTGTGTAAATCCACTTGGGGTCACTGTTCCATATACAATAAGAACCCACCTATAGGATTTCCTTTTAGAAAATTATATATGCAGCTGGATAAAGAAAGCCTCACCTTTAATGCCAATCCAGATGAAGGAGTGAACTACTTTATGTCCAAGGGTATCCTAGACAATTCACCAAAGGAAATAGCAAAGTTTATCTTCCGTATAAGAACATTAAATTGGAAAAAGCTGAGAATCTATCTTGATGAAAGGAGAGATGTCTTGGATGACCTTGTAACACTGCATAATTTTATAAATCAATTCTTGCCTAATGCACTCAGAGAATTTTTTCATCACATCCATGCCCCTGAAGAGAGTGGGGAATATCTTGAAACTCTTATAACAAAGTTCTCACATAGATTCTGTGCTTATAACCCTGATTTAATGAGAGAACTTGACCTTAGTCCTGATGCTGTCTATGTACTGTGCTACTCTTTGATTCTACTTTCCATTGACCTCACTAGCCCTCATGTGAGGGCTAGTCAAAACGAGAATTTATTCGAAATACTTGTCGGGCTGCTCAAAATATTAGTGAAGATTTTGTAGGGCACCTTTATGACAACATCTACCTTATTGGCCATGTGGCTGCATAAAAGCACAGTTGCTAGGACTTTAACTTTTAACTTCAAACTAAAGCTACCCAAGGATTTATTTAGCAGATATGGGGGTTACATTAGTGCCAGTCTTTCTAGCCTCTGTATACTTGAGTGTACAATCTTGTTTTCTTTTCTATTTTCTTTTTTAGTCATTTTCTTGAGGAACTAAAGAATTTTGCGGAATTTTTCTTAATTTTGCTTATCATGTTTTGCACAAAGCAGAGCCATTGTCTGACACAGCTGTTTAAGAATGTTAAACTGACATTATACTCTAAAAGATGGTATATTTGTGTATTAGATTTGCCTGAAAAACTTTATTCACTTCCATTCTTTTTTAAAATACCATGTAATATGTACATATTTAACTAGAGATTTATAATCATAATTATTTTATTGTAAAGATTTTAATTAAAACCTTTCCTTTTTCTCTCAAAACTGAGTTCTGAAATTTATTTGATTCTGATATGAGATTATTAGTCTTTATAAAAATTGAATCTTACTTTGATACAAATCAGTACAGCTTCTCTTCCCTTTGAACTTTGAAAAGAGTTTGATTTGTTAGTATGCAAAGTAAGTACTTGTTTTTTTAAATATAGATTTATCACTTGACTTTTAATTTTTGAAACTTCTGAGTTAGTCAAGTCACAATAACCTTTAAACCATTTAGGATAGCAAAATATGTTTTTTTAAAAAAGAAGATTTACATATATGAGAACAAAATATTATTATAACTTATATTTGAACTAATAGTCAAACTTTACTGTTGCCCTAATGTTGATGATTTCTATTCAGTATCAGTTGAGAAAGGCATATTGTGAATAATAGTAAATATTCTTTATTTTTTCATTCAGTAAATATGTCCAAGGGTCTTCCACACGCTAAGTACTGTGGTAGGTACTCATGAAACCTAGACATGGGCTCTGCCTTCACAAATGTTACATGGTTGGGTAATGAGAAGAAAAATACTGCTTAATGGAGAGCAAATGTATGAAGTATATCTTAATTAATAATTATTTAGTGATTAAAACACTTAATATTGGAATGATAAAGAACAGTATATTTATATAGTAAGTCAAAAGTTCCCTGGAAATACCTCTAAGTGAAAAGCATCAGCTTTGGAATGATACACTGTGTGATGGATAGGGCCGCTAGTTTATGGGGAGAGAACTGGAGGAGTAGACACTATAACTAGAGGTGTGGAATCAGAGTTTTCTTCCAGATCTGGATGTAAGTCAATATTACAACTGAATGATTTACTAAGAATTTTCAAGGACGAATCATAAGGTAATCAACTTCTGAAAATCAAAGGGAGTTTTCGACTGGTAATGAGTAAGCACTTTCTAAGATTGAGAAACAAATACCTTAATAAGTTTCACAGGTACATAATTTTGAATTCCATGACAAAATAATACTAATCTTTAACTTCAGAACTAATTAGTTAACTTCAAAACTATCATATAAAATTTTCAAACAATGAGTAGTGCTAACATTTATTATCGTTTCCATTTTCCAGTGCATGGCACTTTGCCCTCTCTATTTATCTCCTTCTCTCTTTCTGTGTACTCCTACCTAGGGGTCTAGTAATAATTAATGTCGTTTTTTAACATTCGTTTAAAATCTTGCTTGGCGTTGACTTGTATTGACATAACCTTCAAACACGTGGTATCTACAGAACGTGTGAAGTGCAATTAACAAGTTTTGCTTGAAAAAGTTTGTGTTTGGTTTGGTTTTTGTTGCAAAACTAGGACTAAGAAGATGGCGGATGAAGAGCATATTCGGCACTGCATGCTTTACGAGTTCCAATTAGGAAGAAAAGCAAGTGAGGCTGCAAAAAACATCTGTAGTGCTCTTGGTCAAGATGCAGTTAGCGCCAGAAAATGCCAGCGTTGGTTTGAGAAATTTCGCGAGGGAAATTTTTCGTTAGATGACAAGAGTGGTCGAGGCCGTGTGTCCAATTTTGATCAAGAAGCTCTTCAAGCTCTTTTGGTGCAAAATCCTCAAATTACCCAACAAGAGCTTGCGACAACTTTAAATTGTTCACAAAAAACAATTTCCAATCAATTGCGTGCACTTGGCAAAGTCCAAAAGTTTGGAAAATGGGTTCCTCATGAGTTGACCGACAACAACCGTAATCAAAGAGTCACAATTTGCAGTTCGTTCCTCTCGCGTCAAAACCATTTGCCGTTTTTAGAGCAAATTGTTACCGGAGATGAAAAATGGGTGCTGTATGTTAATTTGAAAAGGTGGCCTCAATGGTTGGACAAAAATGAGGCTCCGCAGCCCACGCTGAAACCTGACTTGCATGCGAAAAAAGTGATGTTGTGTGTTTGGTGGAATTTTAAAGGAATTCTTCATTATGAACTTTTACCATCTAACCAAACCATTACAAGTGCAGTGTATAGTGCCCAATTGGAAAGGTTAGCCCAAGCTTTAAGAACCCGTGCTGATTAATCGGAAGGGCGTAATTCTTCACCACGATAACGCACGACCGCATACTGCAAGAATCACTGCTGAAAAATTGCACCAGTTGGAATGGGAAGTTCTCCCTCAACCTGCATATTCTCCTGATATTGCCCCTTCCGATTACCATTTGTTTTGTTCTTTGCAAAACTTTCTTCTTGGAAAAAAATTTAATAATGAAGAATGCCTCAAAAATGCATTGACAGAATTTTTTGCATCAAAATCACAAGAATTTTACAACAGAGGGATTAAAATGCTTCCTGAGCGTTGGGCACAAGTAGTAGAAAACAATGGCAACTATATTGTTGATTAAATTTTGTTGTATTGTTTAAATAAATTCGATTTAAAAAAGGTATTAGAAAACGACATTAATTATTACTAGACCTAATAGATTCTGCAATTTAAATTTTACTGCATTCACTTCACCACAGTTATCCATCTCTGTACAATCAGCCTGTCTTAATGTTTTGGATACAGGTCATAATAAGTTTCAGACAACAGTACACTTCATTCCTGAAGATTTCAACTTGTATATCATTTGCTAAAGATAATTTTTTATGCTTTTTTTATTTTTAGGTAAAATTGACATTTAATAAAATGCATAAATCTTAACTATACTAATTAATGAGTCTTCACAAATGCACACACCTATGTAAAACAAACCCATGGTAAGATGTAACTCTATAAAGCCTATTTACAGTTACTATTGTACCACTACACATAAAAACTTTGTAACTACATAGACAAGTTTACCTCATTACTCTATTATTTTATAGTTGTCATGTCTTACAAATAGCATGTTATATCATTTTATTGTGGAGTTTATAGTTTTCTTTGTACAGTCATATATGTTTTAAATAAATTAAGAAAGAAAAAAAAGATAGCTGCCACAAGATAGCCAGCAGGGGAGGGTAGTTGTGGGCGATCAGGCCAGCTGGAGAGGGCAGTTGAGGGGGACCAGGCCAGCAGGGGAGGGCATTTTGGGGGACCAGGCCATAAGGGAGGGCAATTGGGGGCCACCAGGCTTTCAGGGGAAGAGAATTGGGGGGGACCAAGTCAGCAGGGGTGGGCAGTTGGGGGAAATCAGGCCAGCAGGGAAGCAGTTAGGTGTCAATCAGGCTGACAGGATTGTGGTTAGGAGGTGGTTAGGCTGGAAGGCAGGTGAGCATTTGGGAGCCAGCAGTCCCAGATTGTGAGAAGAATGTCCAACTACCAGTGTAGGCCCAGTCCCTGGGATCAGGCCTACATTGGCAGTTGGACATCTTCCAAGGGGTCCCAGATTGGATAGGGTGCCAACTGGGCTAAGAGACACCGCCCCCCCCCTTCCCCGCCCCCAGTGCACGAATTTCGTGCACCAGACCTCTAGTATTAGACTAGAAAAGAGGAAACTACTTCTCTTAAAGTAATGGGTTTTTGTGGTTGTGGTTGTTGTTATAATTTAAATTTTTGCTCACAATCAAAGTTGATGTAGTTGTCAGATTCAAAAAATGTTAATTGCATCTCTCCCAAATTTGCTTATTTTCCAAGGGATGTAAATCATAGAGCAGATTAAAAACAATATGTAATTCTGTGTAGTTTGAGGATATGTAACATGGTCTTTGGAAAGATAAAGGATATTACAGATTACTAACATGGCACACATTAGTGTTTAGCATCAGCCTGACTGTCCCATTCCCCAATCTTGTTTTTTTAAATTCATTGGTTTGTTTAACATGGCATCAACCTGGTTTGCTCTTTTATATACTCAGTTTTAAAAAATTTTTGTTGAGGCAGGAATATGCTGTATCATCTTCACTGATTTTTACTTCAGGAATTAAAAGTTATCTAATCTTTATTCCAAAGTAAGACAAGACATTGGTCTTTTACTGCAGTCAGTATGTCATCTTCTTGGTCTGTATAAGATGGGTTTTCTATTTTCACTAATATCTGTTCCCTGAAGAAAATGAATTTTAGTAAAAGGAACAGCTCTCAAGAGTGGGAAGAAAACTGGTTATTAGCTTTTCTATACTCACATCAACAATCTAGGGTGAATGCTCCATTGTCTGTATCTCTTTTCCTCTGAGCAAAGGAAAGCACTCTCTAGCAGACCATGCAGTAAATAAAAGTTTAGTGATATGACAACAGTCCCTTAGAATAACTTTCTATTTGTCAAACAGAACAAGAGTCGCATGTTCCGGGTACAGTTCAGTGGAGAGTCCAAGCAGCAGGCGCTAGAGCACTGCAGCAGCTGTGTGCAGAGCCTGGCCCAGTACATAACCGTGCAGGTGCCCAACGGGGACATTCGGGATCCTGTCCTACTGAGGGCAGGTGGAAGCAGCGGGGAGGGCTGTGTGCCAACCATCCCACTGCAGCATGAAGTAAGTAAGCCGGTGTTGGTATAAGAAATCTGGCAGGTCATACTCTCTGGGGGCCAGAATTCAACAGTGGAATTTGTCAAATCCATCAGGTTTGCAGGTTTAAAATTAATGTTGAGTGACATTTTTAATTGAAGGTTGATTCTCCATTGTAGCTACCTGTAATCCTAGCAATTAGTCAGGGAGGGGTTCCAGCTGCATTCTGGATGTCACTCTGAAACACTGGTAATCAGAGTGTGGTTCACAGCTCCATCCCTGAGACCTTTTCAGGGATCCACAAAGTCCAAGTTACTTTTGTAATAATATTAAGACATTATTTGCCCTTTTCACTTTGTCGGTATTTATGTTAATGGGACAAAAGTATTGTGAGCAAAACTGTGGTCACCTTAGCACAAATCCAGGCAGTGTACCTATCTGCACCACATTCTCTCCCATCACCGACAGTGAGAACACACACAGATGGGTGCATCCTAAAGCATGACACTGTTTCAAAGGACAGCCCTTGTGTGACTGTGCAGGGAGTAAACTAGCCTTTCTTAGGGGAACACCATCATTGCTGGGTATTTAGTGGATATTTTCTCAAAAATGAATAGAGTGAGTCTATTCTTTTTTCTTCTTCCTTTTTTTAAATATGAATAGCCATAAAGAGAGTAAATGGATTGTGAAGTTGGTTTCCTGGTAAAAGTTAAAATAGCCCAACTCTTTGTGCCAGAAATTTCAGTTTCTTAAGTGGTGGCACAGCTACTTAGCTAACGTGTGTAATGTTGAATTGTGTTCATTTGCACTCTGCAATGGTTATGCATATGGAAATGTCTGGCAGCTCTATGCAATGAATTAATGTGATAAGGAATTATCTATTTTGTCATAGTATTTAAATCATGTTTTTCCAGAATTCAGATCTGTAGGATTTTTTCCCCTTTAAAAATGATATTCTGGGTAGCTTTGATAAATATATATATATATATATATATATATATATATATATATATATATATGTATAATTGTGATTTTTTCTTTTTATTTCTTTATTGATTAAGGTATTTATTACTTATGTGTCCTTATTGCTCCATTACCCCCCAAAAAAACACCATTCATGCCCTCACCCCCCTGTTGACTGTCCATTGGTTAGGCTTATATGCATACAAGTCCTTTGGTTGACCTCTCCCCATTACCCCTAACTTCCCCTACCTTCCCTCTGAGGTTTGGCGGTCTGATCCATGCTTCTCTGTCTCTGGATGTTTTTGTTCCAGTTTACGTTGTTCATTATATTCCATAAATGAGTGAGATTATATAATATTTATCTTTCTCTGACTGGTTTATTTCGCTTAGCATAATGCTCTCCAGTTCCATCTGTGCTGTTGCAAATGGTAAGAATTTCTTCTTTTTTTACCTCAGCATAATATTCCATTGTGTAGATACACCACAGTTTTGTAATCCACTCTTCTGCTGATGAGCACTTAGGCTATTTCCAAGTCTTAGCTATGGTCTCGGTGGTCATGGGACCACAGCTGAGGTAGCAGGTCCCTGGTGGGGGTGGCTATATAGTCCCAGATGTTATCTGAGGGTACCCTGGGTGAGGCTAGGCTCCCAGTCACAGCAGCTCTTCCCATAAAAAAAGGCTAGGCCTCTGAGGAAGCAGTGGCTGCTGAGTTAGGTGAGCCTGGTTAGCCTGCCTCTGAAGGCCTGTGGGATCTAACTGTGCCTCAGTCACACACACACACCCTGTAGGGAGCAGCTCTAGAGTCAAGCCTTGGGCTGACCTGTGGCTGGGCCACACACAAGTCCCAGCTCAGAGGGCTGAGCTCTCCTAGCATAATTAAGCCTGACCTCTTAGCCCTCCCTAATTCCTTCCTAAGTAGCTAATGGGCTGTGGGAGGTGCAGCAAGTGTTGCCAAAACAAGAACATTTGTATACTTATTAATCTATCCTTGTTTTAATCAGACTATAAAATAAAGCATCAGCTTGCAGGCTGGGTCTTTTGTATCCTCATTCAGGCACAGGAGATCTACTGAGCCCCAGCTGTATTATTTTGTCTGTCTTTTCTTCAATCCTTCATTGCTCTTCCTCAGGTTCACCCTTGGCCGTGCTGGTGTGGCACAACACCCCACACAACCACCCACTCCTCTTTTGCTCCCTCACTAACTCACGCTCTCTCCTTGCTACCTTCTTCCTGCCTCTATAGTTAAGTCTGGAGTGTTATTGACACCTTCGTGGATGGAGTCTACTCTCTGGGTGTCTGGTTATGTGGCTCGCTCTCTAGCACATTGGCCAAACAGGATAAAATTCACTTTGGCAAGACATGACACAGAGGGAACAAAACAAATGCACTCACAACACTGGTAACCCCAGTATAAGTGACCACCAGAGAAAAGAGAGCACAAAATTATATCGGGGGGAAAAATGGTATGAGAAAAAAGAAAAAGGGTATACATATATGTATGTACATGTATATGTATATGTGTATGTATATATACACACTGAGTAGCCAGATTATGATGACCACCTAACATTTGTAGGCAAATTAGCCTTACACTGCATCGTATGGGATATGGAAGTTAAAGGCCTGTTCGAACACCTTTGCTATCTGCAGTTAGCAACATAAAAATGTCTCCAATTCACACAGGACACAAAGCTTGGACAGTTGAGCATTGGAAAAAAGTCATGTGGTCCTATGAATCACATTTCCAGTTGCATCATGCAGATTGGCAGAGTGAGAATTTTGTGGAAACAACACGAAAGCACACATCCCACATGCATGAGTACAACCCTTCAAGCTGGTGGGAGCAGTGTTATGGTTTGGGGCATGTTTCCCTGGCATGATTTGGGGCCTTTAATTCATGTGGAAAAACATCTGAACAGCACAACATACCTAAGTATCATTGCTGATCAAGTTCATCCTATCATGTTGATGGTGTATACCTGTGGTCGGCAAACTGCAGCTCACGAACCACATGCAGCTCTTTGGCTCCTTGAGTGTGACTCTTCATAAAATACCATGGCCTGGATGAGTCTATTTTGAAGAAGTGGCATTAGAAGAAGTTTAAGTTTAAAAAATTTGGCTCTCAAAAGAAATTTCAGTCGTTGTACTGTTGATTATTTGGCTCTGTTGACTAATGAGTTTGCCGAACACTGGTGTATCCCAATGGAGATGGCTTCTTCCAACAAGACAATGCGCCATGCCACGGTGCTCATATTGTGCAGGAGTGGTTTCAAGAACATGAGGGAGACTTTACAATCACCAGATCTCAATCCAATTGAGCATTGTGGGATGAAGTTAAAAGAGCCATCAGGCAGCTGGGTTCCACAACCATCGAATCTCACAGAACTGGACAGTGCTATTCATCAGGCATGGTGTCAGATTCCTTGCATCATCTTTCAACATCTAGTGGAGTCAATGTCAAGAATCGCAGCAGTATTGAAGACAAAAGGTGGCCCAAAGAAGTACTGATGGGGGGTCATAATAATCTGGCCACTCAGTGTGTGTGTGTGTGTGTGTGTGTGTGTGTGTATAGAAAACATTAGAGGACAAACAGGTAAATCAAAACATACACCAAATTCCCTGTAAAGAGGGTGGGGGCAGAATCTTATATACAGAAAATAAGGTTAAGGATTGGATGAATATGGATATATTCAGTTTAGTATAAAGGAAGTAGAAAGAGGATGAGTGGATAAGAAGAATGAGAAGAAAATAATAATAAATTTCTTAATTTGATTTAAAAATTAGGATAAAAATAAAATAAATTGGAATGATGGAAAAATAATGCAAAAAGAAATAGGAAAGAAATAAACGGAAAAAAGGAAAATAAAGAAAAAAGAGGTAATAATAAAATCAAATAAAAATGAAAAAGTGAAGTGTCTAAGATCCCACTCTTCTGTACTGTCTGTGGCTTCTCAGTTTCTGTTCTTGAGACTGAAGGCCTCTCTTTAGGCCAGTCCCTGTGGACTCTCAGAGACTATTCAGACATTTTTTGTATCCTTTGTAACAGTCAGGGTGTATTCTGGGTGTGGCTGTATTGGATGCCAGGAGACTGCAGGGAGGGGCTATCTCTTCAGGAGAAAATTGCTGCCTAGGTCCTGACAGGTATGACTCAGTGCCAGACTCACAGCTACTTCTCCTGTGCCCTCTCCTCACCCCAGCCTCTCCCGTCTCCACAAGTATGCACCTTCTCCTGAACCTCAGCCAGGGGTGTGTGTCTGTATCCAAAAGGTCCTATGAACTAGGTTCAGCAAAGAAAAGCAAAGACCACAAAGAGGGGAAAGCTGTGCGTCTGCAAGCCCCTCTCCTCCTGGCCCCACACAGTCTGGGCAGCCATCCAAGCTGCCCCCTCAAGGCTCAGTCTTTCATGACTGTGGAACCAGATCTAGAATCCCCTGCCACCAGCAGCCCTGCGGACCTCGTTTCTGATAGGCACTGTGCCTGTCAGATCATGAAGCTATGATTCAAATCTAGATTCATTTTATTTCAAAAACTATAGTCTTGGCATAGCATCTTAACTGTCATCTACTCAGAAGGGACAAGGCTCTGTGATGTGTGGTTTCTCTGACCCTCTGGGCTCAGAGGTCTCTCAGTTTTCTCCAGCCCAGATTCCTGAATTTTACCTTTCTCCAGGCGTCTTCTGCCCTTCCTGGCTGTGAATTGTCTCACTAGCTGTGTCTCCTTCAATTTTGGGTGAATGTTATTTGACTCAGCTGCTCATTCTATCTGCTCTGGGACAAGGCCCAGGACATGTCCTTTTATTCTGTCACCATTTTATCCCCCTTGTAATTGTGATTTAATACTGCATAGTGTTCTGGGGTATTTATATATATATATATATATATATATATATATATATATATATATATACACACACACACACACACACACACACACACACACACACACATATACACACACATATATATACATATATATCTCGAGTATATATATATACATACAAAGGTCTTATGAGCCAATAAAACTATTTTCAAAGTAAAAAGAAGAAAACTTTGCTGGAGAGGCCAGTGGGGCTCCAACATGTTTGGGGGACTGTTTATGCTGGGACATTTTTTGTATCCTTTGTAACAGTCAGGGTGTATTCTGGGTGTGGCTGTATTGGATGCCAGGAGACTGCAGGGAGGGGCTATCTCTTCAGGAGAAAATTGCTGCCTAGGTCCTGACAGGTATGACTCAGTGCCAGACTCACAGCCACTTCTCCTGTGGGTCCATGGCCACACACACACACAGTGGGCATGTTCTGGGAGTGTGGTGCAGGACATTTGTGCATGAAAAGGTGTGCACACACCTTTGTGTGCATAAATACATCTGTTTCTCAGAAGCATACCTGGGAAGGTGCTTTATCTGTAATAGGCAGTTTTCAAAATGTAATCCAGAGCAAGAGATCTGTAGCAAAAACACGCACACAAAAAAGAAAAGATTTTTGATACTAAACACAAAGCTGTAATTGAAGTGTTTATGCCCAAATGTACTGTGAATCAAACATATGGTGATATTTATTGTCTGGTGGGTCAGTTTGAAAGGTTTGGTCGATCAGTTCTCATTTCACAAAAATAAAATAATGTAACTGAGTACTAAATATATAATTCTAAGGAAAAGTTGTTTGCTGACTTTGTGTACTTTTTACACCTGTGTAACACATCAAAACTGTTTATAAAGAATAACTTGGAGGAGAGACAAAATGGCGGAAGACTAGATGGACGGGTTGAGCCTTGTCCTAAAACAGAAAGAGAGAGCAGCTGAGGGTCATGCTGGGAGTGTTTGTTAGCAAGCTAAGAGACAGGCGAACTCCAGGAGAAGGTGGGGGGCTGCTGATCAGGGTGCCCCTGACAGGGTAGCACCCATGGCCGGGCTGGGTCCCCTCCCGGAGCTACCTACAAGCTTGGACAGGGAAATCTCACCATCTTTAACAGAAAAGTGGATCTTGTCAGAGGTCTCAATATCCACAGCCACAGTGACCACCGAGCAGCTGTGAGCCCCAGAAAGCCAGTCCCAGGCAGCACGAACACTTGGACTCAAAGGAGTGCCCACCGCACTGCCGAAAGGAGAGAGAGATCTACATAACCAGACATCCTGGAAAGAGAGACCATGAGGAGACAAAGAAACAGCCCACACATGAAAGAAAAGCAGGCATCACCAGAAAAGGAAGTAAACGAGTTTGAAGCAAGCAACCTACCAGAGCAAGAATTCAGAGTAATGAGCATAAGATGGCTAAAAAAAATGGAAAACAAATGACAGTAAGAGTAAGAGCCACGAAGAAATGAAGAAGAACCAACAGGAAATGAAGATGAACCAAGAAGAAATGAAAAATGACATCGCTACTGTAAAGAATTCAATAGAAAGCATCAAGAGTAGACTAGAGAAGCAGAGGACCACATCAGTGAACTAGAAGACAAGGTGGGAAAAAATACCCAAGTAGAGCAGCTTCTATTCAATAGAAAAAAAAAAATTAAAAAATCAGGAGGAGAGCCTAAAGGAGCTTTGGAACAACACAAAACAAAACAACATCCACATAATTGGGGTTCCAGAAGGAAAGAAAACTGAGGAAGGCATAGAAAACCTGTTTCAAGAAATAATGACAAAACTTTCCTGATATAGGGAAAAACCCCACTCAAATCCAAAAAGCTCACAGAATCCCAAGCAAAATGAACCCCCCAAAACCCAACACCAAGGCACATTGTAATTAAACTGGCAAACACCAACGACAAAGTAAGAATCTTAAAAGCAGCCAAAGAGAGACAAAGTTATATGCAAAGGAACCCCCATCAGACTAACAACTGATTTCTCAACAGAAACTTATCAGGCCAGAAAGGAATGGAATGAAATATACAAATAATGCAAAGGAAGGATCTGAATTCAAGAATACTGTACCCAGCAAGGCTATCAATCAAAATTGAAGGTGAAATCAGGAGCTTCACAGACAAAAAAAAAGACTAAGGGAATTTATCACCACAAAGCAGCAAAGCAAGAAATGCTAAAGGATCTGTAAAAATAAAAAATAGGAAGCGAAGAAGGAGCACAGGGGTATAGAATAAAAATGGCGTCAAAGACCCTGTTTCCCCGAAAATAAGACAGTGTCTTATATTAAGTTTTGCTCCCAAAGATGCGCTAGGTGTTATTTTCAGGGGATGTCTTATTTTTCCATGAAGAAGAATACCATACACATTTATTGTTAAATGAAAATAAAGGAAATTTATTACCTGTATACGGTACGGTAGTACGGTAGTTGTCAATACAAACCAGACAAACTGTGAATCCTACAGTATCAAGAATTTACTCATTTATTCAATGACAATCATGTCATCATCTTCTGGAACATCATCATAACAATCCAATTCTTGAATTTCCTGGTGAATTTCTTGTGACTCCATTTCTTTCAGAATCAGTGGATCAAATCTCTCATGTTTAGCAATAGCACTGTCTTTAAATGAGTACTTCTTGTCAAGGTGGCCTGCTCGCAGTGCATCTGCAATGCAACTGTCAGTGATTTTCTCCCATGAATTCTTCACCCAAGTCACAACTTCTTGCAGTTTAGGTTCCACAAAGTTTCCACGCTGATTTCTCTCCATTCTATTTTCAATGTAGTCATTAATTTCCATGTGCAAATTGTCTTTGAATGGCTTGTTTATTGCAATATCAAGAGTCTGGAGATAGGCTGTCATTGCTGCAGGAATCATTATCTGATCTATTCTTTTGTGAAGAAATGTCTTCATGTCTTTAGTGCGGTGAGTGCTGGCTGCATCCCAGACTAGCAGACCTCTTTGGCTCCCTTGCATAACAAGCGGCAGCATTAAATCAACCCATTTCCTTATAACTGCTTGTGTGGCCCAGGCTTTTTCAGTTTCAAGAATAAAAACGCCCAAAACACATCCAATCTTTTCCTTCTTGCCCTTAGAAATGATTAAAGATGAAATTTTAGTGCCATCCAGACGAATTGCCAAAATACAGCAAACACATGCACTTTTGTAAGCAGTGGAGGGGATGTACACTGAGGCACCTCGCTGTTCAATTGTTTTTTGAGATGATTGGCCCATAAACACTGCAGTTTCATCCATAGCAATCATGTTGGAAAGATTGTATTTAGAGAAGTCAGCATCATCAATAAAGGACTTGAATGCAAGTACCCGCTTAATAACTTGAGTATCTTCCAACCTAAACAATGTTGTACCAGTAGATCTTCTTAAAGACAGTTCACTTCGCTGAAGGAAATTATCCAGCCAGTGTTGTGATGCTTTGAAGTCTTCGGGGCTATGTCAAACTGTGGTGCCATTGCAAGGGCAAATTCTTGAATCTGAGCCCTATTCACAACCAAAGCCTTTGCTCTCCTGTCAACAACCCATTCACAGATCAGATCTTCCAGCTCGGAAAATAATAATTGCCGACCTGATCCACACTTGTGCTTTTTAGCATTTCCCTTGTCCACTTGTTCTATAGGTTACCATACTCTGCTCGCCATTTTCGGACCAATCGGATACTCAACATCTTCTCTTTGCAGAAAGGAGTAAGATTTTGGCCCAAAGAGTCTTCCACGATTCCTTTCTTGTACTCCACTGAGTAGCTTTTTCTTTTTGCACTCATTTCCATGAGTAAAAAAAAGGAATTGGGATATCAAAGTGGGGGGAGGGAGATCAGTTAAAATGACACAGGGGGGATCAAAGGGGGTAATCAAAATGGCACAGGAGAATCAGAGGGGGGATTACCATTTTAGTAAACCCTTTAAATCCTCCTGTGTCATTCTGATTGCCCCCTCTGATCTTCCTGTCATTTTAAGTGATTCCCCTCCCCCCACCCCTGTGCCACTGAACACCTTCACCAGACATCCCCCCTACCCCTTTATCAGACATTTACCCTCTGGGGCCTGCCTGGGGACTGTCACTGGGCTTGCTGGGGCCTGGATCTGGGCTGGAGCAGGGTCTGCCACTGACTGAGAACCTTCAGTCATCGTGAGGGTGGCCGCGAGCATCAGGTAGTGTCATCAGAGACAGACCAGCACTCACCACCTTCGTTGCATCCCGTCAGCTCTAATCCTCCTGTTCTTCTACACGCATCTGCGAAAGTCTCCTCCTCTCTCCTGCCCCATGCTCACCGCTCACTCTGACCTCCGCTCCGCCTCCACACAGCAGTGACATCAGGACTCCGAGTAATGTCACTGGTTGCTAGACGCCAGTCGGGGTGGCCCTAGTGACCAGTTTACAGTAAATTAATTTTCATTCCGAGACAGAGCCTAGGGAGGCCTTATTTTCGGGGGGATGACTTATATTTCACTCAGAAGGAAACCTGTAAGTAGGTCTTATTTTCAGAGGATGTTTTATTTTCGGGGAAACACGGTAAGTACCTATCAATAATAACTTTAAATGTAAATGGATTAAATGCTCCAATCAAAAGACATAGGGTAACAGATTGGATACGAAAACAAGACCTATATATCTGCTATCTACAAGAAACCCATTTCAGAAAAAAAGACCCACACAGACTGAGAGTGAAGGGATGGAAAAAGGTTTTCCAGGTGAATGGAAATGAAAAATAAAGTTGGAGTAGCAATAGACACATTAGATCTCAAAGTGAAGGACATATCAAGGGATAATGAAGGCCACTTCATAATATTAAAGGGAGCAATCCAACAAGAAGAAATAACCTTGGTAAATATATATGCACCCAATACAGGAGCACCCAAATACATGAAAACAAACAAACAAACAAACAAACAAAAAAACTGCTGGAGGACATTAAGGGAGAGATTAATAGCAATGCAATCAAAGTAGGAGATTTTAATACCCCACTATCACCTTTGGACAAATCATCTAAACAAAAAATTAGCAAAGAAACATCAATCCTAAATGACGCACTAGACCAGATGGAATTAATTGACATCTTCAGAACACTCCACCCCAAAGCCACAGAATATACATTATTCTCAAGTGCACATGGGATATTTTCAAAGATAGACCACATGTTGGGACATAGGCAAAGTCTCTTCAAATTCAAGAAGATAGAAATCATATCAAGCATCTTCTCAGATCATAGTGGCATAAAATTGGAAATCAACTAAAATAAAAATAATCCAAAGAAATCAAACACATGGAGACTAAACAGCATGCTATTAAACAATGACTGGGTTACCAGAGAAATCAAGGAAGAAATTAAAAACATTGTGGCAACAAATGACAATGAAAACACAACAATCCAAAATCTATGGGACAGAGCAAAAACAGTTTTGAGAGGGAAGTTCATATCCCTACAAGCCTATTGCAAAAAACAAGAAAAAATGGTAACAAATTATCTAACTCTACAACTCAAAGAGTTAGAAAAAGAGCAACAAGAAAAGCCCAGTGTAAGCAGAAGGAAGGAAATAAAAATCAGAGCAGAGATAAACGACATAGACCAAAGAAACAATACAAAAGATAAAAACAAACAAACAAACAAAAAAAAACCAAGAGATGGTTCTTTGAAAGGATAAACAAGATTGATGAACCTCTAGCCAGGCTCACTAAGAAACAAAGAGAGAGGACCCATATAAACAAAATCAGAAACGAAAGAGGTGAAATAACAACAGACCCTGACGAAATACAAAGGATTGTTACAAAATACTATGAAAAACTCTACTCCAACAAACTAGACAATCTGGAGAAATGTACATATTCCTAGAAAAACATAACCTTCCAAAACTCAATCAGGAAGAATCTAAAAATCTCAATAGACCAGTGACTTTGGAAGAAATTGAAACAGTCATCAAAAAGCTTCCAACAAACAAAAGCCCGGGGCCAGATGGTTTCACAGGAGTTTTATCAAACGAAAAACTAAAACCTATCCTCCTCAGACTATTCCAAAAAATTCAAGAGGAAGGAACACTTCCAAACTCCTTCTATGAAGCCAGCATCACTCTAATACCAAAACCAGATAAAGACAACACAATGAAAAAGAATTACAGGCCAATATCCCTCATGAACATAGATGCCAAAATCCTCAACAAAGTTCTAGCAAATCAGTTCCAGCAGAACATCAGAAAGATCATACACCATGACCAAGTAGGATTTATTCCGGGAATGCAAGGATGGTACAATATCAGCAAATCAGTAAATGTGATACATCACATAAATTGAGAGATAAAAATCATATAGTCATATCAATTGATGCAGAAAAAGCATGTGACAAAATCCAACACCCTTTCCTGATAAAAACTCTCAACAAGGTGGGAATAGAAGGATCATACCTTAACATAATAAAAGCTATATATGATAAACCCACAGCAAACATCATACTACTCAATGGGCAAAAACTAAAACCATTCCCTTTAAGAACAGGAACAAGACAGGGATCCCACTCTCACCAATCCTGTTTGACATAGTACTGGAAGTACTAGCCATTGCAATTAGACAGGAAGAAGAAATAAAAGGCATCCAAATTGGAAAAGAAGTAAAATTGTCCTTATTAGCAGATGACATGATATTGTACATAAAAAAAACAAAAAGACTCCATAAAAAAACTAATAGATTTAATAAATGAATTTGGCAATGTAGCAGGATACAAAATTAACGCCAAGAAATCTGTGGCATTTCTATACACCAATAGTGATCTTATAGAAACAGAGACTAAAAAAGCAATCCCATTTACCATTGCACCAAAAAAATTAAGATACCTAGTAATAAACTTAACTAAGGAGGTAAAAGACCTATACACGGAAAACTACATGACACTGAAAAAAGAGACAGAGGAAGATGTAAACAGATGGAAAAACATACCATGTTCATGGATTGGTAGAATCAACATCATCAAAATATCCATACTTCCCAAAGCAATTTATAGGTTCAATGCACTCCCCATTAAAATACCAACAGCATATTTCACAGACCTAGAAAGAACTCTCCAAAAATCCATCTGGAACAAAAAAAGACACTGAATAGCCACAGCAATCCTGAGAAAGAATAAAGTAGGAGGGATCTCAATGCCACGTTTCAAGCTGTATTACAAAGCCACTGTTCTCAAAACAGCCTGGTACTGGCACAAAAACAGACATATAGATAAGTGGAATAGAATAGAGAATCCAGATATCAACTCAAATCACTATGCTCAATTAATATTTGACAAAGGAGGCACAAACATACAATGGAGTCAAGACAGTCTCTTCAATAAATGGTGTTGGGAAAATTGGACAGATACATGCAAAAAAATGAAACTAGATCACCAACTTACACCATACACAAAAATAAACTCAAAATGGATACAGGACTTAAACATAAGAAGGGAAACCATAAAAATACTAGAGGCATCCACAGGCAGCAAAATCTCAGACAGATGCCGAAAGAACTACTTCAGTGATACTGCCCCTAGGGCAATGGAAGCTAAAGAGAAAATAAACAAATGGGACTACATCAAAATAAAAAGCTTTTTTACAGCAAAAGAAACCATCAACAAAACAACAAGAAAGTATGGGAGAACATATTTACAAATGTTATCACTGAAAAAGGCTTATTCTCTAACATCTACAGACAGCTTATACAACTTAATAAAAGGAAGATAAATGAACCAATTAAAAAATGGACAATGGACCTAAATAGAATCTTTTCAAAAGAAGACAGAGGAAGGCCAAGAGGCACACGAAAACCTGCTCAAAGTCACTAATTATCCGAGACATGCAAATCAAAACAACAATGCGGTACCATCTCACACCTGTCAGAATGGCTATCATCAATAAATCAGCAAACGTGCTGGCAAGGATGCGGAGAAAAAGGAACCCTCGTGCACAGCTGGTGGGAATGCAGATTAGTGCAACCACTGTGGAGAATAGTATGGAGTTTCCTCAAAAAACTGAAAATGGAACTCCCATTTGACCCAGTAATCCCACTCCTAAGAATATATCCCAAGAAACTAGAAACACCAATCAGAAAGGATATATGCACCCCTATGTTCATAGCAGCACAATCTACAATAGCTAGAATTTGGAAACAGCCTAGGTGCCCGTCAGCAGATGACTGGATCAAAAAACTATGGTACATCTACACAATGGAATACTATGCTGCCATAAAAAAGAAGGAATTTTTATCATTTGCAGCGACCTGCATGGAATTGGAGAACATTATGGAAATAAGCCAGTCAATGAAAGAAAAACACGACATGATCTCACTCATTTATGGATAATAAGGAACATTATAAACTGATGAACAAAGGGATAGATACAGAGACAGTAAAAGAAACAGACTGTCGAAACCAGTTTGGCTCAGCTGTAGAACATCGGTCTGCAGACTGAAGGGTCCCAGGTTCGATTCCGGTCAAAGGCATGTACGTTGGTTGCGGGCACATCCCCAGTAGGGGGTGTGCAAGAGGCAGCTGGTTGATGTTTCTCTCTCATCGACGTTTGTAGCTCTCTATCTCTCTCCCTTCCTCTCTGTGAAAAATCAATAAAATATATTAAAAAAAAAAAAAAAAAAAGAAACAGACTGTCAAATTACAGCGGGGAGGGTAGGGAGATATGGGGGAGATAAGAGATCAACCGAAGGACTTGTATGCATGCATATAAGCATAACCAATGGACGAAAAACTCTGGGGAGGGAGGGCATGTATGGGAGTGGGGGTGGGGTGGGGATTGGTAAGGTATGTACACATATATCATCTTAATAAAAAAAATGAGGAAGAAAAAAGAATAACTTGGATGATGGACAATATGTTTAAGGAGGAGGTATGGCCGGTTGTTTTTAAAAATTAGTTACCTCACAGTTTTTAAGACAAACATGTTAACCTCAAGTCTTCAGAAGGCAGGGCCAGGGGTCTTTGAAGACCTTAGTATGGGCCTAAGACATAAAAAAGCAGCTACCTTTTTAGGATGCTGCCTGAAAGAAACCTGTTATTTTCAGTTATTATTGTCTTAAAAGTAAAATAACACTTTTGCAGCCTTTTTATGTGTTATTTTTCATACTTTCATTACAATATTTGAAATGTGTTGTCATTAAAGCAATAGTTTTTTTCCTCTCAATATCAGAGACCTAAATTTTCACACACACCCCAAAAATGTTTATTTGACATAGGTAACTTATGCATCTGGACTCCGGGTGGCCTAATAAGGTCAGTGATTAGACAGGTGCTTTTATAACCAAGGTCAAAGGCTCTTTCCCCTGATTAGCCCTTGAGTGGGGAGCAACCAGAGGCTCTCCAGATCAGCATAGGAAAAGGAAGGAAGGGCAAGAAAACCATTAGAGGAAAAAGAGTGGGATTGGAAACTCCCTCCCAACCACCCTTAAGAGAGTTCAAACACTACAAGCAGTGATGGGCGAGTGGGAGGCGGGGAGGTGTGAGCAGATTACCACACAATTTTTCGCGTGCATGCTGGGCCTCTAGTCTGAATAAAGCATAACTAGAACACACAGTGACAGAAGCAGGCTGGGCTGTAAGCTCCAGAATGGTCCAAATACCCATGTAGATGGTCTTAGGCTCTCCAGCAGCGGTTCTTGAGACCCACAGGTTGAGAACTGCTAGCAGGGTCCCCTAAGACCATTGGAAAACACAGATATTTACATTATGATTCAAAACAGTAGCAAAATTAGTTATGAAGTAGCAACGAAAATAAATTTATTGTTGGGGGTCACCACAATATGAGGAACTGTGTTAAAGGGTCGCGGCATTATAGAGGTTGAGATCTTTTTTAAAGCCCAATTTTATTTAAAAAACGTATTATCTTGCAATTATGGGATTTCTTTTCCTGCAATGAATATGTATTACCCAACTAATTATTATTAGATAACAAATCATGATAATCCAAAGCTGGGTAACATCTACTGTCCTCCAGTACCAGCCTGTGGCCCTGGATCCTGGACTGGGCTTCTGTAGACAGAACACAGTGGTGTCGGACAGACACAGGAATCCCAGGTACAGGGGCCTCTGATTTAAACTCTGCCTTTCTCTACTATGGTAAATCAAGTAGTGGCCAACTGATAGCAGGACAAAGTACACCAACAGTGATTTCTCCTGATTTTCTTTTCTCTGAACATGAATCCATGTTTCCACTTCTTTAATGGTCTGCAGTTTCATGATTATGTTCAGCTAAGCTGGCAGTTGTCTCGTTGCAGTCACACCAGCGGCCGGAGCAGCAGCAGTCTGCCCCAGGAGGAAGGATCTCAGTGACCCAGTTAGCTCAGGTACAGGTACTTCCATGTTCCGTTTTCTTGCCATGAAAAGCAGTGATCCTGAACATTTGAATCTCTATTCACTCCCTTATTCTAGAGCACTAACTTGAAGTGTTACTATGGAAGAGGTCAGAGACAGAGACAGGCCATGTCGTCTGTCTACCCTGTTGTGAGATTACCATGATGGCCCATACTAAAGAGCTGCTCTGCTAAGGAAACACAGGGGTGGCCTACACTGCTAGCCTTTAAGTGTGATAAAGAATTTACCACTTTCCCCAAAAAAGGAATAAAGAGAATAATTTTGGGAACTGTTTTAAGACAAATATCAATATAAATTTGAAGACAAATCATTAATGGTTTCTATACAAATTTTTAGTGCTAAGATCTCAACTAGGATGTGTGGAAACCGGGAGGATTCAACTTTTCACACGCACTTCCCCTCTCCCTTTGCAGTTCACTATGGCCAGAGCCTTAAACCTGTTCCTTGGGCCTAATAACTGGTGTGTGCTCTGCTGGGAGCTCCCTGGGAACTTTCTGTTCACTGCAGTCCTAGCTGCACTCCACAGCAGGCTCTCAGGCCAACGGCTTACACTTTTCACAGAATTCTACATGGAATTTGTCAATATTCAAGGATAAATTTTCTTTTTAATGTATCAAACTGTTCTAAAAGTGGTATAAAGAATAAAATATGAGTCTCTCCCCCCTGCCTTACCACTAATTCAAAATAAATGGACATCCATAGGATAAAGACCTTTAGTTGCCTGACAAGAAAATGTAAAAGTCTCTTGTCCAGCAGCAGGGCAGACTTCACGGTGCACAGTTTGTAGCCTCATATTTGCATTGGGGTTAAAAGTTAATTGCATCCAAGTGGCTAAGGACGGTAGAGGCACAAAAACGTAAGGAACAAGGCAGGGTGTGATATTCTTCTTTAGGAAATGTCATCTGCTATAAAAGGTATAACCATATCCCAGCTTATTTACATAGTAGACAAGAACCATGTACAAACCAGAAAAAAACATCAGAGTGAGAGTTCAGATATGCTTATTTGCTTTGATAAAATTTTTTGGAAAGCAATTTAGCAATATAGATCCAATTTTATGCCATATCTATTACCTATAATTATATTTCTGCTACAGAAACATACATGTAAGGATGCTGTTCACATAGTAACAAAATTGGAAACAACATAAATGTTTACTGATGGGATACTGAGTGGTTAAAGTGTGAAATAACCATGATGTGACAAAAATGCTGTCAATAGAAGTGATGTATAAATATCCCTATCTATTAATATTAACATGGAAATATTAACATTCATAGTCATTACATTTTTTAAGAGACTACAAAAGCATCATGTATGAGTTGATTTTTGTAGTAAACACACACAACACGTCTGGAAGGAGATAAACTAACATTCTAACACAGTCACTCTTCCTGGAGAACAGGTATTCATGTTACTTTCATTTTTCTTCTTTCTACAGTCAGGTAGTCTGCAAAGTTACTTTTAATTTACAAAAATATATTTCTAGCATATAGATAGTTCTTAGAGAACTGTCAGTTGATACATACACACCAAACCTTCCCATCCATAGAAAAGGCATAAAACCACCTACTTAACAGAATTTGTGTGAGAAGTAAAGGAGATGTAGGTGGACCCCAAGCTGGTGCTATTGTCATTAGGTCAGTGGTGCTCTATCTTCTAAACTGCCAAGCAGAGTCAGACTTTTATTTAAACTCTCCTAATTTAAATATTGGCAACATATTTACTTAACGGGTTTTAAAACATTGCAAGTTAACAAAGATATACAAATGGAAAACAGGCATATAAAAAAAGTGCTCAACATTATATGATTTCATTTATATGACTAAGGTATGAAGAATACAGCACAGTGGTTGCTGGGGAGGGGGGGTGAGACTAAGAGTTTGACAACAAAGGTAGGTTGTATGAAGGGACTTAGGGGGAGGGGATGGAAATGTTGTGTATCTTGATTGCCCTCATAGTCATATGTCTTTCTGAATTTGTCAACTCTTGTGGACAGGACCAGAAAAAGACATGAGGCTTTGGACGGTCAGTGTGTGGCCATTCTTTATTATCTTCAGAACCCATTTCCAAATGAACTGCTCTCACCCATTCCCCCAAAGTGAGGTGGGAATGAAAAACTAAGCTAGTGGAGTTCATTTACTGATAGGTTTCTTATCAACCCACATAAGGTTATCAGCATAGTATTCTTTATTAAAACAGGGTTTTAACTTTGCAAATCACATCATTAATATACTCCATATACCTAAGGATACAAGTTTATCTCACTTCTTATGTATATAATATTAAGAAACATTAAGTAAAGGAACCCTATAGAGCTAATTATAATTAACATTCATTTTTGGTATATATTTCCCTAATCTTTCCTTCAGGCAGTTTTTCTGTTATTCACTCTGTTGCTTTTGCCTGTAATCTCTAATAAACCACTCTTCTGGAATCCCCATAGTCTCTCCTGGCATCAGAGGAGCTGCCCCTAGTCCACAAACAATCTGCATGGAATGCTGAAGAATTAGGCTCCTTTCTCCGCTTCTGCCTCATGGATCAGAATTTCCCAGCATTTGTGGAAGAGGTGGAAAAGGAACTAAAAAAACTGACGGGGTTGAGAAATTAACACTCTGTGTACATATAGAATTAAGAAACTTGACAAATGCTTCCTCCTTAAGACTAGAATAAAGAATATTATTCCAAACATCTTTTATCAATGTTTTATTTTTAAAAACCGGTGAATCCACTTTTCTATACATCATTGCACATCAACAATTACACAAAACATGAGTACATGCATGTACGGTTACATACTAAGTGAGAGAACCCCATTGTGTGAGAAAATCTACACTCAACCATTAAATCAATGTGAAGAAAAAAAAAAACATAGTGTTAGCCACGAAGTATATCTAGTTCATAGAATACCATGCTAGAACATGTCAAGGTCACTGAAAACTAAAGGTAAATTAGAAGTATGTCTTAATTAAATGTACAATAAGGTTCAACAGATCAGTGCAAAAGGATATAAGAATTTACATGATTTAGCAAACAACAAAATAATCACTTAAAAAGCAATCATACATATATACTGAAATTCATTATAGTCATTCAATGGACTATTCCAGCTTCTTATTAGAATCATTGGTTAAGCCATTAAAATTATAGATTTCAGTTTATATTACTTTTGTACCAGAACCGCACAATTTCCTCAACTGACAACATACAATAAGAAATGAATATCAGCAGCTTAAAACTGAAACAAGCATTTTATTTTGTATTTCTCCCACCCCCCCCCAAATATAAATATATAGATATATATATTTATATACTGTATTTATTTTTAGGTTTTGCTTGTACTTTACAAAAATGTATTACTAGATGGCAGCAGTGCATTTTGCAAATTAACAGTCGCAGTAAGTAAAAAATGGTGCATGCATGATCCTATCCTCAGAGGACCTTTTCACTTCTATTTAAATACTTTAATAAAGGAAAAGGAAGCAACATTCACAGCACATCAAGCCCAAAATAGTTTACACCTTCTACACTGAAGCATTGTTTAAAATGTACCTGCAAGGTCACCCTTACAGGAGAGGCTAAATAAGGCATGCTTTAGACAGTTGTGGTGGTGTTGCTCATTTAAACGGGAGAGAACCAAAAAGGTCCAAGCAGAATATTTAGCAGATCATGTTGCCATCAGTTTCAGGAACCTAAAGATCTGTAAAGAAAAAAGGGAAAAAAAAAAAGAGTATTTGGAAATTAAAAGCCTAACTTAAGAACTAAGTGCCACACAAAACAAGGCTTTGTTTCAAAGAGAATGCTCAGGGATGCGGAGTGAAATTCTGATCTCCATGTGCCGGACAGGAAGGCATTGGGGCCAGCTGTCCTAGCTACCAGGCCTTGCCTTGCCCTCAGAAGCAGAGAGGGACTAACTGGCCTCCAGGAATATCCCACCTAGCAAGATGAGAATTTAACTTTACCTCTTTTAACACATATAAGTAAACAGTAGCACAAACTGTTATTTTGAAACATACATATTCTGAAATGGCATTTATGTAAATAAGTGAAACAATGCAGCTGAAAAAATGGTCCTTTCCAGCTGCTATATAATGGGTTCCCACCAGTCTGAGCTGCTCTGAAATCAACAAAAAGATCTTGCAGCATAACACCAAATACTGAAAAATTTGTAAGAAGATCAACAGAGTCATGCTCATTTCAATAAAATTTTTAAAACTTCTGAATAAGGCCATACTTACATTAAAAGTAGTACTTAATTTGTGTTTCTCTGGCGCAAGTTTTTATCTTTGTGATTGTTGGTAGAGTTGGTTTTCCTTTGGAGGAAAAATTATATTACAAGAGTTAAACTCAAAGTCAGGAGCAACTTTTGGAAAGTATAACACATGGAAATACAGGGACTCTTTCACTTACTGCCATCCCTGGTGTAGTGAGACAGTTTACTGCACAATATTAGTACATAAAAATATTCCCTGGATAAAGTGCCTACATATCTTCAATTAATATCCTCAGAGGACCTTTTCACTTCTATTTAAATACTTTAATAAAGGAAAAGGAAACAACATTCCTTTGCTTCTCAAGTTAAAGAATATACAGGTAACTTTGACTCTCAATAGATCCCTTTGACTCTCAAGTTAAAGAATATACAGGTAACTTTCCCTTTGATTTATAAACTATAGTTACTATATAGGTTAGAATAAGTTTTGTTTGTTTTTCTCTATTGAGTGCCATTCTTTTCTCAAATGATAAATGATACTCAATTATACAGAGGCAGCTCTGGGTCCTCTGGCACAACTTGGAGCACTATTTGGTCTCCAACTCTAGGAAATTCTAATCCTGGATTGATCCAAATTTGCAATTCCATGTTCTAGATACACGTATTTGTTAATGGAGCCAGATAGTATGGAACTTGAAGTCTCAGATATACTGGTCATTTTTCCCATAATTTAAGCATAGGGGATATGCAGAATTTTAAACAAATGGTATTCTACTTTATATTGCTACTAAAATAGCCTGCCCATCAGCCACCTGCATATCAAGCTGCTGAGTTTGCACTGCAACATTCATTTCACTCTTCCCTACAATCTTAGCTACTCCACCGATTAAAACATGAATGCAAAATAATTCGATCAGAAGCTAGTCACTCAATGTCCAATAAAGTACTTACATTGGCCCAGCTGGTTCATCATCTACACAGGTGTTCAGTTTTTTGTTTTTTTTTAGAATCCATTGATAGGAGAAGAAAGGAGAAAAGTGTGAGATTGCATATGGATTAACAGAACAACAAACATCAAGTGGTAAAAAAACATAGCATTTATTCAAGGCCATTCCATCTGGAGGTGCAAAACACTCATGGAGTTGTTATTTCTAGATTCAAGTTTTTAATGGCAGAGATGTTTTTTCAATGGTTTTAGTTAACACTTTGAATGCTTGTCATGAAAAACTGCAACTATAGCGGACAGATAGGCTGCAATGTAATTGTACTCATCTTGTCCCCAAGTTCCAGTGGTTCACTCTTAAACAGATGAGAAGACAAACCAACATTTCAGTTGTAAAATCCTGCTGTTTGTTTTCTTATGGTGAATGCATGTACAATTTTAGCTCAATCCTACAATGTAGATGGATGTGTATGTTCTATACATTTAGCCACACATCCTCACTTCCCCAAAGGACACTGTTCCTGCTGTTTTGAGTCTGTAGTCTGGAAAATAAGATTGAGGAAGAGGAAGCCATAATAGGTCAACCAGGGTCAGCCAGGCTGAGCCATGCCAACAAGTGTAAGCAATAAGAGGGTGTTCTGTGACACAGCAGGGAAAGCTGAGTGGTGGTGACATCCCTCTGGAAAAGACTTCAGATACAGACGGGCTCACTCTTGTGCCCTGGCCAAAACCAGAACCCAAACCCAGATGAGCCAGAGATCTTTTCTTTTTCTTTTTTTAATCAAAAGCTTCCATTATTTGAGTTTAGACGCCTTCTTAAATTGGTATTTTATTGTTCTGATTTATAAATTTTTCTTCCCTATTTAAACTAAGGGCAACTTGGTCCCATTTAAGCAGGGATATACATACGTAGAATTTTTTTTTAAGGCCCACAAAGGGAAGGGAACAAGTAAGTGCTCTTAGTTTCTTTTTATTTTACAAAAGTGTGGTAGATTAAATGATTCAGAATGGTTTGGTTTCACTGAAGGTTTCTGGAAAAACTCTCAGCAGGATTCCACAAAGGGGCTTGGTGCACATGAAGCAGTTATGGAGATCACAGTCTCAGTGCAGGCGTCCGCAGGAGCACACGTCAGGAGGAATGTCTGTCAGAGGGAGACATTGCTCCACCTGTTCCTTTGAGGCAATGGAGAGGCAAAGCCACTGCCAGCACACACAGTGACTGGAGCAAAACAGATTTAAAAAACAAAACAAAAACTAACCACAAACCAACAACTTATTAGCCAAAACCACAGGCTAGCGACACACCAGTGTCCACAAGATTCCACTATTGACAACAGTACTAGCAAACAGATACAGAGAACAAACTAAGACTTAAGCACACCCCGACATCTGTGTGCTGTGTATGCAGTGAAGATATACAAAAACACGGCAGATACTAACACACAAGCCCAGCCTAGATCCTCCCTCACCTGACACCCTAATGCTCTCAGAATCCTGGCCACGCCAGCTCAGCTACATGCTAGGAACTAAGCACTCAGGGAATTAAAGTTAAAGACACAGAAGCAAACTCAGAATATTTTTAGTGCTCTGGCTGTGAACCCAAATACTCGAAATTCTAAAGCAAGACAGCGATTCAAGAATACCTTCCATCTATCCCAACTTTAAAAGAAAAAGCAAGGGAGAGGGTATTGCAACAGCCAAGCTAATTCTTTTTAAAGCATGACGCTATCAGCACCAACCCCAGCAGTCACACCACAACTTTTCTTTCTTTTGCAGAGGATATGCCCTGGCGTCTGAGGAAGGTCCAGTCCATAACGTGCAAAGGGCTGCAGTAGGGATTGTAGCAACAGTGGCCCTGTGAAGCCGCCATGCCTGCGTGTGGGAACAGCTGTTGTTCACAGTCGTGTCTAAATCTCATAAGCCCCATCATCTCTCTCCCCAAATCCACTTTCACATTTACAGAGAGCTTCATGTCCCCTATGTTCCTGGACTGACAGCACCACCACTCTCCCTTACAGGTCAGACAAAAACAACTTGACCCTCACAGGGAAATCAGGAAGGGGGAAAAACAGAACTACAAAAACAAGGTACAAAAATCAAACTAAATGAGGATTTTAAACAGCAAACTGAAATCCAAGTTAGTTGTGAAAGTGAATGAAGTAAATTTGAAGTGTTAACATTATGAACTATGCACTGTATAGACTGAAGCGGAGATTAAACAAACTCCAAAAGCATGCATATCGCTCACTTACCACCATGTTTTAAGGGTTTGATGCAATTGAGGGGGGAAAAAAAAGAAGTCATAGTAACCGACAAGTATCAACATACCCCCAAACCCTCAGGCCAAAAGACAGCGGCTTAAACAATGACTGTCCTCTCCATCGGGGTAATACAGCCATTAGCTAGGAGAGAGAAAGAGGGCTGGGGAAGAATGGAAACAAGATGCTTCTGGAATCCATCTTATGAGTGAAGTTCCTGGTGGAGCTGTTGCACACACTGATTTCTCTGCATCTGGTCTTCCCAACCAAATGCACTGTAGCACTCAGGGCCACCTCACAAAGTAGGGGTAACAGATTATCTGATACAATATCACCTCCAAAAAGATGGCTTTAAAGTCAAAATGACTAGAGTGTACTATTTGGTCAAAGCTCCTTTTTCACTACCTTTATCTCATGAAGGATGGGGTTTTATGGTTTCTAAACACACTTTAATCCTGCCTGATCATAGCAGAGTAGATTAACCAAATGAGAGATTAGTTACTTCCAATTTCCTTTTTTATGTGGTCCTATTGTTTTTCCTCAGTAAGGTAACTTGTTACTGATCCTAACGACCCTAATGACCCTTAGAAGAGATAACGTATGTGTATTCTACATGTTATTTTAAAAAGCTGTATCTTTTGCCCTGGCCAGTATGACATCCTCCCATACACCGAGAGGTTGCTGATTTGATTCTTGGTCAGGGCACATGCCTGGGTTGCAGGCTCAATCCCCAGTTGGGGACACATAGAAGACAGCCAATCGTTTCTCCCTCTTCCTCTCTTTGTAAAATCAATTATTTATATATATAATTTTTTTTTAGAATCACATTTTATTTTTCAACATGGGAAATCTTCATATGCTACCAAATGCTTTATCCAACTAATAGATTTTAGAGTTTGGATATATCAGAGCCTCTAAAAATACCTCTCCCCCCACTCCAAGCATCTTCTCTATCATAACTTAATGGAAGAGTCCCTTTAATTGACATAAAAATTATCCCCTTGCCGAAACTGGTTTGGCTCAGTGGATAAAGCATCAGCCTGCGGACTGAAAGGTCCCGGGTTCGATTCCAGTCAAGGGCATGTACTTGGTTGTGGGCACATTCCCAGTAGGGGGTGTGCAAGAGGCAGCTGATCGATGATTCTCTCTCATTGATGTTTCTGACTCTCTATCCCTCTCTATAAAAAATCAATAAAATATATATTTTTAAAAAAATTATCCCCCTAATGTTTCAGAAGTAGGAAACTCTGTGATATCAGCACTTTTCCTAAATTTCATTTGAGGTCACTGAAATGTCCAGTAAGCTGTAAGGTCCCCACGACCAAGCCAATCCATCCCATCTCCTCAGAGGACTGGGGAGGGGTTTTGAAAGCACACACTAATGTTCTCTAGGTTCAGTCAGCAGGGAACCCACACAGAATATGTGCTCCAAGCATGTGTTCCATTACAAAGATGGATGAAAGACTAGAGGAAAGCTGGCTGGACCTAGTCTTTTAGAGAATTACCATTTAATGTTTTCAGAGAATGAAGTCAAGAGGTAAGTAAAGTGAAAAAACAAAGGCCTTATTTGGCTCCATGATTCACCTGTAACTGAAAACACTGAAGGAAAAAGGTGATTTGCAGATCATATACCTATATAAGACAACCAACTGTGCACGAAGAGACCATAACAAATGTTTCATTTATAAGATATCCTGAGTATACACCAGTACACAAAAACACATGCCTGCCCCACCCCACCCCCCATTTTTCTTTTTTCTAGAAGCAGCTAAATGTTAATCTCAGCATTTTCTATGTGAGAAACCTAAAGCAATATTTGCTTTTCTAGTGAAACATTTAGACTAAACTCTTAAGTTCAAATTTGTGTTTATATATTTTTATATTACTTACTTAATTGCTTTTCTAATAATGAGTTACCAAGAATCCACAAACATGCCCTACCTAATAAATACTATGAGTTTTATATGAATTTTTGAGAATGAAAAAAGTTCAGTGAGTCAGAATTAAATCATAGGTATATCTTGATAATGAAGTACCTATTTGACAGAGAAAAAGCATGATGGACTTATGAAAATTCCATTTCATAATACAGTGGAACCTCAATTCTCGAACTTAATTCATTCTGGAATGCTGTTTGAGGAGAGATTTATTTGAAAACTGAATCATTTTTTTCCTGTGAGAAATAATGTAAATTGATGTTTCAATCTTTCTTATATACAGTATATATCTAATGTACTGTTTAATCTATAAACAAATACTTCTTAAATTTATGGAACCACCCCCTACTAGCCTAATCGAATCACTTTCAGCACACATTCCAGGGGTGTCTTTCAGGTCAGCATGCAGCACCTTTGCTTTCTCACATATCATTCATTACCTCTGAAACGCTATCACCGACAAACTGATTTTCACTTATCCAAATCAACAATTTTTCTACCTCTTCAATTGCCTGTAAAAATTGTTTCATGAGCACTCTCACATCCTTAGCAACAACAGCACTCTTGATGGCCTCTTTATGTTTTCAAATTGTGCTCATCCTCCATTTCCCCAGCAACAAAGGCAAAAAAGAAAAAGAAAGTATTTATAGCACAATTTTCTGAGATGTTAACAATAGCAGGTTAAGTGGTAAACTGACATACACTCTATTCTCTCTTTTGTGGCCTGAGAGATGTTTTTTTGTCATGCTCATGTATCAACATGAGAGGGTTGTCAGGTTAAGAATCAAAATTTTGTTTGACAACCAAGACATTACTTCAGTGAACAACATAAAGTAGTTGAGAACCAAATTGTTCGAGATGGGAATTGTTTGAGAACTGAGGTTTGACTGTAACATAAATAAGTCAACACAGAGCCACTGTTGATTGGTTATCTGACAGATAAAAATTTCTCTCTAAAACTCCAAATTTCTATCAGACATGTTGTTTTGAAATCATTCATTACAAAAAGAAGTGTATGCTTATTTCTGTGAGTTGGGGGTGGGGGAGACATAAGAGAAGAAAGCATATGCAGTGCATCTGCTCTCATACAAATTGTATAGAAATTGAGGGGAAACTGACTAAAAAAGAAAAAACCACAGCATCAGGAAAACTCGCTGAGGACAATAAACTTTACTTTTTAATGATTACTTCCAGGACAGAAGAAGAAAAAGAGGTGCAGGCAGAGGGACAAGGAGAAAACTATGGGATGGAAATGCTGGAGCAAGGGCAGGGACAAGGAGATGGACAATGAAGCCTGGACCATGCTAGCAGTTAGGGAGGTAATGAAGAGAAGGCAAACATTGCAGTGACTCCAGCATCCCAGATTTTTCCACCCCAATTCAACAACAAAAAGTAAAATCTGCTTGCATTATTCTTCCAAGAGATTGGAGCAAGGAGGTTTTACTTTGCACTTACCCAGTAGTAATCTCTTAGGTAGGTTTCATTCATTGTCTATAATAATTTAGCTTAAAAGTAGTAGTTTCTCTCCAAGAAGCCGTGCAGAAGATCTGCTGGCCACAGATGTCACCTATAACAGACTAGCCCCATTTGAGTTCAACCACCATGGAGCTCTTAAAAAAAGAGCTGCTTCCCTGGGCAGGTGTGAGCACATGTCAGATCAAAGTATTACTAACCATTTCTCAAACCCAACCTGAAAGCCTTCCATATACGCTGGAAGCAGCCTAGTAAAAGAAGTGCTTCTCACAGGAAGACTGGAGCCTCTGCCCAGGCTGCATGCTAAGCCAGTGACACTGCCAAGAGAGTGGCAGCCAGCCTCGTCTTAAAACTTAAAAAAAACTGGTTTTGAAGCCCGTACCCGTCTTTTTCTAACTGACTTTTTGCTTCTCAACATTTCCAAAGGGAAGACTGATAATGGCATTACTTAGTAACTCAAAATCATTCTGAGGGGATTTAAAAAAGGCCTTTTTGGGCTGAGGCATAACTGCTTCCAAAGAGCCAATGCTGAAACCAGATAGTCAACTTGTCCCTAACTCTGCCTTGGGAGTCCTAGTTTGTAGCAGGAAGAAGAAAATATAGAGGAAAAGCATAATACATACATGAAAATCCCAAGAAAACAATTGTATTTCATAGAACAGTTCTATGGACTTAGAAGGAAAGTAAAAATCCTTGGAACACTTATGTTGCAGGGAACTGACTCATTTATTTACAAAGGCCTATATGCTTCCAGCCTAAGTCTACCCCATCCCTCCATCTAGATCACTGCTGAATTTACATCTGGAGAGGAGTTCACCATGTCTTCCCATGTGCATTGTTAGTTTTAACAAAACACCTTTCCACCAGCTTCACTCTAATACTCACTCTACTTAACACAGGCGAAGAGAATTAGAAATTGCTGAAACAAAAGGAAAAGAAGGGGAAATAAGTGGCTCTTGCTCTCAAATCTATCCTTCCAAATAATTGGGAATCACTGCATTCCTTCAGGACTGCAGTCTATGAGAGCACAGACTTCCCTTAGTGCTCTCCCTAACACACAGGGTAGGTGGTACAGTTCCACTGTCCAGCCACAGGGACAAGGACAAGAAATAATACCACAGTGCACAAGCATAGCCCAGGACTGTCGAATTAGAGCTGACTTCTTCACATCACTCAAAGTCAGCCTCCACTGAACTTAAGAGCAGACCCTTCTAGCCTAGTCAGTGACAGGCAAGTGGTGGTAATAGCAGGCTGGCCAATTAATTTGCTTTTACTGGTGATGCTATAGGGCAGGAAGGTGGAGATAAGAAGCTAATTAGAAATCTGAACTACTGATCCAAGTGTCCATCAGCAGCTCCCCCCAACTATAATCAATTGGGTTAGAAACTGAACATCAATGACAAAAAACACACAGAAATGCCTCAGGGCTTTCCTGATTCTAAGCATGTCCAACAATCTAAGATTCTTATTCTTTCCAATGCTTAATGCTTAACAATTCTCTATAGCTCTGTTGCTAAAATCAACCCTTCTCTGACCCTAGGTCAGCTTCGAGGAGGGGGGAAAGTAGGAAGGGTGCTGCCTTTGGTATGAATTTCAGGTGTTACTGCTTAGGGTGGGGGTGGGAGGGTGCTGGTTTTACCAAGAATGTTCAAAACCTATTGAAAGAACCAACCAAGAGAACCAAAGGCTGGCTTGTTCCAATAGCTTTTCCTGAGAACAGTCTGACTAAATGTGGGCAGTGAGTGACCTCAGGGGCTACATCAGGCAACTGTGTCACAACCAATTAGATACCTTAAGTCTGCCTGAAAGGCCAGGCGGCCTGCGATCTTGGGGTGGCTTCTAGGCTTGACTTGGATTCTCCTCAAGCTCAATCTGCCTGATGATCTGTATTGGAGGAGGACAGAGCTGAACAAAAAAATCGATAGCTGCCCATTTCCCACATGGGGCCTAAAGTGCAGATAGGATGGGGTCTAGAGAACACAAGTGGAAGCACAGAGCTAATATTAGAGCTCTAGATGCCTAATTTTGGGGGTAGTGGATGAGAAACCAATAAAAGAATTTTCCTTCTCTCCTTTTGGGATTGAATCCCAACATCTTTAGATACTACCCCGCCTTAACATTATAGCTATTTTGCAGGGATGCCCTTACCGTCAGGAACTTCATCAGGTCTCTTTCTCTTCTCGTACACAACAATGATCACCACAAGGATGATGATTTCAGCCAGGATTCCCAAGAAAGGCCAGAGTGGGGCCAGGTGGCTCCGTACCCTGAGGATGGTGACTTCGGAGTGAGTACCAACGGAGTTGGTGGCATTACATTGATACACGCCAGGGTCCTCTGTGATCTGGAGGTTCATGATGCTCAACTCAGTGTAATTTTCCTTGTTAATGATGAAGAAGCGGCCGGAGTTATTAGCAATATCCTGCTCAAGGGCAAAAAAAGTGAGAATACACAAAGATGAAAATAATTGACTTAGAATAAGTGATCCAAGAAAACCACAGGATTTGTCCAAAAACAGATGTTAGGAAATTGCTGAAATCAGTATCTAGAAAAACTTGAAAGCATTTTACTCAGCACTCCACTAAATTTAGGCCATTCAAACAAAATGGTTTTTAAAGGCATTAACATATGATATATAGCTTGGTAGCAAGAGGAAGTACCAATGTTTGATTTTAAATGTTTTTCAAAATGTAACAGACTAGAGGCCTAATGCACAAAATTTGTGCACAGGGTGGTGGGGGAGGAGTAGTGTCCCTCAGCCCAGCCTGCACCCTCTCCAATCTGGAACCCATTGAGGAATGTCTGACTGCCTGTTTAGGCCAGATCCTGATAGGCAGTCGGACATACCTCTTACAATCCAAGACTGCTGTCTCCCAACTGCTCGCCTGTCTGCCTTCCTGATTGCCCCTAATCACTTCTGTCTGCCAGCCTGATTGATGCTTAACTGCTCCCTTGCCAGCCTGTTTATCCCTAACTACCCTCCCCTGCAGGCCTAGTCACCCCTAACTGCCCTCCCCTGCAGGCCTGGTCCCCCCACAATTGTTCTCCTCTGCAGGCCTGGGTCCCCCCCAACTGCCTTTCCCTGCAGGCCCGGCCACCCCCAACTTCTCTCCTTTGCCCGTCTGGTCACCCTAAACTGCCCTCCCCTGCAGGCTTGATCACCCCCAACTACCCTCCCTTGCAGGCCTGGTCCCTCTCAACTGCCCTCCCCTGCTGGCCATCTTGTGACGACCATCTTGTGTCCACATGGGGGCAGGATCTTTGACCACATGGAGGCAGCCATCTTATGTGCTGGAGTAATGGTCAATTTAAATATTACTCTTTTATTAGATAGGATAGAGGCCTGGTGCATGGGTAGGGGCTGGCTGGTTTGCCCTGAAGGGTGTCCCAGATCAGGGTGGGTTTTCCCTTGGGGTGTGGGTGGCCTGGGTGAGGGGCATGTGGTGGTTTGCAGGCCAGCCATGCCCCCCGGTGACCCAGGCGGAGGCCCTGGTATCTGGAATTTATTTACCTTGTACAATTGAAACTTTGTAGCCTGGAGTGAAGCCAAACTTCCTGCTTGCTCTGTGGCTGCAACCATTTCTGTTGGGATTTATGTATCTTCTATAATTGAAACTTTGTAGCCTTAAATGGAGGCCAAGGCAGGCCAGGGCAGATGGAAAGCTTGGCTTTCTCCATTGCTGGGGAAAACCACCCCTCCCACCTGCTCTCTGTGGCTGTAGCCATCTTGGTTGGGTTTATTTGCATATTTGTTCCTGATTGGCTGGTGGGGCATGGCTGGCGGGGGGGGGGGGTACGGTCAATTTGCATATTACTCTTTTATTAGATAGGATACTTAAGATTCCATAGTCATGAGAACAGGAGATGAAAATACCTACTGAGGAAACCCCAAACTGCTCTGACCAAAGCTCAAAGGTCCTCCCACCAGGGCCCAATAAAGAAAAATGGGCATATCTTTGCTAGCACTGCAAAATTCTAAATGTCTTGTTGTTCTTTCAGAGCCTGCTCTGAAAGACTAAATGCAGTATCTTCACTTCTCCATTCCTCATACAAATTCCCTTATTAAAGGGTTTCTGAAATGTAGTCAGGTTAGTCCTTATCAACACCTAAAATAATATTATTGAGAGGTCAAAGAATGTGAAGAAAAATTGACTTTTTTTTTTTTTAAATCCTCATCCAAGGATATTTTTTCCATTGATTTATAGAGAGAGAAAAATGGAAAGAGGAAGAGGGGGAGAGAGGACAGAAAGAAACATCAAACTGAGGGAAACACGTTGACTGGCTGCCTCCCACATGCGCCCCGGCAACCATGCCTAGAAATTAAACCTATGACCCTTTGGTCCACAGACAAATGCTTTAACAACTGAGCCAAACCAGCCAGGGCAGGACTTAAAAGTTTTTAATAAACTAGATTTGATCCTTGGTTTTGTCACTAATTTATCTTGGTTAAAAGGTAACCTGGAAGAAGCTGGATTTGATGGTCATCAGGTCCTTCTGATTCTGAAAAATGATAATTAACAAGTACACCTGATAAGTATAGTGTTGGGCATACAAGGACTGGGAACAGAAGGAATATATATGACACTTCTCTGACAGAAAAGATTAACCAAACATCATTGAGTAAGAGAGAAACTAAGAATTTAAAGCTTTGACTTTCCCAATACCATCAAGAATCATGCCACAGGGCAGGTGTCTCTATGACTTAACAGGGGAGTTTTACCAAACATTCAAAGAATAACATTTATACTCCTCAAACTATTCACAAAAAATCCAAGAGGAAGGAACACTTCCAAACTCTTTTTATAAGGCCAGCATTATCCTAACTCCAAAACCAGACAAAGAAAAAGAATTACAGGCCAATATCCCTGATGAACATAGATGCTAAAATCCTCAACAAAATATTAGCAAATTGGATGCAGCAATATAAAAAAAGTTCATACACCATGACCATGTGGGATTTATTCCAGGGAAGCAAGGCTGGTACAACGGGTACAATGTTCGCAAATCAATAAGCATGATACATCATATAAACAAAATGAAAGATAAAAATCACATGAGCATATCAATAGATGCAGAAAAATCATTCCACAAAATCCAACACCCATATTTAATTAAAACTCAGCAAAGTGAGAATAGAGGGAGTATATTTAAACATAATAAAGGCCATCTATGACATATAACCAACATCACACTCAATGGTCAAAAACTAAAACCATTTCCCCTAACAGGAACAAGATAGGGATGTCCCCTTTCAACACTCCTATTCAACACAGTCCTGGGAGTCCAAGCCACAGTGATCAGACAAGAAGAAGAAATATAAGGCATACAAATTCAAAAGGAGGAAGTAAAACTCTCATTATTCGCAGATGATATACTGTACATAGAAATCAGAAAACACTAAAGACTCCATCAAAAAACTACTAGTTTTAATAAATAAATTTGGCAATGTAGCAGGATAAAACAATACCCCAAAATTGATGGCTTTTTTTATACACCAAAAATAAATTCTCAGAAAGAGAAACTAAACAAACAATCCCATTTACCATTGCAACAAAAAAATTAGGATAATTAGGGATAAACTTAACCAAGGTAGTAAAAGACTTGTACTCAGAAAACTACAGGACATTGAAAAAAAAGATAAAAAAGTAGAACAATCTACGGTATGCATTGAATGGTAGAATTAACATAATTAAAATGTCCATATTATACAAGGCAATCTACAGATTCAATACAATCTCTATTAAAATACCAATAGCATATTTCACAGATCTAGACTAAATACTCCAAAAACTATGAAACCAAAAATGACCATGAATAGCCACAGCAATCTTGACAAAGAAAAACAAAGTTAGAGGGATCACAATACAAGGTATCAAGTAATACTATAAAGACACCATAATCAAAAACAGCCTGGTTACTGACTAAAAAACAGGCATATATATCAATAGAACAGAACAGAGATCCCCAAAATCGATCCAAGCTATTATGCCAAATTAATATTTGACAAAGGAGGCAGGAACATATAATGGTGTCACAACAGTTTCTCCAATAAGGAAAATTAGACATGCAAACATGAAACCAGACCACCAGCTTACACCATACACAATAAACTCAAAATGGATAGAAGACTTAAATGTAAGTTGTGAAACCCTGAAAATCCTAGAAGAAACCACAGGCAGCAAAATCTCAGACATCTCTTGTAGCAATGTGTGTATAGATACATCTACTAGAGGCAAAGAAAACTAAGGAGAAAACAAACAAATGGGACAACATCAAAATAAAAAATTCTGCACAGCAAAAGAAACCATCATCAAAATGAAAAGGAGCCCATTGTGTGGGAGAACATATTTGGCAAGAATACATTTGATAAAGGGTTAATATCCAAAATATATAAGGAACTCATAATAGGATAAAGGCAAACAATCCAATTAAAAAAATAGCAAAGTACCTAAATAGACACTTCTCCAAAGGGGACATACAGTAGCCCAGGAGACATAGGAAAAAATTCTCAAAGTCACTGATCATCAGAGAGATGCAAATTAAAACAACAATGAGGTATTACCTCACACTTGTCAGAATAGCTACCATCAACACATCAACAAATGACAAGTGCTGGTGAGTATGTGGGGAAAAAAGGAAACCTAATACCCTGCTGGTGGGCATGCAGAGACTGATATAGTCACTATGGGCAACAGTATGGAGTTCCCTCAAAAAATTAAAAATGGAACTGTCATATGACCAAGTGATTCCACTTCTAGGGATATATCCTAAGAAACACGAAACACCCAGTCAGAAAGAATGTATGCACTCCTCTGTTCATTTACAATAGCTCAATTTACAATAGCTAAGATCTGGAAACAGCCCAAGTGCCTATCAATGGATGAGTGGATAAAAAAGCCATGGTACATTTATACCATGAAATGCTTACACTATGCAGCAATAAAAAAAGAAGAATCTCTTAGCCTTTGAGACAGCATGGAGAGTATTATGCTAAGCAAAATAAGCCAGGGAAAGACAAGAATCACATTATCTCACCCATATGTTGAATCTAATTAACAAAATAAACTGATTACAATAGAGATGTGGAAGCATGGAACAGAATGCTGAATCTCAGAGGGAATGTGGGGATAGATGAGTGAGTGGAAAGGGTTCAACCAAAGAACTTATATACACAAGACAATAGGGTGGTGAAGGCCTGGAGTGGGTGGTGGGGGCGGACTAGAAGGAGTCAATGGGGGGTGGGGAAGGAAGAAGGCATATGTAATACTTTCAACAATAAAGATTTAATTTAAGCCCTAACCAGTTTGGCTCAGTGGATAGGCAAAGGCCTACTGACTGAAGGGTCCCAGGTTCTATTCAAGTAAAGAGCATGTACCTTGGTTGTGGGCATATCCCCACTAGGGGGTGTGCAAGAGGCAGCTGATTGATGTTTCTCTCTCATTGATGCTTCAATCTCTCTGTCCCTCTCTCTCCCTTCCTCTCTGTAAAATAAATAAATAAATAAAAATAAAATAAATAAATACATAAATAAAAAATTTTAAAAAAGATTTAACTTAAAGAAATAGAAAAAAATTCATCTAGATTATCAGCTTTTCTTTTGCCAAAAGGCCTGGAAAGGGAATGGAAAATTATTACCCTCAGGATCTCTTTCTCTTAATAAATCTAAGATGTACTCTTTGGGGGGGAAAAAAGAAAAAAGAAAAAAGAATTATGCCAGATTCAGTTGGTCGTCCTGTGCACAGAAAGACTGGGTTTGATTCCTGATCAGGGCACATACCTAGGTTTGTGGGTTCGATTCCTAGTCGGGGTGTGTATAGGAGGCAACTGATCAATGTTTCTGTCTCTTAAAAAAATAAAAATAAAAAATAAAAAAGTATGTCTTCAAGTGAGGATTAAAAAAAAAAAAAAAAAAGAGAGAGAGAGAATCATGCCATGGATTAGGAAAAAAAAGTTTTTAACCTTTTCCTGGAACAGATACTGTCAGATTTCCAATTGCCCTTGGGTCTCATCAGGTTGCTTCAATTCCTAATCCCGTGTTTCAGAAATACGCTAACATTTGTTCTCTGCCTTGTCTTCCCCAAAACAGTAAGACCACTTAAAAACCATTATTTTTGTTAGGATAAACAGACAAGAACAGTGGTTGGCAAACAAATTAGTCAACAGAGCCAAATATCAACAGTACAATGATTGAAATTTGTTTTGAGAGCCGAAAACCGACTTCTGCACACGGGCCACAAAGTTTTAATCCCACTGCATGTGCACACCCGCATGTGGTATGATCTGTGGATGAGCCACACTCATGTGGCTCAAGAGTCGTGGTTTGCCGACCACTGGACAGTAAAAGTTTAAGATTGGGGTTAGCTCTTTTAATGTCGTACCTTCAAGGCAAGCAGTCTAATCCCTTACCAGACAGATAGCGTTAACAAATCATCCAAAGCATTTCCATGCTGGACAGAAACTGTCACTGACCTCCAGATTCATGTTGCAACCATTCATATGACTGTAGAAAGGGTGACCAAAGCCATGCCCATATGGCAGTTGTAGCAGCTGGCCCAGATGTCTGGGCCTCCCCAGGCAAAAAATCTAGTAACCAGAGACCTCTTACTCACCATGAACAGACCATTCTCCTTCCTGCGCCAGACCCATTCTGGGTGGGGGTAGCCAACTGACTTGCAGTACATCATGGCATCCTGCCCTTCATTCTTGTTCTCGCTCCGTTTATGGCCAGTGATAGCAGGAGCAGCTGTGAGAGTGTTAAAAAGTTACCATGGGAGCCAGCTCTGAATGGGATACAAAGGCTCAGAGCCTTGCTTCTAATATAGTCAGTCTTTAGGCTCACTCTCAAATTCAGCTTTGCTAATCTGCATTTCAGGTGAGAATAGAGCAATGGAACCAACCCCATCCCCTATCTCCCATCCACCAAAGCAGCACAAGCACACACCTGGTTAGGATTACTGAATGTGAAGTAAACCTACTTAAAGAGGGCACAGGCTTAACTGACCTAAAGTAGGCCATCCTTTAAAAATGAAAATAAGCTATTATCATCTCCTCTACCAGTCAGTTTTTCTTAAAACACACTAACAATTATAGTTTATGTCCAATCTCATATATACCCTTAAGGAAATGAGGAATCTCTGAGATCAAACACCTAAAATCAAATCCTACTTTCAAGGTGTCTATGAATTCCTGGAGAAGTTGTCTGATAAATATTAATGGCCAAGGCTCTGCCAGGAAAGAGGAAATCCAGGAAATGGTCTTCACAAAGGGAAGAAGGGAAGGGACAGGAAATTCAATCAGTGTCCCAAGAGATTTTACTTAACAGCTTAGGAATCTGACTTATGCATCTGATTTGTAGTAATCTCAATAAACCCAATCTTAGGGGAGTTTCTAAACATGCGAGGTGTCTTCTCTGCTTTCAGGAATCACTTAGGAAGAAATAAACAGCACCTATGATTTTAAAATTAGAAAAGTTTCAAGGATCCAAGAAGCCTGAGATGAAGGCTAATTCTTTGAAACTAGCCTTCTTTGATCTTAACTATATTTCCCAGCATACCTTACCAGTTATAGTAATCTGAAAGCAATAAATTCAGAGTTGGGCCAGATATCGCTTTGTTGGCCAAGATGGGAAAGAGAATCAATAGGCCTGGTCCAAATTCCAGTTTTCCTGGTTCTTTAATTACTTTGTGCTTCAGTCCTGTACCCATTATCAAACAGAAACAATTCTAGCCCCTGCCTACATTGGATAGGTAAATGTCAATAAAACATTCATTTTGAGACTAAAAGCCTATGGAATTGTTATTGCCATATATCATGGGCTGATCCCATGTTTCCCCTCTGACTGGCTTGGCTTTCTTGGCTTAAAAATAACCCAAAAGTCCTGCTACTCTCAGATTGTGCTTTGCAGGTCAGCCCCAGAAGCACCAGGACAGGAACGGACTGAGCAATGCCCCAAGCTCTCTATAACCATTGCTTACCAAATAAGTCTGCTCAATACTACTCAGTGTGAGGTGTTTTCTAAATACGATGTTACAAAGGAAATGTCTTTTTGTTTTTCTAGGCAAAATTCCTCATTACAGGAGCGAGTGGGTCAGGCTGGCTCGATCTTGTTCCTACCAGGCCAAATTTCTCCCACAGTACTGGGCCATTTTTCAGTGGTCACCCTTCCTCAAAGAAAATTTATTTAGTCAATAGATATTAAAGACCATCTTAAGCACTTGAAGGAGTAAGCTCCATGGTAAAATACCATCATGGGAGAACTGGGTGACACAACAAGCAGAAGAACTACCACATCTTGCCTCTAGTTGACCCACTACATGCCAGATATGGCAGAGAGTTGTGGGGAGAAAGCCTTTCTAATAAGGTAAATTTTACCATAGTCATTAAGAAAATAAGGGTGTAGGCCACTCGTATCTGTGGGGAAACACTCCAAGTAGAGGGAAGAGCAAAATCCTGGAGGCAGAAATATGCTTATTACATATAAAGGGTAGTATGGGGAGTTTTTTTTGAAACACAGTAAGCAAGGGGAAGATGGCAGAATAGGAAATCAGAGAGAATGGAGCCCAGGTCAGATAGGACTTTGTAGGCCAGTGAAATGAGTGGCATTTACTCTGAATCAGCTGGTGAATAGTAAGTGTAGGTATGGAATGATCTGTATGTTTTAACAGGCTACCTCTTGCTATTATTATGTGGATAACAGTTGTAGAGAAACAACAGTGGAAACAAGACTAATCAGGTGCTATTATAGTAATCCAGGCAAAAGAGATGGTAGTTTGAACACGGGTAGTAGTAGAAGGGCGGAGATTCTGTATATATTTTATACATTAAGTTAATATGTTTGTTAATGGACTGGATGTGAGATGTGAGAGAAAAAGGAGTCAAGAATGACCCCATGATTTCTGGCTTGAGTAACTGAAAGAATTGAGTTTTCAGTTACTAAAATGAGGAAGATTGCAGAAGAATTAGGGTGGGTTGTTTGCTTATTTTTATTTTGTTTTGTTTGGGGATGCAGTAACTTAATGGTAGTAAAAACTAGGCATTTAAATTCTAGGACATGTTAAATTTAAAATGCTTACTGAACATTCAAGTGAAGCTGTCAAGTAGACAAGTAACAAGTATGAAGCTCAGGGTGGAGATACAAATTTCAGAAATCAGCTTACATGTAATATATCTTTCCACTTTCATTCTCCTTTGCCCCATGAAGAATACCCAATCTGGCCCAGTTATCTGACTAAATTCAAAAGTATTGTGAGTTCAGTACCATCAATTTTTGCCATGGGGACTCATCTCCAAGATTACACATCTGAAACACCTAAAAGGCTAAAAGTTAAGTTGGCTTAAGGCTCCACAGCCTCTAAAAGGTTGCTATTCTGAAAAGACAGAGGCTTGAAGGTGAAGACGTAAAGAGAGGGGTTGAGATGGTCTTCCTTGGTGTTTAGGAGATCACCACTAGGAACTTAGTTAACTCCCATCACAGTTTGTTGGCCATGTTTACACAGTATAAGCCTATAAGAGTTTTCAATGGTTAGATGTATTGCTGCTTTCTCCACAATTTAGCAATAGGAATAACCCCTCCACCTAACATACTCAAAAGAATAATGCCCTCAATAGTCATTCTTGGGATGGAGAAAATATCACCTGTGTACTCTGCAAAGAGAAAAATTAACCCAACCCACATTACTATATCCTTATAGGAAATTATGATAACCATTACTTTAGCCTTTGGGTCAATGAAAAGTTTTTTTTTCACTTCTCTCTATCCGTTACAGTAGCTACTCAATCAGAAAGCCTGTTCTTACCCTACCAGCTGAGCAGGACAGCAGAACTACAGAGCAAGAAATGCCCAAGCTCTCAGCACATGTCCGCAGTAGTCAGAGAGGGAGCCCCTTTGGGGCTCAGAGTCCACCAGTGGTGGTTTTAAAGTATCCACAAATGCTCCAATATTCTTCCCTTCAAGAGGTGGAACCTAATTTCCCTCCCTTGTAGTGTGGGCTGGACTTAGTGACTTAATTCTAATGAATAAAATAAAGCAGAAGTAAAGGTATACAACTTTAGGTACTAGTTCAAAAGAAAGCAAGGTTTTCTCCTTGCTCTCTCTGAAATCACACACTCTGGAACGATGCTCAGACAGACTATAAGGAGGCCCAGATAGTGAGAAACTAAGGCCTTCTGCCAATAGCCACATGAGAAAGCCACCTGGGAAACAGATCCTCCAACCCCAGTTAAGTTTTCAGATGACTGCAGATCCAGCCAATAGCTTGACTCTGAGCCAGAACCATGCCACTAATCTGTTCCCTAATTCCTGACCCACAGAAAAACTATGAGGTAACAAGCGTTTGATGCTTTAAGCAATAGATAACAAATGTAGCCACCCAATCAAACACACATTGCCCTATTTAGGCCATATAGAGACTCTCTTACTCACCCAATGAACAACCTAATATGGGTCACTTAAAATCCTTTGAGTTTCAGTTTTCACTTTTATAAAATATGAATAACACCCTCATACTTTCATAGAGGTCTTGTGAGGATGGAATTACATTTGTATAGCAATCTAGCATATGTTTGGAGTTCAGTGTCAAAAATAAACATTTAAATTGAGCTGTTAGTTGGAGCAAGGAAAGGCTAGGCCTAGACTCAGGCATTCGGAGTTCTAAGAAATCAAAGAGATGCTGATAACCGTGTTCTCTCCCTGTTTGCTGATATAAATAGGATTTCTGTTTGTGACTACTAAGGTTTAATCAGGTCAGACACTGACAATTATAGTCATTAATGACCTACTGATATTAAGGTGCTTCACCTTATATGGACTTGCCATTTAATAATGAACGGCTTAATCATGTCCTGATGGTCTGAAGGTAGATCTGAGGAGTCTGACAAAGCAGACACTCTTTATTTCCCAGTACCCTCTCAAGGACGCATAGACAATGACAAGAATGAGGGCAGAAGTGGTAAGGAGGTAACAAAGAGACTCTTAAAAGAGATCACAGACTCACTAGGAATAAACTCAATCTCTCACCTTGCTATCCACCTTCTCTAATCAGGTTAATGGATATCCTTCCAGTATCCTAATGAATGGCAACGCAAGAAATCCAAAGGACTTTTAGTTACCCAGCAATGACTGACCCAATTTTTATGACCTGGGTCAAGGACAAATGCACATTCCTCAGTATCTTCTGTTGCCTGACTTGCCTGCACTTCAGCAGAGCATTCAGCTTCATTGCCAGGATGGTGGCCGTAGAAAGCATCAACTTACACAACAGCGATATGTTCAGCTGAAGTTGATAAGTAAAGTTAAACATAACCGAGCCAAGAACAGTATGTGGCCTCTTACATGGACTGCTTATTTAGTGTTCACTTTTCAAAGTAAATTCTTAACTTCACAACTCCATTCTTAAAGGTGTTTTCAATGAGTGGGCTATGTCTAAGTAAACGTAATGATATTGTATAAACTATTTATTTGCCTCCTTTATGCAAAATATAAAATTCAAGATGTACCTCATTGTTGCTGTAGGCAAGTTAGAAACTTGGCTGAAAGCAGAGGGAGTGTTAAAATTTACTGCTAACCAAAGGCTAAGCCTAACAAGCAATATGCAACTGATCAAGATGGAAGCAAAAAAGGATGTCAGCTTTTGGCTCAACAGGCTTCTCTACAGAGTAGGTTCATGGCTGGTTATGAAAACTAGAGCAGTCGGAGACTTGTGCTGCCTCCTACAGATGAGGCTTTTCCCTTTCCTGCAGCTGAAATGGCTGACTAGGAAGCACTGAAGTGATACTAACCTTGGTTATACACTATAACCACCCATTGCTCTTAATAAGCTTGATTCTCAGGCCATAGTTAAACACATAAAATCAAATGTGAGAACCACTGCTTTAACACCAGTCATGGCACCAGTGTTCGAGATCAGGGGGGAAGGTTCCATAAGATAGGGAGAAGAGTGAGCAGAATTGTGCAGGCCCTAAAGTAACATTCTCAAAGCTGAGAAGGTGAAAGTCACAACCACCAGAAAAAGCAGCTTAGAAAATATTTCCTCCAATAACCCAACGATTTCCTCATCTGTGTCCATAAAAGGAAATCTCAGACCATAGGAGACCTGCCGAACCTTAAAGACCCTCTATCTCAATCTACTTCATCATACATTGGGCAGCTGAAAAAGAAAAGTGACTGGTAAAGGTCACTAAGTTTAATGGCAGGTCCAGAATTAGAGCCCATTTCTTCTAACTTAGTCTGAGTCCTTTCAGTTGTCATGTGCTGAACATGGCCACATGGTTTACTGTTTAGGGAACAGGCTCTGGCACTAGAGCACCTGGCTCCACTGCTTAACTCTGTCACTCTGTGCAAGTCATTTAATTCCTTTCAGCTTCAATTTCTCACCTGGAAAGTGGAGATAATAACACCATTTACCTCAGAGTTGTGAAGATTAAAACCAGATAGGAAAGAAAAGGGCTATGTGCAGAACAGATGCTAAAGAAATATATATGTATAGTTTGAATTATAAATGAAGATTTTCAGAGACTCCTGTCAGCAGAGGTCATTTATGTTCCCTGAATCCCCTGGAATTTCTGTTCTCAAGTACAGATACATCTTATCTATTACTCAGCAGATTTTTCAAACCATTATAGTTATAAAAAGAAAACTGTCCTTACTCCACCCTATAGGCACTTAGGAAATAAAATGACTTTATATTAAAATGCTTTGGGAATAACACACCACCCTCTTATCCCACTCTAAATGCAAGGCAATTTTCTACCCTACCACACTCGGGAGCTAGCCTAGAATATGACTTGGGGCCTGAGGCAAACCTTTAAAAACTTACTCAAAAAAAGCCAAGTGGTCAGTCTTTACCATATAAAACTATCCATTACCTGAATGACAATAAATGTTTTATTGTTTTCTGTCCAGGTATTCAAGAAGAGAGGGAAGAGAGAAAGACTAGAATTCTTTAAGAATTTTCTTAAGAGACTAACATATTTGTCCAAGCTAGTCACAAAATGTTTTAGGATTCTATAAAAAGAATTTTCTTTAGGCCTAGTTCTTTAAAACCAGGATTATCACCACCTGCTCTATCCCCTTCATAAAGCTATTATACAGTAAAAATGCAACAATGTATAGTCTGCACCTTCACTATGGCAAGATACCATCTAAGATGTAACTTCCTCTGGAAACACTCTTGCCCTCTAGCCTCCTCTTCCCTACCCCTCCAGATCACTTCATATCTGCTCAACAGAATGTGAGGAAAGGTACCTCTGGGCCACTGAATCCCATCTCGAGCAGCCAAACTAATGGAAAAATAAACTTTGTTTCCACTCCTGAAAGTGCTGATTAGAAATCATTGACATCAAATCACTAGGATTACAGTTCATCAGAGTTTGTAATTGTATGTAATTATCTTTTAGGCTTGGAGAGGACTATTAACTATTAGATACACCACTTTCCTTCTCTCACACATCCTGTTCCCTTTGCACTTGGACTTTGTGCCAAAGGCTCAGCCTGGAATGTTGCAGGTCCTCAGGTCTTACATAGAAGAGTCTCCCCATGGAGCTCAGCTCACAAAACAAAAAACAACCCTTCATCTCTTCAGTCCAACTTCAAACAGTAACCCTGCCTCCCCATGGTCATTTTATAAAATGGAAAAACAAAGGACTAGGAGTCAAAACCTAAGGTTCTATGCTAGCTTGACCACCATCTCACTGTATGGCACAGAGCAGTGGCTTCATTTTTCTGGGTCTCAGTTGCTTCTTTGAAATAACACAGGAAAGCTGTGATTAATGATGTACTTAAGTAGTTCCAACTCATACAGTTCTATTAGTCTTTCTTGGATCTTTCTGCTGTAGCCTCATCTTTAACATGTAAGTGCCCAGTCACCGATGACTAACATTATACTTTCTGTCCAGAAGACAAAACAGGCTGGGCCCTTAACGTGTTAAGATGCCATGCACCCAGAGTTAATAGAAAAATTCTAATGGATTATCTATAAATAGCTAATGTTTACCCAGAACACTGGAGAGACCTATGTATTATAATAGTACTCTAAGAGCTTTACATAAGGTTGAACCACACACAGCTGTCAACATTCAAGCATTTTTAACATACAAAAACAGTAATTTCATATGGTTCAACCTACTGTGTAAACTTATTTAATCCACCTAACAAACCCATGAGGCATATCTTACAAATGAGGAAACTAAAACGTACATAAATTAATAATTCATCACAGTCCTGTGATGGGGTGTGGATTTAAACCTGGGCAGCTGAGCTCCTGAGTCCTAATAAAGTTATATTGCCTCCCATAATGGAAACAAGAAAAGCTTGAAGTCTGGGACTCCAAAATAGTATCTTGGAAGAAGAGTGAGAGCCTCACACCACCACCTCTATTGTGTTGTACCTTTCACTTCAATGGTAGCATTTGCTTTAGGAGCACTGTGAAAGTGATATACACAGTGGTATTCGCCTGAATCTTCAGCTCTCGGCTTACTGATCCTGCAGAGATGAGAAGAAGAATCAAGTGAGGAAGCTGGAAACAGTCAAAATATACAAAATAAGTATCCAGGGGGGCAACTCTGCTTTCCAAATTGTGCCCCTGAATACAACTTACCTCCTCCTATCTATTTGTATTGGGTGCCAGAAATACAAAGATGAAATGACACAAGTTCCCAAACCTTAAGGTATTCAGTCTAATAGCGTAAATAAACCACAAAACAAGTAATCAAAATAAAAGGCTGTACAAAGCATTATAATCTATATTCAGATATAGAAGATAAAGCCATCAAAAAGACTTATTGCTCACCTTCGTAGTTTCAGTCAAATAAATAAGAACAGGGAAAAATGCAAACTTGTTTCTGTGCTTCCCTAGAGAACTTTTTGTTTATTTTTATTTATTTTTTAAAAAATATATTTTATTGATTTTTTACAGAGAGGAAGAGAGAGGGATAGAGAGTCAGAAACATCGATGAGAGAGAATCATTGATCAGCTGCCTCTTGCAAACCCCCCCACAGGGGATGTGCCGCAACCAAGGTGCCCTTGATCGGAATCGAACCCAGGACCCTTCAGTCCACAGGCTGACACTCTATCCACTGAGCCAAACCGGTTTCGGCGAGACCTTTTTTTAAATAGTCCTGTACTTCTTACCCTGTATTTTAGCAGCATGCCTTTCAATAAGTCAACTCACTAACAGGACCCAGAGACAGTAACAAAACAAACAAAAACCTGCCATCAGAGCATATGCCAGAGATGTAGCTGAACTTTTACATGACCTGGCACTTTGCATGACCTTGCACCTTGCCCATCTTCCTAGCCTCCTCTCAGCCACTTTCCAGCCCTGCTGGTCTCTTTTGTTTTTTTAATGTGTCAAAACTTGTTCCTATCTCAAAACTTTAACATTCTTTATATAGCATGCTTGTCCCATCACTCTTAGCTACCTAAGCCCCTTTTCCATTATCTTGGCACACCTCTCACCCTCAACTTAAGTGACATCCCTCTTCCTGACATTCTCTCTCAAACTACATTGTACTTATCTCAATGCATAGTTATAGAAAGTGGGGCAAAAGCAGGTTTAGAGTTGTTTGCATGAAAAATAATGTAATCCCATATAATAAAGAGCTAATATGCTAATTAGACCAAATAGCCGGACGACCTTCTGGATGAAGCTGGGGCTGTGAGGGGCTGTGAGGGCCTGTCGAGGCTGCAAGGGCCAAGCCCCTTGCATGTATTTTGTGTGCTGGACCTCTAGTAACTTATAAATAATAATATAGAATAAATTCTGTGTTTTGTATATTCACAAATGTAAACCTACTCTGCCCCACCCTACTTTCTGTATATTTATGTGATTGATAATTGCCCATTTTCCCAAAAAAAGAAGTTCTATGAGAATAGGCACTGTTTTTTAAAAATATATTTTATTAATTTTTTTTTTTTTTTTAGAGAGGAAGGGAGAGGGATAGATAATTAGAAACATGAATGGGAGAGAAACATCGATCAGCTGCCTCCTGCACACCTCCTACTGGGGATGTGCCCATAACCAAGGTACATGCCCTTGACGGGAATCGAACCAGGAACCTTTCAGTCCACAGGCAGATGTTCTATCTAGGGAGCCAAACCGGTTATGGCAGATAGGCACTGTTTGGTTAATGCATAGTTCTATACCCAGCATGTAGCCTGGTACATGGAATATAGTAAAGGAATGAACAAATGCTGAACACAAACTCAAATCCAAACCAAATTAAGCAGAGTGACAGAAAAGACTGTAGGAAGTATGTACAATGGCCAGAACAGCACTTTCTTGAATTCCACAGGTCATCTAAAATAAGCTTTCTTGCCATTGTGGACCAGCTTCACACCAGCTCAGTCCAGTGTAGCCTATACATCACTTCCCTAAACATGTACAGAAACGCTGGTGTGTAATTACAGAAAGCAGAGAAACAATAGCCTTCAGGCTAGAAAATAAACATTCGATAGCTCCTGCTCTTTTGCTCAGTGGTTAAAATATGGTAGTTGTGATGGTCACATCTCTACTGCACTAGTAAATGTCAGAAAAACTCCTCACCTTGACCACTGACTGGCCCAATGCATTTATCCTCTTACTGTTGATTCTAAAAATAAGAGTTAAGAGACCATGGATGAGGAAAGACACTGCCCATCCCCTGACTGTCTCAGCATATCTATGGTAACATAATAGTCTCATAGGAGCAGTTAAGAGTCTTCTCAATTTGACATAAGTGCCTCTTCTTAAATTAATATTCTCCCAACAGAAAAGCAGACACGACTAACCTGCTTGGAGCAAATGTCCCAGAACTTGGAGGAGAAGCAGAAGCTCTATCTCCAAGGCTTAGATGGACTCTAAGTCCTTGAGATTTGGGAAGATAAGGTCATGCCTAAGGGCTGAAATCTTCCCACAACATTCCCTATGACTAGCTATTGGGAAGCAAGTGAGGCAAATGGAAAATGTTACTATTGGCTAAGCAGAAGGAAGATCTGAGACTGGCTCCAGAGATGACTTATTAGGTGGCCCAAGGGACTCATCAGTTGTTATTCCACAAAATGTAGGAGAACACAGATTCAAAAAAAAACTCTTGACAATGCAGAACACTTCTGGAGAGCTTTAAATATGCTGAGAAAGCCCTAACCGGTTTGGCTCAGTGGATAGAGCAGACTCAAGGGTCCCAGGTTCGATTCCGGTCAAGGGCATGTACCTTGGTTATGGGTACATACCCAGTAGGGGGTGTGCAAGAGGCAGCTGATTGATGTTTCTCTCTCATCGACATTTCTAACTCCATCTCTCTCCCTTGCTCTCTGTAAAAAATCAATAAAATATGTTACAAAAGTAATAATAAAAATATAAATATGCTGAGAAAAAAAGAGAAAATGCATTTATAAAGTAAAGCTCAAACTTTATGAAGTTACAATTTAAAGTTATTCGGGTAACAAAGCACGAGACCCAAGAGAAACATGACTGGATGTTTGGTACACTGAAAGAGGTATTATAAAAAATCAAAAACAAAACTTATAAAACTAATGGACAGGCCAAGAAATAATGCCTTTTACTCCACCCAACACTTCTACTTGATTAACCTTTTCCAAACTGTAAGGATATAACAGAGGCTTTATTTCAAAGTTTGTATCAGAAGAAACTACAGTGGAGATAGATTAGCTTGCCACTTAACGATATGGTACAGTAGAAAAAAAAATGACATATATTCCAGAAAGAATACCTGAAACCTAGCTTTGATTCTGAAACTTATCAGACATAGTATTTGGCCTTGAAAGCAATCAACAGTTATTTGAATCTTAGTTTCATTACCACCAAAAAGGAGAAGGATCCATGATTAATGTGGATTAACTAAATAAGGGGTAGGAAAAAAATCTCAATTCTGCAAATTACTGCAGAATGGTCTTGCTACACTGGATACACAGGTTTTCCTATTCTCACTGCAGTGTACTCTTTCTATGCTCTGTATCGTGCTGCCAGCAGGATTAGCTGATCCTTTTCCAGATTAGTTTTTAACCATGAACAAACTATTCTGAAAGGTGAGGTGCCATGTGTTACTAGATATTCCAAAAAAGCACCAAATCTTTGGGTGCCAGATAACATCAACCAGCAAATATCTCCCTTTCATCAAGGATTATTTCTAGGCTATCATCCTTATTCCAGATCACTAAACAGCCCTGTTTCCACTGGTCCTGATCAAGTTATGGTTATATTAAATACTCCTAAAAGGTAATTCAGTAGGAAATCATCTACCCAGTGGAAAGGTCACTTAAGGTGGCCTTGCTCTAAAATCTGCTCTAACTACAGGATTAGGTCAAGAGACCTGCATTCTAATTGTGACTTTCCTATTGACTAGCATTGTGACCCTGAGTAAAATCACTCCCTATACTCTCAGTCTCTCTATTATCATAATGACAAGATCATCTACAGCTCATTAGAATCATTTGAAAATCTTTTATAGATTGCTGAGCCTCACCTCAGATATATTGGATTAGACTCTCCAGAGGAGGACCATATATATCTCATGTCTCTCTCACATAGCATAATTATGGATTATGAGTGTCAAGTAAGCTCAGCCACACTCCTTCCCATCTTCTCAGAAGATGCAAGCCCCTCTCACCTGTATTCCATGTTGCTGGCATTCTTACGAGTGGCAGTCAGTTCTATCCCATTCTTTGTCCAGTAGCTGTATGTAAGGATGTGAGAGCTGGAGGTGAGGTTACACTGCAGGGTGATAGGGAGAGCAGGGTCTCCAATAGTGACTTCTCCACTGGTGACAATACTTGGCTCTGTAATAAGAGTGCACAATGATAGGGAGCCATAGCCTTCCATTCTCTGAGGCCCTGGCCTGAAAATTGGACGGGGTAGAAAAAGAGGGAGGGTAGACAGGACCACATAAGGAATTTCACTTTACCAACTTTGGAGGAAGTCAAGAAAGGAAAAGCAATGATTATACGCAAATGATCACTAGCGCAGACAACAGTCTGAAGACCAGTTGGCCTAGATGTGAAAAGAATGGGAGTATTACAGGTGCTTATACTGGCAACAATCCATTTATACTTTTGAATACAACCGTTTTATGGCATAAGAACCAACTAATTTCCCTTCAAATAGAAAACAGTCTCCACCTTGCAATTCTAAAAATAAAGACAGTATCATTTATATAACTAATAAACTCCCTATGGAGTCACTAGGACCTTGAACAGAATAGCAATAATTAGATAATACATGTACGGGTTGTCTAAGTCTGATAAGCCTATGGCAAACCAGTCATGGTCATTTATTATAAGGGGGGGGGGGAGGGGGGGCAGGGTAAGAAGCTGGGGGAAGGCAGTATACATCCTAAAAGCATTTTCCAAATTTTGCTGAGAGAAAATTCTTAAGGAACTATTAGTTCTCTCCAGCCCATAATTACTTATTCCTAAAACAAAATTATTTTTAGAACTGCATTTTTAAAACATTCCATTCTGAGATAATATAATTGTACCTAGAATATGGTATATGTTGGTATTATAGGCTCCTGGAATTTTAGACGAAGGACTCTCAGAGTTCTCTGAATTCCACTCTTTAAGAGCTAGAAAGGTAAAATGACCTGTGCAAGGCCATTATTACTATTAGTGGCAAAGCCAGGCCTATAAAACACATCTGGCTCAATTCTGTATCCCTGCCCCCCACTCCCAACCCAAAACACCCTATATACCTTCCACCCAAGACAAGTTACATAATTATCTTCTGGTTCTATCCTGGGCTAAGATAACCTGAGTCACTAGTTTTAACATCTACAAAAATAACCTAAGTCAAAAGTTATAGCACAATGACCAAAAAAATTTTAAGGTACATATATCATTCCTGGAAGGTTCATCCTTAAAGCACTTTGAATTCCATCACTGTATTAAAGTCAAGATGTTGTTGTTATTTATCTTTACTCTTTTCCAGGCTTAGTTCTTTTTTCTATTTTGGTCAATCATTTTCAGGGTAAATCTAAACTAGCCTTCTTTTCCCATTCCACAATTAGGTACTTGCTTTTTTTATTTTTTCCCCCCTCTAATTCTTTTTCAGAAATCCTTGACTGACTTTCCATATCCCTGTACCTGGCTACATCCTGTCTACAACTTTATAACAGCTCCCTGACACCATTTATGAAATGTAATGCTGAGGTTAATTCTAGAGGACAGAACTCTCTCCCTCCACTGGAACTAAGCTGTACTCATTTTGTGGGGAGAGGAAGGGAATAAAGAGGTCATGGAACATTTAAAAATTGTAATGCCCAAGGACCACCTTATAATGTAACATTTCTGACTGCACAGGTCAGACCGAAAGAAAAAATGTGATAAAGCAAATCCTTAAGTTTGCTCAATTAAATTGGTTCTCACTATTTTCCAACTCTGGCCAGAGGATAGTGGTTATCTTCCAGTTAGCACTGGTGCTTATTGGTAACATCAAACAGGGTCTCTATGTACAGATAATGGAGGCGTAGCAGCCACTAACACAAAAGCAGATGCATGTAAACATGTTAGAGCAGTGGTGTCCCATGGTTTCCAAAACACACTGGACAGTAGCCAAATCCCTGGGTCTTAAGTGGAGCAGAACAGCTACAAACTCTGCAATTGAAGGCGCACACACATCATCAACAAAAAGCATCAAAACTCCAAGAAAAATCAAACCAAGCAAAAACAAAAGAGATAACCAAAACTCCACAGAAATTAAAAAATATAAAGATAACATTAAAACTCAAACACACTTTTAGGTTTTTGCTAAATTTTTATTATCCAATGTCATTTTCTGTCCCATTTATTGCTCTCCTTCTGGTTCTTCCTCTCAGACTACACTGAGAAAGGGCAAACTCTGAGAATGAGGCCAAGAGCTTTCAGATGTTTAAATACAAGAAAGCCAAAGTAAATGCTACTGTTACCTGTGGTGATGCAAATGACCATTACAGCTCAGGGTTATTAAGAAGTTGATAAAAGCAACCTGGTAGAGTTTCTGCCAAGAATTCTTGGAAAACAAAAGAAAGCACTTTTCCCCTAAGTGTTAAAAGATCCGGAGAGAGTCAGCTGGGAGCAAGTGAATAATATAAATAGGTTTAAATATAATTCTGCACATAACTGCTGTATATCCTCTTTGGACACAAAGCCACATCTGCATTCTGTACCAGGATGAAGGCTGGGCTTTTATTTCTGTGACCAAGCAATGCCTACAAAGTCCAAGAAAGATGAACATTTATAATAAATCCAAGATTTTTTTACCTGCCACAGATTCCTATTTAGAAGCAGTAGGAGATCCTTACCTTAGCCATCATTCATATGTAGAACATGCAGTGGCCAGAGAAATATCCCAAAAACTGGGCACATTTCTCTTCCAGCCTTACATTACTCAAGGAGCTTTGGGGAAAAATACTTCCAGGAGGTCGTTCTTGGGCATAAGACTTCAACCTTCCCCAAGACACAAGTCAACATATCCTTAGGCAAATGTCCTTGGGGATCATAAAACAATCTAATTAGAGTGGAATCAGGGTATTGCAAAAAAAAAAAAAAAAAAAAAAAAAAAGGAGGAGCAGGAGCAGGAGGAGGAGCAGCAGCAGCAGCAGCAGCAGCAGCAGCCTAGCTCTCTAAAACTGTTTACTAGGGTTAAATAACTGATAGGGAAGTCTGAGGAAATGCCAAACTAGCCAGGGTTCCATTCAACCTCACGCAGATACCCTCAAATTTAGGAAGCTTACTTGCAAGTAAACTGGGTGAATGCTAAGTACTCTCAAGTCTGGCAGTCCTCTTCTATCCCCAAGGCATGACCTTTTAACTGGGAGTCTACTAGAGTCAGGCTCCTGGAAATATAAATTGCAAATGGCCTATACACTCTTCCAGATCTTTGTGTCCATTTGGGTAATTGTACTTTTTTAAGGAAAGGAGCAATGGGGCAGGAGAAGGCGGCGTCCGAGGGGAAAATTTTGTTAGTAAATAAAAAATATTACTGAGTTAATGTTCCCCATTTTCACATAGGCAAGGTTTTCTTTTCCTCTTTCCAGAAGCAAGGTCGCTGATTCAACGGTGCCAACAGCAGTCGCCTCTCTTCTCTCTCCTCAAGGCCTCTTTTCTTCATAGGCGTATTTTTAATTATTATAAAGGATGACTAACTTGCTATTTTATTTTTACTCTCTCTATATAAATCAGTTCTTTAAGCCAGAACTGGCTATATGTCTCTTACTGACTGAGTCCTTGAAGAAAAGGTGAAAAACACAGATCTTTTAATTAAATAAGTAATGTTCTCTCAATTATAATCAGATCAGATGTAGACCTAGAAGTCTTCCTGGCTGAGAGTACTGGCTCTGTAGTGGCTTTCCCTTCCTCTCCTTCCCATCACACAAGTAGCAAGATACTTTTCAGAAACAGAGATGGCCCCAAAAGCTCCTGTGTCTAATGTCTTATTTGTACTTGCTACAACAGATGCAGGGGATGATTCTGAGGCAGCTCAGCTTACCCTCATCACTCAAGAGGAACAGGGTTGGATTCTAGTTTCCTTTTTCTTTTTAAAGACACTATTAAAGGCTAGTGTGATTGTGTTCCTAACTAATTCTGGGTAACCAACCTCTGAGATGAGGAGCACAGTGCCAACAATCTGTCATCAGAGTCAACATGTTTGTGAATAAGGATCAGATGCATCTGTAACTTCAAAATAGCATGATGGGGTTTTAAATAAATACCTTGCAGCTTAGAGTCACCTGACTCCACAGCAAGACATATGGAAGAAATCTCAAGCCGCTGCTTTTAAGAGAACAGGAGACTGGATGGGCAGGACCAGTAAGGAGTATACTGCTATAGTGGAAGGCTGTTATCTGATAAGTGCATGCCACTGCTTTAGAAAAGAAAAATAACTGGAACTATGGAAATATCCAAACTTACATGCCATCCAACAACCAAAACGTACCACTGACACTGCACCAATAACGACATTCCCATCACAGAACAAAATGACACCAAGTCACAGTAAGGGAAAAGGCTGGGCAAACATAAACTGAAAACTATAGAGGTGAAGGCAGCTATTCAGAGAGCTTCAAACAAATAAATAGAAGAAATAAAAAGTAGATTGTAGAGAGAAACAAAAATAGAAAGACACCAGAGGAAAAAAATCAGCAAAAGGATACCAGGAAACTACTATAAAATTAAAGGGGAAGAAAAGAGAAACAATTCAACACTATGCTGGCTTGACTGCCTGGTTTTGTGAGTGTTAAGTGAGGGTTTTTTGCTTGTTTTTCAGTCTCCCCAGTACTCCCTCCTCCCCACCTCTTCCCAATGCAGATGATTTTGGACAGTCACAATTTCCCCAAGTTCTTTGTTCCTGAGAAGAAAGACACAGAGAAGGGGTGGAGAATAAGGGAGGTAGAAAGGACAGTAAAGGGGGGAAAAAGTTGCCACAGATGTTTTCATACACTACAATTTGGATTATGGTTCTGAAAAAAACAAAGACAAGGGGTGGGGTGAGTGATCATACTGGGGAAGAGGGAAAGGAAGCAGAAGGGAAGGGTCATTGGGCCACCTCTAATAACTACAGTACTACTACTGTAGGGTGCTGAACTCACTCTGAAGGATGTTTATGGTGGCCTGGGCTCGAATCCATGTTATGGAGGGGTTTTGCCTCAAGTCATTCCTCTTGGGGTCGTTGCTGGCCCTGCACTCGTAAGTCCCAGAGTCCTCCAAGGTGAGCCGGGTTATTCTCAGCACACTCACGCCGTTTGACCCGTAGGCGGTGTTTACGGTGACACGGCGCTTCCGAGCACCGTCCCACAGCTGTCTGAAAGACTCTGCTCGGTTGACTTCTGCGTACCACCACTGGATCTCTGGTGTGGGGCTCCCGACCACATCACAGTACAGCTCAAAGGCGTCCCCAGTGAGCTTAGTTTCTGACATGGGCGACTTGACAAACCCAGCTAGAGGGAGGGGGAGCAGGAATGCAATGACAGGCCAATCAGAAAAAGAAAAAAAAAAAAAAGAATCAACAGGTGTTAATAGTAATTTAAAGAAAAAGAAAAAGGCAAATGAGTTGCAAAGAACAAAAAAGGCTTAATTTTTAAACTCTAAAGAAACAGTAAACAGCATTTCATACAAGCTTTTAGAAGAAGAACCACCCTGGGAAGTTTATGAAGCAAAGGCAGGCTAATTACAAGCTGGGTCTAGCCAGGCAAAAGCAAGCCCACTGGAAAGCATTTTAACAATGGGCCCAGCTGGGAGAAATGAGAAAGCTTCCAGTGACAGGGAGGATCTCTTCCTTAGAGCACAAACCATAACCTGTTCAAACTCAAACAAGTGATGAAAGATAACCAGAAGTTGCAGTCGAGTTTTTCTCGAAGTCAGGATCTCTCTTTTGAACACATTGTTAAAAATACAACGTCTTTTGTGGGCCTTGACAAGAAGTATAAACTAATCTATGAACACCTCTTGGGAGTCAGAATTCAAATTTCAACTGAAAGGGTAGCAAATTTCTCTCTCATGCAGGATTCTATCCTGAATTCAGATTACATTTTCCCCACATCATATTCTTCCCTGGACCCATGGCCAACAAACAACCTAGTTATCTGTGATTAGGCAGCCTCTATTTGACTGAAGACTCTCAGGCATAGGAAAACAAGTCCATCTTCAGAGTGAGAATTACTATGGGGGTAAGTTCAGGAGTGCAACCAATAATAACAGCAACTCAACTCATTGCCAATGAATGGAGGGATGGACTATGCCCTCCATAATCCCATAAATCCATACAATAATAGAAAATAATCCTGAAAAGTTAGTCTTAAAAATAACCATGGTACTTGGCAGGCTCTCTCTACATAGTCTAGTTGTCTGACTCACAGAGGCCAGCTCTAAAAGAATGAAAGATGTGTAATGATGAATTAAACTCTATGGTGAAGGCTAAGCCTCAACAATGTTGCCAGGCACTGCCCAGAAACTAAAGTTGATGCCTACTTTCACTTGTCCAAAATTTGCTTGAGGTTACACTTTCATAAGATACGGTGGCAATGGCAGAGAGAAATTTTAAAAATCCAGGTTTATTTGAAGAACATGGAGTGGGGTCCACAGAAAACCAAATCGCAGTGCAAGCATACTCTCAGCTACTTACTCCACCAAGGGTTCATTCAGCAAAAACCTAACAGTTTACAAAGTGCTTCCACACATATCACATCTCATTTCATCCACATAATTTCACAAAATTCATGGGGCAGGTGCAGAGAAAGGTTCATGACTTTGCCCAAGATCACTTAAGGCAGCAAATCCTGACTAAAGCTGGGGTCAAAACACAGGTTTTTAAATCTTCATCTACAATTCTTTCCAACAAACCTACTGCCTATAAACAAACCAAGTAGGGGATTCCCTGACAGTTTCAAATATCATGAAAACATCTATTGATATTTCTCCTTCTAGTGGTAAAGGAGGGGAAAAATTCTCTCTATATAATACAGGCAAACCTCAGAGATACTGTTGGTTGGTTCCAGACAACTGCAATAAAGCTGGTGCAGGGAGCATCTTGCCTTCAATTTGTAAAAGAAAGCAAAAAAAACAAAACAAAAAAAAACATACCCACAACATCTGTGAAAAACAATAAAATGAGGTATGCCTGTACTGTGAGATCAGAGTTAAAAGGGAATTATTAGCAACCATCTACTTTATTATCTATCCAAAATTAGCTGCCAATCAGGAGAAGAACCAGCTAGCAACAGAAGGAGGAGGCAGGAAGCTCTGTCTGTCCTGCCTTTCATTACCAAAGGTTTTCAAACAAATATGTGCCCTCAACATGAGCACACTGCCTAAAGTTGGAAGGCCAGCAGAAGCATCTGTTTGATCTCTGAGTCAAAAGTCATCTAATATTTTAGGAAAGCCTCCATTTCAGAAAAATAACCTCCCGCCCCTTCCCTACCATTATCTCCACCCACTATAATACATAACTGGGCTCAGATTTCAAACAGGTTTGACTAAGTTCTAACATCAGTACATTCTGTTCAACAATGAGAAAGAAGGAAATTGAATGGTGGACATTGGCTTTGGAGGATGGAAGGATTTAGAAGCTGGGGGTGAAGGAGGAAGTATAAAAGTATAAAAGTTGGAGACAGTAAAATCAGGAAAAGCATAATGTAAAAATTGTAAAACTGGGGTGGGAGGCAAAGATGACAGATGGGGCTAGCAGCCAGAGAAAGAAGGAGCTCTCTGACAGGAAAAACTGGATGTGCAGATTAGTAGCAGAGGGTGAGAAGAAAAAGGAAATACAGAAGAGCAAGTTTAATCTAAGCCCAAGAAAACTGCTTTCACTTATGTCCTAAGGGAGCAAAAACCCAACCTTTCTCCACAGAGGAGGGACCATCAGTGTTTTCTACAGCTGAAATTCTCATTTATCTCCAGGGCATTCATTGAACAGGTAATAAGACAAACCTTTCTCCTTCTCTCAGCTGAGTACTGCCAAACCAGGCCTTTTAATCTTTTATCATCTTTTACTATTTTTTGTTTTTTAAACATTTATTCCCCTTCAAGCCCCTCTCTACTACTAATTCCCTGTGGGTGGCTCATGCTGTTCTCTCCTTTATGCCTCATAATAAAGAGGAAATGATTGCCAAGGACACAAGACCATTTCTCTCTCTCTCTCATCATGTACCTCAAAAAAAAAAAAAAAAAAAAAAAAAAAAAAAAAAAAGGTTTAGTAAGACAAACTGATACTGTGGTTATAGGCACAGTAATTCAAATCTGTCTATTAATAAATAACTCTTAACTGCTAAGAGACAGTATACACAGGTTATTTATACAGTCTGCCTACCTTTACTATTCATTTAAGAAGTGAAATTCCTTACACCAGAAGCAGCTCATAAGTCGATATATGCATTCATTCCATACTCAACCAAGGATAAGGCAGGCCTAAAGCTCTGGGAGTGGATGGAAATGGGGTAACCTCATTCTCTGTAGCAGGAAGGAGGTACATAGGTCTGATCTCATGGGTTAGTCTGATCTATATTTAGAGATGGCAGTATTTACAAAGAATTTTCTAAATTCAAATCTTTTCCTTTCACACCTACCTCTATCAGGTAGACTTGGAAATTAAGATTGTCCCCATCACTAGCTTCTAAACCAGGGCCCATACTTGTTTCTGAAATTATACCAGGCAAATAGCTAAAGAAATCTACGTGGCATACTTAAGTCACCCTTCTGCTTTGGAGAAATGGGAAAATCTAGTTCAAAAGAGACTATGTAGTTTAATGATTAAAAGCAGCAAACTCTAAAATGAGACTGCCTGGAGGCCTTGTTCCTAATTTTATGCTTTTAGGCAAGTGACCTAATCTTGCTGAGCTTCTTGCTAACCTGTAAAACAGAGCCAATAACTGTAGCAATGTCATAGAATTTTTGTGAGAATCATCCTATCTAATAAAAGAGTAATATGCAGATTGACCATCACCCCAACGCACAAGATGGCTGCCCCCATGTAGATTCTGCCCCCATGTGGACACAAGATGGCCACCACAAGATGGCCAGCAGGGGACGGCAGTTGGGGGTGATCAAGCCTGCAGGGGAGGACAGTTAGGGGTGAGCAGGCAGCAGAGGAGTTAAGTTGGGGGTAATTGGGCCTGCAGGGAAGGACAGTTGCGGGGACCCAGGTGTGCAGGGGAGAGCAGTTAGAGGGACCAGGCCTGCAGGAGGGAGCAATCAGGCTGGCAGGGGAGCAGCATAAGCATCAATCAGGCTGGCAGGGAGTGGTTAGGGGGTGATCAGGCTGGCAGGCAGAAGCAGTTAGGGGCAATCAGGAAGGCAGATAGATGAGCAGTTGGGAGTCAGCAGTCTTGGATTGTGAGAGGGATGTCCCTTGAGGGGTCCAAGATTGGAGAGAGTGCAGATTGGGCTGAGGACAACCTGTCCCCTCCCCTCCACACACACGAATTTTGTGCACCAGGCCTCTAGTACTAAATAACAGCATTAAAAAAGTGCCTGGTACATGGTAAGTACTCAATGTTAGCATTATTATACATCTCTACAGAAATAATGCTTAACAGGTGATGTGCAGTAGCATTTAGGACTGCTCCACAACCACCTGGGAAGTTTGGATTATCCAAACTTCTTTAAGAAACAACAACAAAAAATTAACCTGAGAATCAGAATGGAAATATTGCAGAATGCAATGAAAAGGAAGGGAATTCTTCATTCCTTCCTATCGTTAGAGTAGGGGTGTCGAACTCAATCAGAGAAGGGGCCAAAATCTAAAATCCAGCCTAAATCGCGGGCCGAATGGTTTACTGAACAGTCATAAACTGTCATTGTGATGGAAACGCAGCGGAGTGCGGTGATGACAGCGCGGTGCGGGCCACATTGCAAGGCCTGGCGGGACGGATTTGCCCCGCGGGCCTTGTGTTTGACACATGTGCATTAGAGCAATCGAGAATGGGAAGAGTGATAAAAGCAGTATGGAGTCAAAGTATTAATGAATGTTATTAGAGTGATAAACCATTAAACCTGAGAGATTATGAACAAGATGAAAAGGCCATGAGTAATGAAAAAGAGGCAAAACAAGATTTTCCTGAAAAAAAGAAAAAAAGAAAAGAATAAATCTACCAATTACAAATCAAGCTGCTTAGCAATGATATACGAGAAGATGCTGAATACTAGACAGTTAAAACTGTAAATTTCCAAAATGTAAGGTAAAACAATAGCTATAGCATTTTGGATAATGTCAGATTAATTTAATGTCTGTCTAAGAATGAATGTCAGCTTTTAAGTCACATCTCCACAACTTAAATTCTCTTTATTTTGAGGAGTTTCTTCAAATAGAAATGATACTACCTACTTACAGGGTATAGCTGTGAAAGTCATATAATCCTATCTAATAAAAGAGTAATATGCAAAATGACCATCACCCCAACACATGTTTGCCCCCATGTGGTCAAAGATGTCTGCCCCCATGTAAACACAAGATGGCCACCACAAGATGGCTAGCAGGGGAGGGCAGTTGGGAGGAGCCAGGCTTGCAAGGGAGAGCAGTTGGGGGTGATCAAGCCTGCAGGGGAGGGCTGTTGGGAGGGACCAAGCCTGCAGAGGAGAGCAGTTAGGGGTTACCAGGCCTGCAAGGGAGGGAAGTTAGGGGTGACCGGGCCTGCAGGGGAGGGCATTTAAGGGCCAACAGGCTGGCAGGGGAGGGCAGTTAGGCATCAATCAGGCTGGCAGGGGAGTGGTTAGGGAGTGATCAGGCTGGCAGGCAGAAGTGGTTAGAGGCAATCAGGAAGGCAGGCAGGCGAGCAGTTGGGAGCTAGCAGTCCTGGATTATCAGAGGGATGTCTGACTGCCTGTTTAGACTGACCAGGATTGAGCCTAAATGGACACATATCCCTTGAGAGGTCCAAGATTGGAGAGGGTGCAGGCTGGGCTAAGGGACACACAACCTTGTGCATTAATTTTGTGAACCACGGCTCTAGTATATAATAAAAGGCTGATATGCAGATCAACCAAATGGTGGAATGATGGGTTGCTATGACACGCACTGACCACCAAGGGGCAGATGCTCAAAACAGGAGCTGCCCCCACAGGGGGAGCACCACTCAGTCAAAAGCTGGTCTCACAGCTGGCGAGCACAGTGGCAATGGCAGGGGTCTTTCCCGCCTCCACAGCAGTCCCTGAGGGCTCCCAGACTGAGAGAGGGTGCAGGCTGGGCTGAGGGACCCGCCCCCCCCCCCCCGCCCCCCTGCCGAAGTGCACGAATTTCATGCACTGGGCCTCCAGTATAATATATGTGGGAGAGTTCTGTAAACTGTAAAGCTCTATTCAAATGTTAAATTACTTTAGCACAATTAAGGAGGATAAGCATTTGATATGACTGATCATCCACAAGAATTTTTATTCAGTCCTGTTGTCAATTCCTATGGTCAGGCTGAAAGAAAAAAAAAATATATACATGCTGTAGTCCTGGCCACTGTGGCTCAGTTGGATGGAGCGTTGTCCCTTACCAAAAGGTAGCAGGTTTGATCCCTGCTCAGGGCAAATACCCAGGTTGTGGATTTAATCCCTGGTCAGGGAGTATGCAGAAGGCAATCAATGGATGTTTCTCTCTCACATTACTGTTTCTGGTTCTTCTCACACTCTCTTCCTCTCTAAAATCAATTTTTTAAAAAATTTTTTAAGTTGTAAGAATAACAAAACACCATGTGCTCCCCTCATCCTAGAAAATACACACAAACAAAATTTTACATATAATACAATGGTGTCTTAAACCTCCAGGTTACACATCCTGAGACTCAAATGTACTGCTTGCCATTGGATAAGAGGACAGATAAGGCTCTCTAGTAAGCCGAGAGCTCACCTTATAGGGAAATAAGTCATGTTTTACAATATCTGGGTTGAATTCTTCAACTTCTTCAACCAGTGTCATCTGAAAAATTGTCCCTACTTCTTTATAAGGTTACATATAGCGAGGTTCACACACACAAAAAAATGCAGCCTGCATACTTACCTTACCTAATAATAGAGAAACATGTAAATTGACCATACCTCCACTACGCCCAGAGCCAATCAGAATAAGTATACAAACTAACCCAACATAGATGGTAGTTAATTTGCATATATACCTGGGTCCTGGGAACTTCCTCTACACCCAGGTCACTCCTAGCCAGCCACTGGAATGGGGGTGGGGGGGAGCGGGGGGAAAGGGCTGAGCCTGCCATCAGAGGAGCACGGGGTGCCCACTTCCCAAGCCTAAAGCCTGGGGCGGACAGAGGCTTTAGGTTTGGGAAGAGGCTGAGCCTGTGACCAAACGTAGACCAGCTGCAACTTGGTAACCCAGCACTGACTGCCCAGGTGGTTGAGACCCAGAAAGTGAGTCAGGGTCTGATCTGTGGCCTCAGTAGAAGCTATTAATCAATGTACTTACCTCTCTTTCTCTCCCTCTTTCTTTCTGATCTTCGCCAGTAGCCTGGCTTTTCTTTCTCTCCTGGCCTCCGTGGGGGCTGCTGTTAAGCCCCGGCTCTTTGATCAGGCCCAGAGATAGGCCTAGAAATGCTGACTGGCATAGGAACAGACCAATTAAAACCAAATCTGGGTGCTGAGGAGAACCAATGGCTGCCTAGAAACTGGCATTGAAACTGACCAATCAAAACCAAATCTGGGTGCTATGGGGAGCCAATGGCTGCCTAGGAGGTGGAGCTTCTGACACTGACTGGCATAGAAACCGACCAATGAGAACCAAATCTAGGTGCCGTGGGGAGCTAATGGTGCCTAGGAGGCAAAGCTTTTGAACCTACCAATCAGAACCAAATTGGCCAGCAGAGGAGGGCAGTTGGGGGCAACATCAGGCCTGCAGAAGAGGGGGCATTTAGGGGTGATCAGGCTGGCAGGCAGAGGCAATTAGGGGCAATCAGGCAGGAAGGCAGGTGAGCAGTTAAGAGTCAGTGATCCCCGATTGTGAGAGGGATGTTTAACAATCGGACATCCCGCAAAGGATCCCCAATTGGAGAGGGTGCAGACTGAGTTGGGGGAACTCCCCCCTCCATGCACGAATTTCATGCACCAGGCCTCTAGTGTAATAATAAAATGACCTTTTATGCAAGCATTGTACTATATAATTTAAAGGACCAATCCTGGCCGAAACCAGTTTGGCTCAGTGGATAGAGCGTCGGCCTGCGGACTGACAGGTTCCAGGTTAAATTCTGGTCAAGTGCATGTACCTTGGTTGTAGGCACATCCCCAGGGGGGATGTGCAGGAGGCAGCTAATCGATGTTTCTCTATCATTGATGTTTCTAGCTCTTTATCCCTCTTCCTTCCTCTCTATAAAAAATCAATAAAATATACTTTTAAAAAATAAAATAAAAATTTTAAAAAATGAAGGACCAATCCTGGGTGTTCTGTTGAGGTACCTCAAAGACAGTGTTGGAGAAAGTGGGGGATAGGGAGGGGAAACTAGGGCTCAGAGATTCACCCTTGAGAGAGAGGGGTTGTCTAACTGTGCTTTTATTCTGAATTCTTCCAATTTTCCAAACTAAAAGTTCATTGAAAACCACTAACCTAAAGAATTTCAACATGTTTCAAATAGAAAATGACAATAAATAAGGTTAAGTTTGCCAGGAATAATTAAAGTCAGAAAAATTCTGTTTAAAAACAAAACCTTATAAAAGTCAAAACAGAATTTGACACCAAATCTAAGAAATAGAAAGGACTGGAAATTTTTAACAGCAAAGAGAATGATCAGCTCAGAAATGTGACTTCTCTTTCATTTCTCTTCATGCATGTCTAACATGTTCCTATGACCCTGCATATTGGGCTCTGCTTATATGTTATTTACCAGAAAATTCTAGCCACTTAGTCTACGCTTTTATAATGCTGAAGCAAATAGCTTCATTATCAAAGACACCCTTCAAATACTAAAATCTCTTCTTCACCCCAGGAGGAAAGAGGCATTATAATTTAACCACAAATGAAGAAAGTGAGGTTAAATACAAAAGATCAGGTCCCATTTTGACTGTGACATCAAACTGACCATAATCTTCGTTTCTAAAAACAGGATCCATCAAATGGGGAAAATGTAGTATTTTTAGGAAACTTTAGAAAATCTGTTTCCTAATTCCACAAATAGAATTCAAGCTGCTGGTACACAAAGGACAAAAGCCAGTTTTGCCAGCCATTAAAAACCTAGTATGTCTCATCCAAAGGACATAGACAAATGCATACAAATCAGCTGTCTCAAATAATCTTCTATACTATCTAATAAAGAGGGAATATGCTAATTGACCCTCACACTGTTGCAAAGATGGCAGTGCCCACATCTACTAAGGAGGGAATATGCTAATTGACTACCATGCCCTACTGGGTGGGCCAGGCTGCCTCCGGAGTCCACCAGTCTACTCAGCCTCCCAGCCGCCCAGGGCCAACCGAGGTGCAGGAAAGTCTCAGATGCCAGGGCTGGCCCGAGGTACAGTCAAGCCTTGGATGGCAGCCATGCCACCTGAAGCTCAGGTAACCAGGGTCAGCCAAGGCTTGCGCTACCCGCAATGGCAGCAGCAGAGATGTGATGGGGCATCACCTTCCCCTGATCGTCAGATCACCTCCCATCTCTGGGCTCCCGGACTGTGAAGGGGGCAGGCTGGGCTGAGGGACCCCCTTCCAGTGCATGAGTTTTCATGCACTGGGCCTCTAGTCTATCCTATCTAATAAAAGAGTAATATGTAAATTGACCATTACTCTAACACAAAAGATGACTGCTCCCATGTGGACACAAGATGGCCATCACAAGATGGCCAACAGGGGAGGACAGTTGGGAGGGACCAGGCTGCAAGGGAGAGCAGTTAGGGGTGATCAAGCCTACAGGGGAGGGAAATTAGGGGTGACCAGGCTGGCAGAGGAGAGAAGTTGGGGGCGACCGGGCCTGCAAGGAAGGGCAGTTGGGGGGACCCAGGTCTTCAGGGGAGAGCAACTGGAGCAATTGGGGATGACCAGGCCTGCAGGAGAGGGAAGTTAGGGGGAAACAGGCTGGCAGGGGAGCAGTTAGGCATCAATCAGACTGGCAAGGGAATGGTTGGGGGTGATCAAGCTGGCAGGCAGAAGCAGTTAGGGGCAATCAGGAAGGCAGGTAGGCGAGCAGTTGGGAGCCAGCAGTCCTGGATTGTGAGAGGGATGTCCGACTGCCCATTTAGGGGATCGGGTCTAAATGGGCAGTCAGACATCCCTTGAGGGGGGTCTCAGATTGAAGAGGGTGCAGACTGGGCAGAGGGACACACACCCCCCATGCATAAATTTAGTGCACCGGGCCTCTAGTATAATATATATATATATATATATATATATATATATATATTTTTTTTTTTTTTGCAATATATATATATACACACACACACACATGTGTGTGTGTGTGTGTGTATAAAGACACATGCTAACTAACTGGGATGCAACATATATCTATATAAAAAAGAGACATATGCTAATTAACCGGGATGCTGTAATGCATCAACCAGACAGGAGGAGGCTGGGTGCGGGGCGGTAGGGGCCTCTGTGCACCTGCAATGGGAGAGGGCCTGATTAGCATCAGCCACAGCTGCTTCAAGGGCTGGAGAGGGAGATAGGGCTGAATTGGCAGCGGCCACAGCTGCTGTGGGGCCCAGGCAGGGCCGGACCAGCGCCTCAAGGGTGGGCGGCACCACATGATTTCGAATCACGTGCTGGGCTCCTAGTCCTGTATAATAAAAGGGTAATATGCAAATCGACCCAACAGTGGAATGATCGGTCCCTATGACATGCACTGACCACCAAGGGGCAGAAACTCAACACTGGAGTGATACTCAGAAGCCCTGAGCACACCAGCAGTGGTGGGAGCCTCTCCTGCCTTCATGGCAGTGCTAAGTTTGTCCAATTGATGGCTCCCAGACAGCAGAGGGCGCAGGCCAGGCTGAGGGACCCTCACCCAGTGCACAAATTTTGTGCACAGCGCCAATAGTATCCATATAAAACCCTAATATGCAAATAGACTGAATGGCAGAATCAAACAACCAGTTGCTATGACATGTGCTGACCACCAGGGGGGCACACAGGGAACATGGTGGATTTCTGTTGCAGCAGGATGGTAGAGCAGGGGAGTGAGGACGCCAGACCAAGGCAGGGCACCAATTGCTGTCATCAGGGCGAGCTTCTGGTGGTGGTTACTGAAAATTCTTTGCTCCTACATGCCATGGTCCCTTTGGGTGTTCATACTTGCCCTACTTGCCCAGTGCCGTCAGCAGATACAAGTGGCAGCTGCAGGCCCAGATTGCCTCTCAGGGCTTCTCCACCTCCCTCTGTTCCTGAGGGGTGATCAGGGCCAGCAGTTGCCTCCTGGACCTGTTGCCACCTCACACCTGCTCACACCTGCTGACGGTGCCAGAGCTGCCACTCGCACCCACTGCCAGCACCAGCTTTGCTCATACCTGTAGCCAGCGCCAGAGCCACCACTCATATCCATTGCCAGCACTTGGTGCCGTCAGCAGGTGCGACGATTACCCCTGAGGGCTTCTTCACCTCCCCCTGCTCCCTGAAGGACAATCAGGGCAGCAGCTGCTGCTAGCACCGTTGACAGCGCCATCCCCACTCACACCCACTGCTGGCACCAGTCCCAATCGCTCCATGCTGTTAGTGGGTGCGAGCAGGGCCAGCGCCATCAGTGTGTGGGAGCAGCAGCAACAGGAGCAGGGCTGCCAACAGACAGGGGACTGGGGGCTGTGGCAGGAGGGGCTGGGCGGGGGCACAGAGGATGGGTTGAGACCTGCCCTTGTGCCCACCAGAGCCTCACAGCCCACAGTTCCTTTCAAGGTGCACAAATTCATGCACTGGGCCCCTAGTTCTATATAATAAAAGGCTAATATGCTAAGTGTCTGGTCGTCCATTCAACCAATCAGAGCATAATATGCTAATTATATGCTAAGGCCACTCAATCACTCACTATGACGGGCACTGACCAGCAAGAGCCAGTTAATCAGTCGCCATGATGTGCACTGACCACCAGGGGACAGAGGCTCCAACCAGCAGGTTAGCTTGTTGCTGGGGTCCGGCCGATCAGACTGAGCAAGACTGGCCAGACACACCCTGGAGCCCTCCTGCAGTCCCTCCTCGGCTGGCCACCCTCCTGTGCATCCCTCCCCGGCCCCAATTATGCTCTCTCATAATCCAAGACCCCTCAGGGGATGTCAGAGAGTTGGTTTCGGCCCAATCCTGCAGGCCAGGCTGAGGGATCCCACTGGTGCACAAATTCATGCACCATGCTTTTAAGTGTTCTCAATGAAAGGTTTGGTTTCAAACAGTCAAACTCTTATACACTTAAGCAAATGCTCATAAAAGCTCTATTGTCCCAAGAGACAATCAAAAATAGCTATGAGCCTATCAAGAACTACACACAAATGTAACTCTGAAGTCAAAACAATTTGAGAGATGGCGGGGGAACAGTTACAGAGTATTTTAAGAGTATGCCTCGGATGACTTTCCTGTTAGGATTTACTAACAGCAAAATGAAAACAATATGCTAGATAGGTTGGATACTCCAGGTAAATATTATAAACCATTCTCAAAATCATGGGTAATTACTAACCAAAAGCTTATCTCCACTAATTACTTTTTCTGTGAAATTCACTTGTCTATAGATTCAATATAACTTTTGATAATACTGTACAAAAGTCTGTCCCTGACAACACATTCAGGATTTAAATATAATTCAGCTCATTCTTGCATCCTTTTACCATCCCATGAGAATGACAATGAACACAAGTTGATAGTCTGGATATAATCTAGAAGATATTTTAACTGAAAGAGGTAGGAAGCCCCCTCCCAACCTTCTTTTAAATAGCCATTCCCAGAAACCACAAGAGTCAAATACTTAGCACATAGGGAAATTCAATCTTTGAATCGCATCCCAAGATATTAAGTAATATAGTCGTGGTCGTCCCAACTAAGAAATTATTTCCGAAACATAAACAGTTTATAGTTGAAACCACACTGGAAGCTCTCTTACATATCAAAGGCAAAACTCGCCTTAGATTGGCAGAATTCTAGAGTAGAAATCCTTTATCATGCATCAGAATCCTCTGTTAAAACACAAACTGCTGGGCCCCATCCTTGAGATGCTTAGAGATTCTGATTCAATAATCTGAAGTGGGGCCTAGAAATATGCATTTCTAACAAGTTTTCAAGTAATGCTGGTGTGGCTAGTCCACAGACCACACTTTGACAATTAATGTCAGTGTGAAATTGTTAGCTTTTTCAGATTTTTCAAATAGAAGAAATATAAGGGCATTAGGAGCCACATAAATGTTTCTGAAATCACATAACGATTCTCCTAGCAGCTGAGTCTTTGTTCATAACCAAGAAAGAGAATGTGGAGTAATATTACCTAAAAAACTGTGTCACTCTATATGACTTCATAATTGTGACTTTTTTATTTGTTCAACTTATCAATCTACAAATTCAGAGTATGCTTTCAATTAAATTTACCATTTATTGAGGGCTTACACTGTGCAAAGGGATAATAAAAATAAACTTGTTCCTAAATAGAGCTCAATCTTGCAAGACATGAGACAGAAAAATAAAATATAATTTACTAGAGGTCCAGTGCACAAAATTCATGCACGGGGGGAGGAAGCAACAGGGGTGCCCCTCAGTCCAGACTGCACCCTCTCCAATCTGGGACCCTTAGAGGGATGTCCGACTCAAAATCCAAGACTGTTGGCCTGCCTGCCTGGCTGATTGCCCCTAATCACTTCTGCCTGCCAGTCTGATCACTCTCTAATCACTCCCCTGCCAGCCTGATTGATGCCTAACTTCTCCCCTGCTGGTTCAATTGCCCCTAACTGCCCTCCCCTGCAGGCCTGGTCGCCCTTAACTGCCCTCCTCTGTAGGCCTGATTGCCCCAACTGCCCTCCCTTCTAGGCCTGGTCCCTCCCAATTGCCCTCCCCTGCTGGCCTGATAGCTCACCACTGCCCTCCCCTGCCGGCCATCTTGTAGCAGCCATCTTTTTAAAACTATATATTTTATTGCATTTTTACAGAAAAGAAGAAAGGATAAACACATAATTGAAAGAGAAACATCGATCAGCTGCCTCCTGCACACCCCCTAGTGGGATGTGCCCACAACCAAGGTACATGCCCTTGACTGGAATCAAACCTGGGATCTTTCAGTCAGCAGACCGATGCTCTACCCACTGCACCAAACAAGTCAGGGCATGTGGCGGCCACCTTGTGATAGTTAATTTGCATAATTTGCATATTATTCTTTTATTAGATAGGATAATGGCCACTTCTTAACAGATGTAAAAAAAAAAAAAAAAAAGGACAGGAACATAGAGGAAATAGCACCTGTTAAGTGCTCATGCATTTTTTGTTCAAAAAATACAAGATCAAAAAATACCCTCAAAACCTCTTAATGTAGGAAAAATGACAAATAAGAACCCTGCAGGCTAAGCAAATTGGGATTCTCTCTACAAAACAAGTGGTGTGACTAGTGGCATTATGAAGGATCAAAAGTAAAAAAACAAGTTAGGAAACGGAAAATGAACTAAGAGTAGCTGTAGAAATGGTGAGAAGGCAATAGACCTGACAAATATTTACAAGAGAGAATCAGCTAAAATTATTGACCATTGACTGGAGTAAAGACAGGCTGAGACTTGGCTTTGGAGGTGCTTCGGAGAAAGGTAGAGGCTGGAAATATGCACTTGAGAATTATCAGCTTAGGTGGAAGTTGAAGCCATGGGAAGAGATGAGGTCACTCAAGGATGAAAAAGAAACTGAGAATAGAACCTTCTCCATAATTACACTTCTTTTCAAATAATTCACCACTGAATGCATTGTACTTTATTTTTAAACTAGAGGCCTGATGCATGAAATTCGTGCACAGGGGTAGGGGGTATCCCTCAGCCCAGCCTGCACCCTCTTCAATCTGGGACCCCCCTCAAGAGATGTTAAACTGCTCGGATAGGGACCAGGCCTCTCACAATCCAGGACTGCTGGCTCCCAACTGCTTGCCTGCCTGCCTTCCTTATTGCCCTTAACCACTTATGCCTGCCAGCCTGATCACCCCCTAACCACTCCTATGCCAGCCTGATTGATGTCTAACTGCTCCCTGCTTCCCTGCCAGCATGTTTGCCCCTAACTTCCCTCCTCTACTGGCCTGATCACCCCTAACTGCCCTCCCCTGCAGAGTTGATCACCCCCAACTGCCCTCCCTTGTAGACCTGGTGCCTTCCAACAGCCCTCCCTTGCTTGCCTGATCACCCACAACTGCCCTCCCCTGCTGGCCATCTCGTGGTGGCCATCTTGTGTCCACATGGAGGCAGGATCTTTGACCACATGGGGGAGCTATCTTGATCTTGTATGTTGGAGTGATGGTCAATCTGCATATTGCTCTTTTATTACATGTATTTTATTCTATGTATTTTTCGGACCATAAGACGCACTTTTTTCCCCCAGAAGTGGGGGGAAAAAGTCCCTGAGTCTTATGGTTCAAATATAGCCTACACATATACTTAAAAAAAAAAGTTTACTTGCCCAGCTCTGTGTGGTCTCTGTGTGCTTGCCCGGCTCTAAAATGGTTCTAAATGCTGCTGTTTACTTTACAGGGTTGATTACATGTGTTTATGACTGTGATGTTGGGTTTTAATGCACATAAAATATTTTAGGACACTATTTGTTTCAGAATCTTTTTTTCTTCATTTCCCTTCTCTAAAAACTGGTGCGTCTTATGGTCCGGAGCGTCTTATGGTCCGAAAAATACGGTAGATAGGATAGAGGCTTGGTGCACGGGTGGGAGGCTGGCTGGTTTGCCCTGAAGGGTGTCCCAGATCAGGGTGGGGTTTCCCTTGGGGCATGGGGTGGCCTGGGCAAGGGGCATGTGGAGGTTTGCAGGCTGGCCATGACCCCTGGTGACCCAAGCGGAGGCCCTGGTATCTGGAATTTATTTACCTTCTACAATTGAAACTGTAGCCTGGAGGGGAGCCAAGCCTCCTGCTTGGTCCATGGCAGCAGCCATTTCTATTGGAATTTGTTTACCTTGTATGATTGAAACTTTGTAGCCTTGAGTGGAGGCTTAGGCCAGCTAGGGCAGGCAGAAAGCTTGGCTTCTTCTGTTGCCTGGGAAACCCAAGCCTCCCTCTTGCTCTCTGTGGCTGTAGCCATCTTAGTTGGGTTTATTGGCTGGTAGGCGTGGCTTGTGGGTAAAGTGGAGTGACATTACTCTTTTATTAGGTAGGATAATAATATAATAAAGGGGGAATATGCAAATCGACCAGACAGCAGAATGACCGGTCACTATAACACACATTGACCACCAGGGGGGCACTCAACACAGGAGCTATTCCCTGGTGATCAGTGCAGAGCATTGCTCAGCCAGAAGCCAAGCTCACAGCTGGCAAGCACAGTGGTAGTGGCGGGAACCTCTCCCACCTCCGTGGCAGTGCCAAGGATGTCCAACTGACAGCTTAGGCCTGCGTCAGTCAGACATTCCCCAAGGGCTACTGGACTGTGAAGGGCACAGGCCAGGCTGAGGGATCCCCCCTCCCCCAAGTGCATGGATTTCGTGCACTGGGCCTCTAGTAAAAATATGTTTTTAAAAAGGAAATATATAAAGGTCAATGAATCTTCATACCTACAAAAGGTAGTTTTCTACCTAGTAGTGTGAGAGTATTATATACCTAATAAAATTATAACTCGGGGACAGAACAGGCCAATGTTGTATAGGCTAGCACCGATTTTCTAGAATGTATTGTCAGGTACTCTCTGACGGTGTTTCAGAAATGAATACCAAACTGCATGGTAATAAAAGGCTACCCTGTTTCCCCGAAAATAAGACAGTGTCTTATATTAATTTTTGCTCCCAAAGATGTGCTAGGTCTTATTTTCAGGGGATGTCTTATTTTTCCATGAAGAAGAATACGGTACCCATTTATTGTTAAATGAAAATAAAGGAAATTTATTACCTGTATACGGTACAGTAGTACGGTAGTTGTCAACACAAACCAGACAAACTGTGAATCCTACAGTATCAAGAATTTACTCATTTATTCAATGACAATCATGTCATCATCTTCTGGAACATCATCAAAACAATCCAATTCCTGAATTTCCTGTGACTCCATTTCTTTCAGAATCAGTGGACCAAATCTCTCATGTTTAGTGGGGGGGGGGGGGGGGGGGGGGGGGGGGGAGCCTTATTTTTGGGAGGATGCCTTATATTTCACTCAGAAGGAAACCTGTAAGTAGGTCTTATTTTCGGAGGACATCTTATTTTCGGGGAAAAACTGACTTTCCCTTCCCTGGCATGTTGCTAATCATGATAGAACAAGAGACCAAGAGTAGCCTCATGGAACTCCCATGGGAGCCCTTGTAAAACCACTCCCTTAGCATTAATCCCTAAAGATAACATCTAAGCTTCCATTGTATTATAGCTCCAGGCCCGGAAAAGCAGCAAAAACAGACAAGAAGTGCTGTGGCTGACCAGCTCCATTGACTAATGAACCTTTGTTCTGGAGAGTAGGATCCTTGAAAGGACACACCAGGAAAGCTAATGAATATCCTAATGAGATCCTCTCCCTGGGACCCGTCCCCCCTCCCCCGCTAAAATCCTCACTTAAAAGCCCTTAGGACTGAGGACTCGGTGGCTCTCACTCTCTGAAACATGCTGGCGGCTATCCTGTCCTCTTCTCTTTCCCCCAAGGTGCATTACCTTTACCCTTCTCTTTCCTAAGGTTCAAGGGCCTCTTCTTTTGCCTCTGTAACATGTTTTCTAAGCCCATTTCTTCTACAACTCACTTCTCCTACCTCTGTGCCCTCCTAAATAAACTTTCTCTTATAGTTTGAGTCTTGGCTCTTAACATTTTTAGCCAGAATTCAAGTACTGAGGTTGCTGAACCAAGGTGTGGTCTGACTCCACCAGTCTAACACCTGGTGTTGTTATTGCCACCAACATAAGCTACTGTTTTAAGCTGGCATCCCTACCTCGTAAACTAGAATGTAGTAGATTTTCATTTCTTACTGGCAGATCTCCAAGGTGCCTGCTAAAATGACACACCCTTAAGACTTTCTTCCCACAAAGGGATGAAAACTAACATCACTTTCATTCCATTTCCAAGCAGGGACTTGATGGGCTCACTTCTGCACTCTCCTATGACATACTTACTCTTGAATTTTAAAGTTCAAGACAAATGAGATAGTTTTTTTTTTTCCACAAAGAGGCTGACAAACCTTACAATGAAAATTACCTTACCAAGTCCATTCTGCACAAAATGATTATCTTTGTGCTATTTCACATATTTTTCCTTATTTTTTTAAAAAATATGTTTTACTACTGATTTTTTACAGAGAGGAAGGGAGAGAGATGGTTAGAAACATCAATGAAAGGGAAACATTAATCAGCTGCCTCCTGCACCCCCCAGCACTGGGGATGTGCCCGAAACCAAGTTACATGCCCTTAACCAAACCCGGGACTTTTCAGTCCGCAGGCTGACACTCTATCCACTGAGCCAAACCGATTTCGGCTCACATATTTTTCCTTAAAGGGATCATTTCTTTTGGTCTTATTTCAAACACAGACATTTGTATTAATATAAATAGTTTAATCATCAACTTTGCAAATTATCTATAAGACCTCTTCCATGCAGCTACCACAACTGACCAAGTAGACTGTGAACCAAAAGTAAGAAACATACTTGGGCAAAACCTTCAGAAGTAGGTCTACAAAGGGGTCACCCATTTTATCAATTTAAAAGCCCCGTTGCTCAGGCTCCAAAGATTCTTTGAAACAATAAGGGGACTCTCTACTTTTATCTAATTAACAAATTGAGATTATAATTTTTAAATAAAAAGAAAAATCTTTTTGCTGCTAAAGGTTGAAAACTCCTAAATCTAATTCTTGCTCTAATCTGACACTTACATATACTGTGGTCTAAAGAAGCTGTAATTTAGTTGTAGAATCCTTACTGAATCCTGTTCTCTAATATTCTTATCCACTAAAATCTGTTCCCTCCTCCATTCTTCAGAAAAATTCCAAAATTCAGTCAACAATCCAAATCTATTCTCTTCTTTCATAATTATTTATTTTCACTCTCATAATTTTGCTTCAGGTCATCACATCATAACTCCATGATGAGGTAGCACCTCCATCTCCGCAATGAGGTTGAGGATCAGGTTATGTTACTACTCACCTAGTGTCCCAAACACCAGCAAAATATTGCTGCTTCTCTTGAAAAGGAACAGCAAAATTATAACCAGAATGCTTTCACAAAAAGTCAAGTTGTTCCAGGAACTATCCACAATTAAGGTATTACATATACGAGCACTCAAGATTTCCACCAAAAAAACAAAACAAAACAAAAAACACTTGAGAATAAAAATACAGTAATGTATTGCTCTTTTACATTTCATGAAGCTGTTCCTTGTTTGAAATGAGAAAAAGCCCTCTCAGTTGGCCAATTTCTACATCAAGAACTCAATCCTTATCAACATAATTCCCTTTAGTGAATTAGTAACAACAGATGTATTCTAGAGGCACCATAAGCTTACATAAATCTGTCGCCCTAGCTAGTTTGGCTCAGTGAATAGAGCATTGGCCTACAGACTAATGGGTGCCAGGTTCGATTCTGGTCAAGGGCACATGCCCAGGTTGCGGGCTCAATCCCCAGTAGGTGGTGTGCAGGAGGCAGGGGATCAATGGTTTCAATGGTTATTTCTCATTTATGTTTCTATCTCTCCCTCTCACTTCTTCTCTGAAATAAAAATATTTTTTTAGAAAAAACGTATCTGCCACTCCAAAATATTCAAAATAAAAAGACTACCAATGCCAAGGAAACTGTAATCAACACTACTAAAGCACAGTATACATAGAACAAGCTTTGAAAGAATATACAACGAACTACTAACAATGTGTATTCATGGGGAGTAGGATTAACGGGGTAAAAGGAAGAACTTTAATATTTTATTTTAACCACTTGGGTATTATTTTAAACTATTGTGTAAGCAAATCCTTTCATAAATTTTAATTTATAATTGATTTTAGAGAGAGAGGAAGGGGGAGATAAAGAGAGGAAGGAGAGAAGAGGAAAGGAGATATCAATTTTTTGCTGCACTTTTTATGCATTCACTGGTTGATTCTTATATGTGCCCTTGCAGGGATTGAACCCACAGCCATAGAATATAGGGACGATGCTCTAACCAACTGAACTACCCAGCCAGGGCCATAATTTTTTTAAGTCCAGTCATTGTGCCCTTTTATCAGAAACTTAAATGAAATAATTCCATGTCAAAATTGTGGTTAACCACTATCCAAGGAAGGAAGGTTCATCCTCTCTGTCTGCTAATATTCCCTCCTATAGTTAGTTATATCTAGCCTTAGAAAATTCAACCTGATGAAAACATCTTTAAACTGGAGGCAGAGAGGCTGACAAGTTATGTATCAGGTCAGGCTCACCTGGTAGGTCTAGTAACAATTAATGTCGTTTTTTAACATTCGTTTAAAATCTTGCTTGGCGTTGACTTGTATTGACATAACCTTCAAACATGTGGTATCTACAGAACGTGTGAAGTGCAATTAACAAGTTTTGCTTGAAAAAGTTTGTGTTTGGTTTGTTTTTTGTTGCAAAACTAGGGCTAAGAAGATGGTGGATGAAGAGCATATTCGGCACTGCATGCTTTACGAGTTCTAATTAGGAAGAAAAGCAAGTGAGGCTGCAAAAAACATCTGTAGTGCTCTTGGTCAAGATGCAGTTAGTGCCAGAAAATGCCAGCGTTGGTTTGAGAAATTTCGCGAGGGAAATTTTTCGTTAGATGACAAGAGTGGTCGAGGCCGTGTGTCCAATTTTGATCAAGAAGCTCTTCAAGCTCTTTTGGTGCAAAATCCTCAAATTACCCAACAAGAGCTTGCGACAACTTTAAATTGTTCACAAAAAACAATTTCCAATCAATTGCGTGCACTTGGCAAAGTCCAAAGGTTTGGAAAATGGGTTCCTCATGAGTTGATGGACATCAACCGTAATCAAAGAGTCACAATTTGCAGTTCGCTCCTCTCTCGTCAAAAACCGTTTGCCGTTTTTAGAGCAAATTGTTACCGGAGATGAAAAATGGGTGCTGTATGTTAATTTGAAAAGGCGGCCTCAATGGTTGGACAAAAATGAGCCTCCGCAGCCCACGCCAAAACCTGACTTGCATGCGAAAAAAGTGATGTTGTGTGTTTGGTGGAATTTTAAAGGAATTCTTCATTATGAACTTTTACCATCTAACCAAACCATTACAAGTGCAGTGTATAGTGCCCAATTGGAAAGGTTAGCCCAAGCTTTAAGAGAAAAAGAACCCGCGCTGATTAATCGGAAGGACGTAATTCTTCACCACGATAACGCACGACCGCATACTGCAAGAATCACTGCTGAAAAACTGCGCCAGTTGGAATGGGAAGTTCTCCCTCAACCTGCATATTCTCCTGATATTGCCCCTTCCGATTACCATTTGTTTCGTTCTTTGCAAAACTTTCTTCTTGGAAAAAAATTTAATAATGAAGAATGCCTCAAAAATGCATTGACCGAATTTTTTGCATCAAAATCACAAGAATTTTACAACAGAGGGATTAAAATGCTTCCTGAGCGTTGGGCACAAGTAGTAGAAAACAACGGCAACTGTATTGTTGATTAAATTTTGTTGTATTGTTTAAATAAATTTGATTTAAAAAAGTATTAGAAAACGACATTAATTATTACTAGACCTAATACTAGGCTTGTCAAGTTTTTCCAATGGTGTAATTTAAGATTTTAAGACTTGATACAATTCTAGAGCTCTTTCAGTGATAAACAGGTAGTGTTGCAGAATGTAAGGTGACACTCTAAGACACTACTAAAAATACACTCCACTCAAATTCTTTACAATTCCGACTTCTAAAAGTTGTTAAACTATACATACTGCTTACTGAAATACAAATGCCAGCAAGTTCATAATTCTACTGGTAATTTGTGAGCAATTTTTACTATAGCTTAATGTTGTTCCTAAAGTAAGAACTACTACTCCACATACTCTAGTGGGTTTTATTTTAATGCACATCAAAATTTGCCCTTTCATCCTATATCTATGAAATCTAATTACCCCTAGCACCACGCCCATCCCAGAATTGAATCTTAATGCCTACTTGCCACTAGGTAGCAAATTTTATGCTCTATAAGAGGACATTTCCGAATGTTTCATGTGCACTCCACAATAAGTGGAAGCCTTGCAGGGAAGCACTGAAATTTACCAGTTCACAATCAATATTCATTATTAGCCACCTTCCTAGAATTCTTTATGCCTTGATGTCCATGAGGAATTAATTTCCTTTGTAACTACGCCTTGAAGACCAGCTGATCTGTTTCCAAGAAATATGGACATTATAACCCTGTAGGAATTAAAAGATTTTAAAAGCATGCTAAAAAATTTCTACCATATATAGAAAAACATCAAACAGCTACTAGAAAAAGCAAAAATACCCCAGAAGTCATAATATGCAAACACTTTTGGCTAAGAAACAAGTCAATTAAACTAAACTTTGCATTTTACAAGTATAATAGAATTTGTCACCCCTCTTCCTCAAAAGGATTCAATTAACAGGACAAAAAAAAAAAAAAGTGTCAAATGTTTGCCTAAAAACAAGTGAAAATATCAGAAGGGACAAGGCCAAGTATATATGGGTAAGAAGAAACTAAAATTAAGGCAGAAAAAGCAGAGGAGGGGAAAAAAGACTTTATCAAAAAAATGTGTAGATATAACTAAAGCATAGAACTTTGATAAAAGACTCAAACCATGCCGAAATCGGTTTGGCTCAGTGGATAGAGCATCCGTCTGCAGACTGAAAGGTCCTGGGTTCGATTCCGGTCAAGGGCATGTACCTGGGTTGCGGGAACATCCCCAGTAGGGGGTGTGCAAGAGGCAGCTGATCGATGATTCTCTCTCATCGATGTTTCTAACTCTCTGTCCCTCCCCTTTCCTCTCTGTAAAAAATCAATAAAATATATTAAAAAAAAAAAAAAGACTCAACCAATCATATTGTGGAGAAAAACAAAGATGAACAAATTATGAGGATAGGAATAAAGCACATGTTTCTTTGTATCGCTTTAACCGTTAAGATCATTATCTTAATTACTAAAAAAAAAAAAAAAAAAAGTTAGAAAAACTTCCTGCTGCTAAAATATGAAAAATTGTGCAGAAAGATGTATATGCCTATAAGGTGTTTTATAATAACCAAGAAAATGTGTAACTTTTAAAACAGTCACTGGACAATTGGGAACAAAATCATACATCAGTTTCCTAGTAAAATTAATTTTGCAGAAATTCTGACTCAAGCAACAACTATAAAAATGTTTTTTATGGCATAGTCTATTTTTGAAGATGCAATAAAGTACCATAGTACTAGCAAAATTACCTGCTTCCTAATCATTTCGAAAATACATACTACCTGCCGAAACCGGTTTGGCTCAGTGGATAGAGCTCGCCTGGGGACTGAAAGGTCCCGGGTTCGATTCTGGTCAAGGGCATGTACCTTGGTTGCCGGCACATCCCCAGTAGGGGGTGTGCAAGAGGCAGCTGATTGATGATTCTCTCTCATCGATGTTTCTAACTCTCTATCCCTCTCTCTTCCTTTCTGTAAAAAATCAATAAAATGTATTAAAAAAAAATACATACTACACTAAATAATAGTCATTGCTATGCAAAGGTTGAGAGCTCACCTGAAAAGACTAAGAAGGTTGATCTACTGAAAGATTGGAATCAGCATGTTTAGTGTTATAAGTATCAGGCTCCAGCCAGGACCGGTTTGGCTCAATGGATAGAGCGTCGGCTTGGGGACTGAAGGGTCCCGGGTTCGATTCCGGTCAAGGGCATGTACCTTGGTTGCGGGCAGATCCCCAGTAGGGGGTGTGCAAGAGGCAGCTAATCGATGACTCTCTCTCATCGATGTTTCTAACTCTCTATCTCTCTCCCTTCCTCTCTGTACAAAATCAATAAAATATTAAAAAAAAGAAAAAAAAAAAAAAAGAAAAAAAATAAGATTTATTTAAAAAAAAAAAAAAAAAAAAAAAAGTATCAGGCTCCAAATGCCTCACATTAGGGGTGTCGAACTCAATCAGAGAAGGGGCCAAAATCTAAAATCCAGCCTAAATCGCGGGCCGAATGGTTTACTGAACAGTCATAAACTGTCATTGTGATGGAAACGCAGCGGAGTGCGGTGATGACAGCGCGGTGCGGGCCACATTGCAAGGCCTGGCGGGACGGATTTGCCCCGCGGGCCTTGTGTTTGACACATGTGCCTCACATGATAGGTAGGTTGTGTGTTAAGCACAAATGTCTTTTTAATTACTTCCTTGCTTCTGCTAAAAATAAAAGGGTCCGAAACCGGTTTGGCTCAGTGAATAGAGCCTGCGTCTGTGGACTAAAAGGTCCCAGGTTCAATTCCGGTCAGGGGCATGTACCTTGGTTGCCCAGTAGGGGGTGTGCAGGAGGCAGCTGGTCGATGTTTCTCTCTCATCGACGTTTCTAGCTCTCTATCCCTCTCCCTTTCTCTCTGTGGAAAATCAATAAAACTTATTTTTTAAAAATAAGAAGGGATTAATTCTCCCTTATTAGGGATTTCAAATTTCATAACCATTCTATATAGTAAAGTCTAATATGCTAAGTGTCCGACCGTTCAACCAGTCGCTATAATGCATACTGATCAATCAGGCTGGCAGGGGTGTGGTTAGGGGGTGATCAGACTGGCAGACAGAAGCAGTTAGGGGTAATCAAAGAAGGCAGGCAGGAGAGGACAGTTGGGGGCAGCCATGCCTGCACAGGAGGGTAGTTGGAAGGGATCAGGCCTGCAGGAGAGGACAGTTGGGGCAAATGGGATGGCAGGGGAGGGCAGTTGGGGGTGACCAGGCTGGTAGGGGAGGGCAGTTTAGGGACAATTGGGCCAGCAGGGGAGCAGTTAGGTGTCGATCAGGCTGGCAGTGGAGTGGTTAGGGACAATCAGGCAAAGACAGGTGAGCATTTGGGAGCCAGCAGTCCTTGATTGTGAGAGGGAAATCCAACTGTTTAGGCCCCATCCCACATCCCTCAAGGGGTCCTGGATTGGAGAGGGTGCAGGCTGGGCTGAGGGACATCTTCCTCCCTCCCCCCGCCCCACTGCACGAATTTCATGCACCAGGCCTCTAGTTTCTCTATAAAACACATAGCTAGCTTTCAAACAGATTAAAAAATAAACCAACCATCAATCAGAAATAATATATGCACCCTTAGATTCATAGCAGTGCAATTTACAATAGCTAAGATTTGGAAATAGCCCCAAGTATCCATCAGCAGATGAGTGGATAAAAAAAACTGTGGTATATTTACACAATGGAATACTATGCTGCTATAAAAATGAAAGAACCTTTACCATTTGCATGGGTGGACCTGGAGATTATTATGCTAAGTGAAATAAGCTAGTCAGAGAAAGATAAATATCACATGATCTCACTCATATGTGGAGTCGAATAAACAAAATAAAATGATGAACAAAACAGATTAAGGAAAATAGAAGCATGGAACTGACAAATTTCAGAGGAAAGGTATGGGCTGTGGGCGGTGGGCGGTGGGCGGTGGGGGTAGGGGGTGGGGAGGAGGGTTAGGGGTCAGTGATTAACCAGGGAAGGTATATGCATAAATGGACACAGACCAGGATGGAGGGGGTTAATGGGAAACAAAAGAAAAAAAAAAAAAAAGGGACATCTGTAATCTTTCAGTAATAAAGAGAAAAATAATAATGGGTATAATAAGGATGTAGAATTCATTTGAGTGTTATGATTAGTGCTCCCAATAAAACTTTATCTGCAGTGTGCCAAAGATATTTAAGGAAGAATAAACTTATCAAATGTGAATGTGTACTTTTCTCATCACTTAATGTGAATAAATGCATTTAATATCTGTGATTTTTTTTAATATATTTTATTTATTTTTTACAGAGAGGAAGGGAGGATAGAGAGCCAGAAACATCTATGAGAGAGAAACATTAATCCGCTGCCTCCTGCACACCGCCATTGAGAACGTGCCTGCAACCAAGGTACATGCCCTTGACCAGAATCTAACCTGGGACCCCTCAGTCCACAGGCTGATGCTCTATCCACTGAGCCAAACTGGTCAGGGCTCTGTGATTTTTTTGTTGTTGTTTAAGTAAACCAAGGTAACTATTTTACCCTGTTTCCCCGAAAATAAAACAGTGTCTTATATTAATTTTTCTCCCAAAGTTGCACTAGGTCTTATTTTCAGGGAATGTCTTATCTTTCCATGCGCTAGGTCTTATTTTCGGAGGATGTCTTATTTTCAGGGAAACACGGTAGTGCTAGAAAAGAAAATCTTATCAAGCACATACTTATGGTAGGTATCTGCTGGTGATTTATGTACACCATCTCATTATAACCACTACCCTGTGGAATATAATTTCCAATAAACAGATGAGGAACCTGAGTAAGAGACTTGCCAAAAACCAGGTCTCCAATCCAATCTCTCAGGCTTCAATAGTATATTATATTCATAATATAATTCTTTGGTGAAGAGGATGCAAAATGGGCTCCCTCTGACAGTTTTATTTGACTAGCAGTTTGGAGAAGCACGAGACTTGGTTGGAAAGTCTGTAAGGAGGAATCTCCAAAAGGTCGGAGGCCTCTAGGGCGACCTTGCCAAAGGCAGCAGACTCTGCCTTGACTTTTCCAAACAAGTCTGAGTCCCAGGGTGCTTTACTGGAATCTTTATGTTTCGTCTTTAAATGTCCTTGCTTAAAGGGCACTGCAGATGCATCTGTTTTCTCCAGGATTACTTACCCCGCTGATAATATCTAGAAGTTAATTTTAATTCAAGCTGTTGCTTCAATAAAAGCCTAAGGAAGCAGGTGAATGGAGCTGTTTGGTTTCTTAAGCCAAGCAGTCCCTTAGTCCTCTCTCTTTCACAGAAACGTGTCAGAGTAATTATTCATCTGTCGCTCAAGGTCTGCCAGTCAGCCCAGTATTTTTATTTTATCTTATATATGTTTTTATTGACTTGAGAGAGAGGAATGGAGAAGGAGGGAGAGACAGAAACATCAGTGAGGGAGAAACATTGATCAGCTGCCTCCTGCACTACCATGGATGGAATCCGCATGTGCCCTGACTGGAAACTGACCCAGCAACCTGCTGGGAAGATGCTCAACAACTGAGCCACACCTGCTGGGCAACCAGCAAAATATTTTTAAAAATTCAACTTTCAGTGTTTTCAGTCAAAGCATGTATTGTATTTTCCAGTTTAGCAAACGTCTTTTGCGTAGCTCTTGCAGTAAATCATTTTACAATACCTGCTTTAAAGCATGTTTTAAAAAAGAATCAAAACAAGTGAATAGCTATTCTACTTGCCTTTCCATTTCTAATAGAGTTGTAGCTTTGACTAGTGGTTGTCCTGGGAACTAACTATGTGCAATAATCCTGTATCAAAGGATACTTATAAGTGCAGGGACAAAATGGAGATATTCTTACAGAGGCTGCTCTGCCGTTTATGGAGCATTTTGGAAATTTGTGTGTCTATTTTTGGTGGACACAATAATTGAGATGGTACTACTGGCCTTTAGTTGACTTGAACCAGGGATCGATCCTCAGTACCCCAAAGTAGGAAAAGTCTTATACCACAAAGAATTGTCCCCTTGCCTGGCCTACGTGGTTCAGTTGGTTGGAATGTCATCCCATACACCCAAAGGGTTGTGGGTTTAATCCTCAGTCGTGGAGCATGAGGGAGACGACTGATGTTTCCCTCACATTTATGTCTGTCTGTCTGTCTCTCTCTCTCCTCTCCCCGCCCCCTCTCTCTCTTTAAAAAAAAAAGGGGGGGGGACTGCCCCCTCTTCCTGTACAACCTTGAAATGACATTTAAGATGAAAAACTTGTTCTGAGCCTAGAACCAAAATAAGTTTTAAATACCAGTATACCACAATGTATTATTGCATGGTTTTTAATCATCACTCAGTTTTTCCCAGAATGCCATTACTTTGTAAAGTGAGAAAACATTGTACTTTGTTTCATTTGGAACTTTACCAACAGTTGTTCACCTTTTCAGAAGATCACATCTTGAATAGCAATGTCACCTATAGTTTCTGAATCACTACAACAGCACAACTCTATCAGTGAGCATTTGTAGCTATCACATTCTTGGTTTTTATACATATGAGTATAAACTTCATTGTCTTCCTCTGTAGCATTTACAGACTAAAACTACGTATTTTATTGTGTTATTTCCCCTTTATATTACATTTAGAGCATTATATTTTCTTTCTTAGTTAACATATAGTGAATTTCACTTCAGGATAGTAATGGGAAATACAAAAATGTATTATAAAAAGAAGACATAAGATAGATACTTGAGTTTACTTTCTGTCATGTACTTAGAGGAGGGAGACAATAGGAGATGAGGAGAACAGGGTGTCCCTATAACTAGATTTAACTTGAGATGAGAGCAATACTGGAAGGCAAAATTATAGAAATTCAGTATCAACCTTTCCTAGTGTAAGTAGATAATTCAGTGAAAAGACTAGTCTGCTACCAACCATGTGAAATGCACATTTTATGATATAGTCATCATTTGTCAGAAAAACCAATCTTTAAATAATCTGGTCCTTCTCTTTAGTACTTTATTTTCCGCTTTTCTTTCCTATGAACTACAGGAGTTTCAGTTAACTTATTAAAGGTGAACACTTATAAGTGCCAGGCACATAACTTGAAAATATACAAACATGCCACTTTACAATATAGCAGTTTAAGAAGCACTTTCCCATACAGTATCATTTAATCTCATGAAAACCCTATGGATTAAGGATTATAGTAATTTTAAAAATAGAAACAAAGGAATTAAAATGGAAATAGAATTTTCCAGTGCTCTTTCCACTCAACTACATTTCCCATAAAATTACCCTTTTAACATAATTTTTTTTTTTTAAATCATGGTGGCTAAACTCAGATCTTTTTTTTTTTTTTAATATATTTTATTGATTTTTTACAGAGAGGAAGGGAAAGAGATAGCTAGAAACGTCGATGAGAGAGAAACATCGACCAGTTGCCTCTTGCACACCCCCTACTGGGGATGTGCCCGCAACCAAGGTACATGCCCTTGACCGGAATCGAACCCGGGACCTTTCAGTCCGCAGGCCGGTGCTCTATCCACTGAGCCAAACCAGTTTCGGCTAACATAATTTTTATTTACATTTTACATTTACAATGACGACAGAGCATATCAACTTACTTATTCTGTTATATTGACTCCAACAGAGTTTAAAAATCAAATTTAAACTACATTAATATTTCAATTTCATAAAAACTATGATTTTTATACTCAAGATGCTTAAATATATTTCAAATAAATATGTATAAGTATAGTTTTGATTACATTTATGTTAGTTAATGTTATTGTAGGTGGAAGTGGGGTGTCTATCAGTGGAAGTGAGGGATCCTTTTCCCACTGGGTGTTGTTGGGTATTGGATTCTTACAATATCTTGAGAAAAAGAATTTTTCTAAGATTTGCACGGGAGAATGAGTAATTTTTATTTGCATAGAATCACATCCCTGCATTCCTAAAGTTCCATTTTCCTTAACCAGTACCAGAAGAAGTGCAACCAGGGGTTCAGAAGAGCTAACTAAAGGCAAAGCCAGTGTCCAAAGTTTATTTTCCTTGGTGGAGTTGGGTCCCCCACAGCATCAGGCTAGTTCCAGTCCATCAGTCCACTGTATGGGCGGATGCAGGAGCATAGGAGACAAGCACAAGTAAGAGAGAGCAAAAGAGAGCTTATGTATCTGATCTTCCTTTGCTTGCAGTGGCCATGCCTATTTTGGCCAATGAACCTGTTCCCAAGTGTGACTGCAAATGTGTACCTTCCCTAAGTCACACAGACTTTACTGGGGATATGTCTATTTGGCCTTCCCTTAGCTTCTTTCCAGTTAACTAATAACCAACAAGGTTATTCACAACAGTATCAATTATCACTCACTCTGGAACCTATTAGATTATTCAATTCTTGTAATTCTTTTTTCTTTTTAAAAAAAATATATATTTTTTATTGATTTTATACAGAAGGAAGGGAGAGAGATAGAGAGTTAGAAACATCGATGAGAGAGAGTCTTTGATCAGCTGCCTCTTGCACACCCCCCATTGGGGATATGCCCGCAACCAAGGTACATGCCCTTGACCGGAATCGAACTCGGGAACCTTCAGTCCCCAAGCCGACGCTCTATCCATTGAGCCAAACCAGTCTCGGCCCGTTCTTGTTATTCTTACAACCATTGCACCATGGTTCGTACCAAAAGGAAAGAAGGTATATCTTACACTGAATTACCAAAAAGCAGTGACACATCTCTGGTTAAAGGCCTTATAATAAAGCTTATGAAACCATGAGTTTTCTTAGTATTGAAACTTAACGATAAATATATCACATTCCTAGTCTGCAAAGCTAACATCCACTTTCTTTAACTCCCTAAATCAAGGTCACAATTCAACAAATGAAATTCTAAACCCACTAGGAAGAAAAGGGCATGGCCAGTCAAACTTCATTCATACCTCTTTTTCCAAACCAAGAATGCAAATATATTACAAGCCCCTAAGCAAAAACCCGAAAAAGGATAATTCTTGAACCAACAGTCTCAGAAACATCTTTATCATACACCCTCAGGCAACAGCCCTAAATTTTAACATCTTTTTGGTAAGGAGAGAAATGGGGAAATACTAAAATTAAAAAAAGAAAAACAGTCTGATGCCCTCTGCTCACATCATTCCTGAAAACATTAACTTTTAGAGAATAAATGAAAAGCTTAGTCTGTCAAATAAAAAGAACAGAATTGAAAATATATATAAATGCAACATAGCCAGAAAAATACTACTACTACTCTAAACTACATTTTCTCATACAAAGTTTGCAGTGTAACATAATTTTGTTATATAAACTTATTTTTAAACAATTTTTAATACATAAAAACTCACCAAATTGCAAAACTCTTTGTCACTTAAGTTCTAAATGGATAGCCAAAATAAACAATAAAAGACATTCTCCTAGGATTGCCAAATTTAGCAAAAAAAAAAAAAAAAAAAAAAAAAAAAGAAAGAAAGAAAAAAAGAAAAAGATAAAAAATTGTTTTTCTGAAATTCAAATATAACTGGGCGTCCAGCATTTCATCTGGCAACTCTACACTCTCTGAACTAATTAAATTGTGCCCCCATCTATATCAAAATATTACAGCACCAGCTCCCACTCATAAAGAATAAACAGCTTCCATCAGAATTCTGACTAAAGTCTTAGAATTGGTATGGAAGTGTTCTTTTCCACATGATAAGGCTTTCTTAATAGGTGACATTTACCATTAAAAAAAGAACAAGCCTAATTTCCAAGAGCCATAGTGAGTGAACTTTCATGAAACTTAGGCTTTTCTGAGTTAAACACAGATTGGAAATAATTCATAGCCTATGTTTTTGGTAACTAAACAAAAAAGTTACTTCTGAAAGATATAATAAACAGAACCCTGTTTTAAGTATTGTTAGGATGGGGGAAAGGGGGCCTTTCTTTTTCTTTGCTATAGCATTCCACAATTTATGAGAAGCACCTGATAATTAAATCCAAAGATTGTTGGCTCCTCTGGTTCAAACAGCCCCTCTGTTCAAACTGAGGGAGACAAGATCAACTACTCTCAAGGTTACATTCTTGCATACATACCTTTCCTCCCAGCTGATTTTACAACTCAGGGATAATTAATAAAAGTTCCCTTACCCCTTCCCCTTAAACAAGCCTCTTTTGAACTCTTCATAACTTTTGCTGAGAGAACATTTTAATCTTTGGGAAAAAATTAATGAGACCCCTCCCTAGGACATCTGCCAGGATTGTCTCCTGAAGAACTAACAAAGACAACACCCCTGATGTCAAGAGCAGCAGCCTAAAACCCCCCTCTCTTCCTTGTCCAAAGATTTAAATGTGGGAGTTCTTGTTATTTGCCTTTTTATTCATTAGCAATGCACTGGCCCTTTTCCTTTGGGGAAAGTAAAATAAACTTCCCTGCATTCATCTCTTCTTGTAGTTGTGAATTCTTTCACAGCCTGTGTCACGGGCAAGTACTACAAGACAGAATTGAAATTCATTTTAATGAATTCCAAAGTTAATCTACCATTTTTCTGGAATTCATAATCAAAGAACTATAGAGTTAAACACAAACTAATAATTGAACCCATCAAAACTTCTTGAAAGTCCATTTTATTCCATATGGATTTCCATAATGCTTTTTTCTCCTATTGAGCTCCTAAAACAAGTGCAGTATGTCCCCCTTATCCAAGGTTTCACTTTCTGTGTTTCAGTTACCCATGATCAACAGTGGTCTGAAAATGTTAAAATGGAAAGTTTCAGAAATAAATAATTCATAAACTTTAAACCTGCATGCTCTTCTGAGCATTGTAATGAAATCTACCATCATCCTGCCAGATTTCTCTCAGGGTGTGAATTATCCTAGTCTAGAATAACCACATTGTACATGCAACCCATCAGTTATTCAGTAGTCATCTGGGTTATCAGATGGGACTGTCCTGATATGTTCAAGAAACCCTTATTTTCTTAATAATGGCACCAAGCACAAGAGCAGTAATGCTGGCAATTCAAATCTGCCGAAGTCTTAAAGTGTTCCCTTTAAGTGAAAGTTCATTCTCAATTTAAAAAGAAAAAAAATGCTGAGGTTTCTAAGATCTATTGTAGTTAAGAATGAATCTTCTACCCTAGCCATGTGGTTCAGTGATTGGAGCATCAGCCCATGAACTGAAGGGTCATGGGTTTGATTCCCAGTCAAGGGCACCCATCTGGGTTGCAGGTTTGATCCCCAGACCTGGTCAGGGCACATATAGGAGGCAACCAATCAGTATGTCTCTCTCTCCCCCTCTACTTCTCTTTTCCACTCTACAAGTCAATGGGGGGAAAATATCCTCCGTTGAGGATTAATGTCAACAACAAAAAGAATGAATCTTCTACCCATTAAATTGCCTAACTTAGCCAAAACCAGTTTGGCTCAGTGGATAAAGCTTCGGCCTGCAGACTGAAAGATCCAGGTTTCGATTCCTGTCAAGGGCATGTACCTTGGTTGAGGGCCCATCCCCAGTGTGTGTGTGGGGGGGGGGAGGGGGGGAATGTGTGTGCAAGAGGCAGCTGATCAATGACTCTCTCTCATCCATGTTTCTGACTCTCTATCCCTCTCTCTTCCTCTCTGTAAAAAATCAATAAAATATATTATATTTTTTAAAAATTGCCTAACTTATAAGTTAAACTTTATTATAGGTATTTATGTTTAGGAAAAAAAATAGTACAGTACTGATGGGTTGCATATACTGTACTAGATATATATGAAGTCCCTCTCAACCAGCTCTTTGTCCTACTTATAATGACTCTGAGTACAAATAACTCTATTCTTCTGCTAGTTTCATTAAAATCATCTTCTTGATACTAAAGTTATGCTTTTCTTCCCTGTGCTCTAGGCCATTGCTCTTTGATACATCTCATCCATCTTTGGAGACTGCCTAATTCCCTTACTTCATTTATACTGCTACCTTGAAGGTATTAATAGATAATCACATCTCCCCCCTGGCCCTCCCTCCCCCTCCCCCGGCTCCAGTGTTCCCTTTTCCTAATTTTAATTGCTCAGGCTTTTCTCCTAAATCTTATGCTACCTACCATCTATGTAGAATGATCTGCAACTTTCCTTAAATGTAGTTGAAAATGTTTTTTGGAGTTCAATCCTACGTGCAAAATTACACTGTTAATAATAATTTTGATATGTGATCACTATGTTATTTGTCTAAATGTAATTCAATTACAGTTCACTGTAAGTTACTTGAAATCTCTATAGTTGCTTTTTTCCAGGTAGCAGTTTCCTGGTTTGCATTAGGGCCATTTATTTCATCTTCCTTGATTAATGACTTGAGATTCAGCATTAACAAATAATTTCAATGCTGGAGCTTATTATGCTATTTTTTCCAGTTGCTTCCCAATGGTTTCCAACCTGCTAAACTTGTGTAATAAAAAACTCCTATTTAAACTTAACATATTCCTTCAATCAAAAAATCCTAAGTTAAATATAGTACTTTCCTTCAATCTATGAATTGAGAAGTATTTCACAATTACCAACTCTAGACATCTTGTTGCCTTTATTTCCTCCAAGAAACAATGTCTAAAAATGAGAAAATAATCTTCTCTAGAACTTAAACAAGAAAGGCAAATGGTTCTTCAGTGATGGTTCCACTTCTCTTCGGCCAGTGTTCAAGTCATTCTGTACTCATCAGAAATTGTGCCTCAGACAACAGCATCAGAATAAATATTCAGCTCAGAATAAATTTGTAGCCTCGCAGCCTCCATATTCAACAGGGGCTAGGGAATTCAAGACAGGGTCTAGGGAATAAAGAACCTAAGTTCTAATGTAAAAGAAAGAACAATTAAACTTACTGGAAAACTTATGCTTTGATTATGATATTCAAATACTGTAGTTCCCTTTTTTCCCAAATTCAAATAGGGTTAACAAATATCAAAATTATGTAATGGCAAATGTACTAATTCAATAATACTTTACTAAAATGTATTTTCTTTACTAAAATGACTAGTAACAGTACATGTTGATGTTACTGATAAATGCCTCATGAAAATCTTTACTGGGTTTACAAAAATTTTCAAATTGTTCCAGACTATATAGGGTATCTATATATATATTAAAGCCTAATATGCAAAGTGTCCCCTCGAGAGTTCCACCGACCAGGAGTTCAATCTTCGCTATGACGTGCACTGACCACCAGGTGGCAGCACAGAACAAAGCAAGGCCCCAACAGGGAGCAGGGAAAGGAGGCTCCAGCTGGCAGCTGGCAGCTGCTAGGGACCCTACCTATACATGAATTTCATGCACTGGGCCTCTAGTAAAAATACAGAACAAAAAAAAACAAAACTACTCAATACTTGAAAATTCTATTTTTTAAAATGTCTGACCAATTAATGAATTATAAAATTAATTCAGGTCACAATTTTTAAATATACTACTAAAAAGGATAAGTACTGTTTCACATATTTAGTCATAAATAAAATCTATTTCTCTAGCCCATAAACAAAAGTTTGAAAGCCTTTTACTAAACAGCTTTTAGATTTTTAAAATCATTTCACCATGATTACATATGAATATGTTACAGTATCTAGAAAATGTTAGTTTGTAATGTTAACATTTTGGGTTATTTTTACATTAATAAACAGCAATGATGTGGCTGATTATTCTTTAAACTAGATGATGATTACATGGGAGTTTATTACATTATTAGAGGCCTGGTGAACAAAATTCATTCATGGGTAGGGTCCCTAGGCCTGGCAGGTGATCAGGGCTTATCAGGGCCTTCCTTTGTTCTACACCGCCCCCTGGTGGTTAATGCACGTCATAGCAAGCGAAAGAACTCCCAGTCTCCCAATTGAACTTTTGTGGGGACATCTTGCATATTAGCTTCCTACACACACACACACACACACACACACACACACTTTCTACTGTTTAGATGAAATTATAACAAAAAATGTAAAAATAAAGAGGGGCAATTAAATGGACCCAACAGATATAAATAAGGAACATGAGTAAATATATAATTTGAGACTTTTACAAACTGTTTATAAGTAATATTAATCTAGAAACTTCCCCAGATTTAATTAAGGTTAACACTTTGGTTGTCTTGTTAACTACAATGGAGAGGTTTAGAGATCTTTTAAAAATAAAAAAGGGAAAGGAGAAACTAAGTCATAAATAGAAAACAAACATCCTCAAAAGATACATACATAAAAATATAATTAAGTGTTCTGCACTGTCTCTTTATTGCCTCTTCAATAGTCAATTACTTTTCAATCAACAGAGAGAACACAAAATATCTATCTACCTAGCAGTGATTTTCATTTCTTAATTATTTAATTCACACTATGAGATCTCTGTAACAGACACCATTCTGCCTTCCTTGAAACAAGAGCTGCAACTATTGTCTGAAGAAGGTTTATAGGAAGTTGGATTTCAAAACATGAAAGCCTCAAAGTCATTTTTCTTATTTCTAAAAAACAAGTTTCTAACAACTTATTAAAACAGCAAGTATTCTCCAAGCCCTGTACCTATTAGAGGCAGTACCCAAGCTGAAAAGCCAATAAATAGAGTTGTGTAATTTTAGAATTGTAAGAAAATTTAGACATCATCTAGTCCAGTGGTTTTCAAATACATTCAGGAAGAAAAAAAAATCAATAGCATAATAATTTATATATGGAACCACACTCTTATCTGTTTTTTAGCATATGGAACATTTTGCTTTGTTATTCTATTAGAATAGGACTTGACATTTTGCCTTGTATTTTATATTTAATCATTTTAAGAAAGTGAGAAATACATTTGGATATGACTACAGCTATTGGTATAATTTAGAACATAATGTTTTCTAATAATAGAACCTTACATAATATTGTATATAGAACACTAACACTTTTCAGATATCACATCAACTCATTTACAATTCATAGTCAATTTGAAGCAATACTTGGGTGAAACAATAATTTAAATTGAGATAAACAAAGTAAAGGAAGCATATGTAAATTGATATACCTCTGGAAAATACCATAAAGCATATCATAAGAATTAAGATTTAGAAAAAAGGTTAGTCCATAATTGTTTTAAAAAATGCAAGGATTATTAATCTAGGAACTTTCCCAGATTTAATTAAGGTTAACACTCTGGTTATTTTGTTGAACTACAATGGAGAGATTTAGAGGTCTTTTAAAAATACAAAAGATAAATAAAAATACAACTAATTATTAATTACTACCACTCTGTACTTTATTTTTTTTTGCTTGTGGACATTTTAATTAACTTCCCTCCATGAATCTTCAAGCTACCAGAACATAGGCCCCATCAACACCCTTAATCTTCTCCTCAACTCTTCTGAAGAACTTGGCCTTCACAATGACAGGCTGTTTTGGAGCTTTCCCTTCCCCAGAACTTTGTAGTAGCCCAATCACACCACATCAATGACAGAAGCAGCTCCAGTCTTGCTTTTGGCAACATTTATCCGTTTCTGCTCACTGATCAGGGTCCACAGTCTATCAAGGTTGACAGTTGGGCAGAAGTTCTGGTTCCTCTTTAAGTGGTAATGCCTCATACCAACTTTCCCAAAGTAACCTGGATGATACTTGCCGAAGTTGATCCTGTGATGATGCAAGCCACCAGCCCCCAGGTGCTTCCTGTGCTTGCCGATGGGGCAGTGGAATGTGGCTGTGGACCCAAAGTTTCCAGGTCTTCCTCAGTCTGGATGGCATGTCGGTGGCCAAAAGGCAAGAGTCACTCAGTACTTTTTAATACAAGAAACTTAACACACACTGTTTCCATCAAAGCTGACCAGTCTCCTTTAATAGATAAGACTGAGGTGTTTTGTTTTCTTTGTTTTTATTTTAATTTGAAACACTACAAAAATCAGAAACAAAACAAAAAAATGAGTGGTGCCTGAAGAACATTAACTATGTCTGCCACTAACTTACTGTATGCAAATAAATGTAGAAACTTAGGAAATTCTTTGAATATTCAGTAAACTCCATTTCCACACAAAAGAACAATTAAAAGTTTTGAATGATTAGATAAAAATAATCTCAACTTAAATAGGTTGGATTAATAAATGTATATGTTGTATATATACAGAAGCAAACAAAAAAGAAAGTTAAGCCTACTTTCCATCTTAGATAACAGTAAGTTGAAGTTATGTACAAATTTTGGCTCACTCTCCTAAACTGAATAAACTCTTGAAAAACAGAAATTTTATTTATATATTTACTCAATTTTTTAAATTTAGACATCAATATCACTAGATTAATCTTTTTATATAGGATCACCAGAGTATTTCACTTCATATTCAGAAATAAATTTATACCTATTAAATGCAATACTTTATAATCAATTAGTCAACTGCAGAGGTCTCCTGCCTCCCCAAAGCTAATCCTTACCAACTAAAATTGGGAATTCTGGGGAAAAAGTAATTTCACAAAACCTCACAAATTTTATAAAGCATTTATCTAAGGTGGTTAAAATTAAACTCCATATCAATGGCATTTTTAAAAATTCATATAAAATGTTTAGAGAGACACACTGAAAGCCAACTGTTCACATGACATAATTTGCACTATTATTTTAATTTTGATGGGTGAATTTACTTTAGAGATCCTTTGTCTCCTTAGTCTTTATGATAGGTTTTATTTTTCCAGATACTCCTCAAAAAGTAAAATTCATGCCCTAACCTGTTTGGCTCAGTGGATAGAGCATTGGCCTGTGGACTGAAAGGTCCAGGTTCGGTTCCAGTCAAGGGCATGTACCTTGGTTGCAGGCACATCTCCTATAGGGGATGTTTCTCACTAACTATCCCTCCTTCTTCCTCTCTGTAAAATAAAAATAAAATAAAATATATATATATATATATATATATATATATATATATATATATATATACACACACACACACACACACACACACACACACACACATATATATATATACACAAAATATAATTTTTTAGAATAAAAATAAAATAAAATTCATTCCTCATTCTTACTTCCTGCTTTTCTCCTAGCACTACTATAGCCTTTCTTCTCTTCCCCTTTCTCTTACAACTTCATTCTCCACTTCTGACCCTGTCCAGATTGTGTTCTCACTGTAAAGAACTGAATAGAATGCATCAGTATATTTTTCACAGAATTCACTTCTTTTAAAATGTCTTTGCAAAACTTTATTCAAACTTTTACTGAACACTCCCTTGCATGTTACTTAACATAGTTATTCGTTGTTTTTCTACATACATTTGTATAGAAATCAGCACCTTATCTCCTTCCCAAATTGGATGGATGGATGGATGGATGGATGGATGGATGGAAGGAAGGAAGGAAGGAAGGAAGGAAGGAAGGAAGGAAGGAAGGAAGGAAGGAACCTTTGCCCTGGCCAGGTGGCTCAGTTGGTTGGAGCGCTGTCCCCATACACCAAGAAGGTTGCAGGTTCAATCTGGTTCAGGGCACATACCTAGGTTGTGGGTTCAATCCCTGGTCAGGGCACCTGTGAGAGGCAGTGAATCAAAGTTTCCCTCTCACATCGATGTTTCTCCCTCTCTTTTTTTCCCTTCCTCTCACTCTAAAAATAAATAAAAACATATCCTCAGGTAAGGATTAAAACAAATAAATAAAAACACACCATTTTATACATCCAACAAAGTTTCAGATTTTTGCATATGAAACATCTTACTTTGAAAAGTACCTCAATCCATAAAAGCATAACCAATGGACACAGACAATAGGGAGGTGAGGGCATGAGAGGGGAGATGGGGGGGGGGGGGGGGAGGCAATGGAGGAATATGGTCTCATACATGTAACACTGTAATAAATAAATGGAAGGAAGAAAGGAAGGAAGGAAGGAAGGAAGGAAGGAAGGAAGGAAGGAAGGAAGGAAGGAAGGAAGGAAGGAAGGAAGGAAGGAACTAAATAAATGAAAAACAATGTCCAAAATGACAGAGTACTTTTCTAATCAAACATGGTCATCTTTGCAGGCCCAGTTAAACAGTTATTTTTTAAGTAAGAATAATAAAATAACAATTTGCCTTTTATTACTGTCAAGTTGTATACTCCACAACAGAAAATATTTCATATCAAAATTGTATTGAGAAAAATAAAGGATTCCTTTAAGACAAAACAGTCTAATTTCTCATGAGCATTTGTAAAATTCACTCAAAGTCAGACCTATGTCTAAAACCATCTGCATCACTAATATGAATTCAGTAACCTTGAAAAACAAACACTAAGAGCCCACCAACAGATCTCGATATAGTAACATGACCTTTCCATCCTAGACCCCTAACTAATTTCTCATGCTTGGGTGCTCCATCATGTCAGTAGTGACACTTTGGTCAGTTGCCTAAGAGACGGGAGGCTTATTTATTCCAAGACAATGAAATAAAAATGCAAACTTCCTCACCAGAATCTGAAATTGCAGTTTGCTTCTCACTTTTCTTAAAGTTACATATGCAAAAGTGCAACTCTCTGGGACCTTCAAATAGCCTACTTAATTGCATTCAAGATGACAGCATTAACAATCAAATGTTCAATATATACATAAAAAAATAACTAATTAATAATGCTACTTTTTAAAGTATTATAGTATTAATAGCTAACATTTATTCAATATTGAGAGCGAGTATTTAGTATGTACAGTTCTGTTAACTGTAAAAATATAAACCCTACTGAGATTATATACCAGGCAGAAATCTAAGTGCTTGATGGCCATTATCTCATTAATCCTCATACCATCCCTATGGGACTGACATTATAAATATTAAAAAATTTATATTTTACAGATGATAAAACTGAGGCTTGAAAGTATTAAGCACCTTACTCAAGGTCACTTAGCTACAGCGAGTTGGGACTCAAATCCAGGTATGTCAGGATCCAAAGACTATGCTCTCGACTACCATATAATGATGCTTGGCTTACATTCATTTAATTTTAATTTTAAGTCTAAATAGGAGGGTTACTTTTAGGACAAGTTTCTTCCTTTATAATGAACTACATTTATCTTATTACATACAAAAATCAACTTTAAAGATTTTACTTAAAACTGTCATCCTGCCAAAACCGGTTTAGCTCAGTGGTAGAGCGTCAGTCTGAAGTCTGAAAGGTCCCTGGTTCGATTCTTGTCAAAGGCATGTACCTTGGTTGAGGGCACATCCCCAGTAGGGGGTGTGCAGGAGGCAGCTGGTCCATGTTTCTGTCTCATCAACGTTTCTAGCTCTCTATCTCTCTCCCTTCCTCTCTGTAAAAAATCAATAAAATATATTTTAAAAAAAAACAACAACAACAACTGTCATCCTACAAGTTTAAATATTTGGATGAGAAACCAAATCTGAATGAAAGTCTTGAATCTCTATGGTAATGGGTCACAGCTGGAAGAGACCTTGAGGGTCATCCAGTTCAAATTCTTCCTTTTATGAATAATGAAACAGACCTTTTGAAAAATATCTATATTCAATTTAAACTACCACATATCCAATCCAGAAACATAAAGGTTTGGGTGTTGTTGTTTTTTTAAGTCATCATTTTAAATAGATACTCTAACATTTCAACATCATGATATCCATTTCTGAAGCACTTTAAGAAAATACAACTCTAACCGGTTTGGCTTGGTGGCTAGAGTGTCAGCCTGAAGGACAGAAGGTCCCTGGTTCGATTCTGGTCAAAGGCATGTACCTTGGTTGCGGGCACATCCACAATAGGGGGTGTGCAGGAGGCAGCTAATCGATGTTTCTCTCTCATTGATGTTTCTAAGTCTCTATCCCTCTCCCTTCCTCTCTGTTAAAAAAAAAAAAAAAAAAAAAAAAAAAAAAAAAACCTCAATAAAATATATAAAGAAAATACAAACTCACAGACTCCTCCACCTCTGGAGTCACTGCCACTGCCTTGGTTCTTCACCAGGTCCAACCCACATCAGAGAAGATGAGGAAATCAAGAGTCAAGAGAATTAAATATTAAATAACTTGTCCATGATCATACCACTAAAGAATAAAGGGACTGGGATCTAACCATCTAACTCCAGAGGACCCTGTGTGGTACAGAGCATACACCATTAGCTGACATTGAGTGAATCAAATGAAATAAAGCTGACAAAGTTCTAGTAGAGTTCCAGTTACATGTGCACTGTATCAATTTTTGCTTTAACAGAAGAGGGTCCTGTCCAAGCTGAGAAGCACGCTCCACTGCAGAGCTCTGGAGGGATACGAGAAAGGAATCCTTGCTGTCGGAACAGACAGTGCAGTAGATCACCCTCACATCTACAGACATTCTCTATTTTTTTTCACCTGGGAGTTTAGTTTCACCTTTTCTTTCAGAACCTTGCTTCAGTTAGTTCTCACAACCCTAGTATCACTGAGGACAAAGTAAATGCTTCTGGAACTTTAAACAAAAACATCTCAAGAATGACAGTTTTGAAAAGTCTGATAAACATATTCTAATTTTTTACTTAAAATTAAAAAAAAAAAAATACAAACTCCTTGACCTGAGGTCACTCTATAGGGCTATTACTAATAGAAGTTTGAATCTTACTATGCTATAGAAAGTTGTTTTTTTTAAGTATCCTTACCTATGTGGATTCAAACTCAAATAGCCATATCTTCATTAATTAAATTTACATAATCCTTTGGGTCAACTAGCAACTCAGCTTCACTTTACCAGTCTTGTCATGTGACTGAACTTAAGCCATTTCAAGAAAAAGGATGCACTATGCCATATTTAGAACTGCCAGATAAGTCTGAAGGCCTATCCAAAAATCTTGCTTTAGTTGCTAAGAAACAATTCTGCTATATTATCAGTCATTGAAAGATGTTATGCTAGCAGAGATTAAAGATGTTAATGTTAAGATCAAGAATATCTCCTCTATGGTGCCAAATGAAACCATGCTATTTCCACATATCAAACAGCTCAAATTAATATTGGGCTTCTTTAAGTCATATTGTTAACACACAACTAAAAACTGGTAAGACAAATCAGTCTAGCCCTATGCTGCCTTCCACAGTGACCTCATCTTTGGGGAAAAACAGGAAAAATACCCAATATACTTAACACATTCAATGCTATAAACAGAAAATATTTCCTTCCCGATCCCTGCAGTGATAACTCAAGGCCATCAAAGCATACACAGGACTTGAACGGTCCAATGTGGTACAACAAACACTTATAATTAGTCCATGATATTTTTTCAATCCTTTATTAGATAAATGTTCACTGTAATCTTAAGCATTTTAAGACTGCATTTCTCCTTAGAATGCTTAACTCCATTTGCTCTATCACCTTTTTTAAATGAGTCATTTAAATTTCAGCTATTCTAACAAGAGTAATCTAGCCTAACAACAAAGAAGCATGGAAGGATTAGCAAAAATAAGTTGTTCACTCTCTTCTACTGCTCATAAATTCTCCCCTATAAAAATATTTTCAAATCTCTTAAAGGTTGTTTCCACAAGAGCAGAAACCTGTTCACAATTATCTGAAATACCAATTCAGCAGCTGAATTATCACACACGCCTTCAACAATCAGAATCTTTTCTGTCCAGGATAGATCCCGTATCACCATGATTCCCCATTTCTCCACCTTCTCTAAAGAGCTTCAGCTCAAAATCCAATTCTCTCGTTTGCACTACACTTACACACATCCCTGGTAATACTTTTATGTTCTCAGAAATAATCTTTTTTATGTCTTGAAACTTCTAGATCTTAAAACTGTCATCCATCTCCCTCTCTCCAGTAACTGTCCTCAATCCTACTGCAGTTCCAGCTATGTGCCCCTGCCTTCCCAAAGGCCCAATCACTATCATAAGTGCTTGCCACTACTCAGTTGCTACCTTCCTTAATATAGCCTCCACACTGCAAACCAACACTACACTGCCAGCTTCCTGCATTTTACTCCCTTCCCTTATTTTCTGTCTTCACCCACCTTCACGTCTCTAACAGGCACCCTTCTTTCCTTAATATTTTCCCTATCTCAGTTACAATCCTTCTTCCCCATCCTTTGCTCATTTTTCCTCTCGTTATTTAGAAACTCCTTTTTGCTCTTCCAACCGTTATTCTAGAATGCCCAACATTCAACCCTTCTGAGCAAACCCAGCCTTCTTCCCCATCTTTCCTATCTCCTTTAGAGCTAAGCAGCGCTTCCCAGATCCCCTACTGCAGTCAACCCACCCCCTTAGCTTTCCACCCACCTTCCCTCCACCTCCACATCCATGGCTCCCAGATTTTTCATCTCCTCCTTAGGACACTAGCATTCTGCTCAGTTTTCTCCTGGACGCACTTTCCCCCAACGCCTCCCTTATTTTTTGAACATGTCACCTGTCTTATGGGACCCAGCAGAATCCTACAACCCCCTGATTTCCAGACCTCCACTCTCCTGCAGATCACGCCGACACCACTCGCCCTTTCCTCCTTAAACACAAATGCCGCCTTTATTTAAAAAAAAAAATTATTATTGATTTTAGAGAGAGGAAGGGAGGAGGAGAGAGAGAAAGAAACATCGATGTGAGAGAGAAACATCGGGTCCAAGGACCGAACCCGCAACCTGGGATGAGCCCTGACAGGGAATCCAATCAGCATCTATGCACAGGCCAAATGCTCAACCAACTGAGCCACACGGCCAGGGCTCCCGTTCGCCTTCATTAAAAGCTGCGTGCCCTCCTCGTCCGCCCGCTATTCCAGCTCTCCACTTTGGCTTCCTGGGTGTTCCCTCTCTGCCTCGGAGCGACGAGCCCCACGACGTGGCGCCTCTAAGCCGGCAGTATCCTCGGGCTCGGGTCGACGCCCCCGCGGCTCCAGTTCTCACTCCCGCGCCTCCAACTCCCGACCGTCTCTTCTCCCCGCGGGTCCGCAGCCCCTCAAACTCTCCCACCCGCTCCTTCCCCCTGGCTCCGGCACCAACTCAGGCCTGGCCGCTCCGGCGCCCGCTTACCGTTCTGAGCGGCGCCTGGCCCTGGGAGGAGGGAGACCAGCAACAGCGAGATGACCAAAGCGCTGGGGAGCGTCGAGCCCGACATCCTCTCTGCAGAAGACCCAAGAGCAAAAAAGCCGGGGCCGGAGCCCGGGCCAGGGCCGGGAAAGGGAGGGGAGGGAGGGAGGGGGCGGGCGACAGAGCGAGGGAGTGAGCCAGAAAGTAGCGGCGACACCGCTCCGTCCTTCGCCGTCCTCCTCCTACCGCCGCAGCGCCCAAGCGTCGCGAGATCTTGGCTGAGGCGTGATAGCAGCAAGACTCGCGAGAAGAGGCGACCTGAACTAGTGTTCCCGCCCCTGAGACTTGCATGTTTGCCCCTACTGGGGCTGATTGGCCAAGCTTGAGGTAGGTCACGTACCAAGGGCGCTTCAGGCCACGTGATGGAGCGAGGCGGGGTTCCTCCAGCTCTCATGGCGGGTTGGGGCGGGGTCAGAGAAGTCAGCGTTTAGCTAGCTAATACCTACGTGAAACTGGAGCGCTCATAAATAAGAGGAAGCTTTAGGAGCCTACTGTGTTTTCTCCACCCATCCTGCCTATCAGTTGTTGGAGCTCTTGGCTGTGGTATTTGATGCACCACTATTTCTTTTACGCATTTTTTTCATTGCCCCATGGAAGTCCTGGGTTACTTCCTCTGGACTTTGACAGTAAACCCCAACCCTCTACTAGCATCTAGCTTCAACCTCCCTCTTTAACCTACTGTTTAAACCTTCCTGGGAGGTGATACGGTCCCCGTGCTCAGTGGTACTTTGAGCTTTCCTGCCTGTACACCTGCTCCCTCTGCCTGAAATGTCCTCCTTTCCTCGCCCTTCTATTTTCCCCTCCTGCATTTTGGCCTTGTTTTAGCTTCATAAAAACCTTAGGGCCTAAAGTTTAGCGTAATTGCTAGTTAGACACTAAGTCTACAAAGAAGTCATCACAAGAATCTTCAGAAGCAGTGAACATTTATTGACCAGGTTCTCACACCTGCTGTGAAACCCAAATGAAAACGTGGTGCATGCACATACAAAGTTCACAGCCTAGTCTATAATAGGGTCTAGGAAATGAGTGAATAATCTAAAAAAAAAAAAACACCCATAGGAGAGGAGCAGCAAAGTGCTCTGGCAAAGTTGTCGCTACTATTTTCAAGGAACTTTGGAAAATGCTTTATTTGTTTGTTTATTTATTTATTTCAGACAGGAAGGGAGAGGGAGAGATAGAAACATCATTGGTGAGTGAGAATCATTGATTGACTGCCCCCTACTGGGGATGAGCCCCCAACCTGACTATGTGCCCTGACCAGGAATCCAACTGTGAACCAGGAAGTGACCTCCTGATTCTTAGGTCCATGCTCAACTACTGAGCCACCCCAGCAGTGCAGGAATTGCTCTTTTTAAGGGTATATTTTTGTTCTACCTTCAGCTCTGTCATTCCTTCATTGGCAAAGGAATCTCTGTGGCTTAGCTTATGTCTGACTCAAATCAGACATCCTGGTGAGGATCTGTGGAGTGAAACTGAGAGATACCAAGTAAACAGCACTGATAACCTTAGAGCTCAGAGTATAGAGGAAGGAGTACTCACATGGGCAACCACCAGCTCACATGCTCAAGCCAAAGTAGTAAAAAATCTTTCAACATGAACTTGGACAGCTGATGGTACCAGACTGAGCTTTCTACCCAGGACTGGGACTATGACAATAGCAGGTTGTTGATTGAAATGTATGCTATATCATTCACAATTTCAGGTGTGTGAGTGACAAAAACATTCGCTTCAAAAAAGATTGGACAAAGACCATTCTGAAGACAGTTCTGTATGAAGAGCTCCAGAGCCACCTGTGATGGTACACCAAGATTTTCAGCAGATGGGAATTTTTGGTTGGGTGCAACCTTTCTTTTTCATAACAGTGACTAACATCCCTATTTGAATATCACAAGGGATCCTTACAAAACGATTGTGCTCATTTTGTGGGTAGGAGAACTGAGGCTAAGTGAGGCCTGACCTGCCCAGAGTCCAAGTGTTTGTGGTAATCATTAATACCAAACAGTTTGGTTTGACTACTTCTAGGTACATGGCATAAGTGCATTTCTACCTTAAAATTGAGAATGGCATGTTACTTGTTTTGGCCAGTGAAATGTGAAAAATGATTTTCAAGCACACATATTTCATTTTAGTTACAATGCATTTTCAAGCACACATATTTCATTTTAGTTACAGTCACTGTAGTATACTCTTGCCTACATGGTAATCAGTGATCATATGGTGAAAGCATGTATCAAAATGAAACTTACGTGATCCAGGGTCTCTGAGTTAACACTGCCAATCCACACAGAACTGGTAGTGTCTATTTATTAAGCTACTGATACTCAGAGGTGTTTTCTCCTACTGGATAGCCTGGACTGTTCTAGTTAAGGGAAAGATGAAATTCAGGTTCATCCCACCACCTCTACTACCACCATTTCTTCTCAGAAATCTATTAAGCTATGTGAATTTAGGAAAATAACCTAATCTTTCTAAACCCTATGTTCCGTCAAATGAGGCTGATGATAATATCAACATCATCCTACCTAATAAATCATCTACACTAATAAAAGAGAAAAATGCTAATTGACCATTCCTTCGCTACGCCCACAACCAATCAGAGTAAGTATATAAATTGACCCAAAAAAAGATGGCATACACTGAGGGAGGAAGGAGTGAAGACTGAAGACAGCATAGAAGGAAGAGGGAGGGAAAGCAGGAAGCATGGTAGCTGCGGGAGGGAAAGTGTGGGCAGGGCAGGCGGTGGAAAAGTGCAGGGTGGCAGCTAAAGGGAAAGCATTGGGCAGCAGTGGCAGGAGGGAAAGAGCAGGGACAGGGGAGGGGGGAGCCGAGGTAGCGGCAGTGGGAGAAAAAGCATGGGGTGGGGGGTGGAGGGCAGAGGCAGCAGGGAAAGCACAGGGGTGGGGGGTGGGAGAGGTGGCAGTGGCAAGAGGGAAGCCCGCTGGAAGCCCTGTTCTTGCAGGAATCTTCTTGCAACAGGCATCTATTGATAGTTCTACCTAATAAAAGAGTAATATGCAAATTAACCATCACTCCACTATACCAAGAAGGCTGCAGCCACAGAGCAGTTGAGAGGCTTGGATTTCCCCGGCAATGGAGGAAGCCAAGCATTGCACACACCCTGGCCAGCCTAGGCCTCCACTCAAGGCTACAAAGTTTCAATTATAGAAGGTAAACAAATCCAAACAGAAATGGCTGCTGCCATGGAGCAAGCAGGAGGCTTGGCTCCCCTCCAGGCTACAAAGTTTTAATTGTAGAAGGTAAATAAATTCTAGATACCAGGGCCTCTGCTTGGGTTGTCAGGGGGCATGGCCAGCCTGCAAACCACCACAGGCCCCTCGCCCAGGCCACCCCACACCCCAAGGGAACACCCACCCTGATTTGTGACACCCTTCAGGGCAAACCAGCTGGCCCCCACCCATGCACTAGGCCTCTATCCTATCTAATAAAAAGAGTAATATGCAGATTGACCATCACTCCAACACACAAGATGGCTGCCCCATGTGGTCAAAGATCTTGCCCCCTACGTTTATCATAATATGGCCACAAGATGGCCAGCAGGGGAGGGCAGTTGAGAGGGACCAGGTCTGCAAGGGAGGGCAGTTGGAGGCAATCAACCATGCAGGGGAGGGCAGTTAGGGGTGACCAGGCTGGCAGAGGAGGGAAGTTGGGGGCAAACAGGCTGACAGGGGAGCAGTTAGACAATAATCAGGCTGGCATGGGAGTGGTTAGGGGGTGATCAAGCTGGCAGGAGAAGCAGCTAGAGGCAATCAGGAAGGCAGGCAGGTGAGAAGTTGGGAGGCAGCAGTCCTGGATTGTGAGAGGGATGTCCGACTGCCCGTTTAGACCTGATCCCACCCGGGATCTCCATAACTATACCCACTGGGATCAGGTCTAAATGGGCAGTTGAACATCCCTCGAGGTGTCCCAGATTGGAGAGGGTGCAGGCTGGGCTGAGGGACACTCCCCCACCCTGTACGAATTTTGTGCACTGGGCCTCTAGTAACATTATAAAGAGAATAAATGAGTGCATTTATGTCCATTGTTTATAATAGTTGTGTTCTGTTGCACAGTGAACACTCAAATGTTGACCATAATGAAAATAAATGTTATTGTAGTTGCTGTTACTACAATTGTGACTCCAACTCTTTGCTCTCCATAACTATGCTATGCTTCTTACCAAAAGTGATTGAGGAAGAAAAATTTTTAGTATGGTGTTACCAATCAACTCTCAAAACTTGCCGTTATGAGAAATCCTTTTACCCTGGAGAAAATGTCATCAAATTCTATGTGATGGCAGTTGAACTTCTGTTGAAAAAATACATGACAAGTAAAAACTATCAATAATGCAGAAACTTCTTCATCACATTTTTTTATTCATTCATCCATTGATACACACTTAGGATGTTATCTCATCCTAGCTATTATAAACAACTACTGGTAGAGGCACCAGTGTGGTCTCTCAGCCTGGACTGCGAGATTGGGCCGAAACCAGCTCTCCAACCTCCCCCGAGAGCTCCCGGATTGCAAGAGGGTGCAGACCAGGCCAAGAGACCCGACTTGTGCACTATCAGGACCAGGGAGGAACTGTGGAAGGGCTCCAGGGAGTATCTTGCCCATTTCACTCAGTCCCAATCAACTGGACCCCAGCAGCATGCTAACCTACCAGTCAGAGCATCTGTCCCCTAGTGGTCAGTGCACATCATAGCGAGTGGTTGAGCAGCCTTACTGTGTCATTAACATATTACACTTTGATTGGTTGAACGACAGACCAGTCGCCCAGACACTTAACATATTAAGCTTTTATTATATAGGATGTTATAATGAACATGGTGGTGTATATATCTCTTTGAGATAGTGTTCTTGTTTTTTCTTCAGGTAAATATCCAGGGATTTATTTTTTCCTATAGTCAAGTTTCATAGTTTTCTTCATATCAACTTTACACATTTCCTGCTAATGAATGAAGGAATCAATCAATCAATCAGTTAACATTTGTCCTAGCTTCAGGGAATAGAGTGATGAAAAAGATAAGTTCCCTGTTCTCAAGTTCCCTGTATTCTAATTGAGAGAGATAACTCAATAGATGAAGAAATAAACAAAAATCAGATAGTGAGGAGTCCTCTGCAGAATTAAAACAGGGTGATATGATAGATATTGGGTGGCTGCTTTAGAGTGAATGATTAGAAAGTTCCTTAATATTTAAACTGAGATCTGATAGCATAAATAATCCAACCTTGTAAATTTGCTGGAGATGAGGGGAAAAGTCTAAGGAGAGGCGATAAAGCAAAAGCTCCTAAGTCTCCTAATAGTTTAGCCTGTTCAAGAACAGAAAGGCCAGTGAGACCGAAGTGAATGGAAAACAGGTAAACTATTATAAAATGATGTTACATAAACATTTAGGGATCATGTAGTAATCTTGGTTGTAGGTTCTCCCTATTCATCACTTTGAATATTTCTTGCCACTCACTCTGGCCTGCATAGTTTCTGTTAAGAAATCAGCTGATAGTCGTATGGGTACCTTAGAGGTAACCAACTGCTTTTCTCTTGCTGCTTGTAAGATTCTCTCTTTATCTTTTGCTCTTGGCATTTTAATTATGATGTGTCTTGGAGTGGTCCTGTTTGGATTCTTCTTGTTTGGGGTTCTGTGCACTTCTGGACTTGTAAGTCTATTCTTTCACCAGGTGGGGGAAGTTTTCTGACATAATTTCTTCAAATAAGTTTTCAGTATCTTGCACTCTCTCTTATTCTGACACCCCCATAATTCTGATGGTATGCTTGAAGTTGTCCCAGTGAAGATGGTATGCTTACACTATCTTCAACTTTCTGGATTCTCTTTTCTTCTTGCTTCTCCAGAGGAGTGTCCTCTGACTCTTTGTATTTCAAATGTTTGACTTGATTCATGTGTTCCTCCAGTCTGCTGTTGGATCTCTGTATAATATTTTTTATTTCAGTCAGTTTATGTTTAATTTCTAGTTGGGTCTCATTAAATTTATCGGCCTTTTCTAGGAAATTCTTGAAAAACCTTATAACCATGGTTTTGAACTCTATATCCAATCTTTTATTCTCCTCCATCTCTTTCGTTTGAGATCTATTTCTTTGTCTCGGCATTTTTGCTGCTTCCCAGAGTTGGTAGGATCGCTTTCTGTGTTTGGTGTCCTATATGGCCCAGTGGGTCAGCCTCCCTTGGTGCTCCCCTTTGTGAACTGTGTGTACAGTCTTATTGTAGTTAAGTCTTGTTTGTTGTTGGTATCACTGGGAGGAATTGACCTCCATGCCCATTGGATGTATCAGCTGTGTCTACTCCAGGATACCTTCTGTATTGGAGACAATCTTATAGGATCAGACTTTCAAAATTGCAAAGGCCTCTGTGCTCAGCTTGGATGGGGTGGAGTCTCAGGGCTGAGCTGACAGTCTTGACTTCCCATTAGCCCTGCCCTTATGTGCTCGCCTGAGTTTCCACCTAACCATCCCAGATTCCCTGTGCAAGAGCATGGCTGCCCCTGAGGTTCGCCCAGAATTGGGTTGGGTCTCTGTAGTCTGAAGCTTCTGACTCCTTCCACTATGGAGAAGCTGCGGCAAACTCCGCGGTCAGACCTCTGTGCATACTCACTCATGCACTACTGTACACCCTGCCCGCTGTGGCTCCTAGCTCCCCTGGTCTCCCAGTCTCTGAGTCTCTGGGTGCCTTTCTCTACAGTCCAGACTCCACCCGTAAGAGCCTGGGTCCATGGGGTTTCGACCAGGGTTGAGGTTCAGTACAGTCAGAAAGGGTTCAGTGCAACCAGGGACTTCCTTTCCCCTCCCGCCAGCCAGGCATTCGGCCGCACTTCCTCTCTGCACATGAGCATCTCCCTACCTCAGTGCTTTGCGGTTCCCAATCCGATCTGTGAGCCTCTCTCCTTTCTAGTTGTAGATTTCCCACTCTGCCAGCTTTCCTGTGTTTTTGGATGATGTCCGTTCTGATTTTAGTTGTTGTTTTGAAATTGTTGTGCGAGGTGGCAGCTTAGGTGCTTACCTAGGCTGCCATCTTGGTTTCTCTCTTTATTCTTATTCTTATTCTTATTCTTATTCTTATTCTTATTCTTATTCTTATTCTTATTCTTATTCTTATTCTTATTCTTATTCTTATTCCTATTCCTATTCCTATTCCTATTCTTCAAGAAGATCCTTCAACATTTCATGTGATAGTGGTTTGGTGCTGATGAACTCCTTTAGCTTATTCTTATCTGGGAAGCTCTTTATCTGATCTTCAATTCTAACAGATAGCTTTGCTGGGTAGAGTAACCTTGGTTGTAGGTGCTTGCTATTCATCACTTTATTTCTTGCCACTCCCTTCTGACCTGCAAAGTTTCTGTTGAGAAATCAGCTGACAGTCATATGGGTGCTCCCTTGTAGATAACTGCTTTTCTCTTGCTGCTTTTAAGATTCTCTTTGTCTTAAAAAAAATTATATATTTTATATATATATGTATATGTATATATATATATACATATACATATATATATGTATATATATTGTGTATATATATATAATTGATTTTACAGAGAGGAAAGGAGAGGGAGTTAGAAACATTGATCAGCTGCCTCTAACATGCCCCCACTGGGGATTGAGCCCTGGAACCAAGGTACATGCCCTTGACCAAAATGAACTCGAGACCTTTCAGTCTGAGGGCTGATGCTCTATCCACTGAGCCAAACTGGTTAGGGCTCTCTCTTTGTCTTTAACCCTTGGCATTTTAATTATGATGAGTCTTGATATGGGTCTTTTGGATTCCTCTTGTCTGGGACTTTCTACACTTCCTGAACTATTTCTTTCACTAGGTAAGGGAAGTTTTCTGTCATTATTTATTCAAAAGTTTTTTGTTTTTGTTTTAAATCTTGCTCTCTCTATTTTGGCAACCCCATAAAGTGAATGTTGGTACACCTGAAGTTGTCCCCGAGGTTCCTTACAAAATCTTCATCTTTTTTTATTCTTTTTTCTTTTTGTTCGTCTGATTAGGTGTTTTCTGCTTCTTCATAATACAAATCATTGATTTGATTCTTGGAATCAATCTACTTTTGAATCACTGTAAATTATTCTTTGTTTCAGTTAATGTATACTTAATTTCTGACTGGTCCTTTTTCATGTCTTTGACATTCTCACTAAGATCCCTGAAGGTTTCATGAAGATCCTTAAGTAACATTATAATCATGGTTTTGAGCTCTGTATCCAGTAGTTTGCTTGCTTCCATTCTTCCATTTATGACATGGTTCTTTGTCTCTGCATTATGTCTGCCTCCCTGTGTTTGTTTCTCTGTATTAGGTAGAGCAACTATGTCTCCAGAAGTTGGTAGTAGGTGTCCTTTAAGACCCAGTGGCTCAGCCTCCCCAGTCATCTGATTTAGGCACTCTAGGTGTGCTCCTGTATAGGCTGTTTACACAATCTTGTAGTTGAGCCTTGACTGCTATTGGTATCACTGGGAGAAGTTGACTTCTAAGCCAATTGGCTGTGTGGACTAGCTACAACTACAGTGGGAGAGCTGCTGTGCAGAAAACACCCCTATGGAGCAGTATTTGCTTCAGTGAGGCTTTGATGCTCATTGAGTATGCCCCTTGAGTGTATTGCTTGTGGATGTGTAGAGTTGTAATCTGCTATGGTCTGAAGCTGTCCACCCAGTGCATTAGCTCTAGGGCCTCCAGGGAGGCACAAAGTCAGCCTCTGCCTGGGTCCATCTAGCCAGAGCTACAGAGGGGTCTGCAGATGGCTGCTATTTGCTATTTGTATTGGGCATGTATCCAAGGGTATGTTGCAGGCTCGATACCCTGCCTGAATCAGGGCATGTGTGAGTGGCAATCAATCAATGTCTCTCTCACATCAATGTTTCTCTCTCTCTCTCTCTCTCTCTCTCTCTCTCACTCTCTCTCTCTATCTCTATCTCTATCTCTATCTCTATCTCTCCCCCCCTCCCTTTCTCTCTCTCAAAAAATCAATGGAAAAATAACCTTGGGTAAGGATTAACAAACAAAAAGAAAGAAAGAAAAAGAAACTTTAAAAAATATATATATATTTTTAAAAAGATTTACATACACTTGCCCTGGCCAGGTAGCCACAGATAGTTAGATTATCATGCTAATATACCAAGGTTGAAGGATCAATCCTTTTATTGGTAGGTGTCCTATCAGGGCATATACAAGAATCAACCAATGAATGCATAAATAAATAAGTGGAGTAACAAATGAATGTCTCTCTCTCTTTCTCTGTTCCCTCTAACCCAGTGTTTCCCAAAGTGTGGTACTCGTACCCCTAGGGGTACGGTAAGAGTTTGGTGGGGGTACGCATTGCAATGGAGTTTGGTGGAGATATGCATTGCACCGTGCTTAGCTGCGCCTAATTCTACGTTCTCATGAATACAAGGGGTACTCAGCGTTATAAAAATTATAGAAGGGGTGCACATATGTCAAAAGTTTGAGAAACACTGCAACCTACTACCTCTCTCCTTTCTTCTCTCTCTCTCTCTCTCTCTCTCTCTCTCTCTCTCTCTCTCTCTCTCTCTCTCAAATTAATAAATAATAATTTAAAAATATTTTAGAAGATTTATATACATTAAAAAAACCTCTATATACTGTATTTTTCGGACCATAAGACGCTCCTGACCATAAAACGCACCAGTTTTTAGAGAAGGGAAATGAAGAAAAAAAGATTCTGAAACAAATAGTGTCCTAAAATATTTTATGTGCATTAAAACCCAACATCACAGTCATAAACACATGTAATCAACCCTGTAAAGTAAACAGCAGCATTTAGAACCATTTTAGAGCCGGGCAAGCACACAGAGACCACACAGAGCCGGGCAAGTAAAAAACTTTTTTTTTAAAGTATATGTGTAGGCTATATTTGGACCATAAGACGCAGGGATTTTTTCCCCCCACTTCTGGGGGAAAAAAGTGAGTCTTATGGTTCGAAAAATACGGTAGTTAAATGAAGCTGTACAGGATGGCTGAGATCCTTGCAGTATCTCCCAAGACCCCTATAGGTCCTCAATTATCAGGCTGAGACACGTTATTCCCAGCCTCCTGAGACTGCTTGGAGATCAGCTTTTCAGTGTTTACATTACCGACAGCACCTCATGGTGGCAAGACATATAACAAGGCATTTCAAATTGAAAAACTTCCAGTGGATTTATTATTATTACTAGAGGCCCGATGCACGAAATTTGTGCATGGGTGGGGTGTGTGTTCCTCAGCCCAGCATGCATCCTCTCCAATCTGGGACCCCTCTCACAATCCAGGACTGCTGCCTCCCAACCATTCACCTGCCTGCCTGCCTGATTGCCCCTAACCACTTCTGCCTACCAGCCTGATCACCCCCTAACCATTACCCTGCCAGCATGATTGATACCTAACTGCTCCCCTGCTGACCTGATTGCCCCTAACTGCCCTCCCCTGCTGGCCTGGTCACCTCTAACTGTCTTCCCCTGCTGGCCCAGTAACCCTTCACTGCCCTCCCTTGCCAGCCTGGTTGCCCCCAACTGCCCTTCCCTGCAGACCTGGTTTCCCCCAAATGCCTTCCCTTACAGGCCTAGTACCCCCTAATTCCTTCCCCTGCAGGCCTGGATCCCCCCAAACTGTTCTCCCCTGCATGCCTGGTCTCTCTTAACTGCCCTCTCCTGCAGGCCTGGTCACCCCTAACTGTTCTCCCCTATAAGCCTGATCGCCCCCAACTTCCCTCCCCTGCTAGCCATCTTGTGGTGGCCACCTTGTGTCCATATGGGGGCAGCCATCTTTGACTACATAGGGGTGGCCACATTGCTTTTTTTTTAAGTGATGGTCAATTTGCATATTACCGTTTTATTATATAGGATTTTTGACACTATTACAGACATCCAATGTTCCCTCTACATTGCTTTGTCCAACTCCACCCAGTCCCCAACCCCTCTTTCCCTATGCCCAACACCCTACTGTTGTCTGTGTTTATGGGTTGTGTATATATATATATATATATATATATATATGTTCTTTGGCTAATCCCTTCAACTTCTTTCATCCAGTCCCCCCAGCTCTCATCCCATCTGACAGCTGTCAGTCTATACCAGTAGTTCTCAACCTTACTAATGCCTCGACCCTTTAATACAGTTCCTCGTATTATGGTGACCCCCAACCATAAAATTATTTTCATTGCTACTTCATAACTAATTTTGCTACTGTTATGAATCATAATGTAAATATCTGTGTTTTCCGATGGTCTTAGGCTCTATAGCAGTGGTTCTCAACCTGTGGATTATGACCCACAGGTTGAGAACCACTAGTAGGGTTCTCAACCATCAGAAAGCACAGATATTTACATTACAACTTAAAGAGTAGCAAAATTATAGTTATAAAGTAGCAAAGAAAATGATTTTATGGAGGGAGGATCCAAGATGGCTGCTCGGGTAGACATCTAACCACAGCAGCACACAACAATTTCAATGGAATACAACTAAAATGTAGAGTGGACATTGCCCAGAGCTACAGGTAGTTGACTGACTGAAAATTCTACAAGAAGGAAAGAGAAAACCAGAAGGAAAATCAGAGGAACTGAAGAAAAGCCTAAGGTACGGAGACATGCTGCGTGCCCGCACACGCGCGCGCATGGAGAGGTCATACCCGGAGAGGAGGAGAGGGCTGGGTGCTGCCTGGCATTCCCTAGCAGGAAGGAAATAAAACCCCCAGCATGGGCTGAACCCCCAAACCGGCAGCGCTGAGCCCCAGTTATGGGACAGACCCTGGGGACCCAGGCTCCGGCAGGGGGAGACGGGGCTGTGAGGCGGAATCCCAGGGGAGCAGCGAAAAGGAGGGCGCCCGGAGTTGCGCGCACATTTCACGCAGAGGACTGAATGTTGACTCTGATGCAGGATTACCCTAGCCGGAAGAAACAAAGCCTCCGGGGGCGCTGAGCCTCAGTCCAGACTGCTCTGAACCCCAGTTCTAGGCCAATCCCTGGGGACCCAAGCTCAAGCAGAGGGAAACGGGGCTGTGAGGTGGAGTCCTGGGAGAGGGGCGAAAGGCCGAGCCCCCGGAATCGCGCACATTGCTTGCAAGTGAAGGAATGTTGACTCTGATGCGGGATTGCCCTGGAGGGAAGGAAACAGGAGCCCCAGCCGTGTTGGGCCCCAGTTTCGAGTGCTCTGAACCCCAGTCCTAGGCCAGACCCTGGGGACCCAGACTCAGGCAGGGGGAGACGGGGCTGTGAGGGGGAATCCCAGGGGAGCGGCGAAAAGCGGAGTTCCCAGAGTCGCGCACACTGCGCGCAGATGCGCACAATGCATGCAGAGGACAGAATGTTGACTCTGATGCTGTATTTCCCTGGCAGGAAGAAACAAAATCTCCGGCAGTGCTGAGCCCCACTCCCGACTGCCCTGAACCCCAGTTCTAGGCCAATCCTTGGGGACCCAGGCTCAAGCAGAGGGAGACGGGACTGTGAGGTGGAGTCCTGGGGGAGCGACGAAAAGCGGAGCCCCCGGAGTCATGCACATTGCGCGCAGAGGACAGTCTGTTGACTCTGATCCTAGACTCCCCTAGTGGGAAGGATAAAAAAAGCTCCAGACTGGAGGAACACGACGAGGAGCAGGAGCCCCAGCAAGGAGCCAGGTGACGAGGCCCCCAAGGGGGGGGGTGCCCCTGAGCCTTCGACCGCTGAACGCGGGCAATGGAGCCAAGGCCCAGGGCTGCTTCCTGGGTGGCGCCAACCCTGGCAACAGGCTGAAGCAGCGCAGGAGCCCTCGGAGAACAAAGGGGTGCCACAGGCCAACCTGCTGAGCTCCCAGGACAAGGAGGAAGAAACCAAAGAAGTTCTCAATGTGAAGAAATCAAGTGAGAGCAAAAGATAGTAAAATTACTTAAGAAAGAATACAAAGAAGATCTTGAAAAATCAAAGACTTAGTCAGAACTCAACTCACCAGCCAACATTGCAACATAAATGCGTTAAAAAAAAAAAAAAAAAAAAAAAAAAAAAAAAAAAAAAGGACAGAATGTTGGAACAGCAGCGGCCAGGTCTAGAGTGGCCAGGCCTGGAGCAGCCGGGTCGGATGCGGCCAAGCCCGGAGCAGCAGCAGCCAAGTCCAGAGCAACTATGTCGGGAGCGGCAGTGACCAGACCCAGAGCAGCTGGTTGTGGAACGAACCAGAGCAACAGAGGCCAGGCCCGGAGCAGCCAGGCCCGGAACAGCTCGCTCCTCACCTGCCCCTGCCCCTGCCCCACGGCTGCCTCTCAGACATGGCTGGAAACTTTTGCGGGAACTTGAGGGTCTGCTGAATCAAGTGATGAAGGCTTAGATCTGGATGTGTTGAGTTAGTATAGTGCTGGGATGTTGATCTGTGAGTGCCTTGGGTGGGGCCTGGATGAGGCTGGTTGACCTATTTGGAAATGTCTTTTGTGTGAAGTGTATCATTGGGCATGTGGAGGTATTATTGATATGAGAAAATGCTAAGTAACTGATTTACTATCTGAAAAGGGATTTACTATCGGGGAAAGGGAGGGAGGAAGAGACGGAACATAAACTGCACCTATGGATGAGGACAATGGGGGATGGGAAGGGGGTAGAGGGTGGGGTGGGAACCTGGTGGAGGGGGGAAGAAATGAGGAACCTTTGTAATAATATGAACAATAAAGATTGATTTAAAAAAATAATAATTTTATGGTTGGAGGTCACCACAACATAAGGAACTATATTAAAGGGTTGCGGCATTAGAAAGGTTGAGAATCACTAGCGTATACCATGTATTCATGCCTCAGTTTGTATTTTTTTTCATCAGTTTATTTTGTTCATTAAATTCCACATGTAAGTGAGATCTTATGGTATTCATCTTTCTCTGACAGTCATATCTTCAGGTACATCCATGCTGTTACGTGCATGTGTAGTATTCCATTATGTAAATGTATCACAGTGTTTTTTTTTATCCACTCATCTACTGATGGGTATTTGGGCCATTTCCAAGTCTTTCCTATTTTCAATAATGTTGCTATGAACATAGGGGTATTCTTTTTGAATTGGTGTTTCTTAATTCTTAGGTTATATTCCCAGAAGAGGGGTCACTGGGTCAAAAGGTAGTTTCATTTTTAATTTTTTTATGAAACTCCATATCGTTTATCACAGTGGCTGTGCCAGTCTGGATTACCACCAACAGTGCAGGTTCCCTTTTCTCCACATCCTCGCAAGCACTTGTTGTTTGTTGTTTTATTGATGGTTCCCAATCTGGCAGATATGCACTGATATCTCATTGTGGTGTTCTTTTGCATCTCTCTGACGATTAGTGATGCGGAACAATAGACTTATGTCTATTGGCCATCTGTATATCTTCTTTGGAGAAGTGTCTGTTCAAGTCCTTTGCCCACTTTTTCATTGAATTGTCTTTATGGTTTTGAATTGTATAAGTTTCTAATAGTTCATATTTTGGAAATTAACCCCTTATCAGATGTATCATTGGTGAATATGTTCTCTCATGCAGTGGGTTCCCTTTTCATTTTGATAGTTTCCTTTGCTAGGCAGAAGCTTTGTAGTTTAACTCTAGGTCCAATGCATGAAATTCGTGCAAGGGGCTCAGCCCCTGCCATGGTAGCAGCTGCCTCTGCCCCTACTGCCATGGCTTTATCCAGAAGGTCATTGGAAGGATGTCCAGAAGGACGTCTAGTCTAATTATCATATTATGTTTTTATTATTATAGCATATGCTTTTAGTCCCATTTATTTATTTTTCCCTCTGTTTCCCTTGCCCTACGAGACATATTGGCAAAAATATTGCTACAATAGATGTCTGAGATTTTACTGCCTGTTTTCTTCTATGGTTTTTATGGTTTTGCAACTTACATTTAAGTCTTTTATACACTTTGAGTTTATTGTTGTATCTTGTATAAGTTGGTAGTATAGTTTGTTTTTCTTTTTCATGTACTTGTCCAATTTTTTTCAACACCGTCTTTTGTTGTACACTCTTGCCTCCTTTGTCAAATGTTAATGACAATAGAGATGTGGGTTGATTTCTGTGCTTTCTGTTCTTTTCCATTGATCTATATATCCTGTTCTGATGCTAGTACCAGACTGTTTTGATTACAGTGACTTTGTAATATAGTTTTATACCAGATATTGTATACCTTCAACTTCTTTCTTCTTTTTCAATATTGCTGCGGCTATTTGGGGTCTTTTTTGATTCCATATACATTTTTTGAGTGTTTGTTCTAAATCTGTAAAATATACCATTGGCAATTTAATAAGAATTGTGTTAAATCTATAAATTGCTTTAGGTGGTATGAACATTTTAATGATGTTAATTTTTCCAATCCATGAACATGGTATATGCTTCCACTTTTTGTATCTTCCTCGATTTCTTTCTTCAATACCCTATAGTTTTCCAAGTACAGGTCATTGGTCAAATTTATTCCTATATACCTTATTTTTTTAAATATATTTTATTAATTTTTTACAGAAAGGAAGAGAGAGGGATAGAGAGTTAGAAACATCAATGAGAGAGAATCATCGATCAGCTGCCTCTTGCACACCTCCCACTGGAGATGTGCCCGCAACCAAGGTATATGCCCTTGACTGGAATCGAACCTGGGACCTTTCAGTCCTCAGGCAGACGCTCTATCCAATGAGCCAAACCGGTTTCGGCTGTACCTTATTTTTTGTAGGTGTAATAGCAAATGGGATTGTTTTATTAGTTTCTCTTTCGGATAGTTCATTATTGGTATGTAGAAATGCCACTGATTTCTGAGTATTAATTTTATAGCCTGCCACTTTGTGAAATTTATTAATTTAGATTTGGTAGCTTTTTGGCAGAGTCTTTAGGGTTTTCTATGTTCAATATCATGTCATCTGTGAATAAAAAGTTTTATTTCCTTTTTTCCAATTTGGATGCCTTCTATTTCTTCTTTTTGCCTGATTGCTGTCTAGGATTAAGTTGAATAAGAGCACTGAAAGTGGACACCTGGCTTGTTCCTGATCTTAAGTGGGATGTCTGGGTGAAATGGGAGTTTCATTTTTAATTTTTTGAGGAAAATACACACGCTTTTAGTTTTTGCTCATTGAGTATGATGTTGGCCTTCATTTTGTTATATATGGCCTTTATTACATTGAGGTATGTTCTTTCTATTACCAATTTGCTGAGAGTTTTATTATAAACTAGTGACCTGGTGCATGAAATTCGTGCACGGGGGGATGGAAGGAGGATGTCCCTCAGCCTGGCCTACCCCCTCTCCAATCTGGACCCCTTGAGGAATGTCTGACTGCCGGTTGGATCAGGCCTAAACCAGCAGTCAGATATTCCTCTCACAATCCAGGACTGCTGGCTCCTAACCGTTAAACTGTCTGCCAGCCTGCTCTCCCCCAACTGCCCACCCACCAGCCTTCTCACCATCAACTTCCCCCCTTGCTGGCCTGATTACTCCCAACTTCCCCCCTGCCAGCCTGATTGCTCCCAATTGCACCTCCCTACTGGCCTGATTGCCCCCAACTGCCCTCTCTGCTGGTCTGATTGCCCCCAAATATCCCACCCCCTGCCAGCCTGCTCACTGCCTACTGCCCCTCCCCGCTGGCCTGCTTGACCCCAACTGTCCCCCTACCAGCATGCTTGCCCCAAACTGCTCCTCCTGCTGGCCTGATCATCCCCAACTACCCCCTTGCCAGCCTGCTTGCCCTCAATTAGGCCCTCTGTTGACCTGCTCAGCCCTGCTCATACCCAACTTCCCCACTGCCAGCCTGATCACTCCCAACTGCCCTCCCCTCCTGGCCTGATTTCCCCTAACCACCTCTACCCTGGCCCTGCTACTATGGCTGGGTGGCAGCCATGGAGCTGGATGGGGTGACCAAAGAAGCTAAGCCTCATGCCTGCTCCAGTTAGCTCTGTGGCTCCCACCAGCACCTCCATCTTTGTCATATCAATTTGCATATTCCTTCTTTATTGGCTGTGGGTGCCACCATCTTTATTGTGAAGTGATGGTTAATTTGAATATTACTCTTTATTAGATAGGATGGGTTCTGGATTTTTATCAAATGTTTTTTTCTGCATCTATTGACATGATCATGTGGATTTTTTAAAAATCTATCTTAATGCTGAAAGTATTACAGATGCCCCCTTTGTTTTGTTGTTATTGTTGTTTTCCCATTGACCCCCTTCACTCCATACATATCAATCACACTATTGTTTATGTGCATGGGCTATGCATATGTGCATTAATCTCTCACCTCCCACGCCCATCTCCTTCTTTTTGAAATTTGTCAGTCTGTCTCATGCTTCTATGTCCCTGAATCTATTTTGTTCATTAAATTCCACATATGAATGAGATCATATGATACCTATCTTTCTCTGACAGGCTTATTTCACTTAGCTTAATACCCTCCAGGTCCATTTTTTACTGCCTCATTGCCATCTATAAATTCAATTCAATCACTATTAAAATACCAACAGTATACTTCACAGATCTAGAACAAACACTCCAAAAGTTTATATGGAATAACAACAACAAAAAGACCCCAAATAGCCATAGCAATCTTGGGAAAGAAAAACAATGTTGGAGGAATCACATTACCAGATATTAAGGTATACTACAAAGCCACTGTACTCAAAATATCCTGGTACTGGCACAAGAACTGGCATATAGATCAATTAAACAGAACAGAGATCCCAGAAATTGACCCAAGCCATTATGCTCAATTAATATTTGACAAAGGAGGCAAGAACATACAGTGGAGTCAAGATAATGGTGTTGGGAAAATTGGACAGATACATGCAAAAAAATGAAACTAGATCACCAATTAACACCATACACACAAATACACTCACAATGGATATAAGTCCTAAATGTAAGTCAGGAAACCATAAAAACCTTAAGAAGATTAGGCAACAAAATCTTAGACATCTCTCATAGCAATATGTTTAAGGATACATCTCTTGGTGCAAAGGATTAACTAAAGGGAAAATAAACAGATGGGACTACATCAAAATAAAAAGCTTCTGCACGACAAAATAAACCGTCAACAAATGAAAAGAAAGCCCACTGTATGGGAGAACATATTTGCACATGATATATCCAATAAGGGGTTAATTTCCAAAATATATAAGAAAGTCAATCAATTTTAAAAAAGAATATAAACAATACAATTTAAAATGGGCAAAGGACCTAAATAGACACTTCTCCAAACTGAACATACAGAAGGCCACTAGACATATTTAAAAATGCTTAAAATCACTAATCATCCAAGAGATTCAAATGGTAATGTGGTTTTTTAAACAGTGATGAGAGAGAGACTAAGAGAGAGAGAGAGAGAGAGAGAGAGAGAGAGAGAGAGAGAGAGAAACTCTCCCTAGTTAGGGCCCTTGGCTGCCTCTGACAAGGGCCCTAACTGGGGATTGATACTCTCACACAAGTCAGGGCAACCATGTGGTTTTTATCCTTCATTTTGTTTATGTAGTGCATAATGTTTATTGATTTTCAGATATTATATTCATCTTGCATCTATAGGGGAAAAACACACTTGATCATGCTGTATGTTTTATTTAATGTACTGCTGGATTTGATTTGCTATTTTGTTGAGGATTTTAGCATCTATATTCATCAGGGATATTGGTCTATAATTTTCTTTCTTTATCATGTCTTTATCTAGTTTGGAATTAGGATAATGTTGGCCTTGTAAAATGAGCTTGGGAATATTCCCTCCTCTTGAGTTTTTTGGAATAGTTTGAGAAGGATAGGTGTTAGTTTTTCTAATGTTTGGGAAAATTCATTTGTGAAGGCATCAGGTCCAGTACTTGCAAAAAAATGAAACTAGATCACCAACTTACACCATACACACAAATACACTCAAAATGGATATAAGACCTAAATGTAAGTCAGGAAACCATAAAAACCTTAAGAAGATTAGGCAACAAAATCTTAGACATCTCTCATAGCAATATGTTTAAGGATACATCTCTTGGTGCAAAGGATTAACTAAAGGGAAAATAAACAGATGGGACTACATCAAAATAAATACATGCAAAAAAATGAAACTAGATCACCAACTTACACCATACACACAAATACACTCAAAATGGATATAAGTCCAGGAGGTGTGTGTGTTTTACTACTGCTTTAATTTCACTAGTTGTAACCTGTCTGTTCAGAATCTATGATTCAGTTTTGGAAGATTGTATGTTTGTAGGAATTTATCAGTTTCTTCCAGATTGTCCAATATGTTGGCATATAGTTGTTTGTAATATTTTCTTAGTCATTTGTATTTCTTTGGTGTCAGTTGTTACTTGTCCTCTTTCATTTCTGATTTTATTTATTTGGATCCGCTCTCTTTTTTCTTGATAAATCTGGTTAAAGGTTTGTCAATCTTGTTTATCTTTTCAAAAAATCAGCTTTTGGTTTCATTAGTCTTTTATAATTTTTAGACTCTATTTTACATATTTCTGCTCTGATCTTTATTATTTCCTCACTTTGTTTGTTGTTTCTGTCCAGTTCTTTTAAGTGTAGAGTTAGATTGTTTGATATTTTTCTTCATATAGGCTTAAAATGCTATGAATTTCTCTCTTAGTACTGTTTTCTCTGTGTTCCATTGATTTTTGGCTGTTGTGTTCTCATTTTCATTTGTTTTAAAATAACTTTTGATTTCTTCCTTGATCTCATTGGTGACCCATTCATTGTTTAGTAACACGTAAGTTAGCCTCCATGACTGTGTATTTTTCAATTTATTTCTTGTGGTTGATTTCTAGTTTCATACCATAATAGTCACAGAAGATATGATTTCAGTCTTCATAAATTTACTGAGATTTGTTTTGTGTCCTCACATGTGGTTTATCCTAGAAAATGTTCCAAGTGTGCCTGAAAAGAATGCATATTCTACTGCTTTGGGGTGAAATTCTTTGAAGATATCAATTAAATCCATCTGATCTAGTGTCATTTAAGGCCACTGTTTCCTTGATTTTCTGCCTGGAAGATCTACCCATTCATGTCAATGGGATGTGAAAATCCCCTATTATGATTGAATTACTTTCTTTATATCCATCAAGATTTGCTCTACATATTTAGCAAACCTCCTTATAAGGTTTAAGGCACAGGAAACGAGTCAGAGACCACCAAGACATATTAAAGGTAGGTTTATTCCCCAGTAATGAGTGGGACTCATTAGGGGGGTAGAAAAATCAGAATTAAAGGAGAAGGGGAAGGAGGGACCTAACAGGGCTGATTCACAACAGAGAGCAGCAACATGTGGATTGGATCGTGGATCGGTGAAGAGCCTTTTGAGGGAAGGAACAGGAAAGGGTTGGACCCAGGGCGGAATAGGAAGGGGTGGGCCCCAGGGCATTTGGCATGTGCTGATTGGTGGTTCAATGTCTTGGATATATCTCAGTGGCAGCTGCTAGTAATGTCATAACTATGCCCACCAGTTGGGGGGAGGGAGGATCTCACACTCCTATGTTGGGTGAATATGTGGGGAGCTGCCCTGAATGCAGGGGTCCTATATGCCCTGAATGCAGACATGGGTGTAGGACACAGCTCTCCATGTACCCCCCTTTTCCATTAACCTAAGTGGAAAATTACTACTACCCCTAGGAATGCTGCTAACTGCAGATGTCTTTGCTTTAGGATAAAACAATTGATAGGAGCCTGCTGACACAGAAGGAGCTGAAAAAGGAGTTGTAAAAGGTCAGGTGGTTGTAAAAGGTCAGGTGATGAAGGAACTTATCTGTACAGGAACTCATCATGTTAGCAGAAATGGCCACCTGTATGATTGCCTGAAATAAATATTTCCTCCTTCAGAATTGTATTTAAAGGATGGAAAAATAAAATTCGGGGCGGCAGACCTCGGGTCTGAGCCCTCCCGACCCCATCTGTTGTCTGTCTTTTTCTTATCCTCACTCCCTCATTCAGGTACTGTTCATTGCCGGCAGGTTCCGGCATGAATATACCAGTTATATCCGCTTGCTGGATTGCTCCTTTTATCATTATGTAGTGCCCTTCTTTGTCTCTTATTATAGCCTTTGTTTTAAAATCTATTTTCTCCAATATAAGTATAGCTATCCTTGCTTTTAAAATTTTCAATTTGCATAAAATATATTTTCCATCCCTTTACTCTTAAATGTGTGTATATTTCATTCTAAGGTTGGTCTCTTGTAAACAGCATATATTTGGGTTTTGCTTTTTTATTTGTTCACCTACTCTATGTCTTTTAATTGGAACATTTAAGCCATTTACACTTAAAGTTTCTGAGAACCAACATCAATAGTACTTAATATGAATGTGAGAAGTCTGGTCAGAAGGCTAAATTGGGCTCTTTGATATTCACAGAGTGAATATTTGCATTTTATTACCTACTGCTGACTCAATGGCCTAAAGCAAACTCCCCCAATCTGATAATCTTACTGTTTACTAAACATTACCATTGATGTGTCTGTTTGCATTTATAAAAGGCAATTGTGTATTTTAGTAAATAAAAAGAAAAATAAATATCACATGATCTTACTCATTTGTGGAATATAATGAAGTGCATAGACTGCTGAAGGAGAGCAGGTCCAGAGAATAAGAAACGTCAATCAGAACCTCAAACCACAGGAAAGGAGAGGGTCAGTGGGAGTAAGGGGAAGAGATCAACCAAGAGACTTGTGTGCATGCATATGAGCCTAATCAATGGACACAGACAACAGGGGGGTGGGGCATGAGAAGGGTTTGGGAGGTAATGGGGAATAAGGACACATATGTAAAATAAAAATAATAGAGAACCCAAGATGGCAGCGTAGGTAAGCACACCTAAACTGTGGCCATGCACAATTTCAAAACTACAACAAAAGACAAAACGTCTATCACCCAGAGCCATGGGAGGGCTGGATGAGTGGAAGTTCTACAACCAGATGGAGAGGGGAGCATTCAGTGCACAAATGCTGAAAAACTGAGGTAGGGGGCGTGATATGGGCTGACGGCAGATCCCAGCTAGCAGCAGGTATTGCTTTCTTCAACCCGAAGGGGAGACGTGCAAGACCCAAACTCATACGGGGAGAAGCTGGACTGTCTGCCATCAGGTCAGAAAGTGAAGGTGGCTGGCTTGCAGAGCTGCGCAGAGGAATAATTGTTTACTGAGCTGGGGCGTGAGATGCAGGGACGTGGTCGGAGGCATGGGAAGGCTCACTGTTAGCCATTGCTGTTTGCCTAGTGATGCCCTGAGACTCCACCCTGCACAATCTACAAACACATACAAGCTCCAAACAATGGCTTTTGCCTATGAATGGCCTTCACTATTGCTACTAACTTGCAAACCAATTCAGACAGCTCTATAATCTACAAATCCCAAGCAGGGAGGAGAGGACTGTGGTTCTTGCTGTAGCTCCTGCAGGGTGACCTCAGACAGTAGCTAACCTGCACCCCATTGGAGATCCAGAAGCCAGTGTACCTAGTGGTCAGTGTGAGACACAGATTTCAACTCCTTGCATTCATAACTGACACATTCAAGAGGCAGACTCAGTGAGCACCAAAGCCCCACTGAAACAAGTCCTGCCCCATAAGTGTGTCTCCAGCACAGCAGTTCTTCCATTTAAAGAAAGCAGGTCCACCTAGCCAATTGGCCTGGAGGACAATTCCTCCCAGGGTACCAACAGCAATCAAGGTTTAACTGCACCAAGACTTTGCACTCAGCCCACAAAGGAGTGTACCAAGACCGTCCACCTTGGGTGATTAGGAAGGCTGAGCTACTGGCCTCTGTGAGTCACCTACCACACAAAGCCACTCTATCAACACAGGGAAGCAGCCAAAATGCAGAGACACAGAGGCATGTTGCGAAAGGGGGCAATGGAGGAAAGCAAACTCCGGGATGACATGGAGTTCAGGACCACATTTATAAGGTTACTCAAGAATCTTCTAAAAACTGCTGAGAAACTTGATGAGACCTTCAAGAAACTTAATGAGAATGCCAAAAAATATGTAAAAGGACCAGTGAGAAATTAAGAATACACTGTTTGAAACAGAGAATTTACATAAACTCAACTGTAGATCAATGTACCCCAAGAATCAAACCAAAGATCTGAAATACGAGGAAACAAAAAACACCCAACCAGAAAAACAAAAAGAAAAAAGGATCCAAAAATATGAAGATAATGTAAGGAGCCTCTGGGACAACTTTAAGCGTACCAACATCAGAATTATGGGGGTGCCAGAAGAAGAGAGAGAGCAAAATATTGAAAACCTATTAGAAGAAATAATGACAGAAAACTTTCCCCAACTGGTGAAAGAAATAGACTTACAAGTTCAGGAAGCGCACAGAACCCCAAACAAGAGGAATCCAAAGAGGACCACACCAAGACACATCATAATTAAAATGCCAAGGGCAAAATACAAAGGGAGAATCTTGAAAGTAGCAAGAAAAAAACAGTTAGTTACCTACAAGGGAGTACCCATACGACTATCAGCTGATTTCTCAACAGAAAATATGCAGGCCAGACAGGAGTGGCAAGAAATATTCAAATTGATGAACAGCAAAAACCAACAACCAAGATAGCTCTACCCAGCAAAACTATCATTCAGAATTGAAGGTCAGAAAAAGAGCTTCACAGATTAAAAAAAAAAAAAAAAAAAAAAAAGCAAGCTAAAGGATTACATAAATATTCTTTAAGAAGAGGAAGAAGAAAAGTGTAAAGATAAAAATATGAACAACAAAAAGACATCAAATACATACCTACCAACAAGTAAATCTAAAAATCAAGTGAATAAAAAGTCTGAAGAACAGAATGGACTGGTGAATATAATGGAATAAGGAACATAGAAAGGAAGTGGACAGATAATTCTCAGGGGGAAGGGAGTCTGAGGGATGTGGGAAGAGATTGGACAAAAGTCTTACACCTATGAATGAAGACAGTATTGGGGGTAAGGGCATGGGGTAGGGTGGGGAATCGGGTGGATGGGAGCTATGGGGGGGGGAGAGGAACACCTGTAATAATCTGAAAAATAAGGATTTATTAAAAAATAAAAAATAATAAAATAATTTTTTTTAAAAGCACATGGGAACGGAGACTCAGTGGAACTTGGCTACTACAGCTAAGCTTTCCCTAGCTTCCCCCATAATTTCCAAATTTATATTTCTTGTCTTATGTATTAATTTATGCATCAGCCCTTTCTCCAAGCCTGTGAATGCAAGGCCACACTGGCCGGGGCTTCACATAAAGTGATTTTTGATAGGTATATACAATATTAATTGCCATTTGATTCTTTTAATTCTGTTTCTTTGTTTGTTTGTCTTGTTTCTTTGAGGGGTGGAGGTTCTTTTCTTTTGCTACTCTAAAGGAAGGCCGTTTAACATTTCTTATAATACTGGTTTGGTGATTACAAACTCCTTTAGCTTTTTTTGTTGTTTGGAAGCTCTTTATTTCTCATTCAATTTTAAATGATAGTCTTACTAGGTATAGTACTCTTAGCTAAAGGTCCTCGCTTTTTATCACTGAATATTTCATTCCAATCCCTTCTGGCTTGCAATGTTTCTGTTGAGAAATCATTGGACAGTAATATCCCATGTAGGTAATTAAGTGCTTTTCTCTTGCTGCTTTTAAGATTCTCTCTTTGTTTTTAATTTTGCCATTTTAATTACGATGTGTATTGATGTGGTCCTCTTTGGGTTCATCTTGTTTTGGATTCCTTCACCAGGTTAGGAAAGCTCTCAGTAATTATTTCTTTAAATTAGTTCTTGATCCCTTGCACTCTCTTCTCCTTATGGCTGATGTTGCTCTTCATGCTGTCCTGAGGTTTCCTTAAACTATCCCCATTATTTTTTAATTCTTTTTTATTTTTGCTGCTCTGATTGGATGTTTATTTCTGCATTGTCTTCCAAATTGCTGATTTAACCCTCTGCTTTAGCCAAGCTACTTTTTATTCCTTCCAGTATATTCTTGATGTCAGATGTTAGTCTTCATTTCTAACTCATTCTTTTTCATGGTTTCTATCCCTTTTCATGGTGTTATAGTTCTCACTAAGTCGTTTTGTGTGTGTGTGTGTGTGTGTGTGTGTTTTAACATCCTCATAACCATTACTTGAAATCTTTATCTAATAAATTGCTTACCTCCATCTCATTTAGCTCCTTTATTCTGTGGTTTCCTCCTATTACTATATTTGGGGCCTTTGTCTCCACATTTTGGCTATCTCTTTGTTTTTGTTTCCTTGTATTAAATAGATCTATGACTCCCAATCTTCATGGGGTGGCCTTATGTAGTAAGTGTCCTGTGGGACCCAATCATGCAGTTTCCTTGATCTCCTGAGTCGGATGCTTTAGAAATGTCTTTTGGGTTGATTATGTGAGGCCTCCAGTTGTAATTGAGTCTTTTTTTTCTTTTCTTTCACAATTCAGTGTAGTGTTTTTCACTAGCGGGAATAACTGGGGGTGTAAGGAGGGGAAATACAAATTGGCCTCTGGCCATAGTGGTATTGGTGACAATTTGTTTCTTACCCTGGACAGTGACTCCATAACTGATCACTTATTTTTCTTTATACCTTTTTGCATAAAATATATTCTGTTGTATGTATGGGATATTGCATAATTTTACCAATGATATATGTATAATCATTAACTAACTGGCTTTAAAATGTCTATGTTGAAAAGTGAATCCCGTGAGGGGTATAATGGAACTATTCATCACCGGCAAGAAGAAGATGCTCTTTGGCCCTGTGCTGCTTAAGCTGGAGATGGTAATTCTACTCTAGGTTCTTTACTTTAACCAGTTCCATGTATTATAGTGCCCATAGTCAGAGAGGAACAAAAGAGAATTAACTAGTCCCTTAGAATATAAGATACGGGACACAGAGAAGGTGTGCCCAAATGATGTAAGAGAAGTCTCAGTACTTTAAGGTGCCACATGAATACACCTCTTTGGGTGCCCAAGCTCTTTGTTGTGTCCTCAAGAGATGGACGAAGCTCCTCGCCTACTCATGGTGGGTGGGAAATTTGTTTCCCAAGGGCCTCTTCTCACAGTCACCATGATTTTGGGAAGTCATGGGAGGAATGCAGATCCCAGTGGCTCAAGCAAAGAACAGATTTTCAGGATTTGTTGTTTGTCATGGTTGAAACAAGTCATGAGGCTTGGCATTGAGATTCACCATGTCCTGGGTCTTAGGCCTTTTACAACAAGGAGGACAAAGCCTGGCACCCTGCTGCCATGAGATCCTGGTGGCACCCAGCTCTGCCCTCAGGGACTTCCTTTAGTGGAACTGCAATCCTTGCTGGGCCCTTCTGCTGATCCAGGACTGCTTCAGGGTGGAAGAATCACACACTTTTCCATGCTGGACCAGCCTTCTCTGGCCTCAGGTCTGTGGCGAGCTTCCTAGCGGGGGAGAGGGAAGGTTGGTCTCCATCAACCAGAGTTCTAGTCAGGCAAGATCTTCGGAGCTAGACTCAGGCTTGGTCCCACTGGCCTTTACCAGTCAATGTCCTGCGTTGCAGGTTTTATCCCAGCCCAGTTGCTCTGGGCACCCAATCTGTAATTGAGTTTTGATTGTTGTTGACCCATTTGTGTGTGGAATCGACCCTCAGACTGGCTGACTATGAGGCTCAACCTCAACATGTCATGTGAGCTTACGGCTGTGCAGGTGCTATCTTGATGTGGTTTCTTCTGTTAAACCTTGGTTATAAGACTCTCTTCAGTTGTCTTTACTTGGTTATTGAGGGTGATTGTTCTTTAATTTAGTTGTATTTCCTATTTGGTCCTGGGAGGAGATAAGTGTAACATCCACCTACTCTGCCACCATCTTGAAAGTTCAGACTTTCAGTGGTTTGGTTTTGTGTGTCCCACTCTGCCATTGGAAGGATGTCAATGAAAATGAGAGTAATGTTGGTGGACTTGACTTTGAACTTCCTAATGTTTTCCACCCACATGCCTGAACATATATTGCTCCTTTGAAATACTTTTCACCCAGATACACCACCTTACCCATTTTGATTGCTTCCATCTTCTGATATCCCAAAGTAATATTTTTCTTTGTCCTTTCAAACTCCTAGAACCAATCTTAAACTCCATAGGTGAGTTCAACATCCATGTTGATGACCTATTCAATATCCTGGTCTCTCAGTCCTTTAATCATGTCACCTCCAACAATCTTCTTCTCAACTGAGCCACCCCTTACAAGGTTAAAGCCTCAATACTTAAATCACCAGGGATGTGCCAATGTATATGCCCTTAACCAGAATAGAACCTGGGACCCTTCAAGGCCCAACTCTTAATTCTACTTGTGTCAGGAAGCCATCTCTATTTACCATTCATTTATTCCTCACTTATTCAACAAACTTGAGTGCCTACTCTGTGCAATGGTGAATACCTTATATTGTAGTGGGGAACATTGAGATTGAACAATAATGATATAATTCCTTAATTATAATTTTGATCTGTGCTAAAAGTAGACAGATCAGATGCTAAGACAGGGAAACCTGAGTCTAGAGTGGGAGGAGTGCTCACACAAAAAAGTCTGCTGGGAACCGGCATCCTGGAACAGGGTACTTTATTCCTCCCTCAGAATGAACAGAGACCAGAAATTGGATGTTTATGACCAAAACAAGCAGAATTTCATCCAGCACTTCTCCCAGATTGCAAGGTGCTGACTGAGGATGAGCTGGGGCACCCAGAAACAGGAGATGCTATTACCCGGCTTAAGGAGGTCCTGGAGTACAATGTCATTGGAGGGAAGTACCAACAGGGTATGACGGTGCTGGTAACTTTCCAGGATCTGGTAGAACCAAGTAAGCAGGACGCTGATAGTCTCCAGCGGGCCATGACTGTGGGCTGGTGGGTGGAGCTGCTCCAAGCTTTCTTCCTGGTGTCAGGTGACATTATGGATGCATCCCTCACCCAATGGGGGCAGGCCTGCTGGTATAAGAAGCCAGGCATTGGCTTGGATGCCATGAATCAGGCGTCTTCAAACTACGGCTCGTGGGCCACATGCGGCCTGCAGAGGAGTCTGATCCGGCCCGCCAGGTTTTTTGGGCAGTGAGCGCAGCCGAGGTGTTACAGTAGGAATTAGTAGTTCATATAGTCCGGCCCTCCAGCTCTCTGAGGGACCGTGATCTGGCCCCCACTTTAAAAAGTTTGAGGACCCCTGCCGGGCGTGAATGATGCTATTCTCCTGGAAGCATGAATCTACCAACTGCTGAAGCTCTACTGCCGCGAGCAGCCCTACTACCTGAACCTGATGGAGCTCTTCCTGCAGACTTCCTATCAGACTGAGATTGGACAGACCCTGGACCTCATCACAGCCCCGCAGGGCAGCATGGATCTTGGCAGATTCACTGAAAAGAGGTACAGATCTATTGTCTAGTATAAGACAGCTTTCTACTCCTTCTACCTTCCTGTAGCTGCTGCTATGTATTTGGCAGGCATTGAAGGGGAGAAGGAACACACCAATGCCAAGAAGATCCTGCTGGAGATTGGAGAGCTCTTTCAGACCCAGGATGATTACCTTGATCTCTTTGGGGACCCGAGTGTGACGGGCAAGATTGGCACTGACATCCATGACAGCAAGTGCAGCTGGCTGGTGATACAGTATCTACAACGAACCTCTCCAGAACAGCGCCATATCCTGCAAGAGAATTACGGGCAGAAAGAGGCTGAGAAGGTGGCCCGGGTGAAGACACTCTATGAGGAGCTGAATCTGCAGGCCATGTTTACGCAATATGAGGAAGACTGTTACAGCCACCTGCTGAGTCTCATCGAGCAGTGCTCTTCGCCCCTGCCCCCCGCCATCTTCCTAAGGCTAGCACGCTAGCACAGGAAAACTACAAGCGGAAAAAGTGACCTAGAGAATGCCAGGGCAGGGAGGGGAGGCTCTTAATAAATTACAGTATATCCTCAAAAAAAAAAAAAAAAAAAAAAAAGGCTGCTGAAGGAAGGGACAGTAAAGCTGTGCTTTGAAGGAGGCTTAAGAGTAACCCAGATAAAGATAAAGCAGGCATGGGCAGAGAAGGTTATATTTCAGGCAGGTGAAACTGCAAGTGTAAAGAGTCCTTTCTGGAAAGGAACTTGTCAAGTCTGCAGAGGAGCCCAGATGGGGATCAGAGGTACAAAAGGAGGCTGAGACTGAATGAGGGATATTGTAGTCAGATCAGCAATGGCTTGAGAACCATGACAACGATTTGAGATTTTAGTCACCTATGAGGAAACGTGTAGATTGATTATTTTAACAAAATCTAGTTCAGTACCTCCTTCATTGGAAATAAGGGAAATCTCTTTATTGAGACCATCTATCAAAGCACAGTGAATAATTAAGCTGTGCCATTAGCCTGATCATGTGTTATTCTCTATCACCATTTCCTCCTATTAATAACAACTTATTTAATGGGTCCTTCCAGGCTGAACTGTACTACAGGTACTTAAGGGAAAACCCAAGTTCTATCCCATGGGTTAGAACATAAAGGGGTAGGAGTCCTCTCCTAAAGTCACTGAGGAGTGTCTACATCCCTAAGGGGAAAGTGAATGAGCCACAGAGGACAGAAAACAATGTGGTGGTTGAGGGAAGAGAGTCCTTCTTCATCACAAGGAGAATCTAGCGATTGCCAAAGCTGAATGACCAGCTCTGTTACAAAAATTTCCTGGGGTTCAGAGACTGAAGAAAGAGGCTGACATCAAGAGTTTATTATGGGAACTTACATACAAAGTGCATTTTGAGCAGTAGCAGGGTGACCTGTATATTCTTCATACCTCATGGTAGGCACTAAATAGTTATATAGAACAGGGAAGGATAGATAGGGATACTGGGTGTGACCAGCCCCAGAAAAGAAGTAAATGCCTACAGGCTTGCCTGGGGTGAGGCCTAACGAACATGTTAATTAAACCATCTCTGAGAGGGTGGGAAAAGAGAGAAACCAAGATGGCGGCATAGGTAAGCACCTAACTGCAGCCTCACACAAAAATCTCAAAAAAATACAACTAAAATACAAAATGGACATTATCCAGTATACAGGAGAGTTGACTGACTGGAAATTATACAACTAGAAGGAAAGAGAAAACCAGAAGGAAAATCAGAGGAGCTGTAAAAGCTTAAGGTACGGAGACATGGTGCACTCGGGGAGAGGATGGTGCCAGAGAGGAAGGGGCAGCTGAGTGCCTGGCTGGTGTTCCCTAGCGGGAAGGAGACAAAAGCTCTGGACTGTGTTGAGCCCCAGTTCTGACTGCACTGAACCCCAATTCTAGGCCAGACCCTGGGGACCCAGGCTCATACGAAGGGAGTCTGGGCTGTAAGGCGGAAATTCAGGGGGGCGGTGAAAGGAAGTCCCAGAGGCGCGCAAATTGTGCGCAGAGAACAGACTGTTGACTGTGTCGCTGAGTTGCCTTAGCGGGAAGGAGACAAAAGCTCCAGACTGCTCTAAACCACATTTCCAACCCCACTTCCAACTTAACTGAACCCATGTTCCGGGCTCATTGGGGGAGAGCCTAGACTGTTTGGTAGCAAAACTTGAGGGCACCTTTCTCTCAGAGGTGCTTACAGCGAGTACCAAAGGACACTGAGGAACACTGAGACTCAGAAACCTCATAGGATGGGGCTGATAGAAGCCAAGGCTGTAGGCTCCACCCTGAAACTCCACCCCATCCAAGCTGAGCACGGAGGCTTTTGCAATTTTCCAAGACTAGTCAAATAAGGCTGTCTCCTGACATTGACACAGCTAATCCTCACAGCCAATTGGCCTGGAGGTCAGTTCCTCCCAGTGATACCAACAACAATCAATACTTAACTACAACAAGGCTGTACACACAGTCCACAAAGGGGGCACCAAGAGTGTTCACCTCAGGTAACTGGGAGACTGACCCACTGAACTATATAGGACACTTTAGCACACAAAGCCACCCTACCAACCCAGGGAAGCTGCAAAAATGCTGAGACAAGGAAACAGATCACAAACAAAAGAAATGGAGGACAAAAAGTGACTGGATATAGAGTTCAAAATCACAGTTATAAGGTTTTCCAAGAATTTCCTAGAAAAGGCCGATAAAATAAATGAGACCTATGAGGATATGAAAAGGGATCAACTAGAAATAATAAGGGATCAACTAGAAATAAAGAATACATTGTCTGAAATAAAAAATATTATACAGAGTCCTAAAAACAGAATGGAAGATTGCAAGAATCAAGTCAAAGATTTGGAACATAAAGAGCCAGAAGACACTCCTCCACAGAAGCAAGAAGACAAGAGAATCCAGAAAATTGAAGATAGTGTAAGAAACCTCTGGGACAACTTCAAGCGAACCAACATCAGAATTATGGGGGGGTCTCAGAAGAAGAGAGAGTGCAAGATACCGAAAACATATTGGAGGAAATAGTGACAGAAAACTTCCCCCACCTGGTGAAAGAAATAGACTTACAAGTCCAGGAAGTGCACAGAACCCCAAACAAAAGGAATCCAAAGAGGACCACACCAAGACACATCATAATTAAAATTCTAAGAGCAAAAGACAAAGAGAGAATATTAAAAGCAGCACCAGAAAAGCAGGTAGTTACCTATAAAGGAACACCCATACGATTGTCAGCTGATTTCTCAACAGAAACCATGCAGGCCAGATGGGAATGGCAAGAAATATTCAAGGTGATGAATAGCAAGAACCTACAGCCAAAGATAATCTATTCAGCAAAGCTATCACTCAGACTCAAAGGCCAGATAAAGAGCTTCACTAAAAAAAAAAAAAAAAAAAAAAAAAAAAGCTAAAGGAGTTCATCACCGCCAAACCAGAATTATATAAATTGCTGAAGGGGGTTCTTTAGGAAGAGGAAGAAAATAAAGATAAAAATTATGAACAACAAATACATAACTATCAACAGGTGAATCTAAAAACCAAGGGAATTAAAAAAAATCTGATGAACATTATTAACTGGTGAATATAATAGAATCAGAGGTATGGAAGGGGAGTGAACTGACGATTATCAGAGAAAAGGGGAATGGGGTGTGTGGGTAGAGACTGAACATAAACTTTGCACCTATGGTTGAGGACAATGGGGGGTGGGGAAAGGGCAGAGGGTGAGGTGGAAACCTGTTGGAGGGGAGCAATGGAGGGGGAAAAATGAGGAACATTTGTAATAATATGAACAATAAAGATTTATTTTAAAAAATAATATAAAAAATAAATAAATAAACCATCTCTGGGAGATTTATGGAAAGCAATCTCCAGTTCCCAAGTCTGGCAGTGGAACATTTTTTCATCTACAAGCCCACAGTGCTTCCTTTCTCCTCCAGACACTCATATAAAAATGAAGGCCATAAAAAGAGAAAATGAAGGCCACTTTATAATGCTAAAGAGATTGATACAACAAGAGGCTGTACTATGGTAAACATATATGCACCCAATACAGGAGCATCCAAATATGTAAGAAAATGTCTGGAAGATATCATGGGAGAGATCGACAGCAATACAATAATAGTAGGGAACATTAATATCCCACTGACATCACTGCATAAATCTTCTAGACAAAAATAAATAAATAAATAAACAAACAAACAAACAAATAAATAAACTAAGAAATAGAAATCCTAAATGACACACTAGATCAGATGAAACTAAATGACATCTTCAGAACATTTCACCTCAAAGCTATGGAATACACATTCTTCTTAATTGCACATGGTACAGTATAAGCAATTTCTCTATAAATTCAAGGCCATAAGCTAAGTCTCTACAAATTCAAGAAGATTTAAATAATATAAAGCATCTTTTCAGGTCACAGTATTATGAAATTAGAAATCAAGTACAGTAAAAATACCCCAAAACATTCAAACACATGGAGACTAAGTAGCATGTTAGAAAACAATGAATAGATTACCAACGAGATCAAGAAAGAAATAAAAACAACTTCCTGGAAACAAATGAAAATGAACACATAACAATCCCAAATCTCTGGGACACAGCAAAAGCAGTTCTGAGAGGGAAGTTCATAGTACTACAGGCATACTGATCAAAACAAAACAAGAAAAATCAACAATAAAACATTTAACCCTACAAGTTAAAGAACTAGAGAGAGAACAACAAGAACAGCCCAGAGTAAGTAGAAGAAAGGAAATAATAAATATTAGAGCAGAAATAAATGACCTAGAGACAAAAACAACAACAACCACAACAAAATATCAATGAAACAAAGAAAGGATAAATAAGATTGCTGAACCATTAGCCAGACTCAAGAAACAAAGAGAGAGGATGCAAACAAATCAGAAATGAAAGTAGAGAATTTACCACTGACACCACAAAAATACAAAGGATTGTAAGAAAATACTATGAATATGCTGGACAATGAGGATAAAATGGAAAAAATTCCTAGAAAAATACTATCTCCCAAAACGTAATCAGAAAGAATCAGAAAAATCTGAATAGGCCAATAACAACTAATGATGTAGAAGCAATAATAAAAAAAACTCCCAGCAAACAAAAGCTTGGGTCCAGATGGTTTCACAGGGGAGTTTTACTAAACATTCAAAGAAGAACTAACACCTATATTCCTCAAATTATTTAAAAAAAATATATCAGAGGAAGGAACACTTACAAGCTCTTTTTATGAGGCCAGCATTACCCTAATTCCAAAATCAGATAAAGACACTACAAAGCAATAGAATTATAATTAATACTCCTGATACATGCTAAAATCCTCAACAAAATACTAAGCAAATCGCATCCAGGAATATATTAAAAAGATCATACACCATGACCAATGGGGATTTATTCCAGGAGTGCAATGGTGGTACAATATCCATAAATCAATAAACATGATACACCACAGAAACAAATTGAAAGACAAAAATCACATGATAATGTCAATAGACACAGACAAAGCATTTGACAAAATGCAACACACATTTTTTGATAAAAACTCTCAGCAAAGTGGGAATAGAGGGAGCATATCTCAATGAATTAAAGGCCATATATAACAAACCTATAGCCAACATCATACTCAATGTGCAAAAACTAAAATATTTCCCCTAAGAACAGGAACAAGACAAGTATGTCCTATTTTGCCACTCTTATTCAACTTAGTACTGGAGTACCAGCATAATGATCAGACAAGAAGAAGAAATAAAAGGCATCAAAATTTGAAAGGAGGAAATATACCTCTTATCATTCACAGATGACAGGATATTGTAAATAGAAAACCCTAAAGACCACCAGAATCTACTAGATTTAATAAATGCATTTGGTAATGTAACAGGATACAAAATTAACACCCTAATATCTATGGCTTTTATATACACCAATAATGAATTCTCAGAAAGAGAAACTAAACTAACAATCCCATTTACCATTTCAACAACAACCACCACCAAAGTCAAAATACTTAGGAACAGCTGAAACTGGTTTGGCTCAGTGGATAGAGCATCAGCCTGTGGACTGAAAAGTCCCAGGTTTGATTCCGGTCAAGGGCATGTACCTTGGTAAGGGGTGTGCAAGAGGCAGCTGATCGATGATTCCCTCTCATTGATGTTTCTAACTCTCTATCCCTCTCTCTTCCTCTCTGTAAAAAATCAATAAAATGTATTTTAAAAAAAGATTAAAAAAAATACTTTGGAACAAACTTAACCAAAGAGGCAAAAACACATATACTCTGAAAACTATAGGACATAGAAAAAAGAGATAGGAGAATGTACAAGTGGAAGAATAAACCATGTTCATGTATTGGTAGAATCAACATCATTACAATTTCCATACTACCTAAGGCAATCTACAGATTCAATGCAATTCCCATTAAAATGCCAATGACATATTTCACAGAACTAGAACAAATACTCCAAAGATTTATATGGAATTTAAAAAGACTCTGAATAGCTGCAGCAATCTTGAAAAAGAAAAACAAAGTTGGAGGACTCACAATACCAGATTTCAAGTTATACTACAAAGCCACCATAATAATAATAATAATAATAATAATAATAATAATAATAATAATAAAAAATAAACAGCCTGGTACTGACTCAAGAACAGGCATATAGATCAATGGAACATAACAGAGATCCCAGAAATTAACCCAAGCCATTATGCTCAATTAATATTTGACAAAGGAGGCAAGAGCATACAATGGAGTCAAGACAGTCTCTTCAATAAATGATGTTGGGAAAATTGGACAGATACATGCCAAAAAAAAAAAAAAAATGAAACTAGAACACCAACTTACACCATTCACAATAATAAACTCAAAATGGATAAAAGATTTAAATGTAAGTCATGAAACCATAAAAATCTTAGAAGAAACCATAGGCAGCAAAATCTTAGACCTCTCTCACAGAAATACAGCTAATCTAGGGCAAAAGAAATTAAGGAGAAAATAAACAAATGGGACTATATCAAAATAAAAAGCTCTGGACCCAGCTGGTTTGGTTCAATGCTTAAGAGTGCCAGCCTGGGAACTGAAGGATGCTGGGTTGATTCCAGTCAAGGGTACATGCCCGGTTGCAAGCTTGATTTCCAGTAGGGGGCATGCAGAAGACAGCCAATCAATGATTCTCTCTCATCATTGATGTTTCTGTCTCTCTCTCTCCCTGTCCATTCCTCTCTGAAATCAATAAAAATATATTTAAAAAAATTAAATAAAAAGCTCTGCACAGCAAAAGAAACCATCAACAAAATGGAAAGGGAACCCATTGTGTGGGAGAACATATTTAGCAATGTTACATCTGATAAAGGGTTAATATCCAAAATATATAAGGAACTCATACAACTTAACAAAAGGAAGACAAACAATCCAATTAAAACATGAGTAAAAGATCTAAATAGACACTTCTCCAAAGAGGACATTAAGATGGCCATGAGACATATGAAAAAATGCTCAAAGTCACTGATCATCAGAGAGATGCAAATTAAAATAATAATGAGTACTAGTTGGTTTTACTCAGTGGATTGTGTCAGCCTGCGGACTGAAGGGTCCTGGGTTCAATTCCAGTCAAGGACATATGCCTGGTTGTGGGTAGGGGGCATGCAGGAGGCAGCCAACTAATGATTCTCTCTCATCATTGATGTTTCTGTCTCTCTCTCTCCCTCTCCCTTCCTCTCTGAATCAATAAAAATACATTTTACAAAAAAAGATAATGAGGTATCATCTCACACCTGTCAGAATGGCTACCATCAACATATCAATAAATGACAAGTGCTGGCAAGGATGTGGAGAAAAGAGAACCCTAGTACACTGCTGGTGGGAATACAGACTGGTGCAGCCACTGTGGAAAGCAGTATGGAGTTTCCTCAAAAAATTAAATATGGAACTGCCATTTGACCCAGTGATCCCACTTCTAAGAATATATACCAAGAAACCTAAAATGCCAATCAGAAAGAATGTATGCACCCCTATGCTCATAGCAGCACAATTTATAATAGCTAAGATCTGAAAACAGCCCAAGTGCCCATCAATGGATAAGTGGATAAAAAAAGCTATGGTTCATTTGTACTGTAAAAAAGAAGAATCAGCAGTAAAAAAGAAGAATCTCACCGAAACTGGTTTGGCTCAGTGGATAGAGCATCGGCCTGTGGACTGAAGGGTCCCAGGTTTAATTCCCATCAAGGGCATGTATCTTGGTTGCAGGCACATCCCCAGTAGGGGCTGTGCAAGAGGCAGCTGATCGACAGCAGGGAATGGGGGCTTCCTCAGTGTGGCAGTGGCGGGGAAGCCCCCAGGCCCAGCAGACAGAGCATGGAGGCAGGGAATGGGGGCTTCTCTCTCATCGATATTTCTGACTATCACTCTCTCTTCCTCTCTGTAAAAAATCAATTATATATATATATATATATATATATATATATATATATATATATATATATTTTTTTTTTTTTTTTTTTTTTTTTAAGTAGAATCTCTTGCCCTTTGAGACAGCATGGAGGAACCTAGAGAGTGTCATGCTAAGTGAAATAAGTCAATCAGAGAAAGACATGTATCACATGATCTCACTCATATGTGAAATTTAAGTAACAAAATAAACTGACAGAGTGGATACAGAGACATGGAAGCATGGAACAGACAGCGGGGCATGGGGGCTTTGTTTATAAGGCAGCAGTGGTGAAGCCCCCAGGCCTGGTAGACAGAAACAGAGTGCAGACAGCTGGGAATGGGGGCTTCCTCAATGTGGCAATGGCGGGGAAGCCACCAGGCCCAGCCCAAGTGCCCATCAATGGATAAGTGGATTAAAAAGCTATGGTACATTTGTACTGTGGAATTCTATGCAGCAGTAAAAAAAGAAGAATCTCCCTGAAACCGGTTTGGCTCAATGGAAAGAGCGTCGGCCTGTGGACTGAAGGGTCCCAGGTTCAATTTCGGTCAAGGGCAGGGCAGGGCCTCATTTGCAGGGCAGCAGGGGCAAAGCCCCCAGGCCCAGCAGACAGAGCATGGAGGCAGAGAATGGGGGCTTCGTTTGCAGGGCGGCAGTGAGAAAGCCCCAGGCCCAGCAGACAGAGACAGAGAGCAGACAGCAGGGCATGGGGGTTTCGTCTCCAGGGCTGTGGTGAACAGGCCAATGGGGAGGACAGGTGGGGGCAAGCAGGCCAGCAGGGAGAGCAGTTGGGGGCAAGCACGCTGGCAGAGGGGGCAGTTGGGGATAATCAGGCTGGCAGGGGGCATTTGGGGGCAAGCAGGCCAGCAGCTGGGGGCATTTGGGGTATCACAGGCTGGCACGCAGTGTGGTTATGAGCAATCAGGCAGGTGAGCAGTTAGGAGCCAGCAATCCCAGATTGGAAGAGGGATGTCCGACTGCCAGTTTAGGCCTGATCCCTGTAAACCGGCAGTAGGACATCCTGCAAGGGGTCCCAGATTGGAGAGGGTGCAGGCCGGGCTGAGAGACACCCCCTCCTCTGTGCATGAAACCTGGGCATGTACCCTCACCTGGAATTGACCTCCTGGTTCATAGGTCAATGTTTAACCACTGAGCCACTGTGGCTAGGCCTCATTTACTCTTGATAACCAACTCTCTCCATTTTTATGCTTCAATATTCATCTGGACTGGGTCCTGTGTGGCTTCTGGTTTCTCCAGGGATTAGGTTCTGGGATACATCACCTCTCTCTCATGTGTATAAAGTCTCCAAGGTTGCGTTTGGGGAAGGGAATCTGTAGTTCAACTATTTCAGCATAAAGATAGGAATTTGACACCTCCATTTGCTTTCCATCTCTAGAAATTCCCCAATATTCTGGTCTGTTAATGGTTCTTTATCTTTTTTTAAAAAATTCCATTATATATTTATTTTTTAAAAGTAATTTCAAATGCAAGACAATGATATGAAAGCCTTCCTTCTCTTCTGAAGGATCTCATACTTAGTAAGAAGCTGGGGTCTCATCCTCTTTTGTCCCAGTTTTCCAATCTGTAAAATGATGGTGGCTGTACTAACTAATAAATGAGGGCCTTTCTATCTCCCATGGGCTATCACTCCAAAGATCAGGCCCAACTATGTTTGGCTTCTTTACACAGTACATTAAGTTCAGAAATGTGGATGGTGGCATCACATTCTTCCTAATTTCACTCTGGTCATGAGTAGTCAAAGAGAAAAGTATTGAGCTAAGTAATGAAGTCTGCTTCTTCTTGGAAAAAAAGCGTAAACATGAACAAAAGCAATTCCCATAATGAACAGCAAAGTTAGGTGAACATAGGACTATCCTGAGAAATGTAAATCTGGTGGCAGATGGTGGGCATAGAGAGTGGGGTGTAATTTAAGAATTTCTTATTACTTCTAAGGCAAAAGTAGAATTCCAAATCACTCATCCTCTGGCCTTTAAAAGGCCCTGAAGCTTCCAGAGGCTGCTAATGACTAATGTGCTCTGAGAGATAAGGGTGTCTCTGTGTGGCCTATGGTGCCAGAAAACAGTAATAAACTGAATGACCTCCAAGAATTTTGCCCATAAAATATTCAGTGATGTCTCTGTGTAGGGCCAGTGGCCATAAAGCTAAACTCCATTCTAAGAAGGGTAGACAGAGTTGAAAGAGCTCAAATGCTCACTCTATTATAAATCTATCCTTGAACTTATATTTTTATTATTCAGCTTGTGACTCCTGGCCATAAAAACCTGAGCCTGACAGCTCTCAAACTGAGAGGGTTGGGGTGATGGGTGGGGCTTTTGAGATCCAAGACTGAGGCACAGGCAGGTCTCACTCCTCACCATCCATGATTTTTAGGCATCATAAAGACATAGGCTATTGGATAAGGTCCTCAGCTTATCTCTCATGTACAGATGGGGAAACTGAGGCTGAGAGAGACCAGAGACTTGCACATAGTGAATTAGTAGCTGACCTAGCATTAGAGCACAAGGTTTCTGACTTATATTCAGGCATATAATACCTTACCAGGTGCCTCAAGTAAATTCCTGAAGCTTGTAAGCTATCCCCCACCCCCACTGAGGTTGAGGGAGACCTTAGGCCAGGTATAGAGTAAGGGCTAACTAAAGATGTATTACTATGATGGTGCTGGGATCCCCTTTCATGACTGAAGGACTTACTTCCCTCACTACTAGAAGTACAACAGAAAGACATCTCTCAGTTGGAAGTCTTCATTGGGAATTGCCTCTGCTTTGTGTCATTCCCCCTTCCCAGAAAATCCACATTCAACAACTGATCAGTGCTTGGTAAGAAAGCCAATTCTGGCCCCCCATGGGGTTAGCCAGGTCCTTTGTTGGGACTGTATTGTGGCCCATCTTCTCCTTCTGCCCATTTCTATTTCCTTCTCTTTTCTTCTCCTGCCATTGAACTTAGAACATCTCTAATAAACTTCTTACATGCTAATCTCCATCTTAGAGTCTGCTTTCTAAGAACCCATCCTGACACTCTGGGTTGAATTACAGTTATGAGGAAACTAGACCTAGGGAAGGAGCTGGGGTTAGATGGGTTCAGTAATGGTGGGCAAGCAGCTGATGAGAAATGGGTCATTAGGTAAGGCATAGACTCTGGACCTGGAGGCTGGGATTCATGCCTCCTCACAGCAGCTCTCTGTCCTATTGTGATCTTGCTTGCAGAAAAGGGAGAGGGTATGTGGTTCCAAACTGTGATCTTCCATCACTACTTAAAAACCATGCTATGTGTTCTGAAGGATCAATCTCCTATTCCTCATAAAATCTTCTTTCTTTTTCTTAGCCTCTGCCCACTCTCATTTCCCTCACTCTCAGATGATCTAATCTTATACTAGTACTTTACAGGGAGTGCTGGGAAAAGAGGGAGAAGTCTTCTGTGGGGCTTCCATTGATTTTGCATCTCTTAGCCAAAGGAAGGAGTGGCTTTTCCCAGGCTCTGAATCCTGTCTCTTACTGCCTTCTCAGTGCCAAGTATCATGCCCCTTCTCCGTCAGGAGATTTATTTTCTTTCGCTCTTTCTACCTTGTCCATGAGCACATAAACATGCTCAGGTATTTCAGATCTTGAAGAAAGCCCTGAAACATTTGTCATCCATGTGCTCTTCAACTACTGGTCCTTCCATTTACCCATCCACCCACTCAATAAACTGTAATTGAGTACCAACTATGTGCCAGACACTATCCTAGATGCAGGAGTACAGCGGTCAACAAAAGAAAGTCCTGACTCTCATGAAACTTACATTCTATGGAGGGAGATAGGGCCAGGGTAGGACCTGTGAACAGGAGATCGTGATTCTATTCCTGGTCAGGGCACATGACCAAGTTGCAGGCTTAATCCCCAGGGGGGCTTGGGGGTGGCGCATGTAGGAAGCAGCTGATCAATGATTCTTTCTCATCATTGATGTTTCTATTGTTCTTTCTCTCCTCCTTCCTCTCTGAAATAAATTTAAAATTTTTTATAAAAAAATATATAATTGCAAGGGACCAGGTTATCTAGGGATGCATAGGCCAATCTATAGACTCAGCTTTTATCCTGGAGAAATATGAGTGGGAGGATTAAAGTTTCCCTTTGTTTGAAATGATAATTCTAGAGATGCAAATCAAAACAACAATGCGGTACCATCTCACACCTGTCAGAATGGCTAACATCAACAGATCAACAAACGACAAGTGTTGGCGAGATTACAGAGAAAAAGGAGCCCTCGTGCACTGCTGGTGGGAATGCAGAATAGTGAAACCACTGTGGAAAACAGTATGGAGTTTCCTCAAAAAACTGAAAATGGAACTCCCATTCAACCCAGTAATCCCACGCCCAGGAATATATCCTAAGAAACCAGAAACACCATTCAGAAAGGAAATATGCACCCCTATGTTTATAGCAGCACAATTTACAATAGCTAGCATTTGGAAACAGCCCAGATGCCCATCAGCAGATGATTAGATAAAAACAACTATGGTACATCTACACAATGGAATACTATGCTGCCATAAAAAAGAAGGAATTCTTATCATTTGCAGCAACCTGAATGGAATTGGAGAACATCATGTTGAGTGAAATAAGCCAATCAATGAAAGAGAAACATCACATGACCTCACTCATTTATGGATAATAAAGATCATTATAAACTGATGAACCAAAAGATAGATACAGAGATAGTAAAGCAACAAACAGACTGTCAAATTACAGCGGGAGGGGAGAGAGATATGGGGGAGATAAGAGATCAACTGAAGGACTTATATGCATGCATATAAACAAAACCAATGGACGAAAAACTCTGGGGAGGGATGGCATATATGGGAGTGGGGGGGACAATGGTAACATATGTACACATATAATACCTTAATAAAAAAATAAAAGGATAATTCTAGCTGCTGTGTGAAAGTAAACTATAGAGAGAAAAGATGGACCAATTGGGAGGCTATTATAATACAGTAAATGATGAAAATGTCTTGGGCCAGGGTGATAGCAGTGAAGATGGAAAGAGGTCATCCATTCCTTCTGGTGCTCTCAGTGAATATATTTTAAAGGTAGATCCAATAAGATTGGTGATGTGGGGTTTGCAAAAAAGAGAAATATCAAGAAAGAGTACAAGATTTTTTTTGGCCTAGTTAGATTCTAGTAACTAGAAGAAGGCAATTGCTATCACCTGTGATCAGGAAGGTTATAGGAGAAATCATTTGGGTTTTGGGTTGTTGTGTTGGTTTGTTTTTTTTATGGTGGGTGTGGGATGAAATGGAAATTATGAATTTGATTAGAGACAAATGGAGATGTTGAGCAGGCAATTGGAAATGCAGAATTCAAGGACAGTGTAATCTGGAGATTTGAATTTGAGAGTTGTTAGCACAGAGTATTTAAAGAGATGAGATGACCAAAGGAATGGATGTAGATCCATAAATAAAGAGTTCTGAGTACTAAGTCCTAGGGTTCCCCAATATGAAAGGGTTTGATGTAGTCCTATTTGTTTATTTTTCTTTTGTTTCCCTTCCCTGAGAAGGATATATGCAAAAAGATATTGCTAAGAGCAGTGTCACAGAGTTTACTGCTAGAGTTTTCTTCTAGGAGTTTTATGATTTCAGGCCTTACATTTAAGACTTTAATCCATTTTGAGTTTACTCTTGTATATGGTGTAAGAAAGTAATCCAGTTTCGTTATTTTGCATGTATCTGTCCAGTTTTCCTGACACCATTTATTTTATAGATTGTCATTACCCCATTGTATATTTTTGCCTTCTTTGTCCTAGATTAATTAACCACTTTTATTCATAAAAAAGAATAAAATGTTTCCAGTTTTGACTACTAAAGAGCATTATGCTAAGTGAAATAAGTCAGAGAAAGACATGATTTCACTTAGATGTGGAATCTAAGGAACAAAATAAATGAGCAAACAAAACAGAAACAAACTTATAGAGAACAAATTGATGGTTGCCTGATGGGAGTGGGGTTGGGGAGAGGACTGAAAAAAAGTGAAGGGATTAAGAAGTACAAATTGCTGGTTATAAAAATAGTCACAGGATATAAAGTACAGCATAGGGAATATAGTCAATAATATTATAATAACTATGTATGGTGTCAGATAGGGACTAGACTTATGGGGTGATCACTTTGTAAGTCATATAAATGTTTAATCACTAGACTGCACATCAGAAACTAATATAATATTGTATGTCATCTGTAACAACATTTTTTTAAATAAAAAAAGAGCATAGAATTTGGAGGGCACCTGTTAGTCCCTTCCTGGTTTTGCAGGCATCTTGTCTATGGTGTAGTATGCTTCATTAGTCCTGCCTGTTATGGGGGGAGGAGAAAATCCTTCTGGTGCTCTCAGTGAGAAAAAGCTGGTGGCTCAGCTGGCTACAGAGGAGCCAGTGTGGGGATCAGGGGATGACTCTTGGAAGAGGAGGCAGAGGCCCAGAACAGCTGACCCACTTCCTCTGGCCACACGGCCACTACTTGGCAGGCTGGGACATTCTGGTTTCTAGCTTACTGTACTTACTGTCTGCATCCCACTCCTGCCAGCCAGGGTTAAAGCATTCACTTTCTCAACATGGGGGGATGTGGTGGAGGGTGGGAGAGTGGGAATGGGGAGCCTGGAGGAGAATAAGCCAAGTTTCTCTCCTGAGGGGGATCTCAGAATACCTGGGAGATATGACTTGGACAAGCAGAGAACACTGGGCAGAGCATGTCAGAACAGACCAGGGTTGAAGTTGGCACCTGTGCCAGAGGGCTGGGGGGAAGGAATAGGACTTGTCCAGTTTCAGAGGACCACCTCTGACAGACCCCCTTAAGTGAGATAAACAGGACTGTGTGGATATTTACAGAGGGATGGAGAGTGATGGAGAAGGATCATGTTTTGATAGCAATGCTGACACCAACAGGATGAAGGGCTGATTGGGGAATTTCCAGGGTGAAACTTGGTGGCTGCGGTCATTCCTCAGAGGTGGCCACACATTTTCCTGAGTGGATAAAGTTATTGCTGCTGCTAAACTCCCCATTTGGAAACCCAAGGGAAATGTGTAGTTGAGATTTCTTTAGAAGTTATGTTTCTAATGATTTCATTATAGCAGCAGCCAAGACATGGTCCAAGAGGAGCTACTTCCATCACACATTCTATTTTTCCAGAACATAGGGACAGTAGGCTGAGAGAAGCCAGGCAGGGAATGGGGACTAGGAATGGCAATTGGTGGTTCTGCCTCAGAAATTAGGTATTGACATGAAGAACTTGCCCCATTAGGGAGGGCTAAATAAGCTGTTTTGACCATTGGGCAGTTAAGCCTTCCTGTCTCCTATAGTCCTGAGGGAACATGGTCAGATAACGGCACAGTGTCACAAGCCCAACTAAAATCAAATGATCATAATAGAATCTGTGACTGGAAACAGCAATATTAGTACTAGAGATTTAGTGTCTGGATTGAGTTTAGGATTTCAGGATTTCAAGTGGTTTATCCTCTGTCTTCTTTGTAAGGGTTTCCACTGCCGACTTCTGATGCCAGACCCCTTGCTCTCCCAGCCAGGGGCACACAACCTTATTCTCCTAGATGGAACTGTTAAGTCCTTTATGTGTGCTCTTCTCTGAGCCTGTTTTAGGCCAGGGGTAAGGAAGCACCTACGGCACAACACTGAAGGAGGTGCTCACTCTCAGTTATTAGCAAGTACTAATGCCTTAGTCATTTGCATGTGATTAGAAATCATTAGACAAAATAACTCTGACACAAGATTTCCCCTGGCACAACGGTGCTGTCTTTATTTTGTTGTTTTGTTTTTAATCCATTCCAACCATCCTATTTGGAGGACCACCCTGACCCCCCAGCAGCAGGACACAGACTCAGGGATGGATTCCTGGTGTTGGAGCACTGTAAGTCTGGAAGGTGGGGACTGAATGATTCCACCAAGGACAAGGGAGGAGGGCAGACAATGAAGAGTGTGACTAAGGAAGAAGAGGGGATAGTGGGTCAGATGAAAGCAGCCAGACACACAAGCCTTGTTGGAAGATGTGTGTCAGTAGGAGGTGTGGTATTCCCCAGTGAGCCTATTTGGAGGCTCCTCTTTTTTAGGTTGCTCCTGTTGTGTTGCTTTTCAGAGGCTTCCAGCTGGACCTACTTGGATCCAGACACCTGAAGTCTACTCCAACACTCAGGCACTGGGAATAGGGAACCTGCAGTGGTCAGTATGTACCAGATTCAATCTTACACTGGACCTGGTCATTTGGAAAAAATGTGGTTGCCTTAGAATAGTGCAGGCTGGGTGGACAGTTCCAGAAGGCACTCTGATAATCCCTAAATGAGTGGGTGGGGTTAGGGTGGCCTTTGCGAAGATCTCAAGGACTTGAGGCCTGAATATGCAAACATCTCAATAGGTAATATGCAGGAACCAGTCTGAGTTGAGGTAGGCCAATTCTAAGATATTGGTGTCATAGAAATCCTCAAAAAATTTGGCCAAATAGGTAGGGCCTGAAACTCCCAGCATTGCCAAGAATAATTTTTTTTTTCTTATGGAAATACATAGATTTTTTAAAAAAAATTAGAGAAGAAGAGAGAGAGAGAGAGAGAGAGAGAGAGAGAGAGAGAGAGAGAGAGAGAGAGAGGAGGGAAGGGAAGGGAAGGGAAGGGAAGGGAAGGGAAGGGAAGGGAAGGGAAGGGAAGGGAAGGGAAGGGAAGGGAAGGGAAGGGAAGGGAAGGGAAGAGAAAAAATGAGCATCATTGATTGGCTGCTTTCTGCACACCCCAAACTGGAGATCAAGCCTGCAAACTGGTTATGTGCCCTGACCAGGAATTGAACCATGACTTCTTGTTTCATAGGTCCATGCTGTTCAACCACTGAGCCATGTCGTCTGAATGGAAACACATAGATTTTGAATGTCATTCCTAGGCCAGGCATGCCAATGTCTGTGAGCTTCTTTCTGAAAGATGAGCTGCTTAGCTGCTCCCAAGAGCTGACATGTTTTCAGAGCCCCACTCTAAAGCTGGGCTCTGGAGTCGAGTTTGCTAGATTCAAGTGTATTTAATCAAAGAGGAGGCACTTGTCCTTTGATATATTGGAGGAGGAAACGGAAGTTGAATCTCACCATAAACTCATACTTCCTGTTCTGGGGAAAGTAATAAGAGGGTCAGACCCCACACCACCCCCATTCCTTTGCCAGAATATTGATCTGATGTCCTTACAGATAACATGGGTTATCAAAGGTCATTATTCCTTCCTCATCAATCTTGAGTGAGCAATGGTAACTCAGGGCCCAGGACAAGGATTAGAAGCATTTCAGGATGCAAAACTGACCCACTACACCCATTAAACAACAACTCTGCATCCCTTTTCCCCTCAAGCCCCTGGCAGCCACCATTCTGCCTTCTGCCTCTATGAATGTGACTACTTTATACCTCATATAAGTGAAACTATATAGTAGTTGTAGTTCACTTAGCATAATGTCCTCAAAGTTCATTTATGTTGTTCATCAGAATTCCTTAATTTTTAAGGCTGAGTAATATTCCATTGTGTATATATATATACACACACACCATATTTTGTTATCTACTCATCCATTGATGGACACTTGGGTTGTTCCACCTTTTGGCTATTGTGAATAATGCTGATATAGACATGGGTATACAATATATCTTTGAGACCCTATTTTTAATTCTTTTGGGTATATACTACCAAGAAGTAGTATTGTTGCATCCCATGGTGATGTTATTTTTAATTTTTTTGAGAAACTACCTGTTTTTCATAGTAGGGTAAGCCTGCTCCTTTAATGAGCTTTCCACACAGCCCCAATTAGTGAGCTTCATTCCCATCTCATAGGCTACAATGAGTCACTTGAGCACCTCTGGCTGTAAGGAAGTCTGAGACAGGATGTATTTTCAACTGGGCATAGAACAAATATATATACATTTTTTTAATAAATATATTTTATTGATTTTTTACAGAGAGGAGGAGAGAGGGATAGAGAGCCAGAAACGTTGATGAGAGAGAAACATCGACCAGCTGCCTCTTGCAAACCCCCTACCGGAGATGTGCCCGCAACTAAGGTACATGCCCTTGACCGGAATCGAACCCGGGACCTTTCAGTCCGCAGACCGACACTCCACCACTGAGCCAAACTGGTTTTGGCCAGAACAAATGTTTTTTGAACAAATATATTTTGAGGGGATTCCTGTGTGTATGACGGTCACTCTGTGTCCCAGGCCAGGTATCTGGATCTCACATGCTGTCTATCCCTTATCCCACATGTTTGTCCTTTCTGGGGGATCAGTGCCCCCTCAAGCCACTGCGTCCATGAATAAGAGCCATACTAATTTCCTTCCCTCTTGACCTGTTCTCTGGAACACTATTATCATAACTGTCTTTTGACTTTTATCAACTGCCCCGTGTTGTTCCTTCACTGTCCATCACAGCTGAGTCATGCCTTCCCAGTCAGACTGTAGTCCTCTAGGACAGAACCTGTGTTACCACAGCAAGGCACAAAGCACAGCACTGACTTTTGAACAAGGAAAGGAAAGTTAATTTCTCTGGGGTTCTGCTGCAGGGCTCCTGGCTCTCTCAGCCTAGGACACCTCTCTCTGGATGCTTCTCCCCAGGATGAAGGGGATTTGGGGGCTGAGACTTTCAAGGCCAGGCCAAGGCTGCACAGGGCCTGACAGGGCAGAGGGAGCAGTGTGGATTGGTGGGGAGGCTGATAACCTCCAGATGGCCTGGCCTTGATGCCCCACTCCCTGCTTCCATCCCTAGGAGCAACCCAACATACATAGCCACCATCAAACTTATACTCAGGAATGCATGTGCACATAAATTGAAACACAGAGTTGCTCAGGTGTTCACAAATACACATGCCCATGTACCGCATGTGTACCTCCCACCTCCCCCAGAGTTAAGTTTGAATCCAGCACTACATTCAATGGGGCAAATCTTGGTTCCTCAAATCCTGGATATCCTCAAGCAAGTTACTTAATCTCTTTGTGTCTTAATTTCCTTATTCATAAAGATAATAAATGTTATGATAAAAATAACATTTACCTTACTGAGTTGTTGTGAAGATGAAAAGAGATAAAATGGCACACAGCTTTAAAACTGGCCGACATGCAGAGATGACGTGTTCATGCATATTTCTTAAGTCCTTCTACAGGCACTTGGCGGTGGACCTGGCAGAAGCACAGTGAGAGACTCAGCTTTTGCATCTGTAGAACAGCGATAGTATTACCTGATGGACTGTTATGAGGATCCAGAGGCCCAGCATGGAAAGACCCTGGCCCACAGAATCCTGTTACACTGTAGCTGTTACTGTTTGTATCTATTGAAGAAAAGGTCACAGAATAGATGCAGGGAGGGATGGGCTAAGGCAGAGGCTGGACTCCATTTCCTCCCGAGCTGGGTCTTTTAAGGACAGAGCCCAAGGCCATGGGAGTCAGAGCTGCTTCCCTCTTTTGGAGCCAGCCCGGTCTGGCCAGCTCCCAGCTTGCGGCGGGCGGGCGGGTGAGGGGTGGGGGGTGGTGAGCTGACCAGGGGGCCGTGGGTGGAAGGAAAAGAGGAAAACCAGCTCCGTGGAAATTACTCTGTGGTTGGCTCAGGCGCCCACGACCGCTGTATTTATAGAGCAGTTCTTAATTCCTCGCAGTCGAGTTAACCCTTTCCAGGCGTTGAACCAGTCTGGGGTCAGACAGCAACGACCTGAGCTCCCACTCAGCTGCCAGTTGTTGCGGAGGGGTAGAAAGGGGGTTCAGTGACTAGTCACCTGGCCCTCTCACAGGAAATAAAATTTGCAGTCTGGGTTGTGGGAACAGTGGCGAGTGAGGAACAGGATGGGGATGGGGGTGGGGGAGACCTTCCCAGGGAGACAGGTCTCCCCACGTGGTCTGTATTGGGTTTAGGGGCGGGGTCCAAACCCCGCGCCCTGCTCCGCGGGCGGGCTCAGGCCTTTGCTTCAAACCCCCGCCACGGGGCCAATCCGGTCTCTGGGCGCACCGGCGCCTTTCCGGCCCACGGCTTCCTCCAGCCCGCCCCGCCCCGCCCCTCAGGCTCCCGGGCCGGCCCCCCCCCCCCCCCCCCCCCATTTTGTCCGGCGTCCGGTGGCGGTAACTCCGCAGCTCCAGCCCCGCGGAGCCGGGGAGCCCGGGAGGGGCGGCGCGGTGAGTGCTTGCGTGGCGCGGACACGGCGGCCTTTGTCTGCGGCCTGTGCCTGCCGCAGGGCCGCCCCTCTCAGGGCGCTTCCACCGGCCTTCTCGCCGGTCCCGTCCTGGCCTTCGCTTGGCCTCTGAGGGCGGCTGATCCCTACCCGGCCTCCCCCTCACTCTGGCCCGGGGCGGCGGGGGTAGGGGGAGTGCTGGGGCACAGTGAGACCTGCTCTCACCCTGCCGCGGTCGCTGGAGGAGCGTGGGTGGTTAGTCCTGTTTGCGGAGGCCCTGGGTGTGAATGGGGCAGTAGGCAGATCTGTCACTGTGTTGGTGACTTTGAACAGCTAAACCAGCTAGCTGGAGCCAGGAGGTTAGCAGTCTCCTGCACCCTGCAGAGGGAAACTTCCTGACCGGAGCTTGAGGAGGGGAACTGCCTGGGAGGGAAGGGGGTGTGCTTAGGGTCCACCCTGAATAAGCTGAGAGGATAAGGATGGGAGAACTTCCATTCAGGCGGCAGTAGGCCTGAGGGGGACAGATTCTGAGAACAGGTAGGGACAGCTGGCCTGGGTGTAGCGGAAAATAAGTATTGGAGGAGGGAAGAGAGAGAAGGACACCAAAGAACAGGAAAGCTCAGGGGTGATGGGTGGTTTGGGCTTGGGAAGTCTCAGGGAGATAGTGGGTGAGGTTGTGGGGAGGGAAGGTAAGGTAGGGACCAGGGCAGGGGAAAACTAGAGGGGAGGGGATTGAATTCCAGGTCCCAAGACCCCCACTTGCTGTTCAGCCAGAAAATGACAGGTTTGGGGCCTAAGGTAGTGAACTGCAAGAAAAGGGGATTTATTTCAAAGGGCAACCTGCCCTAATAAGTAATGTGTGGTGGGTGACGGATCTGTCATTGAGAGAAAACATAAAACAAATGGTAAAGCAAAAACATTTAGGGGGGTGGAGGGAAAGGGGTGATTGACTTAATTGAGAAAAATTACCTTAAAATGGGATGTGGATAATTGTAAATGAGTCTGATTTTGTCATTTATTTAAGGCCCTGGGTCCTTTCCTTACAGGCATCTTGAGCAGTGAGCTTAATGAAGCACCTGTCTTTAAGAGGGTTCTTTATTTAGTTCAGCTCCTGGCTAATCCCTCTGGGCTCCCAGAAATTCCGAGGAAATCTGATGCTATGCCGCCCTCCTTATGGTTTGGGTGCTTTTGGAGGCTGAGGGAAATTTCTAAACTTGAAATTGAAGTTTAAACGTGGGTGGGTCAGTCTGATCTCATCGGCAGGGAAAAGTGAGGGGCTGTGGGGCTGTGGAGTCTGAGTGGACTATTTTGGGTGAGTACATTTCCCTAACATCTGAAGTTTCCGAGCTTAAGCACTACCACTTCTGTTAACTATTGAGCATGGAAATCTTCTCCCTACATTATGTACAGCACAGTCTGACATCAGCACACTCATTTTTCTTCATGACTTCAGGTCAGCACTGTGAACATTAGTGTTTGCACTCAGAGATCATAAGACAAGGGGACTCTTGGAGTAATCTTTTCATTTGGTGGGCTTCAACGATGTTTTTATTGGTCCCATGACTGATATTTGGAGTTCTTTTCTCTCTTCAGTGACCTCATTGGTACTTTCTCCTGTGTGCCTGCTCTGAGCTTTCCAATGTACTTCAGACACCTGCATTCCAAGAAATCAGACATCCAGCTTGTTAGAGGTGTGCAGCCTGTGTCAATGCAATGAAAAGGGTGCCACAGTTGAGGGCTGCTTTCCTTCCTGTCCCTGATCTTCTTCACCAATGGAGCAGGTGGCTGAATGTCTGGGATGCTCGGATGCCTGGCATCTGGGTTCTTGAATGTTGTGGAAAGGACAGTTAGAGAAGTGTCTGTTTTGAAAAGGCTGTGTCCTTATTACTGGTGAAGTTGACTTCCGAGTCTTCCTGTGGGAATTCTCTCATTCTTAAACTGTGGTCTTCTCCAAAGTCACATATCTTCATTCTTTGGAGCAGGATTTGGGTTTTGAAATGACCTGGCTCACTGTTTGGGTCAGAGACATGATGGGATCATAAAGCCTAGGTGCTGGGACTCAACAGCACCTCGAGAGACTCCTAGAAAGTGTTGTGACACAGGCATCTAGCCTGTTGCTGGCCTGTTGCTGACATGGTTTGGGCTGGGTGAAGAAAATGACTTAGGTCCAAATAGCCTCCAAGTTATGACTACATAGGGCCTGAGCCTATGACCCTGAGTCATGGGGTCAAGCAAAAAAGAAAAAAGGCAGGCAGGATGATATTATTGCCCATGTGCTTGTCCTGTGAGTGGGTGGCAACTTCTCATTGCTATCCCTTTCCCACATCCTGCCAGGATAGGAGTGACAGGGAGGCCCACCAGCAAAAGAGGGAAGGAACAGCCTGGATTTGTTGGCTCAGAGTGGAACAAAATCATCTGGAAGAGGGCTATTATACAACCCTCCATCACTTGTTATTCCCAATCTGCTTCACCTACAATATGAAGTTCCATATAAGAACATTGAATTTTCAGGTTGGATGTGGAGCTGTGCTGTATGCCCAATAAATATCATTTCATTTAATCATCATAACAGTTTTATGAGGTAGGGTATCATTAGCACAACCATACCTCCAGGAGACACTTCTGTACCCTCTGGTTCTGATCAGTACTCTGCCTCCTCCACACCCCTATGCCTTTTGGCCTTCCTGAGGCCTAGGGAGAATATGTTGGAGGGAAATCTGCTGGAAGTTGGGATGAGAAGCATTTTTCGTTAGGAGCCTTAGAGCTCCTCAGGGAGGCAGGGCTCCTAGGTCACCCTAAAATCAGCATAGACTGAGGAGCTGGAATTCCTCAGGGGAACACTGAAATGTGTGCTTGGGGGAGAGGCCCTATACTGGGGAACATGGCAGCAGTAGGCGCTGGAACCTATTATGTGTGGTGCTTGACCTAGCTTCTGAAAGGAGGAAGGGGGTGAGGACTGTTAGGGGTGAGCCAGACACAGGGATGGAGCTGAATTGTGCATTTTCTGCTTTGGAGCTGGGGTTCTAGGTGGAAAGGGGGTCATAGGAGGAGTAATGGTCTCAGGGACCTTGATGTATAGCTCAACAGAGAGGATTGTTGGCTGGGGAATGTAGGGTGGGAGGGAAAGAAGAGGCTCAGTGCAGAGGGTCCCAGGAGGCCTAGTCCCCATGACCATGGCAGTGATAACAATAATAGTAATAATTGTTACCACTGTTTGTGTGCTAGGTACTTTCCTAAGTCTTTTCTGTATATAGTCTTCTTTTATTCTCATAACTCAAGGCCCAGTGCATGAATTCGTGCATGGGTGGGGTCCCTCGGCCTGGCCAGCAATTGGGGCCAATCGAGGGGGGAGAGGCTGGCTGGGGGGAAGGACTGTGGGAGGTTGGCTGGACAGCCCCTCCTTCCTTCTGATTGGGGCCAATGACAGGGGGAGGGGGGGAGAAAAGGCCATGGGAGGTTGGCTGTGGAGCACACTGACCTCCGGGGGGCAGTTCCTGCGTTGAGCGCCTGCCCCCTGGTGATCAGTGCACATCATAGCAACCAGTCAGCTGGTTGTTTGGTCATTCAGTCATTTGGTCGCTTAGGCATATATATATATATATATATATATATATATATATATATATATATATATGACTAGAGGCCCGGTGCATGACATTTGTGCATGGGGGAGGTTGTCCCTCAGCCCCGCTTGCACCCTCTGCAATTCGGGACCCCTACATCTTTTTTTTTTTTTTTTTTATCTAGCTAACCTCTTCACATTTAAAAAAATTAACTGAAATATCATCTACTCTAGGAAATCCTCTTTGAACAAAGGTCTTTATAATTTGTATTAAGTATTCTCATAGTATATCATTCTTTTTATTTAACAACTACTTAGAGTGGATGCAGGTGGTTTTCATTCTTTTTTTTTTTTTTAATATATTTTATTGATTTCTTACAGAGAGGAAGGGAGAGAGATAGAGAGCTTGAAATGTCGATGAGAGAGAAACATCGACCAGCTGCCTCTTGCACACCCCCTACAGGGGATGTGCCAGCAACCAAGGTACATGCCCTTGACCGGAATCGAACCCGGGACCTTTCAGTCTGCAGACCGACGCTCTACCACTGAGCCAAACCAGTTTCGGCGTGGTTTTCATTCTTGCATCTGAATTTTTTCTTCTTGCTTTTGTAATAGCAAAGCTTATCAATTTACATTTGACCTTCAAGGGCTTATATTTGGTTCAGTTTCTAGTTGGCTCCCTGCTTTTCTTTTTTAAGCAATAAATGTGGGTTGTGATAGTAAGTCTCACTTGTAATCAAGCCTGTACATCTCCTTAGCTGAATATTTGTATAATACCTTTCACTTTAGAATACCAGAGATTGTGTTCATTTATAGAAAATAATAATAAATGTCATCTGATCACTTGATCTTCTAGTAATATTTTATAGCAAGATGTACTATTCTAGTAATTTAACTATTACAAAACTGAGGCGTACAGAAATAAATCTCATTGAACAATAAAGAATGACTCAAATATCAAAGGATTTAGGGCCTCCCTTGTCCTGTGCCTCAGATATCATAGCATAGTACACAGTTCATATGGAACTCAGCTTCCTTTAAAATAGGAAGGGATGCCATACTCATGAAGCAGCTGATTTTTTTTAAGGGGCATCACTTGTTCTGTACCTTTACAGAGGGGTGAGTAGGGACTGAGGGAATTTGAGGAAACCCACACAGAATTCTCCTCCTAAAAATTTTCACTAAGCTGGTACCTGGGACACCAGGCATTTGTCCAATTAAAATCTGGACACAGCAATAACAAAGGCACTGGTCTATTAATCATGCGTGGGGTCAAACCCCAGCCTGTAGGAACTCAGTCCCACAGTTAGGACCAGGCCACTAGATAGACCTGGCTGGTGCTCCTAACTCTGGAGAGTGGGAGACTTCCTGTGGCTGCAGGCTAGAGGCCTCGGACTTCAAGCTACGCACCTGAACAGGTCCCTAGTGCAGGTTGGTTAGCAGAGCGGCTTCTTCACCTGGGATTGCAGGGCAGCTAGCCAGGCTCAGCCTGGTCTGTTCACCTGGGCTCTTTGCCCGGTGATTGCGGGGCAGGTTGGCCTGGCCTTTTCTCCCTGTGATCGCAGGACTGCTCAGCCTGGGCTCACTGCTTTCCACCAGCTGCTGCTCGCCAGTTTCCTATGGGCTGAGGGGAGTCGACCAGGCGAGCCCACAGCATGTGGCAGTCCCACACCATATGGCAACGGCTGTGAACGTAGGCAACCCCGCACTGACTTCTGGTTTGTCAGCCTTTGTTCGTGATTGGTTGTTACAAGTTACAACCATGGGCTTTTATTATTAGGATAGCTGTGTATTAAGGATTGTTACCCTGTTTAGAGATGTGGAATTGGTTCTCAAAGAGGTTAAGTCATTTATACCTGGTTATGTGTCTATCAAGTCTTCTGAGTCAGAATTTAAACTCAGGCCTGCCTGTGTCTGAGCCCAAGCTTTACCTTGAGGCAGACAAGGCAGCCTGTTAAGTCCATTTAACAGATGAGAAATCAAGTCCTGGTGACACTTGAGATCTCTTAATCACTTCTAATGGTGACTGATGACTCAGCCTGGGCCTTGGGCAATCTGCCCTCCTTCTGTGGGCTTATATTCTTATCTGTGCAATGGACTTGGAGGTGGACACTGAACCAGGTGAATTCCAAGAGGCCTTCAAGCTCTGAGGATTAAAGGAGCCAGCTACACTCCCGAGGGGGAATCCGTGGAGAGCAAGAGGGCTGATGCTTAGGTGAACCGGGGTCAGCAGGGTTGTTCTACTAGAATGAACTTCTTTCAGGATAGAAACTTAAAGAATTTAGAAGTAGAGAGGCATTTAGACAGAACACATCTGGGGAAAATGGGTTCTTCCTGAGTAAAGTCTGGGATGGGATTTCCAGACACATGAAGGCAGGTACCTAGCAGGACTCAACAAAGGTTGAATGAGGCATGTGTGCTGCAGCCTGCCAGAAGCCCTGCTATAATTTGATCTTGCAATCCCTCATCTCTTTCCTTTCTCTCTCCCTTCCCCTTGTTCCCATCCCTTCTTCTGGGTAAACCTCTTCTAAGTTCAGTGTAGCTTTACCTCAGAGTTCTGTACCTCCAATGATGTGTGTATGTGTGTGCATGCATACACAAATATGTGTACCTCCATGTGTGTGTATGGCCTCTGCACACACTTCAAGTTCTGAGATAGTGTCACACTGCCTTTTCAAGTGATGTTGAGCCCTAGAAGATGCAAACTCATGTTGGGGTGGCCCCCTAGCCAAGCAATTTTCAACCTTTTTTATCTCATACACACATAAAAGTAATTATTAAATTCTATGGCACACCAAAAAATATATTTTGACCAATCTGACAAAAAAATTGGTATAATTTTTATTCATTCACACTGGTTAACTATTGTCATTTTTCATTTGACAACCTAAGGGAAAAGAGGTCAGTGCCTCTGACTAAATAGTGAGGTATTACATGTTTAAAAAATCCTTGTAGTATACTGGTTGAAAATCACTATCTTAGCCAGAAGAGGGTGTGAAAGGCAGACCAGCTACTTCAGCAAAAGTCTCACCATGCTCTTGGACCCACAGAGATGGGCTATGTTCTCTTTGGTTTTGCCTCTTCCCATTCTGATTCCCTGATTTCAGTGTGGAGAGGATGCTGGGTGGGGATGGTGTGGCTTGGAAAGACCAACAACTCTTCTCTGTCCTAGTCTCCTCTTCTTTGTTCTTCTTAAAGCCAGGAGGAAAGTAGGAGGAGGATGCCAAGAAAACCTTGCTGCCACTTTGCTGGGCTGGTCCTGATGACACACTGCTGCCCTGATTCACAGAAATCACTTTGAGAGGAAGAATTGATTTCTTCTCTTGGGTGGGATCATGGGGCTTGGAGCCCCAGTCAGTTCTAAACTGACTCAGATAATCAGAAAAAGGGAAGGTCAACATGGAACTATTTCCAGGGAACTCTTGAGACTGCTTCCCTCCCCCATGCCTCTTCCCATTCATAGAGCACCTATACTAACTAGGTACGTTCAGATAATTCTGCTCAATTCAGTCCTACAATCATCCTAAAATGGTAGAGTTTATAATGTCTATTTTACAAATGAGCAAACTGAGGTTTAGACAGTATGGGTTCCTAAAGTCACATGACTAGGAAGTAATGAGTTTGGATTTGAACCTCTACCTCTGACTCCAAAGTCATCTTCTGAAATATCAGAGCTCACTTCTTCCATGAAGACCCTTTTAGCTAGGCCAGCCCATCATGTTGTCGAAGCATGGACCCTCTTTTGAGGGTTGATGAGATGAAGATCCAGAGAGAATGGGTTCACTCAAACCTAGAAGTGAGTAATGGAGCCTGGTCTAAAAATAACTCGTCAATGTTGCTCTTTTCTTTGGTTAAGTGTAAAATAATTACATTCTCATTGTCAAAGTTACAGAAGTGTATCAACTAGAAAATAGTTGGAGACTCCCACACCGCAGATTGGGTTCCCTATCAGGGTTCTAGTCCCTTTTCCCGTAACATCCATCCATCCATCCCTCTGTCTACCTAAACATTCATTCATTTGTTCAATGAACAATGCACTGACCTCTTATTATTCCCAAGCTTTTGCTAGAATTAAGAATACAATAGTAAAGCAGATGCGTTTCCTGCTCAGAGAACTTTCAATATGATAAGAAGAAAACAAACTGGGCAATAAATGACAGGGACTACCTTAAAGTGGCAAACCTCTGATCCACCTTTTCTGCCAAGATGAATCTCAGGATAGAGAGAACTGAAAGGGAACTGAAAGGCCCACTGTGGGGGGTGGCCAGTCTGGGGGATGAGGCACAGTCAAGTAGTGCCATGGAGGAGCTGGGATCTTATTCCAAATAAGAGGAACAGTCCTAAGATAAAATATTGAAATATTAAAAGTGATTATATGATGCAACTTGGGTTTTCATAGCAGTACTGGCTGCTGTGTAGATTGGAGTATAGAACTGGGTGGGGGGCAAGGGATAAAGTGGGGAGACTGGTGAACAGACTTCTGTGGTTATGCAGGCAAGAGTTGATGGTTATTTGGCAGACTAGTGAGAGAAGCAGAGGTAGAAGAGATAAAGATATATCAGGCCAGCCGAAACTGGTTTGGCTCAGTTGATAGAGAGTCGTCCTGTGGACTGAAAGGTCCCGGGTTCCATTCCAATCAAGGGCATATACCTTGGTTGCGGGTACATCCCCGGTGGTGTGTGCAGGAGGCAGCTGATTGATGTTTCTGTCTCATTGATGTTTCTGACTCTATTCCTCTCCCTTCCTTTCTGTAAAAAAAAAAATCAATAAAATATATATATTAAAAAAAAAGAAGAAGAAGATATATCAGGCCAGCAAACCTTTTCTGCAAAGAGGCAGAAAGTAAATATTTGAAGCCAATTGCTATTATTTGTTCTGCTGTTATAGTGTACAAGCAGCCACAGAGAATGTGCAAATGAAAGAAGTGTGGCTGTGTGCCAATGAAACTTTATTTTAGACACTGAAATTTGAATTACATATAATTTCCTTGTATCACAAAACAATCTTTTCTTTTGATTTCCCCAGCCATTTAAAAAGGGAAAAACCTTTCTTAACTGGTGATCTGAATAAAAGCAAGTGGTGGGTTAGATTTGGTACTTAAATTGCTATATTTTGCAGACCCCTAATATATATACACTGAGTGGTCAGATTATTATAATCTCTGAACGCATAATAATCTGGCCACTCAGTGTATATTCTATATAATAAAAAGCTAATATGAAAATTGTCCCCTCTACCAGAAATTTGTCCAGCAGGCAGGCCAGACAACTGCCCATGTCCCCTCCCCCTGGCCAGGCTGACCAGACTCCACCCATGTACAAATTCATGCACCAGGCCTCTAATACACACACACACACACACACACCATAATAATCTGGCCACTCGGTGTATATACTAGAGGCCTGGTGCACGAAAATCGTGCATGGGGGTGAGGGTCCCCTCAGCCCGCCTGCACCCTCTCCTGTTGGGACCCCTCCAGGATCAGGCCTAAACCAGCAGTCGAACATCCCTCTCACAATCTGGGAATACTGGCTCCTAACTGCTCACCTGCCTGCCTGCCTGCCTCACTGGCCCTAACTGGCCCCTATCCACCGGCTTGGTTGCCCCTAACTGCCCCCGTGCTTCCCTCCCTCCCCCGCTGCCAGCCTGGTCACCCCTTACTACTGCCCTTGCCAGTCTGGTCGCTCCTAACTACCCCCACTGCCAGTATGGTCACCCCTCACTGCCCCCCGACTACTGCCAGCCTGGTCGCCCCCCTGTGGGTTTGGTCACCCCATGTAGCCTGCTGTTCGGTTATTTGGTTGCCCCTCACAAACGCCTCTTCTGGACTGGTTACCCCACCCAGCTTGCTGCTCAATTGTTTGGTTGCCCCAACTGTCTCCCCCAGCCCCGCCTTGCTGGCCTGGTAGCCCCATGCAGCCTGCTGCTCAGTCATTTTGCCACCTCTAACTAACTACCCTGCAGGCTTTGTCGCCCCCTGCTGCTCAGTTGTTTGGTTGTCCCCAATCCCCAACCCTTTCTCCTCCCTTTACCTCCAGGTCACCCTTAACTCCCCTCCTTCCCCCCCTGTGTGCCTGGTTGCCCCAAACAGCCTGTTTGGTCATCAGTTTGGTTGTAATGGTTGCTTAGGGTTTATATATAAATATTGGGATGCTTGTTCTTTGTGATGGACTGTAGAGGTGAGAGAAACTCAGGTTTCTGGCTTGAGCAGAGGGTGGGAGAGTAGTGCCTTTACCAAGTGTAAAGGGCTAGGGAAGAACAGGTTTGGGGAAGAAATCAAGAGTTTGAAAAGGGACATGTAAAGAGGGAGATGCCTGTACAGACATTAAGAAGCAGTTTAAGTTTGGAACACAGATGAAAGGTGTAGACTGAAGAAGTAAATTCAGGAGTTGCCAGTATATAAATGATATTTAAAGCCATTGGAGTGGATAAAATCGTCTAGGCCCATGGTTGGCAAACCATAGCTCGCGAGCCACATGCGGCTCTTTGGCCCCTTGAGTGTGGCTCTTCCACAAAATACCATGGCTTGGGCAAGTCTATTTTGAAAAAGTGGCATTAGAAGAGGTTTAAGTTTAAAAAAATTGGCTCTCAAAAGAAATTTCAATCGTTCTACTGTTGATATTTGGCTCTGTTGACTAATGAGTTTGCCCACCACTGGTCTAGGCGGAAAATAATAGAGAGTTAAAGAGAGAGCCTAGAAGATGCAATGAAGTGCTGGAGAAGGAAGGTCCTGCAATGATAGAGATTAGGTGACTAGGTCCGAGACCATAAGACATTCTGTTAATACAAAAATGAGATCATATTATATTTGTACTAGAAGCCCGGTGCACAAAATTCGTGCACAGGGTGTGTGTGTGTGTCCCTCAGCCCAGCCTGCACTGTCTCCAATCTGGTACCCCTTGAGGGATGTCCAACTGCCCGTCAAACATCCCTAAAACATTGACTAAATGGGCAGTCAGACACCCCTCTCACAATCCAGGACTGCTGGCTCCCAACTGCATGCCTGCTTGCCTGCCTGCTTGCCCCTAACCACTTCTGCCTGCCAGCCTGACCACCCACTAACTACTCCCCTCCCAGCCTAGTTGATGCCTAACTGCTTCCCTGCCTGCCCGATTGCCCCTAACTGCCCTCCCCTGCCGGCCTGGTCACCCCTAACTGCCCTCCCCTGCTGGCCTGGTCACCCCCAATTGTTCTCCCTGAAGGTCTGGGCCCCCCCCCCAACTGCCCTCCCCTGCAGGCCTGGTCCCCCCACAACTGCCCTCCCCTGCAGGCCGGTCCCCCTCAACTGCCCTCCCCTGCAGGCCTGGTCTCCCCCCAACTGCCCTCCTCTACTGGCCTGGTCTCCCCCAACTGCCCTCCTTTGCTGGCCTGATCGCCCACAATTGCCCTCTCCTGCAGGCTATCTTGTGGCAGCCATCTTGTATCCACATGGGGGCAGCCATCTGTGTGTTGGAGTGATGGTCAATTTGCATATCACTTTTTTATTAGATAGGATGGTTGTTCACTCAATAATACTAGTATGTCATGGACTTATTTCCATATCAGTATGTCTTCTTTTGAAAAGCTATATGCTATTCCATTATCTAGATTGGCTGTAGTTAATGTATCAGTTCCCCATTGCTTCCCACTTTTGCTGCTACTTGGGTATCTTTGTGCAATGATGCTAAACTAGCTTCTAAAACTATAGCCCATGGGCCAAACCTTTTGTTGCTTGTTTTGTATAGGCACAGCTAAGAATGGTTTTTACATTTTTTTTTCAAAATTTCTTTATTGATTAAGGTATCAGATATTTGTCCTTATCCCCCCATTCCCAGCCAAACCCCTCCTCACGTATGCTCCTACCCCCCTGTTGTCCATGTGGTTGGAAAAAATCATGTGATTCTTGAAAATTATATTCAATTCATATATGAGTGTCCATAAAGTTCTCTTGGAACAGAGCTGTTTTGTCCCATTATACATTATCTACAACTGCTGTCCTGCTACATCAGGCTACTGGATGGCCTACAAAACGTAAAATATTTTCCATCTGGATCTTTGCTGACCCCTGCAAAAATTCTACATCTAGACCAGTGGTAGGTTTATGCACTTTTTTTTCCTTTTTCTCAAAAGAAGGCATACTAATATGGAAATAAGTCCATGATTGTTGAGTGAACAATCATCTATACTAATAAAAGGGTAATGTGTTTATTAGAAAGGGTTGACCAGACATTTTCCAGATGTTCGACTTCCTTCCAAAGCCATTGTGGCAGGGGCCAAGGCATATGGCAGTTAGGGGCAATCAGGCAAGCAGGAGAGGGCAGTTATGGCCTGCAGGGGAGGGCTGTTGGGGGCAACCACACTGGCAGGGGAGGACAGTTGAGGGCAAGCAGGCTGGCAGCGGAGTGAGTGCATTTGGGGGCGACCAGGCCTGCAGGGGAGGGCCATTGGGGACAACAAGACTGGCAGAGGAGGGCAGTTGGGGGCATTAGGCAGGCAGGCAGGTGAATAGTTAGGAGCCAGTGGTCCTGGATTGCGAGAGGGATGTCCAACTGTCTCTGCAGGATTGGGCCTAAATTGGCAATTAGACATCCCCCAAAGGGTTCCCGATTGAAGAGGGTGCAGGCCAGGCTGAGGGACACCCCCTCCCCCTGTGCACAGATTTTGTGCACCAGGCCTCTAGTACAAATATAATATGACTTGATCTTACACCCAGGACCAGTAGTGGGTTTACATACAGGTGGAGTTGAGTGTTTTGAGTAGCTTCAGAAGGGTATAATCTCTAAAAAAATTCCTTAATTCCCTGAAGTCCACCATTAACTCATTATTTTAAGTAAATTGTTGCCCTTTTATATATCTTCCTTTGGAATTTAAACCTCCTCAACAAAGTTATCATTACATATTAATCAGTTAATCAAGATTGAGCCTACCTATAGCAATAATGTTACTCCTCTACTTCAGACTCTTCCTTACCACCTCCAAAGTACAAACAAAACTTCCTCTCTGGCCCCTGACTTCCTTTTAGCTTCTCCCAATCTTGTGATCAGCACCTTGCTATTCATGTTAGTCCATTCTGAAATGCTTGCAATTCCTCCAGCTTGCTATGCTGCTTCCTATCTTAGTGCCCTTGCCTGGGTTTCTCTCTCAGTCTGGAATGGCCTTTTTCTCTCTACCTAGTAGCTTCGTGTCAATCTCAGGGCTCAGTTTTGGTATTACCAAGTATATAAGGTGCCTCCAAGTGGCTTACACTGCATGTTATGGAGTAGAGTACACTGGCTGCAGTGATGCGTGTACATGTTCACCTTTCCGTTTGGAATGCAGGCTGCTTGAGGACAGACCCAAAGTTTAATCATTTCTCTGTTCCCATGAATAGTTAAAAAAATTACTGGATACATAAGTGGATGTATATTCAAGGACTTCTTCAGTTGTAGGTAATAGAACTTAATTCAAACTGGCTTAAGAAAAAAAGAGAGGAGAATCCAAGATGGCTGACCAGGTAAACACCTAGCCACAGCCGCACACAACAATTTCAATAAAATACAACTAAAATATAAAATGGACATTATCCAGAACGACAGGAAAGTCAACTGATAGGAAATTCTACAATGAGAAGCAAGGAGAAAACCAGAAGGAAGCGCGGAGGAGCTGTAAAAGCCTAAGGTACGGAGACACACGGCGTGCATGCAGAGAGGACGGAGCCGGAGAGGAGGGCAGCTGAGTGCCTGGCTGGCGTTCCCTAGCAGGAAGGAGATAAAAGCTCCGACTGTGTTGGGCCCCAGTTGCGACTGCTCTGAACCCCAGTTCTGGGCCAGACCCTGGGGTCCCAGGCTCAAACAGAGGGAGCTGGGCTGTAAGGCGGAACCCCGGGGGAGTGGCGAAAGGAGGTCCCGGAGGCATGAACATTGCGCGCAGAGAAGGGACGGTTGGCTGTGCCGAGGGACTGCCCTGGCGGTATGGAGACAGGGGCTCCAGACTTCTTTGAACGCCACCTCCAATTCCACTTCCAACTGAACTGAACCCCAGTTCCGGGCTCATTGCGGGAGAGCATAGACTGTTTGGTAGCAGGCGAAAATCGAGGGCACCTTTCTCTCAGAGACACTTGCAGCGAGTACTGAAGGACCCTGAGACCCAGGAGCCGCATAGGGCTCCAAAGCTGTAGGCTCCATCCTGAAACCCCGCCCCATCAGGAAAGCTGCGAAAATGCTGAGACAATGAAATAGATCACAAACGAAAGAAATGGAGGACAAAAACCGACTGGATATAGAGTTCAAATCTACGCTCATAAGGTTTTTTAAGAATTTCCTAGAAAAGATCGATAAGACCTATGAGGATATGAAAAGAGATCAACTAGAATTAATAAGGAATCAACAAGAAATGATAAGGGATCAACAAGAAATGATAAGGGTTCAACAAGAAATAAAGAATACATTGTCTGAAATAAAAAATATTATACAGAGTCCTAAAAACAGAATGGAAGATTGCAAGAATCAAGTCAAAGATTTGGAACATAAAGAGCCAGAAGACACTCCTCCACAGAAGCTAGAAGGCAAGAGAATCCAGAAAATTGAAGATAATGTAAGAAACCTCTGGGACAACTTCAAGCGAACCAACATCAGAATTATGGGGGTCCCAGAAGATGAGAGAGAGCAAGATATCGAAAACATACTGAACCTGTCAGAATGGCCAACATCAACAAATCAACAAATGACAAGTGTTGGCGAGGTTGCGGAGAAAAAGGAACCCTCGTGCACTGCTTGTGCGAATGCAGACTGGTGCAACCACTGTGGAGAACAGTGTGGAATTTCCTCAAAAAACTGAAAATGGAACTCCCATTTGATCCAGTAATCCCACTCCTAGGAATATATCCCAAGAAACTAGAAACACCAATCAGAAAGGATATATGCACCCCTATGTTCATAGCAGCACAATCTACAATAGCCAGAATTTGGAAACAGCCTAGGTGCCTGTCAGCAGATGATTGGATCCAAAAACTATTGTACATCTACACAATGGACTACTATGCTGCCATAAAAAAGAAGGAATTCTCATCATTTGCAGCAACCTGGATGGAATTAGAGAACATCATGCTGAGTGAAATAAGCCAATCAATGAAAGAGAAACACCACATGACCTACTCATTTGTGGATAATAAAGATCATTATAAACTGATGAACCAAAAGATAGATACAGAGACAGTAAAGCAACAAGCAGATTGTCAAATTTCAGCGGGGAGGGGAGGAGGATCTGGGGGAGATAATAGATCAACTGAAGGACTTGTATACATGCATATAAGTACATGGACATAAAGGTCTGGGGAGGGAGGGGATGTGTGGGAGGGAGGGAGGGGGGAAAATCAATAAAATATGTAAAAATAAGTAAATAAAAAAAGAAGAAAAAAAAAAAAGAAAAGAAAACATACTGAAAGAAATAGTGACAGAAAACTTCCCCCACCTGGTGAAAGAATTAGACTTACAAGTCCAGGAAGTGCACAGAACTCCAAACAAAAGGAATCCAAAGAGGACCACACCAAGACAAATCATAATTAAAATTCCAAGAGCAAAAGACAAAGAGAATATTAAATGCAGCAAGAGCAAAGCAGGTAGTTACCTATAAAGGAGCACCTATACGATTGTCAGCTGATTTCTCAACAGAAACTATTCAGGCCAGACGGGAATGGCAAGAAATATTCAAGGTGATGAATAGTAAGAACCTACAGCCAAAGATAATTTATCCAGCAAAGCTATCACTCAGAATCAAAGGCCAGGTAAAGAGCTTCACTAATAAAAAAAAGCTAAAGGGAGTTCATCAACACCAAACCAGAATTATATGAATTGCTAAAAGGGGTCCTCAATAAAGAGGAAGAAAATAAAGGTAAAAATTATGAACAACAAATACGTACCGTATTTTTCGGACCATAAGACGCACCAGTTTTTAGAGAAGGGAAATGAAGAAAAAAAGATTCTGAAACAAATAGTGTCCTAAAATATTTTATGTGCATTAAAACCCAACATCACAGTCATAAACACATGTAATCAACCCTGTAAAGTAAACAGCAGCATTTAGAACCATTTTAGAGCCGGGCAAGCACACACAGACCACACAGAGCCGGGCAAGTAAAACACTTTTTTTTTTAAAGTATATGTGTAGGCTATATTTGGATCATAAGACGCAGGGACTTTTTCCCCCCACTTCTGGGGGGAAAAAAGTGCGTCTTATGGTCCGAAAAATATGGTAACTATCAACAAGTGAATTGAAAAACCAAGGGAATTTAAAAAAAATCTGATGAACAATATTAACTGTAGAATATAATAGAGTCAGAGGTATGGAAGGGGAGTGAACTGATGATTCTTGGGGAAAAGGACAGGGGGATGTGGGAAGAGAGTGAACATAAACTGTTCACCTATGGATGAGGACAATGGGGAGTGGGGAAAGGGCAGAGGGTGGGGTGGGAACATGGTGGAGGAGAGCAATGGGGGGAGGGAGGAAGGAACATTTGTAGTATGAACAATAAAAATTTATTAAAAAAAGAAAAAAAGAAAAAAGATTAGCTCAAGTGCCTGGGCAGTCTAGGTGTGCAGCTTGCATCAGGCATAGAAGCTTAAATGATATTTTCAGGGCTCTATATCCCTCTAGCTTTCAACTCTGCCCCTGTATGAGCCAATTTTTTATATTGTTGGTAGCCGATAGACTCATTGCACATCCTCCTTAACAACCTCAGCAAGAAGGAATCTTTTCTGATAATTCCCTAACATGCTGGGAAGTCTCTGATTGGGTGTGGCTCGGTTCACTGGCCAAGCCCCATCAGCATTAGATTGTCTGGGTTCCCTGCAGGAAAGTGACCCTGCTATCAGAAGGAGTAAATCTAGAATAGGAGAGAGGCTGTGAAGCAGAGTAAGAGTATCAAGACTAGTGACTGACTTATGATTAGGCAGACATTTGGAGTGTGTGTGTGGAGGGGTGAGTATGGGAGAATGGAGGAATTAAGAGAAAAAGAGCCCTGGCTCTGCTGGTGTGGCTCAGTGGTTAAACATCAACCTATGAAGCAGGAGGCAGGTGATGGTTGTTCAATTTCACTCAGGGCACAGGCCCAGGTTGGGGCTCCATCTACATTGGGGGTGGTGGTGGTGGTGCAGGAGGCAGCTGATGGATAATTCTCATCATTGATGCTTCTATCTCTCCCTCTCCCTTCCTCTCTGAAATCAATAAAATATCAATAACAAATATTTTTTTTTAAAAAAGAGCCCTGGTCAGTTTTTTTCCAGTGGTTAGAGGGTCGCACGTTTGATTCCTGGTCAAAAGCACATACCTGGGTTGCAGGTTCGATCCCTGGTCCCATGCAGGAAGTGACCAATTAATGTGTCTCTCTTTTATTTGTGTTTCTCTCTCCCCCTCCCCCTCCCTCCCCTCTCCACCTCCCCCTCCCTCTCCCCCTCCCCCTCCCTCTCCCCCTCTCCCTCCCCCTCCCTCTCCCCCTCCCTCTCCCTCCTCACATCTCCCTTCCACTTACTTTAAAAATCAATGGAAAAATATCCTCACTCCTTGGGTGAGGATATTTTCCCTCTCTTTTTCCCTCTCCCTCTCCCTCCTCACATCTTCCTTCCACTTACTTTAAAAATCAATGGAAAAATATCCTCACTCCTTGGGTGAAGGTTACAGAAAGAAAGGAAAAAGGAAAAAAAAAAAAAAAAAGAGAGAGAGAGAGAGAGAGAGAGAGAGAGAGAGAACTCCTGGACATGGACAACAGTGTGGTGATTCTGGGGGTGGAGGTAGAAGATGGCATAGAGGGGATAAAAGGTGATGGGAAAAATTAAATCAAAAACAATAAGAACAACAACATCAAAAGACTAAATACTGAAGACAGAAGATTTGTTCAGCATGTTTGTCAGTGAAAATAAGACCAGAAGCTGTGAAGAAGGAACTTCCAGGTGGGGAGGTGATAATCTGCTTTAAATGGATTTGTCTTCTGGCAATGGAGATTGCATACCATGGCACTGAGTGAACTTGGAAATAAGATCTCTGAGAAGCTGTCAGGGATATTTCGGGACAGTTTGGGATAGACGGGAGGGAGAGAAGTGTAGGTATAGGTTTTAGTTTTTCACAGTTTTCCTGTTTCCAAGATAAATTTGGGGTCCTTAACGGACCACTAACTACCTGGCCTCATTTCCTTATAGCCTTTCCTAGGAGTCTCTGTCTTCCAGTGGTTGTTCCCTCCTCCACAAACTTGCTTGTGCTGTCCCATAAGCTAGACAGCTGAACTGTGTCTCCTCCTCTGTGAGGACTTTCCTAATCCTCCCCACTCCTCCAGCAAACTGCTTGACCCTCTACTCTCACAATATCCTATCTAATAAAAGTAATATACAGCCGAAACCGGTTTGGCTCAGTGGTAGAGCGTCGGTCTGCGGACTGAAAGGTCCCAGGTTCAATTCTAGTCAAGGGCATGTACATTGGTTGCGGGCACATCCCCGGTAGGGGGTGTGCAAGAGGCAGCTGGTCGATGTTTCTCTTTCATCGACGTTTCTAGCTCTCTATCCCTCTCTCCTCCTCTCTGAAAAAATCAATAAAATATATTTTTAAAAAAAAGTAATATACAAATTTACTGTCACTCCAACACTAAGGTGACCAGATCAGTCCCGATTTCTAACATTTTTTCCTGCATTCTGCGGCGTTTTTAAAAAGTCCTGATTTTTGGAAAGAATCTTTCCAATCTTTCAAAAAATCGGGACTTTTTAAAAACGCTGCAGGACTCAGGAAAAATGGTTAGAAATTGGGACTGTCCTGCCAAAAGTGGGACGATTTGGTCACCTTATCCAACATACAAGATGCTTCCATGTAGTCAAAGATGGCTACCCCCTTGTGGACACAAGATGGCCAGCAGGGGAGGATAGTTAGGAGGGATTAAGGCCTGCAAGGGAGGGCAATTGTGGGTGATCAGGCCAGGAGTGGAGGGCAGTTGGGAGGGACCGGGCCTGCAAGGGAGGGCAGTTGGGGGGCGATCAAACCTACAGGGGAGGACAGTTGGGAGGGACTAGGCCTACAGAGGAAGAAAGCTGGGGTGACCAGGCCTGCAGGGAAGGGAGGTGGGGGGAACCCAGCCTGCAGGAGAGAGCAGTTCGGGAGGACCAAGACTGCAGGGGAAGGCAGTTGGGGGTGACCAGGCCTGCAGGGGAAGGCAGTTAAGGATGACCAGGCATGCAGGGGCGGGCAGTTAGAGTCAATCATTTTATTAGATAGGATTTAGTGCAAACAAAATAATATAAAGTGGAACCTCGGTTTTTGAACTTAATTTGTTCTGGAAGGCTGTTCCAGAAGCTATTTGTTAAAAAAAAAAACACTAATCATTTTCCCCCATTATAAATCGTGTAAATTTAATTAATTGTTCCAGAACCCCAAATGATTCCCTGTTTTAACCTTACTTATATACAGCACATGTCTAATGTACTGTTTATAAATTAACACTTTAAAAACAAAATGGACATAAAATGTAAATGAAGATTTAACAAAAAGGAAATGAAATGTAGAGTAAAAAGTGAAATTTACAAACACACTAGAATTTACCTTTAATGTTGAGAGCTATTGATGACTGACTATGGAGGGATGGAGGATGTCATTGTTTGGAATGGGGGTCTCCTTCTGTAAAAAGATCAGGTAGCTGTTCTGTGCTTCTTTCTCCCTTTGTCTCCATTAGAACTTGCTTCTGGGTTCTAAAAGTCTGTCTCACTAAAAGCCTATCCAATGATGTGTTTTTGTATGTGTTTTAACACTTGCCTGAGTGAAACACTGCACTGCCATTATTATGGTAGGGTTTGCTACCTCTTTGTCAGGGTGATATTTCTCAATAAAAGTTTGCATTTCTCTCCATTTGCGAAGCATTTCTTTGATTAGTGAAGTAAGAATACTCCCATTCCCTCCTCCTCCTCCTCAGCTGCCGCGTGTTGCTGCTCCCTCTGAAGGTATTGGAGCTCCTCGGTGGTCAGCTCAGTGCTGTGGTCCTCTGCCAACTCCTCCACATCATCATCATCCACCTCCAAGCCATGGACTCGCCCAGAGACACAATACCCTCCACAACAGACACAGGCTCATCCTCAAAGCCCTCAAAGTCTCTTAGAGCAACAGACTCAGGCCACAGTGTCTTCCAGGCTGATTGCACATTTCCCCCCATGCTTTGTCTATCAGCCTCATGCAAGTGGGGATATTCCAAAACTCCCTGAGGGTTAAAGCAGTTTCGGAGGTCACCTCAAAACACCTCGGAAACAGTGCCTTCTTAAAATTAGAAGTGACCTGCTGGCCCATGGGCTGGATGAGAGGAGTTGTTAGGTGGCAAGAACCTAACAGTGATAAAGCTGTATTCTACTGCCATCTCGGCCTCCAAGCCTGTAATATCCCAAATAGCAAGCTGGGACTCTCCTTGCAGGTTCTTGTCCTACAAAGTTTGAAGAATAAAATTTGTGGACTAAAAGATTTTAGGCAAAAGTGTGGAAATTTATTATAAGTGTATACAAACTGGGGAGGGGGGAGTCCCCAAAATGGGAAAAATCCTTTCTCTTTCTGTAAAATGGAAAAAAAGACACACCAGTCCAGAGTTTCTTTGTCTATGGGTTTATAAATGCTGGCAGCTCTTTGTCTGTTTATCCCACTTTCTAATTGGACCCTTCCTTATTTTATAGCCCTCGTTGTTTCCTAATTGGCCATTTTCCCCTCTTTCCCTGCATGGTATCAGTTTCAAAGTTACAAACCTCACTGGTGCCCCCCACCACCCTTCTGCTTCCCCTTACCTTGTAACATTATTGTAAATAATTTGGCAGATTGGAGCTGTCTCTGCCTGTCATGTATGCATTTCCCTCCCAAGAACCCTCCTCCCCTAATCTGCCTTTCCTGTCTCAAAAATCCTTTCACCTTGAGGGTAGGCAGGAGCATGGTCCATTATAAGAAGTGCCCTGAGTGGCATTTGTTTTTCCCAAAGGTATTTATTCACACTTGGAGCAAACTCTTCATAAGTCCACTTAGTAAAAAGGTTATACAAGCTTTGCTATTAGCCCACCACATGGCATTCACTTTGTTTTTCAATATTTATTAACATTAAAAAAACCCCACATTCAGAGAAATCAAGAACTGCTGTCTCGCACAACAATTTCAAAACTACTACTATAAGACAAAACGGACATCATCCAGAACCACAAGAAGGCTGGCTGAATGGAAATTCTACAACTAGAAGGAAAAAGAAAAGAACACTGAGAGTCAGAGGAGCTGTGGAAGTAAAGGCAGAGGTATGGAGGCACGCACGCAGAGAGGGCTGTCAACTGAGTACGAGGCTTTCTTTTTCAAGTGGGAGGGAGACAAAAGCTCTTGACTGCTCTAAACTCCAGTTCTGGTTGAGACTCTAGGGACCTAGACTCATGGGGAGAAACTGGATGGTCTGTCAGCGGGTGAAACTTGAGAGCAGCTTTCTCTCAGAAGTGCTTGCAGCCATTACTGGATTACCTCGGGACACTAAGACCCAGGGGCTTCTTAGGGGAAGCCACAGCTGTTTGCTCTGCTCTCAAATCCCACCACTCGAAGCCATGGCTGTTTGCTCCGCCCTGAGACTCCACCCCATCCAAGCTGAGGGAAGAGGCTTTTGCATATGAATGGCCTGGTCCTTTGAATTCTAAACTTATCTAACAAACTGTAGCTGAGTCTGTGAGACCCAGAACATCCAAAACAAGGGCCAAGACTCTGCAGCAGCTTGCATTGCTTCACAGCTGGGCCTCATCTGGGCACCTCCAAAACCCAAACAAAGAGGAGGAATCTGCAGATTTCTCTGTAGCTCCTGCTGGGTGGCCTCAGGCAGAGGCTAAATTAGCACTGCCTTAAAGATCCAAGAGCCAGTAGTCAGAGTAGGACCATTCAGATTACAACTCCTCACATTGATAAGGGACACACTCAGGGGACAGACTCAGTGAGCACCAAAGCCCCACTAAAGCAAGTCTTGCCTCAAAAGGGTGTCTCTAGCACAGAAATTCTCCCAGCATAGACACAGCTGATCCTCACAGCCAATTGACCTGGGTCAAGTCCTCCCAGTGATACCAACAACAATCAAGGCTTAATTACAACAAGACTGTGCACACAGCCGACAAAGGGGTGCACCAAGAGGGTCCACCCCAGGTAACTGGGGAGTCTGAGCCACTGGGCCCTAGCACACAAAGCCACTCTGTCAACTCAGAGAAGCAGCCAAAATGCAGAGAGAAAGAAACATCACAAATGAAAGAAATGGAGGAAAGCAAACGACTGGATATAGAGTTCTAAACCATGGTTATAAGGTTTTTCAAGAATTTTCTAGAAAAGGCCTATAAATTTAGTGAGACCCTTGAGGATATGAAATAAGACCAACTAGAAATTAAGCATACACTGACTGAAATAAAAAATAATATACAGAGATCCAATAGCAGACTAGAGCACCACAAAAATCAAGTCAAAGATTTGAAATTCAAAGAAGCAAAAAACACCCAACCAGAAAAGAAAAGAAAAAAAAGAATTGAAAAATATGAAGATAGTGTAAGAAACTTCTGGGACAACTTCAAGCATACCAACATCCGAATTATGGGGGTGCCAGAAGAAGAGAGAGAGCAAGATAATGAAAACCTATTTGAAGAAATAATGACCGAAAACTTCCACACCTGTTGAAAGAAATAGACTTAAAAGTCCAGGAAGCACAGAGAACCCCAAGCAAAAGGATTCCAAAGAGGACCATACCAAGACATCATAATTAAAATGCCAAGAGCAAAAGACAGAGAATATCAAAACAGCAAGAGAAAAACAGTTAATAACCTACAAAGGAGTACCCTTACAATTGTCAGCTGATTACTCAACAGAAACTATGCAGGCCAGATGGGAGTTGCAAGAAATATTCAAAGTGATGAATAGCAAGAACCTACAAACAACAGTACTCTACCCACAAAGCTATCATTCAGAATTGAAGGGCAGATAAAGAGCTTCACAGATAAAAGAAAGCTAAAGGAATTCATCACCACCAAACCAGTATTATATGAAATGCTGAAAGGTATTCTTTAAGGAGAGGAAAAAGAAGAAAAAGGTAAAGATAAAAATTATGAACAACAGCTGAAACTGGTTTGGCTCAGTGGATAGAGCGTCAGCCTGCAGACTGAACAGTCCTGGGTTCAATTCCGGGCAAGGGCATGTACCTTGGTTGCGGGCACATCCCCAGTGGGGAGTGTGCAAGAGGCAACTGGTCTATGATTCTCCCTCATCGATATTTCTAACTCTCTATCCCTCTCTCTTCCTCTCTGTAAAAAATCAATAAAATATATTTAAAAATTATGAACAACAAATATATATATCTATTAACAAATGAATCTAAAAATCAAGTGAATGAAAAATCTGATGAACAGAATAAACTGTGAATATAATAGAATCAGGGGCATAGAAAGGGAGTGGACTGACAATTCTTGGGGGGAAAGGGGTGTGGGGGGTGTGGGAAGATACTGGATAAAAATCGTACACCTATTGATAGGACAGTGGGGGGGGGGCAGAGTGTGGGGTGGGAACCAGGTAGGGGGGGTTATGGGAGGAAGAAAGAGGAACAATTGTAATAATCTGAACAATAAAGATTTATTTAAAAGAACTATTCAAACCTGTAAAGAATTTTTGTGAATTTATTTAAGCCAACCTGTCGACAATTGCCGGGAAGCAGAATCTCAAGGTATTGGGCTAGTGTTCTGGAGAATGGCAATTTTTCACCTTGTTTCATAAATTACTAGAGGCCTGGTGCATGAAAATCCATGCACTGGAGGGGGGTCCCTCAGCCTAGACCACCCCCTCCCACAGTTTGAAAGCCTTCAGGGCGAGAAGTGACCCGGCCATCAGCGGAAGGCGACGCCCCGTCACACCTCTGCAGCTGCCACTGCTGGCACCACATCCTTGGCCCGACCTGGTTACCTGAGCCTCAGGTGGTCCTGGGTAACTGGGCTTGCCTGTGCCTCGGGTGTCAGCTGGGCAACTGCCATCCAATGCTTGCCTGCGCCTCTGGCTGTGGAGCTGAGGGGACTGGGGTACTCCTGAGGCAGGCATGCAGAGTGGCCAGATGTCTGCCGCCCCTGAGGGGCTCAGGGGACTGGGTACCAACATCTTGTGGCTGTGGGTGCCGCCATCTTTGAGGGTGGGACAGTCAGCATATTCCCTCCTTATTGGTTGTGGACACTACCATTTTTGAGGGCACGGTAGTCAATTAGCATATTTCCTCCTTATTAACTGTGGGCATCTCCATCTTTTCAACAACCTGAGGGTCAATTAGCATATTCCCTCTTTATTAGATAGGATAGTCAAAGGAGGAGACCTAAGTGGGTTACATGAAATCCATTGGTGATAGATTAGGGAGATGGGAGAAGCAAAGGGGAGGGGTAACCTCTAAGATTAAATAAAAAGTAAAATGATAGAGACATACTTTTATTTAAGTGCATATAGGATAAACAGTCAACAATTAACATGATGACAATAACAATGAAGGAATTTATGATCATTGTCCTGGTGTTCAGTCATATTTGGTTGTGCCATGAGGGGCCCAGATAAAGGCATTATAAGTTACCTTGATATTCCAATGATATGTTATCATAGATGCAAACACATCAGACAGTCTTATTTACCGTATTTTTCGGACCATAAGACACTCCAGACCATAAGACGCACCAGTTTTTAGAGAAGGGAAATGAAGAAAAAAAGATTCTGAAACAAATAGTGTCCTAAAATATTTTATGTGCATTAAAACCCAACATCACAGTCATAAACACATGTAATCAACCCTGTAAAGTAAACAGCATTTAGAACCATTTTAGAGCCGGGCAAGCACACAGAGACCACACAGAGCCGGGCAAGTAAAAAACTTTTTTTTTAAAGTATATGTGTAGGCTATATTTGGACCATAAGACTCAGGGACTTTTTCCCCCCACTTCTGGGGGGAAAAAAGTGCGTCTTATGGTCCGAAAAATACGGTAAAGATTGACCTTTTTTTTTTTTTTGCCTTTTAAAGTTTTTAATACAAAAATATTCATACACAATTTTCCAAACACAACTTCCACTTTAAATGCTTTTCCTCCCCAATGTTGGCAATTCCCAAGTCTACATTTCCATATATTCCCCTGATGTGAGCTTCAAGTTTCAGAGTCCATCGGAACGTGGTAGCATCATGTTCCTAAGAAGCCTGGCTGCATGTCCGTCAGGTCTAGACACCAGGAGGCACAGAGGTTGAGGTTTAAGTTCTGATAGTTTCACATCCCAATGGCACATGGGCACTGTCATGGACACCACACTTTTAGGACTTAGCATGGGGGTTTGCCTTCCGCTCCTGACAGCAGGTCATCCTGGAAGATGGGCTCTGTCCACATGAGCAGGTTCTACATCAAGATAAATACTTCAAAGGCCTCAGAGTACAGACCTGAGTGTGAGGCCTGGGAGCGAGGGAGAGCGGACAGACATTTCCACATGAGTGGGGGCCAGACTGGCCTCCCCAGTGGTCATTGCTGAGGTGGACACACTCCTGGGCCTTTTCAGCTGATGATGTGCCTATCTTCCCAGGCCAGTGCCTGCCGAGCATCCATGACCTCACTTGGCATAGGTTCTTGACGCCAAGGAATCCTGAGGTTGGCCATTTCATTTTGTTTCTGCTTCACATTAATGACATAAGGGCTGAAACATGTTTGGAGACTGAAACCCCATGTCACTGCTGAGGCGAGGTCCCATGGAGATGGAGTCCTACAGCCCCAGTGGGAAGGCCCTTCAAGATCTGGCACTCCTCCAATGGCTGGTCCTGACCATGGATGGTTTCCTAAAGACTCAAAAGTGTGAGATCCTTCCTCCCCCCCCCCCCAACTGGTGGGGGCATTTATGATGTTACTGCATCTGCCATGGAGAAATCCCCAAGACATTGAACCACCAATCCGCCCATGCCGAGTGCCCTGGGGCCCACCCCTCCAGTTCCGCCCTGGGCCCAACCCCTTCCAGTTCCCTTTCCTTAAAAGGATCCTCCACCTGCCCATGTGGGCTGCTGTCTGTTTCCATTTCTCCGTCTGTAGCCCGGTTGGGTCCCTTCTCTCCCTCCTCCTCTAATCTGATTTCTCTATCTCTATAATGAATCTCGCTCACCACTGTGGAATAAACCTTCCTTTAATATGCCCGCCATGTTCCCTCCCACACGCCTGGGATAGCAGGCACCAGCGCACATGTGTGCTCCCCCTTCTCAGGGGGTTCTAGCCCCAGGGTGGAGACGGACTCCAGAAAGAAGAATTGTGTCTTGCACAGAGAATGCAATATTTTCCAGAAGATTCTCCAGGGTTGGCAGGCGATGCCCTGGCTGAGCATGTCTGACTGGCTCAGTTGTGTTCTGCAAACAGACCCACAGAGCGAGGAAGCAGCCGTGACAACGCATGGCCAGCTCTAGCCTTGCCTCACCTCAGGCCCTGGAGAGAACACTTTAGAGATGCACATGTGAAGACGTCCAAGCGAAAGGCGAAGATCTTCCAAGATTGACTTATCAGGGAAGAATCTAGCATAGGACAAGACTACCTACTATAAATTGCTTTTAGTTAAAAAGTTTTAATTTTAGAGCATTTTTTTGTGTGGTTACTTTAAAGCTCTAGAGTTTACAAGGCCACGATGCAGGTCTTCCTTGAACTACTCAGATTAACATGTGACCCCTTTTTGTCCACACGTTATTTTTCTTGAGAACTCCTAGGTTTTCAGAATGGTAGATCAGTGGATGCTTCAGTTTAAAGTTCCCACTCCCTTTACCACACAGCAATAACATCAGCCTGTCCTCCACTGGCTTGTGTCCTGGCAGTGACTTCTGTGTGATGTAGGTCCTCTTTGCCATTTCCTCCCAGAAGCGGCCTTTCTCATCATAATTGAACATTGTTGGGAACAAATCCGTTGGCCTATAAGTATTGAAATTCTGTCATGAAATTACCAATAGCTACTTGGTTAGAACTATCAGCCTCTCCATGCCTCACTACACTATGAATGCCACTTCTTTTCTTAAATTTATCAAACTACCCCTTGTTAAGGTCACTAAAGGAGGAACACGTGAGGCCAAAAGGGATAAAGAATTATAAATTTACTTGAGGCTTGGTGCACAAGATTCATGTACGGGTTGGAATCCCCTCAGCTCAGCCTGCACCCTCTAGGATAGGGCCTAAACTGGCAGACATCCCTCTCGTAATCCTGGACCACTGGTTCCTATTATAATTACTCACCTGCCTGCCTTGTTGCCCCTAACTTCCCTCCACTGCCAGCCAGGTCACCCCCAACTGCACCCTCCCTGCTAGCCTGGTTGCTCCTAACTCCCCCCTCCCCCACCAGCCTGGTCACCACTTACTGCCCCCCTGCCTGCCTAGTTGCCCCCAATTGCACCCCCACTGGCCTAGTCACTCCTCACTACTCCCCTCCCTGCCAGCCTAATCACCTCCAACTGCCCCCCACCAGTGTGGTTGCCCCTAACTGCCCCTTGCTGACCTGGTCACCTCTTACTGCCCCCAGCTAGCCTGGTCACCTCCTACTGCCCCCTGCTGGCCTGGTCACCCCCAAATGCCCCCCACACCACCAACCTGGTCAATCCTCATGGCCCCCCTGCCAGCCTGGTTGCCCCACACAGCCTCCTGCTCAGTTGTTTGGTCACCCCTCACTAACCCCCCTGCCGGCCTGGTCATTGGCAACCATCTTTTGAGGGTTAATTTGTATATTACCTCTTTATTTTATAGGATTATTACATCTGCTAGCAGAAGGGCTGAGACCAAAATGGCATTATCAGGTAGAGTAGTTAGGTATAGGATATTTATGTCTTTTGTAAAGGTCAGCCAGAATAACTGGTCGGACCAGGTGCTGGTGGGGCCAGATGTAGTTGGTCCACTGGGAATTAAGGACCATTAATCATGAAACCTCCAATGAAAATAATAGAAAAATTGCCAAAAGGGGCAAGAGCCCAAAGTGGGACCTAATGGAACCCAAGAATATGCCTAACACCCACTACTAGCTTTAAGTGAATAATTTTCAGCACCTAATCCAGGGGTGTCTTTTAGGAGGTCAGTATGCACATATCGTTACCTCCAAAATGCTGTCACATATCATTACTTCCAAAATGCTGTCACTGGCTGATTTTCATTTATCCAAGTCAACAGCAATTTATGGAACCAAAAAAGACACCAAATAGCCATAGCAATCTTGAAAAAGAAGAACAAAGTTGGAGGAATCACAATACCAGATTTCAAGTTATACTACAAAGCCACCATAATCAAAATAGCCTGGTAGTGGCACAAGAACAGTTGAGAACTACTACAAGAACAGGTATATAGATCAATGGAATAGAACAGAGACCCAGAAATTGACCCAAGCCATTATGCTCAATTAATATTTGACATAGGATGCAAAAGCATACAGTGAGGTCAAGGCAGTCTCTTCAATAAATGGTGTTTGGAAAATTGGACAGGTACATGCAAAAAAACGAAACTAGACCACCAATTTACATCATACATAAGAATAAATGCAAAATGGATAAAAGACTTAAATGTAAATTGTGAAACCATAAAAATCCTAGAAGAATCCATAGGCAGCAAAATCTCAGATATCTCTCATGCCAATATGCTTATGGATACGTCTCCTGGGGCAAAGGAAACTAATGAGAAAATAAACAAATAGGACTACATCAAAATAAAAAGCTGCATAGCAAAAGAAACCATCGACAAAATGGAAAGGGAACCCACTGTGTGGGAGAATATATTTGACAATATTACATCTGATAAAGGGTTAATATCCAAAACATATAAGTAACTCATACAACTTAACAAAAGGAAGATAAACAATCCAATTAAACAATGGGCAAAGAAATAGATACTGGACATAAAGATGGACAAGAGACATATGAAAAAATGCTCAAAGTTGCCGAGACCGGTTTGGCTCAATGGATAGAGTGTCGGCTTGGGGACTGAAGGGTTCGATTCCGGTCAAGTGCATGTACCTTGGTTGCGGGCATATCCCCAGTAGGGGGTGTGCAAGAGGCAGCTGATCGATGACTCTCTCTCATCGATGTTTCTAACTCTCTATCTCTCTCCCTTCCTCTCTGTACAAAATCAATAAAATATATTAAAAAAAAAAAAAGGAAAAAATGCTTAAAGTCACTGATCATCAGAGAGATGCAAATTAAAACAACATTGAGGAATTACCTCACACCTGTCAGAATGGCTGCTATCAACAAATCAACAAATGACAAGTGCTGGTGAGGATGTGGAAAAAAGGGAACCCTAGAACACTGCTAGTGGGAATGCAGACTGGAGTAGCTATTATGAAAAAAAAAAATGGAGTTTCCTAAAAAAATTAAATATGGAACTGCCATTTGACCCAGTGACCCCACTTCTAGAAATATCCTAAGAAACCTGAAGCACCAATCAGAAAGAATGTATGCAACCATATGTTCATAGCAGCACATTTTTCAATAGCTAAGATCTGGAAACAGCCCAAATGACCATCAGTAGATGAGTAGATAAAAAAAATCTGTAGTATATTTATGTAATGGAATACTATGCAGCAGTAAAAAAGAATCTCTTACCCTTTGAGATAGTATGGCAGGACCTAGAGAGTATCATGCTAAGTGAAATAAGTCAGTCAAAGAATGACAAGTATCACATAATCTCATTGGTGTGTGGAATCTAGGTAACAAAATAAACGTAGTGGACCTAGAGACATGGAATCATGGCACAGAGTGCAGAATGTCAAAAGGAAGGTGGGGAAAGGTGGGTGGATGGGAAAGCAATCAACTAAGAACCTTGTATACGCACTGTATACTGTTCATTCAGTCTCAATTTTTCTTTCTCCTAATTTCCCCTGAAAGTACTTTTATAAATCCAGATATTCTAGGAATTCTAATAATTTTCATCCAGTTCAAAGGGGATGATCTGAAAATGTGAGAATCATTTCCATGGATCCCTAGTATTAACATTTTTTTTCAAATGCATTATAACAATACAGTGACTGTCTCTAAAATGATATGGTTATGGATTTGATTATAATGTAGATGGCATGCAATTTTGTCCTTTCTGAAAAACACAATATTCCAGAATAACAATTAGAGTTACAAATGAAAGCATAATGCAATTATTTCTTTAATTGATGTGGCTTAAGAAAAAAAATTTCCTGAGGTTTATTCTCTAACTTCATTTGTCCTTGGGTATGGTCAATAAATGACATTAATTGGATTTTTGCTATTTGTCTCCCTGAGTAGGTTGTTATAAGCTACTTACCTTCTGTCAAAATGCAAATAGTTTATTCTTTTAAAAATATATATATTTTATTGATTTTTTACAGAGAGGAAAGGAGAGAGAGAAAGAGCTAGAAATGTCAATGAGAGAGAAACATTGACCAGCTGCCTCTTGCATACCCCCTACAGGGGTTGTGCCCGCAACCAAGGTACATGCCCTTGACCGAAATCGAACCTGGGACCTTTCAGTCCGCAGATTGATGCTCTAATACCGAGCCAAACTGGTTTCAGCACAAATAATTTATTCTTAAGTGTCCTTGTTTTAGGAAACATAGGATTTACTAGATGGCACCAAATTGCTGTTTAACCATCTCAGTTTCCCTATTCCTGGTTTACCGGCCTGTGTTATTTATGTAACTTCCTTTTAACATTTTAAAAAAATTTTTACTTTATTGTTTAAAGTATTACAAATAGTAGTACATATGTCTCCTTTTTTTCCCCATTGACCTTCCGCTGGCCTCCCCTACCCCCCTGGCACATGCCCTCTTCCTACCCACCCAATGTCTTTTGCCCATTGGTTATGCTTATATGCATGCATACAAGTCCTTCTGTTGATCTCTTACCCCCACCCCCCAAATTCTCCCCAGCCTTCCTGCTGTAATTTGGCAGTCTCTCTAATGCTTCTCTGCCTCTGTATCTATATTTTTGTTCATCGGGTCATAATGTTCTTTATTATCCCTAAATGAGTGAGATCATGTGGTATTTTCCTTTCATTGACTGGCTTAATACACTTACCATAATGTTGTCCAGTTCCATCCATGCTGTTGCAAATGGTAAGAATTCCTTCTTTTTATAGCAATGTAGTATTCCATTGTGTATCAATGTTTTCCAAACTTTTGACATATGTGTACCCCTTCTATAATTTTCATAATACTGAGTACCCCTTGTACTCATGAGAATGTAGAATTAGGCGCAGCTAAGCACGGTGCAGTGCATATCCCCACCAAACTCTTCCCATACCCCTGGGGGTATGCATACCACACTTTGGGAAACACTGGTAGATGTACCATTATTTTCTATTCCAGTCATCTTTTGATGGGCACTTAGGCTGTTTCCAAATCTTAGCTATGGTTAATACTGCCACTATGAATATAGGGGTGCATATATCCTTTCTTATTGGTGTTTCTATAATGGTTTCTTGGGATATATTCCTAGAAGTGCGATCACTGGGTCAAATGGAAGTTTCATTTTTAGTTTTTTTTGTTTGTTTGTTTAGTTTTGTTTTTTTAAAAACAACCAACAAAGGTTTTTGTTTCTTTATTTTTTATTTTTTAAGTATATTTTTTATTGACTTTTTATAGAGAGGAAGGGAGAGGAACAGAGAGCTAGAAACATCCACTGGGGATGTGCCCGCAACCAAGATACATACCCTTGACCGGAATCGAACCTGGGACCCTTCAGTCCACAGGCTCTATCCACTGATCCAAACCAGTGTCGACCCATTTTTAGTTTATTGAAGAAACTCCATACTGTTCTCCACAGTGGCTGCACCAATTTGCATTCCCACCAGCAGTGCACGAGGGTTGCTTTTTCTCCACATACTCTCCAGCACTTGTTATTTGTTCATTTGTTGTTGATAGCCATTTTGACAGGTGTGAGGTACTCCTCATTGTTGTTGTTTTTTTTAAAATAAGTTTTTATTGTTCATATTATTATAAATGTCCCTCCCCCCCTCCCCCATTGCTCTCCTCCACCAGGTTCCCACCCCACCCTCTGGCCTTTCCCCACTCCCCATTGTCCTCATTCATAGGTGCACAGTTTATGTTCAGTCTCTTCCCACATCCCCCTCTCCCCTTTTCCCCAAGAATCATCAGTTCACTCCCCTTCCATACCTCTGATTCTGTTATATTCAACAGTTAATATTGTTCATCAGATTTTTTTTTAATTTCCTTGGTTTTTAGATTCACTTGTTGATAGTTACGTATTTGTTGTTCATAATTTTTATCTTTATTTACTTTCTCTTCTGAAAGAACCCCTTCAGCAATTCATATAATTCTGGTTTGGTGTTGATGAACTCCTTTAGCTTTTTTTTTTATTAGTGAAGCTCTTTATCTGGCCTTCGATTCTGAGTGATAGCTTTGCTGGATAGATTATCTTTGGCTGTAGGTTCTTGCTATTCATCACCTTGAATATTTCTTGCCATTCCTGTCTGGCCTGCATGGTTTCTGTTGAGAAATCAGCTGACAATCGTATAGATGCTCCTTTATAGGTAACTACCTTCTTTGCTCTTGCTTCTTTTAATATTCTCTCTTTGATTTTTGCTCTTGGAATTTTAATTATGATGTGTCTTGGTGTGGTCCTCTTTGGATTCCTTTTATTTGGAGTTCTGTGCACTTCCTGGACTTGTAAGTCTAATTCTTTCACCAGGTGGGGGAAGTTTTCTGTCACTATTTCTTTCAGTATGTTTTCAGTATCTTGCTCTCTCATCTTCTGGGACCCCCATAATTCTGATGTTGGTTCGCTTGAAGTTGTCCCAGAGGTTTCTTACATTATCTTCAATTTTCTGGATTCTCTTGCCTTCTAGCTTCTGTGGAGGAGTGTCTTCTGGCTCCTTATGTTCCAAATCTTTGACTTGATTCTTGCAATCTTCCATTCTGTTTTTAGGACTCTGTATAATATTTTTTATTTCAGACAATGTATTCTTTATTTCTTGTTGATCCCTTATCATTTCTTGTTGATCCCTTATCATTTCTTATTGATTCCTTATTAATTCTAGTTGATCTTTTTTTTATATCCTCATAGGTCTTATCGATCTTTTCTAGGAAATTCTTGAAAAACCTTATAAGCGTAGCTTTGAACTCTATATCCAGCCGCTTTTTGTCCTCTTCTTTCGTTTGTGATCTATTTCATTGTCGCATTTCGCAGCTACAGATGGGGCGGGGTTTCAGGGTGTAGCCTACAGCCTTGGCTTCTGAGAGCCCCGCCCTATGCAGTTCCTGGGTCTCAGGGTCCTTCAGTACTCGCTGCAAGTGCCTCTGAGAGAAAAGTGCCTTCAATTTTCGCCTGCTACCAAACAGTCTGTGCTCCCCCGCAATGAGCCCGGTATTGGGGTTCAGTTCAGTTGGAAATGGGGTTGGAGATGGCGTTCAGAGCAGTCTGGAGCCCCAGTCTCCTTCCCACCAGGGCAATACCGCGGCACAGCCAACCGTCCCTTCTCTGTGCGCAATGTGCGCGCCGCCGGGACCTCCTTTCGCCGCTTCCCCGGGGCTCCGCCTTACAGCCCAGCTCCCTATGGATTTGCCTAGGTCCCTGGGGTTCCGCCTTACAGCCCAGCTCCCTATGGATTAGCCTGGGTCCTCGGGGTTCCGCCTTATAGCCCAGCTCCCTATGGATGAGCCTGGGTCCCCGGGGTCTGGCCTAGAACTGGGGTTCAATCTCCTTCCTGCTAGAGAACGCCAGCCAGGCACTCAGCCGCCCTCCTCTTCAGCTCCGTCCTCTCCACATGGGCCGTGTCTCCATACCGTAGGCTTTTACAGCTCCTCCGTGTTTCCTTCTGGTTTTCTCCTTGCTTCTCGTTGTAGAATTTCCAGTCAGTCGACTTTCCTGTAGTTCTGGGTAATGTCCATTTTATATTTTAGTTGTATTTTATTGAAATTGTTGTGTGCGGCTGTGGCTAGGTGTTTACCTGGGCGCAGCCATCTTGGATTCCTCCCTCATTGTTGTTTTGATTTGCATCTCTTGTATGATTAGTGACTTTGAGCATGTTTTCATATGTCTCTGAATAGAGGCCTGGTGCACGAATTCGTGCACTCAGAGGGGGTGGGTCCCTCAGCCCAGCCTGCACCCTCTTGCAATACAGGAGCCCTTGGGGGACATCCAACTGATAGCCTAGCTCTGCTCCCAGCTGTCAGTTGGACATCCTTAGTGCTGCTGCAGAGGCAGGAGAGGCTGTACTCGCCAGCTGTGACCCGATTTCTGGTGCACTCAACACTAGGGAGCAGCTCCTGCATTGAGCGGGATTGGGCCGAAACCAGCCCTCCAACATCCCATGAGGGGTCTCAGATCCCGAGAGGGTTTAGGCCAGGCAGAGGGACCCACTGGTGAACAATCAGGGCTGAGGAGGGACATAGGAGGGCATGTCCAGCCCTTCTCACTCAGTCCCTATCAGCCGGACCCCAGCAGCAAGCTAACCTACCGGTCAGAGCATCTGGCCCCTGGTTGTCAGTGTCAGAGCACATCATAGCAAGCGGTTGAGCAGTCTTAGTATATCATTAGCATATTATGCTTTGATTGGTTGAACTGACAACTGGATGAACAGACACTTAGGCTTTTATCATATAGGATTTCTGTATGTCCTCTTTCGAGAAGTATCTATTTAAATCCTTTGCCCATTTTTTTTTTATTGGGTTGTTTATCTTCCTTTTGTTAAGTTGTATGAGTTCCCTGTAAATGTTTGATTAAACTCTTATTTGAAATATCATTGGTAAATATGTTCTCCCACGCAGTGGGCTTTCTTGATGTTTTGTTGATGGTGTAGTTCCATTTGTTTATTTTCTCCTTAATCTCTGTTGCACTAGATCTGTGTCTTTAAAGGTATTGCTATGACATATGTCTGCAATTTTGCTGCCTATGGAGTCATACGATTTTTACGGTTTCCCTTCTTATATTCAAGTCCTTTAACCATTTTGAGTTTGTTTTTGTGTATGGTGTAAGTTGGTGATCTAGTTTCATTTTGTTGCATGTATCTAATCAAATTTCCCAGCACCATTTATTAAAGAGACTGTTTGACTTTATTGTATGCTCTTGCCTCCTTTGTCAAATATTAATTGAGTATAATGGCTTGGGTCCATTTCTAGGTTCTCTCTTCTGTTCCATTGGTCTATTTTTATGTTCTTGTGCCAGTACCAGTCAGTTTTGAGAACCGTGGCTTGGTAATATAGCTTGATATCTGGTATTGTTGATTCCTCCAACTTTTTGTTCTTCTTTCTCAGGATATCTGTGGCTATTTGGGGTGTTTATTATCTCAGATTAATTTCTGGAGAGTTCATTTTAGATCTTAGAAATATGCCATTGGTATTTTATTATTATTTTTTTAAATTTAATAAATCTTATTCAGATTATTACAATAGTTTCTCCCCCCCCCCCCAACTCCCCTCCACCTGGTTCCTACCCCACCCTCTGCCCTTGCCTCTCCTGCACTGTTCTTATCCATAGGTGTACAATATTTTGTCCAGTCTCTTCCTGCACCCCTGAGAATTATCAGTCCACTCCCTTTCTATGCCCCTGATTCTATTATATTCACAGTTTATTCTGTTGATCAGATTTTTCATTCACTTGATTTTTGGGTTCACTTTTTAATAGATATGTATTTGTTGATCATAATTTTTATCTTTACTTTTTTCTTCTTTTTCCTCTCCTTAAAGAATACCTTTCAGCATTTCATATAATACTGGTTTGGTGGTGATGAATTCCTTTAGCTTTCTTTTATCTGTGAAGCTCTTTATCTGCCCTTCAATTCTGAATGATAGCTTTCTGGGTAGAGTACTCTTGTTTGTAGGTTCTTGCTATTTATCATTTTGAATATTCTTGCAACTCCCATCTGGTCTGCATAGTTTCTATTGAGAAATCAGCTGATAATCACATGGTGCTCCCTTATGGGTAATTAACTGTTTTTCTCTTGCTGCTTTAAATATTCTCTCTTTGTCTTTTGTTCTTGGTGTTTTAATTATGATGTGTCTTGGTGTGGTCCTCTTTGGATGCCTTTTGTTTGGGGTTCTCTGTGCTTCCTGGACTTGTAAGTCTATTTCTTTCACCAGGTGGGGGAAGTTTTCGGTCATTATTTCTTCAAATAGATTTTCAATATTTTGCTCTCTCTCTTCTTCTGGCACCCCCATAATTTGGATGTTGGTATGCTTGAAGTTGTCCTAGAGGCTTCTTACACTATCTTCATATTTTTTAATTCTTTTTTCTTTTTGCTTTTGTGATTGAGTATTTTTTGCTTTTTTGTAATGCAAATCTTAGACTTGAATCTTGTGATCCTCTAGTCTGCTTTTAGATCTCTTTATAATATATATTTTTTATTTCAGTCAGTGTATGCTTAATTTCTAGTTGGTTCTTCTTTCAAATCCTCAAGTGTCTCACAAAATTTATAGGCCTTTTCTAGAAAATTCTTGAAAAACCTTATAACCATGGTTTTGAACTCTATATCCAGTCGTTTGCTTTCCTCTATTTCTTTCATTTGTGATGTTTGTTTCTCTCTGCATTTTGCCTGAGTTGATAGAGTGGCTTTATGTGCTAGGTGTCCTCTAGGGCCCAGTGACTCAGACTCCCCAGTTATCTGAGGTGGACACTCTTGGTACACCCCTTTGTGGACTGTGTGCCCAGTCTTATTGTAATTAAGCCTTGATTGTTGTTGGTATCACTGGGAGGAACTGACCTCCAGGCCAATTGGCTGTGAGTATCAGCTGTGTCTGTGTTGGGACAACTTCTTTGCTGGAGACATCCTTATGAGACAAGACCTACAAAAGCCTTTGTGCTCAGCTTGGATGGTGTGGAGACTCAGGATGGAGCAGACAGCATTGTTATCCAATCAGCCCTCCCCTAATAGGCCCCTGTGTCTCAGTGTCCCACAGTAATCGCTGCAAGCACCTCTGAGAGAAAGCTGCCCTTGATTTCTGCCTGCTGCCAGACAGTTGAATATCTCCCCGAATGAGTCTGGGTCCCCAGAATCTTGCCCAGAACTGGTGGTAAGCGAAGTTGGGAGCTTTTGTCTCCCTCCCACCTGTGAAAGCCAGGCGCATACTCAGTTGCCTGCCCTCTCCGTACACATGCCTTCTGCAGTTGCTCTGAGTCTCAGTATGCTTTTCTCTTTCTTGAACAGTCCAGTTTCACCCCATAAGAATCTGGGTCCCCAAAGTCTCTCCTGGGACTGGAGTTCAGTGCAGTCGGGAGCTTTTGTCTCTTTCCCTCTTGAGAAAGCCACCCGTGCCCTCAGTTGCCAGTCCTCTCTGCACGTGTGTTCGTCTCAGTATTTCTGCCTGCTGCAGCTCCTCCTAATCTGTGTGCTTTTCTCTTTCTTTCTAGTTGTAGAATTTACATTCACCCAGCCTTCCTATGGTTCTGGATGATGTCCTTTTTGTTTTTTAGTTGTAATTTTGAAATTGTGAGAGGCCACAGTTTAGGTGTTTACCTATGCTGCCATCTTGGTTTTCTCTAAAAAAAAAATAGTTTCTTAAGTAAAAGATAAAAAATAAAAATGTGTAGTAGTGAATGTCATGCACTTCTTCTACTGTTGTATTTGGCATGCCTGTTTTCTGTCAGATAATCAGTATAGTATTGAAATTCCCTGCATTCCACTGCTCCTCTGTGTTGTAAGCCATAATCCTGTTTTCAAGCATGTGATATTTCTTAGTTTCTCAGACTGCCTTTAGATGTATTTACACAGGAGTTAATTTATGATTCCACCTCTGGGTGGCAGTGTTTCTATATTGACATATGTGGCTATAAGTCCTCTCTAGGCAGTATTTAATTTTTGTTTTCCCTGCCTCACTTAATACTGAGTTGGGGGAATGGACTGCCCCAGAGCTGGTTTCTGAACTCTGATCCCCAGGTTCCACAAAAACAACTTTCCCCTGCAATCTCTGGGAGTGTTTTTTATTTGGGAGATCCTATGTACTGGGCATATTAATCTAAAGCAAGGATTTAAAGAGAAAAAAAAAAAAAAGCCAGAGTAATCACACAAACTTGGCAACTTTTTCCCTCAGCACTGTGCGCATCTCTGTGCACATCTTTTCCCCTTGGCACTGCACAGCTGGTATACTGGTAGAACTTCCGGTTGCCTTTCTGTGCCTGGCGCAGATATGGGTTGATTTCTAGAGTTCCCTTCTGCCAGCAACCCCATGAATCCCTTTCCACATTTGCAGGCTACACTGACCCCAATGGCCATAGATTTTGTGGGGGCGCAGATTTCCTTTGAAACTCTAGATTTCGCTGTGCGCTTTTCTCCCTCCAGCCTGGTTTTCAGACCTCACCTTTTTCTAGGTTTATTTAACCTTTCTGTGAGAAGGTGCAGGGCTCATCTGCATCTGTGTATTCATGCTCTTGAGACCGGTGTTCACCAGTTTGCAGCTGGTCCCTGGGTGTTGTGTTAGTATGGTCCCAGGAGGTATCTGAGTTCTTCCCAGTTGATGGTAAGGCTAAGCTTCTGATCACGGCCACTCTCCCCTTCAAGATGGTGCAGTCTCTCTTAACATTTTTCTTTACAAACATTCTACAACTTCCACAAACCGTGCTATGCCTCTTGCCTTCTATTATACCCAAATCGTAATTTATTTCCAATTAGTTAGAATTCTTAACCTTTAGAAGCCCTAATTTTAGGTGACACATAAATAATTAACATTCCTCAGATTAGCAATACATTCTCAATTTAAAGAGTTTCTTCAAATAAAATACAAGACTTCTTCATTAACAGTTTCAAATCCATCCTCTAGATCACATGTGTCAAACACAAGGCCCGCGGGCCAAATCCGTCCCACCAGGCCTTGCAGTGTGGCCCGCACCGCGCTGTCATCACTGCACTCCACTGCGTTTCCATCACAATGACAGTTTTTGACTGTTCAGTAAACCATTCGGCCCGCGATTTAGGCTGGATTTTAGATTTTGGCCCCTTCTCTGATTGAGTTCGACACCCCTACTCTAGATTGTCCATATGAGGCAAACTCAGATTAATATTTCAGTGTTCTGCTTGTTGGGGTAGCCAAAAAAAAGAATGCGAGAGACCAAAGTGTTAGAGATTATAAACTTATTAGGTCATCTGGATACCAAATGGCGTCAGCATCCAAAGTCAGGGAGTCAGATTTTTTAAAGGACTCTAGGAGGGCTTTTTCTGGGCATAGAATTCTCTGGGCAGGTCTGGATCCTATGAAGGTCCAGATGTGAAGAATAATGGTCTTAGCAAGTGAAATGTGGTCTAAGTGAAAGGGAATGCCCATGGTGAAGTGACTTAAAGGTCAGTTCCCAGGCGTGGGAGTATTGATTCAATTAGTTGATCAGACCTAACTTTTCAGCTTTTTTGTCTTATGGAATAAGGATGAAGTCATATCTTCCATAGTTACTTTTTGCTAAGGGAAGACATTGAGATAATAGGGGGATGGACTTTTATTTTAGTCAGCTGGAACATTGTATAGATTCTTCTTGGTTGGAGCAAAGAGTTCTAGCATGATTTCCCTGGTTGATGAAGGCGTGAAACCAGTCCTGTTGAGTGACTTGGGAGGTGAAAGCTGGTCCTGAGGCTTCCACAGCATCACTTGTCTGGTTTGCTGCTTTTCTGGGCCTGGAGCTAAAAGACAACTGAAGCCTAGATGTTATCTTTAGGGAGGAAAAGATTAGGGACCTACTAGTAAGTTGCCTGACTAGTGATATGAAAGAGGAAGATAGGTTACCTTGGGGGTGAGGTTCTTGTTTTCCCAGTTTTGCCCTTTGTTAGGCATCCAGAGCTTTCTTGTAGGTCCTGAGACAGGATTTCAAAATATGGTTGATCAGTGGTTCAGCTCCCTATGCCAGTCCCAATACCTGCTGTGATTCAAAGTGTTATGAGGAAAGGGATTATCTGGACTGCCCTTTTGTGTCAGATATGATGGGTTACAGGGAATGATAAAGACTGATTATTGGGGGCTACATCTACACTGGGTGAGAGATAGATGAAAGTACAAGTTCCTGTCCAGTGGTTGAAGCAAATGTATGTGTTTTCCCCACAGAGGAAGAAGAATCCCTTATCATGGAGATTAGCTAAAAGGTGCAGGGAGAAGAGATGGACTAAAGGGTATAAGATTCTTTTTCCAATTTCCACACTCCAAACCCAGAGGGTAGTCACCATGGTGCTATCCATAAGGGGTAATAGATGTGTACTTGAGATCCTATTGCAGTGAAAGTGGGCATGAATACTAGAGTGGGCTGTTATCCAAGGGAAGAGAGAAAGGGAAGGAAAGGAGAAGTTAAAGCCAAGGGCCTGGATGGTTGGATAAGAGGTAAAATGTAGGAAATAACTATTGGCTTCTGGGGATACCTGCTAGTTAACCCATTGGGACCAATAGCCGTTGGGTAGTTCTAAGTTGCAAACTGATGATGACAGATGGACTATTGATATATTGTTCTGTGACCTTGTAAAGTATAGAGCGTCTTAGGCGATTTGTGGGGTGTGTAGAGTGATAGGACCTGTGACCAGGATGGAGGGAGGAACTGCCTTAGTAAGAGATTGAATGTAAGTACAGAAAAGAAGGGAGGCTTGATTTGCCTGGTCTGTAGGATAATTACCTAGAAGGGTGTCTGCCTTTTGAGACATATAGTTCCCTTTTCCTTTTTATAAGCTAGAGTGATTTTTGCATGGTCCCATCTCTTGATTGTTATAGGGATGGTGGTATACACTGAAGAGGAGAGGGAAAGGCAGAGCCAGCAATCCCTGGCTAAGGCTGGATTGGTCTGGTTTAGGAGGAATGGGTAAGGTTAAGTGTTTGTTCTAGATGAGTGGAGGTGAGAAAGTTCTTTATAGGAGTAGGAGAGGAGGGCTGGGATAGGATGGGAAGGAGAGCTAATCCTGCTTCCAGGGTTGGGATCTTTTCCAGGTGGTGGAAAGGTACGTTTGGGATCTAGAAAGAGGAAACCTCATCCCATGGGTAATCGAAGCCCCCTGGTAGAAGGGAGTCCCATAGAAAGGTGAGATCTTGGTGCAAAGGTAGAGGGGGCAGCCGAAACCGGTTTGGCTCAATGGATAGAGCGTCGGCTTGGGGACTGAAGGGACCCAGGTTCGATTCCGGTCAAGGGCATGTACCTTGGTTGCGGGCATATCCCCAGTAGGGGGTGTGCAAGAGGCAGCTGATCGATGACTCTCTCATTGATGTTTCTAGCTCTCTATCTCTCTCCCTTCCTCTCTGTACAAAATCAATAAAATGTATTTAAAAAAAAAAAAGGGAGAGGGGGCAGTAGTAGGACATGGAGGGTTTGCATTGGGAGAGAAGGTGGGCTTTCAGGGAGGTCAGGGTATTGGGGTCGGTGCACAGGGGGCACGGGCAGGGAGGTCAGGTTATTGAGGTCAGTACACAGGGGCACGGGCAGGGAGGTCAGGGTATTGGGGTCAGTACACAGGGGCACGGGCAGGGAGGACAGGGTATTGGGGTCGGTGCACAGGGGGCACGGGCAGGGAGGTCAGGGTATTGGGGTCAGTGCACAGGGGCACGTGCAGGGAGGTCAGGTTATTGGGGTCAGTACACAGGGGCACGGGCAGGGAGGTCAGGGTATTGGGGTCAGTACACAGGGGCACGGGCAGGGAGGTCAGGGTATTGGGGTCGGTGCACAGGGGCACGGGCAGGGAGGTCAGGGTATTGGGGTCGGTGCACAGGGGCACGGGCAGGGAGGTCAGGGTATTGGGGTCGGTGCACAGGGGCACGGGCAGGGAGGTCAGGGTATTGGGGTTGGTGCACAGGGGGCACGGGCAGGGAGGTCAGGGTATTGGGGTCAGTGCACAGGGGGCACATGCAGGGAGGTCAGGGTATTGGGGTCAGTGCAGAGGGGCATGGGCAGGGCTGCTCACTCATGTGTCCTCCTCTTCTGGGGTGTAGGAAGGTGGGGTCTGGTGGGCCTGATCTGGTGGCTGTGACACTGAGGGGACTCTAGCTCATGTGATGGTGGTGTTCCTGGGATGGGTTTTAGTCTGGAAAGGTGGGACCATGGGGCATGCCTGATAGTTTAGCTGCAGTCGGGTAGCTAGGAGTACCTGATAAGGGCCTTGCCATGTAAATTGTTTGACAAATGGGTTTCCTTTAGGAGGACCCCGGTCCCTGGCTGTAGAGGAGCAGGGGAGGATGTCCCCAGTAAAAGGATGAGGGAGGACCTGGTCAGCATGTTCTCTCAGTAACTGTCGGATGAGATTTAAAATAAGGACATAGTCTCCTAGAGGGGTCTCTGTGGAAGGGAAGTTTCCTAATAAGAAGGGTTTTCTATACATGAGTTCAAAGGGATTAAGAAAGGAGGGTGCATGGGGCGTTGCCCTGATGCATATAAGGGCTAGAGGTAGGAGAGTACTCCAAATTACTTTAAAAAAAATTTTAAATTATTTATTTATTTTTTAAAATAAATCTTTATTGTTCATATTATTACAAATGTTCCTCTTTTTTTCTCCCTCAATTGCTCCCCTCCACCAGGTTCCCACCCACCCTCTGCTCTTTGCCCACTCCGCATTGTCCTCACCCATAGGTGCACAGTTTATGTTCAGGCTCTTCCCGCACCCCTCACTCCCCTTTTTCCCGAGAATCGTCAGTCCACTCCCCTTCCATACCTCTGATTCTATTATATTCACCAGTTAATATTGTTCATCAGGGTTTTTATTTTTATTTATTTTATTTTATTTTTTTAAATATATTTTATTGATTTTTACAGAGAGGAAGGGAGAGAGATAGAGAGCTAGAAACATCGATGAGAGAGAAACATCGACCAGCTGCCTCTTGCACACCCCCTACTGGGGATGTGCCTGCAACCAACGTACATGCCCCTGACCGGAATCGAACCCGGGACCTTTCAGTCCACAGACCGACGCTCTACCACTGAGCCAAACAGGTTTTGGCTCATCAGGGTTTTTAATTCCCTTGGTTTTTAGATTCACTTGTTGATAATTATGTATTTGTTGTTCATAATTTTTATCTTTATTTTCTTCCTCTTCATTGAGGACCCCTTTCAGCAATTCATATAATTCTGGTTTGGTGGTGATGAACTTTTTTAGCTTTTTATTTATTTATTTGTGAAGCTCTTTATCTGGCCTTTGACTCTAAGTGATAGCTTTGCTGGGTAGCATAATTTTGGCTGTAGGTTCTTGTTATTCATCAACTTGAATATTTCTTGCCATTCCTGTCTGGCCTGCATGGTTTCTGTTGAGAAATCAGCTGACAATTGTATGAGTGCTCCTTTATAGGTAACTACCTGCTTTGCTCTTGGTGCTTTTAATATTCTCTCTTTGTATTTTGCTCTTGGGATTTTAATTATGATGTGTCTTGGTGTGGTCCTCTTTGGATTCCTTTTGTTTGGGGTTCTGTGCACTTCCTGGACTTGTAAGTCTATTTCTTTCACCAGGTGGGGGAAGTTTTCTGTCACTATTTCTTCCAATATGTTTTCGGTATCTTGCTCTCTCTTCTTCTGGGACCCCCATAATTCTGATGTTGGTTAGCTTGAAGTTGTCCCAGAGGTTTCTTACACTATCTTCAACTTTCTGGATTCTCTTGTCTTCTTGCTTCTGTGGAGGAGTGTCCTCTGGCTCTTTGTGTTCCAAGTCTTTGACTTGATTCTTGCATTCCTCTAGCTTGCTATTGGGTGTCTGTATAATATTTTTTATTTCAATCAGTGTATGTTTAATTTCTAGTTGGTCCTTTTCCATGTCCTCGAGGGTCTCTCTCATATGTTTGAGGGTCTCGCTAAATTTATCGGCCTTTTCTAGGAAATTCTTGAAAAACCTTATAACCGTGATTTTGAACTCTATATCCAGTCCCTTGTCCTCCATTTCTTTCATTTGTGATCTGTATCCTTGTCTCAGCATTTTTGCTGCTTCCATGAGTTGGTAGGGTGGCTTTGTGTGCTAAAGTGTCCTATATGGTTGAGTGGGTCAGCCTCCCAGTTACCTGAGGTGAACACTCTTGGTGCCCCCTTTTGTGGACTGTATGTACAGCCTTGTTGTGTTAAGTATTGATTGTTGTTGGTATCACTGGGAAGAACTGATCTCCAGGCCAATTGACTGTGAGGATCAGCTGTGTCTCTGCCAGGAGACAGCCTTATTCGACTAGACTTACAAAATTGCAAAAGCCTGTGTGCTCAGCTTGGATGGGGTGGACTTACAGGGTAGAGCCTACAGCCTTCCTGAGTCTCAGTGTTCCTCAGTGTCCTTTGGTACTCGCTACAAGTACCTCTGAGAGAAAGATGCCCTCGAGTTTCACCCGCTACCAGACAGTTTAGTCTCTCCCCCAATGAGCCCGGAACTGGGGTTCAGTGCAGTTAGAAGTGGGGTTCAGTGCAGTCCAGAGCTTTTGTCTCCTTCCCGCCAGCACATGTGTCAAACACAAGGCCCACGGGCCAAATCCATCCCGCCAGGCCTTGCAATGTGGCCCGCACCGCGCTGTCATCACTGCACTCCGCTGCGTTTCCATCACAATGACAGTTTATGACTGTTCAGTAAACCATTCGGCCCGCGATTTAGGCTGGATTTTAGATTTTGGCCCCTTCTCTGATTGAGTTCGACACCCCTAGTAGGAGATAGATTGGGCAATCCAGCGGCACAGTCAACAGTCTGTCCTCTGCATACATTCACATGCACGCCTCCAGAGCTCTGCCTTTCACCGCTCCCCTGAGTTTCGCCCTTACGGCCCAGACTCCCTTCATATGAGCCTGGGTCCCCAGGGTCTGGCCAAGAACTGGGGTTCAGTGCAGTTGGAACTGGGGTACAGTGCATCTGGAAGCTTTCATCGCCTTCCCGCTAGGAAACGCCATCCAGGCACTCAGCGGCCCCTCCTCTCTGGCTCCGTCCTCTCCACACACACACCCGTGTCTCCGTACCTTAGGCTTTTACTGCTCCTCTGATTTTCCTTCTGGTTTTCTCTTTCCTTCTAGTTGTAGAATTTCTAGTCAGTCAACTTTCCTGTAGTTCTGGATAATGTCCATTTTGTATTTTAGTTGTATTTTTGAAATTATTGTTTGAGGCTGCAGTTAGGCATTTACCTCTGTCGCCATCTTGGGTTCTCCCTCCAAATTTTTTTTAGTTTTGGAGAGTTAATTTAGTTAGGTGAGACTTAATTAAGGGATTCACTTTTTCTACCTTGCCTGAAGGTTTGGGCTGGTAGGGTACATAAGATCCAGCAGACGTTCAGAGTGGAGGAGACCTGTTGAGTCATTTGGGATATGAAAGCAGGTCCATTTTCTGATTGTAATGAGGTGGGTCAGACATAGTGGGGAATGCTTTTACCCAGTCTGAGAAGGCATCTATAAGGGTTAAGAGATATTTGATTGAAGTCAATTTGCCAGTCTTGTCTAGGGATTTGGCCCCTAGACTGATAAGTGGAGAAAAGAAGGAGGTCTACTTCCTTGGGGAGATACTGAGTAACAAGTAGAACAGGTTTGGTGATATCTTACAGTAGGGAGGTTAGGCTAGGACATGTGATGAGGGTTTTTAGGAGTTATAAAAGTAGTCTGTATCCTATATGTAGGGAATTGTGAGTAGCCTGTAAGATATCATGGGCCAGTCCCTGGGGAAGGACATATTTTCCCTGAAATTTTAACCAGGGATCTTCCTGAGTGGTCCCAGGAGTTAATAACTGAAGTTCTTCTGGAGTGTATTTGGGTGTTAGATGGGTAGAGCTAAGAGCTGGGGTGATGGAGGCTTCCTCTGAGCTGCTGCCTTGGCCTTCTGGCCTGCTTGGTCATCTCCCTGTGTTATGGGATCATTCCTGACTTGGTGTCCTTTGCAGTGTATGACTTTTAAGAAGGCTAGAAAGGGGAGAGAAGGTCCTAAATGCCAAGCAGGAAGACTTGTTGTGCCTTTCAGTGATAGTGTCAAGGACTGTGAATGAGCAGTGGAAATGAAAGTCTAGGCTCTGATCTAGGGACATAAGCAACAGGAGAGAGCCTGGGTGAGGCTGCTTTAGCTTACTAAGAGAGAAGGGGTCCCTTTGGTCATCAGGGATGATCAGGTCCTGACTTTCTGGACAAACTTTTCTATAATTTTCACAAACTTTTCTACTGATTCATAAATAACCATCATTAGCCAAAAAGTAAAACAACCAGCATTTCTCAGATTGATATTTATGAACACACTTTAAACACACTCTTACATCTAAGAAAATATACCTTCCACAAAGTATAAGAAACATCTGTAATAAAAGCTAAGTGCAGGCAAATTTAAAACTTGTCTAGCAATTAATGTTTCAGTATTTTTTGTTATTTTAAAATATTTAGATGTTTATCATTTAACCCAGCAATGGTCCAAAGCCTTTAAATGACCAAAGACTTTTTTTTTTTTTTAAACTTATGTATAAGCATATGAGGCTGGATAAAAGGCATGGGGTAGCAGGGGTCTTCAAACTATGGCCCGCGGGCCACATGAGGCCCGCAGAGGAGTCTGATCCGGCCCGCCAGGTTTTTTGGGCAGTGAGTGCAGCCGAGGTGTTACAGTAGGAATTAGTAGTTCATATAGTCCGGCCCTCCAGCTCTCTGAGGGACCGTGATCTGGCCCCCACTTTAAAAAGTTTGAGGACGCCTGGTAGAGGGAGCAGGTCCACAGCCCCTTGGATTTAAAGCTGCCACATATTAAGGTTTTGGTGATAATGATTCAACTTCTGATATTAGCAGGACTGGTAAGTAAGCATTTTCAGTTTTGCAGTAAAGAAATTTTTGGGGAAAGTGTAGGTGAGAAGGCATTGAGGTGAGATCAGTTTTCAGAACATTAAAAGGGTAAAATGCTGGCCTTGGGATCTAAAGCCTCAGTGAGGGATCCTTTGCCCTGTCATAGAGGAGCTTTGCGAGAAGACTAAAGTTGGGAACCAAGGGACGAAAGTACTCAGCAAGTCCGAGAAAGGAAATTATTTCTTGTTTGGAGGAGATAACATGTTTACATTTTAAGGTAATGGCTGGATTTTGTGGGGTGAGAGTGAAACTGAGGTGGGTGACTGTGGTTCGGGACAATTGGGAATTATGAGGGGATGCATGGTAGCCCTTGTTGGGCACTGAAGTAGAGTGGATAAAAGAGTGGATAAAGAGTAAGATGCACTTCAGGGGTGAGGTGGCTAATGGCTGTGAGACTAGTCCCTCAAACCCCATAATGGAGACTGAGGAGGGGACAAGGGTCCCAGCAAATTTGGGAGGACAGAATAAGTGGCCACAGAGTCAATTAAAAGGAGATTGGCTTACCTGCCACCACAGTCATTACCCGAGGCTCTGTCCTGGTGATGTAAGTCTATGGGGTCTTGTCAGGGCCTGGGCAGCTTCAGTCTTCAGTGGCCAGTCCCAGGAGGTCAGGAAGCTCCAAACCAGATCCAGAGGGTGCCTTTTCTGGACTGGCTGAGGTCTGACCTGGAGAGGACAGACTACAGTCTGATTTCCAGTGGTCTTCCCTTTCACACTTTGGGTTTGAGCAGGACTTGGCCCAGTCTCCTTCTTTGTTGCATTTGAAGCATGGACCAGGAGAAGGCTTAGCCCCTAACTTACCCTTGGGTGGAGGACTAGCACTTCATTTGGGGCTCATGAGAACAGTGGGTAGGAGCTGGAAGGCCTTGTTCTGGGCCTCAGCCTTGACCCGATCTCACTTTGGTTTTTGTATTTGGGTTTCCTCGTCTCTATTATTGAAGACCTTAAAGGCCAGGTTAATGAGGCTTTTTTTGAGATGTTTGTGGACCTATGTTTATTTTTTGAAGTTTGTGGTGTCTGTTGGGGTTGATTGGGATATAAAATGGATGTTCAGAAGAAGGTTCCCTCTGGGGAGGTGTGGTCTAAGGTGATAAGTTTCTGTAAGGCCTCCATGAGGCAAGAGGAAGAGAGCTGGATTTTTATCAGAACCCTGAATGATTTTATTAAGTTGTTGTAGTTGACTGCCTTACAGGCAGCCTTTTTGAGTCCGGCAATATGGCTACAGGGCTGGTGCCTGGAGAATTAACTTGACAGTGCTACCTTGGGTTAGTTTGAGGGACCATGCCAGTGCCAACCAGAATCCTGTCTATGGAGAGCATCAGCATGGCCCTGAGCTGCTAGCCAAATGTGCTCCTTCTCCTCTGGGGTGAGAGAGGAGGAAAGAATGACACAGATGTCGTGCCAGGACAGGTCATAGGACTGGGTCAGATACTTAAATTCCTTAATAAATGTGGTGGAATCAGTGGAAAAAGACCTGAGATGCCTTGCAATCTGTGTGAGGTCGGACATATAAAATGGGACATGGACTTGGACTATCCCCTCAGATACTGTTTAGGGAAGGTGTCCCTGCTGCTAAACAAATCACCATGAGAAATGAGGGGGTGACCCTCAGGTCTAGGGAAGGACCTAAAGCTAAATGGCTGAGGAGTCTTCTGGCCTAGTGCTAGGACTTTTGAGACAAGATACTTTTGAGAAGTCAGTGAGAGTGAGTGGTCAAAACTCAAAGGAAATTGTGGCAGGTTACTCACCTAGATTGGCCAGTGTGGGATGGAGGGTCAGCAATGGAGAAAGAGAGATTCCCAATCTAGCGTCCTCCTTGGCTGGTTTGAGAGGGCCCATAAGGGAGGGAGGCCTAATTGAGGCCAACAATTGAGTCATCCAAATAGGATTTGGAGGTAAACCCAGGATGAGCTGCTGATGCCTACTGCTCTATGAATAGCAAACATAGGGTGACTGAAGCCAGTTAGATGGCTCTCATTCCCTGTGGAACCCTCCCAGGCTTCAGCATCAAATTTTAGGGTCACCAAAGGAGGAATGCACAAGGCCAAAGTGGTAAGGGATTATAAACTCATTAGGTCATCTGGATACCAGATGGGCTGAGCCCCCAAATGGTGCCAGAATCCAAAGACAGGGAGTCAGAGATTTTAAAGGACTGTAGGAAGGCTTTTTCTAGGCGGAGAATTCTCTGGGCAGGTCTGGATCCTAGGAAGGTTCAGAGGGAAGGATAATGGTCTTAGCAAGTGGAATGTGGTCTTGGCAAAATGGAATGTGGGGTCTAAGTGAAAGGGAATGTCTATTGTGAAGTGGCCTAAAGGACAGTTCCCAGGGGAGAGAGTATTAATTCATTTATTAGATTAGACCCAACACTGTTATTTCAAAATACCTAGATATTTAATAATTTTTTACTATTCAATCTATTAGAAAACTACAAAAATTTTAAGTTACCAAAGACTTTGGAAAACTATGTTTAGGCATATAATTATCACTGAAAAAGCTTTATCATGTACCTTTCATTTTAGTTATATTTATTTTGTCTTAACAATTTTGAAATTTTAAAGTCAATTATTATTACCCAAGGCATTTTCTTGGCAAATTTGTAGCAAGGATAACTCACCAGCCTTCAGTGGCTTTAATGTGAAAGTACTATTTTATTTTATTTTATTTTATTTTATTTATTTATTTTATTTTATTTTTCTTTATAAAATGGGAGTGGCCCAATTTTCACAACCTGCTGGAGGGTACTTCTGCAGATCTGGTCCTCCTGGGTAAGAGACTTGGAGTGGGCCACAGACCTACCTCTCACTCAGTCCTGCCTCCAGTCTTGGGGATCAGCCCCAAGAGGTCAGCCTCTTCCATTTCTGATTGTCTTGGTCACTCAATCAATATCTATGAAACTAGCAAATGTTCCCTCTCTCTGGGCCCCACACTCATACACCCAGCTGCTTCCCAAAACTTGCTCCTGGAAGTTTCTGCACAAACCATGCCCTGCACGGAACCCGTTTCTGTCTGAGTACTCCACAGGTTACTGGGCACAAAACTGTGGGCCCCTCACGGCTCCCTTTCTCTGTCTTCACACCCTCCAGTCCTATATCTTTCACCCAGTTCTACTTCTGTCCTGCAGATGCCTGCAGAATAATCTTTATGAAGCAAAGTAGGACCATATCCTTTCCTCAATTCTAGAATCTTTGGTTGCTCCCAGCTGCCTTTAAAGTAAAGGCCAGACCTCTTAGTCTCTGTCTTAAGTCTGGCTCCAACTTCAGCTCCTCTCCCCACACTGATCTGAGCACATCCTTGCCCTGAGCAGGCTGACCTTGACTCTATTTGCCTCTACTTGCCTCTTCTTCCTTATACTTGCATCTTAGTTCTGAAAGGGTAGGTCATAGCCACTTCTCCTGGTTTACCCTCCCCAGTGACTCAGTTCCTGCCAGCATCTCTCGAAAATTCCCTCAGCAGAGAGCCTTGTGGGTGTGTGGGAGGAAGGACCTCTCAGCTGGCAGTTGCAATCTTGCCCCACGCTGGTCCAGGGGAGATGGGGTCAATATGCCTGGAGAGAATCGTTTGAGACAAAGGCTTCCATTCCTCTTTCTCACAGGTAGGGGAAGCCTTCTGCCACCGAGAGCCCAGCCGTCAGTTGTCTCCGAGGAAGATGGGCAGCCCTGGCACAGGTGTGCACATGGCCACTACCCTAGGAGTGCTGTGGTTCTTCTTCACAGGTGAGGGGTGCGGTTTTAGGGTTGGAGGTGGGGGAGGGACTCCCACCATGGGTTTTGTGGCACATCTCTGTCTAACAGGGAAGGGGAGGGGTTATTGAACCTCTTCCCAATCTCCCCTGTCCCCTGTCCATGCTCATTCCCACCTCCAGGATCCAACAGGCAACTTATTTTACACTAGGGCCCCAGTGCGCAAGATTCGTGGTGCAGTCCCTCCACCTGCCCTGCACCCTCTCCATCTGGGAGCCTCAGGGGAGCCCTCTCTAATCCGGGAGTTTCTGTCTGTCTTTGCAGTCATATGAGCAAATTGTCTGAGACCCTAACTCAGTTTGGTTTGGTGCTCACAATAATAGAGACCTTTTTTTCCTTCTTCTTTTTTTCTTTGCTACACTGGTGGAGATTTTCTTAAAGTTGCAGGACATCTTCCCTTTAATTTTTCCTTGACACTCTGATTTTACTTATCTCTCACCCTGCTTTCACTCCATCCCCCACCTGCAACAGTAACTTTGCTCTAGTGACTAGGACCATGGTCGGCAAACTGCAGCTCGCAAGCCACAGGCGGCTCTTTGGCCCCTTCAGTATAGCTCTTCCACAAAATACTATGACCTGGGTGAGTCTATTTTGAAGAAGTGGCATTAGAAGAAGTTTAAGTTTTAAAAATTTGGCTCTCAAAAAGAAATTTCAATTGTTGTACTATTGATATTTGGCTTTGTTGACTGAGTTTGCCAACCACTGGTCTAGGAGATCCTGCAACATGTCTGCTACCAGAACTACGATTCCTAGCATTCCTGGTGCTTCCCATGCTCTGGGTTTCCCCTTCTGGTCCAGGGGCTGCCACCAGAACTAGGACTCCCAGAATTTCTGGTGCTCCCCATGCTCCTGGTTTCTGCTTCAAGTCCAGAGGCTGCACAAACCAAAAGGACTGTGAACTACAGCCACCCCCCCCCCCCCCCCCAGGTCAGACTGACGGGACCAGACACTCCAGTGGCATCATGGGACCCCAGCCACTCAGTGCTGGTGTGCACACTTGCGTTGGCCACAGGTTCAAAGCAGACAGGGTCCTGGGGACGCCTGCAGTGTTGCCCTGGCTATGCAGAGGGTACGTGGGCATCCCATCCCGCCCCTGGCTGCTCAGCACCTGTGCACTTGCACACTGCCCACAGGCCCACCATCTTTGTCAGGATAATTTGCATATTCACTCCCGATTGGCTGTGGGCATCGCAGAGGAATGATTAATTTACATATTTGTCTATTATTAGTGTGGATTTCTTAGCTTCCATTTCCCCTTCAATAAAATGACATTGTGCTGAAACCAGTTTGGCTCAACGGATAGAGCGCTGGTCTGCAGACTGAAAGGTCCCAGGTTCGATTCTGGTCAAGGACGTGTACATTGGTTGCAGGCACATCCCCAGTGGAAGGTGTGCAGGAGGCAGCTGGTCGATGATTCTCTCTCATCAATGTTTTTAGCTTCTATCTCTCTGTGAAAAATCAATAAAATATATATTTTTAAAAATGGCATTGTGAGCACTAATAAGTCAAATGTCACCTCCTCAGCAAGGCTTTCCTGACTACCTTATATAAAACAGCATATCCCTCCCCATCCTGACCTTACTTCATGCTTCTGGCATTTATCTCTACTTGACATATTATATGTTTATTTCCTTATTGCTTTCTCTGCACTATGAAGAGGATTGGTGCCAGCCACATAATAGGTGCTCATTAACTATATTAAATAAATTATTCAAATCTTCCAACATTGTTGTTTGGCAGAGTTGGTATTCAATGGTGGCAACTACTTTCATAACAATATTCTCACCTTGTATTTCAAATCCCAATCAGCACCTCTCTTCTGAGGAGGGACCGCCTTCTTCCTCCATAGATGAAGACAAAGCTTAGTGTCTGCCGCCATCTAGTGGTCGAAAAGCGACATCTCTAGCCACTGCTGCTCTTCTTTAGAGAAAGGACTTTGGGTGATTCTTCAGGTTTCGTTCCCCAAATGCTCTATAACAGGCGTCCTCAAACTTTTTAAAGTGGGGGCCAGATCACGGTCCCTCAGAGAGCTGGAGGGCCGGACTATATGAACTACTAATTCCTACTGTAACACCTCGGCTGCGCTCACTGCCCAAAAAACCTGGCGGGCCGGATCAGGCTCCTCTGCGGGCCGCATGTGGCCCGCGGGCCGTAGTTTGAAGACCCCTGCTCTATAAGAAGGGCACTCTGGTCCAGTTGGTCTCTAGTAGCAAAGCTGGCCTGGAACGCCTGGGATTGCAGGGAGAGAGCTCAGTGCACTGCACAGATTATGATATCCCCTTCTTTCCATAAAATGTTCTTCCCCCCATTACCATATTATTTTATTTATTTATTTATTTATTTATTTATTTATTTATTTATTTTTAAATTGAATTTATTGGGGGTGACATTGGTTAATAAAATTATACAGGTTTCAGGTATACAATTCTACAGTACATTATCTATATATTGTATTGTGTGTTCACCAAATCAAGTCAAGTCTCTTTCTATCACCATTTATTCCCCCTTTCCCGTCTTCTACCTCTCCTCAGCCCCCTTCCCTCTGGCAATCACCATACTGTTGTCTGTTTCTATGAGCCTTTCTCTGTTTTCTTTTCTTAATCCCTTTACTCTTTTCACCCAGCCCTCAACTCCCTCCCCTCTGATAGCTGTCAGTTTGTTCTCTGTATTCATGAGCCTGTCTCCACTTTTTTAGTTTATTTTGTTCATGAGATTCCATATATAGTGAAATTACAATATATGGTACTTATCTTTCTCTGATTGGCTTTTTTCACTTAGCATAATACTTCCAGGTTCATCCATGCTATCAAAAAAGGCAAGGCGAGTAGCTCTCCATTGTGTAAATGTACCACTGTGTTTTATCTACTCTTCTACTGATGGGCACTTGGGCTGCTTCCAAATCTTGGCGATTGTAAATAATGCTGCATAAGAGTGCATATATTCTTTTGAATTAGTGTTTTGGGTTTCTTTGGATATATTTCCAGAAGTGGAATCACTGGATCCATTTTTAATTTTTTGAGGTAACTACATACTGCTTTCCACAGTAGCTGCATCAATCTATATTCCCTTTTCTCCACATGAAAGGTACAGAGAAGATGTCTTATTGTGGTTTTAATTTGCACTTCTCTGAGGATTAATATTGTTGGGCATGCCTTCATATATGCATTTGGCCATCTGTATGTTTTCTTTGGAGAAGTGTCTATTCAGGCCTTTTGCCAATTTCTTAATTGGATTTTTAATTTTTGGTATTGAGTTTTATAAGGTCCTTCTAAATTTCGGATATTAAGCCCTTATTGGATGTATGGCCAAAATGTTCTCCCATTCGGGGGGTTGTCTTTTTATTTTGTTGATAGTTTCCATTGCTGGGCAAAAACTTTTTAGTTTGATGTAGTCCCATTTGTTTAGTTTTTGTTTGTTTGTTTGTTTGTTTCCCTTGCCCAAAGAGATATATCAGAAAATATATTGATACAAGAAATGACTGAGATTTTACTTATGTTTTCTAGTAGGATATTTATGGTTTGGAGCCTAACATTTAAGTCTTTAACCCATTTAGAGTTTATTCTTGTGTATAGTGTCTGAAAGTAGTCTAGTTTCATTTTTTGCACACATCTATCCAATATTCCAAACACCATTTATTGAATTGACTATCTTTACCCTGCTGTATGATTTTGCCTCCTTTGTAAAATATTGACTGTAAAGGCATGTGTTTACTTCTGGGCTTTCTATTCTGTTCCATTGATCAGTATGCCAGTACTATATTGTTTTGATTACTCTAGTCTTGTATAGTTTGATATCAGGTAGAAAGATTCCTCTAACTTTATTCTTTTTTTCTCAAGATTGCTGTGGCAATTTGGGATCTTTTGTGGTTCAATATAAATTTTTGGAATATTTGTTCAAGTTTTGTGAAATATGCCATTGTATCTTGATAGGAATTGCATTGAATCTGTAGATTGCTTTGGGTAGAATGGACTTTTTAATGATGTTAATTATTCCTATCCATGAACATGGTATATGTTTCAACTTATTTGTATTTTCTTCAATTTTGTTCTTCAGTTTGTTATAATTTTTTGAGTATAGGTCTTTTACATTCTTGGTTAAATTTATTCCTAGGTTTTTTATTCTTTTGGGGGCAATTTTGAATGAAATTGTTTTCTTAGCTTCTCTTTCTGATAGTTCATTATTGATGTACAAAAATGCAACTGATTTCTGGGTATTTATTTTGTATTCAGCTATTTTGCAGAATTTATTTTTCAGTTCTAGTAGTTTTTGTGTGTGGAATCTTTAAGGTTCTTTATATACAGTAATGTGTAATCTGCAAATAATGACAGTTCTACTTCTTCCTTTTCAATTTGAATATCTTTATTTCTTCTTCTTCTCTGATCACTGTGGCTAGAACTTCCAGCACTATGTTGAATAAGAATGGTGATATTCCCAATCTTGGGGGAATATCTGTAGTCTTTCCCATTGAATGTGATGTTGGCTGTAGGTTTTTCATATATGGCCTTTATTATGTTGCTCTATGGTCCCTCTATTCCTGCTTTGCTGAGATTTGTATGTTGTCGTTGTTTCTTTTGCTTTTTTTTTGTGTGTGTGTGTGTGTTGTTGTTGTTTTTTTAACCATAAATGGGTGCTGGATTTTATCAAATGCTTTTTCTGCCTCTATTGATATGATGGTATAGTTTTTATATTCCATTTTGTTTATGTAAAGGCATTACATTTGTTAATTTGTGAATATTGTACCAGCCTTACATCCTCAGAATAAATCTCACTTGGTCATTTTGTATGATCTTTTAAATGTATTGCTGGATCTGATTTGCTAATATTTTGTTAAGGATTTTTAGCATCTGTGTTCATCAGAGATATTGTCCTATAATTTTTTTTTTCTTTATCTGGTTTTGAAATTCAGATAATACTGGTCTCATAGAATGAGCTTCAGAGTTTTCCCTCTTCTTGAATATTTTGGAATAGTTTGAAAAGGATAGGTGTTAGATGAATGTTTGGCAGAAGTCATCTGTGAAATCAACCAGTCCAGGACTTTTGATTGTTGGTGTTTTTTTAATTACTACTTCAGTTTCACTAGTTGTAATCTGTCTATCCAGATTCTCTCTGATTCAGTTTTGGAAGATTGTATGCTTCTAGGTATTTATCCATTCATTCCAATTTGGTTGGCATATAGTTGTTTGTAATATTTTCTTGAAAAAATGTTATTTTTGTGAATTCAAGAAACCTTTCTGAATACTGTATTTAGTAAATTATGTGTTAAGATTGATTTTCACATGTTTTTTAGTGTGCCTGTTTTGCTGGTACCAAAAGCACACACTTATCAAACTATGACCCAGGAATGGCAGTGTCAGGGTAGGGGCACACCTTCCCCAAAAAGTCTATTGGGGATCCTTTCCTAATTTTGCAGGGCTCCAAAAGAAGAGTTGGAATGGAGACAGAAGTATACGGTGGGGCAGCTACAGGGGACATCAATAGGATGGAGGGCAGGTGTGGAGCAGGGGTTTTGTCTCTGGCTGTACCTGCTTTTGGAGATGGAGATGACCCTGGCTGATGAGATCCAAGCTCCTGTGTTCCCCTCACTAGACTTCATCAGCAAACCCTGTTCATCCTCCCTCCTAAATAAACCTTGAATCTGTCTCCTTTTTTCATAGCCACTGCCAATCTCTGAAACTAAACCATCATTACTTCTTACAGGGACCACTGAAGAGCCAGAGGGAATTTGAAGCATTGTTATCCAGATTATACATGATTAAAACTCTCCAAATGATTTCCAAATGACTATATATATTTTATTGTTTTTTTTACAGAGAAGGAGAGGGATAGAAAGTTAGAAACATCGATGAGAGAGAATCATCGATCAGCTGCCTCTTACACACCCCCTACTGGGGATGTGCCCGCAACTAAGGTACATGCCCTTGACAGGAATTGAACCCAGGACCTTTCAGTCTGCAGGCCAACACTCTATCCACTGAGCCAAACCGGCTTTGGCTTTATCTTTATTTTATTTTATTTTTGTTTTCAAAGTAATATTTTATTTTTCAATTACAGTTGATATACAATATCATATTAGTTTCAGTGTGTACAAAATGGTGATTAGACATTTATATAACTTATGAGGTGATCACCCCCATAAATCTAGTATACATCTAACACCATAAAGTTATGACAATATTATTGGCTGTATTCCCTTTTCTGTATTTTACATCCCCATGACTATTTTGTGATTACCAATTTATACTTCTTTATCCCTTCCTCTTTCACACCCAGCCTCCCAACCATCTGCAACCATCAAAATGTCTGTATCTATGAGTCTGTGTTTTGCATGTTCATTGATTTTGTTTTTTAGATTTTACATATAATTGAAATCATGTGGTATTTGTCTTCCTCTGAATTATTTCACTTAGAATAATACTTTTTAGGTCCTTCCAGATTGTCACAAATGTTAAGATTTCATTCAATTTTATGGCTGGGTATGTATGTACCACTTCCTTATCCATTGTATGTATGTACCACTTCTTTATCCATTCATCTATTGATGAACATGTAGGTTGCTTGCATATCTTAACTATCCTATATACGTAATAAAAAGCTAATATTCAATTAGACTGAACAGTGAAAACAACTGAAACAAATAACCAGCGCTATGATGTGCGCTGACCACCAGGGGGCGTTGGCAGCAGATGGCAGAGAGCAGAACATGGTGGGCGGCGGGATGGTGGAGCAGGTAAGCTGGGACGCTAGACCAAAGCGAGGCGCCAGTCGCTGTCATCAGGGTGAGCTTCTGCTGGTTACTAAAAATTCTTTGCTCCTGCTTGCTGTGGTCCTGCCCAAAGCTCGCACCTGCTGCTAGCACTGGCCCTGCTTGCACCTGCTGCCAGTACTGAAGCTGCCTCTTGTACCCGCCGTCAGCAACAGCACCGCTCGCGCTCACTGCTGGTGTTGGAACCGCCACTCACACCCACTGTTGGTGCCGGCCCCACTTGTACCTGCAGCCCGCACCTGGCACCAGTCCTTATCACTGGGCACTGTCAGCAGATGCAAGCGGTGTCTGCTGGTCCTGATGGCCCCATGAAGGCTTCTCCATCTTCTCCTGCTCCTGAGGTGTGATTGAGGCAGCAGCCACCACTTGCACCTACTGCTGGTGCCAGCCCCAATAGCTCTGCGCCCTCAGCACATAGGGTCGGCAGTGGGAGTGGGGCTACTAGCAGACAGGGGACGGGGGCCACAGCAGGAGGGTCAGGCAGGGGGTGTGCAGGATGGGCCAAGACCCGCCCCTGTGCCCACTGCAGCCTGGAGGCCCATAGTCCCTTTCAAGGTGTACAAATTCGTTGGCCCCCTAGTTGTTAATAATGGTGCGATGAACATAGGGGTACATATGTCTTTTTGAATTAGTGTTTTTGATCTCTTCAGATAAATACCCAAAAGTGGAATTGCTGGGTCCTTCTTTGTCTTTTGTTATTATAGCCTTTGTTTTAAAAGTCTATTTTGTCTGGTATAAGTATTGCTACCCCAGCTTTTTAATTTAAATTCTATTTTCATGAAATACCTTTTTCATCTTTTTACTTTCAGTGTGTGTGTGTCTTTTGATCTGAAGTAAGTTTCTTGTAAGCAGCATATATAAAGATATTTTTTTTCTTTTTTTCTTTTTTTTTTTTATGTGTTAATCGTCACCTGAGGATATTTTTTCCATTGAATTTTAGAGAGGGTAGGGCTGAGGGAGGGAAGAGGAGAGAGAGAAACATCGATGTGAGAGAGAAATGTGCCCTGACTGGGAATGGAGATCAAAGCTGCAAACATTTGGGACATGGGCCAATGTTCTAACCACTGAGCACACTAGCCAGGGCAAGGGTCTTGTTTTCTTATCTATTCAGCCACCCTATGTCTTTTCATTTAAGCATTTAATATGTTTTATATTTAAAGTAATTGTTGACAGATATGTAGTTATTGCCATATTATTATTCACACTTTTTGTTATTAATCTTTACCTAAGGATATTTTTTTCATTGATTTTTTTAGAGAGAGTGGAAGGGAGGAGGAGAAACACCAATGTGAGAGAGACACATCAATTGGTTGCCTCCTGCACTCATCCTGATGGGGACTTGTTGTGGGGTCAAACCCTGGGTTCAAAATAAGACCACTGGAGGCTGATGATTAATTTAAAAAAGCAGGCAAAGAATTTATTGGAATATCTGGCCAGGGCAGCCGCAAGAGCACCACACGCAGGCGGACTCCAAACGACTGTGAGGCTTTAGGGGCAGGTAGTTATTTTTAAAAGTTCTGAGAAGGAAAACCCCCATTCTGCAACAAACTGTTGTTTGGAATTTTCTGCTATTCTTCCTAGATAAAATGTTGCTTTCTAGTTTGCTTTAGCCCGTTTGAAGCATGATGAAAATAAACTTAGCTGTCTGACCTTGCAGGCCAGTGACCAGATATGCCCACAATCTCAATACCATACCAGGTGCACTTTTTTTAATTGGATAGAACAGCATTGTTTTTCAAGGCCAGAATAGAGATAACCACTAAGTGCACATAGGGCTGGCTCTTTAATAAAAAATAAAAAATATAAAAAAAGGAAGTTCTGCCTGTAACCTTGCTTAGAATTTGAATTCATCCTAATTCAGACTGAGGATGGAGTCTGCAACAAAGGTACATGCCCTTGACTGGAATTGAACCTGTGATCTTCAGTCAGGTTGATGCTCTAATCACTGAGAAAAACCATCTAGGGCTTATCATTCATAGTTGAATCTTCTTTTCTTATTTTCCTTCATGAAAGCCCTTTAATATTTCATGTAATGAAATAGTGATGAACTTGGTTAGCTTTTCTCGTCTGGAAAGCTCTTTATCCTTTGATTCTAAATGATAGCTTTGCTGAGTAGAGTAATCTTGGTTCTAGGAACTTGTTTTTCACCACTTTGAATATTTTGTGCCAATTTCTTCGGGCCTGCAAAATTTCTATTGAGAAATCAGCTGTCAGTCTTACAGAAGCTCCATTGCAGGTAACTCTCTGCTTTTTTTCCTTGCTGCTCTTAAGATTCTCTCTTTGTCTTTAACCTTTGGGATTTTAATTATGATGGGCCTTGGTGTGGGCCTCTTTGGGTTTATCTTGTTTGGGACTCTTTGTGCTTCCTAGTCTTGTCTGTCTATTTCCTTCTCCAGTTAGGGATTTTTTTTTCTGTCATTGTTTCTTCAAATAACTTATTTCCTTGCTTCCTCTCTTTTCCTCTGGGACCTCTATGCTATGGATGTTGAGACATTTTATGTTGTCCCAGAAGTCCCTTAAAACTATCCTAATTTTTTAATTCTTTTTTCTTTTTGCTATTTTTATTGGGTGTTTTCTGCTAATTTATCTTCCAAATTGCTGATTGATCCTCTGCTTCTTCTATTCCACTGTTAATTCCCTTTAATATAGTCTTCATTTCAGTTAATGAATTATTCATTTCTAACTGCTTTATGTTTTCTATCTTCATTTTTATGTCTCTTATTTCTTTGTTGAAATCATTACTGAGACCATTGAGCATCCTTATAACCAGTGTTTTGAATTCTGCATCTGGTAGATTGCTTGTCTTGATCGTGGTTAGTTATTTTTCTAGAGTTTTGGTATGTTATTTTATTTGGGACTATTTTTTCTGTATCCTTATTTTGGCTGGCTCCTTGTGTTGGTTTCTATTTATTAGGTAGAGCTGCTCTGCCTTCTGGTTTTGGTAGAGTGGTCTATGTAGTAGGTGTCCTGTGGGGCCCAGTGGCACATTCTCTGTGGTCAGCCTAGCCAGGTGCTCCAGATATATCCCTGGTGTATGCCCTTCTCTGTAGTTGAGCCCTGATTGCTATTGGCATGTCAGTGGGAGGAATTGACGCTTAGGCTGACTGGCTGAGGACTGGCTATGAGTACAGTAGAACTGTTATTTAGTGATTGACTGTACAGAACAAGTTACTTTAGTGGGGCTCCAGTGTGTCAGGCTCTTTTTCATTCCCTTTAAGTCTCAGCTTAATAGCTCTAAGAATGTGTCTCACTACCATATTTAAAAGTATGGGCACTTTTTTTCCTTCTATACAAGCTAATCATGTTTATTTAAGACAAGAAAAAAGCACTTGTGATCCTTTCTCATCCAGAGAAAACCACTATTAACACTACAATGCATACTTTTTTAGACTCCCCTTTCCAATTTATAAAGATAATACTAGATGCCTGGTGCACGGAATCTGTACAGAAAAGAGGGATGGTCCCTCAGCCCAGCCTGCACCCTCTCGCAATCTGAAACCACTGGCTCCTAATGCTCACCTGCCTGTCTGCATGATTGCCCCTAACCACTCTGCCTGCCTGCCTGATTGCCCTTAACACTCACCTGCATGCCTGATTGACCCTAACCACTCTGCCTGGTTGCCTCTAACCACTCTGCCTGCCTGCCTGCCTGATTGCCACTAACGGCCTTTGCCTTGGCCCCCGCTGCTGTGGCTTCTCCAAGAAGGATGTCTGGAAGGTCATTTGGCTGTCCAGTCTAAACAGTATATTACACTTTTATTATTACAAATATATTCATGAGAAAATGAAAACAGCACAGATAGCTGTACCTGCCGGGTGTTTGAAAAGCTACCTCTGTACTTTCTAATTCATTGGCATGTTTTCTTCCAAGTCTAGACCTAATCACATGCTAATAAGGATTTGTGTGCTAGTATGTTCATCTCTTCCATTAAAATGTCAGCTCTTTATAGATGTGACTTTGGTCCTATTTTCTTGCATTCCTAACTATTTGGCAAATACAATAGTAAGTAGGTGCTTACTGTATTTGTATTGATTGAATGAGAATTGTAGCCAGTAAATTTACTTTAGGTCTCAGGCCTCAAAGTTCAGGTAAGATGAGGTTTGGGGTTCACCCTGAAGGAGAAGGGGGTTAGAGTGGCCCAGAGTGCTCCACCCATCCTGACTACCTTGCCCCACTGACTATGCCCCCAGGCACTGCCTGGAGATACAGGCCCTAACTAATCATGTCTATTTAAGAAAAGATAAAAGCAGGGTCGGTAGTAGTAAAGGGTGAGGGTGATGGTAACAGACCTTCTCTGCTCTCTAGATCTCCTGACTCAGAGCCCTGGAGATTTCTGGAAGGATGGAGAAGCATTCAGATCTCACTCAGCAGGGATAAAGGAAAGGAGAGGGAAATGAGTCCTAGCTGGGAGGAAGGGTTTGCTAGGGCCAGGGACAGCCCGTCTGACCCCCAGAATGGACCTTGTCAGACCAAGGCCAACCTGCTGTGATTTCTGTCAGATGAGGGAGACTCTATGTCTGGGAGTCTGAAGCTCGATCTGCTTTTGGGTGTGGGGAGAAAATGGGAAAGTGGAACGGGGCTTGGGGTTGATTGGGAAGGAGGTGTGGGAGGCTGGAGGGTGCTAACAGTGCGTTGCTACCCCTCCTCACTACCCTGTTCCTCCAACCTTGCTGTCAGGTGCAGTAGAGGTCCAGGTCCCTGAAGACCCTGTGGTGGCCCTGCTGGGCACCGATGCTACTCTGCGCTGCTCCTTCTCACCGGAGCCCAGTTTCAGTCTGGAGCAGCTCAACCTCATCTGGCAGCTGACAGACACCAAACAGCTGGTGCACAGCTTCACGCAGGGCCAGGATCAGGGCAGCGCCTATGCCAACCGCACTGCACTCTTCCCTGACCTACTGGCTCAGGGCAACGCATCCCTGAGGCTTCAGCGTGTTCGTGTGGCTGATGAGGGCAGCTTTACCTGCTTCGTGAGCATCCGAGACTTTGGCAGTGCTGCAGTCAGCCTGCAGGTGGCAGGTGAGCACCAGAAGGGGGCACCCTCCCCCTGAATCACCCTTCTCACTTCCCTAACTCCTTATCCACTGCCCTGTGCTGACCCCTGTTACTCACAGCCCCAGGCACCCTGTTCCTCCACTGTGTCCCCTCTGTCCTTGCCTTATCTTGACCTTTACCCTTTGCCTCCCTCCAGCCCCCTACTCAAAGCCCAGCATGACCCTGGAGCCCAACAAGGACCTGCAGCCTGGAGATATAGTGACCATCACATGCTCCAGCTACCAGGGCTACCCTGAGGCCGAGGTGTTCTGGCAGGATGGGCAGGGTGTGCCTTTGGCGGGCAATGTGACCACATCGCAGATGGCCAATGAACAGGGTTTGTTTGACGTGCACAGTGTTCTGAGAGTGGTGCTGGGTGCTAATGGCACCTACAGCTGCCTGGTGCGCAACCTTGTGCTGCAGCAGGACACTCACGGCTCCGTCACCATCACAGGTAGGGGACTGATGAACAGGTGGGGAGGATGAAGGAGCCACCCTCTCTTTTCTAGATGCTGGGCTGGAATTTAGATAGGTTTGAATGTTCAGAAGACTTGAAAAACCATTTTCATACATTTTAGGTGTCTCAAATCCTCTCCCAATAAGTCCTTAAGGGACTTGCCTAATGAACTAATAAGAGGCATTTGTAATGTTTGCTATCCTAGCAGCACCTTAGGTGGCACTTATGCTTCTTATATAGGGAACCAAGTACCTGCCTGGAATATGAAGTGTGAGTGGGGGTTCTGGGGCAGCCCCAAGGCATGGTCGTGGTGAGAGAGTGTTTTCTATGGGAACTTCTGGCTGATGGGAAGGCTTTGCTGCGTCCTTGGGTGCCATTTGATTCTGAGACCCTGAGAGACAGCAGGGCTTCTACATGTGGTCAGCCCGCAGCAACCCATCAATGTCAGCTCTCCTATAATTGCGCTCGCAACCCAGGCAGCAGTAGAATGGCTGGGGCTCTCTCTGCTGCTCCATACTAGGTTGATGCCACAATCTCTGGTTTGGGGGAGGGAGGTGTCCTAGTACAGACACCCTTTCTCTTCCTTGAATGCCCATCTTAGTGGGCATCCCTTGTGCCTGGAGATGTGAAGCAGGCTTAGGCCAAGGGAAGCAGTCTCCATCTGTGTTTGGATCTCAGTCTAGTTCCTCTAGTTCCTCATTGACATGCAGCCAACTGACCTTTCCAGGGGCCTCCCAATAAATCTGGGCCAGGACAGCAGGTTCTGTCCTGTTTTTCTTCGTATGACTTCTACTCAACCCCCTTTCCCCCAGCCCACCCATGTCCTGATCTGCACCTGGTCCCCAGTTTCTACACAAGCCTCAGAATTCACTGACTTATTCCTCTCTCTTCTCACAGGTGAACCTGGACCTTCCAAGGCCTTCACTTGTCTTCTAGGCATTCAGGCTCACTCCTCCTCTTTCAGTTGTTGCCTTCTGTAAAGTCTGTGTTCCCTCTGCCCACCCCTGCAAGATGAACCCCACCCTATTCCTGGAGACCCCCTGGGCTAGTGATCTTTGTGGGGAAGTCCCTGTCCCAGATTTTGGATGTTCTGAGGATGTCTCCTTGGCCTTTTAAAGAACAGCTTTTTTTTTTTTTTTTTTTTTGGTGTGTTTGCAGGAGAAAATAAGAACTATCAGATAGTGAGGTTGACTGCAGTGGTTCAAGAGAAGTCTCCAGGGACTGGTGAGAGTTGAGAGTCCTTGACAGATTGGTGGGCTTCCTGGCAATTTGTACACTGGGCTGAAATGGACATTTGCCATGCCTGCAAAAAGGGCTTGTCAGTCAAATGTAATTGCAAGGAGGTTTACCCCACCAAAGACAAAGATCTTTATTTAAAACTTTAGTAACTAACATTTAAAGTGCTTTACTTTTACAGATGAGGAAACTGAAGCCCTGCCAGGCCATCGACCAGCCCAGTGGCTCTGGGTCTTCTGGGGATCAGGCACCTCTTTGAAAATTGGATAAATGATAAATGCAATAGCTTGTATATTTAAATTTTGAGGGTGTGTGGCCCCTCTAAATTCATGCCTGGGGGGGGGGGGTCTGTTGACCTTGGCTCCAGCACCCTCCAGTGAGCAGATGAACCAGGTCCAAAATTCAACTCTTAGCCTTTCAGTTTAATTTTCTCTCCTCCCCACCACCCAGCCTCCTGTTTTTGTTAGAGCAGGTCTGGCCTACTTTGGAGTCCTTGGCCTGTATCTCACTTCAAGCAGCTTTGTGCCTTGTAAAACATTCTGGGATTGAAACTTCTAGCCATCCAGCCTAGTTTCTCCTACACCTGCTGGAGGTTAGTGAAGCTAAGTGGGCTTTATGGAGCAGGCACTGTACAGGAGCCAGAAGACAAAGGTCTGAACTTTTCTGGTTGAATGAGGGAAAGTCTAACCTGTGTTCTAGGCACCAGCCCACGATGAACAACGAAAGAGTCTTCCTTCCCCTGGGTATTTCTTTGGCTCTGCTCTGTCATCGCTGTAGGAGCCCCAGCCTGGGCTCCCCAGAGGTTTTATGGACTGGCCCTCCTGACTCCTCATATAACTGCTGTCCTCTCCTGTTTATCAGGTGATGGGTTCCTCTGCTTCCTGTGTCCAGATAGCAGCTTTGCCAGCCATGCCAGCTGAAGGTAGCATCTGCCTCAAATGCCCATATCTATGCCAGTGCCTCCACTGCTAAAGGTCTGAGGACAATACTCAGCAAAGCTGGTGCATTCTACAGGAGCCATTGGGCCCCAGGCTGCTAATGCCTGGGGTGTTTGTGTTTTCCAGAGAGCATAGGAAAGCAGCACTGTCTTTGGTTAGATTTGTTGTCCCCAAGCCTTCTACCCTGGAGCCAGCAGGAATCTTAGGACTGGGCTGGAGGATGGCATGCTCAGAACAACTGCTGGCCCTGACCCAGATGTGGGCACTTCATTTCCTCCATCTGTTGTGAGAAAGTTCACAGAAGGGCCCTCAGCATTTCACAGAAAGACAACCATGGCAAGCTCCTCAGTCTAGTGCCCTCAGTGCCCATCCTCATTGACATGTAGGATCTGAAGACACTTTCCGTAAAAAGCTGGGTAATAAATATTTTAGGCTTTATGGACCACACACCATCTTTTACTGTTGCTGTTTTCCTACTTCCTTCTGTTCTTCCCTTGCCATTTCTTGGCAACCCTTTACAAAAATTATCTCACGGGCTATACAAACACAGGTTACAGGCCAGATTTAACTGACAGGCCTTAGTTTGCTGACTCCTGATTTGTAGGGTGGGGAATGTCACCAGGTGGGGCTGGGGTAGTCAGGGAAGACCTCCTAAAGAGGTGGACTTAAGGTAGGTGGAGAGCTTAAGAGCATTTTTTTAGGTCAGGGAAACTGACAGTAATGTATGGTGGCTGGAAGGAGTCAGTTGTCTCTGCAGAGAAGGGCCAGGACACTGGAAGGAGTCAGAGGTTCCTATATTGGAATTAGATACAAAGGAGGGGGAGGGGGAGTTAAGTGGCAGCTAGATTATTGAGGTCCTCGAATCTTGTGGAAAAAAAATTGAAGGATTATTCTCAGATCTGCAGGGAGCCATAGAAAGTGCTTGAGCATCATCAACTGAAGACTCTTCAACCTTACCAGGTTGAAGCATGTTCTTACCAGCCATGGTCTGTCAGGGTTTGGAGGGTGTATGGATGAGCAAGGAAAGGGTATGTGCATAGTGTTGTGGCCCAGAGAGGGTGGGAGCCCCCCATTCACCTTGGAGCCAGAGGGTACTGTCTTCATGGCCATGGGGGCCAGAGATGATGATTTCTCCCCACTGTCCCTCTCAGGACAGCCCATGACATTCCCCCCTGAGGCCCTGTGGGTGACCGTGGGACTCTCTGTCTGTCTTGTTGCACTGCTGGTGGCCCTGGCCTTCGTGTGCTGGAGAAAGATCAAACAGAGCTGTGAAGAGGAGAATGCAGGTGAGAGGGATGTGTGGATGTGCGAGCACATATCTTTGGGCATGTTGATGTACCTGTGACATCAAATATTACTTTCCCCTGACAGAATGAATGTGGGTGTGCCGGTGGGTCTAGATTGTGTGTGTATGACCTTGGGGCTGAATATGTCTTGTGTGTGTGAACAAATTGAGTCTACTTGTGAGTGTGCAAGTATGGCAGGTTAAATATGTATATGAGTGTGACTGGAAGCGAGTAGTGAGGAGGTGAATATGTATATGAGTGTGACTGAAGTGTGAGGAGGTGATGAATGTGTCTGTGAGAATACTAGTTAGTCCCATGAGTATATCTGTAAGAGCCCAGGTTTAGAAATTTAATGTAAGTGTAAATGTTTCATGGATTTGGGGTCATTATGTGAAGGTGTGTCTGCCTCAGAGGGGCCAGAGCCTGGATCCTCTGACATTTGCTGGGGTAGAATCGGTTTGAGCTGATTTTGGTGACTGGCAGTTGGTGAGTTGATCTCAGTAGATGGGTGGCTTGATCTTAGTAGGTAAATTGATCCTAGTGAGTAGTGGGTGAGGGAGTGGACATGGATGAGCAGGTGAATTGACCCTGGTGGGTGGTACAGAGGTTAACAGAGGTTTTCTTGGGTAAACATGGAAGTAATGGTGAGAGATAAAGTTGACTTGGTATCAGGAAGGACAGTGAATATGTGAATGGGGAAGGGCTGGTCAGTTGACAGATAACTGATGCTTGTGCAGCAGTGCCTGGGTGGGCTGGTGAAGGATGAGTGGACCAATAGATGGGTGGGTATGCATGTTGGAGGGTGGTGGTTGTCCAGATTGGTGGTTGAATGGACAGGTAAATGATGGGTTTAGTGAATTGGTGAAGGTGAGTAGCTGGTCCTTGGCTAGGAGAGTGGCTGGGAGCCCTTTATCCTGCCCTGGAGCTCTGCTCTGTGATACTTGCTCTCAAGTTATGACTCTATATCTAATACTTGACCATGGTCAGGCCTACCTCCCATTTACCTGCCTCTTGCACCCCCAGGTAGGGAAGTGCAATAATGGAAATGGGGCTGAGAAAGTTTTTGTTTGCTCTTCCAGGAGCTGAGGACCAGGATGGGGATGGAGAAGGAACTAAGACTGGTAAGTCTAAGCTTATATAGCCTTATTGGCTGAGGAAAGGACACAGGGACAGGAAGAGGTTTTCAGGACCTGGAGGAGCCATATTTGCTTGAGGTTGAATGAAGCGTGTCCTGTGAACTGAGACCTCACCACCCAGTGAGTCTGGTCTCTGCTCAGCATTAGGCCTACTATCATACCTGGTACCTAGGAAGCGCTCAATACCTTGGAGTCCTGTTACTAGTCAGATAGTGTAATGTAGTCTCATTCTGTATAGAAGTTAAGTAACTCTGGTAACTTCCTCCTTTGAGCTTCAGTTTTTCATCTGTAAATGTCATCCTGCCCTTGCCCTGATGGCACCCGAAGCTTGTTTTTGGAGCTCTCTGAAGTGACAGGATAGGAAAGATATGTTTTTGAAGGTCCTAGTGCTGTGGGGGCACAAACTGGGAGCCCAGCTTGGGGTGGATGCCAAGGTGCTGGTATCCCATGGCCATGGTGCCCTCATTGCCTTCTGGCTCCTGGGCTGGGAGAGGCAGGTTCCTGCTGAGCCATTTGGGATGATGCCAGTTCTCTCCCCACACGCATAGAACGAAGGGCAAGAAATTGACACCTGGGACTGCTATAAATTACGCCAATTAATTATCTGTCTTTGGTGTCTGTGTGTGGAGATGGTTCTGGGATCAGGCCTCCTTTTTTCATGCTCAGAGGCAGATAGAGTTGAAAGAAGAGAGGGCAGGAGCTGGTAGCTTAGAAATTTGGTCAGTGTCTGTTCCACACAGTTCTAGGGATATCTGGGGACAATCTGCAACCTCTCTGGCTCCTTACTTCACTGTGTTTGTGGAGTAGATAACACATCTCTAGCTCAAGAGACCAGGTAGTTCTCATTCTACTGATGCAGAAAACTACTGAGGCCTAGAGATGGGAATAACAAGCCAGAGTGGAGCTATGACTTGGGCCCCTTCCTTGGTGCTGATGTTGCCTCCACTCTCCTGCCTCCTTCCAGTTCTTCTATCTCTCCATACCACCCTCTACAACACAACTTTCCACAGTTCCTCCTAACTATGTGCTTCTTCATTTTTTGCAGTCCTGAGGCCTCTAAAGCACTCTGAAAACAAAGAAGGTAATGACACGTAGTGCTTGAGATTGTGTGTGTCTGTGTACCTGTGTGTAGGAGGCATGGAGGGTTAAGGGGAAGTGATTGCACTTCTTGGTGGTGACCTGCTCCCCAGGAGAGCAGCCTCCACTCCCCTCACACCCCCTAGTAGAGCTGCTGGGACCTTGGTTACTCCACCCTCTGAAGGGTAGGGCCAGACCAAACCTGGGTTCAGCAACCTTGATACTTGGGTTCTGGCTAGGAAAGAATTTAGAGCCAAGACCCAAATGTAAGGGAACATTTATTTAGTAAATCATAGAAGTAAAAAAGTCATTATAGAAGAAATGCACCTAGTAAACAAGTTATAGAGGTAAAGGAAGGGCCCTGGGAGCTTGGGAGTGAGGAAGCAAATGGTAAAGTGCCTGGTGCAGGAAGGGGCAGAGGATGGAGAAGGAAAGGCAAGGAGGGGAGGGGAGAGAAAAAAGGGGGAAGGAGGAGAGAAAGGCAAGAGCATGTTCCCAGAAGAGAGAATGCACTGGATCCTCTGTCCTAAGGGTTTTAAGGGTGGAGAGTTTAGGGGAGGTCCCAGGGGAAAATCTCAATAGAATGTTCAGCAGCTTTCCAGGTGTCCTTTCAGGGTCTAAATCTCCACTGATTGATTGGTGGTCAGGGCAGCGGGTCATTATCCAATGCAGCTGGTCCTGAGGTGGGCTGAGGCTGGTTTTGTTGCTTATCTGGGTCTTGAACTGAAATCCAGCTGAGGCCTAGATGTTATCTCTAGGGAGGAAAGGTTAGGGGGCCCAAACCCCATAACCAGCTATATGCTAGGGGAGGAGAGATCACCCTGGGGCAAGGTCTTACTCTACAATTGTCCTTTGCTAGGTGTTACGCCCAGACTTCGTGATCCCCAAGGACCACCAGGGAACCGAGTCTGATGCAATAAACAAAAGAGCCTTTTCCATGCTAGCATGGGCTCTGTCCCACTCACGCCGGCAGCATGGTGGAAGAGATAGCAAATTTCGCCCATCCCGTCGGTGGTGATGTCACTGCCTCGGCTAACCCTGATTGGTTGGGTGAGGGCTAGGGTTCAATTACAGAATGGAGGATAACTCCGCCCTGCCCCACAGTGGAGTCAGGAGCCCATCCTTGCCCCACCCTGCCCTCTCACTAGGCACCACCCTGGTGACCTTCTGTACTTGGCCTATTGTCCTTGCTCTGTGCATGTCTCTCTAACTGTCTATCACAGATCTGAGTGGCTTCCACCTAGAAAATCAAGGCTGATTGCCAAAGGTATGGAGCCTTAGAGTTTTTTCAAGTCACCTTGGTGTCCCTGTTAGGAATTCCTGGGTGCTCATCCCTGCATTTAGCTTTCCTCTGGGTCCCAGGCTCTGGACTTGCTGGGCAAGCACAGGGGCAGTCCACAGGAGGAGAGCTATTTTCCCAGACAGACAGACAGACTGCCAAAGAATAGGAGAGAAAGGGTGGGTCACACATGACCCTGTCTTCCTTCTAAACTCTCCATTCAGGCCAGGAGTAGAGTGAGGCCAGGACTATGAATCCATGAGGTGCCCTCTACATGGAGACAAGAAGCCAGGGGGAAAAAGGTTTCCCACAGCATGACTGCTAGGGAAATTGGTATGGGAAAGAAAAGATGGAAAGGGTTTCCTGCTAGCTGACAGAGGCAATGGGAAGGGAAAAGTGTGCCAGGCAGAGGGGCAAGTGGGAGGGAAGTGTTTGAGTTGAGTGGACCCATGAGGATTGGTGAGGACTAAGCAGTCTCCCTCAGGCGCCCTGGTGGTCTGTCTGATGCCCAACTCTGGTGTTTGTGCTTTTGGGGCCGTGGGACAGCACTAGTGCTGGGGACTACTGCTAGCTGGACCTCTGTGGCCACTCCCATACACACTGCCCACACTGAAGTATATGACCATGTCCTGGGCTTCTGGCACTCTCCCAAGAGTAGAACTCAGATACTTAATTCTCCCCCCCCCCCCTTTTTTTTTTCTTCCCATCATGAAATTCAGGTGATGGACCAGAAATAGCCTGACCACAAGAATCAGGAAGCTGCTGCCCTTGCCTTGGGCTCAACTCTTTGCTTGCACTAGAGTCTCTGTGTGAGCCCTGGGCTGGGTCTTCCCTGCCCCCAACAGATGGCTCCCATCCTGGAGAATCTACTCATTCTGCAAAGGATGTGATACAAGACCACTTACAGTCTCATTTCTTCATTGGACATGACTCCCAAGTCATCCTGTTGCCTTATTTCTTATGGACACAGACCCCACCAACTTGCTTCTCCAGTGGTACACTACATGGACCATCTGGCTGCATTTTTTCTCTAGAGCTTACAACATTCAGACTGACCTTCTGACTTGTTTCTCCAAAGACTTGATATAAAGTCACTTCTCGCCTAGTTTTTCCAGTGGCCCTGATACACTAGCTCTCACTACTCAGACTTCCTCCCACCTGCCTGTAATCCGTATCCTCAGAAGGAGCAATGTAGCCCAGTATTGCCTAGCGGTGTCTAGCAGTGTCTCCTCTTGCTTTCTCCCACGCTGGCCCCAAGGCTGGCCTTTCCCTCCTCCACTAAGTGAGCAAACGTCCCCTCCCAGGCATGCAGAGGCACAGGTGCACTTTTCTCTTGGGCGGGTCTCTTCCACGGTGCCCTGGTCTGTGCCCCGTGAGCCCCCCTCTGCCCACCATGCCCGTGGGAAGTGTGTGCTGGTCACACTGGGTCCTGAGGATCAGCTTCTGTTCTCTGCTTTTCTGCCTTTTGCTTATTCATTCAAGTAATGTTCACCAAGCACCTTGGGGGTTGGTACTGTGTTAGGTGTGGGGAACCCTCCCTGAGAAGACAAGCTGCTTCTTCAAGGACTTGCCCCTCAGCTGCAACCCTGTGAGGAAATAGCAGATCATGAGAGGGGCTCCTGCTTTGCTCTCTGCTATACCCCTCTGCTGTGCCCCCAGCTACCTAGGTACCTTACCCAAATCCATCCCTGGTTCTTAGCAGAGTGGCGGGGGTGGGTAGAAACCTGGAGAGAGGGATGAAATCTCTCACTCCAACTGGTGAGAAGCTAATGATTCCCAAAGTGTCTTTTCAGGGTGAGCAGTGGGCAGTCAGGCAAGACCAAACAGACCCCAAGAACCCAGCAAGGAGGACGCCCAAGACCTCAGCCAGGGGTACAGCCCCTCCACCCTTCCCCCCACCATGGTGCTATTCTGGTCCTATTTCTTGGCCTCTCTTTGGCCAGCCCCCAGCCTCTGGTAGAATGAACTTCTGATGTCCTCCCACTGACATAGCCAGCAGTGGAAGACATGGCGATTTGTAATTTAAATGTGGGACTCTCAGGAATTTCATTAACTGGGGGGTGGAGGGGAGGTACTTGGAGGAAAATAAATGCCTTTGTAGAAAGCTTTTTCTCTGTGAAGTGAATGAAATAGGTCTGGGTCAGGACTCAGCAGGAAGGATTCCTACCTGGACATCACAGCTGGGCCTCCTTTCACCATCCTTACAGCACTCAGTCTTGGGAGCCATATTGCCCCTCCCTGGCCTCAGTTTTCCTCTTGGCGAAGTGAAGTTGGCGGTGTAAAAAGTCAGGCCCTTTGGTTACTCTATGGGGCTCCACTCATTTCTAAAACACCCCCTAAAGAAGACTCTGACCCCAGGTTTGTTTAGGGCTTCTGCTAATACCCCATTTTGTAGATAAGAAAGCTGAGACCTAGTGAGAAGCTGGCACTGGGAAAGGAGTTCTGAGTGCTATTCTTTTAAATAAAATTGTATTATTATTATTGGTTTTGGGAGAGAAAGGGAGAGGGAGAGATGGAAACATCGATGAGAGAGAGAGACATTGATCGACTGTCTCATACCTGTTTTACATATGGACAAACTGATCCAGTCAGTTTGTTCTGGGCCACAAAATCACCTAGGGAGCAACAGTGTGCAACCTTGACTGCAGGAGAGGAAACGTAAGCCCTCCTATGGGCCCAATACTTTATAGTTTGCAGTGTCTCCTTACTCACTGCCTGTCGAGCACTCATAACAATCTTATGAAATGAACTACTGTCATCCCACCTTATAGATGGGGTTGAAACCCCGTAATATGAGCAAACCCAAGGTGGTAGAAGGGGGAAGCAAAGGCAGAGACTCTCATGGACCTTTTGGTTCTAAACCAGTGGTGGGACTTCAAGCAAGGTGACCCTATCCTTCCTAACAGTGCGGTTAAGGCTTAGAGATGACACTATATTAAGTGCTTCTAGGAGTGACCTAGCAGGTAACAGACTTGCCTGGGGGGAAGAGGGGCTGAGGAAGATGGCCACTAAGTTCTCTGTGACAAGTACCCAGACAGCACTATTTTTAGCTGCCCTTTCTGGGCAAAGCTCCACCTCTTGCATTTTAATGGAGAAATAATTCTCACAGTGCCTCAAGCTGTAGCCTGCAGGTGTCACATCCATATTAAAAAGGGGACAGAGCAAGGGTTCATTTGCCTGGCTTGAGTTGTGGCTGGAATTCAACTCCAGAACCATTTGTAACCAAGGCTGTGAAGACCAATTAGTATATCTGACCACTCTGAGGGATGAGACTGGTAGAAGTGAAATCAGCATGGCCAGGGGCCTTGAATCACCCAGTCTTTCTCTATCTGCCTCTTTCCTCCAGAATGCTCTGCTGTTCACAGGCATTAATGGTGCCTTCCAAGAGCTCTGTTCAGGGACAGGCCTGTGACCTTGCTCATCCCAGAAGGCAGTTGTTGAGTAGGATGCTGATCCTTTTGGGCCAATGAGCAGAGACCTTGGCTAATCTGAGTGGGGCAATGTTAGCATATCCTGTTGCAAAGCCCAAGTATTAAACTAAGATACGGAGCCAAAGTTTGCCCCAAGTAGCCAAACCCCAAGCCTCCAAGGGCAGGGAACCCACAGAGAAGCTGGAGGCTGACATGAAGTGAGGAGGCAGAATAGATGGGGGTGGGGAGCAGCAGATCCAAATGCAAACAAAAGAGAAATGTATAAAATGCTCGCCTTCACTTCCGTCCCCCACTCAGAGGGAAGCACTATTAAGGATTTGCTGTCCTTCCAGACTTTTCCCCAGGTTACACATTTACAAAAATGAAGTCAGACATATTATTCTGCAACTTTTTGTTGTTTTTTCTTTACCAAAGTCAGTCCTTCTGTTTCTTTACTTTTTAAACAAGGTGTAACATATATCTAGTGTTTAAAAGACAGTAGTCCTCAGTGTATAGCCCCATGAATTTTCACACAAGTATCTCTACCCATGCAATCATCATCCAGGTCAAGATATAAAACACTTTTAAAATCCAGAAACTTCCCCAGAGCCCCTTTGTTATGGAAAGAGCCAAGGTCTGAGTAAATCTGATGGGGTATTACGTGTGGATTTCGAAGAAATAACTCAGAGGCCTAGCTGTGAAAGACACAGGTTTACTACTGGCGGTTCCCTGAGTCTCTGCAGCACAGGGTTCACAGCGAGTGTAGGAAACAAGACAAACTGCACGGGGGCCCAGGCTTGCACACAGCTGTGGGAGATCTGAACGCTAGCTGATTCTCTACAGTTGTTCACAGCCCAGGCTCTCATCTACCGTAGAAGCAGTTTCTCTTTGGCAGTTTCTTGACTGAGGAGCTGGTCACACTCCCAAGGTCTGTTCTAGTTTGCTTACTGATGGTCTTCATCATATTCCCACAGGGTGGGAGGGGGAATTGGAGCTTGGGAAGGGGCAGGGTCATGTTCTCACATACCACACATGCTTCCCAGTCAGTGGCCCCACCAAAGATATTATTCTGGCTGTTTTCACCATAGATTCATTGTGCTTGTTCTTTAACTTCATATAAATGCAATCCTATAGTTTCCTTTTTTAGAGTGCTCTGCTTCTGGCTAGAGCCCCTGGTTAGCAATGACCTCAACCATCAGCACCAGGAAAAAACCACTGGATTAATGGGATCCAGAGCTGTATCTGGAATAGTATATTCTATTTTGTGTCTAGCTTCTTGCAAAGAGTTCCTCATCCTATTTAAATTGTTACATATTATCTCCTAGTACTACTGTTCTGGAATATATTTTTCAAGTTTCTATATCTAGTTTGGATATAAACAATGTGGACTTGTGCTAGAGTTTCTACAGTATGGAGCCCAATAAGTGGAAACTTGGGGTCACAGGCCTGTGCATTTTAAATGTTGGTAGAGTTACCAATTGTTTGGACTGCCTTTATAGCCAGTCCCTGTGGCAGCAAGAACCTGCAAGCAAAGAACATTTAGGCCACTAGCAAAACCAATTCTAGACAGGGCAGAAAGGCTGCTGGGAATTCCCACCCTAGCTGGTCGGGGACCTGAAGGGTGGAACCTAAATCAGCAGTGGATGGTGGATGTGATCATCTCTTCCTTTCCAACCTACCCTAGATGCTTTCCCCTTCAACATCTGCCTTGGGGCAGTGGCTGCTTCAGTTCCCTGGAAGCTATCTTCACATTTCTGGGACCCCAGTCCTGGAGATGAGTGTGTGTGCCTCCTGCTGGATGAAGTGGTCTGAGCGTGTGCTGGGGTTGGGCTGAGCCCTGCCTCCTTCACTTGGAACACCTGACCACAGTGGATGGAGGCAGTTCATCAGCACCTCACTGCGTACAGGTGCCTCAGGGCAAGTTAAATCTGCTCTTGTGTCTGAAGATGTTCCTAACCTGCCATTTGGTACCACGAACTCCAGGTAATTATGATGACACTATTTCACCATTAATGAGGTGGTGCTTGTTAGAGCATAGGAAACCGTGGGTCTCATGGGACAAGCAGTGCCGATGGCTTTTTCCAGCATCTGAGCAGCAAAATAGCCCCCTTGCCTCAACTTCCTCAGCTGATTTGATTTCTTCACCCCCACTGTCATTCTCTGGACATGTTTGTTACATCACTGTCATTTTAGAGTGAGGCCCTGGCATGGATTGTAATATTTCAGGTCATAATAGAGCAGTCTCTTACCTCCTTGATCCTGAGTGTTATGCTCCTAGTGATAATGCTCTGGATCCCATTAATCCAGTGGTTTTTAACCCTGGCTGCACATTAGAATCACTTAGGAGACTTTTAAGAATAGAGGTACCTGGGCTCCCTCCCTAGAAGTTCTGGTGTAGTTGGTTGAGATCATTGCTAAAGATTTTATGTGCACACACCAGGGGCTCTAGTCAGCCTTACAAGTTAATGTTAAATAAGATTCAGAGGACAACCTTGAGGAAAGACCTTTGAGACCAAGCACCTGAGATAAGCCAGCTGTTCTAAATGATCTCTGAATCAGACCAAGAGGTGTTTGTTTTCTCACTAAAGGATGCACAGAAAATACAGGTGCAAGAAACATTGAGGGACAAGATCATGGTTAGATTGGAGAAGGGGGGTGGGCTTTCCCTATGTTATAAGGCCCAGGAGAGAGCAGGAACCCTGAGTCTCATCCCTTGGTCAGACCAAGTACCCAGGGTCTGGTGGAGTGAGGAAGATGGCATGGACAATGGCTCAGTCCTTTTCTGTTCAGTATAGGAAATGAGGGGCCATTACCCTCCTTTTCTCTCTGTGTCTATCTCTCTTGTCACACACAGTCCTCCAGATGTGCACATCCATGTGACTAGTTCTGGCTCCCTCCTACCCTCCTTCTAGCACCATGTTCTCCATGAGGTGAGGACTATCTGTCCTCCTGACAGTACTCAGTCTGTGTGTGGGGGCCAGACTAAGAAAAACAGCTTTCATACTCTTTCTGCTTTATTCCTTCCCTGTCTCAAATTTGCTTCTGCTCCAAGATGTCCTGGGGCCTCTACTGTGCTGTAGACCTGCCACATCCAGAGTGATCAGAGCAGAGCCTCTCTCCTCTACCACTACCCCCATTGACCTGTAGTGTCTCTGGCCTCTAGTCCTTCCTCAGGCTCAAATTTTATCTAGCCAGGATTTACCCACCTAGTCCCATCATTCACAGGATTCTGGCAGGATGGATGGACATGGGTTTCTGCCAGCCACTGAACTGACATTTTGCCTCATTTGCTAAGATAATTTAGTGTAATTTGCTGCTAACAAATGATTGCACTGCTTCTTGTTTCTCTAGCTTTCATAATTGCTTTGAAGTCTATGTGCTCGTGATGGCAGTTTGAGCAAATATTCTGGAAACCCACAGCTGGCTAGGTTGCAGAGGGAGCTCAGCCTCTTTGCGTGACCATGCCAAGGGCCTTGGTGACCCAAGAGCCTTGACTGGGGTGCTGATTGTGTGGGTGTCTCTCTCCATGCTGTCCTGAGTGTCCCCTGCCTGCTGCAGCAAAGCAGATCTGGGTCATCCCCAAAAGAGAATGTGCTAGCAGCCAGGGATTCTGGCCCCCAGGTGTTTGTGGAACAGGTTCTGAACTACTGGGAGAGGGGTCATTCTGCTCTGTTGGTAGGATGGATTATGAGGGAGAAGGGGAGAGATATGACCTGTGGAGGGCAGACATTGCATTGATCGTATTCAATCTTGGTCAGAAGCTTTTGCTCAAGCTCTTCCCTTCATGGATCTGCCCTCCGTCTCCTCTGCCCAGGCAAATCCTACACATGTCATCCCCTGTGTCACTCTAGTCTCTAGCTGTATCTGTATTTTACAGCCATGACAAGGCACTGGCTCCTTCACTGTTCTCTGGGAGATTATCTCCTCTGCAGAGCAGGTCTGCATTTGTCCCCTGCCAGCCCAGTGCAAGCAGGGAAGTACCCAAATCACATTCACCAACCTCTAAATGGAAGACCAGGCTGAAGATTATTTCTGCACTACCCTCTGAAAACAAGGTTTCCCAGCAAGTGACTAATGAAAATGAGGCTGCCAAAGGTACTTAATCTATTTAAAGCAATAAACTATTTTTGAAAATCTCTTAGAAGTCCTCATTTACCCATAAATAATTTATATGGTAATTACAAGTCATTATTTATGTTTACCAGAAGATTCTCTAAGCCTTGTTTGTCCACTGCCCTGTGCTCTGTGTGGGAGACATTCCCTGCAAACCCTTGGGGAGATGAATGCTCTGAGACCTTATAGGTAAGCACCTGTAAAATAGGGACAAAAGTCATGCCCCCTTCCCTGGTTCACTGGGCTGGAAAAAGGTCACCAAGAGGATGGAGGCTCTGTGGGGCCACCCCATCTGCATTTAGGATGCAGGGTAACCCAAGAGGCCTGGCTAGGGTGCCGATTGTCTTGGTATCCTCCTCCATGCTCAGGAATACAATTTATAACCCATCAAATCGGTCTGAGCAGATGGCATCAAGCCTAGCCCAGATGCTGGAGGCTGAGGACAATAGTTAGCATAATAAATGTGAGAAGTTCATCAGAAGGCTGATGGATATCTTCAGCATAGCTGAAGATCTGCATATTATTACCTGTGGTGGGGTGCTTCTCCTTTTTCTGCATCCCATATAGAAAGGGAGAAGGACAGGTTCCTGAGTGGAGGAGCTGGGGATTAAAAAATAAAAGAAAGAGACAAGAGGCAGAAATAGATCCAAAAGCTGGGTGCTGGGTGGAGGCTGTCACTCTGATGGAGGGACAGTCAATACCCACCACAGACAACACAGCGCATTTATTGATTTCCAGAGGGGGGTTTAAGGTCAAAGAAGTTTTGGGTGTGCCCAGGTCCTATTCATTCCCTCATTCCTGGGATTTAGCATATCAAGACCTGGGTAAGTCAAGGTCCTATTCATTCCTCATTCCAAGCACAAGAATGAAGATAAGAAATCAGTACTGATAACAGTCTCCAACTTTTTGGGAGGCTGTTTCTGGGGGACAGCCATTCCAGTCACCTTGGACTCAGCTGACATTAATTTAAAGGTCATCCATGTTCATTCCCAAGGGGCACTCTATAATTACCTTCTGTCAAACAGCTGGGGGCAATTCCTCTAACATGATGGTCCTTTATTGTTTACCAAACCTTACCTTTGATATGTATATCTGCTTTGCTAAAGGGAAAAGTCTCTATATAAAAGCTTAAGTGGCTGTTTCATCTGAAACAACAGAATAAATGAGCGAACAGACTGTGTGGGGCAGGGGAGTTAGTGAGGGGCGATCAAATGACTGAGTAGCAGGCTGTGTGTGCCAGTTGGGGGTGACCAGGCTGTCAAGTGGGGGGGGGGGGGGCATGTGAGAGATGACCAAATGACCAAGCAGCAGGCTGCATGGGGTGACTAGGCCCATACTGGTGTGTGTGTGTGGAAGTTTGGGGTGATCAAGCCAGCAGGGGGTGGGGGGCAGTAAGGGGTGACCAGGCACGGCAGAGGAGGCAGTAAGGCCAGCAGTGGGCCAGTTAGGAGTGACCAGGCCAGTGGGGTGAGGACAGTTGGGGGCAACCAGACTGGCATGGGGGGGTCACTAAGGGGTGACCAGGCAAGTGGGGGGAGGGAAGTTAGGGATAATCAGGCCAGCAGGGGGGAAGGAGTTGGGGGCAACTATGCTGGCAGGGGTGCAATTGGGGGTGACCAGATCATCAGGGGGGCAGTTAGGGGCAATCAGGTAGATAGGTGAGCAGTTAGTATCCAGTGGTCTCAGATTGTGAGAGGAATGTCTGACTGCCAGTTTAGTCCTGATCCCCAGGATCAGACTAAACCGGCAGTCGGACATCCCCTGAGGGGTCCCAGATTGGAGAGGGTGCAGGCTGGGCTGAGGGGACCCCTCTCCGTGCACAAATTTTGTGAACTGGACCTCTAGTGTGTTAATAAAAAGCCATGGGTCCCAAGATTTGGGGAGCTTAGTCACTGGCTCCCCCAAAATGCCTTCCAAATTTATATTTCTTGTCTAGTCTCTATTCATTTATGCAGAGACCTCCAGATTCCTGAACCCTAGCTGTAGAAAGACTGTGGCATTTATGGCGCCTCAACAAGGGACATCAAGAGAAGAAGATTATTCACCTGGGTAAAGGTGGGGATCATCGGTAAAGGTGGGAGTCATTGAAAATTTAGTGGTGAGATTCACTGTGATTAAAGCTCATACCAGCTTTGGAATTTGTGATCCAAAGAGGGTGTGGAAGTCTTTTTCAAGCCAGGCCATAATGGGGAAGAATTTGCTTAAAAGGCAAAATTATAAAGAAATTAAAATGTCAAAAGGTATTCTTAAATCAGGCTCAAGGAAAAAGAGTGCCCTTGTTATATTTAACTATGTGGGATCTTATTCAAATTGCAAAATGCCTAATTCGTATTGGGGATCAAAAGTCTGTAAAAATTAAAAAGGCCTCAGATATCAGCTTCTATTGTGGGGTGACTTGGCAGCTAGAAAGGGTGAAGCTGTCAGCTCTCTCACAGAGGAACTCTGATGCTTTGTTTAAAAATTACCATATGATGCCTTGGGACAGCAGAGTTTAGCTAAAATAATTTTAAGGGGTAGTCAATACTATGGAGAGAAATCTCTGGGAAAAGAACTGTGATATATTAAGTCTTGTCTATATGTTTATTGATCTGTCCTTTTTATTTGGCTTACTGTTTTTATTGTTAGTTTATTAAGCATGCCTTAATTTAATTGGGAAAAGAAATCTGGGTGGCCAGCCTATTTACTGAATATCCCCAGAGCAAATAAAATGTCGGGGTGGGGAGACACGTAGTGATCCTGTAAAATGGACGCCCACCCCAAGAGTGCTATTAAAAGGTCTCAGGTTCTTTATTTCCTGGTTTGTCATTTAAAATCTTGCAGACTTTAGGAATGCATCTGGGATTTCTGTATTTCTAAAGAGAGAAAGCTGGCTTAAGACAAAAGTGTGCTCTGTCCAATCTTAAATGGGTTTTGGGATAAGTTTAAATCTCTTTATGGATAATATAGGATAAACCCAAGACTGTTTATCTCAAAAAAAAAAGAAAGAAAGAAAGAAAAGGAAAGGAAAGGAAAGGAAAGGAAAGGAAAGGGAAAGGAAAGGGAAAGGAAAGGGAAAGGAAAGGGAAAGGAAAGGGAAAGGAAAGGGAAAGGAAAGGGAAAGGAAAGGGAAAGGAAAGGAAAGGAAAGGAAATGTGGCAAAAATGACCAAAAATGGGGGTGGGATGGGGATAGGCTGAGTTTGGGCAATAAGATTGGTATTTCCATAATAGAGGGCAGTTTTTGAATATTAATGGACCACATCCCAAAGTTAACTTTAAGGCCATTGAAAGTCAGTAAGTTATCTGTTACAGAATTTGCCAAAGAAAATGCCATAGATAATAATTACTAGCTTTAAAATCTCAAAATTATTAAAACGTGGGTAAATATATATAGCTAAGATGAAGGATTTGTAGTGAATCTTTTCAGTAATAATTATAGGTATATTGGTAGTGGGGATTCACTCCATGTTGAAGGAGGGTGCTGATCCTGCAGCAGCAACCTCTAAGGAAAGAATGTGACAATTTTACATTTAAATAGCTCCAGGTTTGCTTCCAAAGTCATTAGCAACTTAAAACTTTGGAGTTTACTGAATTAAGTAATAAAAAACTTGTTAAATATCTAGTTATTTTGAAAGGACAAAATAGTTAAATATTAATCTGAGTTTCCCTCATATGAAAAATCTAGAGGATAGAATTGAATCTATTAATTGCATGTGTCTTGCATTTTATTTAAAACATATTCTTATAAATGTCAGGTTATTACTATTCTAAGAAATGCTAAGTATTTAACTTGCCAGCTAAACTTTAAGGCTTCTGAGAGTTTAAAGTTCAAATTAAGTTAGGAGAAATTATATAGTGTGATAACAAAATGAATAAAGTATAGAAATTTATTTTTGAGAAAAGAATTCTTATATTTTCTCTGGAGAAATCAGTAGTTTAAAATAATATATTATAGTCTTTATTTGTGGTAAAATTTCAACCTAGAGCCCTAGCTAGTTTGGCTCAATGGGTAGAACATTGGCCTGTGGACTGAAGGGTCCCAGGTTTGATTCCAACCAAGGGCACATGCCTGTGTTGCAGGCTCGGTCCCCAGTAGAGGGCGTGCAGGAGGCAGCCAATCAATGATTCTCTCTCATCATGGATGTTTCTCTCTCTCTCTCTCTTTCTCTCCTTTCCTCTCTAAAAATCAATAAAATATATATTTTAAAAAAATTCAACCTAGAGTATAATCTTTTATATGGTCTAATTAATAAAGAGGATTAAGTCTGTGGTCTCAACCAAATTTTTAATATAAAATTCAGTTTATATTTAATTGATATATTTTAGAATAATTATAAAAAGTATATAATATAATCTTTGGGATATATATATTTGATGGCCTTTCCAATTTAAATTTCAAGACTTTAACCAAGAAATGACTTTGTAACATTCCATGGGCCCTGGAGTGATTCAAGGATTTATTCTCTCTTAAAAGAAATACTTAAAAACCAAATTAGGCTGATCAAATACACTTGAAATCACATGGAAAGCTTTATCAAATAAAAATTAATAAATATATTTTACTTACATACATATATTTTACATGTTATAAAGATTTCAACCTTTAAGGGAGGGTAAGACAAAAGTTGCTAAATATTTTTTAAGATTCAGCAGTGAAAATTTAAAGCCCTCAGGCAGCTTGCTTTCCAAATAGGCTGGGGGATGGAACTTCATCTGTACTTCATAGGTCAAATGTATAAGTTTTCTTACTTTATTTTTTCAATAAAGATACCCATTTTAATTACTTAATAAATTAGCTTTTTAAAATATAATTTCAGTTATATGAGAAGCCAATATTTTTATAAGCAATTGACTTTAACAAAGGTCAACATAAAAATTTGCATACAGCCAGTCCTCTGAAATAGTTCCTGAGACCACCCTTAATCCCTCTGTGTATACAAATGAGCACCAGTCAAAAAGAATGCTGTTTAAAAGTAAATTTTAAGCTTAATAAAAAGGAGAAAATTTGAAATCTCTTATGCTAATATTTATAGGGTAAACTGAAGGTTATTATTCAAGCATTAAATCTGATCATTAATAAAGTCACCATAAGTAAAGAGAGTCACTTAAAATTTAGGCATGGTTGCCAAAACCAGTTGGCTCAGTGGTAAAGCGTCGGTCTGCGGACTGAAAGGTCCCAGGTTCAATTCCGATCAAGGGCATGTACATTGGTTGCGGGCACATCCCTGGTAAGGGGGTGTGCAAGAGGCAGCTGGTCGATGTTTCTCTCTCATTGATGTTTCTAGCTTTCTATCTCTCTCCCTTCCTCTCTGCAAAATATCAATAAAATATATATTTTTTTAAAATTTAGGCATGGCAGTATGAACCAGCATCTGAAAAGCAACTAAGTTTGTTGCTCAGTTTAAAAGAAAGGGAGAAAAAAGGCTAAAAGAAGAAACTTCCTAAATGTGGTCTAGAAATTACTCTGGGAGGAAATAAAAGCAAATGCCCTTCAAATATATAGAAAGCTATAATTAAAAGTCAATGTATTAGGCCTCAAAACTAAAAGTAAATTATTTGTGTTTTTGCCTCCCTAAATAAAGCTTATGTGGATATGCTCAAAGACTAATAGCAGAAATTCAATTAGTGTTGTTTACTGTCCACACCGAAGGACAAACAAAATTAGAAAATGAGCCTTATTTCAGATTGATTTAAATTGGCAAATTGAAATAAATGAATATTCAGGAGAACTTAGTTATACTAAGCAGGAACCTATTCCTGGAGCATTACCTATTTTTTTACTGATGTTTCATCTCATAGTAAAAGCTGCTTATCATACAATAAATTCAGACCAGTCATATTTCTGTACCAATAATTGAATTAAAAGCTATGAAGACTGCATGGCAAAATTTCCAAAAGCCTCTTGATATTATTTAAAACCAAAAAGGGGAGGGGGGAGTGGAGTAATCTCCTGTAAGTAAATTACATCAAGCCTTAATTACTTTAAATTTTTTCACTTAAACATTTTTTTTTTATTTGTAATGTGATATCAGGACACCCATGATGTCAGAATAAGTCAAAAGAAAATGGTTTAGCAAAAATGAAAAGACCCCAAGAGTCTAGTTTATAGAAGGATTCCTTTATTAACCTTAGGTTGAAAATATGCCTATATATTCCCTCCAAGGCCATATGGATTCCTGAAACAATGGATCCGAGAGAGGAACTGTCCAGACTACTCCAGCCACAGATGGCAGTGGCCCCAAGCAACACACTGACAAGACAGAAAATAAACAGTTCAGAGATGGGCGATGGTAAAGACAACTTGCCATGCTATGCGTCACTGAAGGTTTCCCAGGAACAAGCCAAAGAAGGTTGGACATGTATTGCCATTGCTCACTGTTTGTCCACCATCCAGGTCTGGAGTATCATTGCTGTCACATCACAGTGGACAGTGATTGGGAAGGGGAAACCATAAAAAACTGTTGGACAGTAATGGAGAAGGGAAGTCATAAAAACTGACAGTGATTGGAAAGGGAACTCAAAGAACTGTGGCCCAGAAAGGAATTTACTACAGACTGATTCCTTTGATGCCTGGTAGCAATTTAAAAGGACATAAAAGAACTCAATACTTCCCATTGAATTTAAAAATCTTAAAAGGACCCAAGCTCTGCAAATGGAGAATTCTTATTAAATTTATTAAATAAAAATGGAAATATGCTGGGGAATAAGGACAGTAATTAGCATAATAAATGCAAGAAGTTCATCAGAAGGCTGATTTATTATTACCTGCTGCCAAACAGATGAGGGCAATTCCTCTAACATGATGATCCTTTATTGTTTACCAAACCTTACCTTTGATATGTACATCTGCTTTGCTAAAGGGTAAAACGTATCAATAAAAAGCCATGGGTCTGGAGATTTGGGGAGCTTAGTCACTAGAGCTAAACTTTTGTCTGGCTCCCCCAAAATGCCTTCCAAATTTATATTTCTTGTCTAGTCTCCATTTATGCACAGCCCTTCTCTAGACTCCTGAACCCTAGTTGTGGAAAGACTGTGGTACCCAGACAAAGCAGAGAGATTTTCCCTGAGAAATAGAGAGGGGATAGGCAGCAAGACTGGGTGTTTGGGGGCGGGGTGGGTTGGATAGAGATAGGGGTGGAAAGATGGTTCATTGCTCAGAGGGTGATGGCAATAGAGAAGCTCCAGGCACATGAGGAAGCAGCCATGGACCCTGGGTGCTAGCAGAACACAGCAATGTCATCCTGTAACCTGTGGATTGATTCTGTTTTCTCAGGGTTTAATTGGCTTGTTGGCTTTGGCTTGTGGAAGAGAAAAGCTCTTTCCAAGGAGAGGCACTGAGTTAGAGACAGTCATAGTGCCTCCCTCCAAGTCCCACTCCCATCAGAGGGAAGACGGTGCAGCAGACATATGCCTTTCTTACCCCTCCCAGTCCCTGAACAGGTTCTGCCTGCTTCATGGAGTAGGGTGGGGTGAGGCAGGCCAAGATGCTCATGGAAATGTCTATCTGGCTCTGGGTATGTGCTGTGGCCCTGCTGTTCCTGATATGACATGGCCTTGTATAGTTATGAGTGGGAGAGAGGGAGTGGCAAAGGAGAGCAAAAGACAGCATCCACACATTTAGAAACATCAGCCTCTTCTCCACTGTATCATTGAGCTCAGAGAAGGGGAGGAACTGGGTGCAGTTGAGAGCAAAGCTCAGAGGAAGACCCAGAAAGCCCCTGCTCTAGCTCAGTGCCATGGCCATAGGTCTCTGTTATATAGCTCTATGGGGTTCAATTCAAGGCATCTGCTCAGCCTCCTCCTGTAAGGGGTCGTGCAGCCTAATAATGTGGGGTTTTCCTTTTTGCAGACCACCCCCCCAGCACCAGCCCTCTGAAGGAGTGAAAGTAATTATGGTGGTGGTAGCCCTGCAGCAGAGACCTTACAGGACTCCTCTCCTCTAAACCTCAGCAGCCTTCTCTCTGTCCCTGTGGTTTTCCTAATAACCACCTTTAAACTATGATGGCAACTTCAATGAAGCAGCACAACATTGTTTTAAAATGACTTTCTTCTTCTAATAGGCAACTTTGGCATGAGCGCTGATTCCCAAGCTCCTCAGGGCTGGCCCACAAGGTGAAGCCCCAGGTTGGGCACTCAGGGCTCTCCCTTAATAAGCTAAGCAATGGGATCCCTTCCCTCTCTGCAGGAGAGGGCAGGCCTAGTGCCAGGTGAGGAGGTGTGACAACTGGGCAGAACTCAATGACTGAATTCTCAGAAAAGGGGTCAAGGGAGTGAGGGGATGGTTGAGGCTCTGGAATAACTTACAAGGAAGGAGTGTGTTCTATTTCACACTGGGACCTCTCTGGACCACAGTATGTGAGGTGAGGATGCTCCAGGAGCAGCTATATCTCAGAAGCATGAAGTATGAGGAGGCTCTGAATCTAGAGTCTATAAAGCCCAGATGACCTTGGTTCAGAGTTTGGGCCATGTGTCCTTGTGGTCCTGTGTGGGTATCAGAAACACCACCTTGTACAATTCTAAAAGACACCATTCCCATGGTACATTCTTGGGAGTTGTGCTCAGGGACCATATTACATGGAATGGGTTGTAAATAGTATCCTTGGAGATGTACAGTGGTCCTTGCAGATGCCCTCAAAAGCTTCCAGTGAAGGAAGTTCTGATAGGACTGGGAAGGGGCAGAAGAAGCCAAGGATACATGGCTGGCCAGCAGGTTGTCTTGGAAGGCTTTTGAGGCAGCCCCTTGAGGCTGCAAGCAGTTGGGAGTTGGGGTATTCAGAAGCTGGTGTATTTAAGTAGGCCTGCTTGTCTGAAGCTTCGTGGGGACTTAGAATGTGCCAACTTTATGGGGCAAAGGCACTTGATTAAGCAAAAATTCTCTTAACTGACATCTCACAATGTCCCATCTAACACTTGAACAATGTAATTACTTCGTGAACAAGTTATCACTGTGGGTGGTGCTCCAGTGGACTGATGGAAGAGCTACAAGGTTATTTCACTTGAACCTTCCTTTATGAAAAAGTATGAAATCTTCCCTCAGCCCTGCAATGTTGCCTCTGAATTAGAAAGCAAACAAGGCAAAACAAAACAGAGTGAGTGTTTTGGCACTTCCATCAGAGTCCCACCTCAAAGAGAAAGAGGGTCAGGTTTCTTCTCTTCCAGAAGACACACCCTCCTTTGGGAAAGAATTTGGGAGTCATGGCCCATACTCTGAGTCTGGAGAGAAATTAAATCCTAGGGCAAAGGATAGCTATTAACTCACTGCATACTGATTGACTGCCTGAGAAACCCCTGGAAGCACATTAACTACTGTATTTCTGCTCTCAGGGGGCTTACAATCCACTTGAGCAGACAGCTATGCCAGGAAAAAGTCTTGATGCAATAATGAAGGAGAAGGGAAAGTATATTTAAGACTCAGCAGGGGCAGAAAGGAAGGGATGGCATGATGGGAGATGAAGGTGGAAGGGGGAGTTGGTTATCAGAGGAATCAGACTCATCTACCTGCAGGAGGTATAGCAAATGAAAGAGGGCCAGGGTGGCCTATGGGTGAGAGAGGTACTGGGGACTGGTAAGCACCACACCTGGAGGACTCCAGCTTTTCACCTCCTGCCACTTATTTTCTGCTGGGATTTCAGCCCACTGTTCTGAGATCTAATGATTTAAAAAATAATTTTTTTCCTTTTATTGAATTTATTGCAGTAGCATTGGTTAACAAAATTACACAGGTTTCAAAAGACTGGAACATTTTGGCTGGCAGGACAGCAGTGAGGAATAGTGTATAGTGAAGGAGTTAAAGAGGATTGTGTGGATGTTTGGGGTGTGTTTGTGTGCATGTGAGTGAAGGACAGTTAGATCATGTAAGACTTTTGGGGCTAGTGGATGGGGTTCGCCTAGCTGGGCAGTTCCTGCTACTGCTGTGATCACTCCCAGGGCATCCAGCTCTGCCACAGAGGCTGTGCCATACTGAAGGGGAGAACTGCTGTGACTGGGGGCCCAGCCTCACCACCACTAAGGGTGCCTTCAGACACTACCTGGGACCTTACGGCCATTCTGGCCCAGGACCTGCTGCCTCAGCTGTGGACCCACAGATACTGGGACTCCAGCCTCCCCAGCCATGGGCTCCTGTGAGTTCCAGAGCACACTCTCCTTCTGCTGCCCCAGTGCTGAGCCACTACCAAGCCAGATGCATCAACCCCAGGAGCTGCAACTGCACAACCCACTACCAAGACAACCACTTTGACCCTGAGCCTGGTGACTGTACAAGCTGCCATCAAGCCCCATGCATTGACCCTGGAGCCACCAAGCTTGCATCAACCCCAGGCCTAGTGACTGTGCAACTCACTATCAAGCCTGCTGCTGCAGTCACAGACCCTTCAATGAGAGCAAAAATGGGGAAACAAAGAAACAACACACAAAGAAAAGAAGAAATCACCAGGAAAGGAAGTAAATAAAATGGAGGCATGCAACATTTCAGAAAAAGAATTCAGAATAAGGGTCCAATAGTTCAGTGTTTTTCAACCTTTTTTGGGCAAAGGCACACTTGTTTCATGAAAAAAATCACGAGGCACACCACCATTAGAAAATGTTAAAAAATTTAACTCTGTGCCTATATTGACTATATATAAAGTAATTCTCTTGAATAGGAATCAAATAAACACAAAGAAAGTATTTTATAATTACTTTATTATGAAATATTAAGTAAACAAAATGGTGAAAAATTATAAAATTCTTGTCTTGTCTGCACCTACAGCATACCAGGCAACATCTCGCGGCACACTACAGTGGTTTAAAAACGCTGCTATAGTTCATAAACCAGATGGATGAGAAAATCAACAACTTATGTAAGAATCAAGAGAAAATAAAAATGGTGATCTAGCTACAATAGAAAACACTATGGGAGGTTTCAACAGTAGACTAGAAGAAGCAGAGGACTGAATTAGTGAATTAGAAGACAGGGTAATAAAATACACCCAATTTGAACTGCAATTGGAGGAAAAAAAAAATGAAAAGGCAGGAGGCTTTCGGACAACATGAAACGAAGTAATATATGTATATTAGGGTTGAACAACAAAAAGAGGAACAAGGAGTAGAGAACCTATTTGAAGAAATAATGACAGAAAACTTCCCAGATTAGGGGAAGAAAGTCACACAAGTACAGAGTCCCAAACAAGATGGACCCAAAAAGACCCACACCCAGACACGTTGTAATTACATTGGGAAACATTAATGACAAAGAGAGAATCTTAATCTTAAAGGCTGCAAAAGAGATATAGAGTTATGCATAAGGGATCTCCCATTAGATTATCAAATGATTTCTCAACAGAAACAAATCAGGACAGAAATGAATGGAAGAAAGTATACAAAGTGATGGAAAACAAGGGTCTGAATCCAAGAATACTCTATCCAGCAAGGCTATCATTCAGAACTGAATGGGAAATCAGGAGCTTCACAGACAAAAAATAAAAAATAAAAAAATAAGGGAGTTTATCACTACCAAGCCAGCAATGCAAGAAATGCTAATGTTGTAAAAAGAAGAAATAAAAAGGGAAGAAGAAATATAGGCAAAAAAAATGGCTACAAACAAGTACCTATTGATAATAACCTTAATTGTAAATGCACTAAATGTTCTAATCAAAAGACATCAAGTGGCTGATTGGATAAGAAAACATGACTCAAATATATGTTTTGTATAAGAAACCCAACTCAGAACAAGGGACTCACATAGACTGAAAGTGAAGAGATGGAAAATATCTTTCAGGTAAATGAAAAAAAAAAAAAAAAAAAAAAAAAAAGCTGGGGTTGCAATACTTATATCTGACAAATTAGACCTCAAAGTGAAGGCCATAACAAGAGATAAAGAGGCCATTTTATAATATTAATGGGATTGATACTTGAGGATATAACTCTGATAAACATATATGCACCCAATGCAGGAGCACCAAATACATACAAAAACTTCTGGAAGATACCAAGGGAGAGCTCATCAGCAATACAGTTATAATAGAGGATTTTAATACCCCACTTGCATCATTGGAAAAATCCTCTAAACAAAAAATCAGCAAAGAAAAACAGCAATCCTAAATGACTCACTAGATCAGGTGGACTTAATTGACATCTTCTGAACATTTCATCCCAAAGCTACGGATTATATATTCTTAAGTGCACATGGGACATTTTAAAAAAATAGACCACATATTGGGTCACAGAAAACGTTATCTCCAAATTCAAAAAGATTGAAATCATATCAAGCATTTTCTCAGACCACAGTGGAATACTGTTAGAAATCAACTACAATAAAAACAATAAAAATATGTAAACACTTGGAGGCTGAATAGTATGCTACTAAACAATGATTGGGTTATCAAAGAGGTCAAAGAAGAAATTAAAAACATTCTGGAAATGATTGACAATGAAAACACAGCAATCCAAAATCCATGGGACACAGTGAAAACAGTCCTGAAAGGGAAGTTCATAACATTACTGGCCTACCTCAAAAAACAAAAACAAATCAAACCAAGAAAAATTGCTAATAAAATATCTTACTCTACAACTTAAAGAACTAAAAAGAGAGAGAGAAAAAAAAAATTCCAGAGTGAGCAGAAGGAAGGAAATAGTAAAGATTAGAGCAGAAATAAATGACGGAGACAAATAAATAATACAAAAGATCAAAGAAACCATGATCTAGTTCTTTGAAAGGGTAAATAAGATTGATGAACCTCTAGCCAGGCTCACCAAGAAGCAAAGATAGAGGACCCAAATAAACAAAATCAGAAATGATAGAGGTGAGATAGCAACAGACCCCACAGAAATACAAAGGATTGTTTAAATATATATATAAAATCATATATATAATGAACAACTAACTCTGTTCCAACAAACTAGACAATCCAGAAGAAATAGACATATTCCTAGAAAAATATGAACTTCCTAAACTCAACCAGGAAGAATAAAAAATTCTCAATAGGCCAATAACTATGGGGGAAATTGAAGAGGTAATCAAAAAACTTCAGGCAAGCTGAAACTAGTTTGGCTCAGTGGATAGAGCATCAGCCTGCAGTCTGAAAGGTCCCAGGTTCAATTCCAGTCAAGGACGTGTACCTTAGTTGCAGGCACATCCTTGGTAGGGGTTGTGCCAGAGGCAACTGGTCGATGTTTCTCTCTCACTGATGTTTCTGGCTATCTCTCTCCCTTCCTCTATGTAAAAAAATCAAATATATATTCAGGCAAATGAAATCCTGGACCAGATGGCTTCACAGGGGTATTTTACCAGTCAAAGAAGAACTAAAACATATCCTCCTTAGACTATTCCAAAAAATTCAAAAGAAGGAACACTTCCAAGCTCCTTCTATGAAGCCAGCATTACCCTAATCCAAAAGCCAGATAAAGATGCTACAAAGAAAGAGAACTACAGGTCAATATCCTCATGAACACATATGCCAGAATCTTCAACAAAATTCCAGCAAATTGGATTCAACATTACATTAGAAAAATCATACATCATGATCAAATGGAATTCATTCTTGGGGTGGAAGGATGGTACAATATCTGCAAATCAATAAACATGATACATCACATAAAGGAACTGAGAGATAAAAATCACATAGTCATATCAATGGATTCAGAAAAAGCATTTGACAAAATCCAACACCCTTACTTGATAAAAACTCTCAGCCAAGTGGGAATAGAATGATCATACCTCAACATAATAAAAGCCTTATATGACAAACCTACAGCCAACATCATACTCAATGGGCATCATACTCATTTCCCCTAAGAACTGGAACAAGACAGGGGTGCCCACTTTCACCATTCCTATTCGACATTGTACTGGAAGTGTTAGCCATAGTGATTAGATAAGAAGAAGAAATAAAAAGCATCCAAATTGGAAAAAGAAATAAAACTGTCATTATTTGAAGATAATGATATAGTACATAGAAAACCTTAAGGACTCCATAAGAATTTATTAGACTTAATAAATTAATTTGGCAATGTAGCAAGATACAAAATTAACACCCAGAAATCTATGGCATTTTTATACATCAATAGTGAACTTACAGAAAGAGAGATTAAAAAGACAATCCCGATCCTCTTTCCGCCGTGCTAGGCAGAAGACTACCGCCATGGGCCGCGTGATTCATGGGCAGAGGAAAGGCGCTGGCTCCGTGTTCCGTGTGCACGTGAAACATCGCAAGGGCTCGTTTCCACACCGTGGACTTCGCAGAGTGGCGCGGCTACATCAAGGGCATTGTGAAGGATATCATCCATGACCCAGGCCGGGGCGCACCCCTGGCCAAGGTACTCTTCCAGGATCCTTACTCTTTTAAGGAGTGGACGGAGTTATTCATTGTCGCCAAAGGCATCCACACAGGCCAGTTCGTGTACTATGGCAAGAAGGCTTAGCTGAACATTGACAATGTGCTCCCGGTGGGCACCATGCCTGAGTGCACCATCGTGTGTTGCCTGGAGGAGAAGCCTGGTGATCGGGGCAAGTTGGCCCGGGTCTCTGGGAATTATGACACAATCATCTCCCACTACCCTGAGACCAAAAAGACTAGAGTGAAGTTACCCTCGGGCTCCAAGAAAGTAATTTCCTCTGCCAACAGAGCTGTGGTAGGTGTGGTGGCTGGAGGTGGCCGTATTGTCAAGCCCATCCTGGAGGCTGGATGTGCCTACCACAAGTATAAAGCAAAGAGAAATTGCTGGCCACGTGTGCGGGGTGTGGCCATGAACCCTGTGCATCCATTTGGAGGAGGCAGCCACCAGCACATCAGCAAACCTTCCACCACCCACAGAGATGCCCCTGCAGGCCAAAAAGTGGGTCTCATTGCCTCTTGCCAGACTTGGCATCTACGGGGAACCAAGACTATACAAGAGAAAGAGAACTAGGGCTCAATAAAGTTTGTTTTCCTGCTACAGAAAAAGAAAAAAAGAAAAAAAAAAGACAATCCCATTTCTCATTGCAACAAAAAATTTAAGATACCCAGGAATAAATTTAACTAAGGAGGTAAAAGATCTACATGCAGAAAACTACAGGACATTGAAAAAAGACATAGGGGAAGACATAAACAAATGAATAATATACCATGTTCATAGATTGATAGAATCAACATCATTAAAATGTGCATACTACTCAAAACAATCTATAGATTCAATGCACTCCCCATTAAATACCAATGCCATATTTCACAGACCTAGAATAAGCTCTCAAAAAATTCATATGGAATAAAAAAAGGACCTTGAATAGCTGCAGCAATCCTGAGAAAGAAGAACAAATTAGGAGAGCTTTCAACTTACGTTTCAAATCCACTGTCCTCAAAACTGCCTGGTACTGGTACAAGAACAGACATATAGACCAATGGAACAGAACAGAGAACCCAGAAATCAACACAAACCACACAAATAATAAATCAATACTTGCCAAAAGAGAAAAGAGAATACAATGGAGTCAAGACAGTCTCTTCAATAAATGATGTTGGGAAAATTGGACAGATACATGCAAAAAATAAATAAACTAGACCACCAACTTGCACCACACACAAAAGCAAACTCAAAATGTTTAAAGGACTTAAACCTAAGACAGGAAACTATAAAAATCTTAGAAGAATCCACAGGCAGCAAAATATCAGACATATGTCATAGCAATATATTTACTGATACAGCTTCTAGGGCAGGGCAATGGAAACTAAAGAGAAAATAAACAAATGGAACTACATTAAAATAAAAAGCTTCTGCACAGCAAAAGAAACCATCAACAAAACAACAACAACAACAACAAAAAACCCACTGCATGGGAGAACATATTTGCCAATGTTATCTCTGTGTCTATTCAGATCCTTTATTAATTTCTTAATTGAATTTTTTTTGTGTGTTGAGTTTGATAAGTTCTTCTAAATTTTGGATATTAAGTTCTTATCAGATGTATGGGCGAATATGTTCTCCTATTCAGTGGATAGTCTTTTCATTTTGTTAATGATTTCCTTTGCTGTTCAAAACTTTTTTTAGTTTGATATAGTTTCATTTGTTTAGATTTTCTTTTGTTTCCCTTACCTGAGGAGATATATCAGAAAAAAATATTGCTACAAGAAATGACTGAGATTTTACTGCCTGTTTTCTTCTAGGACTTTTATGATTTGGAGTATAACATTTAAGTCCTTAACCCATTTAGAGTTTATTCTTGTGTATGGTGTCAGAAAGTGATCTAGTATCAGTTTTTGCATGATCATTCCAATACCATTTACTGAATACACTATCTTTAGTCCATTGTATGTTTTTTGCTTCCTTTGTCAAATATTAATTGATTATAAAGGCAGGAGTTTATTTCTGGCTCTCTATTCTGATCTATAGGTATGTTTTATGCCAGTATCATGATGTTTTGATTACTATGGCCCTGTAGTATAGTTTGGTGTAGTATAGTATGATTCACCCAAATTTGTTCTTTTTTTCTCAAGATTGATGTGGCTATTTGGGGTCTTTTGTGGTTAGATATAAATTTTTGAAATATCTCTTCTAGTTATGCGAAATATGCCATTGGTATATTGATAGGAATTGCATTGAATCTGTAGATTGCTTTGGGTAGTATGGACATTTTAATGATGTTAATTTCTTTTTATCCATGAACATGTTATATGCTTCCATTTATATGTACCTTCTTTAATTTCTTTCTTCAGTGTGTTAAACTTTTGCAAGTATAGGTTACATACTTGGTTAAATTTATTCCCAGGTATTTTATTCCTTTTAAAGTAATTGTGAATGGGATTTTTTTTTTTAGTTTCACTTTCGATAGTTTGTTATTGATACATAAAAATACAATTGATTTCTGGATATTTATTTTGTGGAATCTTTAGGGTTCTCTGTATATAGTAACATATCATGTGCAAATAATTATAGGTTTTCTTCTTCTTTTCCAATTTGCATGCCTGTTATTTCTTCTTGTCTGATCACTGTGGCTAGGACTTCCAGCACTATCCTATATAATAAAAGGCTAATATGCAAATCAACTGAATGGCAGGATGATAGGCATAATGACCAGTCATTATCACACACACAGATCACCAGAGGGCAGACGCTTAATGCAGGAGCTGCCCCCTGGTGGTCAGTGCATTACTACTGGGGGAGCACTGCTCAGCCAGAAGCCGGGCTCATTGCTGGTGAGCCCAGAGGCAGTGGCAGGAGCAGTTGGTCATCCTTCAAGGGGTCCTGGACTACGAGAGGGCACAGGCCGAGCTGAGGGGATCCCCAACCCCTGAGTGCACAAACCGGGCCTCTAGTATTAAATAAGAATGCTGAAAGCAAACATCTCTGTTTTCTTCCCAATCTTAAGGGGAATATTTGTAGTTTTGCCCACTGAGTAATGATCTTGGCTATGGGTTTGTCATATATATTGCCTTTATTTCATTGAGGTATGGTCTCTCTATTCCTATTTTTTCTGAGAATACTTATTAAAAATGGGTGTTGGCCGGAACTGGTTTGGCTCAGTGAAAGAGCATCGGTCTGGAGACTGAGAGGTCCTGGGTTCGATTTTGGTCAAGGGCATGTACCTTGGTTGTGGGCACATCCCCGGTAGGGGGTGTGCAAGAGGCAGCTGATCGATGTTTCTCTCTTATCAATGTTCCTAGCTTTCTTTTTCTTTTCTTTTTTAAAAAAATATATATTTTATTGATTTTTTTACAGAGAAAGGGAGAGAGATAGAGAGCTAGAAACGCCCATGAGAGAGAAACATTGACCAGCTGCCTCTTGCACACCCCCTACTGGGGATGTGCCCGCAACAAAGGTACATGCCCTTGACCGGAATCGAACCCAGGACCTTTCAGTCTGCAGACCGAGGCTCTACCACTGAGCCAAACCAGTTTTGGCGATGTTTCTAGCTTTCTATCTCTCTTCCTTCCTCTCTGTAAAAAATCAATAAAATATATATTTTTTAAAATGGGTGTTGTATTTTATCAAATGCTTTTTCTGCATTTATTGATATGATAATGTGTTTTTTCCTTCTTCATTTTATTTATGTGGTGTATCACGTTTATTGTTTTGCAGTGAAGATATTTACCAACTTGTACTCCTGGGATAAATCCTACTTGAGCATGGTATATGATATATTTTTTAAATCACTTCATTAAAATATATATATATATATATATATATATATATATATATATATCCTATATAATAAAGAGGTAATATGCAAATTGACCCTCATACCCCATGTCATCACAAGATGGCTGCCCTATGTCATCACAAGATGGACTCCCCCATATTTTAACAAGATGGCTGACAAGGGAGGGCAACTAGAGGTGACCAGGCCTGCAGGGGCAGGCAGTTGGGGGGAACTAGGACAGCAAGGGAGGGCAGTAGGGGTGATGGGTTGTCAGGGGAGCAGTTAGGTATCAATCATGCAAGCAGGGAAGTGGTTAGACATCAATTAGGCAAGCAGGGAAGCGGTTAGGGGGCAATCAGGCTGGCAGGCAGAAGTAGTTAGGGAAAATCAGGTAGGTAGGCAGGTGAGTTATTAGGAGCCAGCAGTCCCAGATTATGAGAGGATATTTGACTGCCAATTTGGGATCAGGCCCAAACTGGCAGTTGGAAATCCCCTGAGGGGTCCCAGATTGGAGAGGGTGCAGGCTGGACTGAGGCACAACCCCCAATGCACAGATTTTGTGCACCAGGCCTCTAGTACATATATATTAGAGGCCCAATGCACGAACTTTGTGTAAGAGTAGGCCTTCCTTCCACTGGCTGCTGGAACCGGCTTCCCCCTAGCACCTGGGATCTGGGCTTTCCTCCAGTCATTGGCAGGCACCTGGGACCCAGGACCCAGTCTTCCCTCACAGCCCCAGCTTCATCTGGAAGGTCATCTGGAAGAATGTTCAGTTTAATTAGCATGTTATGCTTTTATTATTATAGATTTCAGAGAGGAATGGAGAGGGAGAGAGATATAGAAACATTAATGATAAGAGAGAATCATTGATTGGCTGCCTTCTGCATACTCCACAATGGTGATTGAGCCTACAATCCCAGCATATGCCCCAACTGAGAAATGAACCACAATCTGCTGCTTCACAGGTCGATGCTCAACCACTGAGCCAGGCCAGCTGGGCTGGTGTATGATCTTTTTAGTGTATTGTTGGAATCAATTTGCTAATATTTTATTGAGGATTTTAGCATGTTCACTGTGGATATTGACCTGTCATCTTCTTTCTTTGTTGTATCTTTATCTGGTTTTGAAATTAGGATAATGTTGAGCTCTTAAAATGAGCTTTGGTCTTCCTTTTTCTTGAGTTTTTTGGAATAGTTTGAGAGGATAAGTATTAGTTTTTCTTTGAATGTTTGGTAAAATTTACCTGTGAAGCCATCCAATCCAGAACTTTTGTTTGTTGGGAGCTTTATTTTTTTTTTATTACTACTTCAATTTCACTAGTTGTAAACTGTCTATTCAGATTCTTTGATTCTTTCTAATTCAGTATTGGAAGATTGTATACATCTAGGTATTTATCCATTTATCCCAGATTGTTCATAATACTTTCTTACAATCCTTTGTATTTCTGTGGTGTCAGTTTTTGTTTCTCCTCTTTCATTTCTGATTTTACTCATTTGGATCCTCTCTCTTTTATTCTTGACTAGAAGCGCAGTGCATGAAATTTGTGCATGGGTATGGTCCCTAGGCCTGGCCCATGATGGAAGCACAAACGTCTGGCATGGAAGGACAGGTCCCATCTGACCTCTGGGCCCTGGGCAGCACCTGGGTCCCTGATCTCCTGGTTGAACTCTTGGTTGAAGGACTGCTCAAAGAGAAAATTTGCATATTAGGCTTTTATTACATAGGATGAGCCTGGTGAATGGTTTTTCAATCTTGTTTATCTTATTCAAGAGTCATCTCTTCTTTTCATTGATCTTTTGTATTGTTGTTGCTGTTTTTCAGACTCTATTTCATTTATTTCTGCTTTGATCTTTATTATTTTCTCCCTTCTATTCCCTCTGGGATTTGTTTATTGTTTTTTTCAAAATTCCTTTAAGTGTAAAGTTAGATTGTTTATTTGAGCTATTACTTATTTATTGGTAATGCTATGAATTTCCCTCTTAGAACTGCTTTAACTGAGTGCCATATCCTGTATTTTGGGCTGTGGTGTTCCCATTTTTTAAAAAAGTTTCAGATCATCTTTTGTAGTTACTTTAGGTCTCTGAATTTGCAAGATCACCATGCAGGTCTTTTCTGAGTTAGTCAGTTAAGCATGTGGTCCCTTTTCTTTCATACATTCCCCTTTTGGTCATAAGTAAATCAAAGGGTGCATTGATGACCAACCTTTTGGTTGCATAATGGAGTCCCATAGTGCTAGGACTCATTCCTAGACAGTCTCATTTGTTTTGCTGAACAGGGTGGACCACGGGGATGGGACAAGACTATAACCTTAGATGGCATTTAAGGTCCAATTATTATTATTATTCAAAATAAAAGGCAGATAAATGAAAGGCAGCCAGATCCTATATGTCCTAGTTAAAAAGTATTTTGGGCCAAAACCGGTTTGGCTCACTGGTAGAGTGTCTTTCTGTGGATTGAAAGGTCCCAGGTTCGATTCTGGTCAAGGGCATGTACCTTGGTTGTGGGCACAGCCCCGGTAGGGGGTGTGCAAGAGGCAGCTGGTTGATGTTTCTCTCTCATCGACGTTTCTAGCTCTCTATCTCTCTCCCTTCCTCTCTGTAAAATATCAATAAAATATATATATTTTTTAAAGTATTTTGGATCATTTCTAATTTGTCCATTTGTAGTTAGGTACTGATTAGCTAAGGTTCCTCATCAGGGAACTGTTGGAGAGAGTTTTTAATTAATGTATTTCCCAATGGACAAAAATTTGGGGTTGTAAATCGTGTTCTTTGAATATTTGTCTCCTGGGATTACTGTAAAATGAATGTTACTAATTTATTAGTTCCTATAATGCAGAATGTCTGCTTTTTAGGTTTCCTTATATTTGGAAAACAAAATATTTAAAATTAAGCAATATTTTAAACAGAATCATAAGAGAAATAATTATTCTCAATTTATTTAGTACCATAACCATTTTTGTTAAGCCTGTGTATTTGTCAGTATATTTTAAATATTTATTGTTGAAAGTATTAAGTATGCCCCATTTTAATGTTAGTTTCCATAAGTGAGTGAGATCATATGGTATTTTTCTTTCATTGCCTGGCTTATTTCACTTAGCATAATGCTTTTCAGGTCCATCCATGCTGCTGCAAATGGTAAGAATTCCTTTTTTATAGCAGTGTAGTATTCCATTGTCTAGAAGCAACATAGTTTTCTAATCCACTCGTCTGCTAATGGGCATTTAGTCTGTTTTCAAATCTTTGCTATGGTGAATGGTACTGCAATGACTATAGGGGTGTATATATCCTTTCTGATTGGTGTTTCTAGTTTCTTGGGATATATTCCTATAAGTGGGATCACTGGGTCAAATGGGAGCTCCATTTTTAGTTTTTTGAAGAAACTCCAAACTATTCTCCACAGTGGCTGTACCAGTCTGCATCCCCACCAGCAGTGCACAAGGGTTCCTTTTTCTCAGCATCCTCGCCAGCACTTGTCATTTGTTGACTTGTTGTTAATAACCATTCTGACAGGTGTGAGATGGTACCACATTGTTGTTTTGATTTGCATCTGTTGAATGATTAGTGACTTTGAACATGTTTTCATATGTCTCTTGGCCTTCCTTCTGTCTTCTTTCAAAGTGTCTATTTACATCAATTGCCCATTTTTTTTATTGGGTTGTTTACCTTCTTTTTGTTAAGCTGTATGAGTTCCATGTAAATGTTGGAAATTAAACCTTATAGTTGATATCATTGGCAAATATGTTCTCCCCATGCAGTGGGCTTTCTTGCTGTCTTATTGATGGTTTCCTTTGCTGTACAAAAGCTTTTTATTTTGATGTAGTCCCATTTTTTTTATTTTATCTTTAGTTTCCATTGCCCTAGGAGCAGTATCAGTGAAGAAATTGCTTTGGCATATGTCAGAGATTTTTCTGCCTTTAGATTCCCCTAGTATTTTTATAGTTTCCCATCTTACGTTTAAGTTCTAGATCTGTTTTGAGTTTGTTTTTGTGTATGGTGTAAGTTGGTAGTCTAGTTTCATTTTTTTGCATATATCTGTCCAATTTTCCAAACACCATTCACTTCATTGTATGTTCATGCCTCCGTTGTCAAATATTAACTGAGCACAATGATTTAAATTGATTTTGGGGTTCTCTATTTTATTCCATTGATCTATATGTCTGTTCTTCTGCTAATACCAGACAGTTTTGAGAACAGTGGCTTTGTAATATAGCTTGATATCTGGTATTGAGATCCATCCTACTTTGTTCTTCTTTCTCAGAATTGTTGTGGCTATTCAGGTCTTTTTTTATTCCAGATGAATTTTTAGAAAGTTCATTTAGGTTTGTAAAATATGCCTTTGGTATATTAATGGGAAGTAAATTGAATCTATAGATTGTTTTTGGTAGTATGGACATTTTGATGATTTTGATTCCACCAATACATGAACATGGTATGTTCTTCCATCTGTTTATGTCTTCCTCTATCTCTTTTTCCAGTGTCGTGCAGTTTTTCACATATAGGTCTTTTACCTCCTTAGTTAAGTTTATTCCTAGGTATCTTATTTTTTTTTTTTTTTTTTTTTTTGGTGTGATGGTAAATGGGATTGCTTTTTTAGTCTCTCTTTCTGTAAGTTCATTATTGGTGCATAAATGCTATAGATTTCTTGGCATTAATTTGTATCCTGCTACACTTATATATTCATTTATAAAGCCTAATAATTTTTTGATTGAGTCTTTAGGGTTTTCTATGTACAGTATCAGGTCCTTTGCAGATAAAGACAGTTTTACTTCTTCTTTTCCAATTTGGATGCCTTTTATTTCTTATTCTTGTTTGATTGCAATGGCTAGTACTTCCAGCACTATGTTGAACTAGGAGTATGAGAGTGGGCATCCCTGTCTTGTTCCTGTTCTTCTGGGAAATGGTTTTAGTTTTTGCCCATAGAGTATGATGTTGGCTTTGGGTTTGTCATATATAGCTTTTATTATGTTGAAGTATAATTCTTCTATTCCCATCTTTCTGAGAGTTTTTATCAAGAAAGTGTGTTGGATTTTGTCAAATGCTTTTCCTGCATCAATTTATATTTCTATGTGATTTTACCTCTCAATATGTTTGTGTGATGTATTACATTTATTGATTTGCGGATATTGTACCATCCTTGCATCCCTGGGATAAATCCTACTTGATCATGGTATATGATCTTTCTGATGTACTGCTGGAGCCAATTTGCTAGAAGTTTGTTGAGGATTTTGGCATCTATGTTCATGAGGGATATTGGCCTGTAATTCTCTTTCATTGTATTATCTTTATCTGGTTTTGGTATTAGGGGGATGCTGGCTTCATAGAAAGAGCTTGGAAGTGTTCCTTCCTTTTGAATTTTCAGGAATAGTTTGAGGAAGATAGTTTTTTATTTTATTTTATTATTTTCATTATTTTTTAACAGTGTATGATTGTATTTAATACACAAGTTTGATATAACCAAAAAGTGAAACAGCAGAGTAAAATAGTAACAAAAACATGGTATTTCATTTGCAATGCATGAGAAATGGTTAACATCTTTAGTCATAAACAAACTCTTAAAAACCAGTGACACTATAATAATGCAAGGAAACTGGGAAAATGAAATGAAAAGGTGCAGGTGAAGAGGAAACAGTGAGCATGTGATTTTGCTGAGCAATGCTGGAGAAGAGCTTCTCTGCAGTCAGTGAGCAGAATAAAGACACTGACACCTAATAGTCTACAGCAGCGTTTTTCAACCGCTGTTCCGCGGCACACTAGTGTGCCGCGAGATGTTGCCTGGTGTGCCGTAGGTGCAGACAAGACAAGAATTTTATAATTTTTCACTATTTTGTTTACTTAATATTTCATAATAAAGTAATTATAAAATACTTTCTTTGTGTTTATTTGATTCCTATTCAAGAGAATTACTTTATATATAGTCAATATAGGCACAGAGTTAAATTTTTTTAACATTTTCTAATGGTGGTGTGCCTCGTGATTTTTTTCATGAAACAAGTGTGCCTTTGCCCAAAAAAAGGTTGAAAAACACTGGTCTACAGTTCTGAACAGGGTTGTGCAGTTTGAACTCTAAAACAGCAGAGGCAGATTAATGAGAAGGACCTGGTGTGAGAGGAAAGCTAACTTGAGCCTATATATAAATTGAGTATTTTTAGCCAGAGAAATTCCAACTCATTGGAATTTTTTCATCAAGTTAGTTGAATAAATTCAAAAGGAATGATATAAAAGCATGTTTAATGCAGAGAAAATGTGTGGTCAGTGTAAGTACAATGTCTGAGCACCACCACAAGGGTGCACACTAACTCTATTAGTAGATGATAGCATAGGGCAGTGTTTTTCAACCTTTTTTGGGCAAAGGCACACTTGTTTCATGAAAAAAATCATGAGGCACACCACCATTAGAAAATGTTAAAAAATTTAACTCTGTGCCTATATTGACTATATATAAAGTAATTCTCTTGAATAGGAATCAAATAAACACAAAGAAAGTATTTTATAATTACTTTATTATGAAATATTAAGTAAACAAAATAGTGAAAAATTATAAAATTCTTGTCTTGTCTGCACCTACGGCACACCAGGCAACATCTCGCGGCACACTAGTGTGCCGCGGAACAGCGGTTGAAAAACGCTGATCTAACGTGCTCTTGATTCCCTGTTATGTATACTTCATTTCAGTTATTGTATTCTTCATTACTATTTAAAAAATATTTTCTATCTCTTTGTGTTAGTTCTCAGTGAGTTTGTTTATTCTCAAGTTTATTGAGCATCCATATAACCAGTGTTTTGAACTCTGTATATGGGAGATGTTTGCTTTCATTTTTTCAGTTTTATTCTGTTTTTTTTTTTTTTCATTTGGGATATGTTTCTTTATCTCCAAATTTTGGCTGCTTTTCTGTTTGTTTCTATGTATTATGTAGATATGCTACATCTTCCAGTTTTTTTTTTTTAAAATAATTCTTTATTGTTAAAAGTATTAACTCTTCTCCTCCCTCCCCCCACCCCCAACACATTTTCCAATCATGGCAGGGTGGCCTTATGTGGTAGTTGTCCTGTGAGCCCCAATGGCGCAGTATCCCTATCACCTGAGCTGTGTGCTCCAGGAGTGTTCCTTATGTTGGTTGTGGTTGAGCATTGATTAGTTAGCATGCCAGTGTGAGGGCTTGACCTTTAGGCTGACTAACTGTGAGAACTGACTTTGTCTATATTGGAGGAGCTATTGTGTGAGGAGCTGACCCCCCAGAGAAAGATTCACTTTAATGAAGCTCTGGTGTCTGCCAAGTCCACCTTTGGGTATGCCATTTGTGGACTAATTGTGTGGTCCTCTGGTGTGAACTGAAGCAAAACACTAAATGTTTTGGTTCTAGAACCTCTTTTGAGGGGCTCTAGTGCAGGTCACTGCTTTGCCCAGACTGATAGGGGCTAAAAAGTGATCTACAGTTTGTAGCTTCCTGTGCTGGACTTTGAGGTACCTGGGAGAGGGCATTCTGTGTACTGAGATTTGCTGTTACTAGTGCCAGGCTTAGGGTCGCTTAGAAAGAGGTACAGGGCATGCCGAGGACAGCTGATGATTGGGTTTGTGTAACTTTGAACGATTTTAGGAAAAGCCATATTATGTGCCTAGGCAGGCTGCTTGTGAGGGATAGTAGTGAAAGAGGTTGGGGTTGTTGCTCAGTAGGGTGGGACAGGGCCTCAGGGAATCACCATGGTGGGGTGAATGGTGTTAATCAGGTGAATGGTAAATCAGATTTGGTACCCACCTGAGCCTGCTGTCTGGGTAGAGGGAGAGCTCAGCAAAGGAACAATATCTTCTGCTAGCCTAGCATTTCTTTCTGGGAGAGAGCTGCCCTGAATTCAGACAATTCTTTTCCTCTCCATATGTGTCTGGTGCTTTTGAGCTGCTTTCCCTTTGCTGCACTTAGGGTGAGTGTTTGTGAGAGAGTGTGTTTATACTGGAATCATTTAAGAGGACACCTGCATCTACGGCAGATATTTATCTTCCCTGGATGGAATCCTAGCTGGTTTTCACAGCCAGTTACTGTGGGGATTCCTCTTTTGGCACAGGAGGTCCAGGTTGGTGTGGGACTAGAATCCCTCACTCCCAAGGGGGAACTCTTGATATTTCTCTCGATTCTTAACTACCACTCCTGGATGTAGGATCATCCCACTCTATTCTCTGCCCCTTCTACCAGTCTGGATGTGGTATATCCTTAGTTATAGGATTTCTGTTCAACTAGATGTTTTTCAAGAATTGTTGTTCTATAATTTTGTTGCAACTTTGATGTGGTCATGGAAGGAGGTGAACATAACATTTATATCTATTCTACTATTGACCAGAAATCTCTTTAAAATAAAACAACATTATGTGTGGGAAGCAAAGCAGGTGTACAGGCCACCAATTTGTAACCTCTGGATGAGAAGAGAAATGCTCAGGGAATTGGAGGGTGAGTAGGGTCAGTGTGGCCTAGGGAAGTATCTCTGGGCAAGAGAAGTTCTCAGAGTGCCCACTGGACTTTCCTGACCTGTCCCTCCACACCTTCATAACTGGGTCATCAGTGAACTTATTCCCTTCTCCACCTCATCGAAGTCAACATAGCCATCACTACCTCCTTTAAAACTCCTCCCACAAGTAGTTTACAACTTGGCTCTGGGGAAAATTTTCCATCCTTACGGAGGTCTCCTGGGAGGGCCCTACCACTGGCCACAGTGAAACCTCATAAAAATCAGGGCTTCCAGGGCTCTTTTCATAGTTTCTCCTCAGCTGCTCCTCTAGTGACCTCCACCCTATGCTGCCTTCTTAGGGCTCAAGGTAGAGTGACTTGGTAGGTGAGCTGATACCTGGAGACTGGGTTTCTGCGGTGCGTTTAAGAGGACTGCAAGGAGGACACCTTACTGGGCAACAATATGTGAAACAGATCCACTTGGGACAGGAGCGGGAGCTGAGAGCCACAGGCAGGCTATGAATGTGAGCGCTTCTGGCAGGGAGTCAATCAGAACAAGCACAGTGGACAGTGGACCTGGGTCACCCACTTGATCTCCTTAGCTAGTATGGCTAGGGACAGGTACAGGGGGAGAGGCGGGTGGTGATGGTGGCTGGGTATGTAGTCTCATTCAGGACAGGCAGGTGGGCACAGTCAGGTCTTATCAGAATCTCATCTAGCTTAACTGGGACAGGACAATGAAGCCTAGCGTCTCCACTCTCTCTGGGAAAAGAGGTCAAATGAGAATGCACTACAGGGAAAAATGTTTAACCTACTTGTAAGACACAATGACTTGCAAGGGCTTTAGCATATCTGTTTTACTTACCAATGTGCAATTATGTGCTGTTCTTGACTGTTCATTACAGTGGATCCCCATTTATTGAGCTCTCTTAAATCCATTCTCTCAGCCTCAGACTAGACAGAAAACCCCATTCCTCCTCACACAGTCAGAGGATGGTTCTGAAATTTCTTCCTGATGCCATGGGACTCTCAAGTCCCTTATGCAGCACTCACATCCTTCCTGTCCTGTACCCTCTGTTTTAACAAGGCCTCTCTATAATCCCTGTGTGGCCACTCCAGCATTTTTGGCCCACTTCTATATGCCTAAGTTCCACTCCTTCGCAAATGAATTCTATTTCAGTCCCCCCATCCTCCCAAAAGCCTTTTCTAGATATTCTAGTCCAAACTAAAGCCAGTTTGGGCCAAACCAGAAAGGGGCTGAGGGCAGCCTAGTCTTGCAGGCTCTGCCAAAGATAGGAGAAGGGGAAAGGACACTTGACTTGGAGCTGTGTGGGTTGGTTGCCTAGTCATTGCCCCGAACTCACAAGGAACTGGGGTGGGTTCTAGAAACCTGGGCTAATGCTCCCAGGATCCTTAGTACTGAGTTGAGGAGGGCAGGTCTGAGCCCTGGTGAGCACTGCTCAGTTGGCCAAGGGTAAATGTGGGCTCTGGCAATGTCTGACAGGGATCCTCGGGCCCTACAAGCTATGTGTATGGTAAGCAGAGTGAAGCGTAGAGTCAGGTCTTATTTCTGCACAGGGGCTGTTTATGTGGGGCAGGGTACTACACCTCATTGAGTCTGTTTTCTCCTGTGTAAAATGGTAATGGTCTCAGTTGTTTGGAGGGTTGTATAAAGTAGGTAAGATAATTTATGTAAAGTGCCTAATGCATCAAATTGTATGTGTTCCAGAAACAGCAGCTCTTATGTAAGTCTAAATAATAAATAATAACAATTCCAAATCTCTAGCTCCACCGATTTCTGTGTGCAACTTTGAACAAATTCCTTATTAGCTCATCTGCTTCCTCATCTGTAAAATAAAGATTGTGGTTCATCCATTTATTCAATAATTACTGAGCAACTTATTATGTGTTGGGTGCAACTAAATCTGTCATTTAGTGTTAGCTAAAAAACATGGCACAGTGCTTGGCATATTCTAGGTGGTTAATAAATGTCATTTTCTTACACAAGTTCCAGCTGGATGATGGAAGATAGATAGAGGGCGGCAGGGGATGAGGTGAGGGATGGAGCAAGGGAATTTAGGAGGGGTAGTGGTGGAGATCTGTGTCTGCCTTGAATTCCCAGCTCCCCCAGCCCTTGTCCCTTCCATTGACAGGGTCTCACTTTGTCTCTAAGGGTGGGGGATGGTGCTGGGGCCTCTGAATAGTTTGTCCCCCTTTCTGTTCCTTGGTCCCATCAGACCTCTGTAGACTACATGGTCTATCCCTTGCCTGTAAATGGAGACAATGAGGTCTCCTCATTCTCAGACATTGGAGACACTGCAATGTGCCCACCTCATTAAAGTGGTATCAGGCTGAGGAACTTCCCTCATTCCTCCCAATTCCAGAGTGGTCTCCTTATCAAACTGGCCCCCTATCTCATGCTCCTGGCTTCTTTTCCAGGGACCACAGGCTGGACTCACCATCACCTCTGGCTTCTCAGCACCGAAGCCCCACACCTCTTTGTTTTGACTTTTCTCAGCTGCTGGGCCACACCAGATCAGACCCTCCCAGGGAGTTGTGTGTATGTATGTATACAAACAATATGAGACCTGGCACATAGGAGGCCTACAATAAAAGCTGATTGAATGAATGCTCCCTCTGCAAATGGGGCTCATTCATTCATTCATTCATTCATTCTGCAAACATTTTATTTAATACATAATCCATTTGGTGCCAGGCTCTGTGTCAAGGGCCATCAATAGTAGCCAAGTTCTCCAAAGAATGAATGGAATTCACAGGTTTTCTGCTCCCAATACCCACATCCCACCAAAGGCCCATCTGGCTCTCAGACCCCAGCCCCTCCCACACCCCCAGAGACCAGGGCACTGTCTCCACCAGGGATATGACTATAGCATGTTTGAGTACCAAGTCACTGAGTTTGGAATCAATCCTGGTGCCATACCTATCCTGTGCCCTTAGGCAAGTTACTAACTTCCCAGAGCTTTAGGTTCCCCATCTGGAAAACAGATGTAAATATAATTGCTTATCTCATATTTGCCAAGTGGGATAAATGCAGTAAAGCATATGCTTAGGACATGCCCACTGCATAGTAGGTGCTCAATAAACATGAGCTATTATGATTATGACCCCTCCATAGCACTGCTTGTCACAAGTCTGAACTCACAGTAGATGGTCAGTAAAATAAGACTTCCTGTAAACAGGGAGATCTGATGGGACATTCTGGGTAAAGAAACCCAGAAACTGGCAAAGAGCTGGTGAAGAGCAGTGAGAGACTACCTGGAGGGGCAGGTAGGTCTGGAAGAAATCCCCAGGATGTCTGTGTCTGCCTCCAGGTCAGGGAGCTCACTACTCTGAAGCAGTGTATTTTGTGCTTACCAGCTCTGATAGTCACAGTTCTTTGCATAAGTGACCACATTCTGTCTTTCAAGTCATAAGAAAACTCCAGGAACCCAGGAGTGAGGCTCAGACTAGTTGTGGCATATATACAAGGGTACTCAATTACTTTTGGGGCCTTTGAAACCTATGCTCACTTCAATACCTACTTTCCCCTCTTTCAGGACACTCTCACACTACTGCCCCATTTGGAGCAAGTAGCCAGGTGTTGGGAGTTAGCCATAGCCACATGAAATCACACAGAGAGAAGTGGGGTTGGGTCTCTCAGGAGAGAACAATGCCTTCCACAGGGTTCTCTCAGTTTCTTCCTGGTGAAATGCGTTCTCTCTGCAGATTTTTTTATTTTTATTTTTACTGTTGTAAAGCTGTGAGACAAACAATCTTGCCACTGGAGAGCAAAAATGCATCCCAAAGCTAGATGCATCCATACCTGGGCAGGGCCTGTCCTTCTTCACTGTCAGGCAGTGCAGGACCCAGCCGGCCATCCTTCAGGGGAGCCCCTGGCATACATTCTTTGAAGCCAGGGTCCTATCACTAATCAATACCACTGCTCAAGAGTTTACCTGGGACTGAGGGAGGAGTTCAGACCTCTTATTCTCAGGCCTTGGCAGGAACAGCTTCCCTGTGTTTCCACTCTGGAGGCTACACTCTGGCTGGCCATTTAGGGCCCAAGGAGAGATCCCAACACTGCAGGGCAGGCCTTCTAGGCCCGGCCCGTCTCATTCTGATAGTATCCCTGGCAACTGCCCCAAACTGGGGGCTGGACAGTACCTCTTTTGCCATGCTCTCCTGGGTGCTCTTCTGACAGTCCCTGGCAGGCTGTACCTCTGCTTTCATTGAATGTGCATCAGGGAGGCCCTGAGCAGTGACATCCTTGCACTGCCATCACTTCTTCCTCCCTGCTCTGAGCTATTGGAGACCAATAACTCGTGGAGACCATAAAGCTATGGCCCAGTTGATGGCAGTGGCTTCTTTCCCACCCCACTCCAGGGATCTCAGCCCTGGAAAACACTGAAATCTGAGTTGGGGCGCCACTGACCACGTCCCCATCTTGTTGAAGCCCCACAGCAGTTGGTGAGGTAGATGAACATTACCAGAACCCCTTCATAGATTAGGTAGATAGGCTCAGAGAGTCAAATGGACTTTCCCAAGATCACACAGCTACTAGATAGCAGAGCCAGATATAGTGGAAACCATGTGCTCAAGGGGGGAGAGGGGGAGCGGAGGGGCACAGGCTCTGTGACCTTGGGCCAGTTACTTCTCTGAATCTCTCTTCTCATTTGAAAAATGGAAATAATAATACTTCCTGTCTTGTCAGGCTACTGTGAAAATTAAATTAGATTATGCCATAGGATGTATTTAGCATAGTAGCAACATGGAGATCTGCTCAGTAAATGTGGCAATGGTTGGGATTATTAGCCCAATGATATTCAGATGCTGTCTCTGTTTGAACCATGCCCCAAATTAAGCTTTGGTACCTCTAGGCTCCCATATGTCTTTGTTGGTGTCATTCATGACCTGCCAAAGTGAACTCAGGGTCCCAGTATGGAGGAGCAGTGGTAGAGTGGGGCCATTAGATTCCTTCCTGGGGCTGCCTGCCTGCTGACAGGTCAGAGGCCTATCTCTGGCCCATGGTGGCTGCTACCTGTTTTCTCACATGGACCTCAGCAGCACTCCGGGCCTTGCTGGGGCTTTGCTATGAGTCTTTGATCTCTGGAGGACAAGGCTGAGCAGGGAGCTACCCACTTAGTGATGCCACTCAGTCTCATGCACATCATGCCCTGGCTTTGGACACTGCTCCTTCAGAGTCTGCCTCCTGCAGATGAATCCCTCCAGGATATGGTCCAGGCCAGCAGCCTGACATTTGGACACCCCCTTCAGGAGCACTGCAATGGGAAGGAAGGTTCTAGACACACTTCGTGGAACCAGAAGGGAAGTAAGATGAGCTCTGAGAAAGCTTTGGGGCCTGTGGGACTGGATACTCAGTATTTTAAAATTTTATTATTACTGTGTTTGTTTAAATATATATGTGTGTGTGTGTGATATATATATATATATGTGTGCGTGTATGTGTATATATATATATACTATATATATATATATATATATATATATATATATATATATATATATATGACTTTATATACCTCCCCCCACCCAATCCCAGTCCCCTCCGACCCTTAATTTTTCCCTTTGGCTTTCTGTCTGGAGGCTGTGTAGGGAAGCACTGTCTGCGTGCTCTTGTCTGACACTGTTTGGGTGCTGCTGTTCCTCATGATCCTTCGCGTCTGCTCAGGGGCCAATGAGCATTGTCCAGTCAGTGTAGGGCGCCTTGGCTTGTTGGGGGCCGGGGAGGTCTTGAGGGGGCCCACATGGGTCTCTGTATTGGGAGGCTCTGGTGACAGGCCCACCTCCTCCTCTGCTGCTGTCTCCTCACCATCCCCCTCTTCATCGTCACAGCACAAAGCATGGTAGAGCACTTTGTCACTGAAGCGCACTCTCTCCCGTGTGCCTGGGGTTCGCTGGGGCAGTTGCCCCTTGAGAGGGCCGGTGCTGAAGGCCTCCTCACTGGAGGAGTCTGGAGTCTCCACCCGTGGCCCATTAGGAATAGGCATGCCACCGTTCATGAGTCGGCAGTCTGAACCAGCCCCTGGTTGTGTTGGTTCAGGGGCATCCATGGAATCTGAAGGGGTAGAGACATCCAGGAAGGAGCAGAACTCCCAGCTGTCTGAGAGGATGTCAGCTGTCATGAAGTCCAGGTGGCCCAAGTCAAAGGGGCCACCTACACCGGCCTTGTCGCTGCTAGAGGTACTGCTCACAGTGGCTGTGGTCCAGTCATCTGGCTCCAGTTCAAAATCGAAGTCTGAGGTTAACTTGTCTATCTGGCTCACCACCTGTCCAGGGAAGGGCAGAAGCATTAGAGCAGCCAGGCCAGACTTGGCATCACATAGGTGTGAGCATGTGCCCCCCTCCATGACATCCTCCCTGATGATGTCCCTACAGGATGGCAACTGGACTTGAGGTCACAGGCTTGTTTGCTCTGTGAAAGGCCCAAACTGGACCAGGGTGAACAGAGCTTGTTTTTCATTCCTCAGTCTCTTGGGTGGAGGAGGGACTGTCTTCTAGACTGTACTCCATCCATTCACATAGCCCTCTCCCCCTAGCCAGCTGCTGTTCTGAGGGGAGAGGTATAGGGGGTTACAGGCTCTGGTGCTCAGAGCTTGATCTTCCTATGACTGAAAAGGCTATTTAAAGAGGGTGGTTAATAGATGAAAGGATTAGTGTAGTAAAGGTTAAAGGGGGCCAAGTATATAGTGATGGAAGGTGATTTAACTTTTTAGGGGGGGGCACACATTGCAATATACAGATCATGTATCATAGAAATGTACATTTGAAACCTATGACCCTATTGACCAGTATCACTCCAATAAATTTAATCAGAAAATGAAATAAAAAATAAAGAGGGCTGAGAGACTCCAGGAAACCCACTTAGTGGAGAGGTGGGAAAATGATATGGGGTGCTCTGAGGAAGCATTCTGGGCCAGCCTGTGCAGCTGGTCAGTGACTGTCCCTCAAGGGTCTCCATCACTCCACCCCTACCCCTCAGAGCCTTCTCCCTCCTTCCTCTCCCTGGTCTCTGATGACTGGAGATCAATCCTGGCTTGTTGGGGAATGAATAAAACAAGTATTATTTGGTAAGCAATAAAAACAACCCCATCCATTCTGGGCCCAGAGGTGCCTGTTAAATGCACTTGGGATGGGAGGGGAGACAATTCAGCTGCAACCTGTCCACTCTACAAAGACTAAAGCTCTGACTCCATGCAGGCAGCCCTGCCAATGGACATCCCCTGACCTTGGCCACTGTCAGCACTTGAGTCAGGAATGAAGATAATAGGGAAAGGAGAATCAAGAAGAGGAGAGAGTCTTCAGGCCAAAAACAAAAATAGCAAAACATCAAAAGCAAAGTAGAGGAACCAAGAGACCCAGAGACAAAGGCATATGCAGTGAGTCACAAGCCCAGGGCCTCTCCCGGTATTCTTACCTGGAGTCAGATCAGCCAGTTAATTGATTACCTAATCAACAAAACTTTATTGAGGACCACAACTGTCCAGAGATGTGCTAGGTATTTGGTGAGGAGTGGGGGTGAGGAATGCCCCACAGCAAAAGAAGAAAGCAAAGACAAAACTGAGGGGTCAAGAGGAGTCTGGGTCACTGGGATGTCTTCTTGGTTAGGGGGTCAGGAGACTCCATGCAGGTGACCTGGTCAGTTAATTTCCCACTTAGGTCTCAGTTTCTCAATCTGTAAATGGGAGTTGAGTGAACTGGTTGATATCCAAGGTTCCTTTCATCGCTGTGATCTTAGGAAAGGGTTCTGTAGGGCATTGGCGATAAAAGTGATATTATCTCCCATCTCTGAGCACCTACTTATGTGTCAGACTTTCCACCCATGAGATCATAGATAATGGGCCTGAAGCGCCAGTCAATGGGGAAGCTGAGATTACTGCCTTCGCCACACCCCTGCAAGACTGCACACTGCTCCAAGTGCTACTGTGATTTCTGGGGATGAGTAGGCAATGGGCATAGGGCTCCACCCTCCAATCTGGCCACCTCTTCTATGTCTCTCACTCCAGTGACTCCCCCTACCACAGAGAAGGTCATATCCCCCAGGAGTCCTTGCTCAACCCAATCCACACCTGAGGGCTGATAAGGACCCTGGCCTCAAACTAGAATGTGTATCAGCCCACTCTCCAGAGTTTCTGATTTTTCAGGTTTTGGGTAAGGTTTGAGAAAGTATAGATCTAACAGGCTTCCCTGTGCTGCTGCTGTTGGTCTGAGGACAAAGTCTGAGAACCACTAACCAAGGTACCTGATATTTAAGCTGATGAAGAAATAGCACCCCACAGCATTGCTGCTTCAGAAGTGTCCTCTCGCTGCTGGGCAGCCACACCCTCCAATTACACTCCCCAGAGCAAGCTAGCTGCTGATAGTCTGCTGCTGCACTAGAGAAGGCAACAATAGCAGGAATCTGGAGTTAAATTTCCTGGCTGTAGGGGCACAGATTTGGCTGAGGCTAGGCCAGGCCCAGAAGCTAGGCTCCTAACGTCCTGTGAGGAAGATCCAGGGAGCACAAGGCAGGATTTCTGAAGCCTTCAGGCCTGAACATACCCCCCATCCAAGAGACCCTTCTCAGGTGGCCTTCACATTCAGGCCCTTCCTCTCCTCCCTTAGAACACCCTCTCTGGTTCCACCCTGGGGGTGTGGGAGAAGTCTCATTTTCCTCCCCTATAAAGTGGGATGATGCTCTTTGCCTCATCCAGTTGGTGGAGATTTAATAGATATGAATGTGCATTAGACTGCAGAGTCAGCACATATAAGCATCTAAGAATCTGGGCTCTGGAGCCACACCTAGGGTCCAACCTTGGCATCATAACTTACTAGATTTATTACCTTAGCCAGGTTGCTCAATGTCTCTGTGCGTAAGTATCCTCAGCCAAGGAGAATCCTAATAGTACCTACTTGTTAGGCTGTTGCGATGATTAATGATGTGATGCACAGAAAGCATGTAAAACAATATCCACCATGGACATTGAGAGCCAACATGTAACAGGTACCAGCCCCAAGAGCTGATGGAAACCAGTTCTTCTCAAAGGAATGACACTCTGATGGGGATGTTTCCAGTGCCTGTGGCAGAATAATGGGACATGTTGGGCCTTTCAAGCCCCAACACATGGGTGGAACCTATGTTCCGTGAAGTAGGGCTGTTTCCAAATGGAAACAGAAGGGGTTCTAAAAGCCAAATGGTTGAGGCTCAGAAGAAAATCTGGCTCAGTTCATTAGGTGGTGTAGTTCAAACATACTTGATAAATGACATAAGTAAGGATCAGAAAGGGAAGTGAGATGCTCAGGGTACCCAGATTATATGCAGAGCCTGGTCAGTCCATAACTCTACCTGTCCTTGGTGCCCCTCATTTCATGGGGCCCATGGGAGGGCAGGAGTCAGGCAGGCCCTAGGCTACCTGCCTCTCTGGATGTCTTGAAGTCTGTAATTTCTGCCTGAGATTTAATAATCATTTTGCCTGCATGTAACTTGAGACTGTCTTAGAGTACAGGCAAAATATCTATATACACAGAATAAAAGAGGGGAAGTGGGGGAATGGAGAGAGAAATGAAACCATAAAAATCACAGAATCCTACCACCTCAAAGCCAGAAGGGACTGGAGACACTGTTGAGACCACCCTTCTTACTGTGTTTAGTGATAGGGAACTGAGGCCCAGCGACTATAATGAGCTGACCTGAGACCAGAAGTCAGGAGTCCTGACTCCTGGGCCTGATCTTTTAAGAACATGAATTACCTACTCAAGAGGAGGCAAGAGGGAACACTTGAGAGAAGGGCAGGAACGAGGGCTGAGACAAAATCCCCCGGGGAGGCCCAGGTCCTGACTCAGCCTCTGTCCTGGTCACAGCTTTAGCTCCCCTCATCTGAACAACTGCATCCACACTCATCTAGTCAAAAAGTCAACAGGACCACGACACCCATCCACTTCTAGCACTCCTGTGCTCCCCAAACTTATGGACCTCCAAACACTGCCCACACCAAGCCTGTCTCCTTACCACACCTACACACATACACCCTGAGTTCACTTCTGCCTCTGGGCCTCACCTGAACGCCTCACACCTTTCTTACTCATTCTATCTCACTTCCTATGGAAGTCCTCCTTGATCCCCAGTTGAGAACAGGTTTCCTATGAAAGGCTCTCAAAGTACCTCATACCTTTCCTTAAAATATTATCTAGTATTTATCACTGCTACAATATTTTGAGCATATAGGTTACAATGTGGTTGATATCTTCTCCTCATAAGGAGTGGGCCTGGAAATGCACCACCACCATGCATCCCCAGTTTGGCAGAGATTGGTACTCTTTACAATACAGCCATTAAATGACTAGATGGGTTGAGGTATCTCAATAAAAATTGCTGGGAAGTTCTTTTCTGAGAAAATGTGCCATGGTCCCGGACACCACAATATTGCCTGCCCCAGCCCCAGCTGCCTCTCCAAGAAAAGCATGGATGTGTTCCATCAAACCCTAGAGTCAGGACCAAGGACTGGGGAATCTACCTCTATTTCCTGTCTCCCCCTCCCTCCCCACCTCTGGCCCCTCACTTTTCTTGACAAGTTGCTACCTCCTTCTCTTCTGTCTAGCTCCCTGGGCAGCTGATTATATAACTAGGGATTCTGCAATATTTATGACAACTGATTACTTTTTAATTCTGTGATTACGTTATTTATCTTCCTGGGGGCTGTGAAATTGGGAAGGGGGAGAGAGGTGACTGTGATTTTTGACTCTCATTATGCAATTTGGCCTAATTGGCCCCGGAGCTTTGTGAATCTGTCTGGAGGAGGAGGATGCAAAGGGAAAAGGGAGGTGAAAAGAAGAAAAAATCTGCACAATTCTTGCTGAGCTGTGGGTGATGGAGCTGACCCACTTTGGCACCACTCTGTGATCCCCAGCCTCTCCTGCTCCAGCTGCCATGTGGCTGGGCCACATTTATCTCCTGCTGTATGTCCCATGGCTCTCCTGGCTACCTCATATACAGCACCTTGCTGATGGGATAGCACAATTGCATGAGCCTCATTCCCAAGAAAATCAGGTGTGTGTGTGTGTGGGGGGGGGGGGGGAGGGTCTTCATTGCCACTCCAGGCTGCAAAAGGGTTTTGCCTGCCCTTCACCCTCTGGAGGTGTTCAGACCAAGGTGGGCAACTGTGCCCTTAAGTTATATCCTGCCCAATCGCCAGTGATGGTGTGAGGGATACTAGTGGTCAACACAGAACATTTTTAGTCCCATGCTGAGTGACATCTTGGGGGAGGGGTAACCAAGAGGGAGGTCAAGTACCTATTCAAGGTAAGCTCAACATTTGGGGGGCCAAGAACAAGGTCCTATACCCCTGCCCTTGTGGGCTCCCAATTAGTAGGGAACTGGGAGAACGGTGGAGAGGCAGATTCCCACAGAGAAACACAATGAGATTCCTGGAGAGTGTGTGGGATTCTTATAGGATAAAATCCAAATTTTGTACTGTGACCTGCATGCCCTGTGTGCCCTGGCCTCCTGCTCTCCTTCCCTAGTTCCCTCTGCTCCAAATGCATCAGCTTCCTTGCTGATCCTGACTATGCCAAGGATACTTCCTTCTCAAGACCAGCTGCTCCCCCTGCTTGGAGGCTCATTTCCAGATATCCATATGACTTGTATGTATCCTCACTTCCTTTGGGTCTTTGTTCAAACGCCATCTCTTTGGAGATCTGCCTCCCAACCCCATCACAACCCCTTTCCTTCGCCAGAAGAGGGTAGGACTGCCTGCTGCGGGCCCTGGGCCTGACCTCCCTGATAATGGCTAAGATGCCAATGTGACTCCAAAAGAACAAGGGCTTACACAGAGCTGAGGAGCAGGCTAGTGCTAGAACAGTCATCAATAATATCTAACAGATATGGAGCTAGTTTTGTGCCCATCACCGTGTGAAGTACATTGTATATAATATCACATTTAATCCTCACAACCACTGTAGAGCTGGTGATGATGAGGAGGCATACTATTCTGTATTTTCATTTTAGAGACGCAAAAGAAAAGCACAGAGAGGTAAAGTAACTTTCCTAAGTACACACAGCTAAGAAGGCAGTGAAGATCATATGTGAACCAGAAACATTTGGCTGCAAAGCCCAAGCTCAGCCCCTAGGCTGTACTGCTTCTCCAAATTATGATCCACAGAATTCTGAGGAGCTTAGAGAGCCTGCTGGGATTGGCTTAGCACCTGGAGTGCTGGGGACTTAGGAGAAATGAAGGCTAGCTAATTATTGACTCATATCCTCTGCAGCACAATTTTTGCTTTCAAGACACTTTTATATTCCTCACCTCACTTAGTCCATAAAAATATTTTCCCAATCATGGGACAGAACTTTCCTCCTATCCCTTGGGGAGAGTCAGGAGTTTGGGGAAACAGGAGATGCATGGGAGAGGGAACTCCAAATCTTTCAGGGGTGTGAGTAGGTGTTGATCCCCCAATATGTCCTTGTAAGATCACTCTGAAGTATGATTATCATCACTCCCATTTCAGAGATGAGCAGACTGAGGCTCGGGGGCCTGGGGAACAGTGCTTTAGTGCTGCTCATCTTTCTATGATGCTCAAGAGGATGAGGAGACTCTGCTATGATCCATGGCATGTGGGGAAGGGAGCAGCAGATGGAGGAGGATAGCAGAGGCAATATAGCTAAGCCCTTCCTCTCTGCCAGCCTTCCTCCCTTATCAAGCACCCTGCACTGCCCTCTGGCAGTCTTGTATGTAAATCCTGGCTTCACATCTAAGTGCTTCACCCTCTAGAGAACAGAATTCAGTTGGTGAAGTCTGTGCTGTGCTGCCCATCATGCCATCTCTAGGACCTGCCTAGGGGATGGGGAAGCTCTGAGACCTGCTCCCCCCACACCCCCTTCCCAGCTGAGTGCCATTGGCAGCAGGCAGGTGGTAGCACACAGGGTAGATTCTGGTTGCCATAGCAACCTGTCAGAGTTTTGGGTGGAGGCACATGGCCTATAGTGGGTAATGGGGGGAGGGAACTCATCTTTCTCTGTCCTGGCTCAGGCCTCTGGGTTGCACAGTACATGAACCTGAAGCTCTGCTGTTCAGGACATGGGAATGGGTTGAGAGTGTGTGCTGAGAAGAGAGGGAGAGGATATCTCAAAAATCTGCAAGTAAATCCTAGTGCTTCTGATCTTCCTGCCTCACTCCCCAAAGGGCATCCCCCCAGAGTATCACAGGATGAGCATAAGGTCTCATGTCTAGAAGGTCCCTAATGAAATGGAAAGAGGTTGCCCACCTGTTGAAGCTCCAGAGCAGGAATCAGGACCCGAGTTCTACTGAGCACTCCTGGTAGGCTCTGTGACCTTCAACAAGCCCCTATCCCTCTCTGGGCCTCAATTTCTTCATCTGTAAACGGATAGGCTGGTCTGGATGACCTGTGTGATGCCTTCAAGCTCTGGTTGGTTCTGTTGGGAGTGAGGGTTGGGGTGGGGGTGGGATGAGCAGATGCCTGCAAGATGCTTAGCTGGTCAGTTGGGAGTAGGCTCTGTACTACAATATATCAAAACTGAGCCCCAGGCTTAGAATCCATCCTAGTTCTTTCTGGGTAGGCCTGCTGGGGCATAGGTCCCATGGCTCTGCTCAAGACAGAGACTCTCGACAGTTCCCATGACTGATGGAACCACAGAACATCTGAAATAGATGGGGTTGGGGAGGTATGAAGTGGAGATGGTAGTCCTTCGGACCAATGAGGAGTTACTCATAGGCATTGACCACTAAATTGGATTCCCCAGAGATGTTCAGCCCACACCCCAGCCAGTCCAGTTCATGGGCAGAAGCACCACACCTCTCTCTTCCTGTCTCCTGAGGAAGGACTTCATGGCAGGCTCCATGAGGCTGACTCTGGGCAGAGAGGCTGCCTGCCCAACCTTAGTTCCTGGACCAAATCTCCACTCTGAAGATTCAAACACCCCTGCTCCTTAACTCTTGGGCCAGGCTAGAAGACCACTTTGCCAGTCTGGAGTTGGTATCTACCACCACCCCTTTCCTCAATCTTCCTAGAGCCCCCATCTCCCTACACATCTGGCTGGGAAAGTCTGAACCCATAACTCCAATTCAGTCACTCTCCCTGCCATCTCTGCAGGGGCCCTGGTTACAAGGAGTTGAAATTTGCCTAAAGCCCACCTATTGGCTGGCATAATGGTACTCAGGCCAATGGCTCAGAACCATGGTCATCATGCATTTTGGGCTCAAACACAGTCCAGGGGGCAGGAGCAATGTGGGAAGTGTTAAGTAAATCGGGCTCTACTTGGAGGGACACACATCCTAGGCTCTCTGCGTGACTTTTCAATCTTGGCCAAAAATGTTCAGAACGCGGGATGGGGATACATCTCTTTAGAGTACATTCCTGCCCCTGCCAGTGTACATAGGAACTCTTGATACCCACTAGCAGCTCCCTAGACTCATTTCTACCTCAGGGCAGGGAGGACCTAATTTTTTCAGGATCAAGTGTTCTGTAACATCTGGGGAATGCTCCAAGCAGTGGGGACTGCCTCATTAAACCATCTACACTCTCCCAGGGCCCCTTGTGACCAGCAGGTGGTGGGGTCAAAGGTAAAAGCTTAGGCTTCTGAAGAGATTATTGTGGAATTCAGTCCTTATTGGCTATCTTGGCAGATGAATCATAACCACAGAGCCATGGGCCCATTACATGCTGTCCAAATGCTCTCTGCAACACTGAGATCCCCTCCTCCCCTGAGCTATTGTGAAATTTTTAGCAGAGCAGACTTGGAGAAAGGAGAACAAGACAGAGGTACCCAGCAAAGTGGCCTGTGCGTGCACACCCGCACACACACACACACACACACAGACATAGATGCCAGAGTATGTTTTTGTGCCAGGCCCAGGAAAACTGGTTTAGGGTCCATCTGGCCCCTCACTCACCTCCCTGAGCTCCTTGGCCACTTCCTTGAGCTCCCGTAGGATGCCCTCCAGCTGTCCGATAACCATCTTCATGCGCTGTCGAATCCGCTCACGTTCACCACCACTGCTGGGGTCGACACTGGGCTGCCCGAGGTCTGGGGTGCCCCGAATGTTCATCCTTCACCACGTGGCTGCAGGCCTGCCCATACTCCCCCCAGCCAGGCACACACTGCGTCTGCCTCCACAGAGCCCCCCTCAGCCAGGCAGTGCTCCACATCTTAACGGCCCCCCAGCCTACGCTGGCCCTGGGTGGCCCTCACCCAGCCCCTGACTCCTGCCACCCCGCTTCCTTTGCCTCTGGATGGGGAATGGAACACCCAGAAGGAGACAGAATCTGACCCAAGGGGCCAAGATGAGGACATAGAAGGGGAGGGAGAGGGGGCTTCGGTCTCAGGAGGCCTTCAGGACTTGAAGTGCCTATAGGTATGCTAGACTGATATCTAGCTGAATCTGGACACAGAGGCAGGGGGATGACTCTGCAGGGACTAAGGGTAAGAGATGCCCTTGGGATTGGGCAAGGCAGCACAATCCCCTCACGATTCTTGGGCAGTTGCAAAGGCAGAGGTCTCTGGTTGCAAGTGACATCTGCAGAAGAACTGTGCCTGGGTTCTTCCAGCTGTGGAGGGGGCTCCAGATGTGGACAGCTCTGGGAAGGGAGCTGGACTGGAGGAGGGCAGCCCCCTGCAGAGAGAGCAAGCCTGGCATCAGCCCTCCCAGGCTGCAGCATCAGCCAGCAATGCTGCTGCCTCCATACTCTTCACAGCCAGCACCCTTCCTCGCTGGGGATTTGTTTTTCTTTGTGGGAAAAGATGGTGGAGGCATATGGCCTACAGCACAGCCTCTCTTTGGGAAGAAAGAGGGAGCCCCTGCTTTTGAGGCAGAAGTCCTCAGCCTGTGATGGGGCATAGAACACCAAGTCCCCCAAACACCCCTCCCAGCCAGGCCTTGCTCTGGAGGTTCACCAGAGGGTCTCTCCAGTCTCAGTCCTCCCTCATAGCGCCCCCAGAGTGCCCTCGTTCCCAGCAGACCCTCCCTTTTCCAGCCCAGCCTTCCCTTAGAACCCCCGGACTCACCGAGGGTGGGGGCACCAGCCTGCCTTCCGAGTAGCGTGGGGGCCAAGCCCCAAGATGAGGTTGGGGGAAGGGGGCAGGCTCCCTAGGGTGGGCTTCTTTCTCTGGACCCTTCAGCCCCTGGCCTCAGGGAGGTCTTCAGAGCCGCCCCGGAAGACATATGGGCGGTGGGAGTGGCAGGGCCTCCGCGCTCCCTGACTGGGGGCAGGAAAAATGTCCCTCAAACCCCGTCAGGCGCCGGGTGAGGAATGGGGAGAAGGGTCTGATGAGTCTGGGGCTCTCAGGCCACAGGTGACCCGGGCGTAGGGCGTCCCGGTGCGTGAGCCAAAGTAGCTGGGATCGGGGGGCGCCGGGATCCCCTCAGACCGCGCCCGGCATCCCCGGGCTCTGTACGGTCCAAGCTTCGCTCGGCCCAGTCCAGAGCGGTATGAGCCGGCACCTCTGGGTGCCCCGGACGCACTCAGCCCGGGCCCAGGCTGTCCGCGCTTCCGCACCTCGGCGCCCCGAGGGTCCGAGCAGCCCAGCCCCGCGCTCGGCCGGTGGCCAGAGAGCGCTGCCGCCGTCCTCCGCGGCCCGGGAAAGGCCGAGGGACTGGTCCCCGCTGCCCGGCCCGGAACGCGCGGGCGAGGGGCCCGGCCGGCTGGGCGGCAGCCCGGGCGCAGGCGGGAGGGGCGCGAGGCGGCGGAGAGGAGGCGACCGGAATGGAGGAGAAGGCTCGGCGCGGCTAGGGGCGGGGGGAGAATGCGCGACGGCCCAGCCGGCAGGAAGCACCGGGTTCGCAGCCCGAGACCAGCGGCCGCCGCCTCCCGCTGGCTCCCACCCGCCCGCCGCCTCCCAGCCCCCGGCGCCGGGCCGCTGCCGGAGGGGCACAGGCGCCGCCTGGGGCTGGGCCTCCCTCCGAGGCCTCGCCCTGACCTGCCCCGGGCCCGGGCTCCGCGGGCCCGGGCCGCTCCTCGAGGGTCGCCCCGCGCCTCCGGCGCCCGGCCACCTCCCGCCCCCACCGGATGGCTGCCCAGCGGGTGCTGCTCCCTCCCAGACCCCGGGCTCGGCGGCCCCGCTCGCTCGGCGCCGGCAGAGAAGGGCCGCCCCGCGCGGGGAGGGAGCTTTTAAAGAGACACACACGCCTCCCAGTGCCGAGCGCGCGTGCTGAGCGTGGTTCTCGCCACCTCGGCTGTGGGGAGATGTCCTGCGCTGGCGGGGCTGGAGGCGGACTAGCCCGGCTGGAATCCGCTGACCTCGGGGCATGGAGGGACAGCAGGCTATAGACTTAACCCTTTTCCACCTTTCCAGACACCCCCAGTACCCCTTCCCCCACCGCCATGCACCCCTCGCTTTCCCTTGGCTAAATTTCCCGCATCCAGACCCTTTCCTTCTATCACACTTCAAACTACCCCAGACATTGCCTTACATCAGATTAATTTAGGAAACAAAACATGGGCAACTTTTACTGGGCACCTCCGCAGATGACAGATAAGTCTAACGGTTAGACACTCAACATTTATTCAGCTCCCCTGTGTACCATGCCCCATATACTAGACTAGGGTACAGGAAGGAAAAAGCAACATTTTAGGAAACTCACAGCTCCTGGGAAACACTCCGGAGTAAAAGGAAGGGTGGTAAACACAGGACAAAAGCAAGTTCTTGAAGCAATTGGTGAGTGGCGAGGACAGCTGGGAAGGCCAGGAGCAACCTCTCCTGGGAAGCAACCCTGAGCTGTAGGAACTAGAGGTGACAGCTAGCCAAGCCTTACCATTGTGAGGGAGGCAGGGCTGGGGCTGAACATTCAAGGCAGTAAAGGGGAGGAACAGCAGGGCTCAGATGCAGAAGTGAGGGGAGTTTCAACTGTGGCCTTTTAGAAATACCGTTTTGACAGCTCTATGGAACTTAAACTCTAAGGACAGAGATTGTTGTGCTTCCATCACCAACATCCAACTCCAGAATGCTTCATCATAGAAAGCTGAAACTCTAGGGGATCGGGACGGCAGGCTGCAAGATAGTGTGTGAGTGAGAGTGAAAGGAGAGTGTGTGGATGTGCGGGGAGTGTCTGATTTGTAGTGAGGGACAGCTATATTCCAAGGAATTGTTGGGGACTGGTGGACTGGCTCCCCTGGCCCGGCAGCCTCTACTGCTGCTGAGATCTCCCCCTGAGCGGCTGCTCTGCTGCAGAGACCGCACCATCTTGAAGGGGAAAGCAGCTGTGATCCGAAGCCCAGCCTTACCTTCAAATGGGGAGACCTTGGATACCTCCCGGGTCCCTACAATCACACCCCCCATGGACAAGCTGCCTCAGCTGTGAACCCAGGAACACCAAGATTCCAGCCTCCCTGGCCACGGATGCCTAAAAAGTTTGTCCAGGAGGAGACAAAGCGGCACGGAATATGTGGACAGGCCCTGTGCCTTCTCACAGAGCAGATAGAAGGAACAGCTGGATCCAACAACATCCACCTGAAATTGGTGAATTAAACACAGCTGGTGAGGCAATCCATGGACTGAAACAGGCGTCTTCAAACTACGGCCCGCGGGCCACATGCGGCCCGCAGAGGAGCCTGATCCGGCCCGCCAGGTTTTTTGGGCAGTGAGCACAGCCAAGGTGTTACAATAGGAATTAGTAGTTCATATAGTTCGGCCCTCCAGCTCTCTGAGGGACCGTGACCTGGCCCCCACTTTAAAAAGTTTGAGGACCCCTGGCACTGAAAGGTCAGAAATTGCCTAGAGAGAGATGTGATCTGGGATCCAGGCTGGAGGGAGAAAGGCACGAAACAGGGATTAGAGTCTCAGAGGAAGACTTCAGTCCACCAATCTGCAGCCCTGTGCTAAGTGTAGCCCTCAAATGTGGAAGGGTGTCCACAGGGCTGCTGGCAGAAGGGGACCCTAAATATAAGCCCGCAGCCATAGTAAACTGTGTCCAGAAAGGCAGCCTGAAGTTCTATACCGGCCACCCAGTGCCAGGGAAAAAGATGCTAGTCAGTGCAATTACTTTGTCTTTTTTATTTTATTTTATTTATTTTTTATTTTTTACCTTGTTGCTTTTGCTTGCTAAGTCCAGTAATTAAAAACACACACCAAGACTTCAGGGGAAAGTTGTTTCTGTGGGAACTGGAGATCACAATAAGGAGAGATGAGCAGGAAACCAGCTCTGGGTAAGTCCGTCCCTCCAATCCCATCTTAAGTGTGGCAGGGAAAGAAGAGTCTAAACACTGGTTAGAGGTGGCCATTAATACAGAAACACTGCCACCCAGGGGTTGTGTCAGAAATTGACTTGTGTAAATACAGCTGAAGGCAGGCAGAGAAACAAAGTGAGCAGAGATCCTGCCTGCTTGAAAACAAGGTTGTGGCTTATGACAAACGAGTAGTGGATCACAGGGAACTTCAACATTGTGCTGACTACCTGACAGGAAATAGATGTGTGAGGCAGAACAGTAGCGGAACTGAACGACCTTCACTACTTAACTTTTTCATTTTTTATCTTTTACTTAAGAAACTAAAATATTTTTTCTTTTTTTCTCTTGATTTTACTTTTTTATTAATATATTTTTATTTTTAATTATCATTTTACCTTTTAAAAAGTTTTATTTTATTCTGGGATTGGTGTTCTACATTCTACTTTTATTTTTCTTTTAGTATTATTTTACTCTATCTCAATTTTTCCTTTATGCCAACACTTTCTTCCTCACTTTTCCTTTTTCCTTTTCCCCTCTTTCATCCTGTTTCTCTTACCCTGTTCCTGCTTTAGTTTTTCTCTATACTTTCTTTTTTTTAAATATATTTTATTGATTTCTTATAGAGAGAAAGGGAGAGAGATAGAGAGCTAGAAACATCGATGAGAGAGAATCATCAATCAGCTGCCTCTTGCACACCCCCCACTGGGGACGTGCCTGCAACCAAGGCACATGCCCTTGACCGGAATCAAACCTGGGACCCTTCAGCTCTATCCACTGAGCCAAACCGGTTTTGGCTATACTTTCTTTTTACTCCCTGTTAAAAATTGATCTTACTGATATATCTAATTTCCTGCTTCAAATCCATGCATACTTCTCTCTTCGCTTTCTTCACTAGGCAGTTTTTTCCCCCCTTTCTTTCCTCCCCTTTTCTCTTTCTGACTTGTTGTTGTTTGATGGTTAGTTTTTTTTTTGTTTTGTTTTTTTGCTTCCATTTTTCCTCTCTTCACTTATTCTCTTCTTCTACTAATAGCTTAATTACTTCCAATCACCAACTCAGGCCTATCTACTCTCTATGCTCCTTTTCTAATAATAGATGAATACATAGATAGATAGATTAAAGAAAGTATATATATATATATATATATATATATATATATATATATATATATTAACTTATATATATTCTCTTTTTTGTAGTTTAAAAAATATATAATTTATTAATTTTTTATAGAGAGGAAGGGAGAGGGATAGAGTCAAAACCATCAATGAGAGAGAAACATTTGTTAGCTGCCTCCTGCACACCTCCTACTGGGAATGTGCCTGCAACCAAGGTATATGCCCTTGATCTGAATCAAACCTTGGACCTTTCAGTCCACAGGCTGACACTCTATCCATTGAACCAAACCGGTTAGGGCTGTAGTTTATTTTTTACTTTTCTTCTTATATACTCATTCTCTTTCTATCTTCTCTATACTAAATTTTGGCCATTTCCCTATCCATCCAATTCTTTGATCTTATCTTCTGGAAATAAGCTGTGCATCCTCATATTCAGCTGAGTGTTGTTTGGGTATTGTTGTTTGCATATTTTAGATTAGTTGTTGCATTCATCTCAGAGTGTTTGTTGTTTGCATTTTTTTTTGGATTAGCTGTTGGTTTTTGGAGTTTTCATGGGAAAAATAAAAAAATATATATTTTCCCTTCTTTTTCTTTTCTCTTACATTTTTTCTTTTCTCAATATAATTTTTTATACTTTTTAAAAAATATATATATTTTATTGATTTTTTACAGAGAGGAAGAGAGAAGAATAGAGTTAGAAACATCAATGAGAGAGAGTCATCGATCAGCTGCCTCTTGCACACCCCCTACTGGGGATATGCCCGCAACCAAGGTACATGCCCTTGACCGGAATCGAACCCAGGACCTTTCAGTCCACAGACTGACACTCTACCACCGAGCCAAACCGGTTTCAGCTATACTTATTTTTATTTTTTTTATTTTTATCTCCTAATTCTCTTTTTCCTGGTGGTCACCTTTGGGGTTATTGGTATTGAGAATACATTTGTGTTTGGTTTCCTATGTGATGTGTCCTGTTGTGTTGTATTTTGTGCCTTTAAGACAATTCAGGAGAGACAGAGCTACATAACCAGACACCCTGAGAGAAGCAACCATGGGGAGACAAAGAAATAGCAAGCATATGAAAGAAAAAGAGGAATCACCAGAAAAGGAAGTAAATGAAATGGAGGTAAGCAATATGACAGAGAAAGAATTCAGTCCAATGGTCATAAGGTCACTAAAAAGGATGGAAGACAAATTCAACAATATGTTTAAGAACCAAGAGGAAATGAAGGAGAACCAAGAAGAATTGAAAAATGACATCAGTGTAATAAAGAACACAATAGAAATCATCAACAGTAGTTAGAAGAAGCGGAGGACTGCATCAGTAAGCTAGAAGACAAGGTAGAAAAAAATACCCAAGCAGAGCAGCAACTGGAGAAAAAATTTAAAAAACAGGAGGGAACATCGGAACAACATGAAACAAAACAACATTTGCATAATAGGGGTCCCAGAGGAGAGGCAATGAGCAAGGAATAGAAAACATATTTGAAGAAATAATGACAGAAAACTTCCCTGATATTGGAAAGAAGAAAAAACTCACACAAGTCCAAGAAGCTCAGAGTCCCAAACAAGGCGAACCCAAAAAGATGGACACAAAGACACATTATAATTAAATTGGCAAAATTTTAAAGGTTGCCAGAGAGAGACAGAAAGTTACCTACAAAGGATCTCCCATCAGGCTATTGACTTATTTCTCAACAGAAACACATCAGGCCAGGAGGGAATGGAATGAAATATACAAAGTCATGCAAAGCAAGGGTCTGAATCCAAGAATACTCTACCCAGCAAGGCTATCAATCAAAATGAGGATGAAATCAGGAGCTTCATAGACAAAAAAGGACTAAGGGAGTTTATTACCACCAAACCAGCAATGCAAGAAATGCTAAAGGATCTGTTATAAAAAGAAGAAATAGGAAGGGAAGAAGGAACATAAGCATAAAGAATAAAATTGGCAACAAACAAGTACCTATCAATAATAACTTTAAATGTAAATGGATTAAATGTCCCAATACAGAGACATAGGGTATCTGAGTGGATAAGAAATCATGAACCATATATCTGCTGTCTACAGGAGACCCACATCAGAACAAAGGACTCAGACAGATAGTGAAGGGATGGAAAAAGGTTTTTCAGGCAAATGGAAATTTTAAAAAATCTGGTGTAGCAATACTTATATCTGACAAATTAGACCTCAAAGTGAAGGCCATAACAAGAGATAAGGAAGGCCACTTCCTAATACTAAAGGGAGCAATACAACAAAAATATATAACTCTGTTAAACGTATATGCACCTAATACAGGAGCACCCAAATATGTAAATCACACACACAAAACAAACAAACAAACAACAAAACCTTCTGAAGGATATCAAGGGAGAGATTCACAGCAATACAGTCATAGTAGGGGACTTTAATACCCCAATAACACCACTGGATAAATCCTTTAAACAAAGAATCAGCAAAGAAGTAGCAATCCTAAATGACTCACTAGATCAGATGGAATTAATTGACATCTTCAGAACATTTCACCCTAAAGCCATAGAATATATATTCTTCTTAAGTGCACATGGATCATTTTCAAAGATAGACCACATATTGGGGCACAGGCAAAGTCTCTTTAAATTCAAGAAGATAGAAATTATATCAATCATCTTCTTAGATCACAATGGCATACAAGTAGAAATCAACTACAATTAAAAAATGAAAAATTCAGTACCTGGAGGCTAAATAGCATGCTATTATTAAATAATGATTGGGTTATCAAAGAGATCAAAGTAGAAATAAAAGCATTATGGCTACAAACGACAACAAACACAGAACAATGTAAAATCTATGGGACACAGTGAAATGAGTTTTGAGAGGGAAGTTCATAGCTCTACAGGCCTACCTAAAAAAAAATAAAACCCAATAAAAAATGGTTATAAATTACCTAACCCTACAACTCAGAAAGAGAACAACAAGAAAATCCCAGCATAAGCAAGAAGGAAGGAAATGATAAAGATCAGAGTAGAAATAAATACCATAGAGAAGAAACAACAAAAAAGCCCCACAATACAAAAGATCAACAATGCCAAGAGCTGGTTCCTTGAAAAGATAAACAAGAGTGACGAACCTCTAGCCAGACTCAATGAGAAGCAAAGAGAAGGGCCCAAATAAACAAAATCAGAAATGAAAGAGATGAAGTAACAACCAATCCCACAGAAATACAAACTACTATGGGAAAAAAATGCTATAAACAACTCTATTCCAACAAAATAGACAACCTAGATGAAATGGACATATTCTTAGAAAAATACAAACTCCCAAAACTCAATCAAGAAGAATCAAAAAACCTGATTAGGCCAATAACTACTGAAGAAATTGAAGAAGCGATAAAAAAATCTTCTAGCAAACTAAAGCCCTGGTCCAGATAGGTTTACAAGGGAGTTCTACCAAGCATTCAAAGAACTAAAACCTATCCTCCTCAGACAATTTCAAAAAAATCCAAGAGGAAGGCACTCTTCCAAGCTCTTTTTATGAAGCCAGCATTACCCTAATCCTCAAATCAGATAAAGACACCATCAAAAAAGAGAACGAAAGGCCAATATTCTTTATGAACATAGATGCTAAAAATCCTCAACAAAATTCTAGCAAATCAAATTCAGCATTACATTAGAAGGAACATACATCATGACCAAATGGGATTTATTCCGGGGATGCAAGAATGGTACAATATCAATAAAGAAATAAACGTGATACATCACATAAACAATTTGAGAGGCAAAAATCACACACTCATATCAAATGATGCAGAAAAAGCATTTGACAAAATCCATCAAACATCCTTTCTTGATAAAAACTCTCAGCAAGGTGGGAATAGAGGTATTATACCTCAACATAATAAAAGACTTATATGACACACCTACAGCCAACATCATACTCAATGGGCAAAAACTAAACTCATTTCCCCTAAGAATGGGAACAAGACAGGGATGCCCACTTTCACCACTCCTGTTCGACATAGCACTGGAAGTGCTACCCCTAGCAATCAGACAAGAAGAAGAAATAAAAGGCATCCAAATTGGAAAAGAAGTAAAAGTATCCTTATTTGCAGATGACATGATACTATACATAGAAAACCCCAAAGACGATATTAAAAAACTACTAGGCCTAACAAATGAATTAAGCAATGTAGCAAGATAAAAAATTAACACCCAGAAATCAATGGCCTTTTTATACACCAATAATGAACTCCCAGAAAGAGAAATGCAAAAAACAATTCCATTTATCATTGCATCAAAAAAATTAAGATACCTAGGAATAAACTAAGGAGGTAAAAGACCTGTACTTGGAAAACTACAGAACATTAAAAAAAGAGAGGAAGACATAAACAGATGGAAGAACATAACATGCTCATGGAATGGTAGAATCAACATCATTAAAATCAACCAAAGCAATTATAGATTCAATGTACTCCCCATTAAAATACCAATGGAATATTTCAAAGATCTAGAACAAACTCTCCAAAAATTCATCTGGAATAAAAGAAGACCCCAAATAGCCACAGCAATCCTGAGAAAGAACAAAGTTGGACAGATCACAATACCAGATATCAAGCTATATTACCAAGCCATGGTTCTCAAAACTGCCTGGTACTAGCACAAGAACAGAAATATAGACCAATGGAACAGAATAGAGAATCCAGAAATTGACCCAAGCCATTATGCTCAATTAATATTTGACAAAGGAGGCAAGAGCATATAATGGAGTCAAGACAGTTTCTTCAATAAATGGTGTTGGGAAATTTTTGTCAGATACATTAAAAAAAAATGAAACTAGATCACCAACTTATACCATACACAAAAACTCAAGGCTAATGGACTTGAATGTAAGATGGGAAACCATAAAAATCTTACAAGACTCCATAGGCAGCAAAATAATAGACATATGCCTTAGCAGTATCTTTACAGACACAGATCCTAGAGCTATAGAGACTAAAGAGGAAATAAACAAATGGGACTATATCAAAATAGAAAGCTTCACAGCAGAAGAACTCATTAACAAAACAACAAAAAGCCCACTGTGTGGGGGAACATATTTGCCAATGATATTTCAAATAAGGGTTTAATCTCCAAAATTTTCAGAGAACTCATACAACTTACCAAAATGAAGATAAATGATCCAATCAGAAAATGGGCAAAGGACCTAAATAGACACTTCTTGAAAGATGACATCTAGAGATATATGAAAACATGATCAAAGTCACTAATCACCCAAGAGATGCAAATCAAAACAACAATGAGATATCATCTCACACCTGTCAGAATGGCTATCATCAACAATCAATAAATGACAAGTGCTGGTGAGGATGTGGAGAAAAAGGAACCCTCCTTTACTACTGGTGGGAATGTAGACTGATACAGCCACTGTGGAAGACAGTATGAGGTTTCCTCAAAAATTTAAAAATGAAACTGCCTTTTGATCCAGTAATCCAACTTCTAGGAATATATTCCAATAAAACAGAAAGGATATATGCACCCCTGTATTCATAGAAGCACAATTTACAGTAGCTAAGATTTGGAAACAACCTAAGTATCCATCAGCAGATGAGTGGATTAGAAAACTGTGGTACATCTACACAATGGAATACTATGCTGCTATAAAAAAGAAGAACTTTTACCATTTGCAAAAGCATTGATGGAACTGGAGAGCATTATGCTAAGTGAAATAAGCCAGTTGGAGAAAGATAAATATCATATGATCTCACTCATATGTGGGATATAATGATCAACATAATTTGATGAACAAGAATAGATCCAAAGACAAATGGCAAAGGAGGAGGGGTTAGAGAACAACCAAAGGACTTGTATGCATGCATACCCTATTTCCCTGAAAATAAGACAGTGCCTTATATTAATTTTTGCTCCCAAAGATGTGCTAGGTCTTATTTTCAGGGGATGTCTTATTTTTCCATGAAGAAGAATACGGTACACATTTATTGTTAAATGAAAATAAAGGAAATTTATTACCTGTATACGGTACAGTAGTATGGTAGTTGTCAACACAAACCAGACAAACTGTGAATCCTACAGTATCAATAATTTACTAATTTATTCAATGACAATCATGTTATCATCTTCTGGAACATCATCCTAACAATCCAATTCCTGAATTTCCTGGTGAATTTCTTGTGACCCCATTACTTAAGGAATCAGTGGACCAAATCTCTCATGTTTAGCAATAGGATTCTGAGACAGATCCTAGGGGGGGGGCCTTATTTTCGGTGGATGTCTTATTTTTGTGGAAACACGGTATTAGCATGACTAATGGACACAGACACTGGGGTGGTGGGGGCTTGCTTGAGGTGGGAATGGGTGGGGGTGGGGGTAAGGGGCATCAACTGGGGGAAGGATGTAAAACTTTAGACAATAAATAAAAAAATAAAAAAGGAAAGCTCAAACTCTGTCCCCATTAAAAATAACTGTCCCTTCTCCTCCCATGGCCTCTGGCAACCACCATTTCATTTTCTGTGTTTGTAAATGGCTACTCTAGGTATCTCATACAGTGAAATTATCTAGTCCCATTCATCACTTTCATGGAAACTGTGATGCTAAGGATTGGCCAAGATCAAAATAGGCTGAGCTTGAGGAAATAAAATGAGTTTCTAGTCTCAGGTGCATGGAATTATCTGCCCAAAACCAAAATTGGGGAGTTGTATTGAACTGGGAGTGTTTTGAGACAACGAACTCAGTTTGAGAGGATGGGATGTGACTGCTTAATACCTAATTGATCTTGTGTCTCATTAATAAATGTAGGATTTTTTTAAAGGAGGTAACATTTCTTTTGTCATCCACGTGGATGACAAATTCACTAGGTGTATCCACAGGAGGGCAGGCAGTGTGGAGGAGGGGAGAGATTGGTATATACCTCATGTGAAGAAGGGTTGAGCTGGTCAGGGAAGGCTGGTGAAGGGGAGCCACCAGAGGGGTTTCTGATTATAAATCTCCAAGGGGCTGCCAGGGGCAAGAGGGAATACATAAGTCCTGGGAGGTTTACAGGCTTGCCTCCCTTAGTGTTTGGAAACTGACCTGTTCTTTCTTTGCCCTAACCTCCCTGCCCAGATGTTCCATTCTTCAGAGCTCTGCTTAGATCCACTACCCTTAACCCATCCCAGAGAGTCTTCTATGATCCTTTAGTCAACAGGAAGAAACAGAAACTCTTTTGGTCCCCAACTAAATGTTTCCCACAATATTTATTTAATGTGCTAGCTGTGTGACCTTGGGCAAGTGATTTAACCTTTGTGAGCAGGGATTAAGAGCCTATAACATTTTAATTTTTTTCTGCATTGGCCCAAAAAAGGGAGACTGTCTCATTGATTCAGAAAAATAGGGATGATAAGAATACCTACTTTCTAGGATCACTGTGAACATGGAATAAAATAATGTATATGAATGTACTTGGCTCAGAGCCTGGCACCTGGCATGTGCTTCTCAAATGGTAACTGCTGCTTTTTTGCTTCAAAGAGTGCTAAGAAATAGATTTAAAATGGTGGTGGAGCAAGTGGATGGTACACAGGCATGCTTCCAGGACTAAACTGGAATTGCAACTAAAATAAAAACAAAAACAAAAACAAAACCATCCCAAATAATCAACTGAAGACTAGCTGTAGAGAACTCTGATAACCAAATAGAAGAATGCATAGAGACTGGTAGGAAAGTCGGAGGCACAAAAAGGTTGTCTGGGCTCTCACAGACAGCAACTGAAGTTCTGGAGAGATATCTCAGCTGTGGGGGGTTGCCACTGAGAAATCAGGAGTCTAAACCCCTAGGTAGGCCCTGCAGCAGAGAGCACCAGAACTGAGGCAGGTGCCCACACAATATCTGGCTGTGAAAAGCAGCAATGGGGTTGCTGTCTGCCAGGAAGAGCTAGCTGGAAATGAAAGTACCCTCTTAAAAGAACAGATGCACAAAACTTCTGTGTGCAGCCACTCACCTTGGACTCCAGCAGAAGGAGGGCAGAGTAGACTAGAGCTATGTGAGCAGAAGCCATGTTTGGGGCTTTAAGGTTAGAGATCAGAAGGCAGAAACTCTGGTTTCCTATGCTGAACCATTGCCTTATACTTCGGAGGATATCTTTCTTGGGTAGACCTTTGCTATCCAGGCAGTTTTTGCCTGGGGGGATGATAGTTGTCCCATCCTATTGGAAAACTAACTCCACCATGTGGAGTTTCTGAGACCCATTAAGAGACTGAGAATAATAAAGCCTCCAGGCAGAAGCAATTGCCCCATCCTGTTGGAAAACCTCTCACTCTACATGTGGATGACTGCCTGAGGCTACTCCAGACTGAAACCAATCAGACTGCAGGCAGAAGTAAGTCTCTGGAGGCTTTGAATCTTTGCCTGATACAATTAGTCAGAAACAGCATTTGGACACTAGAGATTGGGAGGCATAGGAGATGTACCCAATACATAGTCACAAACCCAAACTGGCAGCCAAAGTGGGAGACAAAAAAATATCCCCCAATGAAAGAACAAGAGAATTTTCCAGAAGAAGAGCTAAATGAATGAAGATAAGTAATTTACCAGATACAGAGTTTAGAATAATGATGGCAAAGATGTTCAACAGCATGAGGAAAAAAAAGACATAGTAACTATGAAGAATGACATAGCCTAATAAAGAACATGGTGGAAGGAATATACAGCAGGTAAGGGGAGGCTGAGGATCAGATCAGTGAATTATAAGATAGGGTAGAAAAAAATCATGCAATCAGAGAACCAAAAAAAAAAAAATAATAATAATAATAATAAAAAACCCCAGGAAGATAGCTTAAGGGAGCTTTGGGACAATGTGAAATGTAACAATATTCACATAATAGATGTACCAGGAGGAGAAGAAAGTGAGCAAGGGATGTAGAATGTGTTTGAAGAAAAAATGGCAGAAAGAAATTCCTAACCAGGTGAAGGAAAAAGTCACATAAGTAAAGGAGTCACAGAGAACTCCAAGCAAGAACTGAAACAGGCCCATGTCCAGACACATCATAATTAAAATGCCAAATATGAATGACAAAGAGAGAATATTAAAGGCAGCAAGAGAAACGCAATTTTTACCTACAAAGGAGCTTATATAAAGCTACCATATGATTTCTCATTAGAAACCCAATAGGCCACAAGGGAATGGTATGAATTATTCAAGGTAATGAAAAGAAGTATTCAAGGTATCTGGAGGAAAGATTTCTATATCCAGCAAGGCTATCATTCAAAATAGACAGTGAAATAAAGAGTTTCCCAGGTTTAAAAAAAAAAAAAGAGGTTAATGGAGTTTATCACCACCAAACCAGCACAAGAAATGCTAAAGTGACTGTAATGAAAAGAAGAAATAGAGAAATATAGGCATACAAAATTAAAATGGCAATAAATAAGTACCTGTTAGTAATAACCTTAAATGTAAATGAATTAAATGTTCCAATCAAAAGTCATAGGGTGGCTGAAAGGATAAAAAAACATGACCCAAATAGATATAAGAGACATACCTCAGGAAAAAGATGAAACTGATGGGATGGAAAATAAATTTCCATAAAAATGGAAAAGCAAAAGAAGCTGGGATAGCAAAACTCATATCTTGACAAAATAGACTTCTAAATGAAGGCCATCACAAGAGACAACAAAGGTCACTGCATAATACTAAACTAATTGAACGAACAGGAAGATATAACCCTGATAATCATATATGCACCCAATATAGGAGCACCCAAATAGATAAAAATACTTCTGCAGGACTTTAAGGGAGAGATTAACCACAATACAGCTATCATAGGAGATTCCAACACCCTGCTGACTTCACTGGATAGATCTTCTAGACAAAAAATTAACAAGGAAACAATGACTCTAAATGACACATTGGATCAGATGAATTTAATTGACATTTATAGAACATTTCACCCCAAAGTTGCAGAATATACATTCTTCTTAAGTACCCATGGGCCATTTACAAAGATAGAACACATGTTAGGACAAAAAATAAATCTCTATAACTTTAAGAAGATTTAAATCATATCAAGCATCTTCTCAGATCACAAATAATTAAATTAGAAACAAACTACAGTAAAACCACTCAAAAACATTCAAACTCAAGGAGGCTAAATAGCATAGTATTAAACCAGTGGTTCCCAATGTGGGGCACACACCCCTAAGGGTAGGCAATTTGATTTTTAAGAGGGGGAAATTTGAGAATGAGTTATCTAACAGTGAATTTTTTGAATTTCTTATGGTTCTAGGGGCCTCATATATAGTATATAAATATATATTGTGACATATGTACACATTTAAGTCCTCTTTGCTATTTTTCATATCACTTTGTATTATTATTATTATTATTATTATTATTATTATTTTAAATAATTTCTTAATGATTCCTTCCTCAGTACGTCATCTGTCCTTTCATTCTTTTATTTTCTGTTTCCTGGATGTCATGTTCTTTGGAAGCTTGTTTAGACAAAGTTAATGGCCTTTTAGGCTTCCTCCATGTGAATAGGAGTTCACTTTTTTCATAATAAGAGTTATATGTCATGGAGAGTGGGCATCAGGATTTTAGAGATGCTTAGGTGGAGCATGGCAAAAGGAAAAGAAAAAAAAAAAGGGGGGGCAGGTGGGAACCACTGTATTAAACAAAGAATGGGTTACCAATGAAATCCAAGAAGAAACAAAAAACTTTCTGGAAACAAATGAAAATGAATACACAATAATTCAAAATCTCTGGGACACAACAAAAGCAGTCCTAGGAGGGAAGTTCATAGCACCATAGGCCTACCTAAAATAATAATAATAATAATAATAAGAAGAAGAAGAAGAAGAAGAAGAAGAAGAAATAAAAAACAATAAATTATTTAACCCTACAACTTAAGGAATTAGAAAGAAAACAACAAAAAAAGCCCAGAATAAGCAGAAAGAAGGAAATAATAAAGATTAGAGCAGAAATAAGAGACATGGAGACTAAAAAAATAAAAAACAAAAACAAAATAAAATAAATAAATGAAAGCAAGAGCTGGTTCTTTGAAAAGATAAACAAGATTGATGGAACATTAGATAGACTCACCAAGAAACAGAGAGAAGACACAAATAAATAAAATCAGAACTGAAAGAAGTGAAGTAACAACTCACACCATGGAAATACAAAGAATAGTAAGAAAATATTATGAACAACTATATGCCAACCAGCCAAACAATGTGGATGAAAAGGACAAATTCCTTGAAAAATACAATCTTCAAAACTGAATCCGAAAGAATCAGAAAACTTGCATAGGCCAATAATAATGGAGGAAAAAGAAGCAATAATGAAAAAACAAACACAAACAAAAAATTCCCAGCACACAAAAGCCCTGGTCCAGAAGTTTTAAGAAGGGAGTTTTAGAGAGATGCAAATCAAAACAACAATACAGTATCATCTCACACCTGTCAGAATGGCCAACATCAACAAATCAACAAACAAGTGTTGGCGAGGTTGCAGAGAAAAAGGAACCCTTGCACTGCTGGTGGGAATGTAGACTGGTGCAACCATTGTGGAGAACAGTATGGAGCTTCCTCAAAAAACTGAAAATGGAACTCCCATTTGACCCAATAATCCCACTCCTAGGAATATATCCCAAGAAGCTAGAAACACCGATCAGAAAGGATATATGCACCCCTATGTTCATAGCAGCACAATTTACAATAGCTAGGATTTGGAAACAGCCTAGGTTCCCATCAGCAGATGATTGGATCCAAAAACTATGGTACATCTACACAATGGAATATTATGCTGCCATGAAAAAGAAGAAATTTTCATCATTTGCAGCAACCTGGATGGAATTGGGGAACATCATGCTGAGTGAAAGAAGCCAGTCAATGAAAGAGAAACACCACATGACCTCACTTATTTATGGAGGATAAAGAACATTATAAACTGAAGAATCAAAAGAGAGATATAGAGACAGTAAAGCAACAAGCAGACTGTGAAATTACAGCGGGGAGATTAGGGAGAGCTCAGGGAGATAAAAGATCAACTGAAGGACTTATATACATGCATATAAGCACAACCAATGGACACAAAACTCTGGGAAGGGAGGGCATGTATGGGAGGAAGGCAATGGAATATGTACAAACATAATAATTTAATAAAAAAAACATTAAAAAAGGGAGTTTTACCAAACACTCAAAGAAAAACTAACACCTATATTCCACAAATTATTCCAAAATATCCAAGAGGAAGGAACACTTCCAGGCTCTTTTAATGAGTACCATATTAACCTAATTCCAAAACCAGATAAAGAAAGTGCAAAGAAAGAATTATGGGCTAACATCCCTGATGAGCATAGATGCTAAAATCCTCAACAAAATATTAGCAAATCTCATCCAGCAATATATTAAAAAGATCATATACCATGACCAAGTGGGATTTGTTCCAGGAATGCAAGGGTGGTACATATTTACAAATCCATAAACATGATGCATCACATAAACAAAGTGAAAGACAAAAATCACATGATTATATCAATTGATGCAGAAAAAAAAATCTATACTAATAAAAGGACAATATGCTAATTAGACCAGATAGACTGGATGTCATTCCAGATGTCTTTCCTAACAAAGCTGGGGCCTGGTCCGGACTAAGCAGCCTGGGGTCCTGGGTGCCTGCGGCCAGCCAGGGGGAAGGAAGCCCTGGTACTGGGGGCCAGAGAAAAGTCACTGCAGGCAGCCCAGTCCCAGGTGCCAGAGGGAAGCCAGTGCTGGCAGCGCAGGGAAGGAAGGCCTACTATTACATGAATTCTTGTGCAACATGCTTCTAGTCATTCAATAAAATCCAACACCCATTTTTGATTAAAACCCTCAGCAAAGTGGGAATAGAGGGAGCATATATTAACATACCAAAGGCCAAATATGATGAACATCATACTAAATGGGCAAAAACTAAAACCATTTCCCCTAAGAACAAGACAGGAAAGTCTGCTTTCACCATTCTTATTTAACATAGTCCTGGAAATCCTACCCAAATTGAAAAGGAGGAAGTAAAACACTCATTATTCAGATGGCATGATATTGTACATAGAAAATCCTAAAGACTTCACCAAAAAAAACTACTAGATTTAATAAATGTATTTGGCAATGTATTATAGCAGGATACAAAATTAACTTTAAAAAATCAATGGCTTTTTATATACCAAATAGAGGCCCAATGCACGAAATTCATTCAAGGGGCTTGGCCCTTGCAGCCATGGCAGCTTGCCTCAGCCCTTGTAGCCCCGGGTTCATCTGGAAGGTCATCTTGAAGGATGTCCAGAAGGTTGTTCAGCTGTCTGGTCTAATTAGCATATTATACTTTTATTATTATAGATAATGAATTCTCAGAAAGAAAACTAAATAATCCTATTTACCATTGCAATAAAAAAAATTAAGATACCTAGGAATAAACTTAACCAAGGAGATAAAAGACTTGTACTTGGGAAACTACAGGATATTGAAAAAAGAGATAGAGGAAGATAAAAACAAGTGGAAGAATATATAATGTTCATGAATTGGTAGAATTAAAACGTCTAGCCTACCAAAACGTCTATCCCAATTAAATGTCTATCCTTCCAAAGATAATTTACAGATTCAATGCAACTTCTATTAAAATACCAACAGCATGTTTCAGAGGTCTAGAACAAATACTCCAAAAATTTACATGGAACCAAAAAAGACCCCAAATATCCACAGCAATCTTGAGAAAGCAGAACAAAGTTGGAGGAATCACATAACCAGATATTACATTATACTACAAAGTCACTGTAATCAAAATAGCCTAGAACTGGCACAAGAACAGGCATATAGATCAATGGAACAGAACAGAGATCCCAGAAATTGACCCAAGCCATAACTCTAAATATTTGACAAAGGAGGCAAGAACATACAATAGAGTCAAGACAGCCTCTTTAATAAATTGTGCTGAAAAAATTGGACAGGTACATGCAAAAAACAAAACAAAACAAAACAAAACAAAACTAGACCACAAAACAAAACTAGAATCTGGAACCTTTCAGTCCACAGGCAGATGCTCTATCCACTGAGCCAAACCGGTTTTGGCTGAGAGCCAAATTTTAAAAACTTAAACTTCTTCTAACACCACTTCTTCAAAATAGACTCTCCCAGGCTGTGGTATTTTTTTGGAAGAGCCACACTCAAGGGGCCAAAGAGCCGCATGTGGCTCACGAGCTGCAGTTTGCCAACCACGGGTATACCATGGAATACTATGCAGCAATAAAAAAGAAGGAACTCGTACCCTTTGAGACAGCATGGAGGTACCTGGACAGTATTACGCTAAGCAAAATAATCCAGTCACAGAAAGATAAGTATCACATGATCTCACTCATATGTCCAATCTACTAGTAACCTCCTGAAGTCTTCTCCCAGTGTGTAACTGATGAACAAAATATATTCAGAGACACAGAAGGACAGAACAGATAGGGGAATCTTAGAGGGAAGAAGGGGGAGGGTGGGTGGTTGGGAAGTAATAAACTTGTATGCATTTATGTCTAACCCATGGACACATACAATAGGGTGGTGAAGGTCAGGGGTGGGGTGAGATGGGGTGGGATAGAAGTGGTCAATGGGTGGAAAATGGGGACATATGTAATGCTTTCAACAATAAAGGTTAAAACACACACACACACACACACACACACACACACGAAAAACACAAACAACCCCACAAATGGTACCTGCTCTCAGCTCTTGTTAAAGGCTTTGTGTCTGTAAGCCTTATTTCCTTGTGAGGCTGTGAACTCCCAGGATGATATCTGTGTTGCATCTGCCCTGTTCTCACATGGACCAGTAGAATGGAATAAAATAGCTAGTGACTTTTACTTTGGTCTGTTTTCCATTGTCCCATTTCTGGTATTCCTTTCCTTTAGACAATTCCTTCTTGTTATCACATAGACCTGATGGGTATTTGTTAGTCCCACTACTCCCACCCATGCCTATCCCATTGCCAACAGGTAGGTGTGTGACCTATCCTACCTAATAAAAGAGTAATATACACACAGGGGTCCTGGAACTGATACCCTGCAGATACTGAGGGAGACTTTCTATATATCTAACTGCAAACCAATGAGAACATGCCATTAGAATCAGAGTTCTCGTGAAGATTAAATGAGTGAACATCAAAAGGGACAGAAAGTATCTTTCTAGACATGTAATACTCTGGACCAGACTTCTTGGAATTACTGGGGATAAGACAGAGAGTACCAAGACATTGACTTCTGGGGCCAGGCCAAATGGATTTCTGGTTCTTGGATTGTGCTGGTCGATGTAACTGCATCTCTCCTATGGAGGGAATGACTGGCGACATTGAGAAGCTTGGGAAAGGAGCAGAAGAATGAGCATTCACTTTCGCTGAGGAGAAAATAGATAAGGTCACAGTCCTGTTTGGTCACACGACAAAAGCACATTCCTGGGAGAGTTTGTGCTAATCCGGGTGCATGAAGTATAGCTCCATTGAGGGATGACACACTGCCTCTCAAAGCTCTGAAGTTCTGGGGGCGGAGCTTGAAGATGGCGACCGAACAGATGGACTTGTTCTGACTCCGTTCCCAAAACAGATAAAGGCAGAGTCTGAGTAGCTCAGGGAATGTTGATTAGCAGCTAAAGGGCAGCGGATATCTCTAGGAAAGTAAGGAAGGGTCCGCTGGACAGGATTTCCTGACCAAGAGGCCAGCACTGCCGACTTTTCCCGGAGCGGCCTTGGCGAGAAGGCTGCACTACCCTACCAGGAAAGGAGGAGCATCTCTGAGGCCTGGAAAACCCACAGGGGAGGAGTCCATCGAGCACCTGTGACGCCCCAATCGGCGCAAACGCATGGATTCAACGGAGTTCATCGGCTACCCACAGAAAGGTCAGAGTTTGTGGGGATAGCCTGAGGGTTCTGGCGGCGCAGGCAGCGGTAGCCCCGGAGCTCCCGGGAGGCCCCGCCCCCAGAGCGGCCCAGGAGCGCTACGGCCCGCCTCTATTGTAGCCCCAGAGCGCTGCGAGGCCGCGCCCCCAGTGCGGCCCCGGAGCACCGCGGCAGCTGCGCCAGAGCTGTGCCCAAAGAAGGCCGTAACGAGAAACCTGTCTGGCAATACCCAGTCCGGGATTTGGCATAATCATCCCCAGAAACAGGACTTTTTCTAAAACCCCAGGGGGACACGGGACAGGTTGTTAAGAATCGCGGCTGTCCCGCTAAGGTTGGAACACCTGGACACCTCGGCGCCTGATCCCCTTCACCGCCTTGCATCTGTATACTAGGGAAGGACTGCACAGTTGGGCATATCCGGGAAATCGCAGGGGGAAATTGCCTTCCTGGAAACAAGGGATAGGAGCCAGAGGAGATAGTCTGGGAGCTAGCTGGCACTCTGCCAGCTAGAGCCATAGAGAAAGAAGGCCAGAGCAACAAAAAGACTTGGAGGTCAAACCGGTAACACTGACACCTAAGGGCTGAATTACAAACTGCCTTTTTTTTTTCTTCTTTCTTTCTTTTTCTTTTTCTTTTAATTAATCAAAAATAAATGGACACAAATAACTAAGATATAGTCTACCTAAAATTAAGGACTACCTTACAAAACTGAGGTGCAGTGGAATGCTGGGAACTACAAGATTCTCTGGTCTGAGAATCAGGTGTGCCAAATACAACAACAGAGGAAGTGAATGACCACTACTGGACATTTTTAGCTAATTTTACTATTCTTTATTTTACTTTCATTTTTTACATCTTTTACTTAAGAAACGATTTTTTTTCTTTTTTCCTTACTTGATTTTACCTTTTCAATTATTACATTTTTCAATCTCTATCATCACTATTACTACTGCTATTTTGCAGTTTTTTTTTTCTTTTCCTCTCCAGTACCATTTTATTTCTTCTTTATTTTACATTGGGAGTAACCTTCATTCTATTTTAATCTCTATAACATCATTCAACCATATCTCAACTCAACCTTTACACCATCACTCTCTTACTAAACTTTAACCTTTTAGTCTCCAGTTTATCCTATCCCTTTCCGGCCTTAGTTTTTCCTCTATTCTTTCTGTGTACCCCCTGCTAAAGCTCTCACTATACTTATAGACCTAAATTCCAACCCCTGATCCAAGTGTATAAATACCAATCTCTGTAATATATTAACTAGTTTAAAAAAAAACAAAACTACTTTCTATCCTTTTCTCATGGTTTGTGTAAAGGTTGATTATTGTGAATTTTTATGCTTTTTAGTGAAATTGTTATGCTTATTCCTGTGTTGTTATTGTTGCTTTGTATTTTTTAAACAAAAAAAAAAAATCCTCTGTTTTTGTTTGTTTCTTTTACTTCTGTATTGTATTAATCTCCAAGTATTGTTACTGGCATTGGCTGGGTTCAGAGGTTGTTCTATGGCAATTTTCTCCACATATATATAGTTTGTTTCCCATTTCTCTTTTAGTTTGCTTCTTCTTCTTCTTCTTCTTCTTCTTCTTCTTCTTCTTCTCTCTCTCTCTCTCTCTCTCTCTCTCTCTCTCTCTTTTCTTTTTTTCCCTTGTTTTCCAACTTCATTTTGTCATTACTTTTTTTCTTCTTTTTCTATCTCTTTATCCCTCTTTTTAAATTTTGTTTACTTAATTTTTTTTTAATTTTAATTTTAATTTTTAAAAATTTTTCTTTATTTTATTTTTACCTTTCTTCCTTCTCTCCTATCCCCTAAGTAGCCTTTCTCTAGTGGTCACCTTTATTAGAGGTTATTAATATTATAAATACATTCCTGTTAAGTGCCTCTTGTGTTGTACCTGGTAGTGTTGTATTGTGTACCTTTAAATCAACGCAGGAGAAGGAACACCACATAACCAGACATCCTGAGAAGAGAGGCCATGGGGAGACAAAAACATAGTCCGCACATGAAAGAAAAGCAGGCATCACCAGAAAAGGAAATAAACGAGTCAGAGGCAAGCAGCCTACCAGAGCAAGAGTTCAGAATAATGATCATAGGTTGGCTAAAAAGAATGGAAGAGAAATTTGACAATAACTAAGAAGAAATGAGGAAGAACCATGAGGAAGTGAAGAAGAGCCATGAGGAATTGAAGAAGAACCAAGAGGAATTGAAGAAGAACCAAGAGGAACTGAAGAAGAACCAAGAAGAAATGAAAAATGACATCACTATCATGAAGAACTCAATAGAATGCGTAAAGAGTAGACTAGATGAAGCAGAGGACCGCATCAGTGAGCTAGAAGACAAGATGGAAAAAAATACCCAATTAGAGCAGCTTCTAGAAAAAAAGATTAAAAAGCAGGAGGAGAGCCTACGGGAGTTTTGGGACAATACAAAACAAAATAATATTCGAATAATAGGGGTTCCAGAAGGAAAGGAAACTGAGGTAGACATGGAAAAAGTATTTCAAGAAATAATGACAGAAAACTTTCCTGAGATAGAGAAGAAAAAACCCACACAAATCCAAGATGCTCGCAGAGTCCCAAGCAAAATGAATCCCAGAAGACAGACGCCAAGGCACGTTATAATTAAAGTGGCAAACAACAACGACAAAGTAAGAATCTTAAAAGCAGCCAGAGAGAGACAGAAAGTTACATACAAAGGAACCCCCATCAGACTAGCAACTGATTTCTCAACAGAAACATATCAAGCCAGAAGGGAATGGGATGAAATATACAAAGTCATGCAAAGGAAGGGTCTGAATCCAAGAATACTGTACCCAGCAAGGCTATCAATCAAAATTGAAGGGGAAATCAGGAGTTTCACAGACAAAAAAAGACTGAAGGAATTTATCTCCACCAAACCAGCAATGCAAGAAATGCTAAAGGGTCTACTGTAAAAATAAAGAAATAGGAAGTGAAGAAGGAACACTGGCGTCAAAATGGCGTCAAATGAGTACCTATCAATAATAACCTTAAATGTAAATGGATTAAATGCTCCAATCAAAAGACATAGGGTGTCAGACTGGATAAGAAAATAAGACCCATACATCTGTTGTCTACAAGAAACCCACCTCAGAAAAAAAGATGCACACAGACTGAGGGTGAAGGGATGGAAAAAAGTTTTCCAGGCAAATGGAAATGAAAAAAAAAGCTGGGGTAGCAATACTTATATCTGACAAATTAGATCTCAGAGTGAAGGACATAACAAGAGATAATGAAGGCCACTTCATAATACTAAAGGGAACAATCCAACAAGAAGAAATAACCCTGGTAAATATATATATGCACCCAATACAGGAGCACCCAAATACATAAAAACAAAAAAAACAAAAAACTGCTGGAGGACATTAAGGGAGAGATTAATAGCAATACAATCATAGTAGGAGATTTTAATACCCCACTGTCACCCTTCGACAAATCATCTCAACAAAAAAGCAGCAAAGAAATATCAATCCTAAACGACTCACTAGACCAGATGGAATTAATTGACATCTTCAGAACATTCTACCCCAAAGCCACAGAATATACATTCTTCTCAAGTGCACATGGGACATTCTCAAAGATAGACCACATTTTGGGACATAGGCAAAGTCTTTTCAAATTCAAGAAGATAGAAATCATATCAAGCATCTTCTCAGATCATAATGGCATAAAACTAGAAATTAACTACAATAAAAATAATCCAAAGAAATCAAACACATGGAGACTAAACAACATGCTATTAAACAAGAACTGGGTTACCAGAGAAATCAAGGAAGAAATTAAAAGCATCCTGGAAACAAATGACAATGAAAACACAACAATCCAAAATCTATGGGACACAGCAAAAGCAATTTTGAGAGGGAAGTTCATATCCTTACAAGTCTATTGCAAAAAACTAGAAAAAATGGTAACAAATGATCTAACTCTACAACTCAAAGAGTTAGAAAAAGAGCAACAAAAAAGCCCAGTGTAAGCAGAAGGAAGGAAATAACAAATCAGAGCACAGATAAACGACATAGAGACCAAAGAAACAATACATAAGATCAACAAAACCAAGAGCTGGTTCTTTGAAAGGATAAACAAGATAGATGGACCTCTAGCCAGGCTAACCAAGAAACAAAGAGAGAGGACCCAAATAAACAAAATCAGAAATGAAAGAGGTGAAATAACAACAGACCCCACCGAAATACAATGGATTGTTACAAAATACTACAAACAACTCTATTCCAACAAACTGAACAACCTGGAGGAAATGGACATATTCCTAGAAAAATACAAACTGCCAAAACTCAATCAGAAAGAATCTAAAAATCTCAATAGACCAGTGATGTGGGAAGAAATTGAAACAGTCATCCAAAAGCTTCCAGCAAACAAAAGCCCAGGGCCAGATGGCTTCACGGGAGAGTTTTACCAAACATTCAAGGAAGAACTAAAACCTATCCTCCTCAGACTATTCCAAAAAATCCAAGAGGAAGGAACACTTCCAAACTCCTTCTATGAAGCCAGCATCACCCTAATACCAAAACCAGATAAAGACAACTCAATGAAAGAGAATTACAGGCCAATATCCCTCATGAACATAGATGCCAAAATCCTCAACAAAATCCTAGCAAATCGGCTCCAGCAGAGCATCACAAAGATCATACACCATGACCAAGTAGGATTTATTCCAGGAATGCAAGGATGGTACAATATCCGCAAATCAATAAACATGATACATCACATAAACAAATTGAATGATAAAAATCATATAGTCATATCAATTGATGCAGAAAAATCATTTGATAAAATCCCACACCCTTTCCTGATAAAAACTCTTACCAAGGTGGGAGTACAAAGATCATACCCCAACATAATAAAAGCTATATATGATAAACCCACAGCCAACATCATACTCAATGGGCAAAAACTAAAACCATTTCCTCTAAGAACAGGAACAAGACAGGGATGCCCACTCTCGCCACTCCTGTTTGACATAGTACTGGAACTACTAGCCATTGCAATTAGACAAGAGGAGGAAATAAAAGGCATCCAAATTGGAAAAGAAGAAGTAAAGTTATCATTATTTGCAGATGACATGATATTGTACATAAAAAACCCAAAAGACTCCATTAAAAAACTAATTGACTTAATAAATGAATTTGGCAATGTAGCAGGATACAAAATTAATGCCAAGAAATCCATGGCATTTCTATACACCAACAGTGAAACCACAGAAACAGAGACTAAAAAAGCAATTCCATTTACCATCGCACCAAAAAAATTAAGATACCTAGGAATAAATTTAACTAAGGAAGTAAAGGACCTATTTGCGGAAAACTACACGACACTGAAAAAAGAGATAGAGGAAGATGTAAGGAGATGGAAGAACATACCATGTTCATGGATTGGTAGAATCAACATCATCAAAATGTCCATACTTCCTAAAGCAATCTATAGGTTCAATGCACTCCCCATTAAAATACCAATGGCATATTTCACCGACCTAGAAAGAACTCTCCAAAAATTCATTTGGAACAATAAAAGACCCCGAATAGCCACAGCAATCCTGAGAAAGAAGAGTAAGGTAGGAGGGATCTCAATACCAGACTTCAAACTGTATTACAAAGCCACTGTTCTCAAAACAGCCTGGTACTGGCACAAGAACAGACATATAGATCAATGGAATCGAATCGAGAACCCAGATATCAACCCAAATCACTATGCTCAATTAATATTTGACAAAGGAGGCACGAATATACAATGGAGTCAAGACAGTTTCTTCAATAAATGGTGTTGGGAAAATTGGACAGACACTTGCAAAAGAATGAAACTAGATCACCAACTTACACCATTCACAAAAATAAACTCAAAATGGATACAGGACTTAAACATCAGACGGGAAACCATAAAAATACTAGAAGCATCCACAGGCAGCAAAATCTCAGACGTATGCCAAAAGAACTTCTTCACTGATACTACCCCTAGGGCAATGGAAGCTAAAGAGAAAATAAACAAATGGGACTACATCAAAATAAAAAGCTTTTTTACAGCAAAAGAAACCATCAACAAAACAACAAGAAAGCCCACTGTGTGGGAGAACATATTTGCAAATGATACCACTGATAAAGGTTTAATCTCCAACATCTACAAACAGCTTATACAACTAAATAAAAGGAAGATGAATAATCCAATTAAAAAATGGGCAATGGACCTAAATAGAACATTTTCAAAAGAAGACAGAAGGAAGGCCAAAAGGCACATAAAAACATGCTCAAAGTCACTAATTGTCCGAGAGATCCAAATCAAAACAATGCGGTACCATCTCACACCTGTCAGAATGGCCAACATCAACGAGTCAACAAACGACAAGTGTTGGCTAGGTTGCAGAGAAAAAGGAACCCTCGTGGGAATGCAGACTGGTGCAACCACTGTGGAGAACAGTGTGGAGTTTCCTCAAAAAACTGAAAATGGAACTCCCATTTGACCCAGTAATGCCACTCCTAGGAATATATCCCAAGAAATTAGAAAGACCAATCAGAAAGGATATATGCACCCCTATGTTCATAGCAGCACAATCTACAATAGCTAGAATTTGGAAACAGCCTAGGTGCCCGTCAGCAGAGGATTGGATCCAAAAACTATGGTACATCTACACAATGGAATACTATGCTGCCATAAAAAAGAAGAAATTCTCATCATTTGCAGCAACCTGGATGGAATTGGAGAACATCATGCTGAGTGAAAGAAGCTAATCAATGAAAGAGAAACACCACATGACCTCACTCATTTGTGGATGATAAAGAACATTATAAACTGATGAACCAAAAGATAGATATAGAGACAGTATATCAACAAGTAGACTGTCAAATTACAGCGGGGAGGGGAGGAAGATCTGGGAGAGATAATAGATCAACCAAAGGACTTTTATACATGCATATAAGTACAACCAATTGTCACAAAACTCTGGGGAGGGAGGGGAAGGAGGGGGGCAAAAAAAATCAATAAAATATATTAAAAAAAAGAGTAATATACAAATTAACCACCTCTTTGCTACACTCACAAGTCACGCCCACCAGCCACACCTACCAGCCAATCAGAACAAGTGTGCAAATAAACCCAACCAAGACAGCTACAACCACAGAGAGCAGGAGGGAGGCTTGGGTTTCCCAGGCAATGGAAGAAACCAAGCTCTCTGCCTGCCCTTGTGGGCCTAAGCCTCCACTCAAAGCTACAAAGTTTCAATTATATAAGGTAAACAAATCCAAATAGAAATGGTGGCAGCTACGAAGCAAGCAGGAGGCTTGGCTCCCCTCCAGGCTACAAAGTTTCAATTGTAGAAGGTAAATAAATTCCAGATACCAGGGCCTCCACTTGAGTTGCCAGGGGGCATGGCTAGCCTGCAAACCACTACAAGCCCCTCGCTTAGGCCACCCCACACCACCCCACACCACACCTTCAGGGCAAATCAGTTGGCCCCACCCATGCACCAGGCCTCTATCCTATCTAATAAAAGAGTAATATGCAGATTGACCATCACTCCAACACGCAAGATGGCTGCCCCCATGTGGTCAAAGATCCTGCCCCCATGTGGACACAAGATGCCACCACAAGATGGCCAGCAGGGGAGCGCAGTTGGGGGAGACCAGGCTTGCAAGGGAGGGCAGTTGGGGATGATCAACCCTGCAGGGGAGGGAAGTTAGGGGTGACCAGGCCAGCAGAGGAGGGAAGTTGGGGGCAAACAGGCTGGCAGGGGATCAGTTAGGCATCAATCAGGCTGGTATGGAGTGGTTAGGGGGTGATCAGGCTGGCAGGTAGAAGTAGTTAAGGGCAATCAGGAAGGCAGATAGGTGAGCAGTTGGGAGCCAGCAGTCCTGGATTGTGAGAGGGATGATATCCAACTGCCCCTTTAGGCCTGATCCCACGATGCAGTCAGACATCCCTTGAGGGGTCCCAGATTGAAGAGGTTGCAGGCTGTGCTGAGGGACACCCCCCTCCAACCCCCATACATGAATTTCGTGCACCTGGCCTCTAGTACTGTACTAATCATAGAAGGCCATTCTCTAGCACCAGGGGTTGGCTCCAGGGGTGCGCACATTATCCAAACAGGACCATTTGGAAGCTTTCTCTGGGATTGATATGTAAATGAGGGGAGGAAGCCTCCTTCCTGCTGAGCAAACAGCTGGATGCTATGGGCCCCAGGCATTGAGGCTTTCCTCAAAGGCATCTTTTACACTAAATGTGGGGGCCAAGCAAGGCAACAGATGGGAGAGGAATTTAGAGAGCATGATGGCAGCACAGTCCTGATTTTGGTTTTTATGCCTTGGTTTCTGTTGTTCTTCTTTCAGTTCTGAGAGCGGCAACAACACCCTACTCATCTATAAGAGCCAATAAATTCCTCAACTGCTCCAGTTGATTTGGCAAGTTTCTGTCTCATGCAACCAATGGGAGTCTGACATGTATTCTCAGGGAATACTAAATGAATATATGATCTACTAAATGATTGGACTTCCATATGGGGGAGGGGATGTCCAAAGATTCTGAAACCAGAGGGTCAGGACCTGCTGCCCTTTGGTCACAGACAGGAGGATGGGTATTTGGGAGGTTATTGCATCATGCAGACTTGGATTTGGGTCCCAGTTCTGCAATTCACCAGCTGGCGATCTTGGGCAAGTTATTTGCCCTCTCTGAATTTGAGGTTCCTTATATGTAAAGTAGGCAAAATATTAGTGACACATACAGTTGCCTTGAGGATGGAATGAGATTAAGAACAAGATGCATCAAACATAGTGCTCTAGGTTAGGGCCAGGGAGCCAGGAGCTGGAAAAATGGTAGCTTTTTATTGGCCTGCCATCCATTGTGGCTGAATATGCAAAACTGAGATTGGCATGCAGGTCAGGAGGGAACAAAAGTTCAATGTGCAAGTTGAATTCCCAGAAGGAGTGGGTCCTGAAAGCACCTAAACCAGAGTGAGCATATTCAAGCCAGAAATTTGAGATTACCCTAAGCTTCCATTCTCCTATATCTAATTAGTCACTAAGTCCTATTGATTCTACCCTCTGGACATTATGTAAATAGGTTTCTTCTCTCTACTAATGACCAGGCCCTTACTTGAACCCACTGGTCCCTGCATTAGCTAATGACCAACTAATGGATCTGCCAACCTTCAGACTTATCCTGCAGATTCCACTGTTGTTGGCACCAGCTTTATGTAGTATCTGTTTGTCATTGTAGGACTCCCAGTCCCCACAAGGCAAGTCTAATCCCCTTAATTTGGTGTTCATGTTTTTCTAGAAGCTTGCCCTCATCCATCTCTCTAGCTTCCGTTCTGTTGCCTCTTGCTCCATATGCTTCTGCCAGACTGAGTTACTTGCAGCTTTTCCCTACTATCCGCCTTACACTTGCTCTCTTGTTTGTCTGGAATGCTCCGCTTCTCATCCTTCTCCTGGAGGTCAACCACCAGAACCTCCTGAAATTTTCTCCCAGTGTGTAAGGTCTCTCCTCTGCGCTGCCACAAAGTCCTCATCCACCACAAGTGTAGCACCTATCACATTACATTGCCATTGTGACTCTGACCCTCTCCCACCAGATCATGAGCTGCTGGAGACAGACACCTCCATGCCCTCAATATCCAGCAGAGTCTGCTGTAGTCAGTTCTGAAGGTATGTTTTTTGAATATTGAATCTGTTACTTATTAGTTTTACAGCTTTATTAAACAAAATATTTTAAAGGTGACCTGAGATATGAAAAAACTGGGGGAAAGGGAAGGGCTCAGAGTTCATCCTGAACCTTCATACCCCTGAACCTCTAATATTCAGACCAGGCTCTCTTCAGGAAAGACCTGAATAGAAAGCTCTGCAATGTGACTTAGACCAATCACATACTTCTCTGTCCCTCTGCTTCCTCTTCTGAAAAGGGATATTCCAGGAAGATGATATTTTGCAGAGTACCTCACACTAAGAATCCTCAATTAGTCTCCCTACAGCCCAGGAGAACTATGTTCTTGTCACCCCTTCCTGCCTTCTGGGGAAAGAGAAACATCAGATCTCACCCAATAAGTTCTTTTTGTTTTGTGTCTGGAGTCCACTTTCACTACTCACCTAACAAAACTGCACCATCATCTCTCCACCAGACAAGGAAATCCAGCCCCAACCACATGGACCCAAGGGTTGCAGGTTCAATAGAGAAAGGGCAAACAGTGATATTAGAATCCTCAATTAATCTCCCTACAGCCCAGGAGAACTATGTTGTTGTCACCCCTTCCTGCCTTCTGGGGATTCTTATGCTGTCCATTACTCTTTCCTTCTGGGCCCCTCCTTCCCTTCCACCATCTGGTCAGCATCTAAACTGCTCTCTAAACTTATCCATCTTAAAATTAAGGTTCCAATGCCCTCTCTAAGTACTGTCTCATCTTTCTTCTTTTCATTGCCAGGCTTACCCAAAGAGTTGTCCCCATTTCCTGCCTCTTCTTCCCCTGCTTTCACCCAATAATTTCTCTTTGTTTTGTGGTCTGGAGTCCACTTCCACTACTCACCTAACAAAACTTTAAATGCTAATGTCATTGGTGACCTCCAAGGTTCTCAATCCACAGTCCTGATCTGACTTGTCTTTCCACTGTAGTTGGTACAATCAACTACCTCTTTTCCCTTAGCCTTAGGGATGCCAAGCCTGCCTGCTGGCTGCATTCTCATGGCTGACTCTCAACTTCCTCTCCCCACTTTTCACACTGTGCATCTTTGAACACTGGAGCTTTTCAAGTTTTAATTCTGTGTCCTTTTCATTCTCACCCCTCTCTCTTCCCCTCCATCATTCCCTCCTCTCTCATGGTTGCTGTTACCACCTATATGGCCCCTAATCCCAAACACACATCTCCAGCCCAGATCTCTCCAAGTTCCAGACTCTTGGATCCTCCTGCCTCCTGAGCAGCTCAAATTCAAAACTGAACTTAGGGTATCATCTAAATCAACTGCTATCTCAACTGCTCTTACTGAAACTCTGGGAATCTTCCTTTTTATTTTCTCCTCACCCCCGCCCCCTGCCTCTTCCCCCACCATAGAATCCTGCCTTGTCATTCAGCCTCCTGAATCCATGTCCTGTCTCCATTCTCTGCTGCCACCTCTCTGTCTGAGGCACCATCATCTCTCCACCAGACAAGGAAATCCAGCCCTTACCACATGGACCGAAGGGTTACAGGTTCAATAGAGAAAGGGCAAATAGTGATATTAGAAAGTGCATTCTCAAATTTTACCTTTCCAACGTATTTGACCCACAACAGTCACAAGGATTTCAAAAAACTTTGGTATGAATATATCATTCCTCTGCTTGAAATCCCTCATGTGTTCCACATTTTCCTAAAGTCTCAAATTTTCGTCACGTTCCCACTCTGGCTCCTTTAACTCTCTCCATCCTCTCTCTCTTCACCTCCCATTAGTCTCTGTTCTTCAGTCACACTGACTTTTTCATGCCTTAAACACACACATTTCTTACCTTGAGGATGTTGGCTTTTGCCCATGGGCAGTCTTATTCCCCCCGCCCCCTTTTTTTTTGACTCAGTTAACTCCTGCTCAACCTTGAGGCTCTGGCTTACAATCTAGTCCTCAGAAAGCCTTCCCAGAGCCCCCTCAAGACTAGCCCTTGCCCCTGGGATGTCAAGTCTGCATTCCTTGCTAGAATGTACTTCCTCCTGTTGATTACATGGAACTGTGCAGCAAATATTGACTGACAACTGAGGAAGTCCAGTGGTTAAGCAACATGCTTGAGGTCACAGCTTATCAGTGGCAGGTCTCATATTACACTCTTTTGGACTAGTTTTGGTGACTCTGCCATGGGGCCCCACAACACACAAATCCCTTCATCACAACAGTGATCACATCTTATCCTGGCTGCGTTTGCAATGGCCTGCATCTATGTTAAGCCTCTAAGCAGAGGCCATACTGTCTTATTTGTTCCTGTGTTCCTGCCCCCTTGCTCAGTATCTGGCACTTGGTGAGAAGGGAATCATGTGAGTGTTTGTCCATTGGCTCTTTGTTGATGAGTCACCCAATTCTTTCCCAGCTCTGCCTTGCTACCAAGCACCAACTTCATTTTTCATCCCAGCTATGGACTGAGCCTCTTTTTTTTTTTAATTTTATTTTTTATTTAATGTATTTTATTGATTTTTTTACAGAGAGGAAGGGAGAGGGATAGAGAGTTAGAAACACTGATGACAGAGAAACATCGATCAGCTGCCTCCTGCATACACCCCACTGGGGATGTACCTGCAACCAAGGTACATGCCCTTGACTGGAATTGAACCTGGGACCCCTCAGTCTGCAATCTGAAACTCCATCCACTGAGCCAAACCGGCCAGGGCGTGAGCCTCCTTTTTTAAAATTTCCATTCTAAGTTAAAGAAACATAAATGTTTAAAAATAAATTTTTAGTATTTAAAAAAGAATAAATTGGTGAATAATTGAGAGGAGCACAGAAGGAAATAAGAGAAAAAAGTATAAAATATGAATGCCTAGAAATAGTTGAGGAAAGAGGGTTGATCCCATATAGCGTGTGTGCTGCGCCCTCACAAATCATTTCCTGCACCCAATTCTGTCCTTTTGGGCTTTGGCTCAATACCTCACCCATCCTCTTACCCCTTCATCTGGGCTCAGTCTGGGTTAGTGGGACACTTTCCTGGCACACTCTGACTATCCATACTCTGACTGACGGATCTGGGGAGAACACTTTAAGGGAGCCCGAGGTCCCATTAATGATAGGGAGACAAAGGCCCAGAGAGAATTAGGAAAAGTGGACAGTGGGGTTCCCTGTTTCTCCCATAACTTAGATTATGCCTGTGCTAGCTGAGCCAGTCTGAACTTTCTGGGCACAGCCAGAAAGCTGTGTGGCATTGGCAGGGCCATTTAGTCCCCATTACCCTTCCCCCTCCCCCCAGCCCTTTGGACCTAGAAGGAGAGGAGCAAGTGTGGGGCACTGAACTGCTGGGGGAGGAGGGTGATGGGGGCTAAACTGATGGAGACAAACTGGCAAGGTTGAGGCTGAACCCAAGAGGAAGGGCGGGGCCACCAGGGCAGGACAGAATAACAGGCTCTTGTCAAACATACAATTTAATTCTGAGGCAGTATTCCTTATGCCTGGGAGGTTTTCAGCTTGCAGTGTTGTCATTTACAGATGGATTTGCAGCATTAAATTACAAGTTTGTAAGTAACAGGTTCTCTGATGCCTCAGGAAAAAAAATGCCTATGCTTCTGCAAATTATAAATGCACAACTAACAGCATTATCCAACTGAATGAAAAAACAAATTCATTACTAGTTATATTATTCAATTGAATATCAAATGAATGAACTGCATAGTTTTGTGTATATCAGGGACATGTCAGGAGATGGGGACAAAACAGCCCTCATCCCACTTCCCTCTTCTTTATGTCCTTTTAGGCCACCTCAAGCTAACCCTGAATATAGATAAAACTGGATGGTGTAATATGCTTGGATACAAAGGAAGCTGGAGCCCAGCCAGTGTGGCTCAGTGATCGACCTATGAACCAGGAGGTCATGGTTTATTCCTGGTCAGGGCATATGCCCTGGTTGTGGACTCTCCAGTGAGGAGCATGCAAGAGGTTGCCAATCAATGGTTCTTCTCATCATTGACATTTGTAATGAAATCAATGAAAATATATTTATTTAAATAAAATAAGGAGGCTGGAGTTTGATGCTGATGGTGGTGAAAGTGGAGGTTATGGTGGTGGTAGTGGTGGAGGTAATGATATTAGTGGTAATGATGGAGGTGATGGTGTTGGTCATAGGTAGTTGGTGATGGTAATGATGGTGGTGGTGGTGAGGTAATAATGATGGTGGTAGAGGTGATGATGACAGTGTGATGGTGTTGTACCAAAATAGATTATCACCCTGCTATCTCTTGTGTGGGTCTTTTGTTTGATTACTACAACTGCTGTGTGTTATCTTAAGTTAATATATTATGCAAGCTCATGTGCCTATGTCCTTAGGAGTGGTAGGATTTGGGTGCCAGGTAAGATAAAATGCCTTTTGTTACCCAAACTAAAGTAAAATGTGGGTCTTCTAAGCAGAGACCAGAGTAAGATGGGTTTAAATTCAGGCCCTATAGTGGGAATTTCCTGTGTCTCCCCAAAATGTTGATCTCTTGGGACCAGGCTTCAAAGTGTTAAACATATAGATGGATGTTCCTGGACTGGGTCCTGGCCATTAAGACCATGCCCACAATAAGCAGGTAGGCTGGGGTCTGTGGTGGGAGGGCATAGGCCATACTTTTACACCTAGATTATCTAGTACCATCTGACTCTACATATTTCCAATGTAGTTCCTGAAACTTTCTTTTTTTCTTTGAAGTTTATTTTAGAAAATCAGAAAATACAAATAAACCAAACTAAACTTACATATACCACCCATAATTTACACCACCAAAAATAATTATTTTGCAGCAAATCAGACATGAAACTCTTATTCCTTCTCCAATTAGATTTGAATGAATGTAAAACCATTCACCCAGAAATTCTGAGCACTTAGTAGACTTGATTAAATATTTGGTGTGAGGAGAGAAGTACTGGCCCAAACTGTAGCCACACAGCAAAGGGTAGTATCCCAGCTCTTAGTAAAACCCTTCCTCCACCTCACCACACATCAAGGGGTTTCCTGACATGCTCTTCATCTCTGCCTCTCTTCTCCTTGCCAACTTCCTTGTCCCTCTCCCTTCTTCTCTAATCATCATACATTTCTTTGCTCTTCAGGAGCAAAATTAATTTTTCTCCTTGTTTCATGCTGTGTAGTTTGCAACCATCATTTGTCTAAACAGTTCATGAAAGTCCCCCCAACCCCCTGCCACCTCGACAAACAAAGACAGTTTCTTCTTTAAAAAGGATTTGGGTGCCAGTTTTAAGATAAAATGTTTTCACATTGTTTCATAAACACATTTATATATTTCAAAATAGGATGCTATTCTACAAATCTCGCTATAAAATCTGCTTTTGTACATTAGAGTCAGCCTGTTTTTTTGTACTGGTAGAGTCAGCCTGTTTTTTTGTTAATCCTCACCCAAGAATATTTGTCCATTGATTTTTAGGGAGAATGGAAGAGAGAGGGAAAGACAGAGAGAAATACCAATGTGAGAGAAACACAATTGGTTGCTTCCTGCACACACCCAGACCAGGGCCCAGGCCAAGGAGGAGCCTGCAACTGAGGTATGTGCCCTTGATCTGAATTGAACTGTGCTCCACAGGCCCATGATCTATCCACTGAACCAAGCCGGCTGGGTCTAGAGTCAGCCTATTTTTATGTCAATAGATAAATCGATATATATATATATATATATATATATATATATATATATATATATATATATATTTTTTTTTAATCCTCACCTGAGGATATTTTTCCATTGATTTTTTTAGAAAGAGGGAAGGGAGGGAAAGAGAAACATCCATGTGAGAGAGACACATCAATTTGTTGCCTCCCCTCTTCCCGTCCCTCCCACCTCCAGCATGTACCTTCACCAGGGCTGGGAACGAACCTGCAACCCTTCAGTCCTCAGCTAACACTCTAACTACTGAGCCAAACCAGCCAGGGCTATATTTCCTGTTCTAATGGCTACATATTAGTCCATATGGTTTCTTTAAACCATCTCTTTTCTTTTTTCTATGCATTTAAGCCATTTCCAATTATTGCTATTACAATACCCACATATAATCTTTTACATTTATCTATTGAATAATTATTTCCTTAAGATAGTTTCTTAGAAGTAAAATTTGAGAATGCACTTTCTAAAGACTGTCATATTGTTAAACCAATCTTCAGAAAGTTTATATCAATATATACTCTCACCAGCAGCTTATATTATTGTCCCACTTACTGTAAATGTTTTAGCATTGCTTCAGCTATGCCTTGAGGTAGTCAAGGAAGACCCTTCAGAGCCACTTTGGTGGCAACAATGGCAACTGTTGAGAGATTCTTCAAAGGAGAAAGAATCCCATGAAATTGCTTTCTTGATTGATTTTTATGAAGGAAGACATAATTTCCTTTAAATGATGGTGAATAGTGCAATGATAGTACTGTAGTGATGATGTGATTAGGATGTTAGTGGGGACAGGTAACAGTGGTGGTGATGGTGAGTGCAGTGTCCAGGAAGGACATGATGGTGGCGGTATTGACAAGAGAATGGCAGCTATGGTGGTGGAAGTGGTGACAATGTTGTTAATGGTAATGATTTATGATGATGCTGAGAATGGTGGTGATAGTGAGTGTCATGTTGATGATGGAGATGGTGGTGGTGGCACTGACAGTGAGGTCCAGTGATGAGGTATGATGATGGTGGTGAGAGACAGTATAAGTGATAGAAGGGGGCAGTGGTGGTAGGTCAATGGTGGTAAAAGCAATGTTGGTGGTGAGGTGAGCCCAATCGTGGTGGTGCTGAAGGCAGTGGTGATGGAGTATTGGAGAAGTTCCTCATGGTAGTGTTTGGCACTGTGGATATATGAAGGTGAAATGGTGTAAGTGATGATGAAGAATATTATACAAGCTCAGCCAGTGTGGCTCAGCGGTTGTGTCGGCCCATGAACCAGGAGGTCATAGTTCGATTCCTAGTTGGAGCATATGCTAGGGTTGTGGGTTCAATCCCTAGTGGGGGCCATGGAGGAGGCAGCCTAATAATATTTCTTTCTCGTCAATGTTTTATCTATCCCTCTCCCTTCCTGTCTCTAAAATCAATAAAAATATATTTAAAAAAGAGTATCATACAAAATTAAATAGATATCAAAGGAAGAGTTTGTCTTAGGTGTGGGAAGTAAAATGGGTAAAGGAAGCAGCAGGATTCTAGAACAACAAGGAGATCCACTTGCCAGAAAAGATGATCAGAAAGAGAAATTCAGAGGCAATGGGTACTGGGAAGGGTCTTGAAAGTTGCAAGAGGAATTCTCAGCAGGAAGCATAGAGAGACTTTTTGGTTCTTGGGAGGAAAATGGGCTGGAGCTGAGTTGCCTGCAAAACAGAGCCAGGAAGAACAGGAGCTGAGCTGTGTGCCCCATTGCTGGCCTCTCCAGTGTGAGTGACCATCCACATTCTGCTGGCAGCATGGAGGAAGAAGGTGTGAAGGATAGCGCATGATTCAACCTTAGCACCTCTGGGCACCAGGAGGGCCCCTGAACCCTCTAGCAATCCCTGCTCTCACCTTTGCTTGAGAGGAAGAAGGATCTAGAACACTGGTCCTCAACTCTGGCTCCCTCTCTTTTCCCCAACAGCAGCTCCAAGTCTGCTAGATGAGCATTTACTCAGTGCCATTGCTTGGGAGGAGCTCTCTTCCACTTCTCCAGGTGTCGCATGAAGCCTGCTCATGTGTGCACAAAGCTACAGGTTTCTCTCTTCCTAGGCAAGGGCACCTGAAAAATTTCAGGGGGGCACACAACTTGTGTCTGAGTAGCCAGCAGTTGGGCTTCCATGCCTGAGGATGGAGTTAGGTCTTTCCCCTCAGACTGCCCCCAGACCTCCTCACTCCTACACAGAAGACTCTTACTTTTGGAGAGAGAAACACTTTTTCCCCTCCCATTTTAATTATACTGATTATCTCACAAGGTTTTCATGGTGACAAGACCAAGACGGGGGTGGGGGGGAGACTTAGTAAACTAAACCAAATAAACCTCCTTCCTTCCAAAGTCATTTGCTCAACTCTGGGTTTGGGGAAGGGGCTCTAGATAATCAATGAACATGCATGTCATGCCATACTCACACCATGGAAAATGGAAGAGAGGTCCTCAAGTAAGGATGGAGCTGGGGCACAAAGGCAGAGCCCACAAAAGAAATCTTAGCTCTCCTTTCCTTCCTGTGTCTCACCTCTATCCTGCCTGAACAGCTCCCTTCTGACAAGGAAAACTTATGGTCACAGGGTACCACAGGAGGGCAGTTCTGATCCCAAGAGTAGGAAGCATTGATGGGGGTAATTCCAGGCTCCACAGAAACAGAGCAGAGGGGTGGATTTTCAAGGAGATTAGCTTTTGGTGAAGAATTGGGCTTGCTATCTAAAGCCTGGTTTTCTAAGGAGCATCCAGAAGCCAGCACTTCAGAACAAAGGCTGTGGAGTCCAAGTGACCAGGATTTGAAGCCCAGTATTAATAACACCTATGCCCTCTGCTGTGGGTCTCCTGGAACATCACAGCTAAGGCGCCTAGCAGGGGCCAGGTGCAGTTTGTTTCTTGTGTTCTGCCCTCCCCTCCTCTCCACCACTAATCTGACAGAGCTTGAAGCCCCACAATGCCCCTCATTAATTTCCTGCTTTCAGGCACTAAATGATTTGATCCTCACATAATTCAGTGATTAAATGCCCCTATACGTTGTCTTAGTGCCTAAAATTCCACCATAGAAGCTCCACTGCTTTGCACCAAACCTCTTTCTAAATGGTCACATCTTACCTGGATGGGGACCACCCTGTCCCCTGGTCAGGAGCTATAGTGCAGGGGTTAGGGGCCAGTGAATGTTTTTGTTTGTTTTGTTAATCCTCACACAAGGACATTTTTTTTCATTGACTTTAGGAGAGTGGAAGAGAGGGAGAGGATTGAACCTGCAACCCAGGTTTGTGCCCTTCACAGGAATCAAACCTGAGACCCTTCAATGGGTTATCCAATGCTCTAACCTAGGGGTGTCGAACTCAATCAGAGAAGGGGCCAAAACCTAAAATCCAGCCTAAATCGCGGGCCGAATGGTTTACTGAACAGTCATAAACTGTCATTGTGATGGAAACGCAGCAGAGTGCAGTGATGACAGCGCGGTGCGGGCCACATTGCAAGGCCTGGTGGGATGGATTTGGCCCGCGGGCCTTGTGTTTGACACATGTGCTAACCATTAAGCAACACTGGCCACAGCAGGGACAGTGAACTTTTTATGTGCAGATGGAGCCTGTGAGTTAGGACAAAAGGGAAAGCGGGCGGGTACAAGAGTTTGTTATTCTGAAATAATGAACTGTCCTATCTTCAGCAGTGGGGTTTCTCTGAGGGCGAGCTATGGAAAACCCAGACATAACCCAGCATCCAGAGGATCCAGGCATGCATGTCATGCTGTACTCACACCATGGAAAATGGGAGAGAAACCCTCAAGCTTTGTTTTCTGCCTCAGCTAGTGCTGGTGCAACTGTAGCCCTGCTGGGGTCTCTGGGGGACTTAGGCCACAGTAGCTAGATAGCACCCAGTTGCCAGGAGTCTGGAGGCAGAGCCCCTGGCATCAGAGTGAAGTTTGCAGGTTGGCTGGGTGTGCTTCTGCCATGGATGTGTTCTCTCAGGAAGTCTGCTTTAATGAATCCAGAGGAATAATTTGTAATCAGCCTGTCAAATGTTCTGCAGCACTGTTTTAGCTGGAATCTCACTTTCTATAAGTCTGGGCCCTATAGTGAATGAAGATTCTTCATCAGGGTCTGCAGTCCTCCTACCCCATATCCTGTGTAGCTGGGGGGGGGGGGGGGATAGTTCTTCTCCTCAGGAGTCCATGCTCACCGAACCATAGGGAGCTGCCAGGTCTCATTGCCCTGGACTGCTGTCTGCCAGGGCTCCTGGGAACCAGGCCCAAAAAGCTGGGTTTTCTCCTACCAGGGTAATTCTCAGACCAAGCCTAACTGTCACCAGCCCTGGTCCAAGACAGCCTCTCTTCTCCATTCCCTCTGCAATCCGCCCTTCCCACCCCACTTTCTTATTCTCCCTCACCAGGGCTGGTACTTGCAGCTTACTTTTTAATTTGGAGTGCCTTCATCACTCCATTTGCTTAGGGCATGGGGAGTCACTGAAGAAACCACACTGGGGACTTCTTTTCTTTATTTTGTGTTTTCTGACTAGAATATACCACTAGTGTATTATTTTGATACTGTCCATCTTACTGACCTCTCTCATATTTTCTTATTAGTTTTTCAGTCGATTCTCTTGAGTTTTCTGGATAAACAATCATATCATGAACAAATAATGATAGCAATTTCTCCTCCTTCCTGAACATTTTGCTTCTTTTTTTTAAAAAAAATATATTTTTTGCTTAAAGTATTATAAAAAGTAATACATATATCTCCTTTTTCTCCCCATTGACCTTCCACCAGTCTCCCCTACCCCCAGTATCTTTCGTCCATTGGTTATGTTTATATGCATGCATACAAGTCCTGCAGTTGATCTCTTACCTCCCCCTGCCAGCCCTCCCAAGTCTTTCTGCTGTAGTTTGACAGTCTTTTAGATGTTGCTCTGCCTCTGTATCTATTTTTGTTCATCAGTTTATAATGTTCTTTATTATCCATAAACAAAATGAGTGAGATCATGTGGTATTTTTCTTTCATTGACTGGCTTATTTAACTTAGCATAATGCTCTGCAGTTCCATCCATGCTGTTGCAAATGTTAAGAATTCCTTCTTTTTACAGCAGCATAGTATTCTATGTGTAGATATACCACAGTTTTCTAATCCATTCATCTGCTGATGGGCATTTAGGCTGTTTCCAAATCTTAGCTATGGTAAATTGTGCTGCTATGAACATAGGGGTTCATATATCCATTCTGATTACTGTTTCTGTTTTCTTGGGATATATTCTTAGAAGTCGCATTACAGGGGCAAATGGGAGTTACATTTTTAACTTCTTGAGGAAACTCCATACTGTCTTCCACAGTGGCTGCACCAGTCTGCATTCCCACCAGCAGTGCACAAGGGTTCCTTTTTCTCTGCTTCCTTTGTTGATTTGTTGATGATTGCCATTCTGACAGGTGTGAGATGGTACTTCATTGTTGTTTTGATTTGCATCTCTTGGGTGATTAGTAACTTTGACCATGTTTTCATATGTCTCTTGGCTTTCCAAATGTCCTCTTTTGCAAAGTGTCTATTTAGGTCCATTGCCCATTTTAAAAACTGGATTATCTTCCTTTTGTTAAGTTGTATGAGTTTCCTGTAAATGTTGAAGATTAAACCCTTATTGAAGATAATATTGGCAAATATGTTCTCCCACGCATTGGACTTTTTTGTGGTTGTTTTGTTGATGCTTTCTTTTGCTGTGCAGAAGCTTTTTATTTTGATGTAGTCTCATTTGTTTTATTTTCCATTGCCCTAGGAGCTGTATCAATAAAGATATTGCTATGACAAATGGCTGCTATTTTGCTGCCTATGGCTTCTTCTACTAAGATTTGTATGGTTTCCCATTTTACATTTAAGTCCTTTATCCATTTTGAGTTTATTTTTATGTACGATGTAAGTTCATGGTCTAGTTTCTTTTCTTTCTTTCTTTTTTTTTTTTTTTTGTAAGTATCTGTCCAGTTTCCCCAACACCATTTATTAAAGATAACTGTTTTGTCTCCACTGTATGCTCTTTCCTCCTTGTCAAATATTAAATGAGCATACTGGCTTGTGTCAATTTCTAGGTTCTCTTTTCTGTTATTAATACATTGGTCTATATGTCTGTTCTGGTGCTAGTACCAGGAAGTTTTGAGAATTGTCACTTTGTAGTACAGCTTGATATTTGGTATTTGATCCCTCCTACGTTGTTCTTCTTTCTCAAGATTGCTGCTGTTATTCGGGGTCTTTTTTTTCATTCCAGATGAACTTTTGGAGAGTTTGTTCTAGGTCTTTGAAGTATGCCATTAGTATTTTAATGGGGATTGAATTAACTTTATAGATTGCTTTGGGTAGTATGGATATTTAGATTATGTTGATTCTACCAATCCATGAACATAATATATTCTTCCATTTGTTCATGTCTTCCTCTATCACTTTGTTCAATGTCCTGTAGTTTTCTGAGTCCAGGTCTTTTACGTCCTTAGTTAAGTTTATTCCTAGGTATCTTAAATTTTTTTTTGGTGCAATGATAAATGGGATTGTTGTTTTTTGTTTTTTTCTTTCTTCTCTTTTGGTGAGTTCATTATTAGTGTATAAAAATGCCATTGATTTCTGGGTATTAATTTTGTATCCTGCTACTTTGTCAAATTCACTTATTAGGTCCAGTATTTTTTTTTTTAATGGAATCTGGAGTTTTCTATGTACAATATCATGTCATATGCAAATAAGGGCAGTTTTACTTCTTCTTTTCCAATTTGGATGCCTTTTATTTCTTCTTCTTGTCTGTTTGCTGTGGCTAGCACTTCCAGAACTATGTCAAACAGGAGTGGTAAAAGTGGACATACCTGTCTTACTCCCGTTCTTAGGGGAAATGAGTTTAATTTTTGCCCATTGAGTATCATGTTGGCTGTAGGTTTGTTGTATAATACTTTTATTATGTTGAGGTATGATCCCTCTGTTCCCACTTTGCTAAGAGTTTTTATCAAGAAAGGATGTTGAATTTCGTTAAATCCTTTTTTCTGCATCAATTGATATAATTATGTGATTTTTGCCTCTCAAATTGTTTATTTATTGTCACATTTATTGATTTGCAGATATTGTACCATCCTTGCATCCCTGGAATAAATCCCATTTGGCCATGATGTATGTTCCTTCTAATGTAATGCTGAATTTGATTTGCTAGAATTTTATTGAGGATTTTAGCATCTATGTTCATAAAGGATACTGGCCTATAGTTCTCGTTTTTGGTGGTGTCTTTATCTGGTTTTGGGATTAGGGTAATACTGGCTTCATAGAAAGAACTTGAAAGGGTACCTTCCTCTTGAATTTTTTGAAATAGTCTGAGGAGGATAGGTTTTAGTTCTTTGAATGCTTAGTAGAACTCCCTTGTAAACCCATCTGGACCAGGGCTTTAGTTTGCTAGAAGATTTTTTTTTTATCGCTTCTTCAATATCTTCAATAGTTATTGGCCTAATCAGGTTTTTTGATTCTTCTTGATTGAGTTTTGGGAGCTTGTATTTTTCTAAGAATATGTCCATTTCACCTAGGTTGTCTATTTTGTTGGAATAGAGTTGTTTATAGCATTTTTTCCCATAGTAATTTGTATTTCTGTGGGATTAATTGTTACTTCATCTCTTTCATTTTTGATTGTGCTTATTTGGGTCCTCTCTCTTTGCTTTTTGTTGAGTCTGGCTAGAGGTTCATCACTCTTGTTTATCCTTTCAAAAAACCAGCTCTTGGTTTTGTTTGTTTGTTTGTTTATTTATTTATTTATTTATTTATGTCATTTATCTCTGATCTGATCTTTACATTTCCTTTCTTCTGCTTATGCTGGGCTTTTCTTGTTGCTCTCTTTCTAATTCTTTGAGTTGTAGAGTTAGATGATTTATTATCATTTTTTCTTGTTTTTGAGATAGGCCTGCAGAGCTATGAACTTCCCTCTCAAGCCTGCTTTCACTGTGTCCCATAGATTTTGGATTGTTGTACTTTCATTTTCTTTTGTTTCCAGGATGCTTTTTATTTCTTCTTTGATTTCTTTGGTAAACCCAATCATTGTTTAATAGCATGCTATTTAGCCTCCAGATATTTGCTTTTTAAAATTGTTTTTATTGTAGTTGATTTCTAGTTTTATGCCATTGTGATCTGAGAAGATGATTGATATGGTTTCTATCTTCTATCTAGAGACTTTGCCTGTGCCCCAATATGTGGTTTATCTTTGAAAATTACCTATGTGGAGAAACCAAGGTGGCAGCATAGGATAGACATCCAAATGCAGCCGACTACAACAAATTTGAATTTAGAACTGGAAAACAGGGGAGGCATTGCCCTGAAGCACCTGACAGCTAGCTGAAAGGAGGCTCTGTCATCAAGGAAGGAGAGAGAAGGCACGCTGACCCTCAGGAACTGTGAAGGTATAGAGAACTGTGCACGTGAAAAGGCGCTGGCTGACTCCCGGTGCACAGAGAGGGAGGGCCGGGCTGAGTTGACTACTGGCTTACTCCCGGGGTGCAGAGAGGGCGGACAGCTAACACGCAGCTGGATTTCTTGTTAGAGAGGAAAACAGAATCACCCTATTGCTCTGATAGACGGCCCCAGTCAGGGAGAGGCCAGACTGTCAGGCAGCGGGCAGAGATCTCTCAGAGGTGTGTGAAGCCAGAGGCCATTACTGCAGGACTAGGGGAGGAGCTGACTGGAAAACAAAGCTTGTCTGCACCAACCCAAGACTCTGCCCCATCCAAGCTGAGCACAGAAGCTCTCCCAGAGGCTGGCTTTCTCTAAGGAGGGACTGGCTGGAATCCAAAACTTGTCTGTGCCTTTACCAAAGAGGTGCGCATGCCTACAACCAATCTTGCAAGATTCACTGTGAACAGGACTTTTCTAAGGCACAACTGACAGGAAACTAAAGATTGTCTGTGCCTCCCCGAGACTCCGCCTCATCCAAGCGGAGTACAGAAGTCCTCCTAGCTGAGATACTGCTGATCCTCACAGCCAATTGGCTTGGAGATCAACGCTTCCCAGTAATACCAACAATAAGCAAGGCTTAACAACAAGACTGCACACAAAGCCCACAAAGGGCTACACCAAGACTGTCCACCACAGGTAACTGGGAAGGCTGTGCTACTGAGCTCTACCAGAACACCTAGCACACAAAACTATTCCATCAAATCAGGAAAACAACTAAAATGCAGATAAAAGGCAGGACACAAAGGAAGGAGATGGAGGAAAAGAAAAGAATGGACATTGAGTTCAAAACTACAGTTATAAGGCTTTTCAAGAATATCTTTAAAAAGGCCGATAAAATAAATGAGATCTATGAGGTTATGAAAACTGATCAACTAGAAATAAAAAGGGATCAACTAGAAATAAAAAAGGATCAACTAGAAATAAAGAATACATTGTCTGAAATAAAAAATTTTACACAGAGTCCTAAAAACAGACAGGAAGATCGCAAGAATCAAGACAAAGATTTAGAACACAAAGAGCCAGAGGACACTCCTCTGCAGAAGCAAGAAGATAAGAGAATCCAGAAAGTTGAAGATAGTGTAAGAAACCTCTGGGACAATTTCAAGCGAACCAACATCAGAATTATGGGGATCCCAGAAGAAGAGAAAGAGCAAGATACCGAAAGAATACTGGAAGAAATAGTAACAGAAAACTTCCCCCACTTGGGGAAAGAAATAGTCCAGGAAGCCCGCAGAACCCCAAACAAAAGGAATCCAAAGAGGACCACACCAAGACACATCATAATTAAAATCCCAAGAGCAAAAGACAAAGAGAATATTAAAAGCAGCAAGAGAAAAGCAGGTAGTTACCTAAAAAGGAGCACCCATATGATTGTCAGCTGATTTCTCAACAGAAACCATGCAGGCCAGACAGGAATGGCAAGAAATATTCAAGGTGATGAATAACAAGAACCTACAGCCATAAAATACTCTACCCAGCAAAGCTATCACTCAGAATCTAAGGCCAGATAAAGACCTTCACAAATAAAGAAAAGCTAAAGGAGTTCATCACTGCCAAACCAGAATTATATGAATTGCTGAAGGGGGCTCTTTAGGAAGAGGAAGAAGATAAAGATAAAAATTATGAACAACAAATACTATCAACAAATGAAACTAAAAACCAAGGGAATTAAAAAATCTGATGAACAATATCAACTGTTGAATATAATAGAATCAGAGGTATGGAAGGGAAGTGGACTGACGATTCTCAGGGAAAAGGAGAGTGGGGGTGCAGGTAGAGACTGAAGAAAAACTGTGCAGCTATGGATGAGGACAATGGGGGATGGGGAAAGGACAGAGGGTGGGGTGAGAACCTAGTGGAGGGGAGCAAATAAGGGGTGGGAAGAAGAGGAACACATTTGTAATAATCTGAACAATAAAGATTTATTTAAAAAAAAAAAGAAAAAGAAAGAAAAAAGAAAAGAAAAAAAAGAAAATGACCCATGTGCACTTGCGAAGAATGTATATTCTGCAGCTTTGGAGTGGAATGTTCTGAAGATGTCAATTAATTCCATATTTTCTAGTCATTAGTATTGTGCAGGAAGTGCCGGGAGGTCAATTAGGATTGTTGTTTCTTTGCTGATTTTTTGTTTAGAAGATTTGTCCAGTGGTGTTATTGTCCAGTGGGGTATTAAAGTCCCCTATTACGACTGTATTGCTGTCAATCTCTCCCTTGATATCCTCCAGAAGGTGGGTTTTTTTGTTGTTGTTGTTTTGTTTTTTGTATTTGGATGATCCTGTATTGAGTGCATATATGTTTACCAGAGTTATATCTTCTTGTTGTATTGCTCCCTTTTACCTTATAACCGTGGTTTTGAACTCTCTATCCAGTAGTTTGCTTTCCTCCATTTTGTTATTTGTCACCTGTTTCTTTGTCTCTGTGTTTTGGCTGCTTCTCTGTGTTGATAGAGTGGCTTTGTGTGCTAGGTGTCCTATAGGGCCCAGTGACTCAGCCTCCTTAGTTACCTGACGTGGACACTCTTGGTACACCCCTTTGTGGGTTGTGTGCACAGTCTTGGTGAGTTAAGCCTTGATTGCTGTTGGTATAACTGTGAGCAATTGAACTCCCAGCCAGTTGGCTATGAGGAGCAGTTCTGTCTACAATGGGAGAACTTCTGTGCTGGAGACACCCATATGGGACAGGACTTGCTTTAGTGGGGCTTTGGCACTCACTGAGTCTGCCCCCTGAGTGTGTCTCTTATGAATGTGAAGAGTTGTAATTTGGATGGTCTCACTCTGACCACTGGGTACACTGGCTCTTAGATCTCCAAGGAAGTGCACAGTCAGCCACTGCCTGAGGCCACCCAGCAGGAGCTACAGAGAGATATGCAGATTCTTCCTCTTTTTGGGGGGTTTGGAGGTGCCCAAATGAGGCTCAGCTGTGAAGCAATGCAAACTGCTGTCCAGACTTGGTCTTTCTTTTGGAGGCTCTGGGGCTATTTGACCCAGCTGCAGTTTGACAGGTTTTTAGGTGGAAAAAGGCTAAGCCATTTTTTTATGCAAAAGCCTCCGTGTACAGTTGAGGTGGATTCTCAGGGAATCACCAGGGTGGAGCAAATAACAATGGCTTCTTATCAGCCCTACCCTGAAGAGGCCCTGGGTCTCTGTGGCTCACAGCACCATGCTAGAACAATGACTGCTGCAAGCACCTCTGAGAGTAAGCTGCCCTCACATTCTGGCCTGATGCCAGACAGTCCAGATTCTTCCATATGAGTCTGGGTCCCCAGAGTCTCACCCAGAACTTGAGTTCAGAGCAGTTGGGAACTTTAATCTCCCTCCTGATTGAAAAGACAATAGCATACCCAGTTACCAGCCCCTTTCGAGTGCACCTCTGTACCTCTGCACTTCACTTCCACATTTCAGCACCTCCTACCAGACTCAATGCGCTTTTCTATTTCCTTTTAGTTGTAGAATTTCCACTTAGACAGCCTTCCTGTGGTTCTGGATGATATTTGTTTTTCTTTTATTTGTAGTTTTAATGTGGTTGTGTGTGGCAGCAAGTTCAAATGTTTACCTATGCCACAATCTTGATTGTCCCCCACCATTTTTATTCTTTATGTCTGTGTTCCTTCTTCCCTTTCTATTTCTTCTTTTTATAGCAGATCCTTTAGCATTTCTTGCATTGCTGGTTTGGTGGTAATACAGTCCCTTAGTCCTTTTTTGTCTATGAAGCTCCTGATTTCATCCTCAATTTTGATTGATAGCCTTGCTGGGTAGAGTATTCTTGAATTCAGACCCTTGCTTTGCATGACTTTGTATATTTCATTCCATTCCCTTCTGGTCTGATGTGTTTCTGTTGAGAAATCAGTTGATAGTCTGATGGGAGATCCTTTGTAGGTAACTTTCTGTCTCTCTCTGGCAGCCTTTACGAATCTTACTTTGTTGTTGATATTTGCCTATTTAATTGTAATGTGTCTTGGTGTCAATCTTTTTGGGTTCATCTTGTTTGGAACTCTCTGAGCTTCTTGGACTTGCATGATTTTTTTTCTTCCCAATATCAGGGAAGTTTTCTGTCATTATTTCTTGAAACAGGTTTTCTATTCCTTGCTCAGTTTCCTCTGCTTCTGGCACCCCATGTGGATGTTGCTTTGTTTTGTGTTGTCCCAAAATTCCCTTAGGTTCTCCTCCTGTTGTTTTTTTTTTTTTAAGTTTTGTTTGGGGGTGTATTTTTTCCTACTTTGTCTTCTAGCTCACTGATGCAGTCCTCTGCTTTTAGTCTACTTTGATGCTTTCTATTGCTTTCTTTATCGCAACACTGTCATTTTTCATTTCTTCTTGGTTCTTCTTAATTTCCTCTTGGTTCTTAAACATATTGTTGAATTTGTCTTCCATCCTTTTCAGCAATCTTATGACCATTGGTCTGAATTCTTTCTCTGTCATATTACTAGCCTCCATTTCATTTACTTCTTTTTCTGGTGATTCCTCCTTTTCTTTCACATGCGTTCTATTTCTTTGTCTCCCCATGGTTGCTACTCTCAAGGTTTCTGATTATGTAGCTCTCCCTTTCCTGTATTAACTTTCTTTAGGCAATGCTAGCTGTGTTTAACTCTCCAGTTCCAGGTGGTTGCTCTTTGATTCACCTGTTCCTTATGCTCTGTGAGAAAGTTCAGGGCCTGCATATGATTTTGCACTTTTGTCTCCCCCTGAGCAGACCTCCTAGGTGCTTGTGGTCAGGGAGGTTGAAGTTCTGGCATTTGTGATTCACAGCTGAGGTAACTGGTCACTGGACATTGTAGTTTTAAGGTGCCAGGTGGCATCTGAGATTTCCCCAGTTGAAGGTAAGGCTGGGGTTATGATCCAGTCAGTTTTTTTTTTATCATAGCCATCTCCCCTTAAGATCATGCAGCCTCTGCAGCAGAGCTGGCTGCTCTGGGAGAGATTTCAGCTGCAGTATAGGCTTCCCAGTCATGGGAGGCCAGTCCACTAGTCTCCAATAGCCCCTTGGAGTATAGCTGTCCTTCACTCACAAATACTGACACTCCCCGCACATCCACACAGTCTCTTTTCATTCTCTCACTCTCACACTATCTAGCAGCCTGCAGTCTCATCATCAGCCATCTTGGATCTCGCTTCTTTTTCTTTTCAATGTACTGTTGTATTGGCTAGAACTTCCAGAACAATGTAAAGCAATTGTGTTAATTGCAGACATTTTTGTCCCACTCTGACTTAAATATGAATACATTTTGCTGATATTTTATTGCTAAATATGATGTTGATTGCTGTTTGCACATAGATATTTTTATTATGTCAAGGAAATGCTTTCTTCTTTTATTTTATGAAGTGTTTTCATCAAATGTGTCTTTGGCATCAGTTAAGATGGTCACATAACCTTTTTTTTCCTACTAATTGACATGATTAATTAGATAAACCTTTTTTTTATATGAAGTGGTCTTTACCTCATTGTATTTCTAATTTCTAATGTAGTCATCCGTGAAATGGGAAGGCGACCCACTGACCCAGAGAAATCTGGTTGAATAGCAGACCTAGCTTTTGCTCTGCCTTGCCCCCCAATCTCAGGGAGGCTCACTGTAAATGCCAAGGGCTTGAGCTGTGTCTCTGGAGAGCTGGATGAGGTGTCAGCTGGTCCCAAAAGTGATCTTGAAAGTTAAGTCAGATCAGATGATTCCCTTAGGTGGCTCCTCATTGCCTTCAGCAGAAACTCAAATTTCTAGGTGCATTGCCCAAGCCTCTTACAACTGGTCCTGTCCAAAACTCCACCTTGTTACCCCACCTTCTCTCTTCTAACTTCACAGAAATCCTGGATGGTAACAACTCTCTTACATGCTGCTCCCCTGCCTGAAATGTCCTTCCCACTTTCCTCCCCAGATTGGACTCAGAGGTCCCTCCATGGAACCTTCCTGACCCAGCAGGCTTGGGTAGGAGACTCTCCCCAGGTGACAATTCCTGCCCTCACCACCTCTTTGGTATTTACCAGGTGAAGGTGGTCCTGTGTGCACCTCCACCTCCAGGAGCTCCAGCAAGCTAAGCACCATCTAGACGCCCCCCCCCCCCTGCCCAGGGTTTCATCTTCCAGCCCCACCCTGCTCCACAGTAGTGCTGCTCTATCAGGACTAGCGTGAGCACACTCCAAAAACACCCATGCACACACTCTTGCGCCCATATTCCTGGATGTACATGCTGAGCCCCGCACTGCTGTTCACCACCAGGGCTCCATGTCCTAACTCCTAGCAGTTAAGTGTTGAAGAGCCCCAATTGAGGCCTCACAGGTGACTGCAGCTCTCTGGGGCCTCTTTAGAAAATTTAACCAGCCTTATTTCCTCCTCATAAAAAATGGCATATACTTAGCACAGTTGGATCCTAGAGAAGAGTGCTTCCCCCAAAAGCTCCCGCCATTGGAGGCACAGGAGGGGGAAGCCAAGTGGACCCAGATGACCTCTCAGAAGGCAAAGGTCTTTTTCCTCTCCCTTTCTTCTAACTACCCAGCTGTTCCCATGAGCTGTGGGATGGTCTCAGGGCTGCACACCAGCACCAGCCCAGCCTCTTCTCCTCTTCTGCCTACCTCTCCACATGGATGGAGTCCTAGATATCATTAAGTGACTGCAGAGTGCTCTGTAACACCGCTGTGGGTGTATTCAGACAGGGTGATGTGATGATGAAGATTTCTTTATCTTCCTGAGCTGGATTCCACATACCTGCATACATTCACTCCTAAACACACACACTCACATGCATTCCAGCTCTCCTGGTGGCCACACTTTTTATTCAAGGAGCTTGAATGGATGCTTGAAATCTCTTTGCAATTAACACGCTGCTGCAGTATTATTAGCCTCTGATAGGCAGGTCTGCCTTTGTCAGAGACTATAAATATGTGGGACCAATGACTCAGCAAATCTGCTGCTATTTTTCTTGCAGATCCATGTGGATCTGTGTTTGTGTACACTATGGTCCCATCTCCCAGTAGCTCCCATTGCTTGTATCCATGGAAACACAGTCCTCCCCAATTACAGTACTCTTGGAGACAAACACTGGGAGTTTCACCCACCTTGGAGACAGAGTGTGGACCCCAATAAGCAAGAGGATGATACTTGAGGAGGAAGTGTCATTTTCTCAGTAGCTTTAAAAGTCCAGGCAAGGCTAGGCCTCTAAGCCCTTCTCCCTCTGGTTGTGGTCAAGGCTTTGTCACCTGTGCAAGGTGAGTGGTCTGATGAGGGATCCCTTACTGAGGCCTGGGCCCTTGTGGGAGTGAAGTTGGCCGGAGTTCCTGAAAGCTGTTGGCAGCGGAGGGCACTAGCATATGGGACAGAAGAAAAGGGTCAGTGGGGAAGAGAGAGGGAAGGAGATAAAATTTTGTATAAAACCTAGGGTCCTGTCTCCTGGCCTTAACTCTGTGAGATAGAGGAAAGAGCATAGGCTTTGGAATCCCTCTCTCCATCCTTTTCAACCAGAAATATTCACTGTGGCTCACTTTGTGCCAGGCCCTGTGCTGGGTGTGGAGATGCAGAGAGGAACAGGACCCTTCTGCTTGAGGACTCAGGGTCTAGGACTAGGAGGACATACTCAACATCAGGCCAGCAAGTTAGGAGTCCTGAAGGTCAGGATGGAGTAAGGGGACACATGAGAGTGGGAGACCACCGTTGGGATCTGGAGAGGCTTCCTTGGAGACCTTGCAGCTCAGGGAGAGAAAGAATGAGATAAAGTACAAGAGGTGCTGGTCAGAGGCAGAGAAGGCATTCCATGCAGATGGGCAACCCGGGAAGCAGGTTGGTGAGACTCACACACAGGTCTAATTCTGGCTTCTATTAGTGGCATTATTTGAGAAATTGATGTAAGCTTTCTAATGCTTACTTCACAAGGCTGGGTGAGAATTAGCTAAAGCATCTGGGTCCTAGCTATAGTGAACAGTAAACACTGATTGTACTAACTCTGTACCAGAGCTGTCTACATGCCAGTTATTTTGTTTCCTTTGGGCTCAGTTTCCTATATCAAACGAGGAGGCTTGACCAGATGATGTCTAGAGACCCAGCAGCTCTGCTTCTCCGTGCCCTCAGTTTTCCCACTTCCTAACAGGTTTCACAAGTGAGAGGGTGGATCCTGGAATCATTCATTCTAAGCACACCAATTTATACAGCTTGCTTAGGGAAAGCAAGACCAGGTTGATGTCATAGCTGCCTCCTCCACCCAGCCCCTCCCTCAGAACATCCAACAGGACTAGAGAGACCCAATGTGACAAGCAGCTGTGAATTCACAAGGCTAGGTGTGCGGTGTATTTCCCCCTGCTGCTCTCCACGCCTCTCTCCCTCCCTCGCCCCCCCCCCTCTCTCTTTCTCTCTCTCTCCTGTTTTGGGGAGGGGGAGGGCTCAAGGCTATGAGCTCTAAAGACCAGCTGGTCATGTCTGTTCTTCAGACCACTTAGGTCCTTATTCTCAAAGCCTTGGGAAGACTGGGGAGCTAAAATTACTGAACACCCTTTTTGTATGCTTATAGTAACATCACACTGATCCTGTGAGGTAACTATTATTACTATTATCCTCATCTCACAGATAAGGAAATTGCAGCTCAGAATGTTTAGGGACTGGCCCAAGATCACTCAGATGCAGGAAGCAGAGCTAGGTAGGCTATCAGTCCAGCTCAGCGTCACTCTGGGGCCCCTGCTCCCAACCTTCTCTGCACCTCACCCTCTGGAACTGGATGTAGTTCCTTTTGAGGAGTAGAGAAGATATAAATAGCACATTGTGAAGCAAATTGTGGAGCAAAACAAGCAAGTTGCAGAGTAATACACACAGGATGGCTGCAATCATTTAAATTAATAACTGCAGAGCTCAATAAACCCTGGAAAAAATTAATGTAGCCATCTGTGTGTATTACAACCAGAGGGGATGTCCCATGTCCCTGCTTCCTCCTGGATCCCCAACCCCCAAATATGAGTTCTAGAGGAGGTGGTTATAATTTCAGACCCCCCCCCCGCCCTCCCCAAGATACTCCCATGACCACTGCTCCAGCTCTAGAGCTGAAGTTGGAGGGCCTGCCCCCATGACACTCTGGTTGTGATTCTGTTTCCTCAATGAATAGCAAGGTTGAATGGGGCTGAGGCAGAATGCCCTGAATGAGAGAACCTACTTTGCTAGCTTTTCTCTGGGACTGCATCTCCTCCCTGCTCTGTGAAGCTGTAAGGAGCTAGATCTGTGGCTAGAAGGACCTGTCTCTGAATCCAGAGACAGGGCTCAGGCTAAAGCTTACTGGAAAAGGAAGCTCCTAAAACACCTGCCCCCTCACCCCCATCCCCTGGATTCAGAAATCTTTCTTCTGTATTGCTCCTGTCCCCATTCCTTTGTTCCCTTTTTCTCTCTCCATAGTATTGTATTACCCGAATGCCAGTTGGGTGCTCAGCATTTCAAAACAATTGATATGAAGAGCCTGAGTGCTCTATTTCTCCAGGTTGTCCCAGGTCTTGGGCTTCTGGGATCCTCTGTGTACAGATGTTCTAGTTGCTAGACAGCTTGGCACAGGGATTTCTAAGAGAGCTCAATAAATTGGGGAATAAATGAGTGAATCAATTAACGATATCTCACTGAAAGACTGAAACACTTACTACCAGTATTAACTGGTGAAAAGACACCTTGTTGGAGAGGGAGGTGATATACACTGTAGCATTACATCTTTGGGTGACAGATGCACTCTTCAAGGTGGCCCAGGGCATTGTGAGGTACAAAGGAAAAATGTCTAGTCTATTCTGGTGGTGTGGTCAAGGGCAGTGATTTTTTGGAAGAGGTGGCATGGACTGACTTGTTTAGTGTGCGCAACAAGAATAAGTAGGAGTTAACCAGGAGATCAATGGGACTGGGAGAGTTCAGGGAGTAAGAAGTGCAATTACATAGGGCAGTGAGATTCCTGACCTCAGTCAATTAGTGAAGTTATTTAATTCTCAGCTTATTCCCAGGGCATTTCCTGCTCCTACAGAATCCTGGATTCAGGGTCTCAATCTCCATTGCATATACCAAGGTTAGGGGAAAGAGATCGTTTTCCACTTAAGCTCAGCATTCTAAACTGGAGGAGGGTGGTATAACAAGGATGCACAAGGCTGGAAGTAACAGAAAACCCAGCAAACAGTGTCCTAATACTTAGGGGTGGTGTTTGTTCTATACAGCAAGGGATGGGCAGTCCAGGGCTTGTGTGAAAATCAGCTAGGCTGTCCAGGCCCCAGGTTTCTTCCATCATTCCTTTCCACTATTCTTTTTTTTTTTTTTAATATAAACTTTATTGATTTTTTACAGATTGGAGGGGAGAGGGATAGAGAGTTAGAAACATAGATGAGAGAGAAACATCGATCAGCTGCCTACTGCACACCCCCTACTGGGGATGTGCCTGCAACCAAGGTACATGCCCTTGACCGGAATCGAACCTGGGACCCTTCAGTCCGCAGACTGATGCTCTATCCATTGAGCCAAACCGGTTTCATTCCTTTTCACCATTCTTAGTATGAAAGCTTTAGTTTGCATGCTTCTTGCCTCATAATAGCAAGAGGGCTGCAGTGACTTGAGACTTCCATGTTGCCGACAGAAAGAATATGGAAAGCCTAAAGCTTTTAAAGAGTGCCTTGAACCTCCACCCAGTGCTTCACTTATATCTCATTGGCCAGAAGTGGATCACATGGCTATCTATAGCCCAAGCACTGGAAGGTGGCTGGGAGAAAAAGGTGTGTAGGGATTTGAGTCAACCAGCCAGCAGTGTCTGCTATAGGTAGGTGTTTGTGCCAGAACACATAGCCCTCAGGCCTTGGACACAGGAGCCAGGCAATTAAAAAATGGCCTCCTTTGAGCAGTCATTCAACCAGTGTTAATGATGCTCTTTGTACCCAGTGATTGAGCCCTGGTGCCCAATGAGGCATGAGCTACAATCCAAGGCCAGTAAGAAAGGACAAGAGACCAAAATGAACTCCTCCCTGCAGTAAGGGAAGTGCTGGATGGCAGTGGTTCCTGAGCCTGCACAAACCTTTCTTGCCATAGAAGAAAAGGGCTTCAATAAGGCCTAAAGGGACTGGTGAGAGGGTATATTTTGTTTTGTGTGTTTTTTTTTTTCCACCCAAACTGCCACAAGATGTCACTTGTGGCAGTTTGGGTGGAAAAAACCCCAGAGGAGAGGATCCAGCCTCTTCATCTGACCAGTTATGAAGTGGCTTCCGTTGGAAGTTGGAAAAGATGTGCAGACAAGTGAGGTGGTATAGTTACACTGTGAATTGAATATGGTATGAGTGGGTCACTGCTCTCCAGCAAGTTAACCCCCAGTGTCAGAGAACTGAGGCCTGTCTTCCTACTGCTACCTGGCACGTCCTTAATGGTCAGAGCCCTGACCCCAGAAAAATACTTCTTACATTACAACAGACAAGGTCCTTCAAGTCTTTCTGAGCTTCCTCACAGTTTTCCCCGTGCAACTTGCTTTCACTCTAGCTCAGAACTGGGCCTCAGAAGACCTGTGTGGCCTTAGTTAAGTCTGTCAACCTCACTGGACCTTTAGTGACATCTTGTGGCAGTTTGGGTGGAAAAAAAAAACCACACAAAACAAAATATACCCTCTCACCAGTCCCTTTAGGCCAAGCCCAGGACTGTCTGTCTAACCACAAGGCAGAAGAATCGCATATCTAACCTACCCTCTCCCAGTCATGTGATTTTAGCCACACTTCCCCAGGGAAACAATTGCAGCTCAGTCCTCCAGACTTGAATTGCAGGTATCAATGCTCTGATACTTTCTTCATGATACTTTCTTCGGGTCTGGGAATAAGATGTGAGGGACATGTGCTGATCACATGAAGTCAGAAAATCTCCCCGTTTTCCAGAAAGAGAAAGTGAGTCCATGGTAGAGTAAAGCTTCACCTGGGTTACTAATCTCTAGACTTCCAATCATTTTCCCTTCTCAGATATGTGTACGGTCTCCCTCAACCCACAAGTAGCCAGGAAGATTATGTGTGCATTCGTGTGTGTGTGTGTGTGTGTGTGTGTGTGTGTGTGTTTTCATGAAACCAGGGAAGTTCTTCCTAGGGCTCCTACAATGAGTCCCTCTATGGGACTCTGTAATTATCTCTGTAGTTCTCCCAGAGCACCCTTGGCCCCTGTCCTGTGCTCTGTTGAATTAGAAGAGTTGTTTAGGGGCAGAGTCCTTCCTCCTGGGTTCCTCAGGGCCTAGGACAACATAACACACACTCTTGGCCTCCAGGACTCTCTGGAGAGCTTTCCTCCTCATTCCCAAAGGTGCTAATGGGTGATTTTCCTCCGAGATGTGTATGATGGGGTTGCGGGCAGGGTAAGAGCACTTATTATCTCCCTTCCTTGCAACCTAGGTCTTGGGGTGCGGTCAGCCCTCAGCCTTTGATGGGAGAAAGACTTAATTACCTTCTCAGGCATTGGCTATAAAGGAACAGATGAAAAGCCAGGGCCACTCCCTCTCAGCAACCAGCCTTCCTGCACCTCTTTTTGCATTCTGCCCAGTGCCTGAAATCCCCCAGTAGCATTTCCTGTTGGGGGTCACACCAAGTAGGAAACATTGGTCAAGATCCCCTAGATTACATTGTGATCCTGGGACTCTTTGGGTGAAGGAGGAAGTGACAAAACAGACATGAGAGCTTCTGGGCATAAATTTCTTAAATGAGAGTCAGTGGGGTCATGGGCCTGCCTACCGTGCACCTAGTGGGGGTCTGCATTTGTGACAACACAGCTGGACTCTGAAGCTTTCTTCTGTCCATTGCAGAGTGGCTGGTGTGCTCTTGGCTCTCAGTGGGCAAGAGGAGAGGGGAGAGGAAGAAAAAGAGGAGAAAGTATCAAGAGTGTCTGAGAGGAGGAACCAAGATGGTAGTGTAGGTAAATGTGGTACTCACCACCTCCCACAACCACATAAAAATTACAAATAAAATACAGAACAACCAGATTTCAGAATCACCTGAAATTGGCTGAATGGAAGTCCAACAATTAAAGAATTAAACAAGAAAGTACATTGAGACTTATAGGAGTAGCAGAGCTATGGAACTGGCTGGCCTCACACCCATGTGTGGCATGTTTTTAATCAGGAGGTATAACTTGGCTGAGGAGGCCTCCTGTGAGGAGAAAGAGGTCCCAGATGCACAGGAGACCCCACAGCCCAGTGTTTTACAGCTGGAAAGAGAAGTTCCTGTAACTTTGCACTATAAAACCAGTGGGAACTATGGCTGAGTCACACGGAGGTGGTTGGAGATACAGGTGTTCCTCTTAAAGGGCTGGTGCGTGGACTTATTTGGACTCACTCCCTGTGAGTTCCAGCACTGGGGCATATCTAACAAGAATTGAAAATCTTAAAAGTTTGAGAGGATCTAGGGGTATACTGGAAGGAATTAAATTATCTGGCATCAGGGGGACAGCTTTTCCCCAGACAAAAGTGCTGGCAGAGCTCATTATTCCTCTGCTGAAACCTGCTTTCCTCTTCCCCCTCCTCCACACACATACAGATGACTAGCAGGTGCCATATCTGAGTCTCCATCAACTTGGGCCTCACTGTTCACCCTGCCTTGGTGATTTCCTGAGATCCTTCCCCATCCAATTTGCAGCCCCAACTAAACTGCAGTGTCTTTTCCATTTGAATGGCCTGTCCTGACTCAGGCTTCAGACTTTCCTAAAATATCCCAAACAAGTAGCAGCATATCCCACACCTTTCAATAAGTGGTCCAGGCCCAGCACTAGCAGCAGCTTTGCAAGGTTCACAGCTTGGCTTCCCCTAGTACCTCCAAACCCGACACAAGTAGCAGCCACCTGCAGATCACTTTGTAGCTTGTGGTGGGTGGCCCCAGCAGGGCACAGGAAGTTGCTGATTTTGCAAATCCCAGGAGGCCCAGAACCAGTGCACCCTGTAATCTGGTGTGGTCTGTGGAAAGCTTCAGACCACACCAGGTTACAACTCTACCACTTCCACAAGTGACACAGTGACTTGTGGTCTCAGTGAGCACCAAGATCCTATTGAAGCCAGTCCTGCTCCATAGGGTGTCTCTTTCACAGCTGCTCTCCCACTGTAGTCACAGTTTGTCCTCATAGCCAATTGGCCTGGGAGTCAATTCCTCCAGTTGACGCCAACAGCAATCAAGGCTCAACTCTAACAGGACAGTACACACAGCCCGCATAAGGGCTCACCTAGAGTGCTCAGCTCAGGTGACTGGGAAGGCTGTGCCACTGGGCCCTTCAGGACACCTACTACACAAAGCCACTCTACCAATTCTAGAAGACATAGCAGCTTTACCCAATACATAGAAACAAACACTGGGAAGCAGCCAACATGTGGAGACAAAGAAATATGTCACAAATGAAAGAATAAAAGAAATTTTTATAAGAAAAACTAAAATGTAATGGAAACAAGCGAACTACTAGATACAGAGTTCAAAGCAATGGTTATAAGGATGCTCAAGACTCTAAATAAGAGCTTCAAGGAACTTAGTGAGAATATCAAAGACATGAAAAAGGACCACTCAGAAATGAAGGACTAATTGAAATGAAGAACAATTTACATGGAATCTACAGTAGAGTGAAGGACAGTGAGAATCAAATCAGTGGTTTGGAATTCAAGAAAGTAAAACACCCAATCAGAAGAGCAAAAAGAAAAAGAATCCAAAAATATAAAGATAGTGGGATACACATTATGGGGGTGCCAGAAGGAGAAGAGAGGGGGCAAGAAATTGAAAACCTATTTGAAGAAATAATGAGAGAAAACTTCCCTGTCTGGTGAAATAAATAGACTTACAAGTCCAGGAAGCACAGATTGTCCCAAACAAGATAAACCCACAGAGGCTCAGACCAAGGTGCATCATAATTAAAATGCCAAAGATTAAAGAGAAAGAGAGAATCTTAAAAGTAGCAAGAAAAAGGTAGTTAGTTACCTGTAAGGGAGTTCCCATAAGACTGACAGCTGATTTCTTACAGAAATTTTGCAGGCCAGAAGGGAGTGGCAAGAAGTATTCAAAGTGATGAAAATCAAGGATCTACAACCAAGATTAATCTACCAGCAAAGCTCTCATTTAGAATTGAAGGTCAGATAAAGAGCTTCAGAAACAAGGAAAAGCTTAAGGAATTCATCATAACCAAACCAGTATTACCTGAAATGTTAAAGGGTCTTATTTAAAAAGAAGAAAAGGAGAAAAAAATATGAACAATAAAATGGCAATAAATACATATCTATCAACAATTGAATATCAAAATAAACAAGGAATCTAATGAACAAAATAAACTGATGAATAAAATATAATCAGAGGCATGGGAACATGGAACAGACTGACAAATCTCAGAGGGAAGGAGGGGCAGGAAGAAATTAACTAAAGAACTTATATGCATACTAGTGGCCCAGTTAACTTGTGAGTTAACTTAGCCCTGTTCATGAATCCATGAACCAGTAGCCCTATGCAGGGCCTTGCCACTCCGAGCCCACTGCCCAGAGGCTCTCCATGGCCCAGAGGCCCACCCGCATTCTGCCAGGCCACTCATGCTGCCCACTCTCAGCAGCCTACCCCGCGGGACTGGTGCACTCTGGTGGGCCTGAAAGGACTGGGTGCTGCCATCTTGTGGCTATGAGCACTTACCGTACATCTTTGTGATGGAGGGATGGTTAATTTGCATATTACCCTTTTATTATATAGGATGGAATAAACTTGCTTAATTAGACCTGTTTGCTGATTTAGCTAAATTTTTCCAGTTTAGTGAAGCACTCCAACTTTCCTTTCAGGTAATTGTCAGGAACACAGCAATAAATATCAACATAAAGCAAATTATTATTGTAGATCATGCACAAAGAAGAAAGGGTAAACTATTTAACTGCAGTAGTGTTTGATTATATTCTGCACAGTGAGAAAACCTGAAGTCATTTTCAAGGTCCACATTTCTTACCTCTTTTCAGTTGGGCCAAGTTTCTCAGCTTTCTAAATCTCCATTTTCTGGCTAATGAAAAAATAATAGAACTCCACTGTGTCTCCTATTTACCTACTCCAGGACTTCTGTGAGGATCAAATGAGATGAGGCACAGAAAAATGCTTCATAGACATTTGGTTAAAGTGTGAAATGTTTGCACCTGGCTATAAAGCAAGTCATGTTCCTGAGCTGAAGAAACTGTAAGGAGGCTAATTGTCACTAGGGAGAGGAAGCTGGGTGTTGCTACATGACATCCTTACCAGGCACCCACAACCACTGTTTCCAGGCTGGACTGGGCTGTGGGCCACATTTTGCACTATGGGGTCTTGGCAACATTGGCTGTGATTTGGTGGGCTGTCATTCCAGGGTGGTGGTGGGGCCTGTGTCCCACTTGGGGGAAGCCGAGTGTTGCTTTGTGGGCACTAGGTCCATGGTGCTGTTTCTCTGTAAACAGCCAGTGTGCAGCACAGCAGTTCCTGCATTGAGTGTCTGCATCCTGGTCAGTGCAAATCACAGCAACTAGTCAGACAGACATTTAGTATATTATCTATCTATATCTATAATATATCTATATCTATATCTATATCTATATCTATATCTATATCTATACCTATACCTATATCTATATCATCTATCTATATCTATATCTATATCTATACTATATCTTTATCTATATCTATATCTATATCTATATATATCATCTATATCTATATCTATATCTATATCTATATCTATATCTATATCTATATCTATATATATCATCTATATCTATATCTATATCTATATCTATATCTATATCTATATCTATATCATCTATATCTATATCGACTAAGGGCCCATGAATTTGCTTACCTTGAAAGAAACTGTAGGCCACGAGGCTGCAGTGGGCACAGGCACGAGTCTCGGCCTATCCTCTGCAGCCTTGTTTGGCCCCCAGTCCCCTCTCTGCCAGCAGCCCTGCTCCCGCTGCTGCCATTCCTACATGCTGACAGCGCCAACTCTGCTGACACTCACTGATGGCGAGACACGATTGGGGCTGGCGCCAGCAGCAGGTGCAAGTGGGACCATCTCTGGCAGTGGATGCAAGAGGTGGCTGCTCGCCCTGAACGCCCCTTAGGATCAGGGGGAGGTGGAGAAGCCCTGAGGGGTGATTGGGGCCAGCAGCTGCCACTTGCACCTGCTGATAGCACAGAGCAATTGGGACCAGTGCCAGGTGCCAGCAGCAGGTGCAAGCGGCAGCTTCAGCCCTGGCAGTGGGTGAGAGTGGGGCCAGTGCCAACAGCAGGTGCAAGTGCTGGGCAGGACCATAGCACCTGGAGGAAGAAATTTTCAGTAACTGCCAGAAACTCGCCCCAATGACAGTGACTGGTGCCCTGCCTTGGTCTGGCACCCCCGCTCTCCTGCTCTACCATCCTGTCATGGCCAACACCCACTATGTTCCTCACACACCTCTGGTGGTCAGTATACATCATAGCGACTGGTTGTTCAGTTGTTCTGGTTGTTCTGCCTTTGGTCTATTTGCATATTAGCCTTTTATTATATAGGATAGTCAATATCAATGAACAGATGAAAGAGTGATAGAAACCTGGGGCAGGGTGGAATCTGGGTGGAGAAGAGCAATGGGAGGGGATATAGGGAAGGAACATCAATAATAAATGTTTTTAAAATAATAATAATAAAAGAAAAAAGTGTCTGAGCAAGAAACAGGGGGGAGGGAGAAGAAGAAAAGTTGGACATCATTGCAGGGCAGACCCATCATCCTGGATTCTTCCTTGAGGGTGGTGCTGGCTGCTGTGTCTCAACCTGGAGAAACTTTTCTGCCCTTTTTTTTGAAATGTCCTAGAACTCAGCCCAGTACAGACCCTGGCTTCAGGCTCTGAGCCCAGGGTTGCACACAGAACTGGAGAGGGCAGATGGAATGGGACCTTCAGAGTAGGATTGGTGGAGAGGAGTTTGACGGGGAACTTCTGATGGGGAACTCTGGTGTCTGAACATCCCCTGCCCTCCCTTCCATGCCAGTGCTACTCCTTCCCAGAGAGGTAGTTAAAGTAGTGGGGGGCTGCTTGGGATTGCAGCCCCCCTGCCACTGACCAGTTTTATGATTTTGGATATTTCTTTTTTTTTTTTTTTCCCCTGAGATGATTTTGGACATTTCTAAGCCTTAGTTTCTTCATCTGTAAAATGGGGATTGTAATATCATCTCATAGGTGTGTTATGAAGATCAATAAACATAATGTATGTAAACTGCTTAGCATAATTAATGGCATGGATCAGATGTTCACAACTCTTAGCTATTATAATTATTCTGAACTTAAAAAAAATTCCATGCTCCCTGTGATAAGCATATAAACCTCAAACTCCTCCTTTTAATAGTACAGGATTGAAAATGCCAAAGAAATAAAAGGTTGAAGCAAAAAAAAAAAAAAAAAAATCAAAGCACTTATTATATGGAATATGCTTTTTTTCAAACTAAGGAGTGCTTTCCCACACAGCTCAGGCTCACTTGGAGAGTGTGGAGTGGGGAAGTAAGAATAGCTTGGACTGGACTTGTGGGTCCTTAAAGCCAGCCTAGTGTGCTAGGATGGGGTGAGGGAGAGACAGGATAGGGACCCTCTACTCTAGCCTGCCTGCCTACTTACCCCAAGAGGCCTCTGGATCCCAATTCAGCTTATCAGCTCCAAGGACAATGCCTTTTAGGGAACAGAGGGAGCTCTTTGGAATACAAATACTTTTGGACCCTTTAATGTCAGCTGGTGTCCCATTCTCATGCTAATACAGAGAGAAGTTGGGAGTAGCATGAAGGGGAAATTGCTGACTATAGGAAATCTACCTCCTGCCAGGGTCTGGGGACAAGACCCCACCTCCTTTTCAGCCAAACCTCCTAGTACTCACCACCACATACTCAGCACAGGGTTCTAGCCCTGTAGTTTTGACAAGTCTTCTGGTGGGCTGGGTGGATTCCACAATGCAGAGTTCATGAGCTGGACAATTGCCCCTTCCAATCTTCCATGCAAATATTTGACAATAACAATTGCTTCTACCTCACTCCTCTTCTGCCATTCTTTGTGAGGTGCTTTATGCATCGGAGTTGTCTCTTGCAACCCTCACGCAGTAGCCCAAGGAAATGAGACTCATAGAGAGTAGCATTTTGTTCTAAACCTCACAGCTGTGGTACCCTGCTCTAAATCCAGGTGTGTATACCTCAGGACTCCAGCTTGAGGCCTTTTGGCTGGTGGTATTGGAGATCTTGTGAGTGACATGATGGCATCAGGGAGGCCTGGTATGTGATGGAGGTGGGGTTCGCACAGGCAGATCTAGGCTCTCGGAGGTGCAGTCATAGGCATGACCCAAGTGTCTGAAAGGGACCCAGAAAAGGTGGTTCAGGTTAAGTAGGCACCTTCTCCATGTTGAGTCTCAGAATTTTCAGCTCAGGCCTCCTGGGGTTCGTGGAGGAGCAGAAAGGGCTGGGCATGAGCTCTTTTTAAAGGGATTGACATGGATTTTAAGCAGATGGTCTGCTGGCTGCTTATGGGGTATTTTGTGAGCAGGCCATAGATTTAGACAACTTGACTACTTCTTAGCTTGGTGAACTTCTACTCATTCTTTAAGGCCCAATTCAAACACCACCTCCACAGTAAGTCCTTCCTGACTCCTCCAAGCTAACTACCTCCTCTGTGCTCCCACTTTCCCAAACTTCCGTGGTACCACTTAGATGTAGCTCTGCCTCTTCCCCTGTCATGGGAAGTTCTTAAGGTAAGAACCCTTGCATGAGTCATCTCCATAATTTGAGCACCAAGTATATGGCCTGACACTCATTATGCCTCCAGGAATGTTTGCAGAATGAATGAGTGAGTGTGCAGGATGGTCCAGTTGAGGAAAATTGTTCACCCTTATAGAGTCTTCAACAGAAGAAAGTTACTTAAATCAAAGCAGGGAGGTGACAGCTGGCATAGTGGATCTCTCCATTCCAGCACCACATCTTTGTTCACTTCTGCTTCCAGCTGTAATGGCAGTATCTCCCCTCCCACCACCCCAGCATATCCCTGAAATGGTTTACTTTCTGCCTCAGGGTCTTATCCAATGCCAAGGAAGTTTACTTGACCCCTGAGCAAACATAGGTTGAAAGTGCCAACCCTTAGCTAACTGGGGAATAGGAGCCAGTGGGTAGAGGGTCCCCAGAGGAATGAAATAGGGCTGGTGATGCTGGGTTAGGGTTGTTGAGGGAAGTTGTTGGAGGTTTTATGGGAAAGCCATTTTATCTTAATTGTATTGTGCACATTAAACCAACAATCCCAGGAGCAAAAGGATGGGGAAGGCAGAGTGGGAAAATGCTGGAATGAACTGGTGATGATGGTGTGGTGGGGCAGCTGAGGATTCATTGGGGATAAGGGATTGGCTAGACAAGTTTACCTGCCTCATTTCTTTCCAGTTAGAACATAGAGAATGTGATAGGTAGAGGGTGGGAATTGGGATTCTGCTGAATTGGCCATCTATTAACTGCCAGGCATTGTGACAGATGCTCCATTGGATCCTACACACTCATAAGCTGCTTTACATGCAGCTCCAGATACAACCCTTATAGTAGACCTTTGAGGTGAACACTATTGCTATCATAATTTCCAATAAGGGAATAGCACAGAGAGGCCAATGACTTGCCCCAGGTCACACAGGGTTTAACAACCTTATCCAAGCCAGATGGGATGAGCCTGGTCTCTATAGTGAAAAGATGAGAGAACTGAGGCCAGACCCCCAGTGAAGGATGGACAAGCCATTTTGGAGAATCTGTGAATTGACGCAGACCCTATCCATGAAGTAAGCCAGCCATCCAGTAATGCATGCACTGATTCATTCCATCACTGACTCTAACATTGGGACCTGCGTAGTTGTAAAGAGAGACCACGGTCTTGTAAAAGGGGAAGCCTGGGCCTTTCATGCCAGTAAGAGGAGGATGAAGATCTCTGAGAGGATCAGTGGTATAAAAAAGACTTCCTAAAAAAGTGTGGCTGGAATTTGGTTAGGCTACTTCCTCTCTCTGTATTCAAGTTGCCTTATTTAGAAGAAGGAAGTGGCATCCCTGCCCTTTCCTTCTGGTTAGGGGCCTCTAGGAGGATCCAGGAGCTCCATGCTTTAGAATTTGAGCATCTGAGGATGTGTTGGAGAGTGATTAAGATTCTCTGAGGCTAGAAACAAAAAGTGAATTTAGAGGGTTGCAGGGAAATCAAGCCAGAAAGACCAGTCCTGGGGGAGGGATGATGCAGACCCATGGCAGAGGTGAAAACAGACTGGATTTTGGGGGTCTAGAGTGTGAGGTTAATTAGGCCTCAACCAGAAATGGTGCCCAAAGCCCTGGTGCTGAGTGACAAGAAAAGATCCAGAGACAATGGCCCTGATAGAATGGAGCCTGAAGGCATCATCTATATAGATAAAAAGCCAACGACCAGAATGCTAAAATGACCAGAATGACTGGTCACTATGACACCCACTATCAGGAGTAGTGCCAGCCAGCCAGCATCTCATGGTCCCTCCCCCAGGCTGGTCCTACCCCCGATTGCCCCAGTGCCGCCCCCCCTTCCCAATCGGGGGCAAGGATGGCCAACCTCCTGCATCCCCTCCTCCCTGCCAGCCCAGCCCTGATTGGCCCCCATTGGGGCAGGCCGGCCAGACCCCACCCATGAACCAGGTCTCTAGTCAAGAATAACTGTAATTAGATCATTGTCAGCTTTGATGACATGAATCTCTCAGAGTCCTTCCTCTGTGGCATCTATGCATATGGTTTTGAGAAGCCCTCTGCCTTCTAGCAGTGAATCATTTTTCCCTGAATCAAGGGTTATAATGTGATCGCTCAAGTCCAATCTTGGATAGGAAAAATAGCCACTTTTGCCATATGGATTATGCGACAGATTGAATTGGATTTAAAGGCTACACAAGCCTTGGTCTTGGAACTCACTAGAGAACTGGCACAGCAGGTACAAAAGGTAGTCATGGCTTTAGGAGATTACATGGGTGCTCCCTGCCATGCCTTCATTGGGGATGCCAACATGCATGCTAAGGTGCAGAAGCTGAAGATAGAAGCTCCCCATATCATGGTGGGACCCGAGGACTTGTGTTTGACATGCTTGTGTTTGACATGCTTAATCACAGATACCTGTCTCTCAAATACAATACATCAAGATGTTGGTACTGGATAAAGCTGACAAAAATTTAAGCCATGGGTTCAAGGACCAGATCTATGACATATTCCAAAAGCTCAACAGCAACACGACCCATGTGATTAGGGCCCACTCAGGGTCCGGTTTCTGGAGGAGGCCACACACTAAAATGAAGAGAGACTAGAAAAGAGTTAATTTGGGACAAATGGGGGGCCAGGTGGGAGTCAACCTCTAGTGGGAAGACTCTCTAGGCTCTGGCCTTGCTATCCCTTTTATTGAGGCTGCTATGGGATACACCCATTACCCGTAAGCAGCTTTGGGAAACACCCATAGCCCTTAGGCAGATAATAAGCAGATTATCATATCAGTAAGGATTTACATGATTACAAGATGGGGAAGTTGCCTCAGTTACTATTGTCTCAATTAGATAGGGTGTGGTTGGCTCTAACCTTTCAGAGCTTCAAGGTTGACCAGCCTTATTCTATCAGTGAGACAATGATTGGTTTCCGGCACAACACCCAGGTGGTATTGCTGTTAGCTACAATTCTTCTGATGTGCTTGAGGTGACTAAGAAGTTCATGAGGGCCCCATTCAGATTCTTGTCAAGAAGAAAGAGTTGACTCTGGGGGGTATCTGCCAATTTTATATCAACATGGAATGACAGGAGTGGAAGCTGGATACATTGTGTAACTTAGATGAAACCTTTCATCACCCATGCAGTCACCTTCATCAACACTTGAAAAAAAGATTAATTGGCTCACTGAGAAGATGAACACCTGAGACTTCACTGTCTCTGCTATGCATAGAGATATGGACCAAAAGGAAGGAGATGTAATCATGAGGGAGTTCCGCTCTGGCTCTAGCAGTGTATTGATCACCACTGACATGCTGGCCAGAGGCATTGATGTACAACAAGTTTCTTTAGTCATCAACTATGACCTTCCCACCAACAGGGAAAACTATAACCACAGAATCAGTCAGGTGGATGCTTTGGCCATAAGGGTGTGGCTATTAATATGTTGACAGAAGAAGACAAGAGGACTCTTTGAGACATTGAGATCTTCTATGACACCTCCATTGAGGAATGCCCCTCAATGTTGCTGACCTCACCTGAGAGGGGCTGGCTTACTATTTTATCCCAGCCAGGGTTCTCAGTCCTTGGCAGGCTGAGGAGCAGGAGGGGGGAGGGAAGGAAGCCAAAGGGAGGACATCTTGTCTTTAGTTTTCCTTTGTATAAATGTCATTTTTTTAGGCAAAGAAGGAACCATGGCCCTAACTGGTTTGGCTCCGTGGATAGAGCATTGGTCTTCAGACTGAAAGGTCCCAGGTTAGATTGCAGTCAAGGGCATGTACCTTGGTTGTGGGTACATCCCCAGTAGGAGGTATGCAGGAGGCAGCTGATCAATGTTTCTCTCTCATTGACGTTCCTAACTCTCTAACCCTCTCCCCTACTCTCTGTAAAAAAAATCAATAAAAAATATTTTTTTTTTAAAAAGGAACTGTGAACAATTTAGATACCCAGGTGCCATCTCTTCTCCCTAAAACACTGATCTACTTCCCTAATCTAACCAACCTCCAAATCCCAGAGATTTTCTGATCCTCTGAAAATGACTCAAGGGGGCTATAATGTCACTCACTCTCATTTACTGGACCAAATTTGGAGAGAGAGCACCAGAATTAGGTGGCCCAGGGGACTGTCTTCATGTGTGTGTGGGGGAAGGCGGGGGAACAGGAGAGAAAAAAATAGTAGCTATTTTTCACATTGTTTTGTATAGTATTTATTGGTTCAGGAAACAAACAAAATTCTGAATAAAATTACTTGGAATTGAATTTTTAAAAAGATGAACTCAATAATCTTAGATCCTCTTTCTTCATCCAGAGGATTCGTCTTATCAGATAGACATCATGGATTCCAAGCCAAACCACTGAGGCAATCCCAACTCTGCATCTTCCAGGCTGAAAAGGGGTAGGCAAGTTATCAACATCTCTGTACTCCAGTTTCTTTATCTGTAAAATGGGCTATTATGAGGAATAAATAACCTAAAACACAGCAAGTTTCATATAATTGCTAGTTTGAGGAAAAAATTGGTCTTGCAAGGCATGTCAGGCCATAAAAACTGTGAACAATGCACTGCTCTGTGTGTGGGAGGGGGGGGGAGGGGGGTCTTTATCACTGGCCCTAGGACAGATAATTGGATAAGGCCTGGAGACCCCCAACACCTGGGGGGCCTTGCTGTAAGCTCATGAAAGGGGGAAGCACCATATCTGCAAGACAAAGACCCCAGAAGGTTATAAAAAGTGAAGCCCTTGGTGAGTTTCTTCACTCTGATTTGGAAATTACTCCCAGAGTACACAGTATTAATAAAAGGGGTCCCTCCCTTTCTCTAGGAAGTGTGCTTGGTATTTCTTTGGTCTTTTGCAACATTTTGTTCTCTCATTATGAAGCTAACCACTTTTGGCTCTTGCCCCCAATGAGTGGACAGGGTTTGGGGCCCAGGGGCGTGGGATAGGCCTCCAGAAGGCATGTGCTGCTGATTTTAGCAGAATTGAATGGGGAGAAGGGGTGCAGTCTCCAGGCATTCCTGGACCACAGCCCAAGACCCAGTCAGCATCTGGAGAAAGTGGACAGACACCTCTGGACCTGTCAACAGAATTCGTAAGGTAGTGTTGTGGAGCGAAGGTGAGTGAATGACCACTGGAGTCCAGGCCAAATTAAAATGTAGGGAGCCTTTATTAACGGGCTGGTGACTGCTCTTCCTTTCTCCACGCAGGGAGTCCAGAGAGCAGCCCCAAACCTTTGTGCAGGACTGCTTTTAAACTCATTTACCACATCTTGTTTTTGAAGAGTAAGTAATTTAAGACAAAAGAGTTTTTCTTAAATAATGTCAGGGTCATGTTATTGATGACCATGTTATTTACAGGGTCATTCTGTTCTCAAGAAAGCTGACAGTGACCTATGAAGGAAGGCCTACATGCTGGGAAGGGGCCATGAGACCATATCTCAAGGCCTGGCCTGGTGTCAGCACTGACAACTCTCTCTGGGGTATAGTCTACGATCTCTCTGGAATGGGAGTAGTCTTATATTTTGAGGTACAGCTGGGATTCAAGGCCAAGTTGAGTAGGAGGAAGCATGTTCAAAAACTCTAATTCTTTAACATTAGAGGCTTGAGTCAGTCAGGCCCACTCCAAGTGAGTGGAAGAGGAAGCTTGATCACCTCCCCAGAAGCCATAGGACTTCATCAGGTAAATTAGGAATCAGGTCTTCGGAGGTGAGTAATTTCAGAATTGATTAAGGAATTATGGGTTCACTCTTCTCTGTTTGTTGTGTGTGGGATTAGCAAATTTGCTACCGAGGAGGCTGAATGCAATCTTAACTCCTCAGGTAGGTTCTCACCGAGATACCAGTCGAGAATTCTGTTCTGGGGCATGGGTGCTGGGAGTGTCTCCATGCCAATCTGGGGAGTTGGGCATTATCTGCTCAGCTCCAGTCTGGGTTAGTCTACTAAGAGAGTGTGAGTACAAACGTTTATCTGTCTTGGCATAATTATCTGCTGATGGTCCGCATGAAAGTGAAAGGGGGGGGGGAACAATAGCTGATTTTCTGTTTGCTCATCTGGTTGAAACATTTGATCTATTGAAGGCTGACCCCTTGATGGTCTTCAAAAGTCTCAAGCAGCACAGTTGAGTTAGTTTTCTCAGAGATGTTTGCTCTCTATCACGGAGGAATAATTGATAATTTTTTTTTGGTCTATCTTTGTGTACTAGGGGCTTTGGTTTGCTCTGTGATTTTGCTGTGTTAAATTGAAATTTTGGAATTCTGGGGTAGATTTAAAGGTATTTGGGGCTTTTCTTGTCTCTTTTGGCTGGCTGGGACTTTGAGGGGCAGAGTTCACAGCTCTGCAGGGCAGAGAGATTTTAGCTGCCCTGCCCCTGCCTGTGCTGATTAAGGATCTTTTCTTTAAGGAGACCCTCCGGGATTTTAGTAAATTTCCCTGCACCCTTGTCTGTTTCTCACCACCAATCATCATGGAGTTGGGACAAAGTAAACCCACTGTTCTCAACTGCAAGTTGGAAAATTTTGAAAAGGGTTTTATTGAGGACTATGGTATTAAAATGAACCCCAAAACACTAAGGAAATTCTGTGAATTAGAATGGCTAGTCTTCAGGGTCAGCTGGCCCCTGGAGGGCTCTTTAGATTTAGGACTGGTCAGGGTGGTCTGGAATGTAGTCATGGCAGATCCTGGACAACCAGACCAGTTCCCTTACACAGACAGCTGGTTAGGAATTGCTCAAACCTTGCCACCTTGGGTCCGGTTCTATAAGGTTTTAATAGTAGGAGAAAAGAAACAGGCCTCTCAGAATGGAGCCCAACCCCTTGTTCTGCCAGGATCCCCTGAGAAGTCCCACTAGTCTTATCATCTCCATATGTGCCACAGGCAGCACCAAGTGCTTCCCTAGCTGGTCTGAAAGTCCAGAAACTCCACCCCCTTCAGTTTCTCCTCAACCAGCCTCTCCAGATCCAGTTGGGTGGTGCTTGCGTTCAGTCGATCAAGGGCCCATGCCACAACCAGCACATCAGATACCTCTCAAGAAGATGTTGGTGCTAAAGTACTTGGCGAAGATGCGACCTTGCAGGAGGGAGGGCCAGTCTATTATTATCAGACCTTTACTACCAGTGACATCTTAAATTGGAAACATCACACCCCAGCTTATTCTGACAAACCGCAGGCATAAAAGACCTCCTAGAAATGATCTTCCAGACCCAGAAGCCCACCTGGATGGACTGCAAGCAGCTTCTTCTCACATTCTTTAATACTGAGGAGCACATGAGAGTAGTAACAGAGGCTTGGAAGTGGCTCCAGACACAGACCCCAGCAGGAATATTAGATACAGACAGATGGGCGAGGGAGACCTTCCCAGATGAGAAACCCAATTGGAACCAGAGCTCAGAAGACGGAAAGACTGGGCTAGAAAGATATCAGCTGGCCTTCCACCAGGAGGTCAGGGCTGGAACCAAGAAACCCACCAACATGGCTAAAATCTCTGAGGTTTTCCAGAAGCCTGACTAAAGTCCAGAATCTTTTTTAAAATAAATCTTTATTGTTCATATTATTACAAATATTCCTCATTTTCCCCCCTCCATTGCTCCCCTCCACCAGGTTCCCACCCCAACCTCTGCCCTTTCCTCACCCCACATTGTCCTCATCTATAAGTGCACAGTTTACGTTCAGTCTCTTCCCTCACTCCCCACTCCCCTTTTCCCTAAGAATCATCAGTCCACTCCCTTTCCATACCTCTGATTCTATTATATTCAACAGTTAATATTTTTCATCAGGTTTTTTAATTCCCTTGGTTTTTAGATTCACTTGTTGATAGTTATGTATTTGTTGTTCATAATTTTTATCTTTATTTTCTTCCTCTTCCTAAAGAACCCCTTTCAGCAATTCATATAATTTTGGTTTGGAGGTGATGAACTCTAGCTTTTTGTTTTTATTAGTGAAGCTCTTTATCTAGCCTTTGATTCTGAGTGATAGCTTTGCTGGGTAGAGTATTTTATGGCTGTAGATTCTTGTTATTCATCACTTTGAATATTTCTTGCCATTTTCATCTGGCCTGCATGGTTTCTGTTGAGAAATCAGCTGACAATGATATGGGTGCTCCTTTATAGGTAACTACCTGCTTTTCTCTTGCTGCTTTTAATATTCTCTCTTTGTCTTTTGCTCTTGGGATTTTAATTATGATGTGTCTTGGTGTGGTCCTCTTTGGATTCCTTTTGTTTGGGGTTCTCTGTGCTTCCTGAACTTGTAAGTCTATTTCTTTCACCAGGTGGGAGAAATTTTCTGTCACTATATCTTTTTTTCTTTTTTTTTTTTAAATATATATTTTTATTGATTTTTGTACAGAGAGGAAGGGAGAGAGATAGAGAGTTAGAAACATCGATGAGAGAGAGAGAGTCATCGATCAGCTGCCTCTTGCACATCCCCCATTGAAAATATGATCACAACCAAGGTACATGCCCTTGACCAGAATCGAACCCAGGACCCTTCAGTCCCCAAGCCGACACTCTATCCATTGAGCCTAACTGGTTTCGGCTCACTATTTCTTTCAATGTTTTCAGTATCTTGCTCTCTGTTATCTTCTGGGACCCCCATAATTTTTATGTTGGTTTGCTTAAAGTTGTCCCAGAGGTTTCTTACACTATCTTCAACTTTCTGGATTCTCTTGTCTTCTTGTTTCTGTGGAGGAGTGTCTTCTGGCTCCTTGTGTTCCAAATCTTTGACTTGAATCTTGCAATCATCCAAAGTTCTGTTTTTAGGACTCTGTATAATATTTTTTTATTTCAGACAATGTATTCTTTATTTCTATTTGATCCCTTTTTATTTCTAGTTTGATCCCTTTTCATATTCTCATAAGTCTTATTTATTTTATCGGCCTTTTCTAGGAAATTCTTGAAAAACCTTATAACTGTGGTTTTGAACTTTATATCCAGTCACTTTTTGTCTTCCATTTCTTTCGTTTGTGATCTGTTTCCTTGTCTCAGCATTTTTGCTGCTTCCCTAAGTTGGTAGAGTGGCTTTGTGTGCTAAGGTGTCCTATATGATTCAGTGGGTCGCCTCCCAGTTATCTGAGGTGGACATTCTTGGTGCACCCCTTTGTGGACTGTGTGTACAGCCTTATTGTAGTTAGGTCTTGATTGTTGTTGGTATCACTGGGAGAAACTGACCTCCAAGCCAATTGGCTGTGAGGATTAGCTGTGTCTCTGCCAGGAGACAGCCTTATTTGACTAGACTTGGAAAATTGCAAAAGTCTCTGTGCTCAGCTTGGAACGGGTGGAGTTTCAGGGTGGAGCATACAGCCTTGGATTTCCGTCAGCCCCACCCTTTGAGTTCCTGAGTCTCAGTGTTCCTCAGTGTCCTTCAGTACTCACTGCAAGCACCTCTGAGAGAAAGGTGCACTCAAGTTTCGCCCACTACCAGACAGTCTAGTCTCTCCCCCAATGAGCCCGGAACTGGTGTTCAGTGCAGTTGGAAGTGGGGTTAAGAGCAGTCTGGAGCTTATGTCTCCTTCTCTCTAGGGCAATCCAGCAGCACAGTCAACAGTCCGTCCTCTACGCACAATGTGCGCACCTCCAGGGCTCTACCTTTCACCGCTCCCCTGAGTTTCCTCCCTTACAGCCCAGATTTCTTCTGTAGGAGCCTGGGATCCCAGGGTCTGGCCTAGAACTGGGATTCAGTGCAGTCGAAACTGGGGCTCAGCACAGTCCGGAGTTTTTATCTCCTTCCCACTAGGGAATGCTAGCCAGGTACTCAGCCACTCCTCCTCTCTAGCTCTGTCCTCTCCCCACGTAAACCGTGTCTCCATACTTTAGGCTTTTACAGCTCCTCTGATTTTCCTTCTAGTTTTCTCTTTCATTCTAGTTGTAGAATTTCTAGTCAGTCAACTTTCCTGTAGTTCTGGATAATGTCCACTTTATTTAGCTGTATTTTTTGAAATTGTTGTGTGAGGCTGCAGTTAGGCATTTACCTATGCCGCCATCTTGGTTTCTCAACCCAGAATCTTTTTATGAGAGACTATGCAAGGCATACTGAATCTACACTCCCTTTAACCCGGAGGCCCCAGAAAATCAAACTATAATAAATGCCCCTTTGTAGGCCAAGCCCTACCTGATATCAGGAGAAAATTACAGAAGCTGGAAGGGTTTGCAGGAAAAATGCCGCCGAACTGCTGGAGATAGCCAACAAAGTTTTCATCAACTGAGACAGTGTGGCAAGGAGGGAAGAAGAAAAGAATATATAAAGAAGGACCAATATAGTAGCGACTTTTAGAGGCTCAGGCTCCCAGTCATATTAGAAAGGGAAGCAAAAATACATATTAGGGGAAAAGGAAGAGTGAGCCTGAGACGAGTCCAGTGTGCCTATTATAAAGAGACAGGACACTGGAAGAATGAATATCCCAAATGGCAAACTAAGAAGATTGGGCCCCCTTTTTTGCCCAGTTGCTAACAATCAGAGCTACCTGAAGCAGCTCTCATTGGGCTAGCAATGGCTGATTCTGACTAGGACAGATTGGGCTCACTTCAGCTAGACCTCCATGAGCCAATGGTCAGAATGAAAATTGGGGGCCAGTGTATGGACTATATGGTTGATACAGGAGCTGAGCACTCAGTAATCATACAGAAAGTAGCGCTTCTTTAAGGAAAGGAGATCACCATTATTGGAGCTACTGGGGACCAGACCCATAGACCATTCTGCCATCCTCACTGATGCCAATTTGGTGGTCATCAAGTAATTCATGAATTCCTGTACTTGCCAGACTGTCCAGTGCCTAATGGGTAGAGACCTTTTAGCCAAAACAGGGGTAGAAATCACTTTTGCTCCAAATGGCTCAGCACAGCTTCACCTAAGTGAGGAGACCTCCCCAATGATCCTGTCCTTAGCAGTGCCAAGGGAAGAAGAATGGAGACTTTATATTCCCCAGACAAAGGCCTCACCATTAGAACCTGAATTAGAGAAGGAATTCCCGCTGGTCTGGGAAGAAGGGAATCCTCCAGGCCTGGCTAAGGACGATGGCCAGGTGCTAATCATGTTAAAGCCTGGGGCACAGCCTGTTAAAATTTGCCAATATCCAATTCCAAAGGAAGCACGCCTAGGAATCCAGGTCCACTTAGACCGGCTGCTTCAGTAGGGACTTGTTAAACAATGCACGTATCCATGGAACACGCCTCTCTTATCTGTCAAAAAGCCTGGGACTAACAACTACCACCCAGTGCAGGATCTACAGGCTATAAATGAGGCTGTTATAACTCTGCATTCAGCACTGCCGAACCCCTGCACTCTTCTGGGACTTATCCCATCAGAGGCATAATGGTTTACCTGCCTACATCTTAAAGATGCCCTTTTCTGCCTTCGATTAGTGCCTTCCAGTCAGCCTCTCTTCGCTTTTGAATGGGAAAACCCAACTACAGGGGTCAAGGACCAGTTCACCTGGACCAGACTGCCACAAGGGTTCAAGAATTCCCCTACTCTTTTTAGTGGAGCACTAGCATCTGATCTGTCTAAGTTCTCAGGACAGGACTTGGGATGTGTTCTACTCCAGTATGTATAATAGACAACCTTCTACTGGCCAGCTCCATATGAGCTCAATGCTGGGAGGGAACATAAGCCCTTCTGAGACTACTAACTGAAACAGATTACAGGTGTCTAAGAAAAAGGCACAGATTTGTCAGAAAGAAGTCAAGTATCTAGGCTTCTGGATAACTCAAGGGAAATGAAGGCTAGGGACTGAAAGGAAGCAGGCAGTATGTGCCATCCCAGACCAAGCACCTGGTGGCAGATTCGGGAATTTCTGGGAGTGGCATGATTTTGTCAAATCTGGACCCCAAGGTTTTCAGACTTGGCCAAGCCTCTCTAGGAAGTTTTAAGAGGAGAAGAGAAGGCACCCATTGACTGGGGTCCTGAACAGGAGAAATCCTTTATCACGGTAAAGGCAAAGCTCACTGAGGCCCTGGCACTAGGGCTACTAGATATGATGCAAGACTTTAATGTTTTTGTTCATGAGAACAGCAGGGTAGCCCTTGGAGTTCTAACCCAGGAGTTTGGACCCTGGCAAAGACCAGTAGCCTATCTCTCCAAGCAAATTGACTCAGTTGCCTCCGGGTGGCCACCTTGTCTCAGGGCTCTTACAGCCATGGCATTATTAGTCAAGGAAGCGGATAAGCATACCTTATGACAAAACTTAAATGTAAAAGTACCTCATGCTGTTGTCACCCTGATGGAAGCAAGGGGGCAGCACTGGCTGACTCATGCTCAAATGACTCAGTATCAGGGGCTGTTATGTGAGAATCCGAGTGTATGATTAGAAGCAGTGAGAATACTTAATCCTGCCACCTTTCTACCCATCGCTGAGAGGGCCCCTGAGCATAATTGCCTGGAAGTCCTAGAGGAGGTTTATTCCAGCCGGCCAGACCTAAGGGATAGGCCCCTGCAAACAGCGGACTTGGTATTGTTCACAAATGGCAGCAGCTTCTTAGATGAAGGAAAAAGATGAGCTGAATATGCAGTGGTATCAAACTTTGAGATAACTGAAGTACAGGCCCTGCCTAAATGACAGTCAGTGCAGAGAGCAGAACTTTGGACTCTAGTAAGAGTCCTAGGACTCAGTAAGAATAAGCGTGCCAACATCTACACTGACTCACTATATGCCTTTGCTACCCTGCATGTCCATGGGACCCTATATAAGGGAAGGGCTCTTGACAGCAGGAGGAAAAGGAATCAAAACTCAGAATGAGATTTTAAAGTTACTATTATAGAAGCAGTATGGGAGTCTAAGGAAATAGCCGTCATCCATTGCAAAGGTCACCAGAAAGGGAAAGACTTAGTATCAGAAGGAAACCAGCGTGCTAATGCCACAGCCAAGCTGGCTGCTAAAGAACAAGCAGCACCAGTACGGATCATGTTGGCCCTCGAATTACCTGAACCTCCAAAGTACACTCCTCAGGAAGAGAACTGGGCTCAGAAAGAAGGGGGAAGAGATCAATGGAAGGCTGATGGATACTCCCAGATCATAGGGTCTATGTCTCAGAACAGTTAGCCCATAAGGTAGTCCTCCAGCAGCATGATCTCACTCATTTAGGAAAGGCTGCCCTAGAAGCTTTGTTAGGCAGATATTACCTATGGTAATTGCCCATCTTCCCTCCTTGGTGCTTCAGTCTCTCAGTGTTGTCTCCTCTGTACTCAGAACAATCCAAACATGGTCCTGTAGGACCAATAGGAGTTCAGCACTGTGGGCAAGCTCCTTTTGAGGACTTAGAAGTAGATTTTACAAAAATAGGGCCTGTAGAAGATGGAATAAATGTAGCAGATGGGATAAATGCTGGTCTTTGTTTGCATCTTTTCAGGTTGGGTCAAGTCATAACCTACTCACACTGAAAAGGCGAGAGAAGTCACTATGGCATTGCTGAAGGATATAATTCTACAGTTTAGAATGCTTCTGACCATAGGGTCTGATAATGGCCCAGCCTTTATAGCAGAAATAGTACAACAGGTAGCCAAGGCTTTAAGAATTAAATAGAATCTACATACAGCTTAGAGGCCTCAGAGTTTAGGGTAAGTGGAACACATAAACCAGTCTCTAAAGTAGGCTATGGCTAAGCTATGCCAAAAGACAACCTTACCCTGGACAGATATCTTGCCTCTTGTACTCCTGTGGGTATGCTGTGCTCCAAGGACAAGGGTAAGTTTCTCTCCCTTTGAAATTCTATATGGTAGACCCCCTCCCTTAATTTGGCCAAAGGAAGATTTAGAGGAAATAGGGAACTTAGAAATCCAGAAACAACTACAGGGACTTGGAAAAACTGTCTTTGAGGTCCACAGGTGAGTTATTGACTGACTACCTATCTCTCTAGGAACAGCGGTATATCCTTATAAACCTGGAGACCAGGTTTGGGTATAGGATTGGAAAAAGGAGCCCTTCAAGCCTACCTGGAAGGCACCCTATTCAGTCATGTTACCCACCCCCACAGCTCTTAAGGTTGCAGGACTAAACACTTGGATTCACCACTCCTGGGTGAAGGCAGCCCCTCAGCCCAGTGACATCCAGTTTGAGTGGAAGGTGACCTCTGACCAGAACACCACCTGTGGATCACCCTCAAGAAGACAGCAGACCTGGCCAAGCAACCTGCTCCAAGGAATTCAGATAACACCCTGCTGAATTCTCCCTAACACTAATCTTCCTTTCTTATCTCTTCTTAACGTAATATGCTCTAGTATTTCTGGATAATCACTGGTTTTATCTAATAATTCTCATTTTGTTTTTTTATGAGTGCCAGTAGAATCTGAAACTAGGACCAGGAGGAGAACTCATCTGCTCTTGCTGGGACACAGAAACACCATAAAATTACTGCTCCCTACACATCAAGAAGACAAAAGCCTTATCATAAATTGTTGGATTACACCTTGTCATGCCACCCTTTGCTCCTTGCTTAGAAACTCGCTACCCAAATATGTTAGACCGGATAGTCCATGAGAAAACCCAATAAAGCCAGATTTTTGTTAGCTATATTTATCAGCCTTTGGCATGTTATGACTCTACTACCAAATGGATATGAGGTGGAGGTGGGGAGGATTGTATTGGACAAAAAATAAAATAAAAAATAGGACCTGTCATGACCAATGTGCAGCTAACTAATGTTGCTCCTATTTGTTTTAGCAGTACACAGGGCCAACATCCAACGGGTCGCCTCCCAGATGAACTATGCAACTCTATCCCCAAGGCTGAAAACACCACCTACTCCTGGTACCTCCTGCAGGAACATTCTATTCATGTAGGACTATTGCTTACCTTTGCTTGCCTGCAAACTGGACGGGAATGCCTTTAAACTTCAGATGGTCCTACAAACTAGAAGAACTCCCTACAAACCCCTGAGAGGAAGAAGCAGGATACTTACCCCTTTGTCATCATCCCTTTCCAGCAGGAAGTAGCTAAGATTGGTCATCACCCCTGTTCAGCATAACATCCTATGGTCGTTGCTCCACAAGGATAAAAGAAGCTTGTGAGACAAGCGGGCGGGGTGGGGGGAGATGGGAGATGATGAGGAAACTGGTCTTGCAAGGTGTTTCAGGCCATAAAAACTGTGAACAATGCACTGTCCAGGGGAGAGGGGAGGATGGTTGTTATTGCTGGCCCCAGGACAGATCATCAGATATGGCTTGGGGACTCCAACACCTGGGAGCCTTCCTGTAGAGCCCAAAAAAGGGGCAGAACCATATCTGCAAGACAAAGACCCCAGAAGGGCCTTAAGCAGAGGCCAGGGCTGGCCAGAGCTGGCCAGGGCTGAAGAAACTTGGTTTCCTCCATTGACAAAGGCGACCCTAGCCTCCTGCTCTCTGCAGCTCTCTGGCTGCTGCCATTTCTGTTGGAATTTACTTATCTTCTATAATTAAAACTTTGTACCCTTAAGCAGAGGTCTGGGCCAGCCAGGTGTGTGGAAAGCTTAGCTTTCTCCATTGCTGGGGAAACGCAAGCCTCCCTCCTGCTTGCACTGTAGCCTCAGCCATCTTGGTTGGGTTTAATTTGCATACTTGCTCTGATTGGCTGGTGGGTATAGTTGGTGAGCATGGCTTGTAGGTATAGTGGAGTGATGGTTAATTTGCAAATCACTATTTATTTAGATAGGATATATAATAAAGAGACAGGGTGTAATGACCCATCACGACCAAATGTTAACCATCCAAAAGTCAGCTCTGGTTTCCCATGGTGACCCAGCACTGACTACTGTGGCTGCAGGCCTGGTGACCCAGCAGTGACTGCCGGTGGGGGGGGGAGGGGAGGTTTGAATCAGGCCCAGAAAGAGACCTAAAGAGAGAAGCAGGGGCTGATCTGTAGCGTCTGAAGCAACTTTTGACCAGCACTTGCCTCTCTCTTCCCCTCCAAGCCTGGCCAGCAGTCCCCAGTTCATTTCTCTCCAGGCCTCCACCAGGCCTGCTGATCATCCTCACCTTTCTTATCAGGCCCTGTTGATAGGCCCAGAGTCACTGACTGGTGTAGAAATCAGCCAATCAGAACACCAATCTGGAAGTCAGTCCTATAGTCAGCTCTGGGTTGCCATGAGGACCCAGCACTGACTACTGCAGCTGCAGGCCCTGTGACCCAGCAGTGCCTGCTGAGAGAGCTTTGAATCAGGCCCAGAAAAAGACCTGAAGAGAAAAGCAGGGGCTGATCTGTAGCCTCTGAGGCAGCTTTTGACCAGCACCAGCACCCTGGTATCTAGGGTTTATTTATCTTCTATAATTAAAACTTTGGAGGCTGGAGCAGAGCTAAGCCTCCTGCTTGCTCTGTGGCTGCCACCATTTCTGTTGGAATTTATTTATCTTCTATAGGAGGATCCAAGATGGCTGCTCGGGTAGACATCTAACCGCAGCAGCACACAACAATTTCAATAGAATACAACTAAAATGTAGAGTGGACATTGCCCAGAGCTACAGGTAGTCGACTGACTGAAAATTCTACAATAGGAAGGAGGGAGAAAATCAGAAGGAAAATAAGAGGAGCTGAAAAAAAGCCTAAGGTACGGAGACATGCTGCGCACCCGCATGCACGCGCAAGCGGAGAGGTTGCAGCCGGAGAGGAGGAGAGGGCTGGGTGCTGCCTGGCGTTCCCCAGCAGGAAGGAAATAGAACCCCCAGCCTGGGCTGAATCCCCGAACCGGCAGCGCTGAGCCCCAGTTATGGGCCAGACCCTGGGGACCCAGGCTCCGGCATGGGGAGACGGGGCTGTGAGGCGGAATCCCGGGGGAGCAGAGAAAGGCGGGGCCCCCGAAGTCACTCGCACATTGTACGCAGAGGACTGAATGTTGACTCTGATGCTGGATTACCCTAGCTGGAAGAAACAAAGCCTCCGGTGGCGCTGAGCCTCAGTCCGGACCACCCCGAACTCCAGTTCTGGGCCAGTCCTTGGGGACCCAAGCTCAAGCAGAGGAAGACAGGGCTGTGAGGTGGAGTCCTGGGGGAGCTGCGAAAAGCGGAGCCCCGGAGTCGTGCACACTGCGCGCAGAGGACAGTCTGTTGACTCTGATCCTGGACTCCCCTCTCGGGAGGGAGAAAGAAAGCTCCAGACTGGAGGAATGCGACAAGGAGCAGGAGCCCCTGCCGGACACCGGCCAGCTGGGCACTAGCAAGGAGCTGTGTGACGGGACCCCCAGTGGGGGGGTACCCCTGAGCCTTCGACTGCTGAGCACAGGCAACGGAGCCAAGGACGGGGGCTGCTTCCTGGGCGGCCCGACCCCGGCAACAGGCTGAAGTAGCGCAGGAGCCAGCGGAGAACAAAGGGGTGCCACAGGCCAACCTGCTGAGCTCCCAGGACAAGGAGGAAGAAACCAAAGAAGTTCTCAATGTGAAGAAATCAAGTGAGAGCAAAAGATAGTAAAATTACTTAAGAAAGAATACAAAGAAAATCTTGAAAAATCAAAGATTAAGTCAGAGCTCAACTCACCAGCCAACATTGCAACATAAATGCGTTTTTTAAAAAAAAAGAAGAAAAAGGGACAGAATGTTGGAACAGTGGCAACCAGGCCTAGAGTGGCCAGGCACAAGGCAGTGGCAGCCGGACCCAGAGCAGCAGCAGCCAGGCCCCAGAACAGCAGCGGCCAGAACCAGAGCATCAACGGCCAGCACTGGAGTAGCCAGACCTGGGGTAGTGGCAGCCAGGCCTGAGGCAGAGGCGGCCAAGACCAGGGTGGCCAGTCCAGGAACACCCAGACCCGGAGCAGCTGGGTCCGGAGCAGTCGGGCCCAGAGCAGCCGGTTCTTGTGCGGCCAGGCCCGGAGCAGCGGCGGCCAGGTCCGGAGCATCTGGGTCCGGAGCAACTGGGCCCAGAGCAGCTGGGTCTTGTGCGGCCAGGTCCGGAGCAGTGGCTGCCAGGCTGGGAGCGGCCAGGCCCGGAGCAACCGGGTCTTGTGCGGCCAGGCCCGGAGCAGCGGTGGCCAGGTCCAGAGCAACTAGGTCGGGAGTGGCAGTGGCCAGACCCGGAGCAGCTGGTTGTGGAACGAACCAGAGCAACAGAGGCCAGGCCCGGAGCAGCCAGGCCCGGAACAGCTCGCTCCTCGCCTGCCCCTCCCCCACGGCTGCCTCTCAGACATGGCTGGAAACTTTTGCGGGAACTTGAGGGTCTGCTGAATCAAGTGATGAAGGCTTAGATCTGGATGTGTTGAGTTAGTATAGCGCTGGGGTGTTGATCTGTGAGTGCCTTGGGTGGGGTCTGGATGAGGCTGGTTGACCTATTTGGAAATGTTTTTTATGTGAAGTGTATCATTGGGCATGTGGAGGTATTATTGATATGAGAAAATGCTAAGTAACAGATTTACTATCTGAAAAGGGATTTACTATCGGGGAAAGGGAGGGAGGAAGAGACTGAACATAAACTGTGCACCTATGGATGAGGACAATGGGGGATGGGGAGGGGGTGGAGGGGGGGGTGGGGATCTGGTGGAGGGGGGAAGAAATGAGGAACCTTTGTAATAATATGAACAATAAAGATTGATTTAAAAAATAAATAAATAAAATAAAATTTAGACCAACTTTTAAAAAAAATAAAATTATTTATCTTCTATAATTGAAACTTTGTGGCCTTAAGCAGAGGTCTGGGCCAGGGCCTCCTCTTGGGTGGCTGGGGGGTGTGGCCAGCCTGCAAACCACCATAGGCCCCTTTCCCAAGCCACCCCATGTCCCAAGGGAACCCCCACCCTGATCCGGGACAACCTTCAGGGCAAACCACTCAGCCCCAACCTGTGCACCAGGCCTCTATCTTATTTAATAAAAGAGTAATATGAAGATTGACCATCATTCCAACACACAAGATGGCTGCCCCCATGTGGTCAAAGATCTGCCTTCATGTGGACACAAGATGGCCACCACAAGATGGCCAGCAGGGGAGGGAAGTTGAGAGGGACCAGGCCTGCAGGGGAGGGCAGTGATGAATGACCAGGCCTGCAGGGGAGGGCAGTTAGGGGCAAACGAGATGGCTGGGGAGCAGTTAGGCATCAATCAGGCTGGCAGCAAAGTGGTTAGGATGTGATCAGCTGGCAGGCAGAAGCGATTAGGGGCAATTAGGAAGACAGGCAGGTGAGCAGTTGGGAGCCAGCAGTCTTGGATTGTGAGAGGGATGTCCAGCTTCCACTGGGATCGGGCCTAAATGGGCAGTCCAATATCCCCAGAGGGATCCCAGATTGGAGATGGTGCAGCCTGGCATGAATTTTGTGCACCAGGCCTCTAATCCTCTAATATATATATATGGAGAGAGAAAGAGAGAGAGAGAGAGAGAGAGAGAGAGAGAGAGAGAGAGAGAGAGAGAGAGAGAGAAATCAAATAATTTGTATACATGTATTTCAGTGCTAATATATTGTTCCATAAAACATATACAAAATAGTAATTTTAAAAGGATAATACAAAAATATGTAAACAGAAGTTCTAATACTTTCTTTCTACACCCCAGTGGATATTTTTGAGTCCCCACTAGAAGCAGGCACAGTGCTTTGGTGACCACTTCTTGTACTAGAAGCCTGCATACATTGTAGTGATTTATGCAGCAGCCCTTTCAAAAAAGCTTCTGCCAGGGCTGATGTGAGAGGATAAGCTCCAGGGCCCCCACATGGGAGCCAAGGAGTGCTAATGTGGGTGATTAAATAATTTGTAATCCATTTGGAATGGCAGCCATGTCTAACAGAGGTCTGATGACTGCTCTACAAATAGAAAGTTGCCAGGGAGGCAGTTGGTGGGACATATTCCAAGGGCATGGGGTAGGCATATGCAGACTTGCTCTTGCTATTCAGTGTCTTCTTGCTGCAAAAAGTGCCTGCCCAGTGCAATTGGTCAGTCTGCCCCTTCCCTGCCCAAACTCACTATCCTCTTCTTCCTCTGAATCAGTCTCTCCTGTGCTCCATAATCTCCACTTGGAACAAGTCCTCTTATTTGAATCTTCCTCCCTCCAAGCTTTTTTCCTCTTTCCCTCCCTTTCTTTCATCCATTAGTGGCTCTGTACTAGCTCTCTATTCTGTGTACGGCATGTAAAGTGTACCTGTTGTTTTTGCTCTCCCAGCATTAGTTTCCCTTCTTCTGGAAACCATAATCATCTTTTCCTTTTATGAAATGTCCCCTATCTCATTTCAGGCTATGAGACTTGGGTGGTATTACCCTCACTTCCATGGTTCTAAGAATGGGCACATCACCCAGGTCTAGCCAATCATAGTCACATTGGTGGTCACATGATCCATCCCAGGCCACTGGAACCACTGGGAAAGAGGTACCCTCCACTGTAATTGCTAAGCTGATAGAATATAAACTAGGAACTGCTGGGGACTATTTACTATCCTAAGGGGAGGTGGCACAGACAAAGCATGTAGATTCTTGAGGGCCTCAGTGGAGCCTCTGATTCAACTATACTTGGAACTTATTAACTTATTCTTTTATGTGAGTCAGAAATTCCTTTGTTTGTGCTTAGGCCATTTTGAGGTTTTTGATAGATTATAAATAGAGAAGGTAGACTAGAGACTGGGTGGCAGGACACACACAGGCTTTATTGGAGGGAAGGGTACCCCTGCCAGCTGCTTCCACGGAGAGGTGTGGAAGAGAGCGAGCAAGGGGCTTACAAGCACCTTTAAGGATAGGGGGCGGGGCTTAGGGCACTCAGCACACGGATTGATTAGGGACCAAAAGACTTAGGAATCGGGGGCTTAGGGTATTTGACAGGTGCTAATTGGTGGTTCAGAGCTCAGGAATGTCTGGCCATAGATGGGGTTTATGTCTGTCCATCAACTGAGGGAAGGGAGGATCTATCATTCTAGGCTTCTGGTAATATTTTAAAAAATTGAGAGTCCGGGCAAGGTCAGGGGGCGAAGGTCAGTCTTCCGTAGCTACTTCCAGCTGTGAGGGGCTGTCGTCTTTTAGGGGCGTCTACTCGGGGTCTCAAAGATTCTGGTGTTCAGTTCTGAATTCAGTGTCAGATAGATCTTTCCCACCTTCTGGTTGACGAACTCCTGCATTCTGTTCTGCAAAAGACATGGGCCAAAGAGCAAAATTAAGAGTATAAATACCAGTGGGCCTAATAGTGGGAAGAGCCATGGGGTACTTGAGCAAAAAGCAGGTAGTGTTTTTCCATGCTAGTAGAGGTGTGCAGCAGCATGATTTCTCCAAGAGACTGGTCGGTGACGAGAGCGATCCTGTTGAGAGGGATCCTGTTGAGTCATTTGGGCGGTAAAAGCTGGTCCTGAAGCTGCCACGGCATCACTTGTCTGGTTTTGCTGTTTCTCTGGGCCTGGAGCTGAAAGACAACCTGGGGGGTAAGATTCTTGGGAAGGTAAAAAGGTGGGGCTCCTTGGTGTAGCCCGGATTTCAGTTAGGACCATGGGCAGAAGGTCTGGCTAGGAGCTGCAAATTTCTGGAGAGAGAGTTTAGTTAGATGGTCTTTAAGGAAGCCGTTGCTCTTCTGGATCTTACCCGATGAATGTGGGTTTAGGGTATGTGCAGTTTCCAGGAGATGCCAGAGATTATGTGTGTTATCAAGATCTCAGCCACAACCTCAGCAGTTTCCTTGTAGGTAGGGAAGGCCTCTGCCCACCCTGTCAGGGTGTCTACCATGGTGATAGATATTTGGTCTTCTTGTGGGGAGGCATATAAAGTCTACCTGCAGTCCTGCCCTGGGAGGTATCCCCTTCATTTGATGGGTAGGAAACTTGGGGTGCATTCCTCCCTAGGGTGAGATAGCTGTACACGTGGAACAGGAGGAGCAGGCACTTGTGACTGCCTCTGGCAGTGTAGGCGAGGTGAAGAGGGATGAAGGCCATCTCCAGGGTCTTCAATCATGTAGTGTTGATCACAATCGTAGGAGGCTTTCCGAAGTTCCTGGGGATCTAGACACAAGCTTCCATCCACAAACAGAGTTAAATCAGGATTAGAGAGAGGAACCTGTGAGTCCCACTCGAGGTTGAATGAGGGCCTCTGATGACCTCAGGGCAGGAGTGCTTTGCTGCAGTTTGGGTGGAGGCAGCAGGAAGGAGAGTGGCTGGGTTCAGCGCTGGGGGCTGGGTTAGGGAAATGTCAGGACTCTTGAGGAATATGAGATGGAGTTCTCAAGGAGAGATCAGTATCGGTGTGACAGAGAATCCATCTATGGGTGGAGAAGACCTGTAAGGGTTGCTGGAGGCAGATCTTCTGGGCCTCCTTGGTGAGAACCTCCCAGAGGCAGGGCTGCAGTCCCCAAAGTGTGGGATCAAGTTGTTAGGACAGGTAGGCTACAGGGGTGAAGGCTGGCTCTAGTGGCTGGGTGAGGACCCCATGGCTATTCCCTGTCTTTCATCAGTAAGTAGTTGGAAAGGATTAGAGATGTCTGGAAGAGAGAGAGAGAGAGAGAGAGAGAGAGAGAGAGAGAGAGAGAGAGAGAGAGACCAGAAAGGTATCCTGGAGTTAGAAAAAGCTTGGCGAACGAGGGAGGGTGAGGAGATCTGGTATAAGGGCTTAGCTAGGAGAGCAAAATTTGGGATCCAATGATGGAAAAATCCTACCAGTGGAGGACAGTTGTAGTGCTGGGTTCTAACAAGCATTCTTGGATGTCAATGCTTGTTAGAACCCAGCACTACAACTGTAGAATAGCTCCTTGTAGAATATTTCTGTAGAATGGAACTGTAGAATAGTCTCCCCTGTAGAACAGTTCCCAGACTGACCTTCTGGCTAGGCTCCTCCATGGCAGCACCACAAGTTCTCAATCTCTAGTTCAGGTGAGCACTAAGGTAAGTCCTGGCCAAACAGGTGACTATCTCTGAACCCCTGGGGCAGGATTGTCCAGGTGAGAGGGAAGCAGACCTGGAGCTGAAAGATAATTGAGACCTAGATGTTATTTTTAGGGGGAAAAGAGTAGGTGTCTTAATTGCCTCACTAGTGATATGAAAGGGAAGAATAGGTTACCATTGGAAGTAGGTTCTTGTTTTTTCAGTTTTGCCCCTTGCCGCATGTTTCTTATAGTTCCTGAGACAGGGTTTCAAAGTAGGTAGAGCAGTAGTTATGGGGACAGGTAAAGGCTGATTATTGAGGCTGCATCTACATTGAGTGAGAGGTAGATTAGAGTACAGGTTCCTGACCAGCTGATGGGGGGACAGATGTATGAGTTTTCCCCACAGAGGAAGAAAAATCCCTGATGATGGAGTCAAACTGATAGGTGTAAGGAGAAGAGGTGGACTGAAGGGTATGAGATTCCTTTTTCTTAGTTCTGCACTCCAAGCTGAGAGAGTAGATGAATGATTGAGACTGTGTTGCAGTGAAAGTGGGAGGGAAAGGTGAAGGAAAGTAGTAAAAGCCAGGGACCTGGATGGTTGGAGGTTAGACACTGTGAATATTCTGGTTTAGCTTAAGAAGTGTCCAGCAACCTTGTCCTGTCAGGCTTGGGGACTGAAGCCTCACTTTCTTGCTCAGGAGTCGGGAGAGGGAGCAGGCTCCGCAGCTGTTTCAGGTTAGCCAGGCCTCTAGCCACTTGAGGTTTTAAACTGCCTGCATTCTTCCTAGAGTAGGGGTGTCGAACTCAATCAGAGAAGGGGCCAAAATCTAAAATCCAGCCTAAATCGCGGGCCGAATGGTTTACTGAACAGTCATAAACTGTCATTGTGATGGAAACGCAGCGGAGTGCAGTGATGACAGCGCGGTGCAGGCCACATTGCAAGGCCTGACGGGACGGATTTGGCCCGCGGGCCTTGTGTTTGACACATGTGTCCTAGAGATAGAGGAGATAAGGAGATAAGGTGTTTACAGGAATAGCTCAGAGAGTAAAACTGAGGTAGGTGACTGAGGTTTGGGAAAACTGGGTTTTATGAGGGGATGCACAGTAGTCCTGGTGGGGTACCGAGGTAGAATGAGAAAAGAGTGAATTTGAGGTGGCTAATGGCTGAGACTGATCTGTCAACCCCCATAATACAGACTGAGGAGGGGACAAGGGTCCCAGCGAATTCAGAGAGGGCAGAATGAGTGGCCACAGTGTCAATTAAAAAGGAGATGGGCTTACCTGCCACCACAGTCGTTACCCAAGGCTCTGTCTTGGTGATGTAAGTCTGCGAGGCCCTGTCAGAGCATGGGCAGCTTCTTCGGTGGCCAGTCCCAGGAGGTCTGGGAGCTCCAAACCGGATCCAGAGAATGGCCTTGTTGGACTCGCTGAGGCCAGACCGGAGGGTCAGACAACAGTCTGATTTCCAGTGGCCTTCCCTCCACACCTTGGGCAGGGCCCAGGCAGGGATCTCGTGTTGTGGAATTTTTTTCTGCATGAAGTCAAGAAGCCACACACTAAGCCGGCTCTAGGCACCAGGGGCCAGGTAACCTTTTCAGTAACACTCCCATCTGTGGCCTCTTGACCTTTAGGGCCAACATTGTGTCCCACAGGGTATGTTGGTGCCACTTGTATCCATAGCTAGATTCATTTATGAATTCTGCCTAACCACTGTATTTGGTCCACTTTATGGATGAGACAGACATGCACTCTGCTGGACAGGCAGCTTGATATTTGATCTGGAGTGAGGCATGTGCCTGGTTTGAGCCTCAGTTTTCTCATCTCCCTTTCCAGGAGTGACCTGGACCAGGTAGGGCTGTGGCTGAAATGAAGATTTCCAGGCCAGGTGGGGTCAGGATGGACAGGGAGGGCCTTTGCAACTTCTACTTCTGGAAAAGCTTTTAGAGTGGGAGATATAGGTCTGTGGTAGGGCTGATGTCAAGGGCAGGAGCCAACTAAGAGGTCACCTGTCACCTGCCTCTTGGCAGTATTTGCAAACTCTGGCAGGAGCTTTTATTACCTGTTACCTGACAGCTAATTGACAACAGAAAACCTGCAAGTTGGCTTTCCTCCCTGGATACCTAGAAGCCTGCATGGAGCTGCCAGCAGTGGGGGTTGGTAGGGGCGGAGATGGGTTTTAGTAGGTGAGGGAGAGGGGTTGGGTCTGGGATAGTAGCTAGGCCAGGGGGCAGGGACACAAGTGGTGGGAGGATTGGGGAAAGTGGGATTTTCTTAGGAGTTCAGGGAGGGTCCATGGGCAAGCTCTGCCAACTTTGGTTCACACTCACCCATTCATTCATTCATTCATTCATTCATTCATTCATTTAACAGAAACTGACTGAGCAGCTGCCATATGCAAGCTCCACCCTGGGCACTGAGGGAATCTCAGGAAGGAAACAGACAAGAATACCTGTCCTCAGAGGAACCTTTTTTCTCAGGTGAGAGTCTCCCCTGTAGAATAGTTCCCAGACTGACCCTCTGGCTAGGCTCCTCCATGGCAGCACCACAAGTTCTCAGTCTCTAGTTCAGGTGAGCACTAAGGCAAGTAAGTGGCCTGGGGCTCTGACCCAGCCAGGAACTGAGGGACTGTGGAGCCCACGGAGGGACACAGGGCCTGACTGTCCCTTCATATCATTCCCTTAATCTCCCTGTACTGAAAGAAGCCAAAGCTGTTTTGCGCTAGTCAGTAGCCCTTATCCCAGGGTTTATCAGGCATCTCAACAGAAACTCTGCGGGATGCCTCAAGTCCCCATGTCCCTCAAAACGTTTCTGTCCTGGTCCTTTCTTTCAGGCTGTTCCTAAGAGTCCATGAAACTCAGGAGCTAATGAAACAGATCACAAACACATTCATATGTAGCCCCCAACCACACATTCTGTAAACGCATGGGCCTCCAAAGTGCTGCCCTTGAGGATTCTGGATGCAAGTGGGAGAGGGGTCTGGGTCCTCACAATAGTACCATGTGAACTTTGCACCTAGCATTGACTCCCTGTGACATTGTGGGTGTGATTCTTGGCGCTTAATGTATTTTACCCATTTATTGCTCATGAGAACTCTAGGGAGTAGGTTCTATCATATCCCCTTTTTACAAGTGCAGGAGGTTCCTTCATTTGCCCATGATCATCCAGGTAAGGGTGAGGAGCTTGCCCACACTATTCCTTCCTGAGAGGCAAATCAGGAACAGCAGGGCAAGGACATGACAAGTAAGAAAGATAGCAGTCAGTTCCTCAGTGCTTGGAGGGCCAAGGTTCCTGTGGACTGGGTATTCTGCGAAGATGCCTACAGGAGGGTGCTCCTCAAGGCAGACACTGAACAGACCCCTACTGGTGACCCCTCTCAGCACAGGGCCCTGCACAACTTCTGCTCTCCAGGAAGGCTGAATGAAGGAACACCTTGTAGTCTCCCACCAGCCCTTTGGGGACCTGTAGTTGGGTTAGAGATGAAGAGCAAGGGCATTGTCAGGTCAGGGAATTGCATGAGATGGGTCCTGGCAGTGAGGATGATTGGGAGGCATTCCTAGAGAGGAGCCTTGGAAGGGAATTCTCAACTTGGTGGGGAAGGAGTGGTAAGGACCCAGGGGCTAGTGTTGAATTGAAATTGTCTGGCTCATGCAAAGGGGAGATGTGGCAGTTAAGAGGTAACCTTTGCTCTGGCCTGACTTTGAGAATAATTGGGCTAGAAGGACCATCACAGATCAGAGGGCTGAACCTGCCTTGTGCAAGTGGGAAATGGTAGTTCTGGAAGGGGAGGGCAGCTTGGAGGCCTCCTTACCTCTGGGGAGAGCAATAGGCAGGATGCTTCCAACCATCCAGGAGGAACCCTGAAAATATAAATCTCTGAGAGAGGCCCCAACTAAGGCTTAGAAAGGACAGAGGCTGACCCCCACCCCTAAGCCCTGTCTGCTGCTTCTGCCCCTCACTGGCCAGCCTCTATCCTACTTCATATATTTGTTCAGCAACTCCCAGAACCACAAATGACCTCCATCCTCCTTTCCATCTCTCTAAATCTCCCTTATATTGGCTGGGCCTTTATGTATAGCTGGGCCCAGCTCCACGTTCTACTTCCTCCAAGATGTCTTCAAAAATCGCCCTCACCTGCTGACCCCTCATTTCCCCTAGGGGTTTTCAACCTGAGTCTGTTCTGATAAAATTAATGGGATTGTGTGAAATCAGGGTTTCTTCCTCTGTCCTTTCACTGGCCTTCTGCTCCTCCCCTGCCATGCTCTGAGCTCCCTAAGGGGATAAGCCTGTGGCAGGCTACACTCCAATCACACCTTACCAACTACCTTGCCCCCACAGAAATCATGCTGGAGAAGAGAAGGCCGCCAAACCCTGGACTATAGGGGAAGCCAGAGATGAGCTCCTGCACCCCATTCTGCCTGCCCTTGTCACCTTCATGGACAGAGAAATGGCTTTAGGCATGAGATCAGATACCCCCTAATATCTATGACTTCATCCACCACCTAGACCAGCCCCCTCCCAAGCCCTTTGTGGATCATCTCATGGTCAGACAAGCACATGTGAGTATTAGACCAGAGCCTTTAACACTAAGTCTCATTCATCTTCTCTTTCATGCCTCAAATGACAGGCTGCTCACTACCAGTAGCATCACTTCATATCTTGCCTGAGTGGTCACAACCTGTGTCTCTTTAGGTATTCAGTGCCTGGTGCCAGAGGTCCTGACATGAGGACCAAAGATGGGTGAGCAGAACAAAGGCTAGGCAACTCATCATCAGTCACCAGGGCACGGGACCACCGTTTGTGCTCTACTCTGGCTGCTAATCTTTCTGTCTGGGATGTACATGGCCTGCCTGCCTGTCCTCTGTTTTTCTTCTTTTCTTTTTCCCTCCTCCCCCCACTTCTTGAATCTAAAGATTGCATGAGTCACTTCACTTTAAGCACCAGATGTCAGATGCGGTGGGACTTGAAGTAGAAGCCAATTTTTCCCCTTTAGTCAAAGAGAGATCAGGGCTGAGGAAAGTACCCTACACTGTCATCTGGATTTTTTTCTGCAGTGTGAGGGTGATAGTTCTCTTTCCATTCCCAGCTTGAATGTCTTCCCTCTGGCACCAGGCAGGGGCCAGGCAACTCCATGCAGTCCAGGGCATGCTCAGTCACCCAGACATTCAGCATAGCTAGTCTAAGAGGAGCCTGAGGCCCAGTGCCAATTCCCACTCCACCCAGAGAGTGCTCAGTGAAAGCCTCCTATGTCCCAGCTCCATGTTGGAGCTGTAGGATAGACAGGAAAAATAAAGAAGCCCTTGTCATTAAGGGATTGGCAGTCCATTTGGGGAGACAAAATTTATACAAACAATAGTTCATGGCTTTTAGCTGGATTGTGTTTCTACTTCTATACATGACTTCATTTTGTTCTTACAACTCTTCCACATGGATGTTATTATCCCCATTTCACAGACAGGAACACAAGGCTCTGTGAGGTTAAGGTCAAATGGGCACTGTGATAGAGCTGACCTCATCCACCAAATCCTAAACCTCACTATCTGGTCAAACTGGAGAAAAGGCAGGGACAGCTCTAGGAGGAGGGGCCACTGTCCTCTCTTCCCCAACTTAGATCTGAAAGTGGAATTGGAAAAGAGTCTTAGTTTGAGTTCCCTTGAAAGCAAAACTTGAGATTAGGATGAGGGTGTCAGTGATATACTTGGGAGCTAGAAAGGGGGAGTGGCGAGAATGAGAGAAGAAAGTCAGAAAAGCTGACAAAAAGGAACATTAGCATAAAGGCCAAGGTGGGGGTGGGCTCTGCTCCTCTGGTACCTCCCAAACTATTTGCCTAAAAGATGGAAGGCTGGAACAGGTGACCCATTGACTCCAAACCCCACTGACTGAGGACTGGCCCAGCTGATGTTCACTCCTCTGCCTTACTGTATGTACTTGCTCATAAGCCCAGCTGGCACCTGTGGCATCAGAAAGATATTGGAAAGATTCATTTTAGGTGCTTGAGGTGGGCACTGAGCTGGCATAGAACTGTCCATCTCTAAATGCAGTTGAGCCAAAAGTGGGCTTTGCTCTAGGGGATAAGATGCATTTTGTTCTGAGCCACCAAATTTTGGGCCTGCCTTAGTAACCCAGAAGATATGCTTTATTGAGCAGTCCCAGCAGGTACCTAGCTGGGAGCCCTGGAGAACAGTGCAGAGAAGCTAAGAAAAGACATAAAAGAGTGACGAATAAGATTTCTACCCAGTAAAGCTATCATTTAGAATTGAAGGTCAGAAAAGAGCTTCACAGACAAGAAAAAGCTAAAGGAGTTCATCATCACCAAACCAGTATTACATAAAATGTATAAGGGTATCCTTTTCTAATTTAATTTAATTTTTTATTTTTTATTGATTAAAGTATTAAATATGTCTCCTTTTCCCTCCATTGGCCCCCACCCCAACACATGCCCTCAACTCCCTAGTGTCTTGTGTCCATTGGTCATGCTCATATGCATGCATACAAGTTCTTTAGCTGATCTCTAACCCCTCACCACACCCCCACACTCCCATCTTCCCTCTGAGATTTGTCTGTCTGTTCGATGCTTCTCTGGATCTACTTTTGTTCATCAATTTATGTTGTTCATTATATTCCACAAATGAGTGAGATCATGTGGTATTTATTTTTCTCCAACTAGCTTATTTTGCTTAGCATAATGCTCTCCATAGCAATTCATGCTGTTGTGAATGGTAGGAGTTCCTTCTTTTTTACAGCAGTATAGTATTCCATTGTGTAGATGTACCAAATTTTTTTAATCTATTCATCTGCTGATGGGCATTTAGGCTCCTTCCAAATCTTAGCTATTGTAAATTGTGCTGCTATGGGATGCATGTATCCTTTCTGACTGGTATTTCTAATTTTTGGGACTATATTCCTAGAAATTGGGTTATTGGATCAAATGGAAGTTCCATTTTTAATTTTTTTTTTTTATTTTTTTTTATTTTTTTTTTTTAGGAAATTCCATACTGTTCTCCACAGTGGCTGCACAAGTCTGCATTCCCATCAGTATTGCATAAGGGTTCCTTTTTCTCTGCATCCTCACCAGCACTTATTTGTTGATTTGTTGATGATAGCCATTCTGACAGGTGTGAGATGGTTTTTCATTGTTGTTTTTATTTGCATCTATCAGATGATTAGTGACTTTGAGCATGTTTTCATATGTCTCTTGGCTGAAGGGTATTCTTGAAGAAGAAGAGGAAGAAGAAATATAAGCAATAAAATGGCAATAAATACATATATATCAGCAATTGAATCCTATCTAATAAAAGAATAATATGCAAATTGACCATCACTCCAACACACAAGATGGCCACCCCCATGTGGTCAAAGATGGCCACCCCCATGTGGTCAAAGATGGCTGCCCCATGTGGACACAAGATGGCCACCACAAGATGACCAGCAGGGGAGGACAGTTGTGGGTTACCAGGCCAGCAGGGAAGGGCAGTTGGAAGGGACCAGGCCTGCAAAGGAGGGAAGTTGGGGAACCCAGACCTATAGGGGAGGGCAGTTGGGGGCGACCAGGCCTGAAAAGGGGGGGCAGGCAGTTGGGAGGGACCAGGCCTTCAGGGAAGGGCAGTTGGAGGCAACCAGGGTGGCAAGGGAGGGCAGTTAGAGGTGACCAGGCTGGCAGGGGAGTGGTTAGGGGGTGATCAGGCTGGCAGGCAGAGGGGTTTGGGGTAATCAGGCAGGTAGGCAGGCAAGCAGTTGGGATCCAGCAGTCCTGGATTGTGACAGGGATGTCCAACTGTCCATTTAGGCCCGATCCCACTGGGCATTTGGACATCCCTCAATGGGTCCCAGATTAGAGAGGGTGCAGGCTGGGCTGAGAGTCACACAATCTTCCCCTTGTGCACGAATTTCGTGTACCAGCCTCTAGTTTAAAAATAAAAAACAAACAAGAAATCTAATGAACAAAATAAATTGGTGAATAAACCAGAGGCATGAAACATGGAACAGACTGACAAAAGTCAGAGGGTAGGGGGGCAGGAAGATATTAACTAAAGGACTTATATGCATGTTAGAGACCCAGTGCATAAAATTTGTGCAGAGGGGAGGGTATCCCTCAGCCCAGCCTGCACCCCTTCCAATCTGGGACCCCTCCGAGGATGTCCAACTGCCAGTTTAGGCCCAGTCCCTGTGAGATCAAGCCTAAACTGACAGTCAGATATCCCTCTCACAACTCAGGACTGCTGGCTCCTAACCACTTGCATGCCTGCCTGCCTGATTGTCCCTAACCACTTCTGCATGCCAGCCTAATCACCCCCAACTGCCCTCCCTTGCTGGCCTGATTGCCCACAACTGGCCTCCCTGCCACAACCTGCCTCTTCCACTGGGACCCATCTTCTCCATGCCACACAAAGTAAAGCTGTGGGACCTGGAGGCCTCACTGCATGGAGTGGCCACCAAGCCACTGTGTGCATAGCTATCTTGTGATGGCCATCTTGTGATGGCCATCTTGTGATGACATGAGGGCATGACACCACCTAGGCTATTATTAGTATGGATATGCATTACCCATGATGCCACCTAGGCTATTATTCGTATAGATATACATTACCCATTGACACAGGGTGGTGAAGGCTGGGGCAAGGCAGGAACTGGGTGGATGGGGAGCTGTGGAAGAGGGACAAGGGGGACATTTATAATACTCTCAGTGGTAAATATAAACTGGAAGATACATCTCTTCCTTTATGAGAGACAGTAAAAAAACACAAAACAAGTCAATGGAGGAAATGTGTCTTTCTTACACAGTATATTTTCCCAAAAACAATTGGCATTTTGAAACCACTTCATTCTAACCATAAGTAATCAGTGGAAGAGAAAGGGTGGGGAAGAGACAACAGATGGTTTTATGCACATTAGCAGAAAGGCCAAGATGCGGGTGGGGCTCCACTCCCTAATAAAGATGAAAAAAAAAATACATTGATGTACTCTTAATTCATTTTGCTGATAGCATCAATTGCCTAAGTATCTTCCTTCCCTACTGACTGGCTGGCTCCTCAAGAGAGAGATCTCTGTCTGTCCACAGCTCCCAGAGGAGTTGCCAGGGAAGCTGCACTGAAAAACTTAGTGTGACTACCCAGCCTATGCTCTTGGCTGCCAAAAGTGGACTGTAGGTCCCTGACTCATCTTAGACTGCCCTGGGTCTCAGTGGAGCAAGAAATGAGGCTTTAACTGCTCAAAAAACTATAAGTTGTCTTTCCCACCCTCTCTCTTCCACTGATAAGTTATATCTGGAATGAAGTGGTTTCAGACTGCCAAGTGTTTTGGGGAAAAATATCCTGTGTAAGAAAGACATTCTCCCCATAAACCTGTATTGTTTTTGATTGTCTCCCATAAAGAGCTGTATCTTCCAGTTTCCATTTATGGCTGTGTAGCTGAAAAAAAAATCCCTACTCTATATTTTGTCAGCCAAACTTCCCCCAGCAGTCTTTCTGTTGGGCCAGCAGGCTGATGACCAGAGTTCATGGTTGGAGGCTCCTCAGCTGAACAAGCTACCAGGAAGAGCCATAGGGTGAGCTGGCTGTGGGCCTGGCATAGACTGGCACAGCCAGGACCACTTGTCTATGCTTGCTTTCCAAGCCAAATCAGAAGGCAGATGTTGGCTGAGAGAATGTAGCTGGTCATCCAGGCAGAGAGAAGGCAGAGAAACAGAAGTAGCCCTAGCCTGCACCAGCACCCTCCACCAGGCCCAACACATATGACAGGGCAGTAGGGACTTCCTCCCCATCAGCCTCAAGTGCTACCACCTCCTAGATGAAGTCTTCCTGATTGCACAGAATAAATGGAACTTCTCAATTTGCTAGCTTCCTTGCAGGAACCAGATTGTTTTCTGTCTGCTGTGGGGTCTTTTGGAGTCATGATTGCTTAGTAGTTCAGAGCAGAGTTTCCCCCATCAGAACACCTCCCTTCCTCACTGTCTGACCTGGGCCAAGTTACTTCACTTTTTAGGGTCTCAGTTTCCTCAATTGTCAAATGAGGGATCTTTTAAGGATTAAATTAGATGGCCTGACTTAAAACCATTAACACCATTTACTGCTTAATTTTTTTTCCATAGTACTATCACTCTTTAACATTCTGTTTCATTTGGCTCAATGCCTTTCTGCCCTCTCTGAATATAAGCTCCAAGAGGGCAGGTGTGCCTGCTTTCCTTACTGCCATGTGTCTGGAGAGGAGGGTGCATGGAACCATGTGGGAGGGCTGGCCCAAGAGAGCAGGAGGAGCACAGGGCTCTGAGTCAGCAAGTGCAGTAAATGTGGTTCTCACTTCTAGCATTTCTGGAGTCTACTGTGGTGTTTTGGGCAGGGAATGCTCCATCCAAGGCCAGAGGTTGCCCATGAGTCTATTGCCAGCACCAAACTGGAAGCCCTTTGGGGACACAGACCATGTCTTGTCATTTCAGGGTCCCCAATATCCTTGCCCATAATGGACCCTCTTGGGATTTGAGGGGCCAGAGAACCAATGCCTCTAGGCTCTGACAAGGGTCGCTTTAGTCCAACTATCCTTGCTGGTGCTGTTCTGAGTTGCCCAATCTCTCTGGACCAGGCCCAAGTTGCCAATACACTCCTGCACTGGGTTGGTCCACAGCTCTCACTTGCCTCAACTATCTGGTCAAAGTTTGCCAGAAAGTGCTCTGACTACAAGGTGGGTTGGGGAGTCCACAGACTTCTGTGTCTGGCAGACATGGCTTGATTTCTGGAAAGTGACACTGGGCCAAATCCAACCTTCTTGAGCCTATTTTTGGCATCTGCACAATGGGAAGGGTGGCAATTGTAAACGGGAAGGGAGGTCTCAGAGATGCACCCTCCTGGCAGTACTTTGGCTAAATACTTTCAAACCCTTTCTCACCTTTTATTTTTGTCTGATTCTCATAGATATGCAGAAACCCAACAGCAGTTATGCTCATTCTAAAGTTGAAGAAACTAAAACCAAGGGGCAAAACTATGCCTGATGATCTCCTAGCAGCCTGGGGCCAGACAGACCAAGTCTCCTGGCTGCCAAGCCTGCCCTGGCACCAGCTACAAGCAGCAGGGCTCTGGGAACCTCCCTCCTGGCCCCACAGGAGGAGGGGAGGAGATTGCTATTCTCTCTCTTCTCTCTGCCTTTTAATTGCTTGGAAACAGAGCTGAGGGCAGCTGGAACACTCAGCCACTGCTGGTCTCATGACTGGAGGCTTGTTTGTTCACAAGCTCCTGAAAGCCCTCAGACTCATATTTTTACACTCAGGCTTCTGCTAAATTATGCCGCAGACTGAGCTCTTCCTTGCTGAAGATCAAGTTTGAGGAGTGGGGAGTTGATTTCTGGGTTTATTAGTCATGTTGGAGCCTATCGGAAGCCAACCAGGGGAAAATTAACAACAAAAAGAGTAATAATGGCCAGTTTGGTGTTTATTTTCTGGTGTTTCCCTCCTATAATGGGCCCACCATGGTCCCTAAGTGCATCAACAAAAAGAAGCTTTGCAGGGAAAATTAAATGGTTCCACATTTAAGATGGAGCAATCAGCTTGTGCTGGTTGCTGTTTAGCACTTATGGGGCTCATGACATCTCAGCTTGATGGAAGAAATGGGGAAGCCTCAGAGCAGCTCTTCAACATACACACACAGAAAAAACAGCCTGCTGCATCTCTCTGTGTAGAATTACGAAATTCAGGCAACATTCCGTAGGAGATTGGGCTCACCTGGGAATAATGAGGGAGCGCTTCCTAAGGAAAAGAGGGCATCTGAGCCTGACTCATAATGGGTCAAAGGCAGGGACAGATACACTGCTGCTATGAAGGAGGGAAGGGGAGAGAGAAGGCCAGAGGATGGGCTGGAACCTATTTTGGAAGCCTAAATTTTTGCAAAATATCTATTGAGATGGGTTCTGCCTCAGCAAGTAAGGTTTGGGGCAAAAACACTTTGTATCTACTGCAAATAAATGAAGGGCTGGAGCTGGTGAGAGGGTGTTGGAGGAGATCCCAGCTCCTGAAATACCTCAGAACATAAGAGAGTTGTCTCCTAGTAAAAGGGCCTAGGTAAGGCCTGTGAAGGTCAATCTCATGAATACAAGGTCATGAGGGCAGGGAGAGGGGACAAAGGAGACACGGGGAGAGGAAACCACCCTGTGTTCAGTGTTTACATGTGGTAGGTACTTAACACATGTTAGTTCTTGGCTCTACCTTTAACACTTGGGGCATATGTGGCTTCCTTGTTCCCCTCAGTGCCCACCAGGGCACAAGTCTGTAGATTGGGTCCACCCATTCATCTATCCTCCCACCCACCAGTTCCCATCTATCATCTATCCATTCACTCACCTACCCAGTTAGCTAGTCCCCCTCCCACATCCAGCCACTCATTCAGCCAGCTCCCTACACAATAGACAGGTAGGCAGTGGAGCACAGTACAGAAACTCCTCACCATCAGCCTGCTTGGTAACCTGGAAGCTCCTCAAGGTGGTACTACCTTGGGAGGTACCAAGGACTTGGCTGCCTGCCTTAGAGCTGCAGAATCTGCTTTGGGGAGCCAGTGCTAAGGAGATTGATCTCTATGTCAGACTCACATTTACCAAGCTCACGCTTGTATACATACTCTGATGCTCACATTAATTTGTAATAAGCAGAGTCTCTCCCAGTAGGCAAGTAACATGGGAAGTCAAATTATCATCAGAAATGCTGGCTTAGTAATTCATGGTGAGCAATGGAACTTCTGAGGGGTCTATCTTATCCCTTAAAAGCAAGTTATAAGAGAAGATCGTCAGAAGACCCCTGGATGACCCTATGTTAGAGCTGGTGTTTGGCAGGGGTTTGGCTGTGTGATTTACTGTCTGATGGCCTCATGCATCTGCCCCACTCTGGAACTGATCTGTTTTAAGCAACCTCTACCCCAGGGGTCAACAAACTACAGCCCACAGGCTCAAACCAGCCACTGCCTGTTTGTACAGCCTGTGAACTAAAAATGGTTTTTATATTTCCAAATGATTGAAAATAAATTGAAAGAAAAATGTTTCATGACATGAGAAAATTACATAAAATTCAAATTTCAGCACCCTAGATAAAGTTTTAATAGAACACAGCCCATTCATTTGTTACCTATTATCTATGGCTGCTTATTTGTTACAACCTCAGAGTAAAGTAGTTACAACAGAGACTGTGTGGCCTACAAAGCATAAACTACTTACTATCTGCCCCTTTCTAGAGAAGTTTGCTGGCTCTTGCTCTAGGCCAACCCCTCACCCATCTGTGGCCTTTATATCTTTATTGAATTTCTGTCACCCTTCAACCCTGTTGACCTGAGATTATTTGGACATCACTTGGATCACGGAAACTGCCCCAGTTGCCCAGTAGTAAAATTTAGCCAACCTCTTGCTTCCTGCACACACATTAGCACATCATGAGCACTGTGTGAGGATGTAATCAGTCTTTGCCTGCAGTGGGTTCATTGGCACCTCCATGTACTAACAACACAAAACACTTGTTTTCATCTTTCCATTCACCCACTGTTCCCCCATTCACTGCCAGCCTACTACCCATCACCTTTTTACCTGCCAAGCCAGTCTCATTTACCCACTCATGGTATCACCAACCCTTCCATCTCTTGAACATCCACTTAGCCTGTAGTCTAACCAGGTACAGCCTGTTGTACACATGCACACCCCCCAGGTGTGTGTGTGTGTGTGTGTGTGTGTGTGTGTGTGTGTGGTGGATGACTGTACTACTTGACAAACTCCACCTGTGTTTGAGACTTTAATCAGAGGTTAAAGGCAGATGAAAAGGTCATGGTCCCTATAGATGGGAGTTTAGATAAGCTGAGTCAGGCTGTCTGTCTCCAGGGAGAATTTCTCTGATTGAGAATAAACAGCGCAGCTGCAACTCTGTAGCCTTCCTCTGCTTTAAGGCTGTGCAGTGTCTATCCTCAGGAGTTCTTACAAGGCAGCTGTGTGGCAGAGAGGAAAACAAGAAAAAAGAAGTCTGGAGAGAGGGGAAGAAGGAGACAAAGAGCTGAGGAGAGGAGGGAGAGGACGAGAGAGTCGTGTCCTGTTGGAATTGTTTAGGTGCCAGTGGCTCAGGGCCCATTGATTCATTATTCCAGAGTTCCTTTGTCTGAGCCTGGGTGATGTGAGCAAGCTTATCTGGGTTTGCCTGGGGGTGGTACGGGCACAGCTGGGCACTCAGGCAACCAGCACCTGGGTTCTGCCTCCTATAGTCCTTCCTAACCAGCTAGGAACTTGGCTTTCTGGCTCTCGTAGAGGGGCTAGGAGACTGTGCAGGATTCAGCCTGAGCTTTAGGGGCACTCAGGTTGACATGTCCCTTAGAGATAGGAGAAAGGGAGGGTCTCTGTAGTCAATAGTGCCTGTCTTGCAGCCCTGGAGGCCAGCTCTGAATCCAGCTCAGCTGGTTCCCCTTAGCCTTAGACACCAGACCTAGGGCTTAATGGTGCTGGCCACACAGAGGTGCGTAGGCAGAGTGGGAACTGAACCCCAGTGTCTGAGACCCAAAGCCAGGTTTCCAGGGGCCACAGACAGAGGTTGGAATTAAAACTGAGAGAACAACTTTGGAAACAAGATGTCAATCATTGCTTTTCGGGCTACTGGCATATATCTTTAAATCTGGAAGCATCCATTCATGGATGGACAAGCCAAGGCCTCAAGTGACAAAGAATGAAGGACATGGTCATTATAGACATTGGGCATCCAACCCTTGAACCCAGAGCCTCCTCTCTATAGGGAGGCAGCACAACGTAACAGTGAAGACTATAGGTTGTGATGGCAAATGAGAGGGCAGCGCGGGGTGAGAAGGCAGCGCGGGGCGGGGCCAGCTCCCAGTAACGACCCTAGGCCTAACCCAACCAATCAGGTCAGCAAAGGTAGAGGCACCACCCTCCCTATAAAAACCATTGATATGTTAAGTTCTTTGTCTTTCTCGCCATGCCCTCGCTGGTGTAAGTGGGACTGAGCTCGGACTAGTCCAAAATAAATACAGGCTTTCTGCAATTGCATCGGATTCGGCTCCCTGGTAGTCTTTGGGGTTTATGACACTTGGGCATTACAGCAAACATATGTGGCTTCCTCATATGTCCACCTCCTCTCCTGGCCACTGTGAATCTCAGTTGTTTCTGTAAAACGGGAATACCAAAGATAACTGAGCTCATAGGTTATTTGAGGAATGAAAGAGTCATCCTTGTAAAGTGCCTAGTGCATAGTAGGTGATTAACTATTAAAAAGTTCCTTCTGTGTGTTAGACCCTAGGGTTAGAAAATTGAATAAAACCTTCTCTTCAAGGAGACACCAGTTTGTGGGGAGATGTTTAGAGTCACCATCAGAGGATTCAGGACAAGATGTGGGTGGTGTGGCATCATGCGGAGAAGGGAATTAGATGGCTTTGCAGAGATGGCAGGTGCAAAGACGCATGAAGGCAGAGTATTTGTTCAGCAGATGGGCAAGGCAGAATATTCCAGACAGAGGTAGCACAAAGGCAGGCACGGGTGAGCCCTGGGCTTGAGGCTGCTCACGGGGCAGCCACAGAGTGTTCTTTCTGCCAATTAAAGGTCCCCATTTGGCCTCACAGGGACTTGGGCTCCTCACTACCCTTCCTCCAGTGTGAGCTTTGGGAAAGGAAATGAGCTTAATTTTTTTCTGAAGCCAATCAGCATTATGGTTCAGCAAATTTTCTGTTGGAAAAAATAATTCTGTAATGAGGTCCTACACTTTGCCAGAAGGGACAGAAGTGAGATATAAGAATAAAGGGGGTTAGCCCTAGATGGTATGGCTCAATAGTTAGACCATTGATCCACATACTGAAGGGTCATGGGTATGATTCCAGGTCAAGGGCACATACTTGGGTTGCAGGTTCAATCCCTGGCCTTGGTGGGGGTGCATACAGGAGACAACCAACTACGTATCTTTCTCACATCAATGTTTCTCTCCTCTCCCTCACCTCTTCCCTCCTCCCTTCCACTCTCTCCAAAAATCAACATCCTCAGGTGAGTATTAACAGCAACAAAAAAGGATAAAGAAGGTTAATATGTGTGTGGAGCCTCCTTCACTCCTCCAGGAAACTCTTCAGTTTTCACTCTGGTAGGCACACACATAGAACCCTCCCACCATATACAGTCACCACTGAGCGTTCACATCTAAGCTCAGTCACATGCTCACCTCTGAGCTCATGCAGACTTCCAAACTATCTGTGTCTGGGTGTGTGTGTATGTGTGTTGTCTTCTGTAGAACTCACACACTCACACTCATATTCACACTCTGTGTGTTTCTCCAGACTACTGTTTCTAACCTTCTAGATGCTAGGGAACAGAAAGATTGGGAGCTCTGGACCCAAAAGTGACCTGACGCTGCTAGTTGTCACTGCCTGTTTCCCTTCAGGTTGGAAGGCACAGGAATGCCCCTGCCCATCCCAGGCTATTTGCTGAGCACAGAAGGACTGGAAGGCACCCCCTCTGACCCTTGTTCACTTATGGAGTTGGGAGGGGCACCCAGCGGCCCTCTGTGGCCAGAGCTCAGGGGAGGTCCTGTGGAAGGCAGTAGAGTCCAACCTGTCAGGTTTAGGGGCCCAAAGACAAAATTATGTCACTGCTAAGTTCTCTGGGGATGTAATTGGGTCTAGCGGTCCTTGACTAATCTGTCAAACCCCTGCCATGCTGCCTTTTTCCTGCTTAGTGACCACAGCCCTGAACATGCCCTCCACCAAGACAGGCCCAGGGAAGGAAGAATGAAGGCAGGAGCAGGGTTGGAGGCCCAGATCTAGAGCCAGACCAAGAGGCCGCAGCAGCCAGGCTCCAGTTTCCAGAATTAAAAATTAGAAAATCAGTTTTTCTGGACCAGTTGGAAAATGAATCTTCCCCACAGATGCCCAACTTGAGTGCCATGGAGATTCTGCCAGGAGGAGGGTCTGGAGTGGTGCATTGCTCAGGGGAGCCTTAGGGTGGGGAAGGTTTAAACAAGAGAGGGGCATGCTAGATGCTAGATGGGGGGCAGTGACAACCAAAGTTCTAGTACTTCCTAAGGATTGACTGTGTGCCAGGCACTATTCCAAGTGGTTTTGCAGGGCTGAATTTACTTTATCTTCACAACATCTAAGGTACAGAGAAGTTAAGTAACTTGCCCATAGTCACTTAACTAGTAAGTGGCAAGGCTGGGATTTGAACCCAGAAAGTCTAACTCCAGACACAAAGCTCATAACCACTCTGCTATGTGGTTATGAGTGGAAGGAGGGTCTGTGACAGGAAGAGTTTGAGAAATAAGGGCATGGGAGAGAGTTGGAAAGGTACTTAAATGCCAAAGAGAGGATTTTAGAGCTGATCCAATGGGTGACTGGGAATAGAAGGGACAGTCTCTGTACCTCTTTCCCACCTAGAGCACCACCACTTCTGGCTTTTACCAGCTCAGAGGAGGAGGAACTATTATAGGTATTATAGTAAGATCTCCATTGTTTTGTCTGCTTAGACCTTCTTCCTGCTTCTCAAGAACCTGCCCATCACTAAACCACCCCACCTCAGTCCTGCCTCCCACCCCTGTCCCCACACAAAGGGACAGGTACATAACTCAAACCTGTCCAATTAATATCCTTCCTTTAGATTTAAACACCTGAAACCCAATAAAAAGCAGAAAGCTCTTGTCAGAGAGAACCCTGGAGCCCATGGACAAGGTTCTGGCCAGTAGAGAAGGCTAGAATGAGGAAAGGAGGCTGCCAGTCTCTTCCAGCAGAGAAGAGAGGCCACAGGGAGCCTGTAGTGTAGGAGTCACATCCAGTCTCCAGGAAGCCGGCTGCTCCCCACCTTACCCAACATTTAGTTTTGGGGTTTAGTAGCATCCCTTTTGTGCCTTGCTAGCTCAAATCGATGTCCATCATTGGTCATCAAGAGGGACTGAAAATGTAAAACTCTGGAGGGGAAGGAGGAGTTTCTAGTGAAGTCTCTGTGTAGAACTTGGGGGGACCTGATAAGCATCCCCTCAGTTATCCCAAGATAGGGATTCACTAGGTATGTTCCGGTCCAGGTCAGCGTGGCAATGCAATGGTCAGGGTGAATTGAACACAGTCCCCAAGGCTGTTGGCCTGCCAGCTAGACAGACATATGGACGGTGAGCACCCAACATAGCAGAATGGAGAGTGGGCTGTGTGTTGGTGCTGCACCCCCTCCCCACCACCCCAACCATGAGAGCCGGGGATAAGACCCTATGCCCTAACCCCAGGCTATCTCCATACAAGCTTTTAAGGGAGGAGGGCAAAACTAGTCTTGGGTCACTCCACTTCCTAAGTCAGCTGCTACATTGGGTCCTCTCTCTCCCTCTAGGCAGAAAATGTTTCTGTCCCATTAAAAACCGTTAGAAAAAAGTACTTTCTAAATCCTAGAGCATTTAAGTCTGGTGATTGTGCCTGGGGATTTGGGCCTGCATTTCCTATGCCAGGGCTCTAGCACAGTGAGTAAGGGAGAGGAGAAGGATTCTGGCCCAGGAAGGAGCCCTTGGTAGGCTCCACAGTAGACCTCTGAGAGAGGAAGCTGTATGGTTCCCAGCAATGTTATATCCTCACGTTGGGGATCTAGGGTCATTCAAGAGCTGTGACAGCAAAGAACAAATCATGGCAACACACTCCATTTGGCTTTTGGACTTAAAGTGAAAACCAAAGAGCAAATGACAAATTATGGCTTAGCTCCAGCCCTTGTTGTGTGTGTACATTATGTGTGTATATGACTGGGTTGAGTGTGTACTTATAAGCACATATGCATGTAATCTGTATACATGCTAAGGCCTTCCTACATCTGCCCACATCTTCTACTCATGGCAAGAGCCAATCTTCAGCAGAGCTGAGAAGTCTGAGGATTCTGAAGTGTCTGCGGCTGGTGCTTCATCCCTTCTCATAGCCTGGGCCCTGGCTTTCCCCACTCCCTAGCCTGCCCCTCTGGCCTCCCTTCTGCACTATTTCCCCACAAGATGCCTCTCTTGACTGACAAGTGCCCATTTTGATTTCCATAACAGGTTATAAAGAACTAGTGGTCTGGTGCACAAAATTTGTGCACATTAAAAGGGAATGAATTATAAGAAATATTTTAATATTGCTATTTGCCCTTTCTCTATATTAAAAGTGCCAGAGATGAAAGAAAATTAGTAAAATGTATACGAAAATCTTCCTCCTGTCAGAGTCTGGGGCACAAGCCTACCTGCATGCACCTCAAAATTGTTCAAGACCCAGTCCCAGCTGGACCCACTCTCATTGGGCAAGATCCAGATCTGGCCAGCCCCACCCCTGTCAAGCCCCACTGGGTGGGGGAGCAACCTCAGGTCCCCTGGCCTGGTGCTAAGCAAGGGCCACAGCCTTAGGTCCCCTGTCAAGCCCCACTGGATGAGGAGTGCAGCCTCAGGTCCCCCACCCTGGCCCAGTGCCACACAGCCTCAGGTCCCTGCTGATCACTCATTAGGGCTCATTATGGGAACCCCACCTCTGCTGGGTACAGCCATCTTGTGATGTTGAGAGAGTCAATTTGCATATTACCTCTTTATTATATAGGATACCATCTATAAACATGGTTTTTTCTTTAAAGCCTTATTAACCAGATTTGATATTTATCAAAGTATCTGGAAGTTACTATTTAGTAATAAAAACATTAGAACATTTGCACCTATTGTATAAGTTTCCAGCCCTAGGTGTTCTGTTCCAGGCTCTTCCTATCCTAGCTCCAATCTCACTTTTCTGCCTCCTCAGACCTTTATAGACCCTGCTCTCGCCCCAAGGTAGGAAGAAGTGATCTGGGGCCATGGGAGGACTGAGAGTTGAGTTTTTTGGGTTCTAGTCCTATCTCTGCTTATAACTGCTTTTGTGACCTTGGACAAGTTCCTACCTTTATTTGGACCCATTTTCTTCTCTTTAATTTGGGTGCATGAGTCATCGTGGGGGACTGTCAGTCCCTCCAAGGGTGACTTTTGAGATTTGCAAAGAGCTTATTTGTTTCAAATCATTGTATTATGTGATTTTTAAAGTTATTATATTAGTTTCCTATAACTGCCATAACAAATTACCACAAACCAGGTAGCTTAAAACAACATAAATTTATTCTCTCATGGAGTGGGGCCTAGAAGGCTGAAGCTAGAGATTTTAGCAGATCAGCATTCCCTCCAGAAGCTCTAGACTCTAGAGTCTAGAGGATAATTCATTCCTTGTCTCTTTTAAGTTTTAGTGGCTGATAGCATTTCTTGGCTTATGGCCACATCACTATCTCTGCCTCCATGGTCATACTGCCTTACCTTTGTGTATGTCACATCTCCCTCTGCCTCCCTCATCTAAGGATACATTAGATAGTATTTAGGGTTCATCAGATAATCAACGATAATCTCCCCATCTCAAGATCCTTAATCACATCTGCAAAGACTCTTTTTTTCAAATAAGGTAACATTTATAGGTCCCAGGAATTAGAACTTGATATCTTTGAAGACCATTATTCAGCCTACTGTAACCATAGCATTAAATCCATTTAGAAATGTCACCCATCACTAAAAGCAAGTGCGAGTTTTTTTGTTTGTTTTTTTAATATATCAAAGGGAAGGAGGAATTTAAAAGAGTTGAGAAACAGTGGACAAAATAATCTGTAAGGATCCTCCTGGTCTTATCACTGTGCAATTCTAACTACCGCATACTGATGGAAATGCATATTATTGATTTTTAACCAAACTAGTAAGTAGTGACAGTCAAGGAGTGACATTCATTGCCAATGGATAAAATTGATCCCAGACACATGGCAATGAAATCTTTCTATGAATAAAGTATTATCTAGATCTATGGGAATCATGGGTTCAGCTGAGGACTGATGATTGCAGGGTCTTGATACTGGCTGTTTGTTTCAGGCCAGATGGAACCCAGGCCAAGTTGGCAGACTGGGTGAAGAGGCCATAAACCCAGGCTTTTTGAACACCCCAGGACTCTATTCCCTTGTCAATGCCCCCAGTTGGCCCAGGTTATGCCCACTGCACACCCTCACAATGGGAATATGATAACCTCTCAGACCATTCCAGTCAAGTCAGTTGAACCTCTAAGCCTGTGGCTTGCAGGGGAGGGATGAGGGGGAACCCAGAGGACAGAAAACTGTCACTATGGATCACTTTGCTTCTCCCATACCCATGCATTCCTGCCTGTAGCCTCACAGCCTCCAGGAGCCACAACCAGGGTGGGAGTGGGAAGAGTTTGGTATCAAACACTTTTAGGCTAATATCTTGGCTCTGCCATATTTGTCTGACTTTTCTGGAAAGATTTCACCTCCCAGGGCCTAGGAAGGCCAAGGAAGGGGAAGCTGGGCCTAAGTGAGAGTTCCATTGGACCAACTTGCCCCCTGTCCTGCCCACTCAGGGGAACTGCCTGAGGATATATGAGGAAGTGGGGACATCCTAGTGTGTAAGAAGGTCATGCTGGGGAGTCTTCACTCTAGGGGAAGGCACAGGAAGGATCCCCCAGCCTAAGGCAGTACAGGGGGAAGGCCAACCTCCCTGCACACTCATTCTCTGTTTCTCTTTCCAAGGTTGCCAGCCTGGCTCCCTTCCTGGGCCTGCTGTCTCTCCTCCTCTCCCCAGTGAGGACTTAAACCCCAATTCTGTCATATGAGGTGTGTGGATCCAAAAAGAATCTGCCTGGAAAAAAAGATGCAGAGGCAGGCCAGGACAGGTCGGGATGGAGAGGAAGGTTCCAGGGTCTGGACTCAAAGCCAACCTCTGCTGAGTACCATATTTTCCGGCATATAAGATGACTTTTGAAACGAAAAAAAGTAAACCGAAAATCGGGGGTTGTCTTATACGCCCAGTATATCCCAAAAAACGTCTCAATAGGCCGCTAAACGCTAAATGAAAAGAATGCCAAGGAGTAAGTGTGCATTAAGAAGAGGCACCCCTTATTGGCCAGAACTCGAAAAGCATGTAGCAGACATGGTTCTTGAGCATCGTCAAAATGGTTATGTAGTGACACGAAACAAGATACGTATGTTTGAACTTCAGTGGGCCAAATCTAACCCAGATAACAGCAAAGGATTTAAGGCCACTGTATCCTGAAGTACTAGGTTCTTGGAAAGGCACAATCTGGTACTGAGGCAAAAGACCAAAATTGCACAAAAATTACCTGCAGATCTTGACGGCAAAGTAAGTCTTTTCCATCAATATGTAATACAACAGCGCAAGAAACATGGCTATGCATTAAGTCAGATCGGAAATATGGATGAAACTCCTATGAATTTCGATATGGTTGGAAATAAAACTGTTAATCCAAAAGGTGCAAAAACAGTGTTAATTAAAACAACAGGACATGAGAAGTCCAGTTTTACAGTGGTGCTAGCATGTACAGCTGATGGTGCCAAACTAAGACCAATGATTATTTTTAAAAGAAAAACAATGCCGAAAATCAAGTTCCCTGTTGAAGTTTTTGTACATGTGAATGAAAAAGGATGGATGGATGAAGAAGGAGTAAAACTATGGCTTGATAATGTATGGAGTAGGCGACCAGGTGGACTTCGTCAAGAACGTAGCCTACTGGTGTGGGATATGTTCAGGGCTCATTTAACTACCAGCACAAAGAACAGGCTGGCAAGAATAAACACAGATGCGGCAGTTATTCCTGGAGGATTGATATCATTGGTACAGCCACTGGATGTGTGCCTAAACAAGCCATTTAAAGATCGCATTAGAGAACAGTGGAATGAGTGGATGGTTAGCGGTGAAAAGTTATTCACAAAAGGAGGAAACATGAGTGCGCCACAATTGGATGTTTTGTGTAACTTTGCCATAAAAGCCTGGAATGATATTACTGAAGAAACAGTAATCAAGTCTTTCAAGAAGTGTGGCATATCAAATTTTTTGGACGGTATGGAGGATGACTTCTTGTGGCAAGATGAAGGGGAAGCCGAAGCTGAAGCCACACCATCTGATTCGGAATTTGATCCATATGATGACTGTCTTACAAATGTACCACAAAAGTTTATTGATGAACTTATGATGTCAGAAGAAGAACATGATGAGGATTTTGAAGGATTTTAAGCTCACAATGCTCCTCTGCCTAGAAAAACCTCTTATCATCCCAGTCAGTCACAAAAAAGCATTTTCTGCAAGTTCTTTATGTAATTTTCTTTCCAGATGATGACATCATTGTTAATGTTCTCTTTTGAATTTCTTGTTTCTCGGTCAAGTTCATGGCATTGCCATTTGTGAAGAGACCTTCCATATATCATATCAATGTACAGTATATTACGGTATGTTTGAAAAATGTCATTCATTAAAAATTTAATTAAAAAAAGAACTGGTGTTGCCTCGGAAGTGGGGGGTAGTCTTATACAGCGAATATAGGCCTAAACCTATGTTTTAACAGTAAAATTAGGGAGTCGTCTTATACGCCGGAAAATACGGTAAACCAGGAACCCTCCCAGGGCCTCAGGACTCTTCTCTAATCCCCAGAAAAATGCACACTCCATGAGGCTGTACCAGCCAGGGTTCTAGTGTCCAGAGATAGGTACACACAGCTGGTCTGCCCTGCAGCTTCCTCAGAGAACAGGCTCCTGGCCTGAAGCCAGGCCCAGGTGATCTCCATCTTATTTTCTAGGTCTTTCTCTGCCTCTGGTTCTCTTTTCTGATACATGCTTTCTTTTCTCTACTCCTGGACTCTTGAAATCCCAGTTATCCAGCTGTCAATCTTTCCTTTTTTTTCATTCTTTCTTTAGTCTTTCTCTCAACTCCAACTGTCCACACCCAGTTAGCTCAATGGCCTGCCACATTTTTCACTGAAAGAGCTCTCACAGCTGTCCCTTTCAGCCCACTTCCAAAGTTACCACTCTAACTGAGACACTCTAATGGCTCCTCTTCACTCATTGCCAAAATATTGTCCCCAAATTCCATTTCCATCCTGTCCTCTTCATAGCACAGTTCTCTGGAAAGTCAAAGGTAAACCATTCCTGTTGTTATTCAGATGCTCTGTCCTCTGAGCGGGTTTCCCCCACATCCCTCCCCTGAAAGACTAGGAGCAAGAAAAGGATAGATATATGGCCTTTCAGAGGTGGGGGGTGCGCACAGATGAGGAGTTTTGGGGGCTTTCCCCAAATCTGTTGGAAGAGACAATCCTGGGACCTGAGGCAGAATTGTAGCTGGGGAGAACCAGGAAATAACCCAGAGGGTGTGCTAAGACATAGTAGCAAGGGGGTGGGGATGCAAGCACTCTGATCACAACCAGCAGAATCAGGTGGAACAAGATAATTTCTACATCTAAAGCTGTTCTCTAGGGTCATCAATGAAAACTGGGAAGGCATCCCATCTGCCAGGTCCTGAGCTAGCCTTATTTGCTCAGGTGTGGGAATAAGAGCCCAGAGGGCTGAAGATGGAATTTGGGATGGGATAGTTAGATCCTGGTTGAGGAGAAAGGAGGCTGGGGCTGGAGTAAAAAAGGCCCAAGAGAGATCCTGCTGAGGGTCAGCCAGACAGAGAGGTTCTGGAGACAGATCCGTATAATGTTTCTGGGATATGCAATATAGAGTCCTCCTTATCTGCTCTGTAAGATCTTTAGTAAAATCTATATCTCTCACTAATGCTCAGGTGAGTGCATTGCTTGGGAAAGTCTGGAGGGAGTTGGGTTTCTTACCTGGATGATCCTGGTGGGGGCAGAGAAAGGCACTGAGGGTAAAAATATGGAGAAGAAGGAGGCCTGAGATAGCCCTGGGAATTCCCAAAGACCTTCTATATTGGACCCCTTTTGTGATTGGGGTACATGAGAACAAAGCAATATATGGTCTACCATTCCTGGGCAGAGATGGATGGCTTGTTCTTAGAGGAGGGCAAAGGGTTATATGAGTTAGTGTGTATGTGTGTAGAGAGTATACATATGAGCTAAGAAAACTGCATTGGAACCTCAGGCCTACAGAGATTTTATGTGACCACGGGTCAGTATAAGCTCTCCACTTCCCATATCCCTGGAGAAAATGCTGCTGGACTATCAGTGCCAACACAGCTATAGCCACTGACAGGGACTCACTCCACCAGCCTGCCAAACTGCCACAGCTCTGCAAGGATATGGGCACTCAGCTGCAGATCACGGGATGGCTTTGCTGGCCCAGAGCTCTTTGGTTTCTCTCCTTGAGGCCATAGCACCAGGATCAACCTATAAATCAGACTGCGCATGCACCTCTGGGGTTCTTGGTTTTATCAGGAGGCCCTGAGAAAGGAAAAATATAGTCAATGAGGGTAGAAAGAGGTTATTATGTCATTTTATTAGTAAAAGGATGCAATCTCATTTTGCACTCCTCCCTAATTGAGAGGACATATAAGTTGTTGTTGCCTTAACTCTGACCTAATTTAAGCAGTATATCGCTGGTCTGGGAGAGGCAGTTGGAGACTCGGCATCCTGACCCAAGAACTTGTGCGATCCCTGAAGCAGCACAATGTGATGTGTCAATAAGGAGAATCAGAGCATTGAGTCTGGTTTTTATGATGTTTTCTACATGTTTCCAGAAATTTAATGGTGCTCTGCCATGTGCAATTTTTTCGTAGTCCAAATGGTATGGTCTGGATTTTCAGGGGTGAATGAGGCATGTTGAATCATTTGCACAAGAAACACTAGAATGTTTATGTTAGACAATTACTATCTGTGGCCATGATGATGTCACCAATTTAGGTTTGGATGACAGACTCCCCCAGCTTCAGAACATGTTGAAATGCACAATAAGCTGAAGACAAGTCTAGACTAAGTCAGGCTAGGCAAAAATCTTGATGCTTCTCACAGGTGTGGCCAGTGCCAAGAGGAGGCAAGAGGCTGTAACAGATGACCCTAAGACAGTGGTCGGCAAACTCATTAGTCAAAGGAGCCAAGTATCAACAGTACAATGATTGAAATTTCTTTTGAGAGTCAAAAACTGACTTCTGCTCATGAGCCACGAAGTTTTAATCACACTGTACTTTTGCGCCCACATGTGGTATTTTGTGGAAGAGCCACACTCAAGGAGCCAAAGAGCGGCATGTGGCTCAAGAGCTGTGGTTTGCCAACCACTGTCCTAGGAGATCCCATCCTTATATTTCCTGGTTCTATCACCAAAGAGATTTCTGTTGATGTTGGCCATTAAACATAAAAAGTTAAATTGAAGAAGTTACACTGAAAAACAATGAACTATAATTACTGAGAATTCTGTGTGCTTTAGACTTTGTGCTAGAGCCAGCAGTCACCAACTGGTGGTCCACGGACCACTGGTGGTCCATGAAGCCCAATAGCTTGGTGACTGCTGTTAGACACTGGGATCCAATAGGTAACAAAACAGTCATGCAAGTCAAAATGATTAAGCATTGGATATTTCATGTGTTTCAATTAATATTTTGAGAAGCTCAAAGGTAGGTTATGAAGACAGGTGAAGAGGCAACTGGAATATACTATGACAAGCTTGGATATGACAAACACAGGGAGCTATAGAAACCCCACGGAGAGGAGTAAGCCTGAACCAGGGCATCATAGAAGGCTTTCCAGAGAAAGTGGCATTAATAAAAGCTGAAGGATGGATAGGGCAGTCAGACAAGGATGGTGGCAGGAGAGGAGATGGGGGAATTGTAGGGAATATGCAGAAAGGCCCAGGCATGTGAGAAAACATGGCATATTTGAAGACCTGGTGTGATCAATGCACTGAGTTCAAGAAGGAGTATGGTGGGAGGTGAAACTGAGAAGTAAGCAAGGCAGGGTAATAAAGGGCTTCCATGCCGAAACCGGTTTGGCTCAGCGGTAGAGCGTCGGTCTGCGGACTGAAAGGTCCCAGGTTCGATTCCAGTCAAGGGCATATATGTTGGTTGTGGGCACAGCCCCGGTAGGGGGTATGCAAGAGGCAGCTGGTCGATGTTTCTCTCTCATCGATGTTTCTAGCTCTATTTCTCTCCCTTCCTCTCTGTAAAAAATCAATAAAATATATTTAAAAATAATAATAATTAAAAAAAAATAAAGGGCTTCCTTCCATGTTAAGACATTGAACTAGACTTCATTTTTAATATAAGCCATTGGAAGTTCTAAACAGATGCTCTAGAAAGATCATTCTAGTTTCCAGAGTGGAGTCAATAGATCAGAAGAAAATACTGGAGTATTTTCTGGAGGTGAGGGCAATAGTTAGGAGGTTCTCAGGGTGAGAGATGGTTGTAGGTTGGATATGGGCAGTGATGATGAATATAAAGAGGAGAGGAAGATTAAGAATGATTGAGTGGAGGAATACCTGAAAGTCTTCTGTGATTTAGAGACTGAGCAGAGGCCATGCTTCCTCCTGCAGAGCTCCTCAGTGGAGTCTGCAAAATTTTTTTTCATACACTTCTCACTGTTGTCAAAGAGAAAGATGTCTAAGAGGATGACTGTATTGGGGAGCTGGGAAGAAAAGTCCATGCAAAGTCCATGAATTTCATGGATTGGGTTTGGGCGCAACAGAACCTAGCCCTCCAGGAAACAAAATGCCACCTTATTCTCAGCCCTGGCCTATGACTACACACCTTTCCTGCTCTTGTTTTGCCTATCAGCTTCTGAAACTGGAGTTTCTGCTTTTTTCCACTTGAATAAGTCCAGCTATACTTTATGCTTTTGCTGACTCAGGCTGGGTTCCTGATCACCTGATCTAATTCACCCTATGAAGAAGTTTTGGACCTTGTCATGGTCCCTCTCTAGTCACAGCCCACCTCTAACTCAGCCACGTTTTTTATGCTTTTGAGCATCCACTGGCTCTGAAAGTCTTCTGTTCAAGGATAGCTGTGCTTGGAGAAGCCAAGGAGGCAGAGTGATAACTACTGGCTCCTTTACTCTGGAAGCGACTTGAGCTCTCCACCACAGACAAGCAATTCCAGACCCAAGCTATATAATAAAGTCTAAGAACCCAATTCCTGGCTCTGTGCTCCCAACTGTATTGGCCTAAACTCCCAGGAATTCTAAAGCATATACTCCAGTAACTACAAATTTTCTTCGTCCTTTCTTGGTCCAAGTAAGAGTAAATATTTTCCCAAAATTGCTCCATCCCTGAGTACTGAGTGGGAGAGAAAATGTGAGTAGAGGGGGGAGTTTATAGGGACCATGCTTCTTACAGTCAGACCTCCCCCCCACAGTTACAGCATTCTGTCTCAAAGGATTAATTAGATGATCACAGGTCTGGGGAGTGTATGGCTTGTCAGTTTTCTTACCCTACCTGAAGAAAAGGTAGGGTAAATTGTGAGTAGAAGGAGAAGCTCTGGAAGAAGTGGGTGCCAACAAGTAACCAGTGTTTTTTGTTTTTGTTTTTTTTGTTTTGTTTTGTTTTTTGGCTGTCTCCTCATGATTGGTGGCTAACAGTGAGGATGCCTTTGGCTGTAGGTAAGAGAAAACTCCAGCTCAAGTGGCTTAAATAATGAGTTTTAGTATCTCCCAAAACAAGAAGGCCAAAGTGGAGGTGTATACCAGTGACTCCAAGAGCAGCTCTGACTGCTTTCCACTCTTGTCTTCATTCTATTATTCTGGAAGAGACCAGCTCTTCCTGCATGGTTCTTTTTATTTTTGACTATTCTTTTTTTTTTTCATAGTTATATTTTTTCTCATGCTGTTGAGCATCTTTACTATCATTACTCTGAACTGTTTCAGATAAATTTATCTCTGCTTCATTTACCTCTTCTTCTGGAGAATTCTCTTGTTCTTCCATTTGGGAGTTGTTTCTTTGTCTCCTCATTGTGGCTGTCTGTTTGGGTTTGTGACTATTAGGTAAGTCCTCTATGCCTCTAAATCTTTAGTGCAGAACAGTGTCAAATGCTGTTTCTGACTAATTAAATCAGACAAACACTCAAAGCCTCCAGAGACCACCTCTGTCTACAGACAGATAGGATTCCAATTTGAATCGCCCCAGGCAATTATCTTCAGGTGTGGCCAGAGTTTTTTTCTTATGATTTTCCCCCCAACAGTGTGGGGCAATTGCTTCTGCCTGGAGGCTGATTGTTATTTTAGTCTCTTAAGTGGACTCAGGGCAAGATGTTTTCCAATAGGATGAGGCAACTGTCTCCCCCTCAGGCCAGGCAAATATCTGTATGGGAAAGATGTCCTCTGCTGAGTGAAAGAATGACTCAGCACAGGAAATCAAGGGTATCTGCCTTCTGAGCTCTAACCCCTGAATCCCAAATCCTAGCTTCTGCTCTCACAGCTCCAGTATACTCTGCCCTCCCTCTACAGGAGCACAAGGTGGGTAGCTCCACATGAAATTTTGTGTATTGGCCCCTTAAGAGGGTGCCTGCATTTCCAGCTGTTGCTCCCTGGCAACAGCACCCCTACTGCTTTTCACAGCCAGATATTATGTGGTGTTCTCTGCTTGAGGATGTGGGGGGGCAGCTTGAGGATTAGATAAGAATTCTCAGGGGCAACTGATGCCCACAGCTGAGATATCTCTCCAGAACTTTAGCTGCTGTCTTTGGGTGCCCGGTCAGCCCTTTCTCACCTCTGCCCCTCATTCCATTCTCTATGTGGTCTCTATCTTTGCTCCTCAGTTTTCACGGTTTATAGGACTCTCTTTCACGGCCCGCGTAGAAAGAGTTCCAATTCAGGGTTCAGCTTCTGGAGAAGGGCCGCACACAAATGAAGAGACTTGAAGAAATTCAATTTGGCGATATGGGGGGCCAGGCGGTAGTCCAACTCTAGTGGGAGAACTACTCTTGCTCTGGCCCTGCCATCCCCTTTTATTGAGGCTTTGGGGAAAACATCTTAAGCAACATAAACAGAAATTTACATGTAGCCCTTAGGCAGGAAACAACAGAAACTTACACAGGACAAATAAGGTAGATTCTGCTGCAGCTAACATAATCTCAACTAAAGGTTAGAGCAATTAAGGTTGTTGACCAGCCTTCCTGCTTCCTGTCAACATCTCTTTTTCAGTGAAACTGATTTGGTTTCCAGCATCTCCCCCTTTTCTTTCCTTAAAAAATTTTGCATATGTAGACTAGAAATAAACAAAAAATGAAACAAGCAATGCTGAGAGTCAAATGAAATCAGTCTGCAGTAAGTTTCTTTCTGGGCCAACAGTTTTTGAATCCCAGATTCAATGTCAAACAGTTTTTTGAGTCCAAATTTTAATGTCCAACAGTTCTGGGTCCATGTCAGCAATGATATCCGGATGGTGGAAAAATGGTGGCAATGCAGGTCCGACCTCTGGTTTGGTCCTGGACAACCTGCAGCGACGCACATCTGCTGACTGCTAGTATGGCAAGGCGTCGTCAGCATCTTCCATCTCTGGTCTGTTTTTCCTCTTGTCTTTATGGCTGGAGTAGTCCTGTCAATTCTTCTCTGTTGCAGGAATCCACATGGTCTTGGAGTTGTTTTCTGAAAATATACAAACATATCTCGACCAAAATTAATAAAGGAATCTTTTCTATAAATTTTACTTGGGATACTTTTAATTCTTTGCCCAAACAATTTTTCTTTGACTTATTTTGGTACTATGTGTGTTTTTCATGGCTATCTTACTGTTATCATTACAAATGAAAACTGGTTTTCAAAAGAAGAAAAATTTTTCTAAATGTAATTTACTTACAGGACACATTATTTTTTTTTTAACATGGTATTTTCCACTATCCCCCTTTTTCTATTTAATTATTAGGAGGCTTTTGGAAAAATTTTTATAATGCTGTTTTGATAACTTTTAAATTTTAATTTTTTGTACTAAAACCATGACTGCTTTAGGGTTTATTGTATGTTAAACAAATTTACCATGAAATGGACTACCAATAGAAATTTTGGTTAATACTTTAGGAACAGCCTGTTGTACAATTAAATTTTCTTGAATATTAACTCATTTCATTTAGCCAATTTAAATTAATCTGAAAACTTGACTATTTTACTGTCAAATTTAATACTTTAACAACAATTTCAGTGATTACTCTGTAAATATTAATGAAAAAGATTATATGCATCCTTGAGAAAGCCCTGAGCACTCGTAGATTTAGGCTGGATTTAGATGTAGGACAGTCGCCATTAGCCACTTCTCTGTTGCTTGGGTCTCAATAAGAGCTGTGCCAAGTCTCTTGTTTGTAGCTGGGTCTCAATCTGAGCTGGACCAAATGTGTTTGTTGCCTGGGTCCCAATCTGAGCTGGGTATGGGAAGCGTGAAGCAGCCATGGGGCAGGAGACATCCCTCAAAAGGGCAAGTGTTCAAGCCCCTGCAGCGTTGGGGGGGGGGTGAGGATCTGTGCCCCACCTCTATTGGCCCCCAGGTCCTCTCCTGATGGCCCTCTGCGGCTGTGCCTGTCTTAGGTTGTCCCTCCCTTGAGGAATCTTACCCGTCATTGGCTAACCAGCCATCCTCCGGGGCCAAGCAGGGCGATGTGAGGTTCAGTTCTGTCTCCTTGGTAGCCTATGCCCTTATGTATGGCCTCCATGCCCAGTACCTGCCTTGGGATCCCCTCGCCTGCTGGCGGGGCCCCGGCATTGATCACATATCTTGGGGAACCCAGGTTTCTTCTGGTCCCAGCTCACGCCATTGTGCAAGAGACGGATCCATGGTACCAGCCACCATGAGGCTTTAACCTCAGCATGAATTGAAAACTCAAGCAACAGCTGTGGGCAATTGAATTGTGACAAGAGGGGCCCTCTTTGCAAATAAGGCAAGAAAGGCCAATATAGAATGCTCAAGTGCCTTCCCAGTGAGGCTTTCCACACAGTGGAAGGGATTAAATCTTTTCATGTCCTTTTAAATTGCTGCCAAACATTCGAAAATTAGATTTTTAATTTTGTTTGGAATAATTGTACAATATGCTGTTGTAAAATATCAAAAATTATAAATGACATTGTAGAATGTAAGGATATTCTTTGTTCTAAGCAAATGGCAATTCAAATTCAAACTGGCTGTCAATTTCTTTTTGTATAGACAAGGTCTTAGTTACATTCTCTGCACCTCTCCCAGGAGCAAGTAGTGATATTCCTCTACTTTGGTGCAAGCCAGAAACCTCTCTTTAACTTTATACACAAAGGAGCAGTGGTTTGATTTTGTGTCATACAAAAAGGGAAGCTGGGTGACAACACCTGTGTAATTATACTTCCTTGCCCCACCCATTTTCTTCCTGGATGACCAAGGTGTTTAGTATTTTTGGTGACTACATTAGGCAAGGGATCAGCTCACATAAGGACTTTTACCCATGAACGGTCAGGAACATAAGTCCTAAACACTTCCACATTTGTCCCAGGTAATATTACCGTACAGATGATTACTGCTAACATGGCAAGACAGACATTCTCAGGTGTCAGGCGTCTATACGTCTTCTTTACCATGAGCCAGGAAAGTTAACTGCTTTCCTTTGCCAGTAACAATACATGCCTATAAACCTTCTAAAATATTTATATTTATTAATTTTTATTTGATAAGGCTTTCCATGCAATTTCAAGTTTATTAAATCTGTTTTAAATCATTTAAGAAGAAAATAAATTTCTTGTATTTCTCCGGGCCCTTGGAGCTTTCCAAGAATCATCTCTGTTAAGGCCTTGAAATTTTAACATGGAAAAAACCCATCAAACAAATATCTATATCCATATGTGATTTAAATATTATAATATCTTTTATTATTATCTTAAGATATCAATTAAATTTAGACTAGTTTTTGCATAGAAAATATTTGGTTGAGATCACAGAATTAATCCTCTTTTTTAATTAGACCAATAATAAGCAACTTATTTTGAATTCCTAATTATTAGAGAAAACACACTTTTTATTTTCTCAAAAACAAGTTATACTTTAGGTATTTTAATTACCACAACTATATAATTTCTTCCAATTTAATTTGCACTTTGAACCTTTAAAGCTGGCAAATCAAATATATATTGCATGTCCTAGATTAATGACACTTTACATTTCTAAGAAAAATGCAAGACATAATCAATTAAGAGCTTCAATTCTGTCCTCTAGATTTTTTTATGAGGCAAATTTAAACTTTATTTTTTTATTTTTATAATTAAGCAAACTTCCACAAAAATTTTGCCACAGGAATTTGGAGGAAGTTTGTAGCCATTCAAATGCAAGTTACCACATTCCTTAGCTTACTGAGAGAGTGGTCTTCCTTATAGGATTGCCTTGTGTCTATTTCCTTCCCCCACATCAAGCTTACTTTGGGAGAAGTTTCAACAGATCTGGCCACACATTTTTTCATGCTTAATAGATAAAGACAGGTCTTAAATTTTTTTTTCTTTCTCTTTTGCTTTCTGAAGTAATAACTATCACCCAATTTGGCCAAGATCAGCATTTCCCTGCGAATTCTTTTATAATTTTTAAAGAAAATTTTAAGTAATCTCATTGCAGGAGAGCAGATAGCTTTGCCCTCTCCTGACACCTTTGAATTTCTCCGCACCAGAGGCGGTTTCAGCAGTGGAGTCTCATTTCTTATTACAGATTTTAAATTCCAAATACAAATTAAGATTTTAATTTGAACAAGAAACCACATTCTTTAAGTTTACAAACCAAAAATCTATAATAAAGTTTACTTTATATTTATAACCTAATTCTTCCCCATTAGCCTGGCTGTAAAAAGACGTTCCCACCCTACTTACAGTTCGCGACTCTGCAGCTGGCCGTGGGCTTTGAGTGCGGTGAATTCCCCTCACCTTTTTTCTGGTGAATCTTCCACACCTTTTCTCGGTGTATTTTTCCTCCTTCGCTCTTAGGCGAAAAATACCTTCTCCTCCAGAAGTCCCGCGTTGAAGGCGCCAGATATAGGCTTCTCTTTCACGGCCCGCGTAGAAAGAGTTCCAATTCAGGGTTCAGCTTCTGGAGAAGGGCCGCACACAAATGAAGAGACTTGAAGAAATTCAATTTGGCGATATGGGGGGCCAGGCGGTAATCCAACTCTAGTGGGAGAACTACTCTTGCTCTGGCCCTGCCATCCCCTTTTATTGAGGCTTTGGGGAAAACATCTTAAGCAACATAAACAGAAATTTACATGTAGCCCTTAGGCAGGAAACAACAGAAACTTACACAGGACAAATAAGGTAGATTCTGCTGCAGCTAACATAATCTCAACTAAAGGTTAGAGCAATTAAGGTTGTTGACCAGCCTTCCTGCTTCCTGTCAACATCTCTTTTTCAGTGAAACTGATTTGGTTTCCAGCAACGGTTCTCTCCAGCAAGTCTTAAATTGAATATTCAGGAAGTTTTTCTGTATTTTAGTTGTAATTCTAGTTTGATCCTGGAAGCACTTCTGTGCAGCATCTACTTACTCTGCTGCCATTTTTAATCTCTCCCTGCATGGTCCTTTTAATTTCTTAAATCAATATGAGCTCATATCCATACTTCCCAGAAGGCTTTTTCTCACATATCTTTGGCCAGAATTGTTCAAACATCCATTCTTATAACAACAGTTGTCAAGGATTTCTTAGTGAAATCCATCACTTTCCATAAAAGAAGTTTTCCCTTAAACACAATCTAGGTTCTGTTAGTGGAATGAATGGTTGGCAAGTAAGTTGAATGAGTAACAAACACTGCCCATTGCAGGTAGTAAGGTTGAAATCAGTTTGGGCTCTTTCTCTGTATCACTTGGGGTGGGGGTGGGGGAAGGGAAGTGGTGAGGGAGTGCGATAAGACAATTATTTTCAGCAATAAGAAAAAAGGCATGAGAATCATGGCAGATCAGGGGCTGAACTGAACATTTAGACTGAGCAGAAAGTCTGTATTTTTTGCTGATCACAGCACTTTTCTTTTTTTTCCTTTTTTTAAATTTTTTTTTATTAAATTATTATCTGTGTACATATTTTAACATTGCCCTCCTCTCCCATACCCTCCCTCCCCAGAGTTTTGTGTCCATTGGTTGTACTTATATGCATGTATACAAGTCCTTCAGTTGATCTCTTATCTCCCCCAGATCTCCCTACTCTCCCCGCTGTAATTTTACAGTCTGCTTGTTGCTTTACTGTCTTTATATCTGACTTTTGGTTTGTCAGTTTATAATGTTCTTTAATATCCATAAATGAGTGAGGCCATGTAGTATTTCTCTTTCATTGACTGGCTTATTGCACTCAGCATGATGTTCTCTAGTTCTATCCAGGTTGCTGCAAATGATGAGAATTCCTTCTTTTTTATGGCAGCATAGTATTCCATTGTGTAGATGTACCATGGTTTTTTGATCCAATTATCTGCTGATGGGCACCTAGGCTGTTTCCAGATTCTAGCTATTGTAGATTGTGCTGCTATAAACATAGGGGTGCATATATCCTTTCTGATTGGTGTTTCTAGTTTCTTGTGATATATTCCTAGGTGTGGGATTACTGGGTCAAATGGGAGTTCCATTTTCAGTTTTTTGAGGAAACTCCACACTGTTCTCCATAGTGGTTGCACCAGTCTGCATTCCCACCAGCAGTGCAAGAGGGTTCCTTTCTCTCCACAACCTCGCCAACACTTGTCGTTTGTTGATTTGTTGATGTTGGCCATTCTGACAGGTGTGAGATGGTACCGCATTATTGTTTTGATTTGGATCTCTCGGATAATTAGTGACTTTGAGCATGTTTTAATGTGCCTTTTGGCCTTCTTTCTATCTTCTTTTGAAAATATTCTCTTTAGGTCCATTGCCCATTTTTTAATTGGATCATTCATCTTCCTTTTATTTAGTTGTATAAGCTGTTTGTAGATGTTGGAGATTAAACCTTTATCAGTGGTATCATTTGCAAATATGTTCTCCCACACAGTGGGCTTTCTTGTTGTTTTGTTGTTAGTTTCTTTTGCTGTAAAAAAGCTTTTTATTTTGATGTAGTCCCATTTGTTTATTTTCTCTTTAGCTTCCATTGCCCTAGGGGCAGTATCAGTGAAGAAGTTCTTTTGGCATATGTCTGAGATTTTGCTGCCCGTGGATGCTTCTAGTGTTTTTATGGTTTCCTATCTGATGTTTAAGTCCTGTATCCATTTTGAGTTTATTTTTGTGTATAGTGTAAGTTGGTGATCCAGTGTCATTCTTTTGCATGTATCTGTCCGATTTTCCCAACACCATTTATTGAAGAGACTGTCTTGACTCCATTGTATATTAGTGCCTCCTTTGTCAAATATTAATTGAGCATAGTGATTTGGGTTGATATCTGGGTTCTCAATTCTATTCCATTGATCTATATGTCTGTTCTTGTGCCAGTACCAGGCTGTTTTGAGAACAGTGGCTTTGTAATACAGTTTGAAGTCTGGTATTGAGATCCCTTCTACTTTACTCTTCTTTCTCAGGATTGCTGTGGCTATTCGGGGTCTTTTATTGTTCCAAATGAACTTTTGGAGAGTTCTTTCTAGGTCAGTGAAATATGCCATTGGTATTTTAATGGGGAGTGCATTGAACCTATAGATTGCTTTAGGAAGTATGGACATTTTGATGATGTTGGTTCTACCAATCCATGAACATGGTATGTTCTTCCATCTGTTTACATCTTCCTCTATCTCTTTTTTTCAGTGTCGTGTAGTTTTCCGCATATAGGTCCTTTACTTCCTTAGTTAAGTTTATTCCTAGGTATCATAATTTTTTTGGTGCGATGGTAAACGGAATTGCTTTTTAAGTCTCTGTTTCTATAAGTTCGCTGTTGGTGTATAGAAATGCCATAGATTTCTTGGTGTTAATTTTGTATCCTGCTACATTGCCAAATTCATTTATTAAGTCAATTAGTTTTTTAATGGAGTCTTTTGGGTTTTTTATATACAATATCATGTCATCTGCAAATAAGGATGACTTTACTTCTTATTTTCCAATTTGGATGCATTTTATATCCTCTTCTTGTCTAATTGCAATGGCTAGTACTTCCAGTACTATGTCAAAGAGGAGTGGCGATAGTGGGCATCCCTGTCTTGTTCCTGTTCTTAGAGAGAATGGTTTTAGTTTTTGCCCATTGAGTATGATGTTGGCTGTGGGTTTATCATATATAGCTTTTATTATGTTGGGGTGTGATCCTTGTACTCCCACCTTGTTGAGAGTTTTTATCAGGAAAGGGTGTGGGATTTTATCAAATGCTTTTTCTGCATCAATTGATATGACTATATGATTTTTATCTTTCAATTTGTTTATGTGATGTATCATGTTTATTGATTTGCGGATATTGTACCATCCTTGCATTCCTGGAATAAATCCTATTTGGTCATAGTGTATGATCTTTGTGATGCTCTGCTGGAGCCGATTTGCTAGAATTTTGTTGAGGATTTTGGCATCTGTGTTCATGAGGAATATTGGCCTGTAATTCTCTTTCATTGAGTTGTCTTTATCTGGTTTTGGTATTAGGGTGATGCTGGCTTCATAGAAGGAGTTTAGAAGTGTTCCTTCCTCTGAATTTTTTGGAATAGTCTGAGGAGGATAGGTTTTAGTTCTTCCTTGAATGTTTGGTAAAACTCTCCTGTGAAGCCATCTGGCCCCAGACTTTTCTTTGCTGGAAGCTTTTTGATGACTGTTTCAATTTCTTGCCAAGTCACTGGTCTATTGAGATTTTTAGATTCTTCCTGATTGAGTTTTGGAAGTTTGTATTTTCTAGGAATATGTCCATTTCCTCCAGGTTGTTCAGTTTGTTGGAATAGAGTTGTTCGTAGTATTTTGTAACAATCCTTTGTATTTCAGCGGGGTCTGTTGTTATTTCACCTCTTTCATTTCTGATTTTGTTTATTTGGGTCCTCTCTCTTTGTTTCTTGGTTAGCCTGGCTAGAGGTTCATCTATCTTGTTTATTCTTTCAAAGAACCAGCTCTTGGTTTTGTTGATCTTATGTATTGTTTCTTTGGTCTCTATGTCATTTATCTGTGCTCTGATTTTTGTTATTTCCTTCCTTCTGCTTACATTGGGCTTTTCTTGTTGCTCTTTTTCTAACTCTTTGAGTTGTAGAGTTAGATCATTTGTTACCATTTTTTCTAGTTTTTTGCAATAGGCTTGTAGGGATATGAACTTCCCTCTCAAAACTGCATTTGCTGTGTCCCATAGATTTTGGATAGTTGCGTTTTCATTGTCATTTGTTTCCAAGATGTTTTTAATTTCTTCCTTGATTTCTCTGGTAACCCAGTCCTTGTTTAATAGCATGCTGTTTAGTCTCCATGTGTTTGATTTCTTTGGATTATTTTCATTGTAGTTAATTTCCAGTTTTATGCCATTATGATCTGAGAAGATGCTTGATATGATTTCTATCTTCTTGAATTTGAAGCGACTTTGCCTATGTCCCAAAATGTGGTTTATCTTTGAGAATGTCCCATGTGCGCTTGAGAAGAATGTATATTCTGTGGCTTTGGGGTGGAATGTTCTGAAGATGTCAATTAATTCCATCTGGTCTAGTGAGTCATTTAGGATTGATATTTCTTTGCTGCTTTTTTGTTGAGATGATTTGTCGAAGGGTGACAGTGGGGTATTAAAATCTCCTACTATGATTGTATTGCTATTAATCTCTCCCTTAATGTCCTCCAGCCTTTTTTTAATATATATTGGGGTGCTCCCATATTGGGTGCATATATATTTACCAGGGCTATTTCTTTTTGTTGGATTGCTCCCTTTAGTATTATGAAGTGGCCTTCTTTATCTCTTGTTATGTTCTTCACTCTGAGATCTAATTTGTCAGATATAAGTATTCCTACCCCAGCTTTTTTTCATTTCCATTCACCTGGAAAACCTTTTTCCATTCCTTTATCCTCAGTCTGTGTGCATCTTTTTTTCTGAGGTGGGTTTCTTGTAGACAACAGATATATGGATCTTGTTTTCTTATCCAATCCATTACCCTATGTCTTTTGATTGGAGCATTTAGTCCATTTACATTTAAAGTTATTATTGATAGATACTTATTTGACGCCATTTTTATTCTATACCCCTGTGTTCCTTCTTTGCTTTCTATTTCTTTAATTTTACAGTAGACCCTTTAGCATTTCTTGCATGCTGGTTTGATGGAGATAAATTCCCTTAGTCTGTTTTTGTCTGTGAAGCTCCTGATCTCACCTTCACTTTTGATTGATAGCCTTGCTGGGTACAGTATTCTTGGATTCAGACCCTTCCTTTCCATGACTTTGTATATTTCATCCCATTTCCTTCTGGCCTGATAAGTTTCTGTGGAGAAATCAGTTGCTAGTCTGATGGGGGTTCCTTTATATGTAACTTTCTGTCTCTCTCTGGCTGCTTTTAAAATTCTTTTCTTGTCGTTGGTGTTTGCCAGCTTAATTATAATGTGCCTAGGGGTCCGTTTTCTGGGGTTCATTTTGCTTGGGACTCTGCGAGCATATTGGATTTGTGTGGGTTTTTTCTTCTCTATCTCAGAAAACTTTTCTGTCATTATTTCTTGAAATACGTTTTCCATGTATTCCTCAATTCCCTTTCCTTCTGGAACCCCTATTATTCTAATATTGTTTTGTTTGTATTGTCCCAAAGTTCCCTTAGACTTTCCTCCTGTTTTTTTTTTTTACATATTTTATTGATTTCCCCCCCCTCCCTCCCTCCCACATCCTCCTGTTTTTTAATTTTTTTCCCCAGAAGCTGTTCTAATTGGGTATTTTTTTCCATCTTGTCTTCTAGCTCGCTGATGCGGTCCTCTGCTTCTTCTAATCTGCTCTTGATGCTTTCTATTGAGTTCTTTACAGTAGCGATGTCATTTTTCATTTCTTCTTGGTTCTTCTTCATTTCCTCTTGGTTCTTACTCATATTGTCAAATTTGTCTTCCATTCTTTTTAGCCATCTTATGATCATTACTCTGAATTCTTGCTCTGGTAGGTTGCTTGCCTCTATATCGTTTACTTCCTTTTCTGGTGAAGCCTGCTTTTCTTTCATATGCGGGCTGTTTTTTGGTCTCCCTATGATCTCTTTTTAGGATGACTGTTTGTGTAGTTCTCTCTCTCCCGCTTTGATTTAAAGGCACAAAATACAACACAACCAGGTACAACACACAAGGCACTGAATAGAAATGTGTTTGCGATATTAATAACCACCAATAAAGGTAACTAGAACCCAGCTAACAAAAACATACAATCAAACAAAAAGAATAGGCAAATCAATCTTATAAAAAAAAAAGCATACAACTTTAGTATAGTTAACATTCAACATACAACTTCAAAGAGTTAGAGAGAAAGACTGTTTTTTTTTTTCCTGTTTTGTTTTGTTTTTAGGACAACTGCGAGGAAGCTGTGAATGGGCTTGGAGCAGGGAGTTGAAAATTAGATATAAACAAGTAGGGTGAAATTTTAGGAGGGGGTAGACAGAAGGAATGGGGAAAATCTAGAGCAGGAAAGGGTTAAGATAAACGAGGTACCAAAGGAGAAGATCGGAAAGAGAGTGAAGGCATAAAGGTAGGGTTGAGATAGAATAAAGCTTTGGAGAAGGAAAGATAGATAAAGACTGTAGAACAGTAACCCTGAAATTAAATATATATATATATAATAAAATGAAATAAAAATAATAAAAATAAAAAGAAAATAAGATGAAAAAGGTAAATTAGTAGTAGTAATAATGTTGATTACGCATACAATGTAATAATTATAAAGTTAAAATCAAGTGAGGAAAAAGAAAAAATAGTTTCTTGAGTAAACGTTGCAAATAATGAAAACAAAAATAAAAAACAAAAATTTAAAAATTAAAATTTTTTAAAAAAAATTTTTAATAAAATTTGCAATAATGAAGGTCATTTGCTTCCTCTATTGTTATGATCCAGTCCTGATTTTTAGGCAGGTTTTGCTTTGTTTTTATTACACTAGTCAATTTGTGAATTAGCCTCTGGGGGCAGTGTTTCTAGGTTGACTTCCCAGACTCTAGTCTAGAGCCTCTCCAGCTTTTTTTTTTTCCCTTCCTACAGCAGGATCTACAGAGCGGGGGAGGGGGCAAGTCTGAGCAACTGCAATCTCCCACAACTCTCCGATACCCCTCTGAGCCAGATCCAAATGTGTTGCTCTTTAGATATCTCCCCTGTTAGGAGCCCCGTCTACTTTCACGGGTGACACCCACCCAACAGCTGGGGCTTCTACTTGTAATCACGGCCCTTGTTTTCCAGCTTCCACGCGTTCTTTGAGCGCAGGCTTTTGTCTTCGCCACAAGCACTCTCCACCCTCTCCCTGCCAAATCTGACCTTTTCGCCAAGCAGTGGGGCATTTCAGTGAGGCTAGGTGTTCACGCCGCCTGGGATCCGCGTTCTGGGGGTCACAGCTGCTTGGTGGTCGCTGCGGATGTGGATATTCAGGCCTCTGACACGATCCTATCTTCCTCTCAAGATGGCGAGGTTTCCCCGTCCAAGCTGGTAGGTAGCTCTGGGCAGGGACGTAGCCCGCGTGGGTGCTTCCCTGTGAGGGGTACCTCTGTCAGCAGCCCCCCAGCAGTTTCTTTTGGTGTTCGCTGTCTCACAGCTCAACACCATCAGCTGCTCTCTCTTTCTGCTTCGGGACTGGGCTCAGAATCCACCCATCTATTCTTCCGCCATCTTACCTCCTCCACAGCACTTTTCTATCTCCTGTCTTACCCAATAATCATGCAGATCTTTTGAGAAAGGCAGAGAAGTAACTATTATCTCCATTTGATAAGTGAGGAGACACTATAAGATAAAGTGACTTCCTATCGAGTTCCCCTTTCATTCACACCTCCTAGATAAACCAGCACAAAATAATGGCTTATTTTTAGATCTTTGTGTAAAATGATTTTGTTTCATTGATTACATGGTCTCAGGGGTCAGCCTGTGGAGTCAAGCATCTGGATTCTCAGGACACTTTTCAAAATATCCAGGTTTTTTCCCCTCATGGGAGGAGATACAAAGATGTCCTTCCAGGCCTCATCACAGGCCTTTAATAGTAGTAGTAGAGGCCTGCTACATGAAATTCATGCATGGGGGAGGAGGTCCCTCAGCTCAACCTGCACCTTCTCCAATGTGGGAGCCCTTGGGGGACATCCAACACAATCTGGGACCTCTGACTTCTAATCATTCACCTGCCTGCCTGATCCCCCTAACTGCTCTCACCTGCTGGCCTGTTTCCCCTAACTGCCCTCCCAGTCGGCCTGGTCCCCCCTAACTCTTCTCCCTTGCCAGCCTTGTAGTCCCTATTAACTTTTAAAAACCCTTTCACACACAATTGTATTTGACTTCTTTGCTTCTCCCTCTCACACAATTTTTCTCTCTCTTTTATTTAATACTTTTTCCCACTGACTCATCATTTATAAACTTTTCTTTCCTTCTGATTTCCTACTTCTGTTCCATTATCCTTCTTCCCATCTTTCTCCTACCCTCCCCACATTCCTTCTTTCCTTTATTTTTACCCCTGCTTTTCCTTCCTTCCCATCTTACTTTTTTTTCTTCACTTCCTCCCTCAGACCTGCTTTGCCCCCTCCCCCATTTCTTCCTTCTTCCCATTCTCCTTTTAAGCTCTACTGGCTCCCCTTTAAAACTTTCTTCCCTCCCTCTTCTCTCTCATCCACATTCTTCTCTACTTACTTCCACTGTGTGTGTTTTTTTACCTGTACTTTTTAAAAATTATTGATTAAGCTGTTACACATGTGTCCATATCCCTCCATTACCTCCACCCCACTACCATACATGCCCTCACTCCCTCCCAGTGTCTTGCATCGATTGGTTATGCTTATGTGCATGCACACAAGTCCTTCAGTTGATCTCTTACCTCCCTCCTCCCCAGCCTTCCCGCTGTAATTTGACAGCCTGTTCAATACTTCTGTACCTCTGTATCTATCTTTTTGTTCATCAGGTTATAATGTTCTTTATTATCCATAAATGAGTGAGATTATGTGGTATTTTTATTTCACTTAGCATAATGCTCTCCAGTTCCATCCATGCTCCTGCAAATGGTAAGAACGCCTTTTTAAAAGCAGCTTAGTATTCTATTGTGTAAATGTACCATAGTATTCTAATCCACTCATCTGCTGATGGGCACTTAGGCTGTTTCCAAATCTTAGTTATTGTAAACTGTGCTGCTATGAACATAGGGGTGCATATATCCTTTCTGATTGGTGTTTCTAGTTTCTTGGGATATAGTCCTAGAAGTGGAATCACTGGGTCTAATAGGAATTCCATTTTTAGTTTTTTGAGGAAACTTCATACTGGTCTCCACAGTGGCTGTACCAGTCTGCATTCCTACTAACAGTGTATGAGGGTTCCTTTTTCTCCGCATACTCACCAACATTTGTCATTTGTTGTTTTGTTGATGACAGCTATTCTGATAGGTGTGAGATGGTTCCTCATTGTCGTTTTGATTTGCATCTCTCAGATGATTAGTGACTTTGAGCATATTTTCATATGTCTCTTGGCCTTCATTTATTTCCTCTTTCGAAAAGTATCTATTTAAGTCCGTTGCCCATTTTTTTAAAAATCTGGTTGTTTATCTTTTTTGCTAAGTTTATGAGTTCCCTGTAAATGTTTGAGATTAAACCCTTATCGGAGACATTGACAAATATGTTTTCCCATTCAGTGGGCTTTCTTGATGTTTTGTTGATGGTTTCTTTTGCTGTGCAGGAGTTTTTTATTTTTATATAATCCCATTTGTTTATTTTCTCTTTAGTTTCTATTACCCTAGGAGCTGTCGGTAAAAATATTGCTTTGGAATATGTCTGAGATTTTACTGCCTGTGGATTCTTCTAATATTTTATGGTTTCTCATCTTACATTTCAGTCCTTTGTCCATTTTGAGTTTATTTTTGTGTATGGTGTAAGTTGGTAGTCTAGTTTCATTTTTTTGCATGTATCTGTCCAATTTTCCCAACATTATTGAAGAAACTATCTTGACTCCATTGTATGCTCTTGCCTCCTTTGTCAAATATTAATTGAGCATAGTGCTTTGGGTTCTCTATTCTATTCTATTCCATTAGTTTATATGTCTGTTCTTATGCCACTACCAGGCAGTTTTGAGAACAGTGGCTTTGTAATATAGCTTGATATCCAGTATTGAAAGGCCTTCTCCATTTCTCTTCTTTCTCAGGATTGCTGCAGCTATTCGAGGTATTTTTTTTTTTTAATCCAGATGAATTTTGGAAAGTTCTTTCTAGGTCTGTGAAATATACCATTGGTATTTTAATGGAGAGAGCATTGAATCTATAGTTTGATTTGGGTAGTATAGATACTTTAATGATCTCACTTCTACAAATCCATGAACACAGTATGTTTTCCATATCTTTATGTCTTCCTCTATCTCTTTTTCTAATGTCCTATAGTTTTATAGTTTTATGAGTAGAGGTCTTTTACCTCCTTAGTTAAGTTTATTCCTAGGTATCTTAATTTTTTTGGTGCAATTGGGATTGTTTTTCTTAGTCTCTCTTTCTGTAAGTTCACTGTTGGTGTATAAAAATTCCATAGATTTTTGGCGTTTAATTTTGTAGCCTGCTACATTGCCAAATTAATTTATTAAGTCTAATAATTTTTTTCATGGAGTCTTTAGGGTTTTATATGTACAGTATCATATCATCTGTGAATAATGACAATGTTACTTCTTTTCCAATTTGGATGCCCTTTATTTCTTATTCTTGTCTGATTGTTAGGGATAGCACTTTCTGTTACTATGTTGAACAGGAGCGGTTGTGAAAGTGGACATCCCTGTCTTGTTCCTGTTCTTAGTGGAAATGGTTTTGGTTTTTGCCCATTGAGTATGATGTTGGCTGTAGGTTTATCATATAAGGCTTTTATTATATTGAGATATGATCCTTCTATTCCCACTTTCATTAGAATTTTTATCAAAAAAGGGGGTTGGACTTTGTCAATGCCTTTTTTTGCATCAATTGATATGATAAGTGATTTTGTCTCACTTTGTTTATGTGATGTATCACATTTATTGATTTGCGATATTGTATCAGCCTTGCATTTTTGCAATAAATCCCCACTTTGTCATTGGGTATGATCTTTCTAATGTAATGCTGGATTTGGTTTGCTAGAATTTTCTTGAGAATTTTAGCAATCTATGTTCATCAGGTATATTGGCCTGTAATTCACTTTCTTTGTGATGTCTTTACCTGGTTTTGAGATAGGGATATGCTGGCTTTCCTAGAAAGAGCTTGGAAGTGTGCCTTCCTCTTGAATTTTTTTGAATAGTCTGAGAAGGATTGGTTTTTAGTTATTCTTTGAATGTTTGGTAAAACTCCCCTGTGAAGTCCAAGGCTTTTGTTTGCTGGAAGCTTTTTTATTACTGTTTCAATTT